>NC_086203.1:9514438-10810688 GCF_035770615.1 Melospiza melodia melodia | reverse complement strand
AGACATCTACTTCTTGGGCTGCTTGTGGTCAGACACCTGTTTGGATTTCACAATCTTTTTAAAATACATTCTTTTATAGCATGAATTATTTCCCAGCATATATTACAATCCCCCTTCTTTAATTTCAACACATTAATTTATGCTACCTCTACATCCCAAATTACCATTATCTATTTACTTCCTACATCTACCCTCCACTGTTAAGGGTCCCCTACAAAGAGCTGGCTTTATCAAATTCTCATGCCATGCACTCATTGCGGGATTCCCTAATAGCCATTATAATTGTTCCCATTTGTTTTGACCTGTTTCTCAAATTTTGCCAAGACCTCAGCAGCATTGCTTGTACACTTCCCGTCTCCCAGGTTCATGATCATGGACATGTTGTTTCTGGAAGCCAACTCCAGGTCCACTATAGCTATCTGCATACCCTCTACCACGGAGTGTATCAGTCTATTAAAACAAGGTATTAGACAAGGGAGGAATATGACTCCTGCTAGTGAACACAGCACAAAATATATTATTTTGTTCCACCAGCCCCCCTCAAATAATCTGTCCCACCAAGATGACTGCAAGTTCAAATTCCATTTCTGGACTGGGACATGGGCTACTTTCTTAATTTTGGCAGCTAATCCTCTTATGGTTTCCCCATAATCATCAATTTCAATACAACATTATGATTCATTGAATTTTTCACAGATTCCCTCTTCTTCAGCCAGCAAATAGTCTAAAACTATTTGATTCTGGTACACAAAAGCCTGTACCTGAGTGTGCTGCCGACTCAACAATCCAGGGCCTCTGAGGTATGATTCAACACAATTTCCTCCACTGCCTGCAGCCTGATCAACTGGTTCAGTAGATAGATTGCAGTCCTATATCCATAACTCCTGTCCTGAACTCATGTGGCCGGCCCATAATAATCAATTATCCTTGCTGCCAGCCACTCCTCCTCCTCCCAAGTTTGCCTGCCACTTAGGACAGGTATCATTTTCTTCAAGCTTCTTCTCTGCCTCCTCAGGGTCTCATACAGAGGAGCCCCGAGTAAATTGCTTTTTGTTTGAGGAAGAGTGAAGAAAACTGGCTGGATCATGCCCAAAGTGCATGACCCCTTCCACCTTGGAGGTAACTCACTGTAGGCTTTCTTTCCACAATCCAATAAATTCCATCTGGGGCTTTCCATCTGATATTAGATTTCCCTGGGTCTCCCCAATATTCTCTCAGTCCTGCCAAGGATTGGTAAGGATTAGCTCCGGGACTCTTGACCCAACAAAGTGCCATCTGACCATTCCAATCACAATTTGTTTCATTCTTCTGACTCCAGTACACCATAGGAGGTTCTGGTTGCCAGACTTTGCTCTTGCTGTCTGAATTCACCAACAAAGTGGTTATATACGGTGTGTGTCCCACCATTTCAGTATATTCTTTCCCTTCTCGACTGATGCAGATAGTCCCAATCACTCGCTGCTCCAACACCCATCCCTTAGGTCTTAGTGCCAATTTTGAGACCTTTGGGTTGTCCCATTTCAAAAGCTGTTCTGGAGCCAAACCTTCACCCTTCCAAGGCCACTTCTCTGCCAATTTCAACCCCCTACAAATCCAATAGTTTGACAGTCCCAATTCCATGGCAATTTCCTCAACTAAATCAGTGAGTAAGTTTCGATCTGGGGAAGGTAGTTCCCCATCAGCATATTGTCTCCTGAACTGTTCCTACTGATCACTCAAAGTTTTCAATCTTTCCCCTTCCACCCTTTTCTTTCTCGGTTCTGACTCCCTCCTTTTCAGCTCCTGAGTAATCACTCTCATTTTTCCCTCAGGATCTATTCCATCTTTGTTCCTTGCAAAACAGACAGCCCTAAACATATTGCAGGCAGACTCTATCATCATTTGCCTGTGCTAAGTCCAACATGGTTGGCTCTCTGTTCAGGGTGAATTTGCTATCAAATTTCATATTTCTTCCCACACAGTACATTTTCCCGTTCATCACGCACATTCCCAGATTCAAATTGTCGTAACACAATCAATTCACCTGGTGATACACTACAGAAATTGATTCTGTCTTTTCCCCAACCCACATTGTTTGGTTACATTGACTGCAAATGGGGATCGACATTGGTTCTACCTTTCTTTTCAGCACTCAGTGTTGGTGCTTGTCTGACTGCTCGTTCAGCGTCCCAGCCTTCAGATCTAAACACAGGATCTCCTTGCCCAATCTGCACAATTTGACCCGAGTGCCGTTTATCAAACAGTACCTGCCAGATTCCCTTGATGCATTTCTCCGGGGCTTGGCATGCTAAGATCCCCTTGTCCCTTCGCTCAGTCGGGACCATCTGAGTGCACTTACTGCACTCATCCAAGGAGCTCTGATTTCCCACATGGATCGGAGTCTCACTGTGCAGAATCTGTATCCTGCACATGGCTAGGCTCAGGCCAACCAGGATTCCCACCAGGGGCGAGGAAGACCATCTTTGCGGCAGCTGGAGTATTCTTCAGGGAACACATTCTCTGACCTAGACACATTCCTCCTCTTAAAGGAGATCTTGACAGCATCTGAGCTGCATGGTACTTTGATTGACTTCCGACATTCCACATCCAATATTTCTGCCTTAGATTTGAGTTTTCCATGCACGCCCTTCTGGAAAATGTGGAACCACTCCTGTGAATCTAATTCGATAATTCCTAAATTTGCGTCTAGGGTTAGATTGCGGTCAGTCAGCTCAAGCTCCTCTTCCAGACACTGGGGGCACAATCCATTTGGTCTCTGCCCCCTCCTACAGTATACAACAAAAACCCCTTGACAATATTCACACTTGAAGTGTACAAACAGATAGCACACACAGTCAGACAGTATACAACCTATCCGTTCACCATCGGTCATTTATGAGGATGTTGGAGTTTGATCTTTAGGTCACCTGGAGAAGAGGTGATCCTCTACTCGGGAGCCTCCTCCTGATGCTCCACTTTCTTCACCCTGGACACGTGTGTCCAACCTTTTCCTGCCATCCAAATGGCTATGTCTTTTGTCAGGACAAGAAAGGGGCCTTCCCAGTGAGGGGAGAGGGGTAAATCTTTCCATACTTTCACAAGTACTCTGTCACCTGGCTGAATTTTGTGGATAGCAAATCCCAGAGTGGCACTCTGAGATACTATCCCCTGTTCTCTCAATTCCTGTAAGTTTCTGTTTATTGCTACTAAATACGGTTGAATTTGGCTGTCCTCCAATCTGGGGTGTCCCACTGTGTCCTGTGCTTATATGGCATTCCATATAGCATTTCAAAGGGTGAGAGCCCCGTTTCTGAATGAGGCATCGTCCTGATACTAAGCAAGGCCAGAGGGAGGCATTTCAGCCAGGATATCCAAGTTTCTAAAATTAATTTAGAGAACTGTGCCTTCAAAGTCTGAGTCATCCTTTCAACTTGTCCCAAGCTCTGGGGACGCCACGGAGTGGTATTCCCACCAAATGCCCAGTGCCTCTGCCATCTGCTTAATAATTTTCGAAGTAAAATCAGTCCCTTGATCCGAGTCAATGTAATTCACCACCCCATATTGGGGCACAATTTCTTCCAGCAATTTCCTGGACATTGTCTGAGCTGTTGCCCTTGGACTGGGGGAAGTTTCCACCAAATGGGTCAATTTGTCGACTTTTACAAGCACAAATTTGAACCTTCTCAGCTGGGGCAATTCAGTAAAATCAACTTGAATTCTCTCCAAAGCTCAGTACCCAATGTGGCGACTCCCCAGGATTGCCTGTCTTGCCTTGATTTTGTTAACTTTCTGACAGATCAGGCATCCTTGTACCTCTTTGTTTGGCCTATTCATAAATTCCTCTGCACCAGAAAAATTTCCTAAATTGTTCAGCCAGGGACTGAACCCCCCAGTGTATTTGCTGCTGCAGTCTCCTCAAAATTCTCCTGGTAAAACCTTCAGAGGCTAGTTCTCTCCCATCCAGTAGTTTCCACTTACCTTCCTCCAATTTTCCCCCAATCTTCTCAGAACTTTCAATCTCCTTTGGGGAGGATTGAGGAGGGTCATTTGGGACCTCGATCCCTTTGATCTCCGGGGTACTTACCATCATCAATGCCGTGGTTTTTGCCTCCTGGTCTGCCAAGTGGTTTCCCCCGGTCTGGAACTGCATCCCTGCCTGATGTCCCTTCACATGGACAACTGATATTTCCTCTGGCTCCATTATCGCTTCCAGAATTTGCCGGATCAATTCCCTGTGCATCAGTGCCCGTCCCTAGGTGTTGATCGTCCCCCTTTCTTCTCAAATTTTCCCAAAGGTGTGAACCTTCCCAAAGGCATACCTAGAGTCTGTAAAAATTGTTTCTTTCTTTCCCTTCAGTTCTTTCAAGGCTCTTGGAACTGCATAAAATTCACAAGTCTGTGCTGACCAACCCGCGTTCAGGAGGCCTGCTTCTATCACTTTTCCTGTTTGCCTGTCGACGACTGCATATCGTGACTTCCTTTTCCCTTCAATCACTCTGCTTGAGCCATCTACAAGCCCTTTTCCTCCTTCGTCTAATTCCTCTTCTTCCAAATCTGCTCTTTGTCTGCAATTCGACTGCTTCCACACAATCATGGACGAGTTTTTCCGAAGCTTCCCCAAACAAAAACTGAGCCAGGTTTTGCGCGGTTGATGTCTGCAATTCCAAGTCCGGTGAGTGAAATAACGTGGCTTCATACTTCAGCAATCTAGCATCCATGAGCCATTTATCTGCCTTTTGTTGTAGTATGCCCCGCACATTGTGCAGTGCAAATACTACCAAAGGTGCTCCAAAAGCTTCTTGGCTTCCTTGGCTTTCTTGGCTTCCTCCAGCAACAATGCTACAGCTACAATCGCTTGCAAGCACGCGGGCCAGCCCCTGCTTGCAGGATCCAAAAGCCCAGACAAGTAAGCACCCGGTTTCCTGACCCCTGCCCAGTCCTGTGTCAGCACACCATGTGCTGTGTGATTGCTCACATCCATAAACAACTGGAATGGCTGTCTCACATCGGGGAGCCTCAGCACTGGTACTGCTGTGAGCACTTCCTTGACTCCCCTAAATTCTTCCTCATCTTTTCTGTCCATTGGATTCTTTCCATGGTGATATTTTCATAAAAAAACTTCACCTTCTCACCGTATCCTTCGATCCACTGCCGACAATATCCCAACAACCCCAGAAGTTGCCTAACTTCTCTTTTTGTCCGTGGGGGTGGTAGGGCAATAATCCCCGCCACCCTTTCAGGATCCAACTTCTTTTTCCCTTTTGCTAACCAATGTCGCAAATATCTGACCTCTGGCTCTGTGAACTGCAACTTTGACTTAGACACCTTCAATCCTTTTTCCCCTAAAAAGTTCAAAAGTTCAATGGTACTCGTCCTCACATCCTCCTCCCTAAGACCTGCAATCAACAAATCATCTACGTCTTGTAGCAATTGTGTCCCCTCTATTGGTACAAAATGACTCAGCACTTGCTCGAGTGCTTGCCCACAATGTTTGGAGAATCAACGAACCCCTGTGGCAACGACGTCCATCTGAGCTGCTGCTTTCTGTTTGTTTCTGGGTCTTCCCACTGAAACGCAAAGTAATCTCTGCTGTCCTCTGTTAAAGGACAGGTCCAGAAAGCATCTTTCAAATTGATCAGGCTGTACCATGTGTCCTTGAGAGAGATGTTATTCAGCAGGGTGTAAGGATTCGAGACTGTGGGGAACAGTGTCTTAGTCCTTTGATTCACAGCCCTTAAATCCTGCACTAGCCTGTGGCTACCATCCGCTTTTCACACTGCCAAAGTCGGGGTGTTGTGGTGCGGCATGCATGGCTCCACTGTTCCCTTTTTTATCAATTCATCAATCACCGGTTTCAGCCTCCTCCTCCCTTCCATGGGGATGTGGTACTGTTTGACCCGAATGGGGTCTTCTGGCCTTTCAATTGCAACATGGATTGGCTCTATGTCCAACTTCCCGGCCTCCCCCTGGACATACCAAACCTGTGGATAAATCATCTCCTCATCCTGAGTGGTGATTTTATACAATCTCACTTTGAGCTGGGAATCTTGCACTGCTAAACCCATTTCCAATGCCACCATCAAATACCACCCCACCAAATTCAAGTCTGCATCTTTTATCAATAACATTTTTCCTTTACACTTTTTACTTTCTGTCTCTATTTCAACCTTCCTTATGATCGGAACCTTAAAAGGTTCCCCTTTGCTCCAATTACCATCATTGCATCATTGCTTAGAGAGCACCCTCGCAGTAACTGCTGCACCGTGGTCTGTTCAGCCCCAGAATCTACTAAAAACCAAATTTCATGCCTGTGAGGTCCCACTCACAATTTTATCAAGGCCTCCCTTGGTGTTCCAGACCCCAAACTGAGAAGCCCCTGACACCCCTAATCTTCCTGAAACATAGTTTGATCCTTGACCTTGTTGGGACAATTCCTCCGAATGTGCCCCTTTGGCTTGCAGTAGTAGCACTTGAAGTCCTTTTTCTGGCTGTTTGAACCTTTTCCTTGGGAAGGATTTTGTTTCTTCACCGGCGCTGTTTGTGCCAAGTCTCTGACCTCTTCCTGTTCTTGTGCCTCCCTCACTGCAGCCGCTAGCACTTTCACCTGAATCTTTTGCTTTGTCTCTTCTAATGTAGATTTTTCTGGGCTTCTCAGAGCAATTCCTGCAGTTCCCTGTCCTGGCATCCATCTATCTTTTCCAATTTCTTCCTTATGTCTTCCCATGATTTCACCACAAATTGGGTCTTCAGCAAGACCGCCCCAATTGGAGATTCGGGGTCCGTCCCAGAATACATTCTCAAGCTCTTTCGGAGCCTTTCCAGACATTCCATGGGGGTTTCATCTTTTCCCTGGCATTCCCTGAGTATTTTGCTCATGTTTTGTCCCTTTGGCACTGCCTCCGATACCTTCTATTATCATGTTTCTCAAGTTTATCCTTCTCTGCCTCCCTTCCTCCATTTGGTCATTCCAAGACGGCCACATCTAATCTCGTCGCTCCCCCTGGGGATTCCTGTTCTCCCAATCCCTGATCACGGCTTGTCTGATCATTTCTCTTTCCCCATTGTTGAACAGTGACCTCAGGATCACACTGAGATCCTTGTACGTGTAGGTGCTGGTTCCTAGAAATTCATCTAGTCGTTCTGCCACCCCCAAAGGATCATTCATCAACTTCCCCATCTCTTTCTTGAAAGCCCTCACATCCCCAGTGTCGATCGGCGCATGTACGAAGCCACTAACCCCTGGAGCCGTTGGTACTTCCCGTAAAGGGAAGAGTCCAGGCTTTTCCTCGTCGTCATCACTATCTCCAGTGGTTGCCCTCCTTGTCCTCCACCTTGTTCAATTGGCCGGAGGAGAGTTTGCTTCCTTTAGGGAAATTATCTGTTTCTCCTTAATTTTGGGAAGGGTCAGTGGCTGGGACTGCTCGCATGGGAGTGGAGGCGCCAATACCTGCTCACATGGGAGAGAAGGTGCCACGGCCAGCTCCGGTGGGAGCAGCGGTGCCGAAGCCTCTCCCCGTGGGATCGATGCCTCGGGAGGCAGCGTGGGCACCTGAGGTACCTGGGCTGGCGCGGGTTGGGGCAAAGGGACAAGGTAGGGCGGCGGAAGGTTTTCCAGCAGTTCCCACTCCTTGCCCTGGTTTGCCAAGCATCTGAGAGCTCTGATCGGGTATAATCCCGAACAAGCGTATTTCCACATCTCAACATTCTCAATTTCCTCAAAATCCTTGAAAGTGCCGAACACCGGCCAAACCACATATTTTGCAATCTCCTTCCCCCCACACTTTTCCATACAAAAATGTATCATCTTTTCCTTGGACTTTCCCACCCTCCTGGGGCTGTCATCCCAGTGTTCTAATATCCATCTGTCCTGGTTTAGGGCAAAATTGTTAAAGAATCTGCAAAGGACGGCCCCTCCAGAAAGCAAAACCCACACGGCCCCTCCCTCTAACCAGTTCGGGAAAAAATTCCTTGGAGGGAAGTGGAAGGAACCTGTTTATTTCAGGCACAGCACCCCCCAGCACACAAAATTAACAATACCCAATGACACTGCTCTGAGAAAGATGACAAAATCAGAAAGTCTCTTTCGGGGGTGGTTGCTCTGTTCTCAGTCCCTCCGGCGCTGGGGCAGCTGCTGCAGGCCAAAATGGTGCAAACCTTTGGTGTTCCTGGGTCCCAGTCCAGAGCAGGTTCGAGATGGTCACAGAAACAAGAGAGGAGAAACAGTCCAGGAAGGAATGTGGACTGTTTAGCTAGAGCTAGCTAATAAGCAGAGGCCAAAGCAGAGCAGAAGCGAGAGCAGAAAAGAGAGCAAGCAAAGCAGCAAGCTGAAAGCAAGAAGTGAAAAACAGCCCTGTGTACTGCTCGTCTCTGTGTCCCTGATAAGAGAAACCCAAACAAAACTTCCACTCTTCAGAGTCGGTCTTAAAGGCACAGAACAGATGAATGGGGATACAAGCATCACAACGTCACCCCAGGACACCATCCCAATGGGCTTCCCCTCAAGATTTCAGGCATAACCTTCCCGGGATCTTGGGGAGGTTTTTCCTGGGGCTTTGTCCTGGTTTAGGACAAATTAGGGGGAAATCTCCAAAAGGGAGCCCCCCAAACAAAACAAACCTCCAACCACCCCTCCCCCAACACCTGGTTCGGGAAGGAATTCCTCGGAGGAGCAAAGTGGAAAACAAAACTTATTTATTTACAAGTAACAAAAGAACACTCCCCAACACAAGAAAAGAAAAGAAACCAGGCAGTGTTGTGAGGGGTGCCAAGCTTCTCTCGTGAGTTCCAGGTGTCCTGGACGTCTCAGGTCACATCCGGAGCCGGTCCAGTATCTTCAGGGGAGGGTAAGAAAGAGGGAATAAAAGAAAAGGAAAAAAAAACAGTGCAAAAAGCAGAAAGCAAGCAAGCAAAGCGGCTAGCCAAGCCAAGCAGCCAAAAGCCAAAAGCAAAGAGGACCTGGTCAAACACTCCCTCCTCTCTTTCCCGCCCCACCACAGCAATATGGCCGGGGTGGGGGGGAAGAGAGAAAAGGCACAGCTGCCAGACACAACACACGATATTGGGATAAAGGCTGTCAACCCACGACAGGCTTTTTCCAGCACTTACACTTTTTCAATCCCATTTTCCCAAAAACCCCATTCGCTAATTTTCTCACCTTGTGTCCTTCAGCTGGGATTCTCGACGTGAGTCCCAGGTTTTTGTCCAATGTCGATTTCCTAAGTCTGTGAAACACTACCAGTCTACTCAGCCACGTGGAGAACTGTTCTGCGGGTCTTTTGACTGTTATCAAGCTCTCTTACCTGATTCTCTAGATCAGAAGGCAGACCAGCTCCCAAAATATTTTGGGAACGTTCTTTCCCCTCCTGACCCCAACCATGATTGATCCCCTGAACTCACAATAAGTCCCAGGTCCCACGTGTGACAAGAAAATCACTTGCTTCCCCTTTCACCAACCACTTTCCCCACGGGAGAGGGGAACTGCAATCGTGGTATCCACACTTGCTTCATGATAAAATCACGTCTCACACACGCTCAATCACACCCCGCTCAACCACATGGTACTCACGGTTCCTTTTCCCAGGTGGATTCCTTGTGCACGTCAATTTTCTGAGTGAAGAAAAAGCACCACAGCCTCGGAGATCCCTCTTCGGATCGTTCCGAATTTCCAAGAGCTCTGGGCTCATTTTATCCATCTTTGGCTGTGGTTCTGGCTTCGGTTTGGTATTTGATTGGTATCGCCGGCCAGGGGCTGTGTACAAATCACAACCGGGACAGGACTGCTGTGGAACATGCCTTGAGCTGTTTCATTTTTCAGCATCAGTCTCATTACATGGTTATGACAATGGGAAGATGCCACCAGCTCACATCCCAGGCAGTTCTTTGTGTAAAGAACTTAATAATACAACTTACTGTATATGTTTTTTGACCAATCACACAAAGCAAAAGCATATTGACAGTAGTTCTATCCAACCACTATAAGCACACCTACCTTTGGTTAAGACAATGCTTGCTTATTTCGAATACAATACCTACTTGTAAGCCTGAAAACACAATGCACAGAGCTCCATTATTAAGCTTAAACTTCCTGATATCTTGTTAGATAAACTTTTCTGTAGCTTCGAGAGTTATTCTAGACAAGCATTAATACACAGACCATTGTTCTATTTGTCCTTGCCTTTCTACTTTTCAAATAATTTTTCTGCTGACCTATCTAGTGACTGCTGCTTAGGTCTAATCACAGTTCTACTGTCTCTGAGGCCTGCCTTTTGCAGCTTTCCCAAAAGCCTTTAATTTTTGTGGATTCCCACAGATTGGTTTCGTGAACTCCCAAACCCGTCACCCCGCTGAAATCAGCAGGGAGCCTCCTAACAGGAAAGGGGTGCCCGAACCCAAAATTCAAATCCCATCAGGGTGGCCCTAATTGTTATAAATGATCAATTGAAAGTCAAATTATCAAAAAATGCGGAAATATTTATTTAACTTTTCCGCAACCAAAATACGGTCCTCAAAACCACCACAGCCAAAGAGACAGGGTTGAGCCTGGGTTCAGCTCTGGGTGAACCTGGATCTAACCTCTATCACATCAGATTCCCCCTCGTTCACAAGAGCCGCCTCTAGCAAGGATGTTTTATACAGTTTATTGTGCCAGAGGTGAAGGAGTTCAAGTTCTTTTCTAACTCTGCATATTCATAGTTGGCTGTTTCACTGTGCAGAGCCGGACAAAGGCTGTCTCCTGGCTGATAGCCAGCGTTGATCGAGTTCAGGGAAGCCATGTATTCACATGCATGTTCCTGGCAAATCTGGCTATCTTGATGGATGTTATCAACAGGGCGATGATCACTCTTAGGCGGTTTCTGATGGCTCAGGATGGCGGTGATCATCGCCCTGGGTGCGTCTATTCTCAGGCTAAAATGCCAATCGTTATGCTGCCTCCTTCAGGAATTTCAGAGTTTGAATAGATGTCTGCTTCTTGGGCTGCCTGCGGTCAAGGACTGGTTAGGATTTCACAATCTTTAAAAAATACGATCTTTTATAGCATGATATTTCTAACATATATTACATAGCTGACGGGACGTGCCTTGGCTTGTCTGGCCCCCACAGCTGAACCAAATAGCAGCAACTGTGGTGTTCCACCCCAGAGACACTTGCGGCCAGCTGGATGTTGCAGCTGGGCTCGTGGGGACAAGTGCAGACATGCCGGGACTCCGGTGCCAGCGGGATGGAGCTTCCTCCCCTGGAGGGTCTGCTCCTCAGGCTTCCCTCTGCCAGAGAAACTTTAAGGCGGTAGTGAAGGAAAGGAGTCGGTTCTGATGGAGGGTTTTAATCCAGAGCTTTATTCTGGCCCACAGGCCACTGAATCCAGCAACTGCTCCAATGGAACTCCTGGACCGCATGGTTACTTGACCTTTTACCCGAGGGAGGGGAGGAGGGAAGGGATAGGGAGCCCACCAACCTGGGACAGGAGAGGAGATCTCAAGGGACAAATGACACATGGATGCATGGATGGCCCAATGCCCCCCCCCCCCACAAAGGTAGAGGGCATCTTTTAAATCTGCCAATCACTCAATGACGTTCTGGAATTGCAGGATTGAAAGACAGTGCTCGGCAGGGGTAAGACTGGGGAAAGGAGGGATGATGGACACACCTGGGAGGGAATCTTCAGGGGAGAAACCCGGGGTTTTGGGGTAAACCATGAAATCACACTGCAACACTCCTAGAGCACACTGTCTGTTATTTGCAGACTTCCCTGCCCAGCCCATGAATGATCTCAGGGCCAATTGCTAAAGGACACAACTACCAAAATACAGGTGCCACATAATCACCCCAGCACTAATCCAGCACTGCTTTGATGGTGCCCAGGAGCACAGAATGGCTTGGCTTGGAAGGGACATTTAAAGGCCATCTAGTCCAATGCCCTGCAGTGAGCAGGGACACCTTTAAGTAGGTCAGGTTGCTGAGAGCATGAGCTTGAATGTCTGCAGGGATGGATGTCCACCTCTCTGGGCAACCTGTGCAAGGCCTTCCAGACCTAGTGTAAAAAATGGGTTTCTTTTGTCCAGTCTGAATTGACCATCTTTTAGATTGAAAGCATTCCCTCTCGGTCTGCTCACAAAAGGCTCTACTAAAAGTGCTGTCCCATCTCTTTTACAAGCCCCCTTAAGCTACTGAAAGGAAGCAATCAGGTCTCCCTGGAGTCTGCTCTCTTCCAGACTGAATGCCACCAGCTCTCCCAGCCTGTCTCCAAAGCAGAAGGGCTCCAGCCCTCAGAGCAATTTGTCCCTCCTCTGGACTAGATCCAACAGGACCATGGCCTTCCTGTGTGGGGAGCCCAGAGATGGATGCATTACTCTGTCGTGGTAGAGACAGAGACAGTACAAAGCAACACACTCCATTTCCAGAAGGCTTCAAACACTGTTTTTATTCTAGCATGCATGCTTGTTCTACATTCTTACAAAGCTCATAAGTTTGCACTTTACTCACTGGTCATGAGCGACAAGCAAAGTGCTTCTTGAAATAAGCAGTTACAACTTTCACTTATTTATCCTCCTTTCTTGTTTGGTTTCTATGTCAACAACCTTGGTATGAAATTCTTTCAGGGGTAAACATGGATTTTCATGTCAAACTTCTCAATGACTCACAGAGGTCGATGTAAAACCTCTTCCACTGTACTCCAGGTGGGGTCTCACCAGAGCAGAGGGGTGGAATCACCTCCTTCAACCTTGTGGGCACTCTCCTTTGGATGCACATGGCTGGCTCATGTGCAGCCTCTCATCTTGCAGCACCCCAAGTCCTTCTTGGCAGGGCTGCTCTCCATCCCTTCATGACCCAGCCTGTGAGATCAGCTGGGCTGGGACTGTGTCACAGCCCTTGGACAGGGCAGCTGGGCAGGACGAGCTCCCGGCCAAAGAAGGCAGATCCCACTCCCCACACACCTCCACCCTGGCCATGAGGTCACAGCAGGCTCTGAGGTCACAGATGTCCCAGACCCGGTGGTTGCACAGCAGCACAAGGAGCGAGCAGTCAGTGCTTGAGCACAACTGTTGCGGCAGCAGCAGCGGCGGTGGCAGCAGTGGTGCTGACATTGGGACAGCGGTGTCAGGACAGCAGTGGCAGCAAGAGCTGCAGGACTGGCAGAGGGCAAGGCAGCATGGCCCTTGCTCTGCGCCTCTTCCTCCTGCTCCTCCTGGCCGTGGCCCTGCCTGCCAGGGCTGCCCAGGCTGCTCCGCTGCAAGCGCAGCGAGCAGGTGAGCTGGCAGCCTGGCTCCCCTTTCCCGGGACAGCGCTCCCTGCTCCCCGGGAAGCGCTGGGGATGGTTTTCCCCAGACCTTGAGGGAGGGTTTCCTCTGGGGGAGGGAGACAGCCCCCACGGGCCCTTGGCTGGCCCTGTTTCCTCCCCAGGGATGTGTCACAGGGCCTGCAAAGAGGGTGGAGAGTGTCCAGGAGCCAGCCCAGAGCTCCCCAGGCCCCTGTGCAGCTCTGGCAGTTCTGGCCTTGTCCATTCACACCTGGCCCCCACGGACTTTCCTGACCCCCTTGCAGTGCCCAGTTCCGGGAGGGAGAAGGGGATGCCAGTGCATCATGGAAATTGGTCTGGTTTTTGCTCCCTTCTAGAATTGGATCGCAACTTTGATTATTTAGAATTGTTGTTGAATGATATTACGAATGTCTTGAAGAATGCTGGAGGTAAGTTCTGAATTTCCCTTTCTAGTGACATATTAATCAGTATCCAAGTGGCAAGAGCTCGTTCATCTGCCATTTTCGTTCGAGCTTAAGTCAGGGCAGAAGGGTTCTGAAAACCTTGCCCTGCTCCTTTCTGGAGCCCTGAGTGATCCCACAGGATGACTGTCAGTGGGAGGAAGGAGCATTTAGCTGTCCATCCTCCTCCCATGTGCAATGCCACTGTGTCCTTCCGTGCGGTCTGTGCAGTCACAGAGAAAAGCAGAGAGGGAAGGGGCTGGGCCCAGGGCTGTGCCCCGGGCCTGAGCCTTTCCTGCAGCCTGAGGATCTCCTACAGTGCCACGGGTGCTGTTCTGTCCTGCCTTTCTTTGCAGCTGAACCTGTTGGTGAAGGTGATCTGGCTTCCCAACCCATGTCCATGACTGAGCCTCTGGGAGGTGGTGAGGGTAGGTCAAGGCCTTTCCCCTGGGAGATCTGCCAGCTCAGAGCCCAAAGCTCGGCCATGGGGGCATCGCTGCAGGTGCCAGGACAGAGCCATGCACGTGTGCGCCCTCACCCTGCGTGATCCCCTCACCGCTCCTGCAGCTCAGTGGTGCCCGTGCAGCTGAGTAGAGGTGGCAGAAGCTTCTGTGGCTGTTGTGTTACAGATGTGCCTGCAGGGAGGACTCTTCCTGATCCTTCCCTCATTCCTACACAGAAGCCTGCCTCCCATCTCAGGGGTGAGTAGCATGTCCCTGTTGACCCCACAGGCTGAGCCCTGCTTCTGTGGGATCCATTAATGGGAAAAGGAAACATGTTTTTCTAAGGTCCTCTAAAAGGAAAGAACAAAGCTGCAGGACAGAAGAAAGCCCATGAGTCATCTGAATACATGAGGCAAAGGACGAAGGAAATGCAGCAGGCAGGACAAGGTGGGTGCATTTCCCTCAGCCTTGTCCTGGGCCTCAGCAGCCGGGGGCTTTGGCTGCACATCTGGACACGCCGTGCCCGGCACAGCAGGAAGGGATCCATGGCAGCTTCGCTGCCCCGCTGCTGCTTCCACGCCCTGCAGGGCTGTTTCCCAGCCTGGCCTGGCTGCAGCTTCTCCCCAGCCTCTGCAGGAAGGCATTGGGCATCAGCTGCCAGGCAGACCAAACTGCACAATGCACCTCACATCCCCTGCAATTTCCCATCTCCAGGCAAATCAGAAGGGGCAGCTGTTTGGAGTACAGAAGGCCCTGGCCTAAACAAAAATTTTATAGGGATTTCCTAACCATTCTCAACCATGTCTTTGACAAGCATTGCCTCTTGAAGATTACCCATCCTCAATGAGGAACAGCAGTACCTAATCCAGCTGTACCTCATCCTTTCTCCAGAAGCAGATGGAGAGGCTGTGCAGAAGACAGGCGGTGCATTTCCGGGAGGAAGCAGTGGCTCACTGACAGCCTCTGCTGCAGAGAGGGAGGTGATGCCAGGCACAGCCACAGGAGGTAATTGCTGTGCCTCTGGGCCTGAGCCCTGCTGAGGCTTGAGCTGCCCTCTCTGCTCCTTGGCACTGTGGGCACAGCCCGGACAAGACGGGCACAGCCCAGAGGAATTGTCCCGAGCAGGCTCAGGGCACTCGGGTACTGAGCTGTCCTGCTGGGCTCCCTCCGTGGGAGACACGTCCCGAAACCTGGGAGCGGCTGCAAGGGGTGCCCATGGTGGGGAAAGGGCAGAGGGGGAGAGCAAGGCTCCACTGTGTCTTGAAAGGGCTTGGCCACATGCCCTTGGGATGGGGAAGGGGTCCCAAGGCAAAGAGAGATGGAGAGATAGAAGAAGGTGGGAAAGGCAGGAGAAAGGGCAGGAGAGTCAGAGGGACAGGGGGATAGCTGTGGCACTGCCTGCTGCAGCTTTCCCCAGGGCTTTAGCAAGAGTTGCAGCTGTGGGAGTGAGAGCACCTAGGGCCCTGAGCTGCTTCAGCCGCCCCACCAGGGATGTTGCACAGGCCATGGAAAGAGGGTGCAGAGTGACCAGGAGCCTGCCCAGAGCTCCCCAGGCCCCTGTGCAGCTTTGGCCTTGTCCATTGACATCTGGCTCCCACAGCCTTACCCGACCCCCTTGCAGTGCCCATTTTCCAGAGGCAGACGGGGATCTCAGCGTGCCCTGAAAAATGTTCTCATCTGTGCTCCGTTTTAGATGAGGTTTCTGGAAAGGCTTCTCCATTAGATGGACGGCATAAAGTTTTGAAGCCTTTGGAACCTCCTGCAGGTATGTTCTCATTGTCCCACCACGGAATAATTGTTGACAACCTGGCAGGAACCTGCTTACAGAAGCTTCTGTGGCTGTTGTGTTACAGATGCGTCTGCAGGGAGGACTTTTCCTGTTCCTTTGCTGGTTCCTTCACCGAAGCCAGGCTCTCATCACAGGGGTGAGTAGTGTGTCCCTGCTGACCCCACAGGCTGAGTTCTGCTTTTATGATATCCATTCATAGGAAATCAAACCATGTTTTTTGAAGGTCCTCCAACAGGAAAGTACAAATCTACAACAGAGAAGAAAGCTCATGAGCCATCTGAATACATGAGGCAAAGGACGAAGGAAATGCAGCAGGCAGGAAAAGGTGGGTGTATTTCCCTCAGCCTTGTCCTGGGGCTCAGCAGCCGGGGGCTTTGGCTGCACATCTGGACACGCCATGCCCAGCACAGCGGGAAGGGATCCATGGCAGCTTCGCTGCCCCGCTGCTGCTTCCACGCCCTGCAGGGCTGTTTGCCAGCCTGGCCTGGCTGCAGCTTCTCCCCAGCCTCTGCAGGAAGGCATTGGGCATCAGCTGACAGGCAGACCAAACAGCAGCACGGACCTCAGATCCCCTGCGATTTCCCTGTCGCCAGTCAAATCAGAAGGGGCAGCTGTTTGGACTACAGAGGGCCTTGGCTTCACCAAAAATTTTTTAGGGATTTCTTGCTTCTTAACCATGTCTTTGACAAGCATTGCCTCTTGAAGTTTCCCCATCCTCAAAGGGGAACAACCCCACCTGACCCAGCTGTACCTAATCCTTTCTCCAGAAGCAGATGGAGAGGCTGTGATGAAGGCTCAGTTTCCCGGAGGAAGCAGTGGCTCATTGACAGCCTCTGCTGCAGGAAGGGAGGCGATGCCAGGCACAGCCACAGGAGGTAATTGCTGTGCCTCTGGGCCTGAGCCCTGCTGAGGCTTGAGCTGCCCTCTCTGCTCCTTGGCACTGCGGGCACAGCCCGGACAAGACGGGCACAGCCCAGAGGAATTGTCCCCAGCAGGCTCAGGGCACTCGGGTACTGAGCTGTCCTGCTGGGCTCCCTCCGTGGGAGACACGTCCCCAAACCTGGGAGCGGCTGCACGGGGTGCCCATGGTGGGGAAAGGGCAGAGGGGGAGAGCAAGGCTCCACTGGGTCCTGACAGAGCCTGGCTATGTGCCTTGGGATGGGGAAGGGGTCCCAAGGCAAAGAGAGATGGAGAGATAGAAGAAGGTGGGAAAGGCAGGAGAAAGGGCAGGAGAGTCAGAGGGACAGGGGGATAGCTGTGGCACTGCCTGCTGCAGCTTTCCCCAGGGCTTTAGTAAGAGTTGCAGCTGTGGGAGTGAGAGCACCTAGGGCCCTGTGCTGCTTCAGCCACCTCACCAAGGGTGTCGCACAGGGCATGGAAAGAGGGTGCAGAGTGACCAGGAGCCTGCCCAGAGCTCCCCAGGCCCCTGTGCAGCTTTGGCCTTGTCCATTGACATCTGGCTCCCACAGCCTTACCCGACCCCCTTGCAGTGCCCATTTCCCAGAGGCAGACGGGGATCCCAGCATGCCCTGAAAAATGTACTCATCTCTGCTCTGTTCTAGATGAACTTTCTAGGAAGATTTCTCCATTAGATTGGCTAAATGAAGTTTTGAAGCCTTTGGAGCCTCGTACAGGTTTGTTCTCATTGTCCCACCACGGAATAATTGTTGACAACCTGGCAGGAACCTAGTTACAGAAGCTTCTGTGGCTGTTGTGTTACAGATGCGTCTGCAGGGAGGACTTTTCCTGTTCCTTTGCTGGTTCCTTCACCAAAGCCAGGCTCTCATCGCAGGGGTGAGTAGTGTGTCTCTGCTGACCCCAGAGGTTGAGCCCTTCTTCTGTGGGATCCATTCATAGGAAATGGAACCACTTTCTCTTAAGGTCCTCTGAGAGGGAAGAAGAAAGCCACAGGGCACAAGGAAGCCGATGAGCCAAATAACATCCTTAAACAAATGGTGGAGGAACTGCACAAAGAGAATGGTGAGAGCATTTCCCTCAGCCTTGTCCTGGGGCTCAGCAGCCGGGGGCTTTGGCTGCACATCTGGACACGCCATGCCCGGCACAGCAGGAAGGGATCCATGGCAGCCTCGCTGCCCCGCTGCTGCTTCCACGCCCTGCAGGGCTGTTTGCCAGCCTGGCCTGGCTGCAGCTTCTCCCCAGCCTCTGCAGGAAGGCATTGGGCATCAACTGACAGAGAGCCCAAACTTCACCATGGATCCCCTGCATTTTCCCAGTGTCTGAGCACATCCTGAGGTGTGGCTGCTTGGCAGAGGGAGGGCCATAGGAAGCCCCAAAGACCTGTGGGGATCAGGATTTTCCTGATTCTTATCCATGTTGTTGACACGTATTGCCTCCTGAGGATGTCACCACCTGGATGTGCAATGATTGCGTCCCACCAAGCCTCTTCCTTTCTCAAGGGATGGACAGAGAGGCTCTGTGGAAGGTGGCATTTCCTGCAGGAAGGGAGGCCATGCCAGGCACAGCCACAGGAGGTAATTGCTGTGCCTCTGGGCCTGAGCCCTGCTGAGGCTTGAGCTGCCCTCTCTGCTGCTTGGCACTGTGGGCACAGCCCGGACAAGACGGGCACAGCCCAGAGGAATTGTCCCGAGCAGGCTCAGGGCACTCGGGTACTGAGCTGTCCTGCTGGGCTCCCTCCGTGGGAGACACGTCCCCAAACCTGGGAGCGGCTGCACGGGGTGCCCATGGTGGGGAAAGGGCAGAGGGGGAGAGCAAGGCTCCACTGGGTCCTGACAGAGCTTGGCTATGTGCCCGTGGGCTGGGGAAGCTGTTTCTTGGGCAGGTTGGCAAACAGGAGGGCGGGACAGAGGTTGGGAGCAATAGCTGTGGCACTGCAGATTTCCCCGAGCATTTAGTGAGGGTTTCCTGTGTGGCAGCGAGAGAGCCCCAGGGCCCTGGGCTGCTCCAGCTGCCCCTCCAGGGATGTTGCACAGGGACTCCAAAGTGTCTGGAGAGTGATCAGAAGCCACAGGCTCCCACAGCCTTACCCCACCCCCTTGCAGTGCCCAGTTCCCCAAGTCAGAAGGGGAACCCAGCACATCATGGAAATGGTTCTGTAGAATCTCTGCTCCCTTCTAGATTGGGATCATGACTTGGCTTATTTGGAAATGATGGTAAATGGTGGTTTGAAGATGTTGTCAGATGCTGGAGACAAGTTCTCAACGTACCTTTCCTGACAGAATAATCAGTGTCTATGTGGCAAAAGCTCACTCATATGGCATTTCCTTTAAGTTCCTCTAAAGGTTGTTCAGTTCTGGAAACTTTGCCCTGCTCCCTTCTGGAGCCCTGAGGGATCCCACAGGATGACTGTCAGTGGGAGGAAGGAGCATTTAGCTGTCCATCCTTCTTCTGTGTGCAATGTCAGTGTGTCCTTCTGTGTGCACTGTGCAGCCACGGAGAGGAGAAGAGAGGGAAGGGGCCGGGCCCAGGGCTGTGCCCCGGGGCTGAGCCTTGCCTGCAGCCTGAGGATCTCCTACAGTGACACAGGTGCTGTTCTGTCCTCCCTTTCTTTGCAGCTGAACCTGTTGGTGAAGGTGGTCTGGCTTCCCAACCCACGTTCAGGATTGAGCCTCTGGGACATGGCGAGGGTAGGTCAAGGCCTTTCCCCTGGGAGAGCTGCCAGCTCAGAGCCCAAAGCTCGGCCAAGGGGGCATCGCTGCAGGTGCCAGGACAGAGCCATGCACGTGTGTGCCCTCGCCCTGCGCGATCCCCTCACACCTTCTGCTCAGGCCTGGCAGCTATTTGGAGGAAGGTGGGCCCTGGCCCAGCCCCAAAAGGCCAGATGGTTTTGAATCTTATCCCCATTTTGATAAGCCTGATGTCCTAAAGATGCCACCAAAAGAAATCCGAAATTGTTCCATCTGATGCAGCTGAACTTTTTCCTTTTTCAAGTGATGGAGCAAAAGGCAGGACAGAAGGCAGTGTTTCCCCAAGCAAGCAGAGGCCGACTGGCAGCCCCTGCTGCAGGAAAGGAGGAGATGCCAGACATGGGCACAGGCACAGGAGGTAATTGCTCTGCCACTGTCAGCCATTTAGCAGGGCTGTGTGGTGGCAGCTCTTTCCCCCAGGTCCTGCCCATGTATGGCCCAGCAGCAGCCAAAGATGGAGGCACCTCTGGAGCCTTGGAAGCCTCTGGAGCTCGTTCACAGCCCCAGGGACAGGGGACCCGTGCACCAATGTTCCTCCTGCTGCAGCTGCTCCGGAGCTGGCCCTGAGTGCCCATAGGCCCAAGGCACAGGAGCAGCCCTGAGCGGGAGCCCTGCCTCGAGCCCAGGGCTAGAGCCAGCCTTGGCTCCCGACTGGGCAGGGGCTGCACTGGGTCCTGACAGGGCCTGACTCTGTGCCCTGGGGCTGGGGGAGCTGTCACGGGGCAGGGAGGGCCAGGGCTGGCAGTGGCTGCTCAGGGATGGCTTTGGCCCGTGTCCCTCCAAGCAGCCACTGCCCAAGCAGCTGCGCTGTCCCCGGGCTCTCCTCCCGGCCTGCTGGGCTTTGTTGGGTGGCACAGCCTGTGCCAAGCAGCAGCAAGGTGCCTGCAGGCCCCAGCTCTGGGGGAAACGGAGAACATCCTGCCCGCATCCACCGTGCTGCCAGCTCAGCACTGCAGCACAGCACGGGCTGACGCTCCCCATTGCTCCCACAGGTGCGGCCAGCCCCACCACACGTGTTCTGGATTCCCAGAAGGGCCCTGGAAGGGGTTTCTGGATAGGATTAATAGCAGGCCTGCTTTTTTTGGAGCTTATTTTCATCTTATGCTGTGTCCAAATTTGGACTTGCTGGAAGAGAAAAGGGTGAGTGTTTTGTTCACCTTTCCCTCAAACAGCTTCTTTTAAAAGTCTAATGTTGTAGACAGGAAATGTTCCCAGAGAGGCTGCTGTGGGGTTGTTGCCAGTCTGTGATTGTCCAGAGAAGCTGGGGAGCCTTGCCAGCTCTGGGCGCTGCTGTGCAGGAGGCTCCCTGTGTGCCACTGGCAGCTGGGGCCTCAGCCACCTCCTCTCTCCACAGGGATGCCTCTGCAGATTCACAAGACTGGCCAAATACCTCAGCCAGGGGGAACTGGTCCTGTCATCTCGCATCTCCGTGCCCGTGTCTGTTGTCCCTTCCACGGCTGCATTACCAGCTCATTGCTAGGGACAGCTTGTTGGTATCACCACCCAGAGCAGGAGCCTCTGTCCCCAAAGGTGCTGCCCCTGGTGTCCAGCCAGGCCAGGAGGTGCAGCCCTCCTACCAGGGAAGGGCCTGAGCCTGGCAACATCTTTGGGGTTCAGCTCAGGTGTGTCGGTGCTACCACCAGCTCTGGAGGAGCTGCTTGTCTGGGCACTGCCAGGGCTGGGCAGGCAGCAGCTGAGCATGGGGCTCCTGAGACAAAGCAGCCCCATTTTGTCTTTGTTTTACATTTATACACAGCAGAAGATTTTAGAAATATTTAGAAACATTTTTTGTAGAAAAATATCCCTAAATATTTCTTCCCTTTTCCTATTGTAGTTTTGGATTTTTCAAAGTAGTTTTAGAATTCTGAAAATTTTGGAACACTTTTATGCTTGCCGAATAAAAAATAAAACTGCATTTAATTGGTGATCATTACTCTTAGATGAACTAAGTCATCACAAGACACCCAGTGTACTGGAGAGGCTCTTTTCCCACTGGAGATTTTTACCTAGTGACAACAACAGACTTAAAGCCCTTTCACTGATAATTTCCGGGATTTCTTACCAGCTCATCTCTCAGTCTTCAGAGGCAAACTTTGAGCACAGTGGGCATCTCCTGCTGTGCAGGAGGGTCTCTGTGAGCCAGCTGACACCGGGGCCTCTTTTGCGGAGATAAACGCAACTCCACGACTTTGTGAAAGTTGTAAAGTTGGTATGTTTATTACTGTGCTGGATGCATGTGGAGATTCCTCTCCTTAAAAGACATGCACACCTCTGGGAACTCCAGATCCTTTTTTATCACCCTCTCAAATAGATATGCATCCAATTTTACGATAGGTTCCTACATATTCATTTTTACAAATTTGGTGTGACATTTACCGCTAGTTAATCTTTATCAGGAAGAATTCCCAGGTCAGGTTGGCCTGTTCTCATAGCAGTTCCTCTGTCTCTGTGTCCCCTGCCAGCCCCTTATCTCTGTCCTTGACTGAAGCAGTTTCTCTGAGCCTAGGCTTTTTACCAGTCAGACTAAACAGCTATGCTTTCCAACTACAGACTTAACTCAAAGATGTACATTTCACCTAAATGAAAATGGATTTCTACTCTGGAAAATTTCTACTCTGTCTCTTTTCCCCCCTTTCCTAGAAAATAAGTAAATTCTTTTATCTAATGCAAATCCCTATGACAATAAGTGTCTCTTAATGCTTTACCATGTACGTTTGATAAGGAGGTTAACACAGCTGTTTGCTGTAGTATTCTCCAATATCACATTAGCAATATAATGGATAACCCTAAAATTAGCTTATTCCAGCTAATATTAACAAAACTACAATGGGATGACACATTTTATTAAGGATTCCATTGTCAGTTGGTGACCACCCAAAGATCACATTCCACCAGTGATGATCTGCAGTTTGCTTTACTCTTTGCAGAATTCTGGTTATTTCTTTGGTATCATGAGAGACAGTAATCAGGGCTTTCTCTGTTTTCTGGAATTTCCTTTGAGATCTGCAGTAGGTCTTGGTGCTTAATTAATTGTTTTATCAATGTAAGGTCCATCCCAACAGGAGTTGGTGATAGTCTGTGTTACATTGTGTAATTGGTTTTAATCAACTGGTGGGATGTCAGGGGGGCCATGTACAAAAAATCACACCCGATAATCTTAACAACATTGCAAATACAAAAATTAAAATTATTTCTTCTAGACAAAATAATATTGTTGTTATCAATTTTTACAGCAGCACAAGCAGTTCTCAGGCACACATAACTTTTACTAGTATATATGAGCACAGTTTTCTGATCAGTGACTGCATGAATCTCAAAGTGGCAAATACTCTGTTCAGTGTCTAGACACACATTTGGGCATTAATTGTATTGCTTTCACAAATGAATCCCAGTTGTTCTCTAGTAATGCAGGATTCTAACTTTACTGTTTGCCTCTTTTCATTCACCTTTCCAGCCCACACCCTATGTTCTGAAGGGTAGAGCACTGTTTTTTCATTATTTAATCCCAGTGCAGTGATGGGGCGGATAACATAAACAGTGGCATAATGTTAGGTAAGAACCAAGGCAGTGGCCACATTAGAAGCAGGATCATAGGTGAAATTTACTATAGTCCACCAGGATTGAAACTTCTTTACAAAATCAATCACATTATCCCAGACAACTTCCCAAATTTCAGCTGGAAAATTACCTTCACCCCCTTCCCGTATGATCAGAGCTGCTGTTGCCTGCATCTATAACTGTGCTTGTATACAACTGAAAGCTAAAGACACATTATTTCCAACTGTACCAAGTGCTTCTAATATTACCCTGTGGTCTTGGCTCCAAGCCTTTTCCCACTTTGGCAGTACTTTGGAAACCTGCCACTGGCTAGTTCCTAATGCCAATAGAGCTGACTGTTAAGGCTGCTTCAATTTTGCTAGGTCACCTGCTGCAGTGGCCAGCTTATTCATCAGTATTTCTGAATCAATTCCATTTAAAACTCTCAATCCATTCCCTAACATCCAAGTTAGATAATTTCTTGTTCTGCTCCTGAGCTATATCTCTCTTTGTAACCACTTTGTGCAGCCCTCAAAGGATGTTCTTCGGAAAGAGGAGCAGGCTGGTTGGATTTTTGAGATGTTAATTTGCACTAGCAACTCAACACGTTTGAGAGACCATTCTGGATTGAACAACAGTTGTTTTCACTTACATTCTTCCCTACGTAGGGGCCTGTTTCTCACACTTCAGGTTCAAGTTTGGGTTGGGTCTGAACTATTTGATTACTAGTGTGGGTTGTATAAGGTCCTGCCATTGTAAAAAGTGCAGTGTTGATTTAAAATTTAAATGAGAGCTTTATAGCATCTCGAGCTTAAAGGCAGGTCACTTCTACAGGCTGTATCAAGGAGAAATTACACCAACAGTCTGATTCACTTGGGCTATCACAAACTTCTTGGTGCCTGTATACGGGGAGGTTGAGACACTAATTTCATCTGGTTTCTCATTAGCCGTCTCATTGACTACCTAGCACTCTATTTTGATTTCTTCTCTCTTGATCTCCTGAAGTGTCCACAGTTCTCGTTCTTGCCACTCTTGCTCCTCATATACCTGATCTTCATGAATTACTACAGTGGACAGGTTTAGCTCTTTTATCTTAGAAAGTTCTCCCATGGATCCAGTATACAGATTGAAAGCTTGGGACCAAGGCCATTCAGCATTGCTTTGGATAGAGGTACTCTCTAATTCTAAGACTCCAGTTATAATTACATACAAATCAATTCTGTAATTGAAATGACAAACTACCCCTGGCTGCAATATACTCATTTTGCCTGAGTAAGTTTTAATCTCAGTTCATTGTTTCTTGATGTCCCTCTCTAAGGGGCTCCTGGGGCTTTCTTCACTCGAGAGTGATGGATCCAGGCATTCTACTCCTTGGTCTGGATTGCAGAGAAGGTGATGAGAAGCACTTGCAGTGATCTCTCTCACTGTGCATCCAAAGTCTTTTCTGCAAGAGGCTTAAAATATACATAATCTCTAGACTGTATGTTATGTACTGGTCTGTCTAGCTCTTTGCTCCGAGTTCTAGCCACGTGTTTTTCAATTTCTCTGAGCTGTTTGCTTAAAGCCACCATGCAGGTGGCCAGGGTTATCTCTCCAATGTGGGTGGACATTCTCTTCCGTATTCCATATGGTCTTCCATAAAGCATTTCAAAAGGACTCGGCTTTTCTTTAGCTCGTGGTTTAGTCTGAATTCGCAGCAGTGCCAGTGGAAGAGCCTGGGGCCAGGGCAGATTAACATCCTGCCCCAGTCTTACAATCTGCTGCTTAATCAAATGATTCATTTTCTCCACCTGGCTGCTTGATTGCGGGTGGTATGGAGTGTGAAGTTCTCAATCTATGAATCTATGCCCAGGTGGCTACTAATCTTTGGCACTCTTTTGGAAATGAAATGTGATCCTCTATCCGAGGATATTGTGGCTGGAGCTCTGAAGCATGGTATTATTTCTTGTAATAATACCATGGTCACCTCTAGAGCTTTGACAGTTCTGGTGGGGGATGCTTCTGGCTAGCCTGAAAATGTATTTGTCAATACTAATAAATACAGATTCCCCCCCTTTCTCTGGGAGTTCTGAAAAGTTAATTTGCCACAGCTGTCCAGGCCCATGGCCTCTCTTAATTTGACCGAGTTTCGGCCTGGGAGTATTTTTGGGGTTTGTCTGGAGGCAAGGATCTCACTGTTGGTTTACCTGAGTAATAGTGGCAGATTAATTCTTGGCAATGATTCTTTCAGTCAGACATGACTATTAGAAAGCCTGTGGAAACTACTACTTAAAAGTCAACACTTTATTTTGATGCACTCTGTATCACTGGCAGCCTTGGTCATTCTGGGAAAGGAGCCACACTTTATAAAAGCTTTTAAGTAGTTAGGCCCCAGTGTGTTTTTTGGTGCTCTTCTTTCACTAGTGATCACAAAAATGGGAAGGGATTACTGGCTGTCTTTCAACGGCAGCCCACCCCTTGTGGTTGCATGTCTCTTTTGATTAGTACTATTATATTTTGGCTTACTTTTGAGGGAAATCTGTCCATAATTACTCCACTTTTTGCTGCTTTATTTGCCTCTCCAGCCACTAGCTCATTTCCTTCTTCCAATTCTGAGCTCACTCTCTGGTGTGCCTTAATATGCCTTTTCAGGCAGCTGAACTGCTTCCAGCAGCTGCATTGTCTCTTCTTTTGGTGAGGTTAGCAGTCCCCTCTCGTTCCAGATGGCTCCATGTGCATGCACAACTCTGAATGCATACCTCGAGTCTGTATAGATGTTTATTCTCTTTCCTTTTGCCATTTCCAAGGCACGGGTCAGGGCAATTATCGCGGCCTTCTGCGCAGAGGAGCCTGTCGGTAAGGGCCTGGATTCTATTACTTCTCTGCAGGCAGTCACTGTGTATCCAGCATGTCGCTTTCCACTGGCAACGTGGCTACTCCTGCCATCAGTGAACCAGGTCTCTGTATCGTCTAGACGAGTGTCTTTAAAATTCTGGGCGTCTGGAGTAAGTAGCTTCAATGGTCTCCAGGCAATCGTGGTGTACTGCTTCTCCTTAATTTCCACTGAGAAAAGAAGCTGGGTTGACAATATTAGTCACCACGATCTCTACATCATCTTGCTCTACCATGATGGCCTGGTATTTCAGAAACTTCTGTGGTGAAAGCCAGAGGCCACCCTTTGCTTCCAGTACTGCGGACACTGTGTGGGACACTAGCACAGCCATTTTTGTCCCAGGGTAAACTTGCGTGCCTCTTGAATATTCAGCACGACTGCTGCTACAGCTCTGAGGCAACCTGGCCATCCTTTTGCTGATGCATCTAGTTGCTTGGAGAGGTAAGCAACTGCCCTCTGATATGGACCCAAGTCCTGAGCCAATATTCCCAGGGCAATTCCCTGTCTGTCATGGGAAAACCAGAAAGAATGGTTCACTTACATCTGCAAGTCCCAAAGCTGGAGCTGACATGAGGGCACTCTTTAGCTGGTGAAAGGCCCGTGTGCCTTCCTTTGTCCACTGGAGATCTCTGTTTCCACTGGCAATAAGAGCATAGAGGAGTCTTACGAGCAGTCCATAAGTATAAACCCACAGTCGGCACAACCTTGCCATGCCTAAGAAGGTTTGGAGTTCCTTTATTGTCTGGGGTTTTGGGGTTTGGCATATGGCTCCTTGCGAGCCTGCCCTAATGTCCGTTGCCCAGCACTCACCTGGTACTCCAGGTAGATTACTTTCTCTTTCACTGCCTGTGCCTTTTCTTTGATACTCTGTGTCCTTGGGGTCCTAGAAAATTCAAAAGGCTTACTGTCCAGGCCAGACATGCTTCCCTCATCCGAGTGGCTACTAGAAGATCATCCAGGTACTACAAAAGCCTTCCTTCTTCCTGTGGAGCTTCCCAAAACTCCAGATCTTTTGCAAGTTGCTCCCCAAACAGAGTAGGGGAAATTTTGAAGCGCTGAGGAAGCACGGGCCATGTGAGCTGGGTTTTGTGCCCACTTTTAGGGCTTTCCCATTCGAATGCAAAAATTTTCTGTCTGACTTTGTGGATATGGAGGCAAAAGAAGGCATCATTTGATTCTAAAATGGTTAACCAGATTAGCTCAGGTGTTAAATAAGTTCATAAGGTATATGGATTGGCTACCACAGGATACAGATCTTCTGTTACTTTATTGACAGCCCTCAAATCCTGTACTATCCGGTCTGACCCATCAGATTGCAGGTAAAATGGGAGTATTGAAATCAGATTGGCATTCTTTTAATAATGCTAACCGCAGAAAATTTTCAATTATTGGACTGATTCCTTCCCTGTCTTCATTCTTTAGGGGGTACTGCTGCCTAATTCTGACTTGTTGTGTCCCTTCCTTAAGCTTAATTACTATGGAGGAGGCATTTTTCGCCATCCCTGGTACACCAGAGGTCCATACCCTGGGAAATACTTGACTTAGTATCTCTTCATCAATTTCCATCTCAATTACAATAGCTGTTAAGGTTAAATTTAATACCTCAATGTACTTTTGATCATTCAGCTCCAGAGGACCCTCTCAATAAATCACTTCCTAAAAATGCCTATGCTGAATGGGGCATATACAAAAACTTATGCATACCCCATTGTTTGTTTTCCCAATTCCCCAGCCACCTCCTCCCTTCACAGGGATGATTCTGCAGCTTCACAAGACCTGTCAAATAACTCAGGCAGGGAAAACTAGACCTGTCATCTCTCATTTCTATGCCAGTGTCCGTTGTCCCACGGCTGCGCTACCAGCTTATTGCTGGGGACATGCTGTTGCCACCACCACCCAGAGCAGGACGCCCTGTCCTCAGAGGTGCTGGCCCTGCGTGAGAGTCTGTCCTAATTTTCCCTCATCTGCCTCACGATCGTCTTTGGGAGACCACTGAAGAGAAGACTCCCCCATCTATATCTGGCTCTGAAGGAGAAAAGTCACACGCCACGGACCCTGAGACCTGAAAGCTCAGTTTTGAGCTGTTGTTTCCACAGGAGTGTTTGCTGTATGCTAAGAAGAAGACACCATGCCCCGTTTGCAACAATAGCAGCTTTGGAAGCTGTCCCACCTCTTGGCCTGGCTGGACTTCTCCTGAGTTTCAGGTGGTCTCCCATAGAAGACCCTTGCCTGTTTTACAACCACCGTGACAGACAGACGGAGATGTGAGAAGCTTTTCCATCAAGGACTGAGACATGAAACTCCAAAAAAGGCCCCTCTGCTCCTTCCAAGGACTGGGACTGAAACCCCCAGCCCGGGGGAGGTGTGTGGGGAGGCAAGCTGACCAAAGCGAGATGTTTGCCTGCAGATTGTGACCACTGGAGCAAGAAAACAATGGCTCTCATTTACTGCTGAGAACACCGACTACCTGTTACATCTATCAAGCTCATTTACTGCTGAGAACATGGACTACCTGTTACATCTGTTCCCTATTGTATCTGTTTCCCCCCCCCTCGCAATTTTCAGTAATAAAAACCTCTGAGTTAGCTAGCGCCTTTGAGATCTCCCCAGCGTAGCAGGCAGACCCTCAGCTGGACTGCACCAAAGTTGGTACAGTTGGTACAGTTGGTACAGTTCGTCTCTGAGTTGGTAGCTATATCCCCCCTCTCTCTCTCTCTCTTTCTCTCTCTTTTTCTCTCCCTTAATCCCTCTATCGCATTTTTGCTGTAGTTATTTCAATAAAACTGCATTTGATTTGATTATCACTGCAAACCCCCTTGTACCGTGTTGGTGTTTTGCACTCTGAGATCATTCCTACGAACCATCAGGTCATCTGTCCACTAGGACAGACCCTGACACCTTGGCAACCAGAAGCACAGGGAGCACAAACAGACACAGCCAGGAGGCCCAGCAGCTCTTTCCTGAGGGCCCATTTCATGCAAGAACTGGCCCTCAGAATATTAAACAAAATAAAAATAAAAGGGTTGGGGGAGGAGGCGTTGAGGTGGCCTCACAGGTTCAACTCTGCACTCTGCTTTTGTCACCAGCATTACCCAAGTTCCTGTACTTTTTTCCTGGAGAATTTGCAGTCAACAGAGCTTCACTCCCTCTCATCAAATCAGTCTTAAGGCCAGCTTCAGGCTGGGTCATTCATTTAGACTCGAGCACTGACTGGGGTCCAGGCAACAAAAGAACATTAGCTGCAGGCCACCCATACAGCTTTTCATATTAATGAGCACAAAGCCTTTATTTCCGCAAGCTCAGGGATGCTGGGGGGATCTTTGCACCATCAGGCCGAAGTACAAGGCTCTGGATCCTCCAAAGGAACAGGGCCAGCCCCCTTGAGTGGGAGAAGGTGCGACCTCAGTTGCAGCCCCGGGTGCCTCCTGTGGGCCAGGGCACGGCCCTGGCTGTAAATGTGTTGGGCTGCAGCACAGGGCCATGGCGGAGCTCAGCACCCTCATCAGAGCCCAGGGCCATGGCCCTTCCCTGCCGGGACACGAGTCTGCCCCGGCCCGGCCCGGCCTGAGCAGCCCAGCCTGGCCCCAGGGGATGAGCTCCGCCTGTCCGCTGTGCCCGCAGGCCGGGCCCAAGGCTTTGCAAGAGGCTTTCTCCCAGCTTTGCAAAACCTCGGCCAAGTGACCCTTTGCTGTGCTGAGAAGAGTAAAAAACCCCCTCAAATGTAACCCCGCTGCACACCTCATGAGGGATCCCTGCACGGGTTCGAAGAGGCCATCAATACTCCTTTGTGATTCATGAGTGACCTCAGCACCCCTCAGCAGGGACCCCAAAATATCCATGCCTGCCTCATGGGGCCAGGGCTCAGATGATGCCAGGGAAGGAAATGTGTCCTCGGCCCAGGGACACTCAGCATGGGCTCCCCCAGCCTTCAGGGCCACCTCACTGGTCACAGCAGCCCCTGCCTGGCTCCTGCCTGCACACACCGTGGGCATCCACGGCTGCTCCTGGCCATGGAGCTCAGCCTGTGCTGCTGCGGGGTGGCCTTTGCGGCTGTTACGATCTGGACAGAGCTGTGACAACACCATTTCTTTATTGAAATATAAAATGTGGGCCAAGCCCTACCCTGGCAGACAGGGGCTGCCCACATTCACTCCTGGCTGGGAAACAGGGCTTGCGGGCTCTGGGGCAGAGGGTCTTGTTTTGGAGGGGAAAACGAATTTGGAATGTGAGAAGGCCTTCTGATGGTGTTGCAGCCACGGCAGGGCAGATAAGGGCATAAGTGGAGACCTGGGATAACAGGTCAAGTTCTCTTTGCCCAAGTTGCTAGGCCTCTCTTCTGAAGATGCACAGGAGCACCTGTGGAGAGAGGAGGTGGCTGAGGCCCCAGCTGCCAGAGGCACACAGGGAGCCTCCTGCACAGCAGGGCCCAGAGCTGGCAAGGCTCCCCAGCATGGCTGGAGCTGCTGGCACAGCTTGGCCCAGCTGCACAGCTGTCCCTCAAGGCCCTGGCGAGCAGGGCACGGCTCTGGGCAGGCTCCCTGGCCAGGAGCGGGCCCCAGAGCACCTCTGCCTTTCAAGGGCAATCTAATCCCTGCTCTTTCTCCTCCACATTTTGCTTTGCCTCTGCCCTGTTTTTGGCCAGGAAGCCTCAGCGGGAGCGAGCACTGGCTGCAGCCCCAGCAGATCTTAAGCCCATGCTTCAGCTTGGGCTCCCTGCCAGCTGATGCCAAATGCCTTCCTGCAGAGGCTGGGGAGAAGCTGCAGCCAGGTCAGGCTGGGAAAAAGCCCTACAGGGTATGGAAGCAGCAGCAAGGCAGTGAGGTTTCCATGGATGCCCTCCCACTGTGCTGGGCACCGGGGGTTGGACATTGTGATGCTGTAGAACCACACGGCTCTGTGACCCCAGAGCCTGCTGTGACCTCACATCCTGCTGTGACCTCATGGCCTGCTTGGGGATGGACCTCATGGCTGGAATTTTCCTTCTCTGGGAGGGAGCTGATGCTTGCCTGGCTGTTGTGTCCAAGGGCTGGCCTTGCCTCCTCAAGCTGAGCTCACTGCTCTGTGTTCTGGGCACTGGCACAGGAAATCACATCCAATGATTTCTGAGCTCCTCAGGCACTGTCAGCAACATCCCAGCATGCTGAGGAGTAAGTGATCTCTGGCTGGAGACAAGTTCCACATTCCCTCCTGTCAGCAGCTTCCCAGCCGGAAATTTGGCACCTTGGGTGGGCCATAGCTAACACAGTCCTCTGGCTTCATAGGAAAGGTGAAGCCTTTACTTCACCATTTGCTCTTCATGTGCAATTTAAGGCACTGCTTCCTTTTGTGGTCCTCAAAGGACACAGTGAATAAAACAGGGGGGAAAGTCACCCAACCTCTTCAATGCTTGGATATGCCAAAAAAAAACCTTGAGGAGCATAGGGTGGGTGTGTGCAGTCTGACCAAGCCAGAGCCCTTCCATGATTGTGTGGCTGCCTCAGTGACACGGTGCCAGAGTTCTTCAGCCTGGGCTGCTCCCAGCACTGTCACCAGGAGGGGGCTGCCTCCAAAAAGCCACACAATTTGGGTGCTGCTATAGGTCACATTTGCTCTATGGCACAGGTGGAATGCTTCAAGGGCAGGGACAAGGAACAAGGAGAGGTCTTCTTTATGACTCCCAAAGGTGTTTATGCCCAGGAAGGTCAGGCTCAGAAAGACACGAGTCCAGGCTCTAGAAGGGGTTTTTCAACAAGGGGAGGTTCAAGAGGAGGGTACAAAACTTTAACAAATTGGGAGAAACCTGGGGAGAAGCATAAGGCAGGGAATACAGTGTTGAAACCAATTGGGAATTACAGGGGAGGGGAAGAGTTTAAACAAACCAATGAGACCTCAAGGGATACAAAAATGACAGGGAAGTTTCTGGAGAAAGGGGCAGGCATGAGGAGGGACTGAGCATGTTCATACTGGGAGAAGGAACAGGTAACATTCAGGAACAAAGGGCAGGTTATTGGGAAGATGGAAAACTGGGGCAAAACCAACAAGAGAGGTGCAAAATAACAATCCATTAAGGATAAAATATGCTATAACAATACAAGAGATGGGGCGGGGGGGTGGGGGTTTGAACTGACCATTGAAACTGAATTGCAGTTGAAAACACAATAGAGACACACTGCAACACCCCAGTGTGGTAGTCTGTTATTTTACAGTTTGTTCTTCTGTAGTAAGTTTTAAATACTCCTTGTTGTACGTTTGTAATGTTTCATTCCACGTATCCCACTTGGTTTCTCTGGTGGTTCAGTCCTGAGTTGTTTATTCACCAAGTATATGTCAATGCCCCTGTCCATCAAAGACAGCACAGCCTTTTGTTCTGGTGTGTACCCTGTAGTTCATCCCTTCCTCAAAGCAAGATTGGATTTCAAGGTTTGCTCCTTCCCCTTGTTGGTTTCTGTTGGATAGCCCTTGCCCTGCACTCCTTCCCTAATGCCTTCCCCTTGGTAAAAAGTTGTGTCCTCCCCTTCTTCTCTCTCTTCCTTAAAAATCAGTTATTGTCAGTTGTCCCTGACTCCTCTGGGGACACAAACCTTCCTTAGAACTCAAACAAGTGATCTCTCTCGGTTCCTTCACCTCAGTCCCTCGTACTGGGTTGCTGCTGTGTCACCCGTGCCACAGGTGTCGGCTGCAGGGAGCTGCGAGCCCCTGTACGCACCGCCAGCCGGGAAGGTCCCTGTAGGGATCCAGGGGCAGCCTCTCTTGTGACTGTCCATGGGACTCAGGCAGTGATCTGGCCAGAGAACATATTGCCTGTGACCCAGCCGCAAAGTTACACCCCAGTGCATAAGGGAAGAGCTAGAGACGGCACCACTCTGGACTTCTGCCATGCCCTGGACACATCAGGCCTGCCCTGCATCCTTGTCCCTCCTTTGGTGAGCTGTGGATCTGATGAAGGCACGGTTTGGAGAATGAGCAATTGCCTGGCTGGTCACATCCAGGGGGTTGTGGTCAATGCCTCAGAGGCCCGATGGACGTCAGTGACCAATGGTGTCCCTCAGGGTGACAGCAGAAGCTCCCTGGACACTGGGGACTCAGTGTCCTGGTGGTGCTGCTGGACAAGAGAGCTGGAGGTGCCTCCAAAGCAGAACTGTTCTGATTGCCCAAGTCTTTCAGACTTGCTCAGTGAATGAGGAGCTGATTGAAGTGAAAAGATACTGAGAAACCACAGTCCCTTCCCTGGGAAGAAACATTTCCCCATCCAAACTTCCTCTCTTTATCCCACTCCAAGAGGAACAGACATGTATATACATCTATCTATCTATCTATCTATCTATCTATCTATCTATCTATCTATCTATCTATCTATCTATCTATCTATCTATCATTCTATCTATCTATATATCTATCATTCTATCTATCTATCTATCTATCTATCTATCTATCTATCTATCTATCTATCTATCTATCTATCTATCTATCTATTTCTGTCTTAGTTATTTAACTATCCAGCGATCTAATATCTACCTGTCTTCCTATATATCTATCCATCTATCTATCTGACAAAATAATTTCAGCTTTAAATTAAATCTCTTTATTTATCCTTATCCTTTGAAATAGAGTTTGGAAAGTAGTATTTTTATACAATTGCATTTATCAAAGACTTTAATTAACAGATGCTTTTAATCTCTCCCTCATGAAACTGCAGTAAATTCCTCCCTGACTGACATTCATGAGTGCCTGCTGTCAGGGAGGGATCAGAAGGTCCTGTCCAGTGGGTGGGAGCAGATGTATGCCCTCTTCTCCAGGATCTGCTTTCCAGCTTTTTTAATGGAATCATCCAGGTTTTCATTGGCATTACTGGAGAAAGAGAGAAAAGTCAACTAAGGGAGCATAAAGAGCCGTTGTAAATTTCTTTCAAGAAGTGTTTTTGAGTACGAGTGCAAGAGTGAGTGCCAGGAAGAAACTGAACATTCTCTTCTGAAGAAGATTGATTATTACAGACTGAGCTTTGGAGAGCCAATGCACAGCTGGTCAGAATTTCCCACACAGTCCAAATCCCTCGTTTCTATCAGTCACTTGACAGGAGTATATACATAAAATATAGATTTTATATTGCTCAATAAAGAACCCTGGCAGTTTGCTTTAGCTATGAAGTGAAGAGACTCTTCTCAACAGGTTCCGGCTCTGCCGCTTGTTTGAATTAAAAGTAGAGAAAAACGCTTCTGTTGGTCACATAAACCAACAAAAGTTTTATGAGTGTGTGAAAGGCATAAGACGGTAAAACTCATTCCATTTTATAGTACTTACAGTCTCTTAATTCAGCCATGGGATAATTGGGCCACCATTCACTATACCAAAAAACTGGAATAGGCACTGGAAAACAAGTTAGTTTCAAAACTAAGTTTAGAAAAAGTGAATGAATTTCATAAAGAAAAACATGTAGAAAAAACATAGGAATTTAAACTTCTCAAAGCCCTTTGATAATAGAGCCCTGATTCCCAGTCATGTCCAGTGCAGCCTCAGCTGTCCCTTTGAGGCCAGAACTGCCAACGCTCAGGGCTGGGATGAGCCTTCACCCAGAACTGGCTCCAAGACTGATTGGGAATCAATCCAGAACAGGGCTCACAAAAAGAGCAAAGTTTCACGGCCAAATCCAAACCTTCATCAGGCTGGATTTGTTTTAACACTGAACTGGAGCATATTTGCTTGTGCTGCAACACCGTTGCCATTAAACTTTACATGAGCTACAAAATAAGCATTGCCCTGTCCTGAACTGTGCTGCCCAAACACTGCTGAGAACTTGCTGTGCCTCTGCCCTGTGCCCCTGGGGCTGCTCTTGGCCAGGCAGCCTCAGTGGGAGCCAGCACTGGCTGCAGCCCCAGCGGGCCCCCCAGGACAAGGCCCAGCAATGAGGAGGCCAATGAAAGCTCTGGGCAGCAGCAGAACCGTCCCCAGAGTTCTTTGGACAACCATGGACTGGCCACAACTCCACAGCAGCACGACTACGAGTCAGGCTACCAATGCTATGGAGCAGAGTTATAAGAAAACTGTGGAGAAAAATCAGCAACTGACCGTCTGATCTCATACAGCTTGCGAATGCCAAGATAGCAGCCTAGCAGCACAAGTGGCACAGTGAACACTATCACCACTGTGCCTATCATGCATTTCCTGCGAACATCCTGGGGACAGACAATTCTTGGGAGGCGCATTGGATCCGGGCCATATATTCCTGCTTCAGTGACAACATCTGTGGGAGCAATGGGGAGCGTGAGCCCGTGCTGTGCTGCACTGCTGAGCTGGCAGCACGGTGGATGCGGGCAGGACGTTCTCCGTTACCCCCAAGGCTGGGGCCTGCAGGCACCTTGCCACCCCTTGGCACAGGTTGTGCCACCCAACAAAGCCCAGCAGGCCGGGAGGAGAGCCCGGGGCCAGCACAGCTGCTTGGGCAGTGGCTGCTTGGAGAGACACGGGCCAAAGCCATCCCTGAGCAGCCACTGCCAGCCCTGGCCCTCCCTGCCCCGTGACAGCTCCCCCAGCCCAGGGACACACACCCAGGCCCTCTCAGGACACACTGGAGCCTTGCCCTCCCCCTCTGCCCATTCCCCACCATGGGCACCCCATGCAGTGGCTCGATGGTTTCAGGACATGTCTCACATGGAGGGACCCCAGCAGAACTACTCAGCCAGGCTGAGCCTGGCACAGCAATCACCTTCTGTGGCACTGTCTGGCATCTCCTCATGTCCTGTATACGTGGCTAGCACGGGTACATTGCGTCCTCCAGGATGTGCTGCCTTCTGGAAAGACTTTTGGTCCATCTCTGGAGAAAGGAAAAGGGACAGCCAGATCAGGTAGAGCCATTGCCCAGTGGGGAGGTGGCATCTTCAAGGAGTATCACTTGGGAAAGACATGGATAAGGATCAGGGAAAGGCCAAGGCCCTTGGGGCTGCCTCAGGGCCCTCCCTCCTCCAAATATCTGCCCCACCGGATCTGCCCAGAGACCAAGAAATCCCAGGCCCATGGTGCAGTTTGGGCTCTCACTTAGCTGATGCCAAATGCCTTCCTGCAGAGGCTGGGGAGAAGCTGCAGCCAGGCCAGGCTGGCAAACAGCCCTGCAGGGCGTGGAAGCAGCAGCGGGGCAGCGAGGCTGCCATGGATCCCTTCCTGCTGTTCCAGGCACAGCATGTCCCGATGTGCAGCCAAAGCCTCCGGCTGCTGAGCCCCAGGACAAGGCTGAGGGAAATGCACCCACCATCGAGCCTCTCCAGGTCAATCAGGATTTGGTCCAGTTGTTTGGATGCCTCCAAGAGCACATTCTGTTTTGTAGGTTTTTTCCTCCCTCTCAGAGGACCTTAAGAGAAAATATTTCCATTTCACCAGGAATAGATCCCACAGATGCAGGGCTCAGCCTGTGGGGTCAGCAGGGACACACTACTCACCCCTGCGATGGGAGCTGGGCTTGTGTGCAACATCCACCAAAGGACCTGGGAAGATCCTTCCTGCAGACACACCTGTAACTCAAGAGCCACAGAAGCTTCTGTCACACAGTTCCTGCCAGGTTGTCAATGATTATTCTCTCAGAACTTACCTGCAGAAGCTCCCATGGGTTCCAAACCATCTTCCATCCCAGCTGCTGGCAAAGCAATGGCACCACTCTCATCTGGAAGGGAGCACAGACCAGACCCATTTCCATGGTGTGCTGGCATCCCCCTCTGCCTTTGGGAACTGTGCACTGCAAGGGGATCGGGTAAGGCTGTGGGAGCCAGATGTGAATGCACAAGGCCAAAGCTGCACAGGGGCCTGGGGAGCTCTGGGCAGGCTCCTGGTCACTCTGCACCCTCTTTGCAGGGCCTGTCTGACATCCCTGGAGGGCAGGCACTGACGCACAGCCAAGATGGCAGCTCAAGCCTCATCAGGGCTCAGGCCCAGAGGCACAGCAATTACCTCCTGTGACTGTGCTGGGCATCACCTCCCTTCCTGCAGCAGAGGCTGCCAATGAGCCCCTGCTTCCTGCAGGAAATGCTGTTTTCAGCACAGCCTTTCGGTTCATCTCTGGAGAAAGAAAAAGAGACAGCTAAATTAGGTGGGTATGTTCCCCTTTCTGGGAGGTGGCATCTTCAGGAAGCAATACTGGTCAAACTGATGGATAATGAGCAAGAATTCGTAAAAACTTTTGGGATTGGCCAGGGTTCACCGTTCTCTAAATTGCTGTCATTCCTGATCTCCCCATGGTCCAGGCAATTGCAGGGGATCTCAGGGCTTGTATGAACCATGGTGCAGTTTGGTCTGCCTGTCAGCAGATGCCAAATGCCTTCCTGCAGAGGCTGGGGAGAAGCTGCAGCCAGGCCAGGCTGGCAAACAGCCCTGCAGGGCGTGGAAGGAGCAGCGGGGCAGCGAGGCTGCCATGGATCCCTTCCTGCTGTGCTGGGCACGGCGTGTCCAGATGTGCAGCCAAAGCCCCCGGCTGCTGAGCCCCAGGACAAGGCTGAGGGAAATGCACCCACCACGGCGCCTCTCCAGGTCATTCAGCATCTGGTCCAGAAGTTTGGCTGCCTCCAAGGATTTCGTGTCTCCTATGTCTCGGTTCTTCCATTTAGGAGGACCTTAATGGAAAGTTCCATTTTTCCTTCAGGCCCAAGTGGCAGTGAGGGCACCTGGGTGATTGGTGCCCTCCCAGGCACTCCCTCAGCTCTTCCTTCCACTCAGGAGCAGGGCCAGGGGCACCTCGTGCCTGCAGTGGCCCCACACTGGGATGGAAGGAGCCCCTTGCGGGGCAGTCGGGGCAGAAAGGACTCCCTTGAGCTGCTGCAGCTCCAAACACAGCCCCAGGCAAGGCCAGGGCTTGGCAGTGGTAGAAGGAGCAGCTCAGGCTCCCTGGGGCTGGCAAAGGAGCTGAGAAAGGCTCAGCCCCATGGAACAGCCCTGGGCCCGGCCCCTTCCCTCTGTGCTCTTCTCTGTGGCTGCACAGAGCACATGGAAGGACACACTGGCATTGCACACGGGAGGATGTTGGACAGATAAATGATCCTTTTTCTCAATGACAGCGATCCTGGAGGATTTTGCTGCCTGCATTGCTGCTAGTAAATTCAAGGTAAAGAAGCAAAAAGGGTCTTTGCAAAATATCCGCAGATGTTTTATTCAGCCGTGCAGTGAAATATTCAGGTCCCAGAAACAGACACACAGTGGGTCCAGCTTTCTCTCTCTGGAGGCCCGAGGCCTGACGTTGGTCTCAGGGCACTACAAAGGGCCAGTCAAGGAAATGGGAGGCAATGGCTCAGGAACATAAGAACAGTGGAGGGAGCCAATGTGGTGTAACTTAAGGGATGCCCCCCAGGGCCTCCAGAGTGGGATCGCTCAGGGTCCAGAAGGGAGCAGGGAAAGGTTACTAGATTCTTTCAACCCTGAAATGATGTTAACCTAAAGGGTTCATGGGTGACCTCTTCGCACATGGACACGGATAATTTTGTCAGGAAAGGCAAAGAGAGAACTTACCACCAGCATTCTCCAGGGGTTTCAAGCCATCATCTGATAGGGCATCCAGATAATCTATGACGCCATCCCAATCTAGAATGGAGCACAAACAGACCCATTTCCATGGTGTGCTGGGATCCCCCTCTGCCTTAAGGAACTGGGCACTGCAAGGGGGTTGGGAAAGGCCATGGGAGCCAGATGTGAATGGACAAGGCCAAAGCTGTACAGGGGCCTGGGGAGCTCTGGGCTGGTCCTGGTCACTCTCCACCCTCTTTGCAGGCCCTGTGACACATCCCTGGAGAGGAAATAGGGCCAGCTGAGGGCCCGTGGGGGTTCTCTCCTTCCCCCAGAGGAAACCCTCCCTAAAGGCCTGGGGAAAACCATCCCCAGCGCTTCCCGGGGAGCAGGGAGCGCTGTCCCGGGAAAGGGGAGCCAGGCTGCCAGCTCACCTGCTCCCCGCACTTGCAGCGGAGCAGCCTGGGCAGCCCTGGCAGGCAGGGCCACGGCCAGGAGGAGCAGGAGGAAGAGGCGCAGAGCAAGGGCCATGCTGCCTTGCCCTCTGCCAGTCCCGCAGCTCTTGCTGCCACCGCTGTCCTGACACCGCTGTCCCAATGTCAGCACCACTGCTGCCACCGCCGCTGCTGCTGCCGCAACAGTTGTGCTCAAGCACTGACTGCTCGCTCCTTGTGCTGCTGTGCAACCACCGGGTCTGGGACATCTGTGACCTCAGAGCCTGCTGTGACCTCATGGCCTTAGCTATACCCCCAGATTGCACCCCCACCAAGGGACCAAAGCGCACACACAAAGGAGAAAAGTTCCAAAGTTCAGTCATGAGGAAGACCACAGTCTTCCGCCTCAGAGATCACTAAGAGACCCCTGTGCGAACACCACAGCAAACAATGCATGCCCAGAACGACCTGGATCTGATTACCATGCGAGGCCAGGACAGGAGGGGCCAGGGGTTGAGTATGCATGGCAAGGTTGTGCAATGTAATGAACATGGAACATTTTTGAGAATGAAGATGTGAGTCAGACCAAGGCTCAGGGCACAAGTTTTCACGAGAGCTATCTCGCTTGTGTCGGCTGCTGACAAGACGTACCCAATTCATAATTACATCAGACTGTGGATTCTAATTGTTTTGTGTATCGCTTCAAGAGCACACAGTTTTCAAAGACACAGGGCCTTGCAGGTCTGAGATGACTTTAAAAACAAAACCAACCTTTATGTGCAACACCTGTGTATCAAAACTTCACAATACAAATCACAAGCTAATTTTTGCTGTTAAGGGAATAAAAAACCTCAAAAACCAATAGCAAAACTGTGACCAAATAGAACAGGCAGACAAAACAACCACCAAGAAAAAAAATCAAAACCAACACAAAATTCCTCACAAATCCAGAAAAAGATAAAAATCAGGTGAAGGAGGCAGAGATCCAAGAGCAACAAATGGGCAGAGGAACTACAGGACTACAGAAAGGACAGATAATAAGAAAGAAGAGATAATAAGTGGCTATGGCACCAACGCACCCAGGGGATCTGAGATACTGTTCTCACCCTTCTGAAAACTATCTGAAACCAAAATAAACTGAAAATCAATGATTATTACTGTGATCATGGGAACCTCCATGTTTAGCTCTAATAAATCCATTGTGTTTGAGTTCTGTTTTCCTTGATAAGTCACATCATCTAGCAAGGGGGCTTTTCTGTCCAAGGAAAGACACTGCAGTGGAAAAGGTGGCCAACTGGAAAACATAAGGAACAAGAGCTACAAATAAAGTACTTTTAAAAATATGTTGTTTGGTAGATTTGCTGTTTGTTTATGAGGTTTGGGTCTGTCTTTGAAAGCAGCCCCTTAGATGTTAATGCTCACACAAGTCCTTTCTAAAGGGCTGTCTTTGCAAAAACCCTGCCAATTTGGTGATGCAAGACAGAAACAGCTTCCCTTGGGCTACAGCTGGAAGGCTTGGAAATGTGTTCCAGAAACTCATGATGGGACAAAGTCTGATTAACACAATTTAATATCATGAAGTGCAGGATTGTGAAATACCAAGCTGTGTTATGTGTCAGGTACATACAGGCAACGTATGTATTTGTCATTGTGATATGTGGGGAAACCAACCATAGGACAGTTATAAAGACAAATTCTAACAATAACTGAGGAAAGTAAAGCATGGGAAAAGGCCTTTGAACCTATCTTTTGTTTGCAATTAACCTGTATGAGTCTTAAGTTGATTTAGGAGCATTTGAATTAAAGCATTAAGGATATTCCCGTTTGACAGGAACTTTCTGCTTGTAGCTAAGCCTTAAAGAGTTTTGCAATATTAACCTTTTAATTTTAGTATAAATTAAGTATAATTTTAGAATATTCCTTGTAGTAAGGATCTTGGAAACTACAGCTTTAGAATATATAAAAAGGAAGCATGCTTATCTCAGGCCTTAACAAAACAGAGAAAAGCAGCTTCAGAAAAGAAGATGAACATCAACTCAAGGATTAATAGTTTTGACCAAGGGAAGCTGGACATCACTGTGATGAGATTTATAGTCCTTGCAATTAAAAGTTGGACACACATCTGGAGACCTGGACCTCACCAGATGAGATACTTCTTCCTTATTTCGGAAACCGGACCACCACCACCTGGGACACTCCTTTTCTGGGATACATCCTGAGAAAAACTAAATCACAATAGTGTATAAAATTGTGACACAAAATTGGGAATAAAAACTGCTGATGAGTAAAAATTGGAATAGAAACTCTTGAGAAAGCTTATGAATACCCCTATCAATACCTGTAAGCCTCAACTATCGGTGTGCAGTGGGAGGGAAAACTTCTCCCACTGTACCTACCACTGTATTGCTCATACTTTACCATATTATTTAATAAATTGATTGCTGCTTGAATATTGGCCTAGTCAAGCTTCACATTTATAACAAGGTGTAAGTTATCCAATAAAATAATTACAGTATTTAAATGACAAGCAGCGGGAAAGGGCTGTGCATTGGAATGACAGGAAACAGACACATAGGCATGATGGACAAGTGTCCCAGCTGTTATGTTTTCCCAATTACCCCATCATAAAATAACCAAACAATATTTAAAATAGTAACAATTTTAATTGAATAGTTAAATAAAAAAATATAAAATTGGATACAATATAATTTGATTAAAATAAGGGATAATTTGGTTCCAATAATAGTGCATAAGCAAAAGTTAACCACGGGGTACGGAGTGCAGGGCTCTTGGACCCTTGCCACATCACATACAAGCTTGCCAAGAGAAAATCACCCCTTATATGCCATGTGTCAATACTATCTCCTCCCATTTTCGGTTTGTCTTATCTCTATCTCTGCTTTCATTACCACTTTTACCACGCATGTGCCGCTACTCAGTTTGGTGGTCGCACAAGTCTTTGGGAGTCGTCACTGATGAAGGCTCTGTAGTCTCTTCTTTGTCCTTTAATTACCTTTGGGTTACACGTGCGCATCAAGCCAGTACAATGTAAGCCAAGAATAACATATCACTATATCTACATATCAAGGCAATAAATCCCTTATAATTTGCAACTTCTGGGACCCAACCAGGTTTTGCTTCCTTTCTGCTCATTTTTAGAAACTGTATCTTCAGCTTCTTTCCTCCTGTCCTTGTGAACATCTGCCGGAAGGGGGGTAGTGGAGCCCCTCCTCTCCCTCTCTTCTCGGGCATTAAAACTTTTAACTATTTTATTATTCCTAAATATTAGTTACTGTATCAATATTGATTACTGTTTCAATTTTCATCAGCACGAATCATACCAATTTATCACACCAGCCCAACCAGACCAGGAGCACTGGGAGCACAAAGGGACACAGCCAGGAGGCCCAACAGCTCCTTGCTGAGGGCCCATTTCATGCAAAAGCTGGCACTCAGAATATTAAACAAAATGAAAATAAAAGGGTGGGGGGAGGCGGCAGTGAGGTGGCCTCACAGGTTCAAATCTGCACTCTGCTTTTGTCACCAGAAGTATCCAAGTTCCTGTACTTGTTTTCCTGGAGAATTTGCAGTCAACAGAGCTTCAGTCCCTTTCATCAAATCAGTCTAAAAGGCCGCTCGGGGCTGGGCCAGTCATTTAGACTCGAGCATTGACTGGGGGCAAGGCAACAAAAGAACATTAGCTGCAGGCCACCCATACAGCTTTTCATGTTAATGAGAACAAAGCCTTTATTTGTGCAAGCTGAGGGATGCTGGGGGGATCTTTGCACCATCAGGCCGAAGTACAAGGCTCGGGATACTCCAAAGGAACAGAGCCAGCCCCCTTGAGAGGGAGAAGATGCGGCCTCAGTTGCAGCCCCGGGTGCCTCCTGTGGGCGAGGGCACGGCCCTGGCTGTAAATGTGTTGGGCTGCAGCACAGGGCCAGGGCGGAGCTCAGCAGCCTCATCAGAGCCCAGGGCCATGGTCGTTGCCTGCTGGGACCCGAGCCTGGCCCGGCCCGGCCTGAGCAGCCCGGCCTGGCCCCAGGGGATGAGCTCCGCCTGTCCGCTGTGCCCGCAGGCCGGGCCCAAGGCTTTGCAAGAGGCTTTCTCCCAGCTTTGCAAAACCTCGGCCAAGTGACCCTTTGCTGTGCTGAGAAGAGTAAAAAACCCCCTCAAATGTAACCCCGCTGCACACCTCATGAGGGGTCCCTGCACGGGTTGGAAGAGGCCATCAATACTCCTTTGTGATTCATGAGGGATCCCTGCACCCATCAACAGTGACCCCAAAACTTCCTGGTGTGCCTCATGGGGCCCAGACCTAGATGATGCCAGGGAAGGAAATGTGCCCTCAGCCCAGGGACACTCAGCATGGGCTCCCCCAGCCCTCGGGGCCCCGCCGCTGGTCACAGCAGCCCCTGCCTGGCTCCTGCCTGCCCACACCGTTGGCATCCATGGCTGCTCCTGGCCATGGAGCTCGGCCTGTGCTTCCGCTGGGTGGGCTTTGCTGCTGCTACCACCTGGACACTGAGGTTACAGCTTCATCTCTTTATTGCAACAAAAAATCTGGGCAAGGCTCTGGAATGTGGACGTGGGGTGGGGGACAAAAGCACCTTCAGTGTCATTTGGAAGACAGGTCAGATGAGGGGGACGTGGTGGTCTCAGCTGTGTACGGAAGCTGCTGAAGTGGTTTTGGGGTTGCGGCACAGGTTGGCATGGACCGGAGTGGGGTGGAGGCATATTGAAGATCCCTGTGGGGAGTGGAGGAGGCTCAGGGATTCCTGCAGGGAGTGGAGGTGGAACTGGGATCTCCACAGGGATCGGCTGCTTCCTCCTGTATGGCAGCTGTTCTGGAGTTGTCCTCTGAGAGCTTTTGTTGGGGCTACCCAGGTCCTCACCACTGCTGGAGGAGCTGCTCAAGGTATCTGGGGGTGAGATCCTGTCACTGTCCTTCAGCTACTGTCGAGAGCTGTGACTGCGGAGAGAGGAGGTGGCTGAGGCCCCAGCTGCCAGTGGCACACAGGGACCCTCCTGCACAGCAGGGGCCAGAGCTGGCAAGGCTCCCCAGCACGGCTGGAGCTGCTGGCACAGCTTGGCCCAGCTGCACAGCTGCCCCTCAAGGCCGTGGCGAGCAGGGCACGGCTCTGGGCAGGCTCCCTGGACAGGAGCGGGCCCCAGAGCACCTCTGCCTTTCAAGGGCAATCTCGTCCCTGCTCTTTCTCCTCCCCACCATGCTTTGCCTCTGCCCTTTGCCCCTGGGGCTGCTCTTGTCCAGGCAGCCTCAGTGGAGCCAGCACTGGCTGCAGCGCCAGCGGGCCCCCCAGGACAAGGCCCAGCAATTAAGAGGCCAATGAAAGCACTGGGCAGTAGCAGAACCCTCCCCACCGTTCTTTGGACAACCATGGACTGGCCACACCTACACTGCAGCCTCACTGGGAATGTTCCCTGCCTATGAGAAGCATTTAAAGGAAGCTGTTTGAGGTAGAGATGAGCACAACTTACTGTTTCTTTTCCTTCCACCACTGGAACCCAGCATAGCACAGCACCATGGAAATTGGCACAGTGAACAGTGTCACTACCGTGCCAGTCATGCAGGAGCTGCGCACATCCTGGGGGCAGATAATTCTTGGGGTGTCCCGTGGATTCTGGGCGTTTGTGTCTGACTTGCCAAGCACTTCTGTAGGAGCAAGGGGGAGCGTCAGCCCATGCTGTGCTGCACTGCTGAGCTGGCAGCACGGTGGATGCGGGCAGGACATTCTCCGTTTCCCCCAGAGCTGGGGCCTGCAGGCACCTTGCCGCCCCTTGGCACAGGCTGTGCCACCCAACAATGCCCAGCAAGCCGTGAGGAGAGCCCGGGGGCAGCGCAGCTGCTTGGGCAGGGGCTGCTTGGAGGGACACGGGCCAAAGCCATCCCTGAGCAGCCACTGCCAGCCCTGGCCCTCCCTGCCCCGTGACAGCTCCCCCAGCCCAAGGAACTGACTGACAAAAACTCTACAGCCAGCAAAGAGATTGTCCCAGTGATTTCTGCTTTTATTCCCTGCAGCTGGTCTCAGAAACATCCCTCACACTGCTCTAAATGCCCACCCATGGGCTGACCAGCCCCTATGCCTTTCCAGTCTGCTCTCAGAAATTTTTCAACAAATCCACCAATAAATTCCAGGTTACCTCTGTGAATTGCACTCTGCAGTTTCCTTCATTTTTTTTCCCAATAGCTGGAAGTTCCTGCATATGGTAATGGTCTTGAGGGTCTCCAATTCTTTTCAGTAATTTTTTTGTATTGAGACAGATGAAAGAGACTTATTGGTTTTAGTTTTTGAAGCTCTGGTTTTTTTCTTAGAGTGATGGTTTACTTATTATCTACATGTAAACTTATTTTTGTTTATGTTTTTTGTTTCCCATGCAATTATTTTGACAATCTGTCATTCACTTCTTAGGTAATGTTCCGTATATGAACAATTTTGAATCTCTTTATAGCAATATAAAGATTTCAGAAAGCTGTATTTTTAATTTTGAAGACACTCCTTCTCCCCATTCCCAACTTTTATAATGATCCTTTTTGAAACATCCTTGAGAATAGGTAGAGTTATTTGGAAAATGCTTGGCTTAGCCTGGGAATGGATTATCATTTTTAATGCTATAAACCTACATTGCTTCAAGCTTCACAGCCACAGTCATGATTTGTGGCTCAAGGCATGGATGCCTGTCTGAATTAAAACAATGTTTGTGAGGCAGCTGAAGAGCTTAGACCTCAGACATTGAAATTCCTGGGACGAGGAGAAGGAAGAAAGGATAAAATTGTGTTTCAAAGGCTGTTTTTTCACTTCTAGTATGCGAGAAGTATGGTAGAATACACGTGTCTTCAAATGTCATTTAAATCCAGAACAACTCTCTACAGTGCCAGACACCAGGACAAATTACGCAAAACTTTGCATCCTAATGCATCAGCTTTAATTCTAGTGAGCGGTAGGCCTTATTTACAGTGCGATTAGAGCAAATCCACAAAGCAATCTTGCCACTGTGTGAATGGCAAGAAGAATTTGCTTCTGAACAGGTGAATATGTCCCACTCAATCATGACCAAAATTTGCCTTGACTTGGAAGCAAGTAGACAAGAAGCAATGCAGTATTTGGGTTTCATCCAGTGATAAAAGAGACAACTTACGTGTTATACAGAACACATGTACTGATAGGGCCAATAATGCACCCACATGAAGGGATCTTCAGGACATTCCTTTATTTCTTAACCAGGAATGGGCAGCAAAATGCTGGCATTTATCTGAACTGGAAGCCGTATTCCTCTCCTGTTTCTCCTTTATTGGAATTACAATATTGCTGTTTTAAATGATTAATCAAAAGCAAAATTATAAAAAAATGAGAAAATATTTATTTATCTTTTTCTGCAACCAAAATATGGTCTTCAAAACCACCATTGCCAAAGAGACAGCGTCGAGCCTGGGTTCGGTGCTGGGTGAGCCTGGATCAAATCTCTATCACATCAGAGCCCTCCTTGTTCACAAGAGCCGCTTCTAGCGAGGATGTTTTATACAGTTTATTGTGCCTGAGGAGAAGGAGTCCAAGTTTCTTCTGGAATTCTTCACATTCTTAGTTGGTTCTTTCAATGTGCAGAGCTGGACAATTGCCGTTTCGTGGTAATAGCCAGCGTTGATCGAATCCCGGGAAGTCGCTTATTCACATGTATGTTCCTGGTGACTTTGGCTATCTTGATTGATGTTATCAACAGGGCAATGATCGCTCTTAGGCATCTTCCGATGGCTCAGGACGGCGGTGATCATCATGCTGGGTGCGTTTATTCATAAGCTAAATGCGGAGCGTTATCCTGCCTCCTTCAGGAATTTCGGAGTTTGAATAGACATCTACTTCTTGGGCTGCTTGTGGTCAGACACCTGTTTGGATTTCACAATCTTTTTAAAATACATTCTTTTATAGCATGAATTATTTCCCAGCATATATTACAATCCCCCTTCTTTAATTTCAACACATTAATTTATGCTACCTCTACATCCCAAATTACCATTATCTATTTACTTCCTACATCTACCCTCCACTGTTAAGGGTCCCCTACAAAGAGCTGGCTTTATCAAATTCTCATGCCATGCACTCATTGCGGGATTCCCTAATAGCCATTATAATTGTTCCCATTTGTTTTGACCTGTTTCTCAAATTTTGCCAAGACCTCAGCAGCATTGCTTGTACACTTCCCGTCTCCCAGGTTCATGATCATGGACATGTTGTTTCTGGAAGCCAACTCCAGGTCCACTATAGCTATCTGCATACCCTCTACCACGGAGTGTATCAGTCTATTAAAACAAGGTATTAGACAAGGGAGGAATATGACTCCTGCTAGTGAACACAGCACAAAATATATTATTTTGTTCCACCAGCCCCCCTCAAATAATCTGTCCCACCAAGATGACTGCAAGATTGAATTCCATTTCTGGACTGGGACATGGGCTACTTTCTTAATTTTGGCAGCCAATCCTCTTATGGTTTCCCCATAATCATCAATTTCAATACAACATTATGATTCATTGAATTTTTCACAGATTCCCTCTTCTTCAGCCAGCAAATAGTCTAAAACTATTTGATTCTGGTACACAAAAGCCTGTACCTGAGTGTGCTGCCGACTCAACAATCCAGGGCCTCTGAGGTATGATTCAACACAATTTCCTCCACTGCCTGCAGCCTGATCAACTGGTTCAGTAGATAGATTGCAGTCCTATATCCATAACTCCTGTCCTGAACTCATGTGGCCGGCCCATAATAATCAATTATCCTTGCTGCCAGCCACTCCTCCTCCTCCCAAGTTTGCCTGCCACTTAGGACAGGTATCATTTTCTTCAAGCTTCTTCTCTGCCTCCTCAGGGTCTCATACAGAGGAGCCCCGAGTAAATTGCTTTTTGTTTGAGGAAGAGTGAAGAAAACTGGCTGGATCATGCCCAAAGTGCATGACCCCTTCCACCTTGGAGGTAACTCACTGTAGGCTTTCTTTCCACAATCCAATAAATTCCATCTGGGGCTTTCCATCTGATATTAGATTTCCCTGGATCTCCCCAATATTCTCTCAGTCCTGCCAAGGATTGGTAAGGATTAGCTCCGGGACTCTTGACCCAACAAAGTGCCATCTGACCATTCCAATCACAATTTGTTTCATTCTTCTGACTCCAGTACACCATAGGAGGTTCTGGTTGCCAGACTTTGCTCTTGCTGTCTGAATTCACCAACAAAGTGGTTATATACGGTGTGTGTCCCACCATTTCAGTATATTCTTTCCCTTCTCGACTGATGCAGATAGTCCCAATCACTCGCTGCTCCAACACCCATCCCTTAGGTCTTAGTGCCAATTTTGAGACCTTTGGGTTGTCCCATTTCAAAAGCTGTTCTGGAGCCAAACCTTCACCCTTACAAGGCCACTTCTCTGCCAATTTCAACCCCCTACAAATCCAATAGTTTGACAGTCCCAATTCCATGGCAATTTCCTCAACTAAATCAGTGAGTAAGTTTCAATCTGGGGAAGGTAGTTCCCCATCAGCATATTGTCTCCTGAACTGTTCCTACTGATCACTCAAAGTTTTCAATCTTTCCCCTTCCACCCTTTTCTTTCTCGGTTCTGACTCCCTCCTTTTCAGCTCCTGAGTAATCACTCTCATTTTTCCCTCAGGATCTATTCCATCTTTGTTCCTTGCAAAACAGACAGCCCTAAACATATTGCAGGCAGACTCTATCATCATTTGCCTGTGCTAAGTCCAACATGGTTGGCTCTCTGTTCAGGGTGAATTTGCTATCAAATTTCATATTTCTTCCCACACAGTACATTTTCCCGTTCATCACGCACATTCCCAGATTCAAATTGTCGTAACACAATCAATTCACCTGGTGATACACTACAGAAATTGATTCTGTCTTTTCCCCAACCCACATTGTTTGGTTACATTGACTGCAAATGGGGATCGACATTGGTTCTACCTTTCTTTTCAGCACTCAGTGTTGGTGCTTGTCTGACTGCTCGTTCAGCGTCCCAGCCTTCAGATCTAAACACAGGATCTCCTTGCCCAATCTGCACAATTTGACCCGAGTGCCGTTTATCAAACAGTACCTGCTAGATTCCCTTGATGCATTTCTCCGGGGCTTGGCATGCTAAGATCCCCTTGTCCCTTCGCTCAGTCGGGACCATCTGAGTGCACTTACTGCACTCATCCAAGGAGCTCTGATTTCCCACATGGATCGGAGTCTCACTGTGCAGAATCTGTATCCTGCACATGGCTAGGCTCAGGCCAACCAGGATTCCCACCAGGGGCGAGGAAGACCATCTTTGCGGCAGCTGGAGTATTCTTCAGGGAACACATTCTCTGACCTAGCCACATTCCTCCTCTTAAAGGAGATCTTGACAGCATCTGAGCTGCATGGTACTTTGATTGACTTCCGACATTCCACATCCAATATTTCTGCCTTAGATTTGAGTTTTCCATGCACGCCCTTCTGGAAAATGTGGAACCACTCTTGTGAATCTAATTCGATAATTCCTAAATTTGCGTCTAGGGTTAGATTGCGGTCAGTCAGCTCAAGCTCCTCTTCCAGACACTGGGGGCACAATCCATTTGGTCTCTGCCCCCTACCAAAGTATACAACAAAAACCCCTTGACAATATTCACACTTGAAGTGTACAAACAGATAGCACACACAGTCAGACAGTATACAACCTATCCGTTCACCATCGGTCATTTATGAGGATGTTGGAGTTTGATCTTTAGGTCACCTGGAGAAGAGGTGATCCTCTACTCGGGAGCCTCCTCCTGATGCTCCACTTTCTTCACCCTGGACACGTGTGTCCAACCTTTTCCTGCCATCCAAATGGCTATGTCTTTTGTCAGGACAAGAAAGGGGCCTTCCCAGTGAGGGGAGAGGGGTAAATCTTTCCATACTTTCACAAGTACTCTGTCACCTGGCTGAATTTTGTGGATAGCAAATCCCAGAGTGGCACTCTGACATACTATCCCCTGTTCTCTCAATTCCTGTAAGTTTCTGTTTATTGCTACTAAATACGGTTGAATTTGGCTGTCCTCCAATCTGGGGTGTCCCACTGTGTCCTGTGCTTATATGGCATTCCATATAGCATTTCAAAGGGTGAGAGCCCCGTTTCTGAATGAGGCATCGTCCTGATACTAAGCAAGGCCAGAGGGAGGCATTTCAGCCAGGATATCCGAGTTTCTAAAATTAATTTAGAGAACTGTGCCTTCAAAGTCTGAGTCATCCTTTCAACTTGTCCCAAGCTCTGGGGACGCCACGGAGTGGTATTCCCACCAAATGCCCAGTGCCTCTGCCATCTGCTTAATAATTTTCGAAGTAAAATCAGTCCCTTGATCCGAGTCAATGTAATTCACCACCCCATATTGGGGCACAATTTCTTCCAGCAATTTCCTGGACATTGTCTGAGCTGTTGCCCTTGGACTGGGGGAAGTTTCCACCAAATGGGTCAATTTGTCGACTTTTACAAGCACAAATTTGAACCTTCTCAGCTGGGGCAATTCAGTAAAATCAACTTGAATTCTCTCCAAAGCTCAGTACCCAATGTGGCGACTCCCCAGGATTGCCTGTCTTGCCTTGATTTTGTTAACTTTCTGACAGATCAGGCATCCTTGTACCTCTTTGTTTGGCCTATTCATAAATTCCTCTGCACCAGAAAAATTTCCTAAATTGTTCAGCCAGGGACTGAACCCCCCAGTGTATTTGCTGCTGCAGTCTCCTCAAAATTCTCCTGGTAAAACCTTCAGAGGCTAGTTCTCTCCCATCCAGTAGTTTCCACTTACCTTCCTCCAATTTTCCCCCAATCTTCTCAGAACTTTCAATCTCCTTTGGGGAGGATTGAGGAGGGTCATTTGGGACCTCGATCCCTTTGATCTCCGGGGTACTTACCATCATCAATGCCGTGGTTTTTGCCTCCTGGTCTGCCAAGTGGTTTCCCCCGGTCTGGAACTGCATCCCTGCCTGATGTCCCTTCACATGGACAACTGATATTTCCTCTGGCTCCATTATCGCTTCCAGAATTTGCCGGATCAATTCCCTGTGCAGCAGTGCCCGTCCCTAGGTGTTGATCGTCCCCCTTTCTTCTCAAATTTTCCCAAAGGTGTGAACCTTCCCAAAGGCATACCTAGAGTCTGTAAAAATTGTTTCTTTCTTTCCCTTCAGTTCTTTCAAGGCTCTTGGAACTGCATAAAATTCACAAGTCTGTGCTGACCAACCCGCGTTCAGGAGGCCTGCTTCTATCACTTTTCCTGTTTGCCTGTCGACGACTGCATATCGTGACTTCCTTTTCCCTTCAATCACTCTGCTTGAGCCATCTACAAGCCCTTTTCCTCCTTCGTCTAATTCCTCTTCTTCCAAATCTGCTCTTTGTCTGCAATTCGACTGCTTCCACACAATCATGGACGAGTTTTTCCGAAGCTTCCCCAAACAAAAACTGAGCCAGGTTTTGCGCGGTTGATGTCTGCAATTCCAAGTCCGGTGAGTGAAATAACGTGGCTTCATACTTCAGCAATCTAGCATCCATGAGCCATTTATCTGCCTTTTGTTGTAGTATGCCCCGCACATTGTGCAGTGCAAATACTACCAAAGGTGCTCCAAAAGCTTCTTGGCTTCCTTGGCTTTCTTGGCTTCCTGCAGCAAGAATGCTACAGCTACAATCGCTTGCAAGCACGCGGGCCAGCCCCTGCTTGCAGGATCCAAAAGCCCAGACAAGTAAGCACCCGGTTTCCTGACCCCTGCCCAGTCCTGTGTCAGCACACCATGTGCTGTGTGATTGCTCACATCCATAAACAACTGGAATGGCTGTCTCACATCGGGGAGCCTCAGCACTGGTACTGCTGTGAGCACTTCCTTGACTCCCCTAAATTCTTCCTCATCTTTTCTGTCCATTGGATTCTTTCCATGGTGATATTTTCATAAAAAAACTTCACCTTCTCACCGTATCCTTCGATCCACTGCCGACAATATCCCAACAACCCCAGAAGTTGCCTAACTTCTCTTTTTGTCCGTGGGGGTGGTAGGGCAATAATCCCCGCCACCCTTTCAGGATCCAACTTCTTTTTCCCTTTTGCTAACCAATGTCGCAAATATCTGACCTCTGGCTCTGTCAACTGCAACTTTGACTTAGACACCTTCAATCCTTTTTCCCCTAAAAAGTTCAAAAGTTCAATGGTACTCGTCCTCACATCCTCCTCCCTAAGACCTGCAATCAACAAATCATCTACATCTTGTAGCAATTGTGTCCCCTCTATTGGTACAAAATGACTCAGCACTTGCTCGAGTGCTTGCCCACAATGTTTGGAGAATCAACGAACCCCTGTGGCAACGACGTCCATCTGAGCTGCTGCTTTCTGTTTGTTTCTGGGTCTTCCCACTGAAACGCAAAGTAATCTCTGCTGTCCTCTGTTAAAGGACAGGTCCAGAAAACATCTTTCAAATTGATCAGGCTGTACCATGTGTCCTTGAGAGAGATGTTATTCAGCAGGGTGTAAGGATTCGAGACTGTGGGGAACAGTGTCTTAGTCCTTTGATTCACAGCCCTTAAATCCTGCACTAGCCTGTGGCTACCATCCGCTTTTCACACTGCCAAAGTCGGGGTGTTGTGGTGCGGCATGCATGGCTCCACTGTTCCCTTTTTTATCAATTCATCAATCACCGGTTTCAGCCTCCTCCTCCCTTCCATGGGGATGTGGTACTGTTTGACCCGAATGGGGTCTTCTGGCCTTTCAATTGCAACATGGATTGGCTCTATGTCCAACTTCCCGGCCTCCCCCTGGACATACCAAACCTGTGGATAAATCATCTCCTCATCCTGAGTGGTGATTTTATACAATCTCACTTTGAGCTGGGAATCTTGCACTGCTAAACCCATTTCCAATGCCACCATCAAATACCACCCCACCAAATTCAAGTCTGCATCTTTTATCAATAACATTTTTCCTTTACACTTTTTACTTTCTGTCTCTATTTCAACCTTCCTTATGATCGGAACCTTAAAAGGTTCCCCTTTGCTCCAATTACCATCATTGCATCATTGCTTAGAGAGCACCCTCGCAGTAACTGCTGCACCGTGGTCTGTTCAGCCCCAGAATCTACTAAAAACCAAATTTCATGCCTGTGAGGTCCCACTCACAATTTTATCAAGGCCTCCCTTGGTGTTCCAGACCCCAAACTGAGAAGCCCCTGACACCCCTAATCTTCCTGAAACATAGTTTGATCCTTGACCTTGTTGGGACAATTCCTCCGAATGTGCCCCTTTGGCTTGCAGTAGTAGCACTTGAAGTCCTTTTTCTGGCTGTTTGAACCTTTTCCTTGGGAAGGATTTTGTTTCTTCACCGGCGCTGTTTGTGCCAAGTCTCTGACCTCTTCCTGTTCTTGTGCCTCCCTCACTGCAGCCGCTAGCACTTTCACCTGAATCTTTTGCTTTGTCTCTTCTAATGTAGATTTTTCTGGGCTTCTCAGAGCAATTCCTGCAGTTCCCTGTCCTGGCATCCATCTATCTTTTCCAATTTCTTCCTTATGTCTTCCCATGATTTCACCACAAATTGGGTCTTCAGCAAGACCGCCCCAATTGGAGATTCGGGGTCCGTCCCAGAATACATTCTCAAGCTCTTTCGGAGCCTTTCCAGACATTCCATGGGGGTTTCATCTTTTCCCTGGCATTCCCTGAGTATTTTGCTCATGTTTTGTCCCTTTGGCACTGCCTCCGATACCTTCTATTATCATGTTTCTCAAGTTTATCCTTCTCTGCCTCCCTTCCTCCATTTGGTCATTCCAAGACGGCCACATCTAATCTCGTCGCTCCCCCTGGGGATTCCTGTTCTCCCAATCCCTGATCACGGCTTGTCTGATCATTTCTCTTTCCCCATTGTTGAACAGTGACCTCAGGATCACACTGAGATCCTTGTACGTGTAGGTGCTGGTTCCTAGAAATTCATCTAGTCGTTCTGCCACCCCCAAAGGATCATTCATCAACTTCCCCATCTCTTTCTTGAAAGCCCTCACATCCCCAGTGTCGATCGGCGCATGTACGAAGCCACTAACCCCTGGAGCCGTTGGTACTTCCCGTAAAGGGAAGAGTCCAGGCTTTTCCTCGTCGTCATCACTATCTCCAGTGGTTGCCCTCCTTGTCCTCCACCTTGTTCAATTGGCCGGAGGAGAGTTTGCTTCCTTTAGGGAAATTATCTGTTTCTCCTTAATTTTGGGAAGGGTCAGTGGCTGGGACTGCTCGCATGGGAGTGGAGGCGCCAATACCTGCTCACATGGGAGAGAAGGTGCCACGGCCAGCTCCGGTGGGAGCAGCGGTGCCGAAGCCTCTCCCCGTGGGATCGATGCCTCGGGAGGCAGCGTGGGCACCTGAGGTACCTGGGCTGGCGCGGGTTGGGGCAAAGGGACAAGGTAGGGCGGCGGAAGGTTTTCCAGCAGTTCCCACTCCTTGCCCTGGTTTGCCAAGCATCTGAGAGCTCTGATCGGGTATAATCCCGAACAAGCGTATTTCCACATCTCAACATTCTCAATTTCCTCAAAATCCTTGAAAGTGCCGAACACCGGCCAAACCACATATTTTGCAATCTCCTTCCCCCCACACTTTTCCATACAAAAATGTATCATCTTTTCCTTGGACTTTCCCACCCTCCTGGGGCTGTCATCCCAGTGTTCTAATATCCATCTGTCCTGGTTTAGGGCAAAATTGTTAAAGAATCTGCAAAGGACGGCCCCTCCAGAAAGCAAAACCCACACGGCCCCTCCCTCCAACCGGTTCGGGAAAAAATTCCTTGGAGGGAAGTGGAAAGAACCTGTTTATTTCAGGCACAGCACCCCCCAGCACACAAAATTAACAATACCCAATGACACTGCTCTGAGAAAGATGACAAAATCAGAAAGTCTCTTTCGGGGGTGGTTGCTCTGTTCTCAGTCCCTCCGGCGCTGGGGCAGCTGCTGCAGGCCAAAACGGTGCAAACCTTTGGTGTTCCTGGGTCCCAGTCCAGAGCAGGTTCGAGATGGTCACAGAAACAAGAGAGGAGAAACAGTCCAGGAAGGAATGTGGACTGTTTAGCTAGACCTAGCTAATAAGCAGAGGCCAAAGCAGAGCAGAAGCGAGAGCAGAAAAGAGAGCAAGCAAAGCAGCAAGCTGAAAGCAAGAAGTGAAAAACAGCCCTGTGTACTGCTCGTCTCTGTGTCCCTGATAAGAGAAACCCAAACAAAACTTCCACTCTTCAGAGTCAGTCTTAAAGGCACAGAACAGATGAATGGGGATACAAGCATCACAACGTCACCCCAGGACACCATCCCAATGGGCTTCCCCTCAAGATTTGAGGCATAACCTTCCCGGGATCTTGGGGAGGTTTTTCCTGGGGCTTTGTCCTGGTTTAGGACAAATTAGGGGGAAATCTCCAAAAGGGAGCCCCCCAAACAAAACAAACCTCCAACCACCCCTCCCCCAACACCTGGTTCGGGAAGGAATTCCTCGGAGGAGCAAAGTGGAAAACAAAACCTATTTATTTACAAGTAACAAAAGAACACTCCCCAACACAAGAAAAGAAAAGAAACCAGGCAGTGTTGTGAGGGGTGCCAAGCTTCTCTCGTGAGTTCCAGGTGTCCTGGACGTCTCAGGTAACATCCGGAGCCGGTCCAGTATCTTCAGGGGAGGGTAAGAAAGAGGGAATAAAAGAAAAGGAAAAAAAAACAGTGCAAAAAGCAGAAAGCAAGCAAGCAAAGCGGCTAGCCAAGCCAAGCAGCCAAAAGCCAAAAGCAAAGAGGACCTGGTCAAACACTCCCTCCTCTCTTCCCCGCCCCACCACAGCAATATGGCCGGGGTGGGGGGGAAGAGAGAAAAGGCACAGCTGCCAGACACAACACACGATATTGGGATAAAGGCTGTCAACCCACGACAGGCTTTTTCCAGCACTTACACTTTTTCAATCCCATTTTCCCAAAAACCCCATTCGCTAATTTTCTCACCTTGTGTCCTTCAGCTGGGATTCTCGACGTGAGTCCCAGGTTTTTGTCCAATGTCGATTTCCTAAGTCTGTGAAACACTACCAGTCTACTCAGCCACGTGGAGAACTGTTCTGCGGGTCTTTTGACTGTTATCAAGCTCTCTTACCTGATTCTCTAGATCAGAAGGCAGACCAGCTCCCAAAATATTTTGGGAACGTTCTTTCCCCTCCTGACCCCAACCATGATTGATCCCCTGAACTCACAATAAGTCCCAGGTCCCACGTGTGACAAGAAAATCACTTGCTTCCCCTTTCACCAACCACTTTCCCCACGGGAGAGGGGAACTGCAATCGTGGTATCCACACTTGCTTCATGATAAAATCACGTCTCACACACGCTCAATCACACCCCGCTCAACCACATGGTACTCACGGTTCCTTTTCCCAGGTGGATTCCTTGTGCACGTCAATTTTCTGAGTGAAGAAAAAGCACCACAGCCTCGGAGATCCCTCTTCGGATCGTTCCGAATTTCCAAGAGCTCTGGGCTCATTTTATCCATCTTTGGCTGTGGTTCTGGCTTCGGTTTGGTATTTGATTGGTATCGCCGGCCAGGGGCTGTGTACAAATCACAACCGGGACAGGACTGCTGTGGAACATGCCTTGAGCTGTTTCATTTTTCAGCATCAGTCTCATTACATGGTTATGACAATGGGAAGATGCCACCAGCTCACATCCCAGGCAGTTCTTTGTGTAAAGAACTTAATAATACAACTTACTGTATATGTTTTTTGACCAATCACACAAAGCAAAAGCATATTGACAGTAGTTCTATCCAACCACTATAAGCACACCTACCTTTGGTTAAGACAATGCTTGCTTATTTCGAATACAATACCTACTTGTAAGCCTGAAAACACAATGCACAGAGCTCCATTATTAAGCTTAAACTTCCTGATATCTTGTTAGATAAACTTTTCTGTAGCTTCGAGAGTTATTCTAGACAAGCATTAATACACAGACCATTGTTCTATTTGTCCTTGCCTTTCTACTTTTCAAATAATTTTTCTGCTGACCTATCTAGTGACTGCTGCTTAGGTCTAATCACAGTTCTACTGTCTCTGAGGCCTGCCTTTTGCAGCTTTCCCAAAAGCCTTTAATTTTTGTGGATTCCCACAGATTGGTTTCGTGAACTCCCAAACCCGTCACCCCGCTGAAATCAGCAGGGAGCCTCCTAACAGGAAAGGGGTGCCCGAACCCAAAATTCAAATCCCATCAGGGTGGCCCTAATTGTTATAAATGATCAATTGAAAGTCAAATTATCAAAAAATGCGGAAATATTTATTTAACTTTTCCGCAACCAAAATACGGTCCTCAAAACCACCACAGCCAAAGAGACAGGGTTGAGCCTGGGTTCAGCTCTGGGTGAACCTGGATCTAACCTCTATCACATCAGATTCCCCCTCGTTCACAAGAGCCGCCTCTAGCAAGGATGTTTTATACAGTTTATTGTGCCAGAGGTGAAGGAGTTCAAGTTCTTTTCTAACTCTGCATATTCATAGTTGGCTGTTTCACTGTGCAGAGCCAGACAAAGGCTGTCTCCTGGCTGATAGCCAGCGTTGATCGAGTTCAGGGAAGCCATGTATTCACATGCATGTTCCTGGCAAATCTGGCTATCTTGATGGATGTTATCAACAGGGCGATGATCACTCTTAGGCGGTTTCTGATGGCTCAGGATGGCGGTGATCATCGCCCTGGGTGCGTCTATTCTCAGGCTAAAATGCCAATCGTTATGCTGCCTCCTTCAGGAATTTCAGAGTTTGAATAGATGTCTGCTTCTTGGGCTGCCTGCGGTCAAAGACTGGTTAGGATTTCACAATCTTTAAAAAATACAATCTTTTATAGCATGATATTTCTAACATATATTACATAGCTGACGGGACGTGCCTTGGCTTGTCTGGCCCCCACAGCTGAACCAAATAGCAGCAACTGTGGTGTTCCACCCCAGAGACACTTGCGGCCAGCTGGATGTTGCAGCTGGGCGCGTGGGGACAAGTGCAGACATGCCGGGACTCCGGTGCCAGCGGGATGGAGCTTCCTCCCCTGGAGGGTCTGCTCCTCAGGCTTCCCTCTGCCAGAGAAACTTTAAGGCGGTAGTGAAGGAAAGGAGTCGGTTCTGATGGAGGGTTTTAATCCAGAGCTTTATTCTGGCCCACAGGCCACTGAATCCAGCAACTGCTCCAATGGAACTCCTGGACCGCATGGTTACTCGACCTTTTACCCGAGGGAGGGGAGGAGGGAAGGGATAGGGAGCCCACCAACCTGGGACAGGAGAGGAGATCTCAAGGGACAAATGACACATGGATGCATGGATGGCCCAATGCCCCCCCCCCCCACAAAGGTAGAGGGCATCTTTTAAATCTGCCAATCACTCAATGACGTTCTGGAATTGCAGGATTGAAAGACAGTGCTCGGCAGGGGTAAGACTGGGGAAAGGAGGGATGATGGACACACCTGGGAGGGAATCTTCAGGGGAGAAACCCGGGGTTTTGGGGTAAACCATGAAATCACACTGCAACACTCCTAGAGCACACTGTCTGTTATTTGCAGACTTCCCTGCCCAGCCCATGAATGATCTCAGGGCCAATTGCTAAAGGACACAACTACCAAAATACAGGTGCCACATAATCACCCCAGCACTAATCCAGCACTGCTTTGATGGTGCCCAGGAGCACAGAATGGCTTGGCTTGGAAGGGACATTTAAAGGCCATCTAGTCCAATACCCTGCAGTGAGCACAGACACCTTTAAGTAGGTCAGGTTGCTGAGAGCATGAGCTTGAATGTCTGCAGGGATGGATGTCCACCTCTCTGGGCAACCTGTGCAAGGCCTTCCAGACCTAGTGTAAAAAATGGGTTTCTTTTGTCCAGTCTGAATTGACCATCTTTTAGATTGAAAGCATTCCCTCTCGGTCTGCTCACAAAAGGCTCTACTAAAAGTGCTGTCCCATCTCTTTTACAAGCCCCCTTAAGCTACTGAAAGGAAGCAATCAGGTCTCCCTGGAGTCTGCTCTCTTCCAGACTGAATGCCACCAGCTCTCCCAGCCTGTCTCCAAAGCAGAAGGGCTCCAGCCCTCAGAGCAATTTGTCCCTCCTCTGGACTAGATCCAACAGGACCATGGCCTTCCTGTGTGGGGAGCCCAGAGATGGATGCAGTACTCTGTCGTGGTAGAGACGGAGACAGTACAAAGCAACACACTCCATTTCCAGAAGGCTTCAAACACTGTTTTTATTCTAGCATGCATGCTTGTTCTACATTCTTACAAAGCTCATAAGTTTACACTTTACTCACTGGTCATGAGCGACAAGCAAAGTGCTTCTTGAAATAAGCAGTTACAACTTTCACTTATTTATCCTCCTTTCTTGTTTGGTTTCTATGTCAACAACCTTGGTACGAAATTCTTTCAGGGGTAAACATGGATTTTCATGTCAAACTTCTCAATGACTCACAGAGGTCGATGTAAAACCTCTTCCACTGTACTCCAGGTGGGGTCTCACCAGAGCAGAGGGGTGGAATCACCTCCTTCAACCTTGTGGGCACTCTCCTTTGGATGCACATGGCTGGCTCATGTGCAGCCTCTCATCTTGCAGCACCCCAAGTCCTTCTTGGCAGGGCTGCTCTCCATCCCTTCATGACCCAGCCTGTGAGATCAGCTGGGCTGGGACTGTGTCACAGCCCTTGGACAGGGCAGCTGGGCAGGACGAGCTCCCTGCCAAAGAAGGCAGATCCCACTCCCCACACACCTCCACCCTGGCCATGAGGTCACAGCAGGCTCTGAGGTCACAGAGGTCCCAGACCCGGTGGTTGCACAGCAGCACAAGGAGCGAGCAGTCAGTGCTTGAGCACAACTGTTGCGGCAGCAGCAGCGGCGGTGGCAGCAGTGGTGCTGACATTGGGACAGCGGTGTCAGGACAGCGGTGGCAGCAAGAGCTGCGGGACTGGCAGAGGGCAAGGCAGCATGGCCCTTGCTCTGCGCCTCTTCCTCCTGCTCCTCCTGGCCATGGCCCTGCCTGCCAGGGCTGCCCAGGCTGCTCCGCTGCAAGCGCGGCGAGCAGGTGAGCCGGCAGCCTGGCTCCCCTTTCCCGGGACAGCGCTCCCTGCTCCCCGGGAAGCGCTGGGGATGGTTTTCCCCAGACCTTGAGGGAGGGTTTCCTCTGGGGGAGGGAGACAGCCCCCACGGGCCCTTGGCTGGCCCTGTTTCCTCCCCAGGGATGTGTCACAGGGCCTGCAAAGAGGGTGGAGAGTGTCCAGGAGCCAGCCCAGAGCTCCCCAGGCCCCTGTGCAGCTCTGGCAGTTCTGGCCTTGTCCATTCACACCTGGCCCCCACGGACTTTCCTGACCCCCTTGCAGTGCCCAGTTCCGGGAGGGAGAAGGGGATGCCAGTGCATCATGGAAATTGGTCTGGTTTTTGCTCCCTTCTAGAATTGGATCGCAACTTTGATTATTTAGAATTGTTGTTGAATGATATTACGAATGTCTTGAAGAATGCTGGAGGTAAGTTCTGAATTTCCCTTTCTAGTGACATATTAATCAGTATCCAAGTGGCAAAAGCTCGTTCATCTGCCATTTTCGTTCGAGCTTAAGTCAGGGCAGAAGGGTTCTGAAAACCTTGCCCTGCTCCTTTCTGGAGCCCTGAGTGATCCCACAGGATGACTGTCAGTGGGAGGAAGGAGCATTTAGCTGTCCATCCTCCTCCCATGTGCAATGCCACTGTGTCCTTCCGTGCGGTCTGTGCAGTCACAGAGAAAAGCAGAGAGGGAAGGGGCTGGGCCCAGGGCTGTGCCCCGGGGCTGAGCCTTTCCTGCAGCCTGAGGATCTCCTACAGTGCCACGGGTGCTGTTCTGTCCTGCCTTTCTTTGCAGCTGAACCTGTTGGTGAAGGTGATCTGGCTTCCCAACCCATGTCCATGACTGAGCCTCTGGGAGGTGGTGAGGGTAGGTCAAGGCCTTTCCCCTGGGAGATCTGCCAGCTCAGAGCCCAAAGCTCGGCCATGGGGGCATCGCTGCAGGTGCCAGGACAGAGCCATGCACGTGTGCGCCCTCACCCTGCGTGATCCCCTCACCGCTCCTGCAGCTCAGTGGTGCCCGTGCAGCTGAGTAGAGGTGGCAGAAGCTTCTGTGGCTGTTGTGTTACAGATGTGCCTGCAGGGAGGACTCTTCCTGATCCTTCCCTCATTCCTACACAGAAGCCTGCCTCCCATCTCAGGGGTGAGTAGCATGTCCCTGTTGACCCCACAGGCGTAGCCCTGCTTCTGTGGGATCCATTAATGGGAAAAGGAAACATGTTTTTCTAAGGTCCTCTAAAAGGAAAGAACAAAGCTGCAGGACAGAAGAAAGCCCATGAGTCATCTGAATACATGAGGCAAAGGACGAAGGAAATGCAGCAGGCAGGACAAGGTGGGTGCATTTCCCTCAGCCTTGTCCTGGGCCTCAGCAGCCGGGGGCTTTGGCTGCACATCTGGACACGCCGTGCCCGGCACAGCAGGAAGGGATCCATGGCAGCTTCGCTGCCCCGCTGCTGCTTCCACGCCCTACAGGGCTGTTTCCCAGCCTGGCCTGGCTGCAGCTTCTCCCCAGCCTCTGCAGGAAGGCATTGGGCATCAGCTGCCAGGCAGACCAAACTGCACAATGCACCTCACATCCCCTGCAATTTCCCATCTCCAGGCAAATCAGAAGGGGCAGCTGTTTGGAGTACAGAAGGCCCTGGCCTAAACAAAAATTTTATAGGGATTTCCTAACCATTCTCAACCATGTCTTTGACAAGCATTGCCTCTTGAAGATTACCCATCCTCAATGGGGAACAGCACTACCTAATCCAGCTGTACCTCATCCTTTCTCCAGAAGCAGATGGAGAGGCTGTGCAGAAGACAGGCGGTGCATTTCCGGGAGGAAGCAGTGGCTCACTGACAGCCTCTGCTGCAGAGAGGGAGGTGATGCCAGGCACAGCCACAGGAGGTAATTGCTGTGCCTCTGGGCCTGAGCCCTGCTGAGGCTTGAGCTGCCCTCTCTGCTGCTTGGCACTGTGGGCAAAGCCCGGACAAGCCGGGCACAGCCCAGAGGAATTGTCCCGAGCAGGCTCAGGGCACTCGGGTACTGAGCTGTCCTGCTGGGCTCCCTCCGTGGGAGACACGTCCCCAAACCTGGGAGCGGCTGCAAGGGGTGCCCATGGTGGGGAAAGGGCAGAGGGGGAGAGCAAGGCTCCACTGTGTCTTGAAAGGGCTTGGCCACGTGCCCTTGGGATGGGGAAGGGGTTCCAAGGCAAAGAGAGATGGAGAGATAGAAGAAGGTGGGAAAGGCAGGAGAAAGGGCAGGAGAGTCAGAGGGACAGGGGGATAGTGTGGCACTGCCTGCTGCAGCTTTCCCCAGGGCTTTAGCAAGAGTTGCAGCTGTGGGAGTGAGAGCACCTAGGGCCCTGAGCTGCTTCAGCCGCCCCACCAGGGATGTTGCACAGGCCATGGAAAGAGGGTGCAGAGTGACCAGGAGCCTGCCCAGAGCTCGCCAGGCCCCTGTGCAGCTTTGGCCTTGTCCATTGACATCTGGCTCCCACAGCCTTACCCGACCCCCTTGCAGTGCCCATTTTCCAGAGGCAGACGGGGATCTCAGCGTGCCCTGAAAAATGTTCTCATCTGTGCTCCGTTTTAGATGAGGTTTCTGGAAAGGCTTCTCCATTAGATGGACGGCATAAAGTTTTGAAGCCTTTGGAACCTCCTGCAGGTATGTTCTCATTGTCCCACCACGGAATAATTGTTGACAACCTGGCAGGAACCTGCTTACAGAAGCTTCTGTGGCTGTTGTGTTACAGATGCGTCTGCAGGGAGGACTTTTCCTGTTCCTTTGCTGGTTCCTTCACCGAAGCCAGGCTCTCATCGCAGGGGTGAGTAGTGTGTCCCTGCTGACCCCACAGGCTGAGTTCTGCTTTTATGATATCCATTCATAGGAAATCAAACCATGTTTTTTGAAGGTCCTCCAACAGGAAAGTACAAATCTACAACAGAGAAGAAAGCTCATGAGCCATCTGAATACATGAGGCAAAGGACGAAGGAAATGCAGCAGGCAGGAAAAGGTGGGTGTATTTCCCTCAGCCTTGTCCTGGGGCTCAGCAGCCGGGGGCTTTGGCTGCACATCTGGACACGCCATGCCCAGCACAGCGGGAAGGGATCCATGGCAGCTTCGCTGCCCCGCTGCTGCTTCCACGCCCTGCAGGGCTGTTTGCCAGCCTGGCCTGGCTGCAGCTTCTCCCCAGCCTCTGCAGGAAGGCATTGGGCATCAGCTGACAGGCAGACCAAACAGCAGCACGGACCTCAGATCCCCTGCGATTTCCCTGTCGCCAGTCAAATCAGAAGGGGCAGCTGTTTGGAGTACAGAGGGCCTTGGCTTCACCAAAAATTTTTTAGGGATTTCTTGCTTCTTAACCATGTCTTTGACAAGCATTGCCTCTTGAAGTTTCCCCATCCTCAAAGGGGAACAACCCCACCTGACCCAGCTGTACCTAATCCTTTCTCCAGAAGCAGATGGAGAGGCTGTGATGAAGGCTCAGTTTCCCGGAGGAAGCAGTGGCTCATTGACAGCCTCTGCTGCAGGAAGGGACGCGATGCCAGGCACAGCCACAGGAGGTAATTGCTGTGCCTCTGGGCCTGAGCCCTGCTGAGGCTTGAGCTGCCCTCTCTGCTGCTTGGCACTGTGGGCACAGCCCGGACAAGACGGGCACAGCCCAGAGGAATTGTCCCGAGCAGGCTCAGGGCACTCGGGTACTGAGCTGTCCTGCTGGGCTCCCTCCGTGGGAGACACGTCCACAAACCTGGGAGCGGCTGCACGGGGTGCCCATGGTGGGGAAAGGGCAGAGGGGGAGAGCAAGGCTCCACTGGGTCCTGACAGAGCCTGGCTATGTGCCTTGGGATGGGGAAGGGGTCCCAAGGCAAAGAGAGATGGAGAGATAGAAGAAGGTGGGAAAGGCAGGAGAAAGGGCAGGAGAGTCAGAGGGACAGGGGGATAGCTGTGGCACTGCCTGCTGCAGCTTTCCCCAGGGCTTTAGTAAGAGTTGCAGCTGTGGGAGTGAGAGCACCTAGGGCCCTGTGCTGCTTCAGCCACCTCACCAAGGGTGTCGCACAGGGCATGGAAAGAGGGTGCAGAGTGACCAGGAGCCTGCCCAGAGCTCGCCAGGCCCCTGTGCAGCTTTGGCCTTGTCCATTGACATCTGGCTCCCACAGCCTTACCCGACCCCCTTGCAGTGCCCATTTCCCAGAGGCAGACGGGGATCCCAGCATGCCCTGAAAAATGTACTCATCTCTGCTCTGTTCTAGATGAACTTTCTAGGAAGATTTCTCCATTAGATTGGCTAAATGAAGTTTTGAAGCCTTTGGAGCCTCGTACAGGTTTGTTCTCATTGTCCCACCACGGAATAATTGTTGACAACCTGGCAGGAACCTAGTTACAGAAGCTTCTGTGGCTGTTGTGTTACAGATGCGTCTGCAGGGAGGACTTTTCCTGTTCCTTTGCTGGTTCCTTCACCAAAGCCAGGCTCTCATCGCAGGGGTGAGTAGTGTGTCTCTGCTGACCCCAGAGGTTGAGCCCTTCTTCTGTGGGATCCATTCATAGGAAATGGAACCACTTTCTCTTAAGGTCCTCTGAGAGGGAAGAAGAAAGCCACAGGGCACAAGGAAGCCGATGAGCCAAATAACATCCTTAAACAAATGGTGGAGGAACTGCACAAAGAGAATGGTGAGAGCATTTCCCTCAGCCTTGTCCTGGGGCTCAGCCGCCGGGGGCTTTGGCTGCACATCTGGACACGCCGTGCCCGGCACAGCAGGAAGGGATCCATGGCAGCCTCGCTGCCCCGCTGCTGCTTCCACGCCCTGCAGGGCTGTTTGCCAGCCTGGCCTGGCTGCAGCTTCTCCCCAGCCTCTGCAGGAAGGCATTGGGCATCAACTGACAGAGAGCCCAAACTTCACCATGGATCCCCTGCATTTTCCCAGTGTCTGAGCACATCCTGAGGTGTGGCTGCTTGGCAGAGGGAGGGCCATAGGAAGCCCCAAAGACCTGTGGGGATCAGGATTTTCCTGATTCTTATCCATGTTGTTGACACGTATTGCCTCCTGAGGATGTCACCACCTGGATGTGCAATGATTGCGTCCCACCAAGCCTCTTCCTTTCTCAAGGGATGGACAGAGAGGCTCTGTGGAAGGTGGCATTTCCTGCAGGAAGGGAGGCGATGCCAGGCACAGCCACAGGAGGTAATTGCTGTGCCTCTGGGCCTGAGCCCTGCTGAGGCTTGAGCTGCCCTCTCTGCTCCTTGGCACTGTGGGCACAGCCCGGACAAGACGGGCACAGCCCAGAGGAATTGTCCCGAGCAGGCTCAGGGCACTCGGGTACTGAGCTGTCCTGCTGGGCTCCCTCCGTGGGAGACACGTCCCCAAACCTGGGAGCGGCTGCACGGGGTGCCCATGGTGGGGAAAGGGCAGAGGGGGAGAGCAAGGCTCCACTGGGTCCTGACAGAGCTTGGCTATGTGCCCGTGGGCTGGGGAAGCTGTTTCTTGGGCAGGTTGGCAAACAGGAGGGCGGGACAGAGGTTGGGAGCAATAGCTGTGGCACTGCAGATTTCCCCGAGCATTTAGTGAGGGTTTCCTGTGTGGCAGCGAGAGAGCCCCAGGGCCCTGGGCTGCTCCAGCTGCCCCTCCAGGGATGTTGCACAGGGACTCCAAAGTGTCTGGAGAGTGATCAGAAGCCACAGGCTCCCACAGCCTTACCCCACCCCCTTGCAGTGCCCAGTTCCCCAAGTCAGAAGGGGAACCCAGCACATCATGGAAATGGTTCTGTAGAATCTCTGCTCCCTTCTAGATTGGGATCATGACTTGGCTTATTTGGAAATGATGGTAAATGGTGGTTTGAAGATGTTGTCAGATGCTGGAGACAAGTTCTCAACGTACCTTTCCTGACAGAATAATCAGTGTCTATGTGGCAAAAGCTCACTCATATGGCATTTCCTTTAAGTTCCTCTAAAGGTTGTTCAGTTCTGGAAACTTTGCCCTGCTCCCTTCTGGAGCCCTGAGGGATCCCACAGGATGACTGTCAGTGGGAGGAAGGAGCATTTAGCTGTCCATCCTTCTTCTGTGTGCAATGTCAGTGTGTCCTTCTGTGTGCACTGTGCAGCCACGGAGAGGAGAAGAGAGGGAAGGGGCCGGGCCCAGGGCTGTGCCCCGGGGCTGAGCCTTGCCTGCAGCCTGAGGATCTCCTACAGTGACACAGGTGCTGTTCTGTCCTCCCTTTCTTTGCAGCTGAACCTGTTGGTGAAGGTGGTCTGGCTTCCCAACCCACGTTCAGGATTGAGCCTCTGGGACGTGGCGAGGGTAGGTCAAGGCCTTTCCCCTGGGAGAGCTGCCAGCTCAGAGCCCAAAGCTCGGCCAAGGGGGCATCGCTGCAGGTGCCAGGACAGAGCCATGCACGTGTGTGCCCTCGCCCTGCGCGATCCCCTCACACCTTCTGCTCAGGCCTGGCAGCTATTTGGAGGAAGGTGGGCCCTGGTCCAGCCCCAAAAGGCCAGATGGTTTTGAATCTTATCCCCATTTTGATAAGCCTGATGTCCTAAAGATGCCACCAAAAGAAATCCGAAATTTTTCCATCTGATGCAGCTGAACTTTTTCCTTTTTCAAGTGATGGAGCAAAAGGCAGGACAGAAGGCAGTGTTTCCCCAAGCAAGCAGAGGCCGACTGGCAGCCCCTGCTGCAGGAAAGGAGGAGATGCCAGACATGGGCACAGGCACAGGAGGTAATTGCTCTGCCACTGTCAGCCATTTAGCAGGGCTGTGTGGTGGCAGCTCTTTCCCCCAGGTCCTGCCCATGTATGGCCCAGCAGCAGCCAAAGATGGAGGCACCTCTGGAGCCTTGGAAGCCTCTGGAGCTCGTTCACAGCCCCAGGGACAGGGGACCCGTGCACCAATGTCCCTCCCGCTGCAGCTGTTCCGGAGCTGGCCCTGAGTGCCCAGAGGCCCAAGGCACAGGAGCAGCCCTGAGCGGGAGCCCTGCCGCGAGCCCAGGGCCAGAGCCAGCCTTGGCTCCCGACTGGGCAGGGGCTGCACTGGGTCCTGACAGGGCCTGACTCTGTGCCCTGGGGCTGGGGGAGCTGTCACGGGGCAGGGAGGGCCAGGGCTGGCAGTGGCTGCTCAGGGATGCCTTTGGCCCGTGTCCCTCCAAGCAGCCACTGCCCAAGCAGCTGCGCTGTCCCCGGGCTCTCCTCCCGGCCTGCTGGGCTTTGTTGGGTGGCACAGCCTGTGCCAAGCAGCAGCAAGGTGCCTGCAGGCCCCAGCTCTGGGGGAAACGGAGAACATCCTGCCCGCATCCACCGTGCTGCCAGCTCAGCAGTGCAGCACAGCACGGGCTGACGCTCCCCATTGCTCCCACAGGTGCGGCCAGCCCCACCACACGTGTTCTGGATTCCCAGAAGGGCCCTGGAAGGGGTTTCTGGATAGGATTAATAGCAGGCCTGCTTTTTTTGGAGCTTATTTTCATCTTATGCTGTGTCCAAATTTGGACTTGCTGGAAGAGAAAAGGGTGAGTGTTTTGTTCACCTTTCCCTCAAACAGCTTCTTTTAAAAGTCTAATGTTGTAGACAGGAAATGTTCCCAGAGAGGCTGCTGTGGGGTTGTTGCCAGTCTGTGATTGTCCAGAGAAGCTGGGGAGCCTTGCCAGCTCTGGGCGCTGCTGTGCAGGAGGCTCCCTGTGTGCCACTGGCAGCTGGGGCCTCAGCCACCTCCTCTCTCCACAGGGATGCCTCTGCAGATTCACAAGACTGGCCAAATACCTCAGCCAGGGGGAACTGGTCCTGTCATCTCGCATCTCCGTGCCCGTGTCTGTTGTCCCTTCCACGGCTGCATTACCAGCTCATTGCTAGCGACAGCTTGTTGGTATCACCACCCAGAGCAGGAGCCTCTGTCCCCAAAGGTGCTGCCCCTGGTGTCCAGCCAGGCCAGGAGGTGCAGCCCTCCTACCAGGGAAGGGCCTGAGCCTGGCAACATCTTTGGGGTTCAGCTCAGGTGTGTCGGTGCTACCACCAGCTCTGGAGGAGCTGCTTGTCTGGGCACTGCCAGGGCTGGGCAGGCAGCAGCTGAGCATGGGGCTCCTGAGACAAAGCAGCCCCATTTTGTCTTTGTTTTACATTTATACACAGCAGAAGATTTTAGAAATATTTAGAAACATTTTTTGTAGAAAAATATCCCTAAATATTTCTTCCCTTTTCCTATTGTAGTTTTGGATTTTTCAAAGTAGTTTTAGAATTCTGAAAATTTTGGAACACTTTTATGCTTGCCGAATAAAAAATAAAACTGCATTTAATTGGTGATCATTACTCTTAGATGAACTAAGTCATCACAAGACACCCAGTGTACTGGAGAGGCTCTTTTCCCACTGGAGATTTTTACCTAGTGACAACAACAGACTTAAAGCCCTTTCACTGATAATTTCCGGGATTTCTTACCAGCTCATCTCTCAGTCTTCAGAGGCAAACTTTGAGCACAGTGGGCATCTCCTGCTGTGCAGGAGGGTCTCTGTGAGCCAGCTGACACCGGGGCCTCTTTTGCGGAGATAAACGCAACTCCACGACTTTGTGAAAGTTGTAAAGTTGGTATGTTTATTACTTTGCTGGATGCATGTGGAGATTCCTCTCCTTAAAAGACATGCATACCTCTGGGAACTCCAGATCCTTTTTTATCACCCTCTCAAATAGATATGCATCCAATTTTACGATAGGTTCCTACATATTCATTTTTACAAATTTGGTGTGACATTTACCGCTAGTTAATCTTTATCAGGAAGAATTCCCAGGTCAGGTTGGCCTGTTCTCATAGCAGTTCCTCTGTCTCTGTGTCCCCTGCCAGCCCCTTATCTCTGTCCTTGACTGAAGCAGTTTCTCTGAGCCTAGGCTTTTTACCAGTCAGACTAAACAGCTATGCTTTCCAACTACAGACTTAACTCAAAGATGTACATTTCACCTAAATCAAAATGGATTTCTACTCTGGAAAATTTCTACTCTGTCTCTTTTCCCCCCTTTCCTAGAAAATAAGTAAATTCTTTTATCTAATGCAAATCCCTATGACAATAAGTGTCTCTTAATGCTTTACCATGTACGTTTGATAAGGAGGTTAACACAGCTGTTTGCTGTAGTATTCTCCAATATCACATTAGCAATATAATGGATAACCCTAAAATTAGCTTATTCCAGCTAATATTAACAAAACTACAATGGGATGACACATTTTATTAAGGATTCCATTGTCAGTTGGTGACCACCCAAAGATCACATTCCACCAGTGATGATCTGCAGTTTGCTTTACTCTTTGCAGAATTCTGGTTATTTCTTTGGTATCATGAGAGACAGTAATCAGGGCTTTCTCTGTTTTCTGGAATTTCCTTCGAGATCTGCAGTAGGTCTTGGTGCTTAATTAATTGTTTTATCAATGTAAGGTCCATCCCAACAGGAGTTGGTGATAGTCTGTGTTACATTGTGTAATTGGTTTCAATCAACTGGTGGGATGTCAGGGGGGCCATGTACAAAAAATCACACCCGATAATCTTAACAACATTGCAAATACAAAAATTAAAATTATTTCTTCTAGACAAAATAATATTGTTGTTATCAATTTTTACAGCAGCACAAGCAGTTTTCAGGCACACATAACTTTTACTAGTATATATGAGCACAGTTTTCTGATCAGTGACTGCATGAATCTCAAAGTGGCAAATACTCTGTTCAGTGTCTAGACACACATTTGGGCATTAATTGTATTGCTTTCACAAATGAATCCCAGTTGTTCTCTAGTAATGCAGGATTCTAACTTTACTGTTTGCCTCTTTTCATTCACCTTTCCAGCCCACACCCTATGTTCTGAAGGGTAGAGCACTGTTTTTTCATTATTTAATCCCAGTGCAGTGATGGGGCGGATAACATAAACAGTGGCATAATGTTAGGTAAGAACCAAGGCAGTGGCCACATTAGAAGCAGGATCATAGGTGAAATTTACTATAGTCCACCAGGATTGAAACTTCTTTACAAAATCAATCACATTATCCCAGACAACTTCCCAAATTTCAGCTGGAAAATTACCTTCACCCCCTTCCCGTATGATCAGAGCTGCTGTTGCCTGCATCTATAACTGTGCTTGTATACAACTGAAAGCTAAAGACACATTATTTCCAACTGTACCAAGTGCTTCTAATATTACCCTGTGGTCTTGGCTCCCAGCCTTTTCCCACTTTGGCAGTACTTTGGAAACCTGCCACTGGCTAGTTCCTAATGCCAATAGAGCTGACTGTTAAGGCTGCTTCAATTTTGCTAGGTCACCTGCTGCAGTGGCCAGCTTATTCATCAGTATTTCTGAATCAATTCCATTTAAAACTCTCAATCCATTCCCTAACATCCAAATTAGATAATTTCTTATTCTGCTCCTGAGCTATATCTGTCTTTGTAACCACCTTGTGCAGCCCTCAAAGGATGTTCTTCGGAAAGAGGAGCAGGCTGGTTGGATTTTTGAGATGTTAATTTGCACTAGCAACTCAACACGTTTGAGAGACCATTCTGGATTGAACAACAGTTGTTTTCACTTACATTCTTCCCTACGTAGGGGCCTGTTTCTCACACTTCAGGTTCAAGTTTGGGTTGGGTCTGAACTATTTGATTACTAGTGTGGGTTGTATAAGGTCCTGCCATTGTAAAAAGTGCAGTGTTGATTTAAAATTTAAATGAGAGCTTTATAGCATCTCGAGCTTAAAGGCAGGTCACTTCTACAGGCTGTATCAAGGAGAAATTACACCAACAGTCTGATTCACTTGGGCTATCACAAACTTCTTGGTGCCTGTATACGGGGAGGTTGAGACACTAATTTCATCTGGTTTCTCATTAGCCGTCTCATTGACTACCTAGCACTCTATTTTGATTTCTTCTCTCTTGATCTCCTGAAGTGTCCACAGTTCTCGTTCTTGCCACTCTTGCTCCTCATATACCTGATCTTCATGAATTACTACAGTGGACAGGTTTAGCTCTTTTATCTTAGAAAGTTCTCCCATGGATCCAGTATACAGATTGAAAGCTTGGGACCAAGGCCATTCAGCATTGCTTTGGATAGAGGTACTCTCTAATTCTAAGACTCCAGTTATAATTACATACAAATCAATTCTGTAATTGAAATGACAAACTACCCCTGGCTGCAATATACTCATTTTGCCTGAGTAAGTTTTAATCTCAGTTCATTGTTTCTTGATGTCCCTCTCTAAGGGGCTCCTGGGGCTTTCTTCACTCGAGAGCGATGGATCCAGGCATTCTACTCCTTGGTCTGGATTGCAGAGAAGGTGATGAGAAGCACTTGCAGTGATCTCTCTCACTGTGCATCCAAAGTCTTTTCTGCAAGAGGCTTAACATATACATAATCTCTAGACTATGTTATGTACTGGTCTGTCTAGCTCTTTGCTCCGAGTTCTAGCCACGTGTTTTTCAATTTCTCTGAGCTGTTTGCTTAAAGCCACCATGCAGGTGGCCAGGGTTATCTCTCCAATGTGGGTGGACATTCTCTTTCGTATTCCATATGGTCTTCCATAAAGCATTTCAAAAGGACTCAGCTTTTCTTTAGCTCGTGGTTTAGTCTGAATTCGCAGCAGTGCCAGTGGAAGAGCCTGGGGCCAGGGCAGATTAACATCCTGCCCCAGTCTTACAATCTGCTGCTTAATCAAATGATTCATTTTCTCCACCTGGCTGCTTGATTGCGGGTGGTATGGAGTGTGAAGTTCTCAATCTATGAATCTATGCCCAGGTGGCTACTAATCGGTGGCACTCTTTTGGAAATGAAATGTGATCCTCTATCCGAGGATATTGTGGCTGGAGCTCTGAAGCATGGTATTATTTCTTGTAATAATACCATGGTCACCTCTAGAGCTTTGACAGTTCTGGTGGGGGATGCTTCTGGCTAGCCTGAAAATGTATTTGTCAATACTAATAAATACAGATTCCCCCCCTTTCTCTGGGAGTTCTGAAAAGTTAATTTGCCACAGCTGTCCAGGCCCATGGCCTCTCTTAATTTGACCGAGTTTCGGCCTGGGGGTATTTTTGGGGTTTGTCTGGAGGCAAGGATCTCACTGTTGGTTTACCTGAGTAATAGTGGCAGATTAATTCTTGGCAATGATTCTTTCAATCAGATATGCATTTTAGAAAGCCTGTGGAAACTACTACTTAAAAGTCAACACTTTATTTTGATGCACTCTGTATCACTGGCAGCCTTGGTCATTCTGGGAAAGGAGCCACACTTTATAAAAGCTTTTAAGTAGTTAGGCCCCAGTGTGTTTTTTGGTGCTCTTCTTTCACTAGTGATCACAAAAATGGGAAGGGATTACTGGCTGTCTTTCAACGGCAGCCCACCCCTTGTGGTTGCATGTCTCTTTTGATTAGTACTATTATATTTTGGCTTACTTTTGAGGGAAATCTGTCCATAATTACTCCACTTTTTGCTGCTTTATTTGCCTCTCCAGCCACTAGCTCATTTCCTTCTTCCAATTCTGAGCTCACTCTCTGGTGTGCCTTAATATGCCTTTTCAGGCAGCTGAACTGCTTCCAGCAGCTGCATTGTCTCTTCTTTTTGTGAGGTTAGCAGTCCCCTCTCGTTCCAGATGGCTCCATGTGCATGCACAACTCTGAATGCATACCTCGAGTCTGTATAGATGTTTATTCTCTTTCCTTTTGCCATTTCCAAGGCACGGGTCAGGGCAATTATCGCGGCCTTCTGCGCAGAGGAGCCTGTCGGTAAGGGCCTGGATTCTATTACTTCTCTGCAGGTAGACACTGCGTATCCAGCATGTCGCTTTCCACTGGCAACGTGGCTACTCCTGCCATCAGTGAACCAGGTCTCTGTATCGTCTAGACGAGTGTCTTTAAAATTCTGGGCATCTGGAGTAAGTAGCTTCAATGGTCTCCAGGCAATCGTGGTGTACTGCTTCTCCTTAATTTCCACTGAGAAAAGAAGCTGGGTTGACAATATTAGTCACCACGATCTCTACATCATCTTGCTCTACCATGATGGCCTGGTATTTCAGAAAATTCTGTGGTGAAAGCCAGAGGCCACCCTTTGCTTCCAGTACTGCGGGCACTGTGTGGGACACTAGCACAGCCATTTTTGTCCCAGGGTAAACTTGCGTGCCTCTTGAATATTCAGCACGACTGCTGCTACAGCTCTGAGGCAACCTGGCCATCCTTTTGCTGATGCATCTAGTTGCTTGGAGAGGTAAGCAACTGCCCTCTGATATGGACCCAAGTCCTGAGCCAATATTCCCAGGGCAATTCCCTGTCTGTCATGGGAAAACCAGAAAGAATGGTTCACTTACATCTGGAAGTCCCAAAGCTGGAGCTGACATGAGGGCACTCTTTAGCTGGTGAAAGGCCCGTGTGCCTTCCTTTGTCCACTGGAGATCTCTGTTTCCACTGGCAATAAGAGCATAGAGGAGTCTGACGAGCAGTCCATAAGTATAAACCCACAGTCGGCACAACCTTGCCATGCCTAAGAAGGTTTGGAGTTCCTTTATTGTCTGAGGTTTTGGGGTTTGGCATATGGCTCCTTGCGAGCCTGCCCTAATGTCCGTTGCCCAGCACTCACCTGGTACCCCAGGTAGATTACTTTCTCTTTCACTGCCTGTGCCTTTTCTTTGATACTCTGTGTCCTTGGGGTCCTAGAAAATTCAAAAGGCTTAGTGTCCAGGCCAGACATGCTTCCCTCGTCCGAGTGGCTACTAGAAGATCATCCAGGTACTACAAAAGCCTTCCTTCTTCCTGTGGAGCTTCCCAAAACTCCAGATCTTTTGCAAGTTGCTCCCCAAACAGAGTAGGGGAAATTTTGAAGCGCTGAGGAAGCACGGGCCATGTGAGCTGGGTTTTGTGCCCACTTTTAGGGCTTTCCCATTCGAATGCAAAAATTTTCTGTCTGACTTTGTGGATATGGAGGCAAAAGAAGGCATCATTTGATTCTAAAATGGTTAACCAGATTAGCTCAGGTGTTAAATAAGTTCATAAGGTATATGGATTGGCTACCACAGGATACAGATCTTCTGTTACTTTATTGACAGCCCTCAAATCCTGTACTATCCGGTCTGACCCATCAGATTGCAGGTAAAATGGGAGTATTGAAATCAGATTGGCATTCTTTTAATAATGCTAACCGCAGAAAATTTTCAATTATTGGACTGATTCCTTCCCTGTCTTCATTCTTTAGGGGGTACTGCTGCCTAATTCTGACTTGTTGTGTCCCTTCCTTAAGCTTAATTACTATGGAGGAGGCATTTTTCGCCATCCCTGGTACACCAGAGGTCCATACCCTGGGAAATACTTGACTTAGTATCTCTTCATCAATTTCCATCTCAATTTCAATAGCTGTTAAGGTTAAATTTAATACCTCAATGTACTTTTGATCATTCAGCTCCAGAGGACCCTCTCAATAAATCACTTCTTAAAAATGCCTATGCTGAATGGGGCATATACAAAAACTTATGCATACCCCATTGTTTGTTTTCCCAATTCCCCAGCCACCTCCTCTCTTCACAGGGATGATTCTGCAGCTTCACAAGACCTGTCAAATAACTCAGGCAGGGAAAACTAGACCTGTCATCTCTCATTTCTATGCCAGTGTCCGTTGTCCCACGGCTGCGCTATCAGCTTATTGCTGGGGACATGCTGTTGCCACCACCACCCAGAGCAGGACGCCCTGTCCTCAGAGGTGCTGGCCCTGCGTGAGAGTCTGTCCTAATTTTCCCTCATCTGCCTCACGATCGTCTTTGGGAGACCACTGAAGAGAAGACCCCCCCATCTATATCTGGCTCTGAAGGAGAAAAGTCACACGCCACGGACCCTGAGACCTGAAAGCTCAGTTTTGAGCTGTTGTTTCCACAGGAGTGTTTGCTGTATGCTAAGAAGAGGACACCATGCCCCGTTTGCAACAATAGCAGCTTTGGAAGCTGTCCCACCTCTTGGCCTGGCTGGACTTCTCCTGAGTTTCAGGTGGTCTCCCATAGAAGACCCTTGCCTGTTTTACAACCACCGTGAGAGACAGACGGAGATGTGAGAAGCTTTTCCATCAAGGACTGAGACATGAAACTCCAAAAAAGGCCCCTCTGCTCCTTCCAAGGACTGGGACTGAAACCCCCAGCCCGGGGGAGGTGTGTGGGGAGGCAAGCTGACCAAAGCGAGATGTTTGCCTGCAGATTGTGACCACTGGAGCAAGAAAACAATGGCTCTCATTTACTGCTGAGAACACCGACTACCTGTTACATCTATCAAGCTCATTTACTGCTGAGAACATGGACTACCTGTTACATCTGTTCCCTATTGTATCTGTTTCCCCCCCCCTCGCAATTTTCAGTAATAAAAACCTCTGAGTTAGCTAGCGCCTTTGAGATCTCCCCAGCGTAGCAGGCGGACCCTCAGCTGGACTGCACCAAAGTTGGTACAGTTGGTACAGTTGGTACAGTTAGTCTCTGAGTTGGTAGCTATATCCCCCCTCTCTCTCTCTCTCTTTCTCTCTCTTTTTCTCTCCCTTAATCCCTCTATCGCATTTTTGCTGTAGTTATTTCAATAAAACTGCATTTGATTTGATTATCACTGCAAACCCCCTTGTACCGTGTTGGTGTTTTGCACTCTGAGATCATTCCTACGAACCATCAGGTCATCTGTCCACTAGGACAGACCCTGACACCTTGGCAACCAGAAGCACAGGGAGCACAAACAGACACAGCCAGGAGGCCCAGCAGCTCTTTCCTGAGGGCCCATTTCATGCAAGAACTGGCCCTCAGAATATTAAACAAAATAAAAATAAAAGGGTTGGGAGAGGAGGCGTTGAGGTGGCCTCACAGGTTCAACTCTGCACTCTGCTTTTGTCACCAGCATTACCCAAGTTCCTGTACTTTTTTCCTGGAGAATTTGCAGTCAACAGAGCTTCACTCCCTCTCATCAAATCAGTCTTAAGGCCAGCTTCAGGCTGGGTCATTCATTTAGACTCGAGCACTGACTGGGGTCCAGGCAACAAAAGAACATTAGCTGCAGGCCACCCATACAGCTTTTCATATTAATGAGCACAAAGCCTTTATTTCTGCAAGCTCAGGGATGCTGGGGGGATCTTTGCACCATCAGGCCGAAGTACAAGGCTCTGGATCCTCCAAAGGAACAGGGCCAGCCCCCTTGAGTGGGAGAAGGCGCGACCTCAGTAGCAGCCCCGGGTGCCTCTTGTGGGCCAGGGCACAGCCCTGGCTGTAAATGTGTTGGGCTGCAGCACAGGGCCATGGCGGAGCTCAGCACCCTCATCAGAGCCCAGGGCCACGGCCCTTCCCTGCCGGGACACGAGTCTGCCCCGGCCCGGCCCGGCCTGAGCAGCCCGGCCTGGCCCCAGGGGATGAGCTCCGCCTGTCCGCTGTGCCCGCAGGCGAGGCCCAAGGCTTTGCAAGAGGCTTTCTCCCAGCTTTGCAAAACCTCGGCCAAGTGACCCTTTGCTGTGCTGAGAAGAGTAAAAAACCCCCTCAAATGTAACCCCGCTGCACACCTCATGAGGGATCCCTGCACGGGTTCGAAGAGGCCATCAATACTCCTTTGTGATTCATGAGTGACCTCAGCACCCCTCAGCAGGGACCCCAAAATATCCATGCCTGCCTCATGGGGCCAGGGCTCAGATGATGCCAGGGAAGGAAATGTGTCCTCGGCCCAGGGACACTCAGCATGGGCTCCCCCAGCACTCAGGGCCACCCCACTGGTCACAGCAGCCCCTGCCTGGCTCCTGCCTGCACACACCGTGGGCATCCACGGCTGCTCCTGGCCATGGAGCTCAGCCTGTGCTGCTGCGGGGTGGCCTTTGCGGCTGTTACGATCTGGACAGAGCTGTGACAACACCATTTCTTTATTGAAATATAAAATGTGGGCCAAGCCCTACCCTGGCAGACAGGGGCTGCCCACATTCACTCCTGGCTGGGAAACAGGGCTTGCGGGCTCTGGGGCAGAGGGTCTTGTTTTGGAGGGGAAAACGAATTTGGAATGTGAGAAGGCCTTCTGATGGTGTTGCAGCCACGGCAGGGCAGATAAGGGCATAAGTGGAGACCTGGGATAACAGGTCAAGTTCTCTTTGCCCGAGTTGCTAGGCCTCTCTTCTGAAGATGCACAGGAGCACCTGTGGAGAGAGGAGGTGGCTGAGGCCCCAGCTGCCAGTGGCACACAGGGAGCCTCCTGCACAGCAGGGCCCAGAGCTGGCAAGGCTCCCCAGCATGGCTGGAGCTGCTGGCACAGCTTGGCCCAGCTGCACAGCTGCCCCTCAAGGCCGTGGCGAGCAGGGCACGGCTCTGGGCAGGCTCCCTGGCCAGGAGCGGGCCCCAGAGCACCTCTGCCTTTCAAGGGCAATCTAATCCCTGCTCTTTCTCCTCCACATTTTGCTTTGCCTCTGCCCTGTTTTTGGCCAGGAAGCCTCAGCGGGAGCGAGCACTGGCTGCAGCCCCAGCAGATCTTAAGCCCATGCTTCAGCTTGGGCTCCCTGCCAGCTGATGCCAAATGCCTTCCTGTAGAGGCTGGGGAGAAGCTGCAGCCAGGTCAGGCTGGGAAAAAGCCCTACAGGGTATGGAAGCAGCAGCAAGGCAGTGAGGTTTCCATGGATGCCCTCCCACTGTGCTGGGCACCGGGGGTTGGACATTGTGATGCTGTAGAACCACACGGCTCTGTGACCCCAGAGCCTGCTGTGACCTCACATCCTGCTGTGACCTCATGGCCTGCTTGGGGATGGACCTCATGGCTGGAATTTTCCTTCTCTGGGAGGGAGCTCATGCTTGCCTGGCTGTTGTGTCCAAGGGCTGGCCTTGCCTCCTCAAGCTGAGCTCACTGCTCTGTGTTCTGGGCACTGGCACAGGAAATCACATCCAATGATTTCTCAGCTCCTCAGGCACTGTCAGCAACATCCCAGCATGCTGAGGAGTAAGTGATCTCTGGCTGGAGACAAGTTCCACATTCCCTCCTGTCAGCAGCTTCCCAGCCGGAAATTTGGCACCTTGGGTGGGCCATAGCTAACACAGTCCTCTGGCTTCATAGGAAAGGTGAAGCCTTTACTTCACCATTTATTTGCTCTTCATGTGCAATTTAAGGCACTGCTTCCTTTTGTGGTCCTCAAAGGACACAGTGAATAAAACAGGGGGGAAAGTCACCCAACCTCTTCAATGCTTGGATATGCCAAAAAAAAACCTTGAGGAGCATACGGTGGGTGTGTGCAGTCTGACCAAGCCAGAGCCCTTCCATGATTGTGTGGCTGCCTCAGTGACACGGTGCCAGAGTTCTTCAGCCTGGGCTGCTCCCAGCACTGTCACCAGGAGGGGGCTGCCTCCAAAAAGCCACACAATTTGGGTGCTGCTATAGGTCACATTTGCTCTATGGCACAGGTGGAATGCTTCAAGGGCAGGGACAAGGAACAAGGAGAGGTCTTCTGTATGACTCCCAAAGGTGTTTATGCCCAGGAAGGTCAGGCTCAGAAAGACACGAGTCCAGGCTCTAGAAGGGGTTTTTCAACAAGGGGAGGTTCAAGAGGAGGGTACAAAACTTTAACAAATTGGGAGAAACCTGGGGAGAAGCATAAGGCAGGGAATACAGTGTTTAAACCAATTGGGAATTACAGGGGAGGGGAAGAGTTTAAACAAACCAATGAGACCTCAAGGGATACAAAAATGACAGGGAAGTTTCTGGAGAAAGGGGCAGGCATGAGGAGGGACTGACCATGTTCATACTGGGAGAAGGAACAGGTAACATTCAGGAACAAAGGGCAGGTTATTGGGAAGATGGAAAACTGGGGCAAAACCAACAAGAGAGGTGCAAAATAACAATCCATTAAGGATAAAATATGCTATAACAATACAAGAGATGGGGCGGGGGGGTGGGGGTTTGAACTGACCATTGAAACTGAATTGCAGTTGAAAACACAATAGAGACACACTGCAACACCCCAGTGTGGTAGTCTGTTATTTTACAGTTTGTTCTTCTGTAGTAAGTTTTAAATACTCCTTGTTGTACGTTTGTAATGTTTCATTCCACGTATCCCACTTGGTTTCTCTGGTGGTTCAGTCCTGAGTTGTTTATTCACCAAGTATTTGTCAATGCCCCTGTCCATCAAAGACAGCACAGCCTTTTGTTCTGGTGTGTACCCTGTAGTTCATCCCTTCCTCAAAGCAAGATTGGATTTCAAGGTTTGCTCCTTCCCCTTGTTGGTTTCTGTTGGATAGCCCTTGCCCTGCACTCCTTCCCTAATGCCTTCCCCTTGGTAAAAAGTTGTGTCCTCCCCTTCTTCTCTCTCTTCCTTAAAAATCAGTTATTGTCAGTTGTCCCTGACTCCTCTGGGGACACAAACCTTCCTTAGAACTCAAACAAGTGATCTCTCTCGGTTCCTTCACCTCAGTCCCTCGTACTGGGTTGCTGCTGTGTCACCCGTGCCACAGGTGTCGGCTGCAGGGAGCTGCGAGCCCCTGTAGGCACCGCCAGCCGGGAAGGTCCCTGTAGGGATCCAGGGGCAGCCTCTCTTGTGACTGTCCATGGGACTCAGGCAGTGAGCTGGCCAGAGAACATATTGCCTGTGACCCAGCCGCAAAGTTACACCCCAGTGCACAAGGGAAGAGCTAGAGATGGCACCACTCTGGACTTCTGCCATGCCCTGGACACATCAGCCCTGCCCTGCATCCTTGTCCCTCCTTTGGTGAGCTGTGGATCTGATGAAGGCACAGTTTGGAGAATGAGCAATTGCCTGGCTGGTTACATCCAGGGGGTTGTGGTCAATGCCTCAGAGGCCCAATGGATGTCAGTGACCAGTGGTGTCCCTCAGGGTGACAGCAGAAGCTCCCTGGACACTGGGGACTCAGTGTCCTGGTGGTGCTGCTGGACAAGAGAGCTGGAGGTGCCTCCAAAGCAGAACTGTTCTGATTGCCCAAGTCTTTCAGACTTGCTCAGTGAATGAGGAGCTGATTGAAGTGAAAAGATACTGAGAAACCACACAGTCCCTTCCCTGGAAAGAAACATTTCCCCATCCAAACTTCCTCTCTTTATCCCACTCCAAGAGGAACAGACATGTATATACATCTATCTATCTATCTATCTATCTATCTATCTATCTATCTATCTATCTATCTATCTATCTATCTATCTATCTATCTATCTATCATTCTATCTATCTATCTATCTATCTATCTATCTATCTATCTATCTATCTATCTATCTATCTATCTATCTATCTATCTATTTCTGTCTTAGTTATTTAACTATCCAGCGATCTAATATCTACCTGTCTTCCTATATATCTATCCATCTATCTATCTGACAAAATAATTTCAGCTTTAAATTAAATCTCTTTATTTATCCTTATCCTTTGAAATAGAGTTTGGAAAGTAGTATTTTTATACAATTACATTTATCAAAGACTTTAATTAACAGATGCTTTTAATCTCTCCCTCATGAAACTGCAGCAAATTCCTCCCTGACTGACAGTGATGAGTGCCTGCTGTCAGGGAGGGATCAGAAGGTCCTGTCCAGTGGGTGGGAGCAGATGTATGCCCTCTTCTCCAGGATCTGCTTTCCAGCTTTTTTAATGGAATCATCCAGGTTTTCATTGGCATTACTGGAGAAAGAGAGAAAAGTCAACTAAGGGAGCATAAAGAGCCGTTGTAAATTTCTTTCAAGAAGTGTTTTTGAGTACGAGTGCAAGAGTGAGTGCCAGGAAGAAACTGAACATTCTCTTCTGAAGAAGATTGATTATTACAGACTGAGCTTTGGAGAGCCAATGCACAGCTGGTCAGTACTTCCCACAGAGTCCAAATCCCTCGTTTCTATCAGTCACTTGACAGGAGTATATACATAAAATATAGATTTTATATTGCTCAATAAAGAACCCTGGCAGTTTGCTTTAGCTATGAAGTGAAGAGACTCTTCTCAACAGGTTCCGGCTCTGCCGCTTGTTTGAATTAAAAGTAGAGAAAAACGCTTCTGTTGGTCACATAAATCAACAAAAGTTTTATGAGTGTGTGAAAGGCATAAGACGGTAAAACTCATTCCATTTTATAGTACTTACAGTCTCTTAATTCAGCCATGGGATAATTGGGCCACCATTCACTATACCAAAAAACTGGAATAGGCACTGGAAAACAAGTTAGTTTCAAAACTAAGTTTAGAAAAAGTGAATGAATTTCATAAAGAAAAACATGTAGAAAAAACATAGGAATTTAAACTTCTCAAAGCCCTTTGATAATAGAGCCCTGATTCCCGGTCATGTCCAGTGCAGCCTCAGCTGTCCCTTTGAGGCCAGAACTGCCAACGCTCAGGGCTGGGATGAGCCTTCACTCAGAACTGGCTCCAAGACTGATTGGGAATCAATCCAGAACAGGGCTCACAAAAAGAGCAAAGTTTCACGGCCAAATCCAAACCTTCATCAGGCTGGATTTGTTTTAACACTGAACTGGAGCATATTTGCTTGTGCTGCAACACCGTTGCCATTAAACTTTACATGAGCTACAAAATAAGCATTGCCCTGTCCTGAACTGTGCTGCCCAAACACTGCTGAGAACTTGCTGTGCCTCTGCCCTGTGCCCCTGGGGCTGCTCTTGGCCAGGCAGCCTCAGTGGGAGCCAGCACTGGCTGCAGCCCCAGCGGGCCCCCCAGGACAAGGCCCAGCAATGAGGAGGCCAATGAAAGCTCAGGGCAGCAGCAGAACCGTCCCCAGAGTTCTTTGGACAACAATGGACTGGCCACAACTCCACAGCAGCACGACTACGAGTCAGGCTACCAATGCTATGGAGCAAAGTTATAAGAAAACTGTGGAGAAAAATCAGCAACTGACCGTCTGATCTCATACAGCTTGCGAATGCCAAGATAGCAGCCTAGCAGCACAAGTGGCACAGTGAACACTATCACCACTGTGCCTATCATGCATTTCCTGCGAACATCCTGGGGACAGACAATTCTTGGGAGGCGCATTGGATCCGGGCCATATATTCCTGCTTCAGTGACAACATCTGTGGGAGCAATGGGGAGCGTCAGCCCGTGCTGTGCTGCACTGCTGAGCTGGCAGCACGGTGGATGCGGGCAGGACGTTCTCCGTTACCCCCAAGGCTGGGGCCTGCAGGCACCTTGCCACCCCTTGGCACAGGTTGTGCCACCCAACAAAGCCCAGCAGGCCGGGAGGAGAGCCCGGGGGCAGCACAGCTGCTTGGGCAGTGGCTGCTTGGAGAGACACGGGCCAAAGCCATCCCTGAGCAGCCACTGCCAGCCCTGGCCCTCCCTGCCCCGTGACAGCTTCCCCAGCCCAGGGACACACACCCAGGCCCTCTCAGGACACACTGGAGCCTTGCCCTCCCCCTCTGCCCATTCCCCACCATGGGCACCCCATGCAGTGGCTCGATGGTTTCAGGACATGTCTCACATGGAGGGACCCCAGCAGAACTACTCAGCCAGGCTGAGCCTGGCACAGCAATCACCTTCTGTGGCACTGTCTGGCATCTCCTCATGTCCTGTATACGTGGCTAGCACGGGTACATTGCGTCCTCCAGGATGTGCTGCCTTCTGGAAAGACTTTTGGTCCATCTCTGGAGAAAGGAAAAGGGACAGCCAGATCAGGTAGAGTCATTGCCCAGTGGGGAGGTGGCATCTTCAAGGAGTATCACTTGGGAAAGACATGGATAAGGATCAGGGAAAGGCCAAGGCCCTTGGGGCTGCCTCAGGGCCCTCCCTCCTCCAAATATCTGCCCCACCGGATCTGCCCAGAGACCAAGAAATCCCAGGCCCATGGTGCAGTTTGGGCTCTCACTTAGCTGATGCCAAATGCCTTCCTGCAGAGGCTGGGGAGAAGCTGCAGCCAGGCCAGGCTGGCAAACAGCCCTGCAGGGCGTGGAAGCAGCAGCGGGGCAGCAAGGCTGCCATGGATCCCTTCCTGCTGTTCCAGGCACAGCATGTCCCGATGTGCAGCCAAAGCCCCCAGCTGCTGAGCCCCAGGACAAGGCTGAGGGAAATGCACCCACCATCGAGCCTCTCCAGGTCAATCAGGATTTGGTCCAGTTGTTTGGATGCCTCCAGGAGCACATTCTGTTTTGTAGGTTTTTTCCTCCCTCTCAGAGGACCTTAAGAGAAAATATTTCCATTTCACCAGGAATAGATCCCACAGATGCAGGGCTCAGCCTGTGGGGTCAGCAGGGACACACTACTCACCCCTGCGATGGGAGCTGGGCTTGTGTGCAACATCCACCAAAGGACCTGGGAAGATCCTCCCTGCAGACACACCTGTAACTCAAGAGCCACAGAAGCTTTTGTCACCTGGTTCCTGCCAGGTTGCCAGTGATTGTTCTCTCAGAACATACCTGCAGAAGCTCCCATGGGTTCCAAACCATCTTCCATCCCAGCTGCTGGCAAAGCAATGGCACCACTCTCATCTGGAAGGGAGCACAGGTCAGACCCATTTCCATGGTGTGCTGGCATCCCCCTCTGCCTATGGGAACTGTGCATTGCAAGGGGATCGGGTAAGGCTGTGGGAGCCAGATGTGAATGCACAAGGCCAAAGCTGCACAGGGGCCCGGGGAGCTCTGGGCTGGCTCCTGGACACTCTGCACCCTCTTTGCAGGGCCTGTCTGACATCCCTGGAGGGCAGGCACTGACGCACAGCCAAGATGGCAGCTCAAGCCTCATCAGGGCTCAGGCCCAGAGGCACAGCAATTACCTCCTGTGACTGTGCTGGGCATCACCTCCCTTCCTGCAGCAGAGGCTGCCAATGAGCCCCTGCTTCCTGCAGGAAATGCTGTTTTCAGCACAGCCTTTCGGTTCATCTCTGGAGAAAGAAAAAGAGACAGCTAAATTAGGTGGGTATGTTCCCCTTTCTGGGAGGTGGCATCTTCAGGAAGCAATACTGGTCAAACTGATGGATAATGAGCAAGAATTCGTAAAAACTTTTGGGATTGGCCAGGGTTCACCGTTCTCTAAATTGCTGTCATTCCTGATCTCCCCATGGTCCAGGCAATTGCAGGGGATCTCAGGGCTTGTATGAACCATGGTGCAGTTTGGTCTGCCTGTCAGCAGATGCCAAATGCCTTCCTGCAGAGGCTGGGGAGAAGCTGCAGCCAGGCCAGGCTGGCAAACAGCCCTGCAGGGCGTGGAAGGAGCAGCGGGGCAGCGAGGCTGCCATGGATCCCTTCCTGCTGTGCTGGGCACGGCGTGTCCAGATGTGCAGCCAAAGCCCCCGGCTGCTGAGCCCCAGGACAAGGCTGAGGGAAATGCACCCACCACGGCGCCTCTCCAGGTCATTCAGCATCTGGTCCAGAAGTTTGGCTGCCTCCAAGGATTTCGTGTCTCCTATGTCTCGGTTCTTCCATTTAGGAGGACCTTAATGGAAAGTTCCATTTTTCCTTCAGGCCCAAGTGGCAGTGAGGGCACCTGGGTGATTGGTGCCCTCCCAGGCACTCCCTCAGCTCTTCCTTCCACTCAGGAGTAGGGCCAGGGGCACCTCGTGCCTGCAGTGGCCCCACACTGGGATGGAAGGAGCCCCTTGCGGGGCAGTCGGGGCAGAAAGGACTCCCTTGAGCTGCTGCAGCTCCAAACACAGCCCCAGGCAAGGCCAGGGCTTGGCAGTGGTAGAAGGAGCAGCTCAGGCTCCCTGGGGCTGGCAAAGGAGCTGAGAAAGGCTCAGCCCCATGGAACAGCCCTGGGCCCGGCCCCTTCCCTCTGTGCTCTTCTCTGTGGCTGCACAGAGCACATGGAAGGACACACTGGCATTGCACACGGGAGGATGTTGGACAGATAAATGATCCTTTCTCTCAATGACAGCGATCCTGGAGGATTTTGCAGCCTGCATTGCTGCTAGTAAATTCAAGGTAAAGAAGCAAAAAGGGTCTTTGCAAAATATCCGCAGATGTTTTATTCAGCCGTGCAGTGAAATATTCAGGTCCCAGAAACAGACACACAGTGGGTCCAGCTTTCTCTCTCTGGAGGCCCGAGGCCTGACGTTGGTCTCAGGGCACTACAAAGGGCCAGTCAAGGAAATGGGAGGCAATGGCTCAGGAACATAAGAACAGTGGAGGGAGCCAATGTGGTGTAACTTAAGGGATGCCCCCCAGGGCCTCCAGAGTGGGATCGCTCAGGGTCCAGAAGGGAGCAGGGAAAGGTTACTAGATTCTTTCAACCCTGAAATGATGTTAACCTAAAGGGTTCATGGGTGACCTCTTCGCACATGGACACGGATAATTTTGTCAGGAAAGGCAAAGAGAGAACTTACCACCAGCATTCTCCAGGGGTTTCAAGCCATCATCTGATAGGGCATCCAGATAATCTATGACGCCATCCCAATCTAGAATGGAGCACAAACAGACCCATTTCCATGGTGTGCTGGGATCCCCCTCTGCCTTAAGGAACTGGGCACTGCAAGGGGGTTGGGAAAGGCCATGGGAGCCAGATGTGAATGGACAAGGCCAAAGCTGTACAGGGGCCTGGGGAGCTCTGGGCTGGTCCTGGTCACTCTCCACCCTCTTTGCAGGCCCTGTGACACATCCCTGGAGAGGAAGTAGGGCCAGCTGAGGGCCCGTGGGGGTTCTCTCCTTCCCCCAGAGGAAACCCTCCCTAAAGGCCTGGGGAAAACCATCCCCAGCGCTTCCCGGGGAGCAGGGAGCGCTGTCCCGGGAAAGGGGAGCCAGGCTGCCAGCTCACCTGCTCCCCGCACTTGCAGCGGAGCAGCCTGGGCAGCCCTGGCAGGCAGGGCCACGGCCAGGAGGAGCAGGAGGAAGAGGCGCAGAGCAAGGGCCATGCTGCCTTGCCCTCTGCCAGTCCCGCAGCTCTTGCTGCCACCGCTGTCCTGACACCGCTGTCCCAATGTCAGCACTGCTGCTGCCACCGCCGCTGCTGCTGCCGCAACAGTTGTGCTCAAGGACTGACTGCTTGCTCCTTGTGCTGCTGTGCAACCACGGGGCTCTGGCACCTCTGTGACCTCAGAGCCTGCTGTGACCTCATGGCCTTAGCTATACCCCCAGATTGCACCCCCACCAAGGGACCAAAGCGCACACACAAAGGAGAAAAGTTCCAAAGTTCAGTCATGAGGAAGACCACAGTCTTCCGCCTCAGAGATCACTAAGAGACCCCTGTGCGAACACCACAGCAAACAATGCATGCCCAGAACGACCTGGATCTGATTACCATGTGAGGCCAGGACAGGAGGGGCCAGGGGTTGAGTATGCATGGCAAGGTTGTGCAATGTAATGAACATGGAACATTTTTGAGAATGAAGATGTGAGTCAGACCAAGGCTCAGGGCACAAGTTTTCACGAGAGCTATCTCGCTTGTGTCGGCTGCTGACAAGACGTACCCAATTCATAATTACATCAGACTGTGGATTCTAATTGTTTTGTGTATCGCTTCAAGAGCACACAGTTTTCAAAGACACAGGGCCTTGCAGGTCTGAGATGACTTTAAAAACAAAACCAACTTTTATGTGCAACACCTGTGTATCAAAACTTCACAATACAAATCACAAGCTAATTTTTGCTGTTAAGGGAATAAAAAACCTCAAAAACCAATAGCAAAACTGTGACCAAATAGAACAGGCAGACAAAACAACCACCAAGAAAAAAAATCAAAACCAACACAAAAATCCTCACAAATCCAGAAAAAGATAAAAATCAGGTGAAGGAGGCAGAGATCCAAGAGCAACAAATGGGCAGAGGAACTACAGGACTACAGAAAGGACAGATAATAAGAAAGAAGAGATAATAAGTGGCTATGGCACCAACGCACCCAGGGGATCTGAGATACTGTTCTCACCCTTCTGAAAACTATCTGAAACCAAAATAAACTGAAAATCAATGATTATTACTGTGATCATGGGAACCTCCATGTTTAGCTCTAATAAATCCATTGTGTTTGAGTTCTGTTTTCCTTGATAAGTCACATCATCTAGCAAGGGGGCTTTTCTGTCCAAGGAAAGACACTGCAGTGGAAAAGGTGGCCAACTGGAAAACATAAGGAACAAGAGCTACAAATAAAGTACTTTTAAAAATATGTTGTTTGGTAGATTTGCTGTTTGTTTATGAGGTTTGGGTCTGTCTTTGAAAGCAGCCCCTTAGATGTTAATGCTCACACAAGTCCTTTCTAAAGGGCTGTCTTTGCAAAAACCCTGCCAATTTGGTGATGCAAGACAGAAACAGCTTCCCTTGGGCTACAGCTGGAAGGCTTGGAAATGTGTTCCAGAAACTCATGATGGGACAAAGTCTGATTAACACAATTTAATATCATGAAGTGCAGGATTGTGAAATACCAAGCTGTGTTATGTGTCAGGTACATACAGGCAACGTATGTATTTGTCATTGTGATATGTGGGGAAACCAACCATAGGACAGTTATAAAGACAAATTCTAACAATAACTGAGGAAAGTAAAGCATGGGAAAAGGCCTTTGAACCTATCTTTTGTTTGCAATTAACCTGTATGAGTCTTAAGTTGATTTAGGAGCATTTGAATTAAAGCATTAAGGATATTCCCGTTTGACAGGAACTTTCTGCTTGTAGCTAAGCCTTAAAGAGTTTTGCAATATTAACCTTTTAATTTTAGTATAAATTAAGTATAATTTTAGAATATTCCTTGTAGTAAGGATCTTGGAAACTACAGCTTTAGAATATATAAAAAGGAAGCATGCTTATCTCAGGCCTTAACAAAACAGAGAAAAGCAGCTTCAGAAAAGAAGATGAACATCAACTCAAGGATTAATAGTTTTGACCAAGGGAAGCTGGACATCACTGTGATGAGATTTATAGTCCTTGCAATTAAAAGTTGGACACACATCTGGAGACCTGGACCTCACCAGATGGGATACTTCTTCCTTATTTCGGAAACCGGACCACCACCACCTGGGACACTCCTTTTCTGGGATACATCCTGAGAAAAACTAAATCACAATAGTGTATAAAATTGTGACACAAAATTGGGAATAAAAACTGCTGATGAGTAAAAATTGGAATAGAAACTCTTGAGAAAGCTTATGAATACCCCTATCAATACCTGTAAGCCTCAACTATCGGTGTGCAGTGGGAGGGAAAACTTCTCCCACTGTACCTACCACTGTATTGCTCATACTTTACCATATTATTTAATAAATTGATTGCTGCTTGAATATTGGCCTAGTCAAGCTTCACATTTATAACAAGGTGTAAGTTATCCAATAAAATAATTACAGTATTTAAATGACAAGCAGCGGGAAAGGGCTGTGCATTGGAATGACAGGAAACAGACACATAGGCATGATGGACAAGTGTCCCAGCTGTTATGTTTTCCCAATTACCCCATCATAAAATAACCAAACAATATTTAAAATAGTAACAATTTTAATTGAATAGTTAAATAAAAAAATATAAAATTGGATACAATATAATTTGATTAAAATAAGGGATAATTTGGTTCCAATAATAGTGCATAAGCAAAAGTTAACCACGGGGTACGGAGTGCAGGGCTCTTGGACCCTTGCCACATCACATACAAGCTTGCCAAGAGAAAATCACCCCTTATATGCCATGTGTCAATACTATCTCCTCCCATTTTCGGTTTGTCTTATCTCTATCTCTGCTTTCATTACCACTTTTACCACGCATGTGCCGCTACTCAGTTTGGTGGTCGCACAAGTCTTTGGGAGTCGTCACTGATGAAGGCTCTGTAGTCTCTTCTTTGTGCTTTAATTCACCTTTGGGTTACACGTGCGCATCAAGCCAGTACAATGTAAGCCAAGAATAACATATCACTATATCTACATATCAAGGCAATAAATCCCTTATAATTTGCAACTTCTGGGACCCAACCAGGTTTTGCTTCCTTTCTGCTCATTTTTAGAAACTGTATCTTCAGCTTCTTTCCTCCTGTCCTTGTGAACATCTGCCGGAAGGGGGGTGGTGGAGCCCCTCCTCTCACTCTCTTCTCGGGCATTAAAACTTTTAACTATTTTATTATTCCTAAATATTAGTTACTGTATCAATATTGATTACTGTTTCAATTTTCATCAGCACGAATCATACCAATTTATCACACCAGCCCAACCAGACCAGGAGCACTGGGAGCACAAAGGGACACAGCCAGGAGGCCCAACAGCTCCTTGCTGAGGGCCCATTTCATGCAAAAGCTGGCACTCAGAATATTAAACAAAATGAAAATAAAAGGGTGGGGGGAGGCGGCAGTGAGGTGGCCTCACAGGTTCAAATCTGCACTCTGCTTTTGTCACCAGAAGTATCCAAGTTCCTGTACTTGTTTTCCTGGAGAATTTGCAGTCAACAGAGCTTCAGTCCCTTTCATCAAATCAGTCTAAAAGGCCGCTCGGGGCTGGGTCAGTCATTTAGACTCGAGCATTGACTGGGGGCAAGGCAACAAAAGAACATTAGCTGCAGGCCACCCATACAGCTTTTCATGTTAATGAGAACAAAGCCTTTATTTGTGCAAGCTGAGGGATGCTGGGGGGATCTTTGCACCATCAGGCCGAAGTACAAGGCTCGGGATACTCCAAAGGAACAGGGCCAGCCCCCTTGAGAGGGAGAAGATGCGGCCTCAGTTGCAGCCCCGGGTGCCTCCTGTGGGCCAGGGCACGGCCCTGGCTGTAAATGTGTTGGGCTGCAGCACAGGGCCAGGGCGGAGCTCAGCAGCCTCATCAGAGCTTAGGGCCATGGTCGTTGCCTGCTGGGACCCGAGCCTGGCCCGGCCCGGCCTGAGCAGCCCGGCCTGGCCCCAGGGGATGAGCTCCGCCTGTCCGCTGTGCCCGCAGGCCGGGCCCAAGGCTTTGCAAGAGGCTTTCTCCCAGCTTTGCAAAACCTCGGCCAAGTGACCCTTTGCTGTGATGAGAAGAGTAAAAAACCCCCTCAAATGTAACCCCGCTGCACACCTCATGAGGGGTCCCTGCACGGGTTGGAAGAGGCCATCAATACTCCTTTGTGATTCATGAGGGATCCCTGCACCCATCAACAGTGACCCCAAAACTTCCTGGTGTGCCTCATGGGGCCCAGACCTAGATGATGCTAGGGAAGGAAATGTGCCCTCAGCCCAGGGACACTCAGCATGGGCTCCCCCAGCCCTCGGAGCCCCGCCGCTGGTCACAGCAGCCCCTGCCTGGCTCCTGCCTGCCCACACCGTTGGCATCCATGGCTGCTCCTGGCCATGGAGCTCGGCCTGTGCTTCCGCTGGGTGGGCTTTGCTGCTGCTACCACCTGGACACTGAGGTTACAGCTTCATCTCTTTATTGCAACAAAAAATCTGGGCAAGGCTCTGGAATGTGGACGTGGGGTGGGGGACAAAAGCACCTTCAGTGTCATTTGGAAGACAGGTCAGATGAGGGGGACGTGGTGGTCTCAGCTGTGTACGGAAGCTGCTGAAGTGGTTTTGGGGTTGCGGCACAGGTTGGCATGGACCGGAGTGGGGTGGAGGCATATTGAAGATCCCTGTGGGGAGTGGAGGAGGCTCAGGGATTCCTGCAGGGAGTGGAGGTGGAACTGGGATCTCCACAGGGATCGGCTGCTTCCTCCTGTATGGCAGCTGTTCTGGAGTTGTCCTCTGAGAGCTTTTGTTGGGGCTACCCAGGTCCTCACCACTGCTGGAGGAGCTGCTCAAGGTATCTGGGGGTGAGATCCTGTCACTGTCCTTCAGCTACTGTCGAGAGCTGTGACTGCGGAGAGAGGAGGTGGCTGAGGCCCCAGCTGCCAGTGGCACACAGGGACCCTCCTGCACAGCAGGGGCCAGAGCTGGCAAGGCTCCCCAGCACGGCTGGAGCTGCTGGAACAGCTTGGCCCAGCTGCACAGCTGCCCCTCAAGGCCCCGGCGAGCAGGGCACGGCTCTGGGCAGGTTCCCTGGACAGGAGCGGGCCCCAGAGCACCTCTGCCTTTCAAGGGCAATCTCGTCCCTGCTCTTTCTCCTCCCCACCATGCTTTGCCTCTGCCCTTTGCCCCTGGGGCTGCTCTTGTCCAGGCAGTCTCAGTGGAGCCAGCACTGGCTGCAGCCCCAGCGGGCCCCCCAGGACAAGGCCCAGCAATTAAGAGGCCAATGAAAGCACTGGGCAGTAGCAGAACCCTCCCCACCGTTCTTTGGACAACCATGGACTGGCCACACCTACACTGCAGCCTCACTGGGAATGTTCCCTGCCTATGAGAAGCATTTAAAGGAAGTTGTTTGAGGTAGAGATGAGCACAACTTACTGTTTCTTTTCCTTCCACCACTGGAACCCAGCATAGCACAGCACCATGGAAATTGGCACAGTGAACAGTGTCACTACCGTGCCAGTCATGCAGGAGCTGCGCACATCCTGGGGGCAGATAATTCTTGGGGTGTCCCGTGGATTCTGGGCGTTTGTGTCTGACTTGCCAAGCACTTCTGTAGGAGCAAGGGGGAGCGTCAGCCCGTGCTGTGCTGCACTGCTGAGCTGGCAGCACGGTGGATGCGGGCAGGACATTCTCCGTTTCCCCCAGAGCTGGGGCCTGCAGGCACCTTGCCGCCCCTTGGCACAGGCTGTGCCACCCAACAATGCCCAGCACGCCGTGAGGAGAGCCCGGGGGCAGCGCAGCTGCTTGGGCAGGGGCTGCTTGGAGGGACACGGGCCAAAGCCATCCCTGGGCAGCCACTGCCAGCCCTGGCCCTCCCTGCCCCGTGACAGCTCCCCCAGCGCAAGGAACTGACTGACAAAAACTCTACAGCCAGCAAAGAGATTGTCCCAGTGATTTCTGCTTTTATTCCCTGCAGCTGGTCTCAGAAACATCCCTCACACTGCTCTAAATGCCCACCCATGGGCTGACCAGCCCCTATGCCTTTCCAGTCTGCTCTCAGAAATTTTTCAACAAATCCACCAATAAATTCCAGGTTACCTCTGTGAATTGCACTCTGCAGTTTCCTTCATTTTTTTTCCCAATAGCTGGAAGTTCCTGCATATGGTAATGGTCTTGAGGGTCTCCAATTCTTTTCAGTAATTTTTTTGTATTGAGACAGATGAAAGAGACTTATTGGTTTTAGTTTTTGAAGCTCTGGTTTTTTTCTTAGAGTGATGGTTTACTTATTATCTACATGTAAACTTATTTTTATTTATGTTTTTTTTCCCATGCAATTATTTTGACAATCTGTCATTCACTTCTTAGGTAATGTTCCGTATATGAACAATTTTGAATCTCTTTATAGCAATATAAAGATTTCAGAAAGCTGTATTTTTAATTTTGAAGACACTCCTTCTCCCCATTCCCAACTTTTATAATGATCCTTTTTGAAACATCCTTGAGAATAGGTAGAGTTATTTGGAAAATGCTTGGCTTAGCCTGGGAATGGATTATCATTTTTAATGCTATAAACCTACATTGCTTCAAGCTTCACAGCCACAGTCATGATTTGTGGCTCAAGGCATGGATGCCTGTCTGAATTAAAACAATGTTTGTGAGGCAGCTGAAGAGCTTAGACCTCAGACATTGAAATTCCTGGGACGAGGAGAAGGAAGAAAGGATAAAATTGTGTTTCAAAGGCTGTTTTTTCACTTCTAGTATGCGAGAAGTATGGTAGAATACACGTGTCTTTAAATGTCATTTAAATCCAGAACAACTCTCTACAGTTGCAGACACCAGGACAAATTACGCAAAACTTTGCATCCTAATGCATCAGCTTTAATTCTAGTGAGCGGTAGGCCTTATTTACAGTGCGATTAGAGCAAATCCACAAAGCAATCTTGCCACTGTGTGAATGGCAAGAAGAATTTGCTTCTGAACAGGTGAATATGTCCCACTCAATCATGACCAAAATTTGCCTTGACTTGGAAGCAAGTAGACAAGAAGCAATGCAGTATTTGGGTTTCATCCAGTGATAAAAGAGACAACTTACGTGTTATACAGAACACATGTACTGATAGGGCCAATAATGCACCCACATGAAGGGATCTTCAGGACATTCCTTTATTTCTTAACCAGGAATGGGCAGCAAAATGCTGGCATTTATCTGAACTGGAAGCCGTATTCCTCTCCTGTTTCTCCTTTATTGGAATTACAATATTGCTGTTTTAAATGATTAATCAAAAGCAAAATTATAAAAAAATGAGAAAATATTTATTTATCTTTTTCTGCAACCAAAATATGGTCTTCAAAACCACCATAGCCAAAGAGACAGCGTCGAGCCTGGGTTCGGTGCTGGGTGAGCCTGGATCAAATCTCTATCACATCAGAGCCCTCCTTGTTCACAAGAGCCGCTTCTAGCGAGGATGTTTTATACAGTTTATTGTGCCCGAGGAGCAGGAGTCCAAGTTTCTTCTGGAATTCTTCACATTCTTAGTTGGTTCTTTCAATGTGCAGAGCTGGACAATTGCCGTTTCGTGGTAATAGCCAGCGTTGATCGAATCCCGGGAAGTCGCTTATTCACATGTATGTTCCTGGTGACTTTGGCTATCTTGATTGATGTTATCAACAGGGCAATGATCGCTCTTAGGCATCTTCCGATGGCTCAGGACGGCGGTGATCATCACGCTGGGTGCGTTTATTCATAAGCTAAATGCTGAGCGTTATCCTGCCTCCTTCAGGAATTTCGGAGTTTGAATAGACATCTACTTCTTGGGCTGCTTGTGGTCAGACACCTGTTTGGATTTCACAATCTTTTTAAAATACATTCTTTTATAGCATGAATTATTTCCCAACATATATTACAATCCCCCTTCTTTAATTTCAACACATTAATTTATGCTCCCTCTGCATCCCAAATTACCATTATCTATTTACTTCCTACATCTACCCTCCACTGTTAAGGGTCCCCTACAAAGAGCTGGCTTTATCAAATTCTCATGCCATGCACTCATTGCGGGATTCCCTAATAGCCATTATAATTGTTCCCATTTGTTTTGACCTGTTTCTCAAATTTTGCCAAGACCTCAGCAGCATTGCTTGTACACTTCCCGTCTCCCAGGTTCATGATCATGGACATGTTGTTTCTGGAAGCCAACTCCAGGTCCACTATAGCTATCTGCATACCCTCTACCACGGAGTGTATCAGTCTATTAAAACAAGGTATTAGACAAGGGAGGAATATGACTCCTGCTAGTGAACACAGCACAAAATATATTATTTTGTTCCACCAGCCCCCCTCAAATAATCTGTCCCACCAAGATGACTGCAAGATTGAATTCCATTTCTGGACTGGGACATGGGCTACTTTCTTAATTTTGGCAGCCAATCCTCTTATGGTTTCCCCATAATCATCAATTTCAATACAACATTATGATTCATTGAATTTTTCACAGACTCCCTCTTCTTCAGCCAGCAAATAGTCTAAAACTATTTGATTCTGGTACACAAAAGCCTGTACCTGAGTGTGCTGCCGACTCAACAATCCAGGGCCTCTGAGGTATGATTCAACACAATTTCCTCCACTGCCTGCAGCCTGATCAACTGGTTCAGTAGATAGATTGCAGTCCTATATCCATAACTCCTGTCCTGAACTCATGTGGCCGGCCCATAATAATCAATTATCCTTGCTGCCAGCCACTCCTCCTCCTCCCAAGTTTGCCTGCCACTTTGGACAGGTATCATTTTCTTCAAGCTTCTTCTCTGCCTCCTCAGGGTCTCATACAGAGGAGCCCCGAGTAAGTTGCTTTTTGTTTGAGGAAGAGTGAAGAAAACTGGCTGGATCATGCCCAAAGTGCATGACCCCTTCCACCTTGGAGGTAACTCACTGTAGGCTTTCTTTCCACAATCCAATAAATTCCATCTGGGGCTTTCCATCTGATATTAGATTTCCCTGGGTCTCCCCAATATTCTCTCAGTCCTGCCAAGGATTGGTAAGGATTAGCTCCGGGACTCTTGACCCAACAAAGTGCCATCTGACCATTCCAATCACAATTTGTTTCATTCTTCTGACTCCAGTACACCATAGGAGGTTCTGGTTGCCAGACTTTGCTCTTGCTGTCTGAATTCACCAACAAAGTGGTTATATACGGTGTGTGTCCCACCATTTCAGTATATTCTTTCCCTTCTCGACTGATGCAGATAGTCCCAATCACTCGCTGCTCCAACACCCATCCCTTAGGTCTTAGTGCCAATTTTGAGACCTTTGGGTTGTCCCATTTCAAAAGCTGTTCTGGAGCCAAACCTTCACCCTTCCAAGGCCACTTCTCTGCCAATTTCAACCCCCTACAAATCCAATAGTTTGACAGTCCCAATTCCATGGCAATTTCCTCAACTAAATCAATGAGTAAGTTTCGATCTGGGGAAGGTAGTTCCCCATCAGCATATTGTCTCCTGAACTGTTCCTACTGATCACTCAAAGTTTTCAATCTTTCCCCTTCCACCCTTTTCTTTCTCGGTTCTGACTCCCTCCTTTTCAGCTCCTGAGTAATCACTCTCATTTTTCCCTCAGGATCTATTCCATCTTTGTTCCTTGCAAAACAGACAGCCCTAAACATATTGCAGGCAGACTCTATCATCATTTGCCTGTGCTAAGTCCAACATGGTTGGCTCTCTGTTCAGGGTGAATTTGCTATCAAATTTCATATTTCTTCCCACACAGTACATTTTCCCGTTCATCACGCACATTCCCAGATTCAAATTGTCGTAACACAATCAATTCACCTGGTGATACACTACAGAAATTGATTCTGTCTTTTCCCCAACCCACATTGTTTGGTTACATTGACTGCAAATGGGGATCGACATTGGTTCTACCTTTCTTTTCAGCACTCAGTGTTGGTGCTTGTCTGACTGCTCGTTCAGCGTCCCAGCCTTCAGATCTAAACACAGGATCTCCTTGCCCAATCTGCACAATTTGACCCGAGTGCCGTTTATCAAACAGTACCTGCCAGATTCCCTTGATGCATTTCTCCGGGGCTTGGCATGCTAAGATCCCCTTGTCCCTTCGCTCAGTCGGGACCATCTGAGTGCACTTACTGCACTCATCCAAGGAGCTCTGATTTCCCACATGGATCGGAGTCTCACTGTGCAGAATCTGTATCCTGCACATGGCTAGGCTCAGGCCAACCAGGATTCCCACCAGGGGCGAGGAAGACCATCTTTGCGGCAGCTGGAGTATTCTTCAGGGAACACATTCTCTGACCTAGCCACATTCCTCCTCTTAAAGGAGATCTTGACAGCATCTGAGCTGCATGGTACTTTGATTGACTTCCGACATTCCACATCCAATATTTCTGCCTTAGATTTGAGTTTTCCATGCACGCCCTTCTGGAAAATGTGGAACCACTCTTGTGAATCTAATTCGATAATTCCTAAATTTGCGTCTAGGGTTAGATTGCGGTCAGTCAGCTCAAGCTCCTCTTCCAGACACTGGGGGCACAATCCATTTGGTCTCTGCCCCCTCCTACAGTATACAACAAAAACCCCTTGACAATATTCACACTTGAAGTGTACAAACAGATAGCACACACAGTCAGACAGTATACAACCTATCCGTTCACCATCGGTCATTTATGAGGATGTTGGAGTTTGATCTTTAGGTCACCTGGAGAAGAGGTGATCCTCTACTCGGGAGCCTCCTCCTGATGCTCCACTTTCTTCACCCTGGACACGTGTGTCCAACCTTTTCCTGCCATCCAAATGGCTATGTCTTTTGTCAGGACAAGAAAGGGGCCTTCCCAGTGAGGGGAGAGGGGTAAATCTTTCCATACTTTCACAAGTACTCTGTCACCTGGCTGAATTTTGTGGATAGCAAATCCCAGAGTGGCACTCTGAGATACTATCCCCTGTTCTCTCAATTCCTGTAAGTTTCTGTTTATTGCTACTAAATACGGTTGAATTTGGCTGTCCTCCAATCTGGGGTGTCCCACTGTGTCCTGTGCTTATATGGCATTCCATATAGCATTTCAAAGGGTGAGAGCCCCGTTTCTGAATGAGGCATCGTCCTGATACTAAGCAAGGCCAGAGGGAGGCATTTCAGCCAGGATATCCGAATTTCTAAAATTAATTTAGAGAACTGTGCCTTCAAAGTCTGAGTCATCCTTTCAACTTGTCCCAAGCTCTGGGGACGCCACGGAGTGGTATTCCCACCAAATGCCCAGTGCCTCTGCCATCTGCTTAATAATTTTCGAAGTAAAATCAGTCCCTTGATCCGAGTCAATGTAATTCACCACCCCATATTGGGGCACAATTTCTTCCAGCAATTTCCTGGACATTGTCTGAGCTGTTGCCCTTGGACTGGGGGAAGTTTCCACCAAATGGGTCAATTTGTCGACTTTTACAAGCACAAATTTGAACCTTCTCAGCTGGGGCAATTCAGTAAAATCAACTTGAATTCTCTCCAAAGCTCAGTACCCAATGTGGCGACTCCCCAGGATTGCCTGTCTTGCCTTGATTTTGTTAACTTTCTGACAGATCAGGCATCCTTGTACCTCTTTGTTTGGCCTATTCATAAATTCCTCTGCACCAGAAAAATTTCCTAAATTGTTCAGCCAGGGACTGAACCCCCCAGTGTATTTGCTGCTGCAGTCTCCTCAAAATTCTCCTGGTAAAACCTTCAGAGGCTAGTTCTCTCCCATCCAGTAGTTTCCCCTTACCTTCCTCCAATTTTCCCCCAATCTTCTCAGAACTTTCAATCTCCTTTGGGGAGGATTGAGGAGGGTCATTTGGGACCTCGATCCCTTTGATCTCCGGGGTACTTACCATCATCAATGCTGTGGTTTTTGCCTCCTGGTCTGCCAAGTGGTTTCCCCAGGTCTGGAACTGCATCCCTGCCTGATGTCCCTTCACATGGACAATTGATATTTCCTCTGGCTCCGTTATCGCTTCCAGAATTTGCCGGATCAATTCCCTGTGCATCAGTGCCCGTCCCTAGGTGTTGATCGTCCCCCTTTCTTCTCAAATTTTCCCAAAGGTGTGAACCTTCCCAAAGGCATACCTAGAGTCTGTAAAAATTGTTTCTTTCTTTCCCTTCAGTTCTTTCAAGGCTCTTGGAACTGCATAAAATTCACAAGTCTGTGCTGACCAACCCGCGTTCAGGAGGCCTGCTTCTATCACTTTTCCTGTTTGCCTGTCGACGACTGCATATCGTGACTTCCTTTTCCCTTCAATCACTCTGCTTGAGCCATCTACAAGCCCTTTTCCTCCTTCGTCTAATTCCTCTTCTTCCAAATCTGCTCTTTGTCTGCAATTCGACTGCTTCCACACAATCATGGACGAGTTTTTCCGAAGCTTCCCCAAACAAAAACTGAGCCAGGTTTTGCGCGGTTGATGTCTGCAATTCCAAGTCCGGTGAGTGAAATAACGTGGCTTCATACTTCAGCAATCTAGCATCCATGAGCCATTTATCTGCCTTTTGTTGTAGTATGCCCCGCACATTGTGCAGTGCAAATACTACCAAAGGTGCTCCAAAAGCTTCTTGGCTTCCTTGGCTTTCTTGGCTTCCTCCAGCAACAATGCTACAGCTACAATCGCTTGCAAGCACGCGGGCCAGCCCCTGCTTGCAGGATCCAAAAGCCTAGACAAGTAAGCACCCGGTTTCCTGACCCCTGCCCAGTCCTGTGTCAGCACACCATGTGCTGTGTGATTGCTCACATCCATAAACAACTGGAATGGCTGTCTCACATCGGGGAGCCTCAGCACTGGTACTGCTGTGAGCACTTCCTTGACTCCCCTAAATTCTTCCTCATCTTTTCTGTCCATTTGATTCTGTCCATGGTGATATTTTCATACAAAAACTTCACCTTCTCACTGTATCCTTCGATCCACTGCCAACAATATCCCAACAACCCCAGAAGTTGCCTAACTTCTCTTTTTGTCCGTGGGGGTGGTAGGGCAATAATCCCCGCCACCCTTTCAGGATCCAACTTCTTTTTCCCTTTTGCTAACCAATGTCGCAAATATCTGACCTCTGGCTCTGTGAACTGCAACTTTGACTTAGACACCTTCAATCCTTTTTCCCCTAAAACGTTCAAAAGTTCAATGGTACTCGTCCTCACATCCTCCTCCCTAAGACCTGCAATCAACAAATCATCTACGTCTTGTAGCAATTGTGTCCCCTCTATTGGTACAAAATGACTCAGCACTTGCTCGAGTGCTTGCCCACAATGTTTGGAGAATCAACGAACCCCTGTGGCAACGACGTCCATCTGAGCTGCTGCTTTCTGTTTGTTTCTGGGTCTTCCCACTGAAACGCAAAGTAATCTCTGCTGTCCTCTGTTAAAGGACAGGTCCAGAAAGCATCTTTCAAATCGATCAGGCTGTACCATGTGTCCTCGGGAGAGATGTTATTCAGCAGGATGTAAGGATTCGAGACTGTGGGGAACAGTGTCTTAGTCCTTTGATTCACAGCCCTTAAATCCTGCACTAGCCTGTGGCTACCATCCGCTTTTCACACTGCCAAAGTCGGGGTGTTGTGGTGCGGCATGCATGGCTCCACTGTTCCCTTTTTTATCAATTCATCAATCACCGGTTTCAGCCTCCTCCTCCCTTCCATGGGGATGTGGTACTGTTTGACCCGAATGGGGTCTTCTGGCCTTTCAATTGCAACATGGATTGGCTCTATGTCCAACTTCCCGGCCTCCCCCTGGACATACCAAACCTGTGGATTAATCATCTCCTCATCCTGAGTGGTGAGTTTATACAATCTCACTTTGAGCTGGGAATCTTGCACTGCTAAACCCATTTCCAATGCCACCATCAAATACCACCCCACCAAATTCAAGTCTGCATCTTTTATCAATAACATTTTTCCTTTACACTTTTTACTTTCTGTCTCTATTTCAACATTCCTTATGATCGGAACCTTAAAAGGTTCCCCTTTGCTCCAATTACCATCATTGCATCATTGCTTAGAGAGCACCCTCGCAGTAACTGCTGCACCGTGGTCTGTTCAGCCCCAGAATCTACTAAAAACCAAATTTCATGTCTGTGAGGTCCCACTCACAATTTTATCAAGGCCTCCCTTGGTGTTCCAGACCCCAAACTGAGAAGCCCCTGACACCCCTGATCTTCCTGAATCATAGTTTGATCCTTGACCTTGTTGGGACAATTCCTCCGAATGTGCCCCTTTGGCTCGCAGTAGGAGCACTTGAAGTCCTTTTTCTGGCTGTTTGAACCTTTTCCTTGGGAAGGATTTTGTTTCTTCACCGGCGCTGTTTGTGCCAAGTCTCTGACCTGTTCCTGTTCTTGTGCCTCCCTCACTGCAGCCGCTAGCACTTTCACCTGAATCTTTTGCTTTGTCTCTTCTAATGTAGATTTTTCTGGGCTTCTCAGAGCAATTCCTGCAGTTCCCTGTCCTGCCATCCATCTATCTTTTCCAATTTCTTCCTTATGTCTTCCCATGATTTCACCACAAATTGCGTCTTCAGCAAGACCACCCCAATTGGAGATTCGGGGTCCGTCCTGGAATACATTCTCAAGCTCTTTCGGAGCCTTTCCAGACATTCCATGGGGGTTTCATCTTTTCCCTGGCATTCCCTGAGTATTTTGCTCATGTTTTGTCCCTTTGGCACTGCCTCCCTGATACCTTCTATTATCATGTTTCTCAAGTTTATCCTTTTCTGCCTCCCTTCCTCCATTTGGGCATTCCAAGACGGCCACATCTAATCTCCTCGCTCCCCCTGGGGATTCCTGTTCTCCCAATCCCTGATCACGGCTTGTCTGATCATTTCTCTTTCCCCATTGTTGAACAGTGACCTCAGGATCACACTGAGATCCTCGTACGTCTAGGTGCTGGTCCCTAGAAATTCATCTAGTCGTTCTGCCACCCCCAAAGGATCATTCATCAACTTCCCCATCTCTTTCTTGAAAGCCCTCACATCCCCGGTGTCGATCGGCGCATGTACGAAGCCACTAACCCCTGGAGCCGTTGGTACTTCCCGTAAAGGGAAGAGTCCAGGCTTTTCCTCGTCGTCATCACTATCTCCAGTGGTTGCCCTCCTTGTCCTCCACCTTGTTCAATTGGCCGGAGGAGAGTTTGCTTCCTTTAGGGAAATTATCTGTTTCTCCTTGATTTTGGGAAGGGTCAGTGGCTGGGACTGCTCGCATGGGAGTGGAGGCGCCAATACCTGCTCACATGGGAGAGAAGGTGCCACGGCCAGCTCCGGTGGGAGCAGCGGTGCCGAAGCCTCTCCCCGTGGGATCGATGCCTCGGGAGGCAGCGTGGGCACCTGAGGTACCTGGGCTGGCACAGGTTGGGGCAAAGGGACAAGGTAGGGCGGCGGAAGGTTTTCCAGCAGTTCCCACTCCTTGCCCTGGTTTGCCAAGCATCTGAGAGCTCTGATCGGGTATAATCCCGAACAAGCGTATTTCCACATCTCAACATTCTCAATTTCCTCAAAATCCTTGAAAGTGCCGAACACCGGTCAAACCACATATTTTGCAATCTCCTTCCCCCCACACTTTTCCATACAAAAATGTATCATCTTTTCCTTGGACTTTCCCACCCTCCTGGGGCTGTCATCCCAGTGTTCTAATATCCATCTGTCCTGGTTTAGGGCAAATTTGTTAAAGAATCTGCAAAGGAGGGCCCCTCCAGAAAGCAAAACCCACACGGCCCCTCCCTCCAACCGGTTCGGGAAAAAATTCCTTGGAGGGAAGTGGAAAGAACCTGTTTATTTCAGGCACAGCACCCCCCAGCACACAAAATTAACAATACCCAATGACACTGCTCTGAGAAAGATGACAAAATCAGAAAGTCTCTTTCGGGGGTGGTTGCTCTGTTCTCAGTCCCTCCGGCGCTGGGGCAGCTGCTGCAGGCCAAAACGGTGCAAACCTTTGGTGTTCCTGGGTCCCAGTCCAGAGCAGGTTCGAGATGGTCACAGAAACAAGAGAGGAGAAACAGTCCAGGAAGGAATGTGGACTGTTTAGCTAGACCTAGCTAATAAGCAGAGGCCAAAGCAGAGCAGAAGCGAGAGCAGAAAAGAGAGCAAGCAAAGCAGCAAGCTGAAAGCAAGAAGTGAAAAACAGCCCTGTGTACTGCTCGTCTCTGTGTCCCTGATAAGAGAAACCCAAACAAAACTTCCACTCTTCAGAGTCGGTCTTAAAGGCACAGAACAGATGAATGGGGATACAAGCATCACAACGTCACCCCAGGACACCATCCCAATGGGCTTCCCCTCAAGATTTCAGGCATAACCTTCCCGGGATCTTGGGGAGGTTTTTCCTGGGGCTTTGTCCTGGTTTAGGACAAATTAGGGGGAAATCTCCAAAAGGGAGCCCCCCAAACAAAACAAACCTCCAACCACCCCTCCCCCAACACCTGGTTCGGGAAGGAATTCCTCGGAGGAGCAAAGTGGAAAACAAAACCTATTTATTTACAAGTAACAAAAGAACACTCCCCAACACAAGAAAAGAAAAGAAACCAGACAGTGTTGTGAGGGGTGCCAAGCTTCTCTCGTGAGTTCCAGGTGTCCTGGACGTCTCAGGTCACATCCGGAGCCGGTCCAGTATCTTCAGGGGAGGGTAAGAAAGAGGGAATAAAAGAAAAGGAAAAAAAAACAGTGCAAAAAGCAGAAAGCAAGCAAGCAAAGCGGCTAGCCAAGCCAAGCAGCCAAAAGCCAAAAGCAAAGAGGACCTGGTCAAACACTCCCTCCTCTCTTCCCTGCCCCACCGCAGCAAGATGGCCGGGGTGGGGGGGAAGAGAGAAAAGGCACAGCTGCCAGACACAACACACGATATTGGGATAAAGGCTGTCAACCCACGACAGGCTTTTTCCAGCACTTACACTTTTTCAATCCCATTTTCCCAAAAACCCCATTCGCTAATTTTCTCACCTTGTGTCCTTCAGCTGGGATTCTCGACGTGAGTCCCAGGTTTTTGTCCAATGTCGATTTCCTAAGTCTGTGAAACACTACCAGTCTACTCAGCCACGTGGAGAACTGTTCTGCGGGTCTTTTGACTGTTATCAAGCTCTCTTACCTGATTCTCTAGATCAGAAGGCAGACCAGCTCCCAAAATATTTTGGGAACGTTCTTTCCCCTCCTGACCCCAACCATGATTGATCCCCTGAACTCACAATAAGTCCCAGGTCCCACGTGTGACAAGAAAATCACTTGCTTCCCCTTTCACCAACCACTTTCCCCACGGGAGAGGGGAACTGCAATCGTGGTATCCACACTTGCTTCATGATAAAATCACGTCTCACACACGCTCAATCACACCCCGCTCAACCACATGGTACTCACGGTTCCTTTTCCCAGCTGGATTCCTTGTGCACGTCAATTTTCTGAGTGAAGAAAAAGCACCACAGCCTCGGAGATCCCTCTTCGGATCGTTCCGAATTTCCAAGAGCTCTGGGCTCATTTTATCCATCTTTGGCTGTGGTTCTGGCTTCGGTTTGGTATTTGATTGGTATCGCCGGCCAGGGGCTGTGTACAAATCACAACCGGGACAGGACTGCTGTGGAACATGCCTTGAGCTGTTTCATTTTTCAGCATCAGTCTCATTACATGGTTATGACAATGGGAAGATGCCACCAGCTGACATCCCAGGCAGCAGACAAAGAACTTAATAATACAACTTACTGTATATGTTTTTTGACCAGTCACACAAAGCAAAAGCATATTGACAGTAGTTCTATCCAACCACTATAAGCACACCTACCTTTGGTTAAGACAATGCTTGCTTATTTCGAATACAATACCTACTTGTAAGCCTGAAAACACAACGCACAGAGCTCCATTATTAAGCTTAAACTTCCTGATATCTTGTTAGATAAACTTTTCTGTAGCTTTGAGAGTTATTCTAGACAAGCGTTAATACACAGACCATTGTTCTATTTGTCCTTGCCTTTCTACTTTTCAAATAATTTTTCTGCTGACCTATCTAGTGACTGCTGCTTAGGTCTAATCACAGTTCTACTGTCTCTGAGGCCTGCCTTTTGCAGCTTTCCCAAAAGCCTTTAATTTTTGTGGATTCCCACAGATTGGTTTCGTGAACTCCCAAACCCGTCACCCCGCTGAAATCAGCAGGGAGCCTCCTAACAGGAAAGGGGTGCCCGAACCCAAAATTCAAATCCCATCAGGGTGGCCCTAATTGTTATCAATGATCAATTGAAAGTCAAATTATCAAAAAATGCGGAAATATTTATTTAACTTTTCCGCAACCAAAATACGGTCCTCAAAACCACCACAGCCAAAGAGACAGGGTTGAGCCTGGGTTCAGCTCTGGGTGAACCTGGATCTAACCTCTATCACATCAGATTCCCCCTCGTTCACAAGAGCCGCCTCTAGCAAGGATGTTTTATACAGTTTATTGTGCCAGAGGTGAAGGAGTTCAAGTTCTTTTCTAACTCTGCATATTCATAGTTGGCTGTTTCACTGTGCAGAGCCGGACAAAGGCTGTCTCCTGGCTGATAGCCAGCATTGATCGAGTTCAGGGAAGCCATATATTCACATGCATGTTCCTGGCAAATCTGGCTATCTTGATGGATGTTATCAACAGGGCGATGATCACTCTTAGGCGGTTTCTGATGGCTCAGGATGGCGGTGATCATCGCCCTGGGTGCGTCTATTCTCAGGCTAAAATGCCAATCGTTATGCTGCCTCCTTCAGGAATTTCAGAGTTTGAATAGATGTCTGCTTCTTGGGCTGCCTGCGGTCAAGGACTGGTTAGGATTTCACAATCTTTAAAAAATACGATCTTTTATAGCATGATATTTCTAACATATATTACATAGCTGACGGGACGTGCCTTGGCTTGTCTGGCCCCCACAGCTGAACCAAATAGCAGCAACTGTGGTGTTCCACCCCAGAGACACTTGCGGCCAGCTGGATGTTGCAGCTGGGCTCGTGGGGACAAGTGCAGACATGCCGGGACTCCGGTGCCAGCGGGATGGAGCTTCCTCCCCTGGAGGGTCTGCTCCTCAGGCTTCCCTCTGCCAGAGAAACTTTAAGGCGGTAGTGAAGGAAAGGAGTCGGTTCTGATGGAGGGTTTTAATCCAGAGCTTTATTCTGGCCCACAGGCCACTGAATCCAGCAACTGCTCCAATGGAACTCCTGGACCGCATGGTTACTTGACCTTTTACCCGAGGGAGGGGAGGAGGGAAGGGATAGGGAGCCCACCAACCTGGGACAGGAGAGGAGATCTCAAGGGACAAATGACACATGGATGCATGGATGGCCCAATGCCCCCCCCCACAAAGGTAGAGGGCATCTTTTAAATCTGCCAATCACTCAATGACGTTCTGGAATTGCAGGATTGAAAGACAGTGCTCGGCAGGGGTAAGACTGGGGAAAGGAGGGATGATGGACACACCTGGGAGGGAATCTTCAGGGGAGAAACCCGGGGTTTTGGGGTAAACCATGAAATCACACTGCAACACTCCTAGAGCACACTGTCTGTTATTTGCAGACTTCCCTGCCCAGCCCATGAATGATCTCAGGGCCAATTGCTAAAGGACACAACTACCAAAATACAGGTGCCACATAATCACCCCAGCACTAATCCAGCACTGCTTTGATGGTGCCCAGGAGCACAGAATGGCTTGGCTTGGAAGGGACATTTAAAGGCCATCTAGTCCAATGCCCTGCAGTGAGCAGGGACACCTTTAAGTAGGTCAGGTTGCTGAGAGCATGAGCTTGAATGTCTGCAGGGATGGATGTCCACCTCTCTGGGCAACCTGTGCAAGGCCTTCCAGACCTAGTGTAAAAAATGGGTTTCTTTTGTCCAGTCTGAATTGACCATCTTTTAGATTGAAAGCATTCCCTCTCGGTCTGCTCACAAAAGGCTCTACTAAAAGTGCTGTCCCATCTCTTTTACAAGCCCCCTTAAGCTACTGAAAGGAAGCAATCAGGTCTCCCTGGAGTCTGCTCTCTTCCAGACTGAATGCCACCAGCTCTCCCAGCCTGTCTCCAAAGCAGAAGGGCTCCAGCCCTCAGAGCAATTTGTCCCTCCTCTGGACTAGATCCAACAGGACCATGGCCTTCCTGTGTGGGGAGCCCAGAGATGGATGCATTACTCTGTCGTGGTAGAGACGGAGACAGTACAAAGCAACACACTCCATTTCCAGAAGGCTTCAAACACTGTTTTTATTCTAGCATGCATGCTTGTTCTACATTCTTACAAAGCTCATAAGTTTACACTTTACTCACTGGTCATGAGCGACAAGCAAAGTGCTTCTTGAAATAAGCAGTTACAACTTTCACTTATTTATCCTCCTTTCTTGTTTGGTTTCTATGGCAACAACCTTGGTAGGAAATTCTTTCAGGGGTAAACATGGATTTTCATGTCAAACTTCTCAATGACTCACAGAGGTCGATGTAAAACCTCTTCCACTGTACTCCAGGTGGGGTCTCACCAGAGCAGAGGGGTGGAATCACCTCCTTCAAGCTGCTGGGCACTCTCCTTTGGATGCACATGGCTGGCTCATGTGCAGCCTCTCATCTTGCAGCACCCCAAGTCCTTCTTGGCAGGGCTGCTCTCCATCCCTTCATGACCCAGCCTGTGAGATCAGCTGGGCTGGGACTGTGTCACAGCCCTTGGACAGAGCAGCTGGGCAGGACGAGCTCCCTGCCAAAGACGGCAGATCCCACTCCCCACACACCTCCACCCTGGCCATGAGGTCACAGCAGGCTCTGAGGTCACAGATGTCCCAGACCCGGTGGTTGCACAGCAGCACAAGGAGCGAGCAGTCAGTGCTTGAGCACAACTGTTGCGGCAGCAGCAGCGGCGGTGGCAGCAGTGGTGCTGATATTGGGACAGCGGTGTCGGGACAGCGGTGTCAGGACAGCGGTGGCAGCAAGAGCTGCAGGACTGGCAGAGGGCAAGGCAGCATGGCCCTTGCTCTGCGCCTCTTCCTCCTGCTCCTCCTGGCCGTGGCCCTGCCTGCCAGGGCTGCCCAGGCTGCTCCGCTGCAAGCGCAGCGAGCAGGTGAGCCGGCAGCCTGGCTCCCCTTTCCCGGGACAGCGCTCCCTGCTCCCCGGGAAGCGCTGGAGATGGTTTTCCCCAGACCTTGAGGGAGGGTTTCCTCTGGGGGAGGGAGACAGCCCCCACGGGCCCTTGGCTGGCCCTGTTTCCTCTCCCGGGATGTGTCACAGGGCCTGCAAAGAGGGTGGAGAGTGTCCAGGAGCCAGCCCAGAGCTCCCCAGGCCCCTGTGCAGCTCTGGCAGTTCTGGCCTTGTCCATTCACACCTGGCCCCCACGGACTTTCCTGACCCCCTTGCAGTGCCCAGTTCCGGGAGGGAGAAGGAGATGCCAGTGCATCATGGAAATTGTTCTGGTTTTTGCTCCCTTCTAGAATTGGATCGCAACTTTGATTATTTAGAATTGTTGTTGAATGATATTACGAATGTCTTGAAGAATGCTGGAGGTAAGTTCTGAATTTCCCTTTCTAGTGACATATTAATCAGTATCCAAGTGGCAAGAGCTCGTTCATCTGTCATTTTCGTTCGAGCTTAAGTCAGGGCAGAAGGGTTCTGAAAACCTTGCCCTGCTCCTTTCTGGAGCCCTGAGTGATCCCACAGGATGACTGTCAGTGGGAGGAAGGAGCATTTAGCTGTCCATCCTCCTCCCATGTGCAATGCCACTGTGTCCTTCCGTGCGGTCTGTGCAGTCACAGAGAAAAGCAGAGAGGGAAGGGGCTGAGCCCAGGGCTGTGCCCCGGGGCTGAGCCTTGCCTGCAGCCTGAGGATCTCCTACAGTGCCACGGGTGCTGTTCTGTCCTGCCTTTCTTTGCAGCTGAACCTGTTGGTGAAGGTGATCTTGCTTCCCAACCCATATCCATGACTGAGCCTCTGGGAGGTGGTGAGGGTAGGTCAAGGCCTTTCCCCTGGGAGATCTGCCAGCTCAGAGCCCAAAGCTCGGCCAGGGGGGCATCGCTGCAGGTGCCAGGACAGAGCCATGCACGTGTGCGCCCTGACCCTGCGTGATCCCCTCACCGCTCCTGCAGCTCAGTGGTGCCCGTGCAGCTGAGTAGAGGTGGCAGAAGCTTCTGTGGCTGTTGTGTTACAGATGTGCCTGCAGGGAGGACTCTTCCTGATCCTTCCCTCATTCCTACACAGAAGCCTGCCTCCCATCTCAGAGGTGAGTAGCATGTCCCTGTTGACCCCACAGGCTGAGCCCTGCTTCTGTGGGATCCATTAATGGGAAAAGGAAACATGTTTTTCTAAGGTCCTCTAAAAGGAAAGAACAAAGCTGCAGGACAGAAGAAAGCCCATGAGTCATCTGAACACATGAGGCAAAGGACGAAGGAAATGCAGCAGGCAGGACAAGGTGGGTGCATTTCCCTCAGCCTTGTCCTGGGCCTCAGCAGCCGGGGGCTTTGGCTGCACATTTGGACACGCCGTGCCCGGCACAGTGGGAAGGGATCCATGGCAGCCTCGCTGCCCCGCTGCTGCTTCCACGCCCTGCAGGGCTGTTTGCCAGCCTGGCCTGGCTGCAGCTTCTCCCCAGCCTCTGCAGGAAGGCATTGGGCATCAGCTGCCAGGCAGACCAAACTGCACAATGCACCTCACATCCCCTGCAATTTCCCATCTCCAGGCAAATCAGAAGGGGCAGCTGTTTGGAGTACAGAAGGCCCTGGCCTAAACAAAAATTTTATAGGGATTTCCTAACCATTCTCAACCATGTCTTTGACAAGCATTGCCTCTTGAAGATTACCCATCCTCAATGGGGAACAGCACTACCTAATCCAGCTGTACCTCATCCTTTCTCCAGAAGCAGATGGAGAGGCTGTGCAGAAGAAAGGCGGTGCATTTCCGGGAGGAAGCAGTGGCTCACTGACAGCCTCTGCTGCAGGAAGGGAGGCGATGCCAGGCACAGCCACAGGAGGTAATTGCTGTGCCTCTGGGCCTGAGCCCTGCTGAGGCTTGAGCTGCCCTCTCTGCTCCTTGGCACTGTGGGCACAGCCCGGACAAGACGGGCACAGCCCAGAGGAATTGTCCCGAGCAGGCTCAGGGCACTCGGGTACTGAGCTGTCCTGCTGGGCTCCCTCCGTGGGAGACACGTCCCGAAACCTGGGAGCGGCTGCACGGGGTGCCCATGGTGGGGAAAGGGCAGAGGGGGAGAGCAAGGCTCCACTGTGTCTTGAAAGGGCTTGGCCACATGCCCTTGGGATGGGGAACGGGTCCTAAGGCAAAGAGAGATGGAGAGATAGAAGAAGGTGGGAAAGGCAGGAGAAAGGGCAGGAGAGTCAGAGGGACAGGGGGATAGCTGTGGCACTGCCTGCTGCAGCTTTCCCCAGGGCTTTAGCAAGAGTTGCAGCTGTGGGAGTGAGAGCACCCAGGGCCCTGTGCTGCTTCAGCCGCCCCACCAGGGATGGTGCACAGGGCATGGAAAGAGGGTGCAGATTGACCAGGAGCCTGCCCAGAGCTCGCCAGGCCCCTGTGCAGCTTTGGCCTTGTCCATTGACATCTGGCTCCCACAGCCTTACCCGACCCCCTTGCAGTGCCCATTTTCCAGAGGCAGACGGGGATCTCAGCATGCCCTGAAAAATGTTCTCATCTGTGCTCCATTTTAGATGAGGTTTCTGGAAAGGCTTCTCCATTAGATGGATGGCATAAAGTTTTGAAGCCTTTGGAACCTCCTGCAGGTATGTTCTCATTGTCCCACCAGGGAATAATTGTTGACAACCTGGCAGGAACCTGCTTACAGAAGCTTCTGTGGCTGTTGTGTTACAGATGCGTCTGCAGGGAGGACTTTTCCTGTTCCTTTGCTGGTTCCTTCACCGAAGCCAGGCTCTCATCGCAGGGGTGAGTAGTGTGTCCCTGCTGACCCCACAGGCTGAGTTCTGCTTTTATGATATCCATTCATAGGAAATCAAACCATGTTTTTTGAAGGTCCTCCAACAGGAAAGTACAAATCTACAACAGAGAAGAAAGCTCATGAGCCATCTGAATACATGAGGCAAAGGACGAAGGAAATGCAGCAGGCAGGAGAAGGTGGGTGCATTTCCCTCAGCCTTGTCCTGGGGCTCAGCAGCCGGGGGCTTTGGCTGCACATCTGGACACGCCATGCCCAGCACAGCGGGAAGGGATCCATGGCAGCCTCGCTGCCCCGCTGCTGCTTCCACGCCCTGCAGGGCTGTTTGCCAGCCTGGCCTGGCTGCAGCTTCTCCCCAGCCTCTGCAGGAAGGCATTGGGCATCAGCTGACAGGCAGACCAAACAGCAGCACGGACCTCAGATCCCCTGCGATTTCCCTGTCGCCAGTCAAATCAGAAGGGGCAGCTGTTTGGACTACAGAGGGCCTTGGCTTCACCAAAAATTTTTTAGGGATTTCTTGCTTCTTAACCATGTCTTTGACAAGCATTGCCTCTTGAAGTTTCCCCATCCTCAAAGGGGAACAACCCCACCTGACCCAGCTGTACCTAATCCTTTCTCCAGAAGCAGATGGAGAGGCTGTGATGAAGGCTCAGTTTCCCGGAGGAAGCAGTGGCTCATTGACAGCCTCTGCTGCAGGAAGGGAGGCGATGCCAGGCACAGCCACAGGAGGTAATTGCTGTGCCTCTGGGCCTGAGCCCTGCTGAGGCTTGAGCTGCCCTCTCTGCTGCTTGGCACTGCGGGCACAGCCCGGACAAGACGGGCACAGCCCAGAGGAATTGTCCCGAGCAGGCTCAGGGCACTCGGCTACTGAGCTGTCCTGCTGGGCTCCCTCCGTGGGAGACACGTCCCCAAACCTGGGAGCGGCTGCACAGGGTGCCCATGGTGGGGAAAGGGCAGAGGGGGAGAGCAAGGCTCCACTGGGTCCTGACAGAGCCTGGCTATGTGCCTTGGGATGGGGAAGGGGTCCCAAGGCAAAGAGAGATGGAGAGATAGAAGAAGGTGGGAAAGGCAGGAGAAAGGGCAGGAGAGTCAGAGGGACAGGGGGATAGCTGTGGCACTGCCTGCTGCAGCTTTCCCCAGGGCTTTAGCAAGAGTTGCAGCTGTGGGAGTGAGAGCACCTAGGGCCCTGTGCTGCTTCAGCCACCTCACCAAGGGTGTCGCACAGGGCATGGAAAGAGGGTGCAGAGTGACCAGGAGCCTGCCCAGAGCTCGCCAGGCCCCTGTGCAGCTTTGGCCTTGTCCATTGACATCTGGCTCCCACAGCCTTACCCGACCCCCTTGCAGTGCCCATTTCCCAGAGGCAGACGGGGATCCCAGCATGCCCTGAAAAATGTACTCATCTCTGCTCTGTTCTAGATGAGCTTGCTAGGAAGATTTCTCCATTAGATTGGCTAAATGAAGTTTTGAAGCCTTTGGAGCCTCGTACAGGTTTGTTCTCATTGTCCCACCACGGAATAATTGTTGACAACCTGGCAGGAACCTAGTTACAGAAGCTTCTGTGGCTGTTGTGTTACAGATGCGTCTGCAGGGAGGACTTTTCCTGTTCCTTTGCTGGTTCCTTCACCAAAGCCAGGCTCTCATCGCAGGGGTGAGTAGTGTGTCTCTGCTGACCCCAGAGGTTGAGCCCTTCTTCTGTGAGATCCATTCATAGGAAATGGAACCACTTTCTCTTAAGGTCCTCTGAGAGGGAAGAAGAAAGCCACAGGGCACAAGGAAGCCGATGAGCCAAATAACATCCTTAAACAAATGGTGGAGGAACTGCACAAAGAGAATGGTGGGCGCATTTCCCTCAGCCTTGTCCTGGGGCTCAGCAGCCGGGGGCTTTGGCTGCACATCTGGACACGCCGTGCCCGGCACAGCAGGAAGGGATCCATGGCAGCCTCGCTGCCCCGCTGCTGCTTCCACGCCCTGCAGGGCTGTTTGCCAGCCTGGCCTGGCTGCAGCTTCTCCCCAGCCTCTGCAGGAAGGCATTTGGCATCAACTGACAGAGAGCCCAAACTTCACCATGGATCCCCTGCATTTTCCCCGTGTCTGAGCACATCCTGAGGTGTGGCTGCTTGGCAGAGGGAGGGCCATAGGAAGCCCCAAAGACCTGTGGGGATCAGGATTTTCCTGATTCTTATCCATGTTGTGGGCACGTATTGCCTCCTGGATGTGCAATGATTGCGTCCCACCAAGCCTCTTCCTTTCTCAAGGGATGGACAGAGAGGCTCTGTGGAAGGTGGCATTTCCTGCAGGAAGGGAGGCCATGCCAGGCACAGCCACAGGAGGTAATTGCTGTGCCTCTGGGCCTGAGCCCTGCTGAGGCTTGAACTGCCCTCTCTGCTGCTTGGCACTGTGGGCACAGCCCGGACAAGACGGGCACAGCCCAGAGGAATTGTCCCGAGCAGGCTCAGGGCACTTGGGTACTGAGCTGTCCTGCTGGGCTCCCTCCGTGGGAGACACGTCCCCAAACCTGGGAGCGGCTGCACGGGGTGCCCATGGTGGGGAAAGGGCAGAGGGGGAGAGCAAGGCTCCACTGGGTCCTGACAGAGCTTGGCTATGTGCCCTTGGGCTGGGGAAGCTGTTTCTTGGGCAGGTTGGCAAACAGGAGGGCGGGACAGAGGTTGGGAGCAATAGCTGTGGCACTGCAGATTTCCCCAAGCATTTAGTGAGGGTTTCCTGTGTGGTAGCGAGAGAGCCCCAGGGCCCTGGGCTGCCCCAGCTGCCCCTCCAGGGATGTTGCACAGGGACTCCAAAGTGTCTGGAGAGTGATCAGGAGCCACAGGCTCCCACAGCCTTACCCCACCTCCTTGCAGTGCCCAATTCCCCAAGTCAGAAGGGGATCCCAGCACATCATGGAAATGGTTCCGTAGAATCTCTGCTCCCTTCTAGATTGGGATCATGACTTGGATTATTTGGAAATGATGGTAAATGGTGGTTTGAAGATGTTGTCAGATGCTGGAGACAAGTTCTCAACGTACCTTTCCTGACAGAATAATCAGTGTCTATGTGGCAAAAGCTCACTCATATGGCATTTCCTTTAAGTTCCTCTAAAGGTTGTTCAGTTCTGGAAACTTTGCCCTGCTCCCTTCTGGAGCCCTGAGGCATCCCACAGGATGACTGTCAGTGGGAGGAAGGAGCATTTAGCTGTCCATCCTTCTTCTGTGTGCAATGTCAGTCTGTCCTTCTGTGTGCACTGTGCAGCCACGGAGAGGAGAAGAGAGGGAAGGGGCCGGGCCCAGGGCTGTGCCCCGGGGCTGAGCCTTTCCTGCAGCCTGAGGATCTCCTACAGTGACACAGGTGCTGTTCTGTCCTCCCTTTCTTTGCAGCTGAACCTGTTGGTGAAGGTGGTCTGGCTTCCCAACCCACGTTCAGGATTGAGCCTCTGGGACATGGCGAGGGTAGGTCAAGGCCTTTCCCCTGGGAGAGCTGCCAGCTCAGAGCCCAAAGCTCGGCCAAGGGGGCATCGCTGCAGGTGCCAGGACAGAGCCATGCACGTGTGTGCCCTCGCCCTGCGCGATCCCCTCACACCTTCTGCTCAGGCCTGGCAGCTATTTGGAGGAAGGTGGGCCCTGGCCCAGCCCCAAAAGGCCAGATGGTTTTGAATCTTATCCCCATTTTGATAAGCCTGATGTCCTAAAGATGCCACCAAAAGAAATCCGAAATTTTTCCATCTGATGCAGCTGAACTTTTTCCTTTTTCAAGTGATGGAGCAAAAGGCAGGACAGAAGGCAGTGTTTCCCCAAGCAAGCAGAGGCCGACTGGCAGCCCCTGCTGCAGGAAAGGAGGAGATGCCAGACATGGGCACAGGCACAGGAGGTAATTGCTCTGCCACTGTCAGCCATTTAGCAGGGCTGTGTGGCGGCAGCTCTTTCCCCCAGGTCCTGCCCTTGTATGGCCCAGCAGCAGCCAAAGATGGAGGCACCTCTGGAGCCTTGGAAGCCTCTGGAGCTCGTTCACAGCCCCAGGGACAGGGGACCCGTGCACCAATGTCCCTCCCGCTGCAGCTGTTCCGGAGCTGGCCCTGAGTGCCCATAGGCCCAAGGCACAGGAGCAGCCCTGAGCGGGAGCCCTGCCGCGAGCCCAGGGCCCGAGCCAGCCTTGGCTCCCGACTGGGCAGGGGCTGCACTGGGTCCTGACAGGGCCTGACTCTGTGCCCTGGGGCTGGGGGAGCTGTCACGGGGCAGGGAGGGCCAGGGCTGGCAGTGGCTGCTCAGGGATGGCTTTGGCCCGTGTCCCTCCAAGCAGCCACTGCCCAAGCAGCTGCGCTGCCCCCGGGCTCTCCTCCCGGCCTGCTGGGCTTTGTTGGGTGGCACAGCCTGTGCCAAGGGGCGGCAAGGTGCCTGCAGGCCCCAGCTCTGGGGGAAACGGAGAACGTCCTGCCCGCATCCACCGTACTGCCAGCTCAGCAGTGCAGCACAGCACGGGCTGACGCTCCCCATTGCTCCCACAGGTGCGGCCAGCCCCACCACACGTGTTCTGGATTCCCAGAAGGGCCCTGGAAGGGGTTTCTGGATAGGATTAATAGCAGGCCTGCTTTTTTTGGAGCTTATTTTCATCTTATGCTGTGTCCAAATTTGGACTTGCTGGAAGAGAAAAGGGTGAGTGTTTTGTTCACCTTTCCCTCAAACAGCTTCTTTTAAAAGTCTAATGTTGTAGACAGGAAATGTTCCCAGAGAGGCTGCTGTGGGGTTGTTGCCAGTCTGTGATTGTCCAGAGAAGCTGGGGAGCCTTCCCAGCTCTGGGCGCTGCTGTGCAGGAGGCTCCCTGTGTGCCACTGGCAGCTGGGGCCTCAGCCACCTCCTCTCTCCACAGGGATGCCTCTGCAGCTTCACAAGACTGGCCAAATACCTCAGCCAGGGGGAACTGGTCCTGTCATCTCGCATCTCCGTGCCCGTGTCTGTTGTCCCTTCCACGGCTGCATTACCAGCTCATTGCTAGGGACAGCTTGTTGGTATCACCACCCAGAGCAGGAGCCTCTGTCCCCAAAGGTGCTGCTCCTGGTGTCCAGCCAGGCCAGGAGGTGCAGCCCTCCTACCAGGGAAGGGCCTGAGCCTGGCAACATCTTTGGGGTTCAGCTCAGGTGTGTCTGTGCTACCACCAGCTCTGGCGGAGCTGCTTGTCTGGGCACAGCCAGGGCTGGGCAGGCAGCAGCTGAGCATGGGGCTCCTGAGACAAAGCAGCCCCATTTTGTCTTTGTTTTACATTTATACACAGCAGAAGATTTTAGAAATATTTAGAAACATTTTTTGTAGAAAAATATCCCTAAATATTTCTTCCCTTTTCCTATTGTAGTTTTGGATTTTTCAAAGTAGTTTTAGAATTCTGAAAATTTTGGAACACTTTTATGCTTGCCGAATAAAAAATAAAACTGCATTTAATTGGTGATCATTACTCTTAGATGAACTAAGTCATCACAAGACACCCAGTGTACTGGAGAGGCTCTTTTCCCACTGGAGATTTTTACCTAGTGACAACAACAGACTTAAAGCCCTTTCACTGATAATTTCCGGGATTTCTTACCAGCTCATCTCTCAGTCTTCAGAGGCAAACTTTGAGCACAGTGGGCATCTCCTGCTGTGCAGGAGGGTCTCTGTGAGCCAGCTGACACCGGGGCCTCTTTTGCGGAGATAAACGCAACTCCACGACTTTATGAAAGTTGTAAAGTTGGTATGTTTATTACTGTGCTGGATGCATGTGGAGATTCCTCTCCTTAAAAGACATGCATACCTCTGGGAACTCCAGATCCTTTTTTATCACCCTCTCAAATAGATATGCATCCAATTTTACGATAGGTTCCTACATATTCATTTTTACAAATTTGGTGTGACATTTACCGCTAGTTAATCTTTATCAGGAAGAATTCCCAGGTCAGGTTGGCCTGTTCTCATAGCAGTTCCTCTGTCTCTGTGTCCCCTGCCAGCCCCTTATCTCTGTCCTTGACTGAAGCAGTTTCTCTGAGCCTAGGCTTTTTACCAGTCAGACTAAACAGCTATGCTTTCCAACTACAGACTTAACTCAAAGATGTACATTTCACCTAAATCAAAATGGATTTCTACTCTGGAAAATTTCTACTCTGTCTCTTTTCCCCCCTTTCCTAGAAAATAAGTAAATTCTTTTATCTAATGCAAATCCCTATGACAATAAGTGTCTCTTAATGCTTTACCATGTACGTTTGATAAGGAGGTTAACACAGCTGTTTGCTGTAGTATTCTCCAATATCACATTAGCAATATAATGGATAACCCTAAAATTAGCTTATTCCAGCTAATATTAACAAAACTACAATGGGATGACACATTTTATTAAGGATTCCATTGTCAGTTGGTGACCACCCAAAGATCACATCCCACCAGTGATGATCTGCAGTTTGCTTTACTCTTTGCAGAATTCTGGTTATTTCTTTGGTATCATGAGAGACAGTAATCAGGGCTTTCTCTGTTTTCTGGAATTTCCTTCGAGATCTGCAGTAGGTCTTGGTGCTTAATTAATTGTTTTATCAATGTAAGGTCCATCCCAACAGGAGTTGGTGATAGTCTGTGTTACATTGTATAATTGGTTTCAATCAACTGGTGGGATGTCAGGGGGGCCATGTACAAAAAATCACACCCGATAATCTTAACAACATTGCAAATACAAAAATTAAAATTATTTCTTCTAGACAAAATAATATTGTTGTTATCAATTTTTACAGCAGCACAAGCAGTTCTCAGGCACACATAACTTTTACTAGTATATATGAACACAGTTTTCTGATCAGTGACTGCATGAATCTCAAAGTGGCAAATACTCTGTTCAGTGTCTAGACACACATTTGGGCATTAATTGTATTGCTTTCACAAATGAATCCCAGTTGTTCTCTAGTAATGCAGGATTCTAACTTTACTGTTTGCCTCTTTTCATTCACCTTTCCAGCCCACACCCTATGTTCTGAAGGGTAGAGCACTGTTTTTTCATTATTTAATCCCAGTGCAGTGATGGGGCGGATAACATAAACAGTGGCATAATGTTAGGTAAGAATAAAGGCAGTGGCCACATTAGAAGCAGGATCATAGGTGAAATTTACTATAGTCCACCAGGATTGAAACTTCTTTACAAAATCAATCACATTATCCCAGACAACTTCCCAAATTTCAGCTGGAAAATTACCTTCACCCCCTTCCCGTATGATCAGAGCTGCTGTTGCCTACATCTATAACTGTGCTTGTATACAACTGAAAGCTAAAGACACATTATTTCCAACTGTACCAAGTGCTTCTAATATTAACCTGTGGTCTTGGCTCCCAGCCTTTTCCCACTTTGGCAGTACTTTGGAAACCTGCCACTGGCTAGTTCCTAATGCCAATAGAGCTGACTGTTAAGGCTGCTTCAATTTTGCTAGGTCACCTGCTGCAGTGGCCAGCTTATTCATCAGTATTTCTGAATCAATTCCATTTAAAACTCTCAATCCATTCCCTAACATCCAAGTTAGATAATTTCTTGTTCTGCTCCTGAGCTATATCTCTCTTTGTAACCACCTTGTGCAGCCCTCAAAGGATGTTCTTAGGAAAGAGGAGCAGGCTGGTTGGATTTTTGAGATGTTAATTTGCACTAGCAACTCAACACGTTTGAGAGACCATTCTGGATTGAACAACAGTTGTTTTCACTTACATTCTTCCCTACGTAGGGGGCTATTTCTCACACTTCAGGTTCAAGTTTGGGTTGGGTCTGAACTATTTGATTACCAGCGTGGGTTGTATAAGGTCCTGCCATTGTAAAAAGTGCAGTGTTGATTTAAAATTTAAATGAGAGCTTTATAGCATCTCGAGCTTAAAGGCAGGTCACTTCTACAGGCTGTATCAAGGAGAAATTACACCAACAGTCTGATTCACTTGGGCTATCACAAACTTCTTGGTGCCTGTATACGGGGAGGTTGAGACACTAATTTCATCTGGTTTCTCATTAGCCGTCTCATTGACTACCTAGCACTCTATTTTGATTTCTTCTCTCTTGATCTCCTGAAGTGTCCACAGTTCTCGTTCTTGCCACTCTTGCTCCTCATATACCTGATCTTCATGAATTACTACAGTGGACAGGTTTAGCTCTTTTATCTTAGAAAGTTCTCCCATGGATCCAGTATACAGATTGAAAGCTTGGGACCAAGGCCATTCAGCATTGCTTGGGATAGAGGTACTCTCTAATTCTAAGACTCCAGTTATAATTACATACAAATCAATTCTGTAATTGAAATGACAAACTACCCCTGGCTGCAATATACTCATTTTGCCTGAGTAAGTTTTAATCTCAGTTCATTGTTTCTTCATGTCCCTCTCTAAGGGGCTCCTGGGGCTTTCTTCACTCGAGAGTGATGGATCCAGGCATTCTACTCCTTGGTCTGGATTGCAGAGAAGGTGATGAGAAGCACTTGCAGTGATCTCTCTCACTGTGCATCCAAAGTCTTTTCTGCAAGAGGCTTAACATATACATAATCTCTAGACTGTATGTTATGTACTGGTCTGTCTAGCTCTTTGCTCCGAGTTCTAGCCACGTGTTTTTCAATTTCTCTGAGCTGTTTGCTTAAAGCCACCATGCAGGTGGCCAGGGTTATCTCTCCAATGTGGGTGGACATTCTCTTTCGTATTCCATATGGTCTTCCATAAAGCATTTCAAAAGGACTCGGCTTTTCTTTAGCTCGTGGTTTAGTCTGAATTCGCAGCAGTGCCAGTGGAAGAGCCTGGGGCCAGGGCAGATTAACATCCTGCCCCAGTCTTACAATCTGCTGCTTAATCAAATGATTCATTTTCTCCACCTGGCTGCTTGATTGCGGGTGGTATGGAGTGTGAAGTTCTCAATCTATGAATCTATGCCCAGGTGGCTACTAATCGGTGGCACTCTTTTGGAAATGAAATGTGATCCTCTATCCGAGGATATTGTGGCTGGAGCTCTGAAGCATGGTATTATTTCTTGTAATAATACCATGGTCACCTCTAGAGCTTTGACAGTTCTGGTGGGGGATGCTTCTGGCTAGCCTGAAAATGTATTTGTCAATACTAATAAATACAGATTCCCCCCCTTTCTCTGGGAGTTCTGAAAAGTTAATTTGCCACAGCTGTCCAGGCCCATGGCCTCTCTTAATTTGACCGAGTTTCGGCCTGGGAGTATTTTTGGGGTTTGTCTGGAGGCAAGGATCTCACTGTTGGTTTACCTGAGTAATAGTGGCAGATTAATTCTTGGCAATGATTCTTTCAGTCAGACATGACTATTAGAAAGCCTGTGGAAACTACTACTTAAAAGTCAACACTTTATTTTGATGCACTCTGTATCACTGGCAGCCTTGGTCATTCTGGGAAAGGAGCCACACTTTATAAAAGCTTTTAAGTAGTTAGGCCCCAGTGTGTTTTTTGGTGCTCTTCTTTCACTAGTGATCACAAAAATGGGAAGGGATTACTGGCTGTCTTTCAACGGCAGCCCACCCCTTGTGGTTGCATGTCTCTTTTGATTAGTACTATTATAGTTTGGCTTACTTTTGAGGGAAATCTGTCCATAATTACTCCACTTTTTGCTGCTTTATTTGCCTCTCCAGCCACTAGCTCATTTCCTTCTTCCAATTCTGAGCTCACTCTCTGGTGTGCCTTAATATGCCTTTTCAGGCAGCTGAACTGCTTCCAGCAGCTGCATTGTCTCTTCTTTTGGTGAGGTTAGCAGTCCCCTCTCGTTCCAGATGGCTCCATGTGCATGCACAACTCTGAATGCATACCTCGAGTCTGTATAGATGTTTATTCTCTTTCCTTTTGCCATTTCCAAGGCACGGGTCAGGGCAATTATCGCGGCCTTCTGCGCAGAGGAGCCTGTCGGTAAGGGCCTGGATTCTATTACTTCTCTGCAGGTAGACACTGCATATCCAGCATGTCGCTTTCCACTGGCAACGTGGCTACTCCTGCCATCAGTGAACCAGGTCTCTGTATCGTCTAGACGAGTGTCTTTAAAATTCTGGGCGTCTGGAGTAAGTAGCTTCAATGGTCTCCAGGCAATCGTGGTGTACTGCTTCTCCTTAATTTCCACTGAGAAAAGAAGCTGGGTTGACAATATTAGTCACCACGATCTCTACATCATCTTGCTCTACCATGATGGCCTGGTATTTCAGAAACTTCTGTGGTGAAAGCCAGAGGCCACCCCTTGCTTCCAGTACTGCGGGCACTGTGTGGGACACTAGCACAGCCATTTTTGTCCCAGGGTAAACTTGCGTGCCTCTTGAATATTCAGCACGATTGCTGCTACAGCTCTGAGGCAACCTGGCCATCCTTTTGCTGATGCATCTAGTTGCTTGGAGAGGTAAGCAACTGCCCTCTGATATGGACCCAAGTCCTGAGCCAATATTCCCAGGGCAATTCCCTGTCTGTCATGGGAAAACCAGAAAGAATGGTTCACTTACATCTGGAAGTCCCAAAGCTGGAGCTGACATGAGGGCACTCTTTAGCTGGTGAAAGGCCCGTGTGCCTTCCTTTGTCCACTGGAGATCTCTGTTTCCACTGGCAATAAGAGCATAGAGGAGTCTTACGAGCAGTCCATAAGTATAAACCCACAGTCGGCACAACCTTGCCATGCCTAAGAAGGTTTGGAGTTCCTTTATTGTCTGGGGTTTTGGGGTTTGGCATATGGCTCCTTGCGAGCCTGCCCTAATGTCCGTTGCCCAGCACTCACCTGGTACTCCAGGTAGATTACTTTCTCTTTCACTGCCTGTGCCTTTTCTTTGATACTCTGTGCCCTTGGGGTCCTAGAAAATTCAAAAGGCTTAGTGTCCAGGCCAGACATGCTTCCCTCATCCGAGTGGCTACTAGAAGATCATCCAGGTGCTACAAAAGCCTTCCTTCTTCCTGTGGAGCTTCCCAAAACTCCAGATCTTTTGCAAGTTGCTCCCCAAACAGAGTAGGGGAAATTTTGAAGCGCTGAGGAAGCACGGGCCATGTGAGCTGGGTTTTGTGCCCACTTTTAGGGCTTTCCCATTCGAATGCAAAAATTTTCTGTCTGACTTTGTGGATATGGAGGCAAAAGAAGGCATCATTTGATTCTAAAATGGTTAACCAGATTAGCTCAGGTGTTAAATAAGTTCATAAGGTATATGGATTGGCTACCACAGGATACAGATCTTCTGTTACTTTATTGACAGCCCTCAAATCCTGTACTATCCGGTCTGACCCATCAGATTGCAGGTAAAATGGGAGTATTGAAATCAGATTGGCATTCTTTTAATAATGCTAACCGCAGAAAATTTTCAATTATTGGACTGATTCCTTCCCTGTCTTCATTCTTTAGGGGGTACTGCTGCCTAATTCTGACTTGTTGTGTCCCTTCCTTAAGCTTAATTACTATGGAGGAGGCATTTTTCGCCATCCCTGGTACACCAGAGGTCCATACCCTGGGAAATACTTGACTTAGTATCTCTTCATCAATTTCCATCTCAATTTCAATAGCTGTTAAGGTTAAATTTAATACCTCAATGTACTTTTGATCATTCAGCTCCAGAGGACCCTCTCAATAAATCACTTCCTAAAAATGCCTATGCTGAATGGGGCATATACAAAAACTTATGCATACCCCATTGTTTGTTTTCCCAATTCCCCAGCCACCTCCTCTCTTCACAGGGATGATTCTGCAGCTTCACAAGACCTGTCAAATAACTCAGGCAGGGAAAACTAGACCTGTCATCTCTCATTTCTATGCCAGTGTCCGTTGTCCCACGGCTGCGCTACCAGCTTATTGCTGGGGACATGCTGTTGCCACCACCACCCAGAGCAGGACGCCCTGTCCTCAGAGGTGCTGGCCCTGCGTGAGAGTCTGTCCTAATTTTCCCTCATCTGCCTCACGATCGTCTTTGGGAGACCACTGAAGAGAAGACCCCCCCATCTATATCTGGCTCTGAAGGAGAAAAGTCACACGCCACGGACCCTGAGACCTGAAAGCTCAGTTTTGAGCTGTTGTTTCCACAGGAGTGTTTGCTGTATGCTAAGAAGAAGACACCATGCCCCGTTTGCAACAATAGCAGCTTTGGAAGCTGTCCCACCTCTTGGCCTGGCTGGACTTCTCCTGAGTTTCAGGTGGTCTCCCATAGAAGACCCTTGCCTGTTTTACAACCACCGTGACAGACAGACGGAGATGTGAGAAGCTTTTCCATCAAGGACTGAGACATGAAACTCCAAAAAAGGCCCCTCTGCTCCTTCCAAGGACTGGGACTGAAACCCCCAGCCCGGGGGAGGTGTGTGGGGAGGCAAGCTGACCAAAGCGAGATGTTTGCCTGCAGATTGTGACCACTGGAGCAAGAAAACAATGGCTCTCATTTACTGCTGAGAACACCGACTACCTGTTACATCTATCAAGCTCATTTACTGCTGAGAACATGGACTACCTGTTACATCTGTTCCCTATTGTATCTGTTTCCCCCCCCCTCGCAATTTTCAGTAATAAAAACCTCTGAGTTAGCTAGCGCCTTTGAGATCTCCCCAGCGTAGCAGGCAGACCCTCAGCTGGACTGCACCAAAGTTGGTACAGTTGGTACAGTTGGTACAGTTCGTCTCTGAGTTGGTAGCTATATCCCCCCTCTCTCTCTCTCTTTCTCTCTCTTTTTCTCTCCCTTAATCCCTCTATCGCATTTTTGCTGTAGTTATTTCAATAAAACTGCATTTGATTTGATTATCACTGCAAACCCCCTTGTACCGTGTTGGTGTTTTGCACTCTGAGATCATTCCTACGAACCATCAGGTCATCTGTCCACTAGGACAGACCCTGACACCTTGGCAACCAGAAGCACAGGGAGCACAAACAGACACAGCCAGGAGGCCCAGCAGCTCTTTCCTGAGGGCCCATTTCATGCAAGAACTGGCCCTCAGAATATTAAACAAAATAAAAATAAAAGGGTTGGGGGAGGAGGCGTTGAGGTGGCCTCACAGGTTCAACTCTGCACTCTGCTTTTGTCACCAGCATTACCCAAGTTCCTGTACTTTTTTCCTGGAGAATTTGCAGTCAACAGAGCTTCACTCCCTCTCATCAAATCAGTCTTAAGGCCAGCTTCAGGCTGGGTCATTCATTTAGACTCGAGCACTGACTGGGGTCCAGGCAACAAAAGAACATTAGCTGCAGGCCACCCATACAGCTTTTCATATTAATGAGCACAAAGCCTTTATTTCCGCAAGCTCAGGGATGCTGGGGGGATCTTTGCACCATCAGGCCGAAGTACAAGGCTCTGGATCCTCCAAAGGAACAGGGCCAGCCCCCTTGAGTGGGAGAAGGTGCGACCTCAGTTGCAGCCCCGAGTGCCTCTTGTGGGCCAGGGCACGGCCCTGGCTGTAAATGTGTTGGGCTGCAGCACAGGGCCATGGCGGAGCTCAGCACCCTCATCAGAGCCCAGGGCCACGGCCCTTCCCTGCCGGGACACGAGTCTGCCCCGGCCCGGCCCAGCCTGAGCAGCCCAGCCTGGCCCCAGGGGATGAGCTCCGCCTGTCCGCTGTGCCCGCAGGCCGGGCCCAAGGCTTTGCAAGAGGCTTTCTCCCAGCTTTGCAAAACCTCGGCCAAGTGACCCTTTGCTGTGCTGAGAAGAGTAAAAAACCCCCTCAAATGTAACCCCGCTGCACACCTCATGAGGGATCCCTGCACGGGTTCGAAGAGGCCATCAATACTCCTTTGTGATCCATGAGTGACCTCAGCACCCCTCAGCAGGGACCCCAAAATATCCATGCCTGCCTCATGGGGCCAGGGCTCAGATGATGCCAGGGAAGGAAATGTGTCCTCGGCCCAGGGACACTCAGCATGGGCTCCCCCAGCCTTCAGGGCCACCTCACTGGTCACAGCAGCCCCTGCCTGGCTCCTGCCTGCACACACCGTGGGCATCCACGGCTGCTCCTGGCCATGGAGCTCAGCCTGTGCTGCTGCGGGGTGGCCTTTGCGGCTGTTACGATCTGGACAGAGCTGTGACAACACCATTTCTTTATTGAAATATAAAATGTGGGCCAAGCCCTACCCTGGCAGACAGGGGCTGCCCACATTCACTCCTGGCTGGGAAACAGGGCTTGCGGGCTCTGGGGCAGAGGGTCTTGTTTTGGAGGGGAAAACGAATTTGGAATGTGAGAAGGCCTTCTGATGGTGTTGCAGCCACGGCAGGGCAGATAAGGGCATAAGTGGAGACCTGGGATAACAGGTCAAGTTCTCTTTGCCCGAGTTGCTAGGCCTCTCTTCTGAAGATGCACAGGAGCACCTGTGGAGAGAGGAGGTGGCTGAGGCCCCAGCTGCCAGTGGCACACAGGGAGCCTCCTGCACAGCAGGGCCCAGAGCTGGCAAGGCTCCCCAGCATGGCTGGAGCTGCTGGCACAGCTTGGCCCAGCTGCACAGCTGCCCCTCAAGGCCGTGGCGAGCAGGGCACGGCTCTGGGCAGGCTCCCTGGCCAGGAGCGGGCCCCAGAGCACCTCTGCCTTTCAAGGGCAATCTAATCCCTGCTCTTTCTCCTCCACATTTTGCTTTGCCTCTGCCCTGTTTTTGGCCAGGAAGCCTCAGCGGGAGCGAGCACTGGCTGCAGCCCCAGCAGATCTTAAGCCCATGCTTCAGCTTGGGCTCCCTGCCAGCTGATGCCAAATGCCTTCCTGCAGAGGCTGGGGAGAAGCTGCAGCCAGGTCAGGCTGGGAAAAAGCCCTACAGGGTATGGAAGCAGCAGCAAGGCAGTGAGGTTTCCATGGATGCCCTCCCACTGTGCTGGGCACCGGGGGTTGGACATTGTGATGCTGTAGAACCACACGGCTCTGTGACCCCAGAGCCTGCTGTGACCTCACATCCTGCTGTGACCTCATGGCCTGCTTGGGGATGGACCTCATGGCTGGAATTTTCCTTCTCTGGGAGGGAGCTCATGCTTGCCTGGCTGTTGTGTCCAAGGGCTGCCCTTGCCTCCCCAAGCTGAGCTCACTGCTCTGTGTTCTGGGCACTGGCACAGGAAATCACATCCAATGATTTCTGAGCTCCTCAGGCACTGTCAGCAACATCCCAGCATGCTGAGGAGTAAGTGATCTCTGGCTGGAGACAAGTTCCACATTCCCTCCTGTCAGCAGCTTCCCAGCCGGAAATTTGGCACCTTGGGTGGGCCATAGCTAACACAGTCCTCTGGCTTCATAGGAAAGGTGAAGCCTTTACTTCACCATTTGCTCTTCATGTGCAATTTAAGGCACTGCTTCCTTTTGTGGTCCTCAAAGGACACAGTGAATAAAACAGGGGGGAAAGTCACCCAACCTCTTCAATGCTTGGATATGCCAAAAAAAAACCTTGAGGAGCATAGGGTGGGTGTGTGCAGTCTGACCAAGCCAGAGCCCTTCCATGATTGTGTGGCTGCCTCAGTGACACGGTGCCAGAGTTCTTCAGCCTGGGCTGCTCCCAGCACTGTCACCAGGAGGGGGCTGCCTCCAAAAAGCCACACAATTTGGGTGCTGCTATAGGTCACATTTGCTCTATGGCACAGGTGGAATGCTTCAAGGGCAGGGACAAGGAACAAGGAGAGGTCTTCTGTATGACTCCCAAAGGTGTTTATGCCCAGGAAGGTCAGGCTCAGAAAGACACGAGTCCAGGCTCTAGAAGGGGTTTTTCAACAAGGGGAGGTTCAAGAGGAGGGTACAAAACTTTAACAAATTGGGAGAAACCTGGGGAGAAGCATAAGGCAGGGAATACAGTGTTGAAACCAATTGGGAATTACAGGGGAGGGGAAGAGTTTAAACAAACCAATGAGACCTCAAGGGATACAAAAATGACAGGGAAGTTTCTGGAGAAAGGGGCAGGCATGAGGAGGGACTGAGCATGTTCATACTGGGAGAAGGAACAGGTAACATTCAGGAACAAAGGGCAGGTTATTGGGAAGATGGAAAACTGGGGCAAAACCAACAAGAGAGGTGCAAAATAACAATCCATTAAGGATAAAATATGCTATAAAAATACAAGAGATGGGGCGGGGGGGTGGGGGTTTGAACTGACCATTGAAACTGAATTGCAGTTGAAAACACAATAGAGACACACTGCAACACCCCAGTGTGGTAGTCTGTTATTTTACAGTTTGTTCTTCTGTAGTAAGTTTTAAATACTCCTTGTTGTACGTTTGTAATGTTTCATTCCACGTATCCCACTTGGTTTCTCTGGTGGTTCAGTCCTGAGTTGTTTATTCACCAAGTATATGTCAATGCCCCTGTCCATCAAAGACAGCACAGCCTTTTGTTCTGGTGTGTACCCTGTAGTTCATCCCTTCCTCAAAACAAGATTGGATTTCAAGGTTTGCTCCTTCCCCTTGTTGGTTTCTGTTGGATAGCCCTTGCCCTGCACTCCTTCCCTAATGCCTTCCCCTTGGTAAAAAGTTGTGTCCTCCCCTTCTTCTCTCTCTTCCTTAAAAATCAGTTATTGTCAGTTGTCCCTGACTCCTCTGGGGACACAAACCTTCCTTAGAACTCAAACAAGTGATCTCTCTCGGTTCCTTCACCTCAGTCCCTCGTACTGGGTTGCTGCTGTGTCACCCGTGCCACAGGTGTCGGCTGCAGGGAGCTGCGAGCCCCTGTAGGCACCGCCAGCCGGGAAGGTCCCTGTAGGGATCCAGGGGCAGCCTCTCTTGTGACTGTCCATGGGACTCAGGCAGTGAGCTGGCCAGAGAACATATTGCCTGTGACCCAGCCGCAAAGTTACACCCCAGTGCATAAGGGAAGAGCTAGAGACGGCACCACTCTGGACTTCTGCCATGCCCTGGACACATCAGCCCTGCCCTGCATCCTTGTCCCTCCTTTGGTGAGCTGTGGATCTGATGAAGGCACAGTTTGGAGAATGAGCAATTGCCTGGCTGGTCACATCCAGGGGGTTGTGGTCAATGGCTCAGAGGCCCGATGGACGTCAGTGACCAATGGTGTCCCTCAGGGTGACAGCAGAAGCTCCCTGGACACTGGGGACTCAGTGTCCTGGTGGTGCTGCTGGACAAGAGAGCTGGAGGTGCCTCCAAAGCAGAACTGTTCTGATTGCCCAAGTCTTTCAGACTTGCTCAGTGAATGAGGAGCTGATTGAAGTGAAAAGATACTGAGAAACCACACAGTCCCTTCCCTGGGAAGAAACATTTCCCCATCCAAACTTCCTCTCTTTATCCCACTCCAAGAGGAACAGACATGTATATACATCTATCTATCTATCTATCTATCTATCTATCTATCTATCTATCTATCTATCTATCTATCTATCTATCTATCTATCTATCTATCATTCTATCTATCTATCATTCTATCTATCTATCTATCTATCATTCTATCTATCTATCTATCTATCTATCTATCTATCTATCTATCTATCTATCTATCTATCTATCTATTTTTGTCTTAGTTATTTAACTATCCAGCGATCTAATATCTACCTGTCTTCCTATATATCTATCCATCTATCTATCTGACAAAATAATTTCAGCTTTAAATTAAATCTCTTTATTTATCCTTATCCTTTGAAATAGAGTTTGGAAAGTAGTATTTTTATACAATTGCATTTATCAAAGACTTTAATTAACAGATGCTTTTAATCTCTCCCTCATGAAACTGCAGTAAATTCCTCCCTGACTGACATTCATGAGTGCCTGCTGTCAGGGAGGAATCAGAAGGTCCTGTCCAGTGGGTGGGAGCAGATGTATGCCCTCTTCTCCAGGATCTGCTTTCCAGCTTTTTTAATGGAATCATCCAGGTTTTCATTGGCATTACTGGAGAAAGAGAGAAAAGTCAACTAAGGGAGCATAAAGAGCCGTTGTAAATTTCTTTCAAGAAGTGTTTTTGAGTACGAGTGCAAGAGTGAGTGCCAGGAAGAAACTGAACATTCTCTTCTGAAGAAGATTGATTATTACAGACTGAGCTTTGGAGAGCCAATGCACAGCTGGTCAGTACTTCCCACAGAGTCCAAATCCCTCGTTTCTATCAGTCACTTGACAGGAGTATATACATAAAATATAGATTTTATATTGATCAATAAAGAACCCTGGCAGTTTGCTTTAGCTATGAAGTGAAGAGACTCTTCTCAACAGGTTCCGGCTCTGCTGCTTGTTTGAATTAAAAGTAGAGAAAAACGCTTCTGTTGGTCACATAAACCAACAAAAGTTTTATGAGTGTGTGAAAGGCATAAGACGGTAAAACTCATTCCATTTTATAGTACTTACAGTCTCTTAATTCAGCCATGGGATAATTGGGCCACCATTCACTATACCAAAAAACTGGAATAGGCACTGGAAAACAAGTTAGTTTCAAAACTAAGTTTAGAAAAAGTGAATGAATTTCATAAAGAAAAACATGTAGAAAAAACATAGGAATTTAAACTTCTCCAAGCCCTTTGATAATAGAGCCCTGATTCCCAGTCATGTCCAGTGCAGCCTCAGCTGTCCCTTTGAGGCCAGAACTGCCAACGCTCAGGGCTGGGATGAGCCTTCACCCAGAACTGGCTCCAAGACTGATTGGGAATCAATCCAGAACAGGGCTCACAAAAAGAGCAAAGTTTCAGGGCCAAATCCAAACCTTCATCAGGCTGGATTTGTTTTAACACTGAACTGGAGCATATTTGCTTGTGCTGCAACACCGTTGCCATTAAACTTTACATGAGCTACAAAATAAGCATTGCCCTGTCCTGAACTGTGCTGCCCAAACACTGCTGAGAACTTGCTGTGCCTCTGCCCTGTGCCCCTGGGGCTGCTCTTGGCCAGGCAGCCTCAGTGGGAGCCAGCACTGGCTGCAGCCCCAGCGGGCCCCCCAGGACAAGGCCCAGCAATGAGGAGGCCAATGAAAGCTCAGGGCAGCAGCAGAACCGTCCCCAGAGTTCTTTGGACAACCATGGACTGGCCACAACTCCACAGCAGCATGACTACGAGTCAGGCTACCAATGCTATGGAGCAGAGTTATAAGAAAACTGTGGAGAAAAATCAGCAACTGACCGTCTGATCTCATACAGCTTGCGAATGCCAAGATAGCAGCCTAGCAGCACAAGTGGCACAGTGAACACTATCACCACTGTGCCTATCATGCATTTCCTGCGAACATCCTGGGGACAGACAATTCTTGGGAGGCGCATTGGATCTGGGCCATATATTCCTGCTTCAGTGACAACATCTGTGGGAGCAATGGGGAGCGTCAGCCCGTGCTGTGCTGCACTGCTGAGCTGGCAGCACGGTGGATGCGGGCAGGACGTTCTCCGTTACCCCCAAGGCTGGGGCCTGCAGGCACCTTGCCGCCCCTTGGCACAGGCTGTGCCACCCAACAAAGCCCAGCAGGCCGGGAGGAGAGCCCGGGGCCAGCGCAGCTGCTTGGGCAGTGGCTGCTTGGAGGGACACGGGCCAAAGCCATCCCTGAGCAGCCACTGCCAGCCCTGGCCCTCCCTGCCCTGTGACAGCTCCCCCAGCCCAGGGACACACACCCAGGCCCTCTCAGGACACACTGGAGCCTTGCCCTCCCCCTCTGCCCATTCCCCACCATGGGCACCCCATGCAGTGGCTCGATGGTTTCAGGACATGTCTCACATGGAGGGACCCCAGCAGAACTACTCAGCCAGGCTGAGCCTGGCACAGCAATCACCTTCTGTGGCACTGTCTGGCATCTCCTCATGTCCTGTATACGTGGCTAGCACGGGTACATTGCGTCCTCCAGGATGTGCTGCCTTCTGGAAAGACTTTTGGTCCATCTCTGGAGAAAGGAAAAGGGACAGCCAGATCAGGTAGAGCCATTGCCCAGTGGGGAGGTGGCATCTTCAAGGAGTATCACTTGGGAAAGACATGGATAAGGATCAGGGAAAGGCCAAGGCCCTTGGGGCTGCCTCAGGGCCCTCCCTCCTCCAAATATCTGCCCCACCGGATCTGCCCAGAGACCAAGAAATCCCAGGCCCATGGTGCAGTTTGGGCTCTCACTTAGCTGATGCCAAATGCCTTCCTGCAGAGGCTGGGGAGAAGCTGCAGCCAGGCCAGGCTGGCAAACAGCCCTGTAGGGCGTGGAAGCAGCAGCGGGGCAGCAAGGCTGCCATGGATCCCTTCCTGCTGTTCCAGGCACAGCATGTCCCGATGTGCAGCCAAAGCCTCCGGCTGCTGAGCCCCAGGACAAGGCTGAGGGAAATGCACCCACCATCGAGCCTCTCCAGGTCAATCAGGATTTGGTCCAGTTGTTTGGATGCCTCCAGGAGCACATTCTGTTTTGTAGGTTTTTTCTTCCCTCTCAGAGGACCTTAAGAGAAAATATTTCCATTTCACCAGGAATAGATCCCACAGATGCAGGGCTCAGCCTGTGGGGTCAGCAGGGACACACTACTCACCCCTGCGATGGGAGCTGGGCTTGTGTGCAACATCCACCAAAGGACCTGGGAAGATCCTTCCTGCAGACACACCTGTAACTCAAGAGCCACAGAAGCTTCTGTCATACAGTTCCTGCCAGGTTGTCAATGAATATTCTCTCAGAACTTACCTGCAGAAGCTCCCATGGGTTCCAAACCATCTTCCATCCCAGCTGCTGGCAAAGCAATGGCACCACTCTCATCTGGAAGGGAGCACAGACCAGACCCATTTCCATGGTGTGCTGGCATCCCCCTCTGCCTTTGGGAACTGTGCACTGCAAGGGGATCGGGTAAGGCTGTGGGAGCCAGATGTGAATGCACAAGGCCAAAGCTGCACAGGGGCCTGGGGAGCTCTGGGCAGGCTCCTGGTCACTCTGCACCCTCTTTGCAGGGCCTGTCTGACATCCCTGGAGGGCAGGCACTGACGCACAGCCAAGATGGCAGCTCAAGCCTCATCAGGGCTCAGGCCCAGAGGCACAGCAATTACCTCCTGTGACTGTGCTGGGCATCACCTCCCTTCCTGCAGCAGAGGCTGCCAATGAGCCCCTGCTTCCTGCAGGAAATGCTGTTTTCAGCACAGCCTTTCGGTTCATCTCTGGAGAAAGAAAAAGAGACAGCTAAATTAGGTGGGTATGTTCCCCTTTCTGGGAGGTGGCATCTTCAGGAAGCAATACTGGTCAAACTGATGGATAAGGAGCAAGAATTCGTAAAAACTTTTGGGATTGGCCAGGGTTCACCGTTCTCTAAATTGCTGTCATTCCTGATCTCCCCATGGTCCAGGCAATTGCAGGGGATCTCAGGGCTTGTATGAACCATGGTGCAGTTTGGTCTGCCTGTCAGCAGATGCCAAATGCCTTCCTGCAGAGGCTGGGGAGAAGCTGCAGCCAGGCCAGGCTGGCAAACAGCCCTGCAGGGCGTGGAAGCAGCAGCGGGGCAGCGAGGCTGCCATGGATCCCTTCCTGCTGTGCTGGGCACGGCGTGTCCAGATGTGCAGCCAAAGCCCCCGGCTGCTGAGCCCCAGGACAAGGCTGAGGGAAATGCACCCACCACGGCGCCTCTCCAGGTCATTCAGCATCTGGTCCAGAAGTTTGGCTGCCTCCAAGGATTTCGTGTCTCCTATGTCTCGGTTCTTCCATTTAGGAGGACCTTAATGGAAAGTTCCATTTTTCCTTCAGGCCCAAGTGGCAGTGAGGGCACCTGGGTGATTGGTGCCCTCCCAGGCACTCCCTCAGCTCTTCCTTCCACTCAGGAGCAGGGCCAGGGGCACCTCGTGCCTGCAGTGGCCCCACACTGGGATGGAAGGAGCCCCTTGCGGGGCAGTCGGGGCAGAAAGGACTCCCTTGAGCTGCTGCAGCTCCAAACACAGCCCCAGGCAAGGCCAGGGCTTGGCAGTGGTAGAAGGAGCAGCTCAGGCTCCCTGGGGCTGGCAAAGGAGCTGAGAAAGGCTCAGCCCCATGGAACAGCCCTGGGCCCGGCCCCTTCCCTCTGTGCTCTTCTCTGTGGCTGCACAGAGCACATGGAAGGACACACTGGCATTGCACACGGGAGGATGTTGGACAGATAAATGATCCTTTTTCTCAATGACAGCGATCCTGGAGGATTTTGCAGCCTGCATTGCTGCTAGTAAATTCAAGGTAAAGAAGCAAAAAGGGTCTTTGCAAAATATCCGCAGATGTTTTATTCAGCCGTGCAGTGAAATATTCAGGTCCCAGAAACAGACACACAGTGGTCCAGCTTTCTCTCTCTGGAGGCCCGAGGCCTGACGTTGGTCTCAGGGCACTACAAAGGGCCAGTCAAGGAAATGGGAGGCAATGGCTCAGGAACATAAGAACAGTGGAGGGAGCCAATGTGGTGTAACTTAAGGGATGCCCCCCAGGGCCTCCAGAGTGGGATCGCTCAGGGTCCAGAAGGGAGCAGGGAAAGGTTACTAGATTCTTTCAACCCTGAAATGATGTTAACCTAAAGGGTTCATGGGTGACCTCTTCGCACATGGACACGGATAATTTTGTCAGGAAAGGCAAAGAGAGAACTTACCACCAGCATTCTCCAGGGGTTTCAAGCCATCATCTGATAGGGCATCCAGATAATCTATGACGCCATCCCAATCTAGAATGGAGCACAAACAGACCCATTTCCATGGTGTGCTGGGATCCCCCTCTGCCTTAAGGAACTGGGCACTGCAAGGGGGTTGGGAAAGGCCATGGGAGCCAGATGTGAATGGACAAGGCCAAAGCTGTACAGGGGCCTGGGGAGCTCTGGGCTGGTCCTGGTCACTCTCCACCCTCTTTGCAGGCCCTGTGACACATCCCTGGAGAGGAAATAGGGCCAGCTGAGGGCCCGTGGGGGTTCTCTCCTTCCCCCAGAGGAAACCCTCCCTAAAGGCCTGGGGAAAACCATCCCCAGCGCTTCCCGGGGAGCAGGGAGCGCTGTCCCGGGAAAGGGGAGCCAGGCTGCCAGCTCACCTGCTCCCCGCACTTGCAGCGGAGCAGCCTGGGCAGCCCTGGCAGGCAGGGCCACGGCCAGGAGGAGCAGGAGGAAGAGGCGCAGAGCAAGGGCCATGCTGCCTTGCCCTCTGCCAGTCCCGCAGCTCTTGCTGCCACCGCTGTCCTGACACCGCTGTCCCAATGTCAGCACTGCTGCTGCCACCGCCGCTGCTGCTGCCGCAACAGTTGTGCTCAGGCACTGACTGCTCGCTCCTTGTGCTGCTGTGCAACCACGGGGCTCTGGCACCTCTGTGACCTCAGAGCCTGCTGTGACCTCATGGCCTTAGCTATACCCCCAGATTGCACCCCCACCAAGGGACCAAAGCGCACACACAAAGGAGAAAAGTTCCAAAGTTCAGTCATGAGGAAGACCACAGTCTTCCGCCTCAGAGATCACTAAGAGACCCCTGTGCGAACACCACAGCAAACAATGCATGCCCAGAACGACCTGGATCTGATTACCATGCGAGGCCAGGACAGGAGGGGCCAGGGGTTGAATATGCATGGCAAGGTTGTGCAATGTAATGAACATGGAACATTTTTGAGAATGAAGATGTGAGTCAGACCAAGGCTCAGGGCACAAGTTTTCACGAGAGCTATCTCGCTTGTGTCGGCTGCTGACAAGACGTACCCAATTCATAATTACATCAGACTGTGGATTCTAATTGTTTTGTGTATCGCTTCAAGAGCACACAGTTTTCAAAGACACAGGGCCTTGCAGGTCTGAGATGACTTTAAAAACAAAACCAACCTTTATGTGCAACACCTGTGTATCAAAACTTCACAATACAAATCACAAGCTAATTTTTGCTGTTAAGGGAATAAAAAACCTCAAAAACCAATAGCAAAACTGTGACCAAATAGAACAGGCAGACAAAACAACCACCAAGAAAAAAAATCAAAACCAACACAAAATTCCTCACAAATCCAGAAAAAGATAAAAATCAGGTGAAGGAGGCAGAGATCCAAGAGCAACAAATGGGCAGAGGAACTACAGGACTACAGAAAGGACAGATAATAAGAAAGAAGAGATAATAAGTGGCTATGGCACCAACGCACCCAGGGGATCTGAGATACTGTTCTCACCCTTCTGAAAACTATCTGAAACCAAAATAAACTGAAAATCAATGATTATTACTGTGATCATGGGAACCTCCATGTTTAGCTCTAATAAATCCATTGTGTTTGAGTTCTGTTTTCCTTGATAAGTCACATCATCTAGCAAGGGGGCTTTTCTGTCCAAGGAAAGACACTGCAGTGGAAAAGGTGGCCAACTGGAAAACATAAGGAACAAGAGCTACAAATAAAGTACTTTTAAAAATATGTTGTTTGGTAGATTTGCTGTTTGTTTATGAGGTTTGGGTCTGTCTTTGAAAGCAGCCCCTTAGATGTTAATGCTCACACAAGTCCTTTCTAAAGGGCTGTCTTTGCAAAAACCCTGCCAATTTGGTGATGCAAGACAGAAACAGCTTCCCTTGGGCTACAGCTGGAAGGCTTGGAAATGTGTTCCAGAAACTCATGATGGGACAAAGTCTGATTAACACAATTTAATATCATGAAGTGCAGGATTGTGAAATACCAAGCTGTGTTATGTGTCAGGTACATACAGGCAACGTATGTATTTGTCATTGTGATATGTGGGGAAACCAACCATAGGACAGTTATAAAGACAAATTCTAACAATAACTGAGGAAAGTAAAGCATGGGAAAAGGCCTTTGAACCTATCTTTTGTTTGCAATTAACCTGTATGAGTCTTAAGTTGATTTAGGAGCATTTGAATTAAAGCATTAAGGATATTCCCGTTTGACAGGAACTTTCTGCTTGTAGCTAAGCCTTAAAGAGTTTTGCAATATTAACCTTTTAATTTTAGTATAAATTAAGTATAATTTTAGAATATTCCTTGTAGTAAGGATCTTGGAAACTACAGCTTTAGAATATATAAAAAGGAAGCATGCTTATCTCAGGCCTTAACAAAACAGAGAAAAGCAGCTTCAGAAAAGAAGATGAACATCAACTCAAGGATTAATAGTTTTGACCAAGGGAAGCTGGACATCACTGTGATGAGATTTATAGTCCTTGCAATTAAAAGTTGGACACACATCTGGAGACCTGGACCTCACCAGATGGGATACTTCTTCCTTATTTCGGAAACCGGACCACCACCACCTGGGACACTCCTTTTCTGGGATACATCCTGAGAAAAACTAAATCACAATAGTGTATAAAATTGTGACACAAAATTGGGAATAAAAACTGCTGATGAGTAAAAATTGGAATAGAAACTCTTGAGAAAGCTTATGAATACCCCTATCAATACCTGTAAGCCTCAACTATCGGTGTGCAGTGGGAGGGAAAACTTCTCCCACTGTACCTACCACTGTATTGCTCATACTTTACCATATTATTTAATAAATTGATTGCTGCTTGAATATTGGCCTAGTCAAGCTTCACATTTATAACAAGGTGTAAGTTATCCAATAAAATAATTACAGTATTTAAATGACAAGCAGCGGGAAAGGGCTGTGCATTGGAATGACAGGAAACAGACACATAGGCATGATGGACAAGTGTCCCAGCTGTTATGTTTTCCCAATTACCCCATCATAAAATAACCAAACAATATTTAAAATAGTAACAATTTTAATTGAATAGTTAAATAAAAAAATATAAAATTGGATACAATATAATTTGATTAAAATAAGGGATAATTTGGTTCCAATAATAGTGCATAAGCAAAAGTTAACCACGGGGTACGGAGTGCAGGGCTCTTGGACCCTTGCCACATCACATACAAGCTTGCCAAGAGAAAATCACCCCTTATATGCCATGTGTCAATACTATCTCCTCCCATTTTCGGTTTGTCTTATCTCTATCTCTGCTTTCATTACCACTTTTACCACGCATGTGCCGCTACTCAGTTTGATGGTCGCACAAGTCTTTGGGAGTCGTCACTGATGAAGGCTCTGTAGTCTCTTCTTTGTCCTTTAATTACCTTTGGGTTACACGTGCGCATCAAGCCAGTACAATGTAAGCCAAGAATAACATATCACTATATCTACATATCAAGGCAATAAATCCCTTATAATTTGCAACTTCTGGGACCCAACCAGGTTTTGCTTCCTTTCTGCTCATTTTTAGAAACTGTATCTTCAGCTTCTTTCCTCCTGTCCTTGTGAACATCTGCCGGAAGGGGGGTAGTGGAGCCCCTCCTCTCCCTCTCTTCTCGGGCATTAAAACTTTTAACTATTTTATTATTCCTAAATATTAGTTACTGTATCAATATTGATTACTGTTTCAATTTTCATCAGCACGAATCATACCAATTTATCACACCAGCCCAACCAGACCAGGAGCACTGGGAGCACAAAGGGACACAGCCAGGAGGCCCAACAGCTCCTTGCTGAGGGCCCATTTCATGCAAAAGCTGGCACTCAGAATATTAAACAAAATGAAAATAAAAGGGGGGGGGGAGGCGGCAGTGAGGTGGCCTCACAGGTTCAAATCTGCACTCTGCTTTTTGTCACCAGAAGTATCCAAGTTCCTGTACTTGTTTTCCTGGAGAATTTGCAGTCAACAGAGCTTCAGTCCCTTTCATCAAATCAGTCTAAAAGGCCGCTCGGGGCTGGGTCAGTCATTTAGACTCGAGCATTGACTGGGGGCAAGGCAACAAAAGAACATTAGCTGCAGGCCACCCATACAGCTTTTCATGTTAATGAGAACAAAGCCTTTATTTGTGCAAGCTGAGGGATGCTGGGGGGATCTTTGCACCATCAGGCCGAAGTACAAGGCTCTGGATCCTCCAAAGGAACAGGGCCAGCCCCCTTGAGAGGGAGAAGATGCGGCCTCAGTTGCAGCCCCGGGTGCCTCCTGTGGGCCAGGGCACGGCCCTGGCTGTAAATGTGTTGGGCTGCAGCACAGGGCCAGGGCGGAGCTCAGCAGCCTCATCAGAGCCCAGGGCCATGGTTGTTGCCTGCTGGGACCCGAGCCTGGCCCGGCCCGGCCTGAGCAGCCCGGCCTGGCCCCAGGGGATGAGCTCCGCCTGTCCGCTGTGCCCGCAGGCCGGGCCCAAGGCTTTGCAAGAGGCTTTCTCCCAGCTTTGCAAAACCTCGGCCAAGTGACCCTTTGCTGTGCTGAGAAGAGTAAAAAACCCCCTCAAATGTAACCCCGCTGCACACCTCATGAGGGGTCCCTGCACGGGTTGGAAGAGGCCATCAATACTCCTTTGTGATTCATGAGGGATCCCTGCACCCATCAACAGTGACCCCAAAACTTCCTGGTGTGCCTCATGGGGCCCAGACCTAGATGATGCCAGGGAAGGAAATGTGCCCTCAGCCCAGGGACACTCAGCATGGGCTCCCCCAGCCCTCGGGGCCCCACCGCTGGTCACAGCAGCCCCTGCCTGGCTCCTGCCTGCCCACACCGTTGGCATCCATGGCTGCTCCTGGCCATGGAGCTCGGCCTGTGCTTCCGCTGGGTGGGCTTTGCTGCTGCTACCACCTGGACACTGAGGTTACAGCTTCATCTCTTTATTGCAACAAAAAATCTGGGCAAGGCTCTGGAATGTGGACGTGGGGTGGGGGACAAAAGCACCTTCAGTGTCATTTGGAAGACAGGTCAGATGAGGGGGACGTGTTGGTCTCAGCTGTGTACGGAAGCTGCTGAAGTGGTTTTGGGGTTGCGGCACAGGTTGGCATGGACCGGAGTGGGGTGGAGGCATATTGAAGATCCCTGTGGGGAGTGGAGGAGGCTCAGGGATTCCTGCAGGGAGTGGAGGTGGAACTGGGATCTCCACAGGGATCGGCTGCTTCCTCCTGTATGGCAGCTGTTCTGGAGTTGTCCTCTGAGAGCTTTTGTTGGGGCTACCCAGGTCCTCACCACTGCTGGAGGAGCTGCTCAAGGTATCTGGGGGTGAGATCCTGTCACTGTCCTTCAGCTACTGTCGAGAGCTGTGACTGCGGAGAGAGGAGGTGGCTGAGGCCCCAGCTGCCAGTGGCACACAGGGACCCTCCTGCACAGCAGGGCCCAGAGCTGGCAAGGCTCCCCAGCACGGCTGGAGCTGCTGGAACAGCTTGGCCCAGCTGCACAGCTGCCCCTCAAGGCCCCGGCGAGCAGGGCACGGCTCTGGGCAGGTTCCCTGGACAGGAGCGGGCCCCAGAGCACCTCTGCCTTTCAAGGGCAATCTCGTCCCTGCTCTTTCTCCTCCCCACCATGCTTTGCCTCTGCCCTTTGCCCCTGGGGCTGCTCTTGGCCAGGCAGCCTCAGTGGGAGCCAGCACTGGCTGCAGCCCCAGCGGGCCCCCCAGGACAAGGCCCAGCAATTAAGAGGCCAATGAAAGCACTGGGCAGTAGCAGAACCCTCCCCACCGTTCTTTGGACAACCATGGACTGGCCACACCTACACTGCAGCCTCACTGGGAATGTTCCCTGCCTATGAGAAGCATTTAAAGGAAGCTGTTTGAGGTAGAGATGAGCACAACTTACTGTTTCTTTTCCTTCCACCACTGGAACCCAGCATAGCACAGCACCATGGAAATTGGCACAGTGAACAGTGTCACTACCGTGCCAGTCATGCAGGAGCTGCGCACATCCTGGGGGCAGATAATTCTTGGGGTGTCCCGTGGATTCTGGGCGTTTGTGTCTGACTTGCCAAGCACTTCTGTAGGAGCATGGGGGAGCGTCAGCCCGTGCTGTGCTGCACTGCTGAGCTGGCAGCACGGTGGATGCGGGCAGGACATTCTCCGTTTCCCCCAGAGCTGGGGCCTGCAGGCACCTTGCCGCCCCTTGGCACAGGCTGTGCCACCCAACAATGCCCAGCAAGCCGTGAGGAGAGCCCGGGGGCAGCGCAGCTGCTTGGGCAGGGGCTGCTTGGAGGGACACAGGCCAAACCCATCCCTGGGCAGCCACTGCCAGCCCTGGCGCTCCCTGCCCCGTGACAGCTCCCCCAGCGCAAGGAACTGACTGACAAAAACTCTACAGCCAGCAAAGAGATTGTCCCAGTGATTTCTTCTATTCTTCCCTGCAGCTGGTCTCAGAAACATCCCTCACACTGCTCTAAATGCCCACCCATGGGCTGACCAGCCCCTATGCCTTTCCAGTCTGCTCTCAGAAATTTTTCAACAAATCCACCAATAAATTCCAGGTTACCTCTGTGAATTGCACTCTGCAGTTTCCTTCATTTTTTTTCCCAATAGCTGGAAGTTCCTGCATATGGTAATGGTCTTGAGGGTCTCCAATTCTTTTCAGTAATTTTTTTGTATTGAGACAGATGAAAGAGACTTATTGGTTTTAGTTTTTGAAGCTCTGGTTTTTTTCTTAGAGTGATGGTTTACTTATTATCTACATGTAAACTTATTTTTATTTATGTTTTTTTTCCCATGCAATTATTTTGACAATCTGTCATTCACTTCTTAGGTAATGTTCCGTATATGAACAATTTTGAATCTCTTTATAGCAATATAAAGATTTCAGAAAGCTGTATTTTTAATTTTGAAGACACTCCTTCTCCCCATTCCCAACTTTTATAATGATCCTTTTTGAAACATCCTTGAGAATAGGTAGAGTTATTTGGAAAATGCTTGGCTTAGCCTGGGAATGGATTATCATTTTTAATGCTATAAACCTACATTGCTTCAAGCTTCACAGCCACAGTCATGATTTGTGGCTCAAGGCATGGATGCCTGTCTGAATTAAAACAATGTTTGTGAGGCAGCTGAAGAGCTTAGACCTCAGACATTGAAATTCCTGGGACGAGGAGAAGGAAGAAAGGATAAAATTGTGTTTCAAAGGCTGTTTTTTCACTTCTAGTATGCGAGAAGTATGGTAGAATACACGTGTTTTCAAATGTCATTTAAATCCAGAACAACTCTCTACAGTTGCAGACACCAGGACAAATTACGCAAAACTTTGCATCCTAATGCATCAGCTTTAATTCTAGTGAGCGGTAGGCCTTATTTACAGTGCGATTAGAGCAAATCCACAAAGCAATCTTGCCACTGTGTGAATGGCAAGAAGAATTTGCTTCTGAACAGGTGAATATGTCCCACTCAATCATGACCAAAATTTGCCTTGACTTGGAAGCAAGTAGACAAGAAGCAATGCAGTATTTGGGTTTCATCCAGTGATAAAAGAGACAACTTACGTGTTATACAGAACACATGTACTGATAGGGCCAATAATGCACCCACATGAAGGGATCTTCAGGACATTCCTTTATTTCTTAACCAGGAATGGGCAGCAAAATGCTGGCATTTATCTGAACTGGAAGCCGTATTCCTCTCCTGTTTCTCCTTTATTGGAATTACAATATTGCTGTTTTAAATGATTAATCAAAAGCAAAATTATAAAAAAATGAGAAAATGTTTATTTATCTTTTTCTGCAACCAAAATATGGTCTTCAAAACCACCATAGCCAAAGAGACAGCGTCGAGCCTGGGTTCGGTGCTGGGTGAGCCTGGATCAAATCTCTATCACATCAGAGCCCTCCTTGTTCACAAGAGCCGCTTCTAGCGAGGATGTTTTATACAGTTTATTGTGCCTGAGGAGAAGGAGTCCAAGTTTCTTCTGGAATTCTTCACATTCTTAGTTGGTTCTTTCAATGTGCAGAGCTGGACAATTGCCGTTTCGTGGTAATAGCCAGCGTTGATCGAATCCCGGGAAGTCGCTTATTCACATGTATGTTCCTGGTGACTTTGGCTATCTTGATTGATGTTATCAACAGGGCAATGATCGCTCTTAGGCATCTTCCGATGGCTCAGGACGGCGGTGATCATCATGCTGGGTGCGTTTATTCATAAGCTAAATGCTGAGCGTTATCCTGCCTCCTTCAGGAATTTCGGAGTTTGAATAGACATCTACTTCTTGGGCTGCTTGTGGTCAGGCACCTGTTTGGATTTCACAATCTTTTTAAAATACATTCTTTTATAGCATGAATTATTTCCCAACATATATTACAATCCCCCTTCTTTAATTTCAACACATTAATTTATGCTCCCTCTGCATCCCAAATTACCATTATCTATTTACTTCCTACATCTACCCTCCACTGTTAAGGGTCCCCTACAAAGAGCTGGCTTTATCAAATTCTCATGCCATGCACTCATTGCGGGATTCCCTAATAGCCATTATAATTGTTCCCATTTGTTTTGACCTGTTTCTCAAATTTTGCCAAGACCTCAGCAGCATTGCTTGTACACTTCCCGTCTCCCAGGTTCATGATCATGGACATGTTGTTTCTGGAAGCCAACTCCAGGTCCACTATAGCTATCTGCATACCCTCTACCACGGAGTGTATCAGTCTATTAAAACAAGGTATTAGACAAGGGAGGAATATGACTCCTGCTAGTGAACACAGCACAAAATATATTATTTTGTTCCACCAGCCCCCCTCAAATAATCTGTCCCACCAAGATGACTGCAAGTTCAAATTCCATTTCTGGACTGGGACATGGGCTACTTTCTTAATTTTGGCAGCCAATCCTCTTATGGTTTCCCCATAATCATCAATTTCAATACAACATTATGATTCATTGAATTTTTCACAGACTCCCTCTTCTTCAGCCAGCAAATAGTCTAAAACTATTTGATTCAGGTACACAAAAGCCTGTACCTGAGTGTGCTGCCGACTCAACAATCCAGGGCCTCTGAGGTATGATTCAACACAATTTCCTCCACTGCCTGCAGCCTGATCAACTGGTTCAGTAGATAGATTGCAGTCCTATATCCATAATTCCTGTCCTGAACTCATGTGGCCGGCCCATAATAATCAATTATCCTTGCTGCCAGCCACTCCTCCTCCTCCCAAGTTTGCCTGCCACTTAGGACAGGTATCATTTTCTTCAAGCTTCTTCTCTGCCTCCTCAGGGTCTCATACAGAGGAGCCCCGAGTAAGTTGCTTTTTGTTTGAGGAAGAGTGAAGAAAACTGGCTGGATCATGCCCAAAGTGCATGACCCCTTCCACCTTGGAGGTAACTCACTGTAGGCTTTCTTTCCACAATCCAATAAATTCCATCTGGGGCTTTCCATCTGATATTAGATTTCCCTGGGTCTCCCCAATATTCTCTCAGTCCTGCCAAGGATTGGTAAGGATTAGCTCCGGGACTCTTGACCCAACAAAGTGCCATCTGACCATTCCAATCACAATTTGTTTCATTCTTCTGACTCCAGTACACCATAGGAGGTTCTGGTTGCCAGACTTTGCTCTTGCTGTCTGAATTCACCAACAAAGTGGTTATATACGGTGTGTGTCCCACCATTTCAGTATATTCTTTCCCTTCTCGACTGATGCAGATAGTCCCAATCACTCGCTGCTCCAACACCCATCCCTTAGGTCTTAGTGCCAATTTTGAGACCTTTGGGTTGTCCCATTTCAAAAGCTGTTCTGGAGCCAAACCTTCACCCTTACAAGGCCACTTCTCTGCCAATTTCAACCCCCTACAAATCCAATAGTTTGACAGTCCCAATTCCATGGCAATTTCCTCAACTAAATCAGTGAGTAAGTTTCGATCTGGGGAAGGTAGTTCCCCATCAGCATATTGTCTCCTGAACTGTTCCTACTGATCACTCAAAGTTTTCAATCTTTCCCCTTCCACCCTTTTCTTTCTCGGTTCTGACTCCCTCCTTTTCAGCTCCTGAGTAATCACTCTCATTTTTCCCTCAGGATCTATTCCATCTTTGTTCCTTGCAAAACAGACAGCCCTAAACATATTGCAGGCAGACTCTATCATCATTTGCCTGTGCTAAGTCCAACATGGTTGGCTCTCTGTTCAGGGTGAATTTGCTATCAAATTTCATATTTCTTCCCACACAGTACATTTTCCCGTTCATCACGCACATTCCCAGATTCAAATTGTCGTAACACAATGGATTCACCTGGTGATACACTACAGAAATTGATTCTGTCTTTTCCCCAACCCACATTGTTTGGTTACATTGACTGCAAATGGGGATCGACATTGGTTCTACCTTTCTTTTCAGCACTCAGTGTTGGTGCTTGTCTGACTGCTCGTTCAGCGTCCCAGCCTTCAGATCTAAACACAGGATCTCCTTGCCCAATCTGCACAATTTGACCCGAGTGCCGTTTATCAAACAGTACCTGCCAGATTCCCTTGATGCATTTCTCCGGGGCTTGGCATGCTAAGATCCCCTTGTCCCTTCGCTCAGTCGGGACCATCTGAGTGCACTTACTGCACTCATCCAAGGAGCTCTGATTTCCCACATGGATCGGAGTCTCACTGTGCAGAATCTGTATCCTGCACATGGCTAGGCTCAGGCCAACCAGGATTCCCACCAGGGGCGAGGAAGACCATCTTTGCGGCAGCTGGAGTATTCTTCAGGGAACACATTCTCTGACCTAGCCACATTCCTCCTCTTAAAGGAGATCTTGACAGCATCTGAGCTGCATGGTACTTTGATTGACTTCCGACATTCCACATCCAATATTTCTGCCTTAGATTTGAGTTTTCCATGCACGCCCTTCTGGAAAATGTGGAACCACTCTTGTGAATCTAATTCGATAATTCCTAAATTTGCGTCTAGGGTTAGATTGCGGTCAGTCAGCTCAAGCTCCTCTTCCAGACACTGGGGGCACAATCCATTTGGTCTCTGCCCCCTCCTACAGTATACAACAAAAACCCCTTGACAATATTCACACTTGAAGTGTACAAACAGATAGCACACACAGTCAGACAGTATACAACCTATCCGTTCACCATCGGTCATTTATGAGGATGTTGGAGTTTGATCTTTAGGTCACCTGGAGAAGAGGTGATCCTCTACTCGGGAGCCTCCTCCTGATGCTCCACTTTCTTCACCCTGGATACGTGTGTCCAACCTTTTCCTGCCATCCGAATGGCTATGTCTTTTGTCAGGACAAGAAAGGGGCCTTCCCAGTGAGGGGAGAGGGGTAAATCTTTCCATACTTTCACAAGTACTCTGTCACCTGGCTGAATTTTGTGGATAGCAAATCCCAGAGTGGCACTCTGAGATACTATCCCCTGTTCTCTCAATTCCTGTAAGTTTCTGTTTATTGCTACTAAATACGGTTGAATTTGGCTGTCCTCCAATCTGGGGTGTCCCACTGTGTCCTGTGCTTATATGGCATTCCATATAGCATTTCAAAGGGTGAGAGCCCCGTTTCTGAATGAGGCATCGTCCTGATACTAAGCAAGGCCAGAGGGAGGCATTTCAGCCAGGATATCCGAGTTTCTAAAATTAATTTAGAGAACTGTGCCTTCAAAGTCTGAGTCATCCTTTCAACTTGTCCCAAGCTCTGGGGACGCCACGGAGTGGTATTCCCACCAAATGCCCAGTGCCTCTGCCATCTGCTTAATAATTTTCGAAGTAAAATCAGTCCCTTGATCCGAGTCAATGTAATTCACCACCCCATATTGGGGCACAATTTCTTCCAGCAATTTCCTGGACATTGTCTGAGCTGTTGCCCTTGGACTGGGGGAAGTTTCCACCAAATGGGTCAATTTGTCGACTTTTACAAGCACAAATTTGAACCTTCTCAGCTGGGGCAATTCAGTAAAATCAACTTGAATTCTCTCCAAAGCTCAGTACCCAATGTGGCGACTCCCCAGGATTGCCTGTCTTGCCTTGATTTTGTTAACTTTCTGACAGATCAGGCATCCTTGTACCTCTTTGTTTGGCCTATTCATAAATTCCTCTGCACCAGAAAAATTTCCTAAATTGTTCAGCCAGGGACTGAACCCCCCAGTGTATTTGCTGCTGCAGTCTCCTCAAAATTCTCCTGGTAAAACCTTCAGAGGCTAGTTCTCTCCCATCCAGTAGTTTCCACTTACCTTCCTCCAATTTTCCCCCAATCTTCTCAGAACTTTCAATCTCCTTTGGGGAGGATTGAGGAGGGTCATTTGGGACCTCGATCCCTTTGATCTCCGGGGTACTTACCATCATCAATGCTGCGGTTTTTGCCTCCTGGTCTGCCAAGTGGTTTCCCAAGGTCTGGAACTGCATCCCTGCCTGATGTCCCTTCACATGGACAATTGATATTTCCTCTGGCTCCGTTATCGCTTCCAGAATTTGCCGGATCAATTCCCTGTGCATCAGTGCCCGTCCCTGGGTGTTGATCGTCCCCCTTTCTTCTCAAATTTTCCCAAAGGTGTGAACCTTCCCAAAGGCATACCTAGAGTCTGTAAAAATTGTTTCTTTCTTTCCCTTCAGTTCTTTCAAGGCTCTTGGAACTGCATAAAATTCACAAGTCTGTGCTGACCAACCCGCGTTCAGGAGGCCTGCTTCTATCACTTTTCCTGTTTGCCTGTCGACGACTGCATATCGTGACTTCCTTTTCCCTTCAATCACTCTGCTTGAGCCATCTACAAGCCCTTTTCCTCCTTCGTCTAATTCCTCTTCTTCCAAATCTGCTCTTTGTCTGCAATTCGACTGCTTCCACACAATCATGGACGAGTTTTTCCGAAGCTTCCCCAAACAAAAACTGAGCCAGGTTTTGCGCGGTTGATGTCCACAATTCCAAGTCCGGTGAGTGAAATAACGTGGCTTCATACTTCAGCAATCTAGCATCCATGAGCCATTTATCTGCCTTTTGTTGTAGCATGCCCCGCACATTGTGCAGTGCAAATACTACCAAAGGTGCTCCAAAAGCTTCTTGGCTTCCTTGGCTTTCTTGGCTTCCTGCAGCAAGAATGCTACAGCTACAATCGCTTGCAAGCACGCGGGCCAGCCCCTGCTTGCAGGATCCAAAAGCCCAGACAAGTAAGCACCCGGTTTCCTGACCCCTGCCCAGTCCTGTGTCAGCACACCATGTGCTGTGTGATTGCTCACATCCATAAACAACTGGAATGGCTGTCTCACATCGGGGAGCCTCAGCACTGGTACTGCTGTGAGCACTTCCTTGACTCCCCTAAATTCTTCCTCATCTTTTCTGTCCATTGGATTCTTTCCATGGTGATATTTTCATACAAAAACTTCACCTTCTCACTGTATCCTTCGATCCACTGCCAACAATATCCCAACAACCCCAGAAGTTGCCTAACTTCTCTTTTTGTCCGTGGGGGTGGTAGGTCAATAATCCCCGCCACCCTTTCAGGATCCAACTTCTTTTTCCCTTTTGCTAACCAATGTCGCAAATATCTGACCTCTGGCTCTGTGAACTGCAACTTTGACTTAGACACCTTCAATCCTTTTTCCCCTAAAACGTTCAAAAGTTCAATGGTACTCGTCCTCACATCCTCCTCCCTAAGACCTGCAATCAACAAATCATCTACGTCTTGTAGCAATTGTGTCCCCTCTATTGGTACAAAATGACTCAGCACTTGCTCGAGTGCTTGCCCACAATGTTTGGAGAATCAACGAACCCCTGTGGCAACGACGTCCATCTGAGCTGCTGCTTTCTGTTTGTTTCTGGGTCTTCCCACTGAAACGCAAAGTAATCTCTGCTGTCCTCTGTTAAAGGACAGGTCCAGAAAGCATCTTTCAAATCGATCAGGCTGTACCATGTGTCCTCGGGAGAGATGTTATTCAGCAGGATGTAAGGATTCGAGACTGTGGGGAACAGTGTCTTAGTCCTTTGATTCACAGCCCTTAAATCCTGCACTAGCCTGTGGCTACCATCCGCTTTTCACACTGCCAAAGTCGGGGTGTTGTGGTGCGGCATGCATGGCTCCACTGTTCCCTTTTTTATCAATTCATCAATCACCGGTTTCAGCCTCCTCCTCCCTTCCATGGGGATGTGGTACTGTTTGACCCGAATGGGGTCTTCTGGCCTTTCAATTTCAACATGGATTGGCTCTATGTCCAACTTCCCGGCCTCCCCCTGGACATACCAAACCTGTGGATTAATCATCTCCTCATCCTGAGTGGTGAGTTTATACAATCTCACTTTGAGCTGGGAATCTTGCACTGCTAAACCCATTTCCAATGCCACCATCAAATACCACCCCACCAAATTCAAGTCTGCATCTTTTATCAATAACATTTTTCCTTTACACTTTTTACTTTCTGTCTCTATTTCAACCTTCCTTATGATCGGAACCTTAAAAGGTTCCCCTTTGCTCCAATTACCATCATTGCATCATTGCTTAGAGAGCACCCTCGCAGTAACTGCTGTACCGTGGTCTGTTCAGCCCCAGAATCTACTAAAAACCAAATTTCATGCCTGTGAGGTCCCACTCACAATTTTATCAAGGCCTCCCTTGGTGTTCCAGACCCCAAACTGAGAAGCCCCTGACACCCCTAATCTTCCTGAATCATAGTTTGATCCTTGACCTTGTTGGGACAATTCCTCCGAATGTTCCCCTTTGGCTTGCAGTAGTAGCACTTGAAGTCCTTTTTCTGGCTGTTTGAACCTTTTCCTTGGGAAGGATTTTGTTTCTTCACCGGCGCTGTTTGTGCCAAGTCTCTGACCTCTTCCTGTTCTTGTGCCTCCCTCACTGCAGCCGCTAGCACTTTCACCTGAATCTTTTGCTTTGTCTCTTCTAATGTAGATTTTTCTGGGCTTCTCAGAGCAATTCCTGCAGTTCCCTGTCCTGGCATCCATCTATCTTTTCCAATTTCTTCCTTATGTCTTCCCATGATTTCACCACAAATTGGGTCTTCAGCAAGACCGCCCCAATTGGAGATTCGGGGTCCGTCCCAGAATACATTCTCAAGCTCTTTCGGAGCCTTTCCAGACATTCCATGGGGGTTTCATCTTTTCCCTGGCATTCCCTGAGTATTTTGCTCATGTTTTGTCCCTTTGGCACTGCCTCCGATAGCTTCTATTATCATGTTTCTCAAGTTTATCCTTTTCTGCCTCCCTTCCTCCATTTGGGCATTCCAAGACGGCCACATCTAATCTCCTCGCTCCCCCTGGGGATTCCTGTTCTCCCAATCCCTGATCACGGCTTGTCTGATCATTTCTCTTTCCCCATTGTTGAACAGTGACCTCAGGATCACACTGAGATCCTTGTACGTGTAGGTGCTGGTTCCTAGAAATTCATCTAGTCGTTCTGCCACCCCCAAAGGATCATTCATCAACTTCCCCATCTCTTTCTTGAAAGCCCTCACATCCCCAGTGTCGATCGACGCATGTACGAAGCCACTAACCCCTGGAGCCGTTGGTACTTCCCGTAAAGGGAAGAGTCCAGGCTTTTCCTCATCGTCATCACTATCTCCAGTGGTTGCCCTCCTTGTCCTCCACCTTGTTCAATTGGCCGGAGGAGAGTTTGCTTCCTTTAGGGAAATTATCTGTTTCTCCTTAATTTTGGGAAGGGTCAGTGGCTGGGACTGCTCGCATGGGAGTGGAGGCGCCAATACCTGCTCACATGGGAGAGAAGGTGCCTTGGCCATCTCCGGTGGGAGCAGCGGTGCCGAAGCCTCTCCCCGTGGGATCGATGCCTCGGGAGGCAGCGTGGGCACCTGAGGTACCTGGGCTGGCGCGGGTTGGGGCAAAGGGACAAGGTAGGGCGGCGGAAGGTTTTCCAGCAGTTCCCACTCCTTGCCCTGGTTTGCCAAGCATCTGAGAGCTCTGATCGGGTATAATCCCGAACAAGCGTATTTCCACATCTCAACATTCTCAATTTCCTCAAAATCCTTGAAAGTGCCGAACACCGGCCAAACCACATATTTTGCAATCTCCTTCCCCCCACACTTTTCCATACAAAAATGTATCATCTTTTCCTTGGACTTTCCCACCCTCCTGGGGCTGTCATCCCAGTGTTCTAATATCCATCTGTCCTGGTTTAGGGCAAAATTGTTAAAGAATCTGCAAAGGACGGCCCCTCCAGAAAGCAAAACCCACACGGCCCCTCCCTCTAACCGGTTCGGGAAAAAATTCCTTGGAGGGAAGTGGAAAGAACCTGTTTATTTCAGGCACAGCACCCCCCAGCACACAAAATTAACAATACCCAATGACACTGCTCTGAGAAAGATGACAAAATCAGAAAGTCTCTTTCGGGGGTGGTTGCTCTGTTCTCAGTCCCTCCGGCGCTGGGGCAGCTGCTGCAGGCCAAAACGGTGCAAACCTTTGGTGTTCCTGGGTCCCAGTCCAGAGCAGGTTCGAGATGGTCACAGAAACAAGAGAGGAGAAACAGTCCAGGAAGGAATGTGGACTGTTTAGCTAGACCTAGCTAATAAGCAGAGGCCAAAGCAGAGCAGAAGCGAGAGCAGAAAAGAGAGCAAGCAAAGCAGCAAGCTGAAAGCAAGAAGTGAAAAACAGCCCTGTGTACTGCTCGTCTCTGTGTCCCTGATAAGAGAAACCCAAACAAAACTTCCACTCTTCAGAGTCGGTCTTAAAGGCACAGAACAGATGAATGGGGATACAAGCATCACAACGTCACCCCAGGACACCATCCCAATGGGCTTCCCCTCAAGATTTGAGGCATAACCTTCCCGGGATCTTGGGGAGGTTTTTCCTGGGGCTTTGTCCTGGTTTAGGACAAATTAGGGGGAAATCTCCAAAAGGGAGCCCCCCAAACAAAACAAACCTCCAACCACCCCTCCCCCAACACCTGGTTCGGGAGGAATTCCTCGGAGGAGCAAAGTGGAAAACAAAACCTATTTATTTACAAGTAACAAAAGAACACTCCCCAACACAAGAAAAGAAAAGAAACCAGGCAGTGTTGTGAGGGGTGCCAAGCTTCTCTCGTGAGTTCCAGGTGTCCTGGACGTCTCAGGTCACATCCGGAGCCGGTCCAGTATCTTCAGGGGAGGGTAAGAAAGAGGGAATAAAAGAAAAGGAAAAAAAAACAGTGCAAAAAGCAGAAAGCAAGCAAGAAAAGCGGCTAGCCAAGCCAAGCAGCCAAAAGCCAAAAGCAAAGAGGACCTGGTCAAACACTCCCTCCTCTCTTCCCCGCCCCACCGCAGCAAGATGGCCGGGGTGGGGGGGAAGAGAGAAAAGGCACAGCTGCCAGACACAACACACGATATTGGGATAAAGGCTGTCAACCCACGACAGGCTTTTTCCAGCACTTACACTTTTTCAATCCCATTTTCCCAAAAACCCCATTTGCTAATTTTCTCACCTTGTGTCCTTCAGCTGGGATTCTCGACGTGAGTCCCAGGTTTTTGTCCAGTGTCGATTTCCTAAGTCTGTGAAACACTACCAGTCTACTCAGCCACGTGGAGAACTGTTCTGCGGGTCTTTTGACTGTTATCAAGCTCTCTTACCTGATTCTCTAGATCAGAAGGCAGACCAGCTCCCAAAATATTTTGGGAACGTTCTTTCCCCTCCTGACCCCAACCATGATTGATCCCCTGAACTCACAATAAGTCCCAGGTCCCACGTGTGACAAGAAAATCACTTGCTTCCCCTTTCACCAACCACTTTCCCCACGGGAGAGGGGAACTGCAATCGTGGTATCCACACTTGCTTCATGATAAAATCACGTCTCACACACGCTCAATCACACCCCGCTCAACCACATGGTACTCACGGTTCCTTTTCCCAGCTGGATTCCTTGTGCACGTCAATTTTCTGAGTGAAGAAAAAGCACCACAGCCTCGGAGATCCCTCTTCGGATCGTTCCGAATTTCCAAGAGCTCTGGGCTCATTTTATCCATCTTTGGCTGTGGTTCTGGCTTCGGTTTGGTATTTGATTGGTATCGCCGGCCAGGGGCTGTGTACAAATCACAACCGGGACAGGACTGCTGTGGAACATGCCTTGAGCTGTTTCATTTTTCAGCATCAGTCTCATTACATGGTTATGACAATGGGAAGATGCCACCAGCTCACATCCCAGGCAGTTCTTTGTGTAAAGAACTTAATAATACAACTTACTGTATATGTTTTTTGACCAATCACACAAAGCAAAAGCATATTGACAGTAGTTCTATCCAACCACTATAAGCACACCTACCTTTGGTTAAGACAATGCTTGCTTATTTCGAATACAATACCTACTTGTAAGCCTGAAAACACAATGCACAGAGCTCCATTATTAAGCTTAAACTTCCTGATATCTTGTTAGATAAACTTTTCTGTAGCTTCGAGAGTTATTCTAGACAAGCGTTAATACACAGACCATTGTTCTATTTGTCCTTGCCTTTCTACTTTTCAAATAATTTTTCTGCTGACCTATCTAGTGACTGCTGCTTAGGTCTAATCACAGTTCTACTGTCTCTGAGGCCTGCCTTTTGCAGCTTTCCCAAAAGCCTTTAATTTTTGTGGATTCCCACAGATTGGTTTCGTGAACTCCCAAACCCGTCACCCCGCTGAAATCAGCAGGGAGCCTCCTAACAGGAAAGGGGTGCCCGAACCCAAAATTCAAATCCCATCAGGGTGGCCCTAATTGTTATAAATGATCAATTGAAAGTCAAATTATCAAAAAATGCGGAAATATTTATTTAACTTTTCCGCAACCAAAATACGGTCCTCAAAACCACCACAGCCAAAGAGACAGGGTTGAGCCTGGGTTCAGCTCTGGGTGAACCTGGATCTAACCTCTATCACATCAGATTCCCCCTCGTTCACAAGAGCCGCCTCTAGCAAGGATGTTTTATACAGTTTATTGTGCCAGAGGTGAAGGAGTTCAAGTTCTTTTCTAACTCTGCATATTCATAGTTGGCTGTTTCACTGTGCAGAGCCAGACAAAGGCTGTCTCCTGGCTGATAGCCAGCGTTGATCGAGTTCAGGGAAGCCATGTATTCACATGCATGTTCCTGGCAAATCTGGCTATCTTGATGGATGTTATCAACAGGGCGATGATCACTCTTAGGCGGTTTCTGATGGCTCAGGATGGCGGTGATCATCGCCCTGGGTGCGTCTATTCTCAGGCTAAAATGCCAATCGTTATGCTGCCTCCTTCAGAAATTTCAGAGTTTGAATAGATGTCTGCTTCTTGGGCTGCCTGCGGTCAAGGACTGGTTAGGATTTCACAATCTTTAAAAAATACGATCTTTTATAGCATGATATTTCTAACATATATTACATAGCTGACGGGACGTGCCTTGGCTTGTCTGGCCCCCGCAGCTGAACCAAATAGCAGCAACTGTGGTGTTCCACCCCAGAGACACTTGCGGCCAGCTGGATGTTGCAGCTGGGCGTGTGGGGACAAGTGCAGACATGCCGGGACTCCGGTGCCAGCGGGATGGAGCTTCCTCCCCTGGAGGGTCTGCTCCTCAGGCTTCCCTCTGCCAGAGAAGCTTTAAGGCGGTAGTGAAGGAAAGGAGTCGGTTCTGATGGAGGGTTTTAATCCAGAGCTTTATTCTGGCCCACAGGCCACTGAATCCAGCAACTGCTCCAATGGAACTCCTGGACCGCATGGTTACTTGACCTTTTACCCGAGGGAGGGGAGGAGGGAAGGGATAGGGAGCCCACCAACCTGGGACAGGAGAGGAGATCTCAAGGGACAAATGACACATGGATGCATGGATGGCCCAATGCCCCCCCCCCCCCACAAAGGTAGAGGGCATCTTTTAAATCTGCCAATCACTCAATGAGGTTCTGGAATTGCAGGATTGAAAGACAGTGCTCGGCAGGGGTAAGACTGGGGAAAGGAGGGATGATGGACACACCTGGGAGGGAATCTTCAGGGGAGAAACCCGGGGTTTTGGGGTAAACCATGAAATCACACTGCAACACTCCTAGAGCACACTGTCTGTTATTTGCAGACTTCACTGCCCAGCCCATGAATGATCTCAGGGCCAATTGCTAAAGGACACAACTACCAAAATACAGGTGCCACATAATCACCCCAGCACTAATCCAGCACTGCTTTGATGGTGCCCAGGAGCACAGAATGGCTTGGCTTGGAAGGGACATTTAAAGGCCATCTAGTCCAATGCCCTGCAGTGAGCAGGGACACCTTTAAGTAGGTCAGGTTGCTGAGAGCATGAGCTTGAATGTCTGCAGAGATGGATGTCCACCTCTCTGGGCAACCTGTGCAAGGCCTTCCAGACCTAGTGTAAAAAATGGGTTTCTTTTGTCCAGTCTGAATTGACCATCTTTTAGATTGAAAGCATTCCCTCTCGGTCTGCTCACAAAAGGCTCTACTAAAAGTGCTGTCCCATCTCTTTTACAAGCCCCCTTAAGGTACTGAAAGGAAGCAATCAGGTCTCCCTGGAGTCTGCTCTCTTCCAGACTGAATGCCACCAGCTCTCCCAGCCTGTCTCCAAAGCAGAAGGGCTCCAGCCCTCAGAGCAATTTGTCCCTCCTCTGGACTAGATCCAACAGGACCATGGCCTTCCTGTGTGGGGAGCCCAGAGATGGATGCAGTACTCTGTCGTGGTAGAGACGGAGACAGTACAAAGCAACACACTCCATTTCCAGAAGGCTTCAAACACTGTTTTTATTCTAGCATGCATGCTTGTTCTACATTCTTACAAAGCTCATAAGTTTACACTTTACTCACTGGTCATGAGCGACAAGCAAAGTGCTTCTTGAAATAAGCAGTTACAACTTTCACTTATTTATCCTCCTTTCTTGTTTGGTTTCTATGTCAACAACCTTGGTACGAAATTCTTTCAGGGGTAAACATGGATTTTCATGTCAAACTTCTCAATGACTCACAGAGGTCGATGTAAAACCTCTTCCACTGTACTCCAGGTGGGGTCTCACCAGAGCAGAGGGGTGGAATCACCTCCTTCAACCTTGTGGGCACTCTCCTTTGGATGCACATGGCTGGCTCATGTGCAGCCTCTCATCTTGCAGCACCCCAAGTCCTTCTTGGCAGGGCTGCTCTCCATCCCTTCATGACCCAGCCTGTGAGATCAGCTGGGCTGGGACTGTGTCACAGCCCTTGGACAGGGCAGCTGGGCAGGACGAGCTCCCTGCCAAAGAAGGCAGATCCCACTCCCCACACACCTCCACCCTGGCCATGAGGTCACAGCAGGCTCTGAGGTCACAGAGGTGCCAGAGCCCCGTGGTTGCACAGCAGCACAAGGAGCGAGCAGTCAGTGCTTGAGCACAACTGTTGCGGCAGCAGCAGCGGCGGTGGCAGCAGTGGTGCTGACATTGGGACAGCGGTGTCAGGACAGCGGTGGCAGCAAGAGCTGCGGGACTGGCAGAGGGCAAGGCAGCATGGCCCTTGCTCTGCGCCTCTTCCTCCTGCTCCTCCTGGCCGTGGCCCTGCCTGCCAGGGCTGCCCAGGCTGCTCCGCTGCAAGCGCGGCGAGCAGGTGAGCCGGCAGCCTGGCTCCCCTTTCCCGGGACAGCGCTCCCTGCTCCCCGGGAAGCGCTGGGGATGGTTTTCCCCAGACCTTGAGGGAGGGTTTCCTCTGGGGGAGGGAGACAGCCCCCAGGGCCCTGGGCTGGCCCTGTTTCCTCCCCAGGGATGTGTCACAGGGCCTGCAAAGAGGGTGGAGAGTGTCCAGGAGCCAGCCCAGAGCTCCCCAGGCCCCTGTGCAGCTCTGGCAGTTCTGGCCTTGTCCATTCACACCTGGCCCCCACGGACTTTCCTGACCCCCTTGCAGTGCCCAGTTCCGGGAGGGAGAAGGGGATGCCAGTGCATCATGGAAATTGGTCTGGTTTTTGCTCCCTTCTAGAATTGGATCGCAACTTTGATTATTTAGAATTGTTGTTGAATGATATTACGAATGTCTTGAAGAATGCTGGAGGTAAGTTCTAAATTTCCCTTTCTAGTGACATATTAATCAGTATCCAAGTGGCAAGAGCTCGTTCATCTGCCATTTTCGTTCGAGCTTAAGTCAGGGCAGAAGGGTTCTGAAAACCTTGCCCTGCTCCTTTCTGGAGCCCTGAGTGATCCCACAGGATGACTGTCAGTGGGAGGAAGGAGCATTTAGCTGTCCATCCTCCTCCCATGTGCAATGCCACTGTGTCCTTCCGTGCGGTCTGTGCAGTCACAGAGAAAAGCAGAGAGGGAAGGGGCTGGGCCCAGGGCTGTGCCCCGGGGCTGAGCCTTTCCTGCAGCCTGAGGATCTCCTACAGTGCCACGGGTGCTGTTCTGTCCTGCCTTTCTTTGCAGCTGAACCTGTTGGTGAAGGTGATCTGGCTTCCCAACCCATGTCCATGACTGAGCCTCTGGGAGGTGGTGAGGGTAGGTCAAGGCCTTTCCCCTGGGAGATCTGCCAGCTCAGAGCCCAAAGCTCGGCCATGGGGGCATCGCTGCAGGTGCCAGGACAGAGCCATGCACGTGTGCGCCCTCACCCTGCGTGATCCCCTCACCGCTCCTGCAGCTCAGTGGTGCCCGTGCAGCTGAGTAGAGGTGGCAGAAGCTTCTGTGGCTGTTGTGTTACAGATGTGCCTGCAGGGAGGACTCTTCCTGATCCTTCCCTCATTCCTACACAGAAGCCTGCCTCCCATCTCAGGGGTGAGTAGCATGTCCCTGTTGACCCCACAGGCGTAGCCCTGCTTCTGTGGGATCCATTAATGGGAAAAGGAAACATGTTTTTCTAAGGTCCTCTAAAAGGAAAGAACAAAGCTGCAGGACAGAAGAAAGCCCATGAGTCATCTGAATACATGAGGCAAAGGATGAAGGAAATGCAGCAGGCAGGACAAGGTGGGTGCATTTCCCTCAGCCTTGTCCTGGGCCTCAGCAGCCGGGGGCTTTGGCTGCACATCTGGACACGCCGTGCCCGGCACAGCAGGAAGGGATCCATGGCAGCTTCGCTGCCCCGCTGCTGCTTCCACACCCTACAGGGCTGTTTCCCAGCCTGGCCTGGCTGCAGCTTCTCCCCAGCCTCTGCAGGAAGGCATTGGGCATCAGCTGCCAGGCAGACCAAACTGCACAATGCACCTCACATCCCCTGCAATTTCCCATCTCCAGGCAAATCAGAAGGGGCAGCTGTTTGGAGTACAGAAGGCCCTGGCCTAAACAAAAATTTTATAGGGATTTCGTAACCATTCTCAACCATGTCTTTGACAAGCATTGCCTCTTGAAGATTACCCATCCTCAATGGGGAACAGCACTACCTAATCCAGCTGTACCTCATCCTTTCTCCAGAAGCAGATGGAGAGGCTGTGCAGAAGACAGGCGGTGCATTTCCGGGAGGAAGCAGTGGCTCACTGACAGCCTCTGCTGCAGAGAGGGAGGTGATGCCAGGCACAGCCACAGGAGGTAATTGCTGTGCCTCTGGGCCTGAGCCCTGCTGAGGCTTGAGCTGCCCTCTCTGCTCCTTGGCACTGTGGGCACAGCCCGGACAAGACGGGCACAGCCCAGAGGAATTGTCCCGAGCAGGCTCAGGGCACTCGGGTACTGAGCTGTCCTGCTGGGCTCCCTCCGTGGGAGACACGTCCCGAAACCTGGGAGCGGCTGCAAGGGGTGCCCATGGTGGGGAAAGGGCAGAGGGGGAGAGCAAGGCTCCACTGTGTCTTGAAAGGGCTTGGCCACATGCCCTTGGGATGGGGAAGGGGTTCCAAGGCAAAGAGAGATGGAGAGATAGAAGAAGGTGGGAAAGGCAGGAGAAAGGGCAGGAGAGTCAGAGGGACAGGGGGATAGTGTGGCACTGCCTGCTGCAGCTTTCCCCAGGGCTTTAGCAAGAGTTGCAGCTGTGGGAGTGAGAGCACCCAGGGCCCAGAGCTGCTTCAGCCGCCCCACCAGGGATGTTGCACAGGGCATGGAAAGAGGGTGCAGAGTGACCAGGAGCCTGCCCAGAGCTCGCCAGGCCCCTGTGCAGCTTTGGCCTTGTCCATTGACATCTGGCTCCCACAGCCTTACCCGACCCCTTGCAGTGCCCATTTTCCAGAGGCAGACGGGGATCTCAGCGTGCCCTGAAAAATGTTCTCATCTGTGCTCCGTTTTAGATGAGGTTTCTGGAAAGGCTTCTCCATTAGATGGACGGCATAAAGTTTTGAAGCCTTTGGAACCTCCTGCAGGTATGTTCTCATTGTCCCACCACGGAATAATTGTTGACAACCTGGCAGGAACCTGCTTACAGAAGCTTCTGTGGCTGTTGTGTTACAGATGCGTCTGCAGGGAGGACTTTTCCTGTTCCTTTGCTGGTTCCTTCACCGAAGCCAGGCTCTCATCGCAGGGGTGAGTAGTGTGTCCCTGCTGACCCCACAGGCTGAGTTCTGCTTTTATGATATCCATTCATAGGAAATCAAACCATGTTTTTTGAAGGTCCTCCAACAGGAAAGTACAAATCTACAACAGAGAAGAAAGCTCATGAGCCATCTGAATACATGAGGCAAAGGACGAAGGAAATGCAGCAGGCAGGAGAAGGTGGGTGCATTTCCCTCAGCCTTGTCCTGGGGCTCAGCAGCTGGGGGCTTTGGCTGCACATCTGGACACGCCATGCCCAGCACAGCGGGAAGGGATCCATGGCAGCCTCGCTGCCCCGCTGCTGCTTCCACGCCCTGCAGGGCTGTTTGCCAGCCTGGCCTGGCTGCAGCTTCTCCCCAGCCTCTGCAGGAAGGCATTGGGCATCAGCTGACAGGCAGACCAAACAGCAGCACGGACCTCAGATCCCCTGCGATTTCCCTGTCGCCAGTCAAATCAGAAGGGGCAGCTGTTTGGAGTACAGAGGGCCTTGGCTTCACCAAAAATTTTTTAGGGATTTCTTGCTTCTTAACCATGTCTTTGACAAGCATTGCCTCTTGAAGTTTCCCCATCCTCAAAGGGGAACAACCCCACCTGACCCAGCTGTACCTAATCCTTTCTCCAGAAGCAGATGGAGAGGCTGTGATGAAGGCTCAGTTTCCCGGAGGAAGCAGTGGCTCATTGACAGCCTCTGCTGCAGGAAGGGAGGCGATGCCAGGCACAGCCACAGGAGGTAATTGCTGTGCCTCTGGGCCTGAGCCCTGCTGAGGCTTGAGCTGCCCTCTCTGCTGCTTGGCACTGTGGGCACAGCCCGGACAAGACGGGCACAGCCCAGAGGAATTGTCCCGAGCAGGCTCAGGGCACTCGGGTACTGAGCTGTCCTGCTGGGCTCCCTCCGTGGGAGACACGTCCCCAAACCTGGGAGCGGCTGCACGGGGTGCCCATGGTGGGGAAAGGGCAGAGGGGGAGAGCAAGGCTCCACTGGGTCCTGACAGAGCCTGGCTATGTGCCTTGGGATGGGGAAGGGGTCCCAAGGCAAAGAGAGATGGAGAGATAGAAGAAGGTGGGAAAGGCAGGAGAAAGGGCAGGAGAGTCAGAGGGACAGGGGGATAGCTGTGGGACTGCCTGCTGCAGCTTTCCCCAGGGCTTTAGCAAGAGTTGCAGCTGTGGGAGTGAGAGCACCCAGGGCCCTGGGCTGCTTCAGCCACCTCACCAAGGGTGTCACACAGGGCATGGAAAGAGGGTGCAGAGTGACCAGGAGCCTGCCCAGAGCTCCCCAGGCCCCTGTGCAGCTTTGGCCTTGTCCATTGACATCTGGCTCCCACAGCCTTACCCGACCCCCTTGCAGTGCCCATTTCCCAGAGGCAGACGGGGATCCCAGCATGCCCTGAAAAATGTACTCATCTCTGCTCTGTTCTAGATGAACTTTCTAGGAAGATTTCTCCATTAGATTGGCTAAATGAAGTTTTGAAGCCTTTGGAGCCTCGTACAGGTTTGTTCTCATTGTCCCACCACGGAATAATTGTTAACAACCTGGCAGGAACCTAGTTACAGAAGCTTCTGTGGCTGTTGTGTTACAGATGCGTCTGCAGGGAGGACTTTTCCTGTTCCTTTGCTGGTTCCTTCACCAAAGCCAGGCTCTCATCGCAGGGGTGAGTAGTGTGTCTCTGCTGACCCCAGAGGTTGAGCCCTTCTTCTGTGGGATCCATTCATAGGAAATGGAACCACTTTCTCTTAAGGTCCTCTGAGAGGGAAGAAGAAAGCCACAGGGCACAAGGAAGCCGATGAGCCAAATAACATCCTTAAACAAATGGTGGAGGAACTGCACAAAGAGAATCGTGGGCGCATTTCCCTCAGCCTTGTCCTGGGGCTCAGCAGCCGGGGGCTTTGGCTGCACATCTGGACACGCCGTGCCCGGCACAGCAGGAAGGGATCCATGGCAGCCTCGCTGCCCCGCTGCTGCTTCCACGCCCTGCAGGGCTGTTTGCCAGCCTGGCCTGGCTGCAGCTTCTCCCCAGCCTCTGCAGGAAGGCATTTGGCATCAACTGACAGAGAGCCCAAACTTCACCATGGATCCCCTGTATTTTCCCAGTGTCTGAGCACATCCTGAGGTGTGGCTGCTTGGCAGAGGGAGGGCCATAGGAAGCCCCAAAGACCTGTGGGGATCAGGATTTTCCTGATTCTTATCCATGTTGTGGACAAGTATTGCCTCCTGGATGTGAAATGATTGTGTCCCACCAAGCCTCTTCCTTTCTCAAGGGATGGACAGAGAGGCTCTGTGGAAGGTGGCATTTCCTGCAGGAAGGGAGGCCATGCCAGGCACAGCCACAGGAGGTAATTGCTGTGCCTCTGGGCCTGAGCCCTGCTGAGGCTTGAGCTGCCCTCTCTGCTCCTTGGCACTGTGGGCACAGCCCGGACAAGCCGGGCACAGCCCAGAGGAATTGTCCCGAGCAGGCTCAGGGCACTCGGGTACTGAGCTGTCCTGCTGGGCTCCCTCCGTGGGAGACACGTCCCCAAACCTGGGAGCGGCTGCACGGGGTGCCCATGGTGGGGAAAGGGCAGAGGGGGAGAGCAAGGCTCCACTGGGTCCTGACAGAGCTTGGCTATGTGCCCTTGGGCTGGGGAAGCTGTTTCTTGGGCAGGTTGGCAAACAGGAGGGCGGGACAGAGGTTGGGAGCAATAGCTGTGGCACTGCAGATTTCCCCGAGCATTTAGTGAGGGTTTCCTGTGTGGCAGCGAGAGAGCCCCAGGGCCCTGGGCGGCCCCAGCTGCCCCTCCAGGGATGTTGCACAGGGACTGCACAGTGTCTGGAGAGTGATCAGGAGCCACAGGCTCCCACAGCCTTACCCCACCCCCTTGCAGTGCCCAGTTCCCCAAGTCAGAAGGGGATCCCAGCACATCATGGAAATGGTTCTGTAGAATCTCTGCTCCCTTCTAGATTGGGATCATGACTTGGATTATTTGGAAATGATGGTAAATGGTGGTTTGAAGATGTTGTCAGATGCTGGAGACAAGTTCTCAACGTACCTTTCCTGACAGAATAATCAGTGTCTATGTGGCAAAAGCTCACTCATATGGCATTTCCTTTAAGTTCCTCTAAAGGTTGTTCAGTTCTGGAAACTTTGCCCTGCTCCTTTCTGGAGCCCTGAGGGATCCCACAGGATGACTGTCAGTGGGAGGAAGGAGCATTTAGCTGTCCATCCTTCTTCTGTGTGCAATGTCAGTGTGTCCTTCTGTGTGCACTGTGCAGCCACGGAGAGGAGAAGAGAGGGAAGGGGCCGGGCCCAGGGCTGTGCCCCGGGGCTGAGCCTTTCCTGCAGCCTGAGGATCTCCTACAGTGACACAGGTGCTGTTCTGTCCTCCCTTTCTTTGCAGCTGAACCTGTTGGTGAAGGTGGTCTGGCTTCCCAACCCACGTTCAGGATTGAGCCTCTGGGACGTGGCGAGGGTAGGTCAAGGCCTTTCCCCTGGGAGAGCTGCCAGCTCAGAGCCCAAAGCTCGGCCAAGGGGGCATCGCTGCAGGTGCCAGGACAGAGCCATGCACGTGTGTGCCCTCGCCCTGCGCGATCCCCTCACACCTTCTGCTCAGGCCTGGCAGCTATTTGGAGGAAGGTGGGCCCTGGCCCAGCCCCAAAAGGCCAGATGGTTTTGAATCTTATCCCCATTTTGATAAGCCTGATGTCCTAAAGATGCCACCAAAAGAAATCCGAAATTGTTCCATCTGATGCAGCTGAACTTTTTCCTTTTTCAAGTGATGGAGCAAAAGGCAGGACAGAAGGCAGTGTTTCCCCAAGCAAGCAGAGGCCGACTGGCAGCCCCTGCTGCAGGAAAGGAGGAGATGCCAGACATGGGCACAGGCACAGGAGGTAATTGCTCTGCCACTGTCAGCCATTTAGCAGGGCTGGGTGGTGGCAGCTCTTTCCCCCAGGTCCTGCCCATGTATGGCCCAGCAGCAGCCAAAGATGGAGGCACCTCTGGAGCCTTGGAAGCCTCTGGAGCTCGTTCACAGCCCCAGGGACAGGGGACCCGTGCACCAATGTCCCTCCCGCTGCAGCTGTTCCGGAGCTGGCCCTGAGTGCCCATAGGCCCAAGGCACAGGAGCAGCCCTGAGCGGGAGCCCTGCCGCGAGCCCAGGGCCCGAGCCAGCCTTGGCTCCCGACTGGGCAGGGGCTGCACTGGGTCCTGACAGGGCCTGACTCTGTGCCCTGGGGCTGGGGGAGCTGTCACGGGGCAGGGAGGGCCAGGGCTGGCAGTGGCTGCTCAGGGATGGCTTTGGCCCGTGTCCCTCCAAGCAGCCACTGCCCAAGCAGCTGCGCTGCCCCCGGGCTCTCCTCCCGGCCTGCTGGGCTTTGTTGGGTGGCACAGCCTGTGCCAAGGGGCGGCAAGGTGCCTGCAGGCCCCAGCTCTGGGGGAAACGGAGAACATCCTGCCCGCATCCACCGTGCTGCCAGCTCAGCACTGCAGCACAGCACGGGCTGACGCTCCCCATTGCTCCCACAGGTGCGGCCAGCCCCACCACACGTGTTCTGGATTCCCAGAAGGGCCCTGGAAGGGGTTTCTGGATAGGATTAATAGCAGGCCTGCTTTTTTTGGAGCTTATTTTCATCTTATGCTGTGTCCAAATTTGGACTTGCTGAAAGAGAAAAGGGTGAGTGTTTTGTTCACCTTTCCCTCAAACAGCTTCTTTTAAAAGTCTAATGTTGTAGACAGGAAATGTTCCCAGAGAGGCTGCTGTGGGGTTGTTGCCAGTCTGTGATTGTCCAGAGAAGCTGGGGAGCCTTGCCAGCTCTGGGCGCTGCTGTGCAGGAGGCTCCCTGTGTGCCACTGGCAGCTGGGGCCTCAGCCACCTCCTATCTCCACAGGGATGCCTCTGCAGATTCACAAGACTGGCCAAATACCCCAGCCAGGGGGAACTGGTCCTGTCATCTCGCATCTCCGTGCCCGTGTCTGTTGTCCCTTCCACGGCTGCATTACCAGCTCATTGCTAGCGACAGCTTGTTGGTATCACCACCCAGAGCAGGAGCCTCTGTCCCCAAAGGTGCTGCCCCTGGTGTCCAGCCAGGCCAGGAGGTGCAGCCCTCCTACCAGGGAAGGGCCTGAGCCTGGCAACATCTTTGGGGTTCAGCTCAGGTGTGTCTGTGCTACCACCAGCTCTGGCGGAGCTGCTTGTCTGGGCACAGCCAGGGCTGGGCAGGCAGCAGCTGAGCATGGGGCTCCTGAGACAAAGCAGCCCCATTTTGTCTTTGTTTTACATTTATACACAGCAGAAGATTTTAGAAATATTTAGAAACATTTTTTGTAGAAAAATATCCCTAAATATTTCTTCCCTTTTCCTATTGTAGTTTTGGATTTTTCAAAGTAGTTTTAGAATTCTGAAAATTTTGGAACACTTTTATGCTTGCCGAATAAAAAATAAAACTGCATTTAATTGGTGATCATTACTCTTAGATGAACTAAGTCATCACAAGACACCCAGTGTACTGGAGAGGCTCTTTTCCCACTGGAGATTTTTACCTAGTGACAACAACAGACTTAAAGCCCTTTCACTGATAATTTCCGGGATTTCTTACCAGCTCATCTCTCAGTCTTCAGAGGCAAACTTTGAGCACAGTGGGCATCTCCTGCTGTGCAGGAGGGTCTCTGTGAGCCAGCTGACACCGGGGCCTCTTTTGCGGAGATAAACGCAACTCCACGACTTTGTGAAAGTTGTAAAGTTGGTATGTTTATTACTGTGCTGGATGCATGTGGAGATTCCTCTCCTTAAAAGGCATGCATACCTCTGGGAACTCCAGATCCTTTTTTATCACCCTCTCAAATAGATATGCATCCAATTTTACGATAGGTTCCTACATATTCATTTTTACAAATTTGGTGTGACATTTACCGCTAGTTAATCTTTATCAGGAAGAATTCCCAGGTCAGGTTGGCCTGTTCTCATAGCAGTTCCTCTGTCTCTGTGTCCCCTGCCAGCCCCTTATCTCTGTCCTTGACTGAAGCAGTTTCTCTGAGCCTAGGCTTTTTACCAGTCAGACTAAACAGCTATGCTTTCCAACTACAGACTTAACTCAAAGATGTACATTTCACCTAAATCAAAATGGATTTCTACTCTGGAAAATTTCTACTCTGTCTCTTTTCCCCCCTTTCCTAGAAAATAAGTAAATTCTTTTATCTAATGCAAATCCCTATGACAATAAGTGTCTCTTAATGCTTTACCATGTACGTTTGATAAGGAGGTTAACACAGCTGTTTGCTGTAGTATTCTCCAATATCACATTAGCAATATAATGGATAACCCTAAAATTAGCTTATTCCAGCTAATATTAACAAAACTACAATGGGATGACACATTTTATTAAGGATTCCATTGTCAGTTGGTGACCACCCAAAGATCACATTCCACCAGTGATGATCTGCAGTTTGCTTTACTCTTTGCAGAATTCTGGTTATTTCTTTGGTATCATGAGAGACAGTAATCAGGGCTTTCTCTGTTTTCTGGAATTTCCTTCGAGATCTGCAGTAGGTCTTGGTGCTTAATTAATTGTTTTATCAATGTAAGGTCCATCCCAACAGGAGTTGGTGATAGTCTGTGTTACATTGTGTAATTGGTTTTAATCAACTGGTGGGATGTCACGGGGGCCATGTACAAAAAATCACACCCGATAATCTTAACAACATTGCAAATACAAAAATTAAAATTATTTCTTCTAGACAAAATAATATTGTTGTTATCAATTTTTACAGCAGCACAAGCAGTTCTCAGGCACACATAACTTTTACTAGTATATATGAGCACAGTTTTCTGATCAGTGACTGCATGAATCTCAAAGTGGCAAATACTCTGTTCAGTGTCTAGACACACATTTGGGCATTAATTGTATTGCTTTCACAAATGAATCCCAGTTGTTCTCTAGTAATGCAGGATTCTAACTTTACTGTTGGCCTCTTTTCATTCACCTTTCCAGCCCACACCCTATGTTCTGAAGGGTAGAGCACTGTTTTTTCATTATTTAATCCCAGTGCAGTGATGGGGCGGATAACATAAACAGTGGCATAATGTTAGGTAAGAACCAAGGCAGTGGCCACATTAGAAGCAGGATCATAGGTGAAATTTACTATAGTCCACCAGGATTGAAACTTCTTTACAAAATCAATCACATTATCCCAGACAACTTCCCAAATTTCAGCTGGAAAATTACCTTCACCCCCTTCCCGTATGATCAGAGCTGCTGTTGCCTACATCTATAACTGTGCTTGTATACAACTGAAAGCTAAAGACACATTATTTCCAACTGTACCAAGTGCTTCTAATATTACCCTGTGGTCTTGGCTCCCAGCCTTTTCCCACTTTGGCAGTACTTTGGAAACCTGCCACTGGCTAGTTCCTAATGCCAATAGAGCTGACTGTTAAGGCTGCTTCAATTTTGCTAGGTCACCTGCTGCAGTGGCCAGCTTATTCATCAGTATTTCTGAATCAATTCCATTTAAAACTCTCAATCCATTCCCTAACATCCAAGTTAGATAATTTCTTGTTCTGCTCCTGAGCTATATCTCTCTTTGTAACCACCTTGTGCAGCCCTCAAAGGATGTTCTTAGGAAAGAGGAGCAGGCTGGTTGGATTTTTGAGATGTTAATTTGCACTAGCAACTCAACACGTTTGAGAGACCATTCTGGATTGAACAACAGTTGTTTTCACTTACATTCTTCCCTACGTAGGGGCCTGTTTCTCACACTTCAGGTTCAAGTTTGGGTTGGGTCTGAACTATTTGATTACCAGCGTGGGTTGTATAAGGTCCTAACATTGTAAAAAGTGCAGTGTTGATTTAAAATTTAAATGAGAGCTTTATAGCATCTCGAGCTTAAAGGCAGGTCACTTCTACAGGCTGTATCAAGGAGAAATTACACCAACAGTCTGATTCACTTGGGCTATCACAAACTTCTTGGTGCCTGTATACGGGGAGGTTGAGACACTAATTTCATCTGGTTTCTCATTAGCCGTCTCATTGACTACCTAGCACTCTATTTTGAATTCTTCTCTCTTGATCTCCTGAAGTGTCCACAGTTCTCGTTCTTGCCACTCTTCCTCCTCATATACCTGATCTTCATGAATTACTACAGTGGACAGGTTTAGCTCTTTTATCTTAGAAAGTTCTCCCATGGATCCAGTATACAGATTGAAAGCTTGGGACCAAGGCCATTCAGCATTGCTTTGGATAGAGGTACTCTCTCATTCTAAGACTCCAGTTATAATTACATACAAATCAATTCTGTAATTGAAATGACAAACTACCCCTGGCTGCAATATACTCATTTTGCCTGAGTAAGTTTTAATCTCAGTTCATTGTTTCTTCATGTCCCTCTCTAAGGGGCTCCTGGGGCTTTCTTCACTCAAGAGCGATGGATCCAGGCATTCTACTCCTTGGTCTGGATTGCAGAGAAGGTGATGAGAAGCACTTGCAGTGATCTCTCTCACTGTGCATCCAAAGTCTTTTCTGCAAGAGGCTTAACATATACATAATCTCTAGACTGTATGTTATGTACTGGTCTGTCTAGCTCTTTGCTCCGAGTTCTAGCCACGTGTTTTTCAATTTCTCTGAGCTGTTTGCTTAAAGCCACCATGCAGGTGGCCAGGGTTATCTCTCCAATGTGGGTGGACATTCTCTTTCGTATTCCATATGGTCTTCCATAAAGCATTTCAAAAGGACTCAGCTTTTCTTTAGCTCGTGGTTTAGTCTGAATTCGCAGCAGTGCCAGTGGAAGAGCCTGGGGCCAGGGCAGATTAACATCCTGCCCCAGTCTTACAATCTGCTGCTTAATCAAATGATTCATTTTCTCCACCTGGCTGCTTGATTGCGGGTGGTATGGAGTGTGAAGTTCTCAATCTATGAATCTATGCCCAGGTGGCTACTAATCTTTGGCACTCTTTTGGAAATGAAATGTGATCCTCTATCCGAGGATATTGTGGCTGGAGCTCTGAAGCATGGTATTATTTCTTGTAATAATACCATGGTCACCTCTAGAGCTTTGACAGTTCTGGTGGGGGATGCTTCTGGCTAGCCTGAAAATGTATTTGTCAATACTAATAAATACAGATTCCCCCCCTTTCTCTTAGAGTTCTGAAAAGTTAATTTGCCACAGCTGTCCAGGCCCATGGCCTCTCTTAATTTGACCGAGTTTCGGCCTGGGGGTATTTTTGGGGTTTGTCTGGAGGCAAGGATCTCACTGTTGGTTTACCTGAGTAATAGTGGCAGATTAATTCTTGGCAATGATTCTTTCAGTCAGACATGACTTTTAGAAAGCCTGTGGAAACTACTACTTAAAAGTCAACCCTTTATTTTGATGCACTCTGTATCACTGGCAGCCTTGGTCATTCTGGGAAAGGAGCCACACTTTATAAAAGCTTTTAAGTAGTTAGGCCCCAGTGTGTTTTCTGGTGCTCTTCTTTCACTAGTGATCACAAAAATGGGAAGGGATTACTGGCTGTCTTTCAACGGCAGCCCACCCCTTGTGGTTGCATGTCTCTTTTGATTAGTACTATTATATTTTGGCTTACTTTTGAGGGAAATCTGTCCATAATTACTCCACTTTTTGCTGCTTTATTTGCCTCTCCATCCACTAGCTCATTTCCTTCTTCCAATTCTGAGCTCACTCTCTGGTGTGCCTTAATATGCCTTTTCAGGCAGCTGAACTGCTTCCAGCAGCTGCATTGTCTCTTCTTTTGGTGAGGTTAGCAGTCCCCTCTCGTTCCAGATGGCTCCATGTGCATGCACAACTCTGAATGCATACCTCGAGTCTGTATAGATGTTTATTCTCTTTCCTTTTGCCATTTCCAAGGCACGGGTCAGGGCAATTATCGCGGCCTTCTGCGCAGAGGAGCCTGTCGGTAAGGGCCTGGATTCTATTACTTCTCTGCAGGTAGACACTGCATATCCAGCATGTCGCTTTCCACTGGCAACGTGGCTACTACTGCCATCAGTGAACCAGGTCTCTGTATCGTCTAGACGAGTGTCTTTAAAATTCTGGGCATCTGGAGTAAGTAGCTTCAATGGTCTCCAGGCAATCGTGGTGTACTGCTTCTCCTTAATTTCCACTGAGAAAAGAAGCTGGGTTGACAATATTAGTCACCACGATCTCTACATCATCTTGCTCTACCATGATGGCCTGGTATTTCAGAAAATTCTGTGGTGAAAGCCAGAGGCCACCCTTTGCTTCCAGTACTGCGGGCACTGTGTGGGACACTAGCACAGCCATTTTTGTCCCAGGGTAAACTTGCGTGCCTCTTGAATATTCAGCACGACTGCTGCTACAGCTCTGAGGCAACCTGGCCATCCTTTTGCTGATGCATCTAGTTGCTTGGAGAGGTAAGCAACTGCCCTCTGATATGGACCCAAGTCCTGAGCCAATATTCCCAGGGCAATTCCCTGTCTGTCATGGGAAAACCAGAAAGAATGGTTCACTTACATCTGCAAGTCCCAAAGCTGGAGCTGACATGAGGGCACTCTTTAGCTGGTGAAAGGCCCGTGTGCCTTCCTTTGTCCACTGGAGATCTCTGTTTCCACTGGCAATAAGAGCATAGAGGAGTCTTACGAGCAGTCCATAAGTATAAACCCACAGTCGGCACAACCTTGCCATGCCTAAGAAGGTTTGGAGTTCCTTTATTGTCTGGGGTTTTGGGGTTTGGCATATGGCTCCTTGCGAGCCTGCCCTAATGTCCGTTGCCCAGCACTCACCTGGTACCCCAGGTAGATTACTTTCTCTTTCACTGCCTGTGCCTTTTCTTTGATACTCTGTGTCCTTGGGGTCCTAGAAAATTCAAAAGGCTTACTGTCCAGGCCAGACATGCTTCCCTCGTCCGAGTGGCTACTAGAAGATCATCCAGGTACTACAAAAGCCTTCCTTCTTCCTGTGGAGCTTCCCAAAACTCCAGATCTTTTGCAAGTTGCTCCCCAAACAGAGTAGGGGAAATTTTGAAGCGCTGAGGAAGCATGCGCCATGTGAGCTGGGTTTTGTGCCCACTTTTAGGGCTTTCCCATTCGAATGCAAAAATTTTCTGTCTGACTTTGTGGATATGGAGGCAAAAGAAGGCATCATTTGATTCTAAAATGGTTAACCAGATTAGCTCAGGTGTTAAATAAGTTCATAAGGTATATGGATTGGCTACCACAGGATACAGATCTTCTGTTACTTTATTGACAGCCCTCAAATCCTGTACTATCCGGTCTGACCCATCAGATTGCAGGTAAAATGGGAGTATTGAAATCAGATTGGCATTCTTTTAATAATGCTAACCGCAGAAAATTTTCAATTATTGGACTGATTCCTTCCCTGTCTTCATTCTTTAGGGGGTACTGCTGCCTAATTCTGACTTGTTGTGTCCCTTCCTTAAGCTTAATTACTATGGAGGAGGCATTTTTCGCCATCCCTGGTACACCAGAGGTCCATACCCTGGGAAATACTTGACTTAGTATCTCTTCATCAATTTCCATCTCAATTTCAATAGCTGTTAAGGTTAAATTTAATACCTCAATGTACTTTTGATCATTCAGCTCCAGAGGACCCTCTCAATAAATCACTTCCTAAAAATGCCTATGCTGAATGGGGCATATACAAAAACTTATGCATACCCCATTGTTTGTTTTCCCAATTCCCCAGCCACCTCCTCTCTTCACAGGGATGATTCTGCAGCTTCACAAGACCTGTCAAATAACTCAGGCAGGGAAAACTAGACCTGTCATCTCTCATTTCTATGCCAGTGTCCGTTGTCCCACGGCTGCGCTACCAGCTTATTGCTGGGGACATGCTGTTGCCACCACCACCCAGAGCAGGACGCCCTGTCCTCAGAGGTGCTGGCCCTGCGTGAGAGTCTGTCCTAATTTTCCCTCATCTGCCTCACGATCGTCTTTGGGAGACCACTGAAGAGAAGACCCCCCCATCTATATCTGGCTCTGAAGGAGAAAAGTCACACGCCACGGACCCTGAGACCTGAAAGCTCAGTTTTGAGCTGTTGTTTCCACAGGAGTGTTTGCTGTATGCTAAGAAGAAGACACCATGCCCCGTTTGCAACAATAGCAGCTTTGGAAGCTGTCCCACCTCTTGGCCTGGCTGGACTTCTCCTGAGTTTCAGGTGGTCTCCCATAGAAGACCCTTGCCTGTTTTACAACCACCGTGACAGACAGACGGAGATGTGAGAAGCTTTTCCATCAAGGACTGAGACATGAAACTCCAAAAAAGGCCCCTCTGCTCCTTCCAAGGACTGGGACTGAAACCCCCAGCCCGGGGGAGGTGTGTGGGGAGGCAAGCTGACCAAAGCGAGATGTTTGCCTGCAGATTGTGACCACTGGAGCAAGAAAACAATGGCTCTCATTTACTGCTGAGAACACCGACTACCTGTTACATCTATCAAGCTCATTTACTGCTGAGAACATGGACTACCTGTTACATCTGTTCCCTATTGTATCTGTTTCCCCCCCCCTCGCAATTTTCAGTAATAAAAACCTCTGAGTTAGCTAGCGCCTTTGAGATCTCCCCAGCGTAGCAGGCGGACCCTCGGCTGGACTGCACCAAAGTTGGTACAGTTGGAACAGTTGGTACAGTTAGTCTCTGAGTTGGTAGCTATATCCCCCCTCTCTCTCTCTCTCTTTCTCTCTCTTTTTCTCTCCCTTAATCCCTCTATCGCATTTTTGCTGTAGTTATTTCAATAAAACTGCATTTGATTTGATTATCACTGCAAACCCCCTTGTACCGTGTTGGTGTTTTGCACTCTGAGATCATTCCTACGAACCATCAGGTCATCTGTCCACTAGGACAGACCCTGACACCTTGGCAACCAGAAGCACAGGGAGCACAAACAGACACAGCCAGGAGGCCCAGCAGCTCTTTCCTGAGGGCCCATTTCATGCAAGAACTGGCCCTCAGAATATTAAACAAAATAAAAATAAAAGGGTTGGGAGAGGAGGCGTTGAGGTGGCCTCACAGGTTCAACTCTGCACTCTGCTTTTGTCACCAGCATTACCCAAGTTCCTGTACTTTTTTCCTGGAGAATTTGCAGTCAACAGAGCTTCACTCCCTCTCATCAAATCAGTCTTAAGGCCAGCTTCAGGCTGGGTCATTCATTTAGACTCGAGCACTGACTGGGGTCCAGGCAACAAAAGAACATTAGCTGCAGGCCACCCATACAGCTTTTCATATTAATGAGCACAAAGCCTTTATTTCTGCAAGCTCAGGGATGCTGGGGGGATCTTTGCACCATCAGGCCGAAGTACAAGGCTCTGGATCCTCCAAAGGAACAGGGCCAGCCCCCTTGAGTGGGAGAAGGCGCGACCTCAGTTGCAGCCCCGGGTGCCTCCTGTGGGCCAGGGCACGGCCCTGGCTGTAAATGTGTTGGGCTGCAGCACAGGGCCATGGCGGAGCTCAGCACCCTCATCAGAGCCCAGGGCCACGGCCCTTCCCTGCCGGGACACGAGTCTGCCCCGGCCCGGCCCGGCCTGAGCAGCCCGGCCTGGCCCCAGGGGATGAGCTCCGCCTGTCCGCTGTGCCCGCAGGCCGGGCCCAAGGCTTTGCAAGAGGCTTTCTCCCAGCTTTGCAAAACCTCGGCCAAGTGACCCTTTGCTGTGCTGAGAAGAGTAAAAAACCCCCTCAAATGTAACCCCGCTGCACACCTCATGAGGGATCCCTGCACGGGTTCGAAGAGGCCATCAATACTCCTTTGTGATTCATGAGTGACCTCAGCACCCCTCAGCAGGGACCCCAAAATATCCATGCCTGCCTCATGGGGCCAGGGCTCAGATGATGCCAGGGAAGGAAATGTGTCCTCGGCCCAGGGACACTCAGCATGGGCTCCCCCAGCCTTCAGGGCCACCTCACTGGTCACAGCAGCCCCTGCCTGGCTCCTGCCTGCACACACCGTGGGCATCCACGGCTGCTCCTGGCCATGGAGCTCAGCCTGTGCTGCTGCGGGGTGGCCTTTGCGGCTGTTACGATCTGGACAGAGCTGTGACAACACCATTTCTTTATTGAAATATAAAATGTGGGCCAAGCCCTACCCTGGCAGACGGGGGCTGCCCACATTCACTCCTGGCTGGGAAACAGGGCTTGCGGGCTCTGGGGCAGAGGGTCTTGTTTTGGAGGGGAAAACGAATTTGGAATGTGAGAAGGCCTTCTGATGGTGTTGCAGCCACGGCAGGGCAGATAAGGGCATAAGTGGAGACCTGGGATAACAGGTCAAGTTCTCTTTTCCCGAGTTGCTAGGCCTCTCTTCTGAAGATGCACAGGAGCACCTGTGGAGAGAGGAGGTGGCTGAGGCCCCAGCTGCCAGTGGCACACAGGGAGCCTCCTGCACAGCAGGGCCCAGAGCTGGCAAGGCTCCCCAGCATGGCTGGAGCTGCTGGCACAGCTTGGCCCAGCTGCACAGCTGCCCCTCAAGGCCGTGGCGAGCAGGGCACGGCTCTGGGCAGGCTCCCTGGCCAGGAGCGGGCCCCAGAGCACCTCTGCCTTTCAAGGGCAATCTAATCCCTGCTCTTTCTCCTCCACATTTTGCTTTGCCTCTGCCCTGTTTTTGGCCAGGAAGCCTCAGCGGGAGCGAGCACTGGCTGCAGCCCCAGCAGATCTTAAGCCCATGCTTCAGCTTGGGCTCCCTGCCAGCTGATGCCAAATGCCTTCCTGCAGAGGCTGGGGAGAAGCTGCAGCCAGGTCAGGCTGGGAAAAAGCCCTACAGGGTATGGAAGCAGCAGCAAGGCAGTGAGGTTTCCATGGATGCCCTCCCACTGTGCTGGGCACCGGGGGTTGGACATTGTGATGCTGTAGAACCACACGGCTCTGTGACCCCAGAGCCTGCTGTGACCTCACATCCTGCTGTGACCTCATGGCCTGCTTGGGGATGGACCTCATGGCTGGAATTTTCCTTCTCTGGGAGGGAGCTCATGCTTGCCTGGCTGTTGTGTCCAAGGGCTGCCCTTGCCTCCTCAAGCTGAGCTCACTGCTCTGTGTTCTGGGCACTGGCACAGGAAATCACATCCAATGATTTCTCAGCTCCTCAGGCACTGTCAGCAACATCCCAGCATGCTGAGGAGTAAGTGATCTCTGGCTGGAGACAAGTTCCACATTCCCTCCTGTCAGCAGCTTCCCAGCTGGAAATTTGGCACCTTGGGTGGGCCATAGCTAACACAGTCCTCTGGCTTCATAGGAAAGGTGAAGCCTTTACTTCACCATTTGCTCTTCATGTGCAATTTAAGGCACTGCTTCCTTTTGTGGTCCTCAAAGGACACAGTGAATAAAACAGGGGGGAAAGTCACCCAACCTCTTCAATGCTTGGATATGCCAAAAAAAAACCTTGAGGAGCATAGGGTGGGTGTGTGCAGTCTGACCAAGCCAGAGCCCTTCCATGATTGTGTGGCTGCCTCAGTGACACGGTGCCAGAGTTCTTCAGCCTGGGCTGCTCCCAGCACTGTCACCAGGAGGGGGCTGCCTCCAAAAAGCCACACAATTTGGGTGCTGCTATAGGTCACATTTGCTCTATGGCACAGGTGGAATGCTTCAAGGGCAGGGACAAGGAACAAGGAGAGGTCTTCTGTATGACTCCCAAAGGTGTTTATGCCCAGGAAGGTCAGGCTCAGAAAGACACGAGTCCAGGCTCTAGAAGGGGTTTTTCAACAAGGGGAGGTTCAAGAGGAGGGTACAAAACTTTAACAAATTGGGAGAAACCTGGGGAGAAGCATAAGGCAGGGAATACAGTGTTGAAACCAATTGGGAATTACAGGGGAGGGGAAGAGTTTAAACAAACCAATGAGACCTCAAGGGATACAAAAATGACAGGGAAGTTTCTGGAGAAAGGGGCAGGCATGAGGAGGGACTGACCATGTTCATACTGGGAGAAGGAACAGGTAACATTCAGGAACAAAGGGCAGGTTATTGGGAAGATGGAAAACTGGGGCAAAACCAACAAGAGAGGTGCAAAATAACAATCCATTAAGGATAAAATATGCTATAACAATACAAGAGATGGGGCGGGGGGGTGGGGGTTTGAACTGACCATTGAAACTGAATTGCAGTTGAAAACACAATAGAGACACACTGCAACACCCCAGTGTGGTAGTCTGTTATTTTACAGTTTGTTCTTCTGTAGTAAGTTTTAAATACTCCTTGTTGTACGTTTGTAATGTTTCATTCCACGTATCCCACTTGGTTTCTCTGGTGGTTCAGTCCTGAGTTGTTTATTCACCAAGTATTTGTCAATGCCCCTGTCCATCAAAGACAGCACAGCCTTTTGTTCTGGTGTGTACCCTGTAGTTCATCCCTTCCTCAAAGCAAGATTGGATTTCAAGGTTTGCTCCTTCCCCTTGTTGGTTTCTGTTGGATAGCCCTTGCCCTGCACTCCTTCCCTAATGCCTTCCCCTTGGTAAAAAGTTGTGTCCTCCCCTTCTTCTCTCTCTTCCTTAAAAATCAGTTATTGTCAGTTGTCCCTGACTCCTCTGGGGACACAAACCTTCCTTAGAACTCAAACAAGTGATCTCTCTCGGTTCCTTCACCTCAGTCCCTCGTACTGGGTTGCTGCTGTGTCACCCGTGCCACAGGTGTCGGCTGCAGGGAGCTGCGAGCCCCTGTAGGCACCGCCAGCCGGGAAGGTCCCTGTAGGGATCCAGGGGCAGCCTCTCTTGTGACTGTCCATGGGACTCAGGCAGTGAGCTGGCCAGAGAACATATTGCCTGTGACCCAGCCGCAAAGTTACACCCCAGTGCACAAGGGAAGAGCTAGAGATGGCACCACTCTGGACTTCTGCCATGCCCTGGACACATCAGCCCTGCCCTGCATCCTTGTCCCTCCTTTGGTGAGCTGTGGATCTGATGAAGGCACAGTTTGGAGAATGAGCAATTGCCTGGCTGGTCACATCCAGGGGGTTGTGGTCAATGCCTCAGAGGCCCGATGGACGTCAGTGACCAATGGTGTCCCTCAGGGTGACAGCAGAAGCTCCCTGGACACTGGGGACTCAGTGTCCTGGTGGTGCTGCTGGACAAGAGAGCTGGAGGTGCCTCCAAAGCAGAACTGTTCTGATTGCCCAAGTCTTTCAGACTTGCTCAGTGAATGAGGAGCTGATTGAAGTGAAAAGATACTGAGAAACCACACAGTCCCTTCCCTGGGAAGAGACATTTCCCCATCCAAACTTCCTCTCCCTCTCTTTATCCCACTCCAAGAGGAACAGACACGTATATACATCTATCTATCTATCTATCTATCTATCTATCTATCTATCTATCTATCTATCTATCTATCTATCTATCTATCTATCTATCTATCTATCTATCTATCTATCATTCTATCTATCTATCTATCTATCTATCTATCTATCTATCTATCTATCTATCTATCTATCTATCTATTTCTGTCTTAGTTATTTAACTATCCAGCGATCTAATATCTACCTGTCTTCCTATATATCTATCCATCTATCTATCTGACAAAATAATTTCAGCTTTAAATTAAATCTCTTTATTTATCCTTATCCTTTGAAATAGAGTTTGGAAAGTAGTATTTTTATACAATTACATTTTTCAAAGACTTTAATTAACAGATGCTTTTAATCTCTCCCTCATGAAACTGCAGCAAATTCCTCCCTGACTGACAGTGATGAGTGCCTGCTGTCAGGGAGGGATCAGAAGGTCCTGTCCAGTGGGTGCGAGCAGATGTATGCCCTCTTCTCCAGGATCTGCTTTCCAGCTTTTTTAATGGAATCATCCAGGTTTTCATTGGCATTACTGGAGAAAGAGAGAAAAGTCAACTAAGGGAGCATAAAGAGCCGTTGTAAATTTCTTTCAAGAAGTGTTTTTGAGTACGAGTGCAAGAGTGAGTGCCAGGAAGAAACTGAACATTCTCTTCTGAAGAAGATTGATTATTACAGACTGAGCTTTGGAGAGCCAATGCACAGCTGGTCAGAATTTCCCACACAGTCCAAATCCCTCGTTTCTATCAGTCACTTGACAGGAGTATATACATAAAATATAGATTTTATATTGCTCAATAAAGAACCCTGGCAGTTTGCTTTAGCTATGAAGTGAAGAGACTCTTCTCAACAGGTTCCGGCTCTGCTGCTTGTTTGAATTAAAAGTAGAGAAAAACGCTTCTGTTGGTCACATAAACCAACAAAAGTTTTATGAGTGTGTGAAAGGCATAAGACGGTAAAACTCATTCCATTTTATAGTACTTACAGTCTCTTAATTCAGCCATGGGATAATTGGGCCACCATTCACTATACCAAAAAACTGGAATAGGCACTGGAAAACAAGTTAGTTTCAAAACTAAGTTTAGAAAAAGTGAATGAATTTCATAAAGAAAAACATGTAGAAAAAACATAGGAATTTAAACTTCTCAAAGCCCTTTGATAATAGAGCCCTGATTCCCAGTCATGTCCAGTGCAGCCTCAGCTGTCCCTTTGAGGCCAGAACTGCCAACGCTCAGGGCTGGGATGAGCCTTCACCCAGAACTGGCTCCAAGACTGATTGGGAATCAATCCAGAACAGGGCTCACAAAAAGAGCAAAGTTTCACGGCCAAATCCAAACCTTCATCAGGCTGGATTTGTTTTAACACTGAACTGGAGCATATTTGCTTGTGCTGCAACACCGTTGCCATTAAACTTTACATGAGCTACAAAATAAGCATTGCCCTGTCCTGAACTGTGCTGCCCAAACACTGCTGAGAACTTGCTGTGCCTCTGCCCTGTGCCCCTGGGGCTGCTCTTGGCCAGGCAGCCTCAGTGGGAGCCAGCACTGGCTGCAGCCCCAGCGGGCCCCCCAGGACAAGGCCCAGCAATGAGGAGGCCAATGAAAGCTCTGGGCAGCAGCAGAACCGTCCCCAGAGTTCTTTGGACAACCATGGACTGGCCACAACTCCACAGCAGCACGACTACGAGTCAGGCTACCAATGCTATGGAGCAGAGTTATAAGAAAACTGTGGAGAAAAATCAGCAACTGACCGTCTGATCTCATACAGCTTGCGAATGCCAAGATAGCAGCCTAGCAGCACAAGTGGCACAGTGAACACTATCACCACTGTGCCTATCATGCATTTCCTGCGAAACACCCTGGGGACAGACAATTCTTGGGAGGCGCATTGGATCCGGGCCATATATTCCTGCTTCAGTGACAACATCTGTGGGAGCAATGGGGAGCGTGAGCCCGTGCTGTGCTGCACTGCTGAGCTGGCAGCACGGTGGATGCGGGCAGGACGTTCTCCGTTACCCCCAAGGCTGGGGCCTGCAGGCACCTTGCCACCCCTTGGCACAGGTTGTGCCACCCAACAAAGCCCAGCAGGCCGGGAGGAGAGCCCGGGGGCAGCACAGCTGCTTGGGCAGTGGCTGCTTGGAGGGACACGGGCCAAAGCCATCCCTGAGCAGCCACTGCCAGCCCTGGCCCTCCCTGCCCTGTGACAGCTCCCCCAGCCCAGGGACACACACCCAGGCCCTCTCAGGACACTCTGGAGCCTTGCCCTCCCCCTCTGCCCATTCCCCACCATGGGCACCCCATGCAGTGGCTCGATGGTTTCAGGACATGTCTCACATGGAGGGACCCCAGCAGAACTACTCAGCCAGGCTGAGCCTGGCACAGCAATCACCTTCTGTGGCACTGTCTGGCATCTCCTCATGTCCTGTATACGTGGCTAGCACGGGTACATTGCGTCCTCCAGGATGTGCTGCCTTCTGGAAAGACTTTTGGTCCATCTCTGGAGAAAGGAAAAGGGACAGCCAGATCAGGTAGAGCCATTGCCCAGTGGGGAGGTGGCATCTTCAAGGAGTATCACTTGGGAAAGACATGGATAAGGATCAGGGAAAGGCCAAGGCCCTTGGGGCTGCCTCAGGGCCCTCCCTCCTCCAAATATCTGCCCCACCGGATCTGCCCAGAGACCAAGAAATCCCAGGCCCATGGTGCAGTTTGGGCTCTCACTTAGCTGATGCCAAATGCCTTCCTGCAGAGGCTGGGGAGAAGCTGCAGCCAGGCCAGGCTGGCAAACAGCCCTGCAGGGCGTGGAAGCAGCAGCGGGGCAGCGAGGCTGCCATGGATCCCTTCCTGCTGTTCCAGGCACAGCATGTCCCGATGTGCAGCCAAAGCCTCCGGCTGCTGAGCCCCAGGACAAGGCTGAGGGAAATGCACCCACCATCGAGCCTCTCCAGGTCAATCAGGATTTGGTCCAGTTGTTTGGATGCCTCCAGGAGCACATTCTGTTTTGTAGGTTTTTTCTTCCCTCTCAGAGGACCTTAAGAGAAAATATTTCCATTTCACCAGGAATAGATCCCACAGATGCAGGGCTCAGCCTGTGGGGTCAGCAGGGACACACTACTCACCCCTGCGATGGGAGCTGGGCTTGTGTGCAACATCCACCAAAGGACCTGGGAAGATCCTTCCTGCAGACACACCTGTAACTCAAGAGCCACAGAAGCTTCTGTCACACAGTTCCTGCCAGGTTGTCAATGATTATTCTCTCAGAACTTACCTGCAGAAGCTCCCATGGGTTCCAAACCATCTTCCATCCCAGCTGCTGGCAAAGCAATGGCACCACTCTCATCTGGAAGGGAGCACAGACCAGACCCATTTCCATGGTGTGCTGGCATCCCCCTCTGCCTTTGGGAACTGTGCACTGCAAGGGGATCGGGTAAGGCTGTGGGAGCCAGATGTGAATGCACAAGGCCAAAGCTGCACAGGGGCCTGGGGAGCTCTGGGCAGGCTCCTGGTCACTCTGCACCCTCTTTGCAGGGCCTGTCTGACATCCCTGGAGGGCAGGCACTGACGCACAGCCAAGATGGCAGCTCAAGCCTCATCAGGGCTCAGGCCCAGAGGCACAGCAATTACCTCCTGTGACTGTGCTGGGCATCACCTCCCTTCCTGCAGCAGAGGCTGCCAATGAGCCCCTGCTTCCTGCAGGAAATGCTGTTTTCAGCACAGCCTTTCGGTTCATCTCTGGAGAAAGAAAAAGAGACAGCTAAATTAGGTGGGTATGTTCCCCTTTCTGGGAGGTGGCATCTTCAGGAAGCAATACTGGTCAAACTGATGGATAAGGAGCAAGAATTCGTAAAAACTTTTGGGATTGGCCAGGGTTCACCGTTCTCTAAATTGCTGTCATTCCTGATCTCCCCATGGTCCAGGCAATTGCAGGGGATCTCAGGGCTTGTATGAACCATGGTGCAGTTTAGTCTGCCTGTCAGCAGATGCCAAATGCCTTCCTGCAGAGGCTGGGGAGAAGCTGCAGCCAGGCCAGGCTGGCAAACAGCCCTGCAGGGCGTGGAAGCAGCAGCGGGGCAGCGAGGCTGCCATGGATCCCTTCCTGCTGTGCTGGGCACGGCGTGTCCAGATGTGCAGCCAAAGCCCCCGGCTGCTGAGCCCCAGGACAAGGCTGAGGGAAATGCACCCACCACGGCGCCTCTCCAGGTCATTCAGCATCTGGTCCAGAAGTTTGGCTGCCTCCAAGGATTTCGTGTCTCCTATGTCTCGGTTCTTCCATTTAGGAGGACCTTAATGGAAAGTTCCATTTTTCCTTCAGGCCCAAGTGGCAGTGAGGGCACCTGGGTGATTGGTGCCCTCCCAGGCACTCCCTCAGCTCTTCCTTCCACTCAGGAGCAGGGCCAGGGGCACCTCGTGCCTGCAGTGGCCCCACACTGGGATGGAAGGAGCCCCTTGCGGGGCAGTCAGGGCAGAAAGGACTCCCTTGAGCTGCTGCAGCTCCAAACACAGCCCCAGGCAAGGCCAGGGCTTGGCAGTGGTAGAAGGAGCAGCTCAGGCTCCCTGGGGCTGGCAAAGGAGCTGAGAAAGGCTCAGCCCCATGGAACAGCCCTGGGCCCAGCCCCTTCCCTCTGTGCTCTTCTCTGTGGCTGCACAGAGCACATGGAAGGACACACTGGCATTGCACACGGGAGGATGTTGGACAGATAAATGATCCTTTTTCTCAATGACAGCGATCCTGGAGGATTTTGCAGCCTGCATTGCTGCTAGTAAATTCAAGGTAAAGAAGCAAAAAGGGTCTTTGCAAAATATCCGCAGATGTTTTATTCAGCCGTGCAGTGAAATATTCAGGTCCCAGAAACAGACACACAGTGGTCCAGCTTTCTCTCTCTGGAGGCCCGAGGCCTGACGTTGGTCTCAGGGCACTACAAAGGGCCAGTCAAGGAAATGGGAGGCAATGGCTCAGGAACATAAGAACAGTGGAGGGAGCCAATGTGGTGTAACTTAAGGGATGCCCCCCAGGGCCTCCAGAGTGGGATCGCTCAGGGTCCAGAAGGGAGCAGGGAAAGGTTACTAGATTCTTTCAACCCTGAAATGATGTTAACCTAAAGGGTTCATGGGTGACCTCTTCGCACATGGACACGGATAATTTTGTCAGGAAAGGCAAAGAGAGAACTTACCACCAGCATTCTCCAGGGGTTTCAAGCCATCATCTGATAGGGCATCCAGATAATCTATGACGCCATCCCAATCTAGAGTGGAGCACAAACAGACCCATTTCCATGGTGTGCTGGGATCCCCCTCTGCCTTAAGGAACTGGGCACTGCAAGGGGGTTGGGAAAGGCCATGGGAGCCAGATGTGAATGGACAAGGCCAAAGCTGTACAGGGGCCTGGGGAGCTCTGGGCTGGTCCTGGTCACTCTCCACCCTCTTTGCAGGCCCTGTGACACATCCCTGGAGAGGAAATAGGGCCAGCTGAGGGCCCGTGGGGGTTCTCTCCTTCCCCCAGAGGAAACCCTCCCTAAAGGCCTGGGGAAAACCATCCCCAGCGCTTCCCGGGGAGCAGGGAGCGCTGTCCCGGGAAAGGGGAGCCAGGCTGCCAGCTCACCTGCTCCCCGCACTTGCAGCGGAGCAGCCTGGGCAGCCCTGGCAGGCAGGGCCACGACCAGGAGGAGCAGGAGGAAGAGGCGCAGAGCAAGGGCCATGCTGCCTTGCCCTCTGCCAGTCCCGCAGCTCTTGCTGCCACCGCTGTCCTGACACCGCTGTCCCAATGTCAGCACTGCTGCTGCCACCGCCGCTGCTGCTGCCGCAACAGTTGTGCTCAAGCACTGACTGCTCGCTCCTTGTGCTGCTGTGCAACCACGGGGCTCTGGCACCTCTGTGACCTCAGAGCCTGCTGTGACCTCATGGCCTTAGCTATACCCCCAGATTGCACCCCCACCAAGGGACCAAAGCGCACACACAAAGGAGAAAAGTTCCAAAGTTCAGTCATGAGGAAGACCACAGTCTTCCGCCTCAGAGATCACTAAGAGACCCCTGTGCGAACACCACAGCAAACAATGCATGCCCAGAACGACCTGGATCTGATTACCATGCGAGGCCAGGACAGGAGGGGCCAGGGGTTGAGTATGCATGGCAAGGTTGTGCAATGTAATGAACATGGAACATTTTTGAGAATGAAGATGTGAGTCAGACCAAGGCTCAGGGCACAAGTTTTCACGAGAGCTATCTCGCTTGTGTCGGCTGCTGACAAGACGTACCCAATTCATAATTACATCAGACTGTGGATTCTAATTGTTTTGTGTATCGCTTCAAGAGCACACAGTTTTCAAAGACACAGGGCCTTGCAGGTCTGAGATGACTTTAAAAACAAAACCAACCTTTATGTGCAACACCTGTGTATCAAAACTTCACAATACAAATCACAAGCTAATTTTTGCTGTTAAGGGAATAAAAAACCTCAAAAACCAATAGCAAAACTGTGACCAAATAGAACAGGCAGACAAAACAACCACCAAGAAAAAAAATCAAAACCAACACAAAATTCCTCACAAATCCAGAAAAAGATAAAAATCAGGTGAAGGAGGCAGAGATCCAAGAGCAACAAATGGGCAGAGGAACTACAGGACTACAGAAAGGACAGATAATAAGAAAGAAGAGATAATAAGTGGCTATGGCACCAACGCACCCAGGGGATCTGAGATACTGTTCTCACCCTTCTGAAAACTATCTGAAACCAAAATAAACTGAAAATCAATGATTATTACTGTGATCATGGGAACCTCCATGTTTAGCTCTAATAAATCCATTGTGTTTGAGTTCTGTTTTCCTTGATAAGTCACATCATCTAGCAAGGGGGCTTTTCTGTCCAAGGAAAGACACTGCAGTGGAAAAGGTGGCCAACTGGAAAACATAAGGAACAAGAGCTACAAATAAAGTACTTTTAAAAATATGTTGTTTGGTAGATTTGCTGTTTGTTTATGAGGTTTGGGTCTGTCTTTGAAAGCAGCCCCTTAGATGTTAATGCTCACACAAGTCCTTTCTAAAGGGCTGTCTTTGCAAAAACCCTGCCAATTTGGTGATGCAAGACAGAAACAGCTTCCCTTGGGCTACAGCTGGAAGGCTTGGAAATGTGTTCCAGAAACTCATGATGGGACAAAGTCTGATTAACACAATTTAATATCATGAAGTGCAGGATTGTGAAATACCAAGCTGTGTTATGTGTCAGGTACATACAGGCAACGTATGTATTTGTCATTGTGATATGTGGGGAAACCAACCATAGGACAGTTATAAAGACAAATTCTAACAATAACTGAGGAAAGTAAAGCATGGGAAAAGGCCTTTGAACCTATCTTTTGTTTGCAATTAACCTGTATGAGTCTTAAGTTGATTTAGGAGCATTTGAATTAAAGCATTAAGGATATTCCCGTTTGACAGGAACTTTCTGCTTGTAGCTAAGCCTTAAAGAGTTTTGCAATATTAACCTTTTAATTTTAGTATAAATTAAGTATAATTTTAGAATATTCCTTGTAGTAAGGATCTTGGAAACTACAGCTTTAGAATATATAAAAAGGAAGCATGCTTATCTCAGGCCTTAACAAAACAGAGAAAAGCAGCTTCAGAAAAGAAGATGAACATCAACTCAAGGATTAATAGTTTTGACCAAGGGAAGCTGGACATCACTGTGATGAGATTTATAGTCCTTGCAATTAAAAGTTGGACACACATCTGGAGACCTGGACCTCACCAGATGAGATACTTCTTCCTTATTTCGGAAACCGGACCACCACCACCTGGGACACTCCTTTTCTGGGATACATCCTGAGAAAAACTAAATCACAATAGTGTATAAAATTGTGACACAAAATTGGGAATAAAAACTGCTGATGAGTAAAAATTGGAATAGAAACTCTTGAGAAAGCTTATGAATACCCCTATCAATACCTGTAAGCCTCAACTATCGGTGTGCAGTGGGAGGGAAAACTTCTCCCACTGTACCTACCACTGTATTGCTCATACTTTACCATATTATTTAATAAATTGATTGCTGCTTGAATATTGGCCTAGTCAAGCTTCACATTTATAACAAGGTGTAAGTTATCCAATAAAATAATTACAGTATTTAAATGACAAGCAGCGGGAAAGGGCTGTGCATTGGAATGACAGGAAACAGACACATAGGCATGATGGACAAGTGTCCCAGCTGTTATGTTTTCCCAATTACCCCATCATAAAATAACCAAACAATATTTAAAATAGTAACAATTTTAATTGAATAGTTAAATAAAAAAATATAAAATTGGATACAATATAATTTGATTAAAATAAGGGATAATTTGGTTCCAATAATAGTGCATAAGCAAAAGTTAACCACGGGGTACGGAGTGCAGGGCTCTTGGACCCTTGCCACATCACATACAAGCTTGCCAAGAGAAAATCACCCCTTATATGCCATGTGTCAATACTATCTCCTCCCATTTTCGGTTTGTCTTATCTCTATCTCTGCTTTCATTACCACTTTTACCACGCATGTGCCGCTACTCAGTTTGGTGGTCGCACAAGTCTTTGGGAGTCGTCACTGATGAAGGCTCTGTAGTCTCTTCTTTGTCCTTTAATTACCTTTGGGTTACACGTGCGCATCAAGCCAGTACAATGTAAGCCAAGAATAACATATCACTATATCTACATATCAAGGCAATAAATCCCTTATAATTTGCAACTTCTGGGACCCAACCAGGTTTTGCTTCCTTTCTGCTCATTTTTAGAAACTGTATCTTCAGCTTCTTTCCTCCTGTCCTTGTGAACATCTGCCGGAAGGGGGGTAGTGGAGCCCCTCCTCTCCCTCTCTTCTCGGGCATTAAAACTTTTAACTATTTTATTATTCCTAAATATTAGTTACTGTATCAATATTGATTACTGTTTCAATTTTCATCAGCACGAATCATACCAATTTATCACACCAGCCCAACCAGACCAGGAGCACTGGGAGCACAAAGGGACACAGCCAGGAGGCCCAACAGCTCCTTGCTGAGGGCCCATTTCATGCAAAAGCTGGCACTCAGAATATTAAACAAAATGAAAATAAAAGGGTGGGGGGAGGCGGCAGTGAGGTGGCCTCACAGGTTCAAATCTGCACTCTGCTTTTGTCACCAGAAGTATCCAAGTTCCTGTACTTGTTTTCCTGGAGAATTTGCAGTCAACAGAGCTTCAGTCCCTTTCATCAAATCAGTCTAAAAGGCCGCTCGGGGCTGGGTCAGTCATTTAGACTCGAGCATTGACTGGGGGCAAGGCAACAAAAGAACATTAGCTGCACGCCACCCATACAGCTTTTCATGTTAATGAGAACAAAGCCTTTATTTGTGCAAGCTGAGGGATGCTGGGGGGATCTTTGCACCATCAGGCCGAAGTACAAGGCTCGGGATACTCCAAAGGAACAGAGCCAGCCCCCTTGAGAGGGAGAAGATGCGGCCTCAGTTGCAGCCCCGGGTGCCTCCTGTGGGCGAGGGCACGGCCCTGGCTGTAAATGTGTTGGGCTGCAGCACAGGGCCAGGGCGGAGCTCAGCAGCCTCATCAGAGCCCAGGGCCATGGTCGTTGCCTGCTGGGACCCGAGCCTGGCCCGGCCCGGCCTGAGCAGCCCGGCCTGGCCCCAGGGGATGAGCTCCGCCTGTCCGCTGTGCCCGCAGGCCGGGCCCAAGGCTTTGCAAGAGGCTTTCTCCCAGCTTTGCAAAACCTCGGCCAAGTGACCCTTTGCTGTGCTGAGAAGAGTAAAAAACCCCCTCAAATGTAACCCCGCTGCACACCTCATGAGGGGTCCCTGCACGGGTTGGAAGAGGCCATCAATACTCCTTTGTGATTCATGAGGGATCCCTGCACCCATCAACAGTGACCCCAAAACTTCCTGGTGTGCCTCATGGGGCCCAGACCTAGATGATGCCAGGGAAGGAAATGTGCCCTCAGCCCAGGGACACTCAGCATGGGCTCCCCCAGCCCTCGGGGCCCCGCCGCTGGTCACAGCAGCCCCTGCCTGGCTCCTGCCTGCCCACACCGTTGGCATCCATGGCTGCTCCTGGCCATGGAGCTCGGCCTGTGCTTCCGCTGGGTGGGCTTTGCTGCTGCTACCACCTGGACACTGAGGTTACAGCTTCATCTCTTTATTGCAACAAAAAATCTGGGCAAGGCTCTGGAATGTGGACGTGGGGTGGGGGACAAAAGCACCTTCAGTGTCATTTGGAAGACAGGTCAGATGAGGGGGACGTGGTGGTCTCAGCTGTGTACGGAAGCTGCTGAAGTGGTTTTGGGGTTGCGGCACAGGTTGGCATGGACCGGAGTGGGGTGGAGGCATATTGAAGATCCCTGTGGGGAGTGGAGGAGGCTCAGGGATTCCTGCAGGGAGTGGAGGTGGAACTGGGATCTCCACAGGGATCGGCTGCTTCCTCCTGTATGGCAGCTGTTCTGGAGTTGTCCTCTGAGAGCTTTTGTTGGGGCTACCCAGGTCCTCACCACTGCTGGAGGAGCTGCTCAAGGTATCTGGGGGTGAGATCCTGTCACTGTCCTTCAGCTACTGTCGAGAGCTGTGACTGCGGAGAGAGGAGGTGGCTGAGGCCCCAGCTGCCAGTGGCACACAGGGACCCTCCTGCACAGCAGGGGCCAGAGCTGGCAAGGCTCCCCAGCACGGCTGGAGCTGCTGGCACAGCTTGGCCCAGCTGCACAGCTGCCCCTCAAGGCCGTGGCGAGCAGGGCACGGCTCTGGGCAGGCTCCCTGGACAGGAGCGGGCCCCAGAGCACCTCTGCCTTTCAAGGGCAATCTCGTCCCTGCTCTTTCTCCTCCCCACCATGCTTTGCCTCTGCCCTTTGCCCCTGGGGCTGCTCTTGGCCAGGCAGCCTCAGTGGAGCCAGCACTGGCTGCAGCGCCAGCGGGCCCCCCAGGACAAGGCCCAGCAATTAAGAGGCCAATGAAAGCACTGGGCAGTAGCAGAACCCTCCCCACCGTTCTTTGGACAACCATGGACTGGCCACACCTACACTGCAGCCTCACTGGGAATGTTCCCTGCCTATGAGAAGCATTTAAAGGAAGCTGTTTGAGGTAGAGATGAGCACAACTTACTGTTTCTTTTCCTTCCACCACTGGAACCCAGCATAGCACAGCACCATGGAAATTGGCACAGTGAACAGTGTCACTACCGTGCCAGTCATGCAGGAGCTGCGCACATCCTGGGGGCAGATAATTCTTGGGGTGTCCCGTGGATTCTGGGCGTTTGTGTCTGACTTGCCAAGCACTTCTGTAGGAGCAAGGGGGAGCGTCAGCCCGTGCTGTGCTGCACTGCTGAGCTGGCAGCACGGTGGATGCGGGCAGGACATTCTCCGTTTCCCCCAGAGCTGGGGCCTGCAGGCACCTTGCCGCCCCTTGGCACAGGCTGTGCCACCCAACAATGCCCAGCAAGCCGTGAGGAGAGCCCGGGGGCAGCGCAGCTGCTTGGGCAGGGGCTGCTTGGAGGGACACGGGCCAAAGCCATCCCTGAGCAGCCACTGCCAGCCCTGGCCCTCCCTGCCCCGTGACAGCTCCCCCAGCCCAAGGAACTGACTGACAAAAACTCTACAGCCAGCAAAGAGATTGTCCCAGGGATTTCTTCTATTCTTCCCTGCAGCTGGTCTCAGAAACATCCCTCACACTGCTCTAAATGCCCACCCATGGGCTGACCAGCCCCTATGCCTTTCCAGTCTGCTCTCAGAAATTTTTCAACAAATCCACCAATAAATTCCAGGTTACCTCTGTGAATTGCACTCTGCAGTTTCCTTCATTTTTTTCCCAATAGCTGGAAGTTCCTGCATATGGTAATGGTCTTGAGGGTCTCCAATTCTTTTCAGTAATTTTTTTGTATTGAGAGAGATGAAAGAGACTTATTGGTTTTAGTTTTTGAAGCTCTGGTTTTTTTCTTAGAGTGATGGTTTACTTATTATCTACATGTAAACTTATTTTTGTTTATGTTTTTTGTTTCCCATGCAAATATTTTGACAATCTGTCATTCACTTCTTAGGTAATGTTCCGTATATGAACAATTTTGAATCTCTTTATAGCAATATAAAGATTTCAGAAAGCTGTATTTTTAATTTTGAAGACACTCCTTCTCCCCATTCCCAACTTTTATAATGATCCTTTTTGAAACATCCTTGAGAATAGGTAGAGTTATTTGGAAAATGCTTGGCTTAGCCTGGGAATGGATTATCATTTTTAATGCTATAAACCTACATTGCTTCAAGCTTCACAGCCACAGTCATGATTTGTGGCTCAAGGCATGGATGCCTGTCTGAATTAAAACAATGTTTGTGAGGCAGCTGAAGAGCTTAGACCTCAGACATTGAAATTCCTGGGACGAGGAGAAGGAAGAAAGGATAAAATTGTGTTTCAAAGGCTGTTTTTTCACTTCTAGTATGCGAGAAGTATGGTAGAATACACGTGTCTTCAAATGTCATTTAAATCCAGAACAACTCTCTACAGTGCCAGACACCAGGACAAATTACGCAAAACTTTGCATCCTAATGCATCAGCTTTAATTCTAGTGAGCGGTAGGCCTTATTTACAGTGCGATTAGAGCAAATCCACAAAGCAATCTTGCCACTGTGTGAATGGCAAGAAGAATTTGCTTCTGAACAGGTGAATATGTCCCACTCAATCATGACCAAAATTTGCCTTGACTTGGAAGCAAGTAGACAAGAAGCAATGCAGTATTTGGGTTTCATCCAGTGATAAAAGAGACAACTTACGTGTTATACAGAACACATGTACTGATAGGGCCAATAATGCACCCACATGAAGGGATCTTCAGGACATTCCTTTATTTCTTAACCAGGAATGGGCAGCAAAATGCTGGCATTTATCTGAACTGGAAGCCGTATTCCTCTCCTGTTTCTCCTTTATTGGAATTACAATATTGCTGTTTTAAATGATTAATCAAAAGCAAAATTATAAAAAAATGAGAAAATATTTATTTATCTTTTTCTGCAACCAAAATATGGTCTTCAAAACCACCATAGCCAAAGAGACAGCGTCGAGCCTGGGTTCGGTGCTGGGTGAGCCTGGATCAAATCTCTATCACATCAGAGCCCTCCTTGTTCACAAGAGCCGCTTCTAGCGAGGATGTTTTATACAGTTTATTGTGCCTGAGGAGAAGGAGTCCAAGTTTCTTCTGGAATTCTTCACATTCTTAGTTGGTTCTTTCAATGTGCAGAGCTGGACAATTGCCGTTTCGTGGTAATAGCCAGCGTTGATCGAATCCCGGGAAGTCGCTTATTCACATGTATGTTCCTGGTGACTTTGGCTATCTTGATTGATGTTATCAACAGGGCAATGATCGCTCTTAGGCATCTTCCGATGGCTCAGGACGGCGGTGATCATCACGCTGGGTGCGTTTATTCATAAGCTAAATGCGGAGCGTTATCCTGCCTCCTTCAGGAATTTCGGAGTTTGAATAGACATCTACTTCTTGGGCTGCTTGTGGTCAGACACCTGTTTGGATTTCACAATCTTTTTAAAATACATTCTTTTATAGCATGAATTATTTCCCAGCATATATTACAATCCCCCTTCTTTAATTTCAACACATTAATTTATGCTACCTCTACATCCCAAATTACCATTATCTATTTACTTCCTACATCTACCCTCCACTGTTAAGGGTCCCCTACAAAGAGCTGGCTTTATCAAATTCTCATGCCATGCACTCATTGCGGGATTCCCTAATAGCCATTATAATTGTTCCCATTTGTTTTGACCTGTTTCTCAAATTTTGCCAAGACCTCAGCAGCATTGCTTGTACACTTCCCGTCTCCCAGGTTCATGATCATGGACATGTTGTTTCTGGAAGCCAACTCCAGGTCCACTATAGCTATCTGCATACCCTCTACCACGGAGTGTATCAGTCTATTAAAACAAGGTATTAGACAAGGGAGGAATATGACTCCTGCTAGTGAACACAGCACAAAATATATTATTTTGTTCCACCAGCCCCCCTCAAATAATCTGTCCCACCAAGATGACTGCAAGTTCAAATTCCATTTCTGGACTGGGACATGGGCTACTTTCTTAATTTTGGCAGCCAATCCTCTTATGGTTTCCCCATAATCATCAATTTCAATACAACATTATGATTCATTGAATTTTTCACAGATTCCCTCTTCTTCAGCCAGCAAATAGTCTAAAACTATTTGATTCTGGTACACAAAAGCCTGTACCTGAGTGTGCTGCCGACTCAACAATCCAGGGCCTCTGAGGTATGATTCAACACAATTTCCTCCACTGCCTGCAGCCTGATCAACTGGTTCAGTAGATAGATTGCAGTCCTATATCCATAACTCCTGTCCTGAACTCATGTGGCCGGCCCATAATAATCAATTATCCTTGCTGCCAGCCACTCCTCCTCCTCCCAAGTTTGCCTGCCACTTAGGACAGGTATCATTTTCTTCAAGCTTCTTCTCTGCCTCCTCAGGGTCTCATACAGAGGAGCCCCGAGTAAATTGCTTTTTGTTTGAGGAAGAGTGAAGAAAACTGGCTGGATCATGCCCAAAGTGCATGACCCCTTCCACCTTGGAGGTAACTCACTGTAGGCTTTCTTTCCACAATCCAATAAATTCCATCTGGGGCTTTCCATCTGATATTAGATTTCCCTGGGTCTCCCCAATATTCTCTCAGTCCTGCCAAGGATTGGTAAGGATTAGCTCCGGGACTCTTGACCCAACAAAGTGCCATCTGACCATTCCAATCACAATTTGTTTCATTCTTCTGACTCCAGTACACCATAGGAGGTTCTGGTTGCCAGACTTTGCTCTTGCTGTCTGAATTCACCAACAAAGTGGTTATATACGGTGTGTGTCCCACCATTTCAGTATATTCTTTCCCTTCTCGACTGATGCAGATAGTCCCAATCACTCGCTGCTCCAACACCCATCCCTTAGGTCTTAGTGCCAATTTTGAGACCTTTGGGTTGTCCCATTTCAAAAGCTGTTCTGGAGCCAAACCTTCACCCTTACAAGGCCACTTCTCTGCCAATTTCAACCCCCTACAAATCCAATAGTTTGACAGTCCCAATTCCATGGCAATTTCCTCAACTAAATCAGTGAGTAAGTTTCAATCTGGGGAAGGTAGTTCCCCATCAGCATATTGTCTCCTGAACTGTTCCTACTGATCACTCAAAGTTTTCAATCTTTCCCCTTCCACCCTTTTCTTTCTCGGTTCTGACTCCCTCCTTTTCAGCTCCTGAGTAATCACTCTCATTTTTCCCTCAGGATCTATTCCATCTTTGTTCCTTGCAAAACAGACAGCCCTAAACATATTGCAGGCAGACTCTATCATCATTTGCCTGTGCTAAGTCCAACATGGTTGGCTCTCTGTTCAGGGTGAATTTGCTATCAAATTTCATATTTCTTCCCACACAGTACATTTTCCCGTTCATCACGCACATTCCCAGATTCAAATTGTCGTAACACAATCAATTCACCTGGTGATACACTACAGAAATTGATTCTGTCTTTTCCCCAACCCACATTGTTTGGTTACATTGACTGCAAATGGGGATCGACATTGGTTCTACCTTTCTTTTCAGCACTCAGTGTTGGTGCTTGTCTGACTGCTCGTTCAGCGTCCCAGCCTTCAGATCTAAACACAGGATCTCCTTGCCCAATCTGCACAATTTGACCCGAGTGCCGTTTATCAAACAGTACCTGCCAGATTCCCTTGATGCATTTCTCCGGGGCTTGGCATGCTAAGATCCCCTTGTCCCTTCGCTCAGTCGGGACCATCTGAGTGCACTTACTGCACTCATCCAAGGAGCTCTGATTTCCCACATGGATCGGAGTCTCACTGTGCAGAATCTGTATCCTGCACATGGCTAGGCTCAGGCCAACCAGGATTCCCACCAGGGGCGAGGAAGACCATCTTTGCGGCAGCTGGAGTATTCTTCAGGGAACACATTCTCTGACCTAGCCACATTCCTCCTCTTAAAGGAGATCTTGACAGCATCTGAGCTGCATGGTACTTTGATTGACTTCCGACATTCCACATCCAATATTTCTGCCTTAGATTTGAGTTTTCCATGCACGCCCTTCTGGAAAATGTGGAACCACTCTTGTGAATCTAATTCGATAATTCCTAAATTTGCGTCTAGGGTTAGATTGCGGTCAGTCAGCTCAAGCTCCTCTTCCAGACACTGGGGGCACAATCCATTTGGTCTCTGCCCCCTACCAAAGTATACAACAAAAACCCCTTGACAATATTCACACTTGAAGTGTACAAACAGATAGCACACACAGTCAGACAGTATACAACCTATCCGTTCACCATCGGTCATTTATGAGGATGTTGGAGTTTGATCTTTAGGTCACCTGGAGAAGAGGTGATCCTCTACTCGGGAGCCTCCTCCTGATGCTCCACTTTCTTCACCCTGGACACGTGTGTCCAACCTTTTCCTGCCATCCAAATGGCTATGTCTTTTGTCAGGACAAGAAAGGGGCCTTCCCAGTGAGGGGAGAGGGGTAAATCTTTCCATACTTTCACAAGTACTCTGTCACCTGGCTGAATTTTGTGGATAGCAAATCCCAGAGTGGCACTCTGAGATACTATCCCCTGTTCTCTCAATTCCTGTAAGTTTCTGTTTATTGCTACTAAATACGGTTGAATTTGGCTGTCCTCCAATCTGGGGTGTCCCACTGTGTCCTGTGCTTATATGGCATTCCATATAGCATTTCAAAGGGTGAGAGCCCCGTTTCTGAATGAGGCATCGTCCTGATACTAAGCAAGGCCAGAGGGAGGCATTTCAGCCAGGATATCCGAGTTTCTAAAATTAATTTAGAGAACTGTGCCTTCAAAGTCTGAGTCATCCTTTCAACTTGTCCCAAGCTCTGGGGATGCCACGGAGTGGTATTCCCACCAAATGCCCAGTGCCTCTGCCATCTGCTTAATAATTTTCGAAGTAAAATCAGTCCCTTGATCCGAGTCAATGTAATTCACCACCCCATATTGGGGCACAATTTCTTCCAGCAATTTCCTGGACATTGTCTGAGCTGTTGCCCTTGGACTGGGGGAAGTTTCCACCAAATGGGTCAATTTGTCGACTTTTACAAGCACAAATTTGAACCTTCTCAGCTGGGGCAATTCAGTAAAATCAACTTGAATTCTCTCCAAAGCTCAGTACCCAATGTGGCGACTCCCCAGGATTGCCTGTCTTGCCTTGATTTTGTTAACTTTCTGACAGATCAGGCATCCTTGTACCTCTTTGTTTGGCCTATTCATAAATTCCTCTGCACCAGAAAAATTTCCAAAATTGTTCAGCCAGGGCCTGAACCCCCCAGTGTATTTGCTGCTGCAGTCTCCTCAAAATTCTCCTGGTAAAACCTTCAGAGGCTAGTTCTCTCCCATCCAGTAGTTTCCACTTACCTTCCTCCAATTTTCCCCCAATCTTCTCAGAACTTTCAATCTCCTTTGGGGAGGATTGAGGAGGGTCATTTGGGACCTCGATCCCTTTGATCTCCGGGGTACTTACCATCATCAATGCTGCGGTTTTTGCCTCCTGGTCTGCCAAGTGGTTTCCCAAGGTCTGGAACTGCATCCCTGCCTGATGTCCCTTCACATGGACAATTGATATTTCCTCTGGCTCCGTTATCGCTTCCAGAATTTGCCGGATCAATTCCCTGTGCATCAGTGCCCGTCCCTAGGTGTTGATCGTCCCCCTTTCTTCTCAAATTTTCCCAAAGATGTGAACCTTCCCAAAGGCATACCTAGAGTCTGTAAAAATTGTTTCTTTCTTTCCCTTCAGTTCTTTCAAGGCTCTTGGAACTGCATAAAATTCACAAGTCTGTGCTGACCAACCCGCGTTCAGGAGGCCTGCTTCTATCACTTTTCCTGTTTGCCTGTCGACGACTGCATATCGTGACTTCCTTTTCCCTTCAATCACTCTGCTTGAGCCATCTACAAGCCCTTTTCCTCCTTCGTCTAATTCCTCTTCTTCCAAATCTGCTCTTTGTCTGCAATTCGACTGCTTCCACACAATCATGGACGAGTTTTTCCGAAGCTTCCCCAAACAAAAACTGAGCCAGGTTTTGCGCGGTTGATGTCCACAATTCCAAGTCCGGTGAGTGAAATAACGTGGCTTCATACTTCAGCAATCTAGCATCCATGAGCCATTTATCTGCCTTTTGTTGTAGCATGCCCCGCACATTGTGCAGTGCAAATACTACCAAAGGTGCTCCAAAAGCTTCTTGGCTTCCTTGGCTTTCTTGGCTTCCTCCAGCAACAATGCTACAGCTACAATCGCTTGCAAGCACGCGGGCCAGCCCCTGCTTGCAGGATCCAAAAGCCCAGACAAGTAAGCACCCGGTTTCCTGACCCCTGCCCAGTCCTGTGTCAGCACACCATGTGCTGTGTGATTGCTCACATCCATAAACAACTGGAATGGCTGTCTCACATCGGGGAGCCTCAGCACTGGTACTGCTGTGAGCACTTCCTTGACTCCCCTAAATTCTTCCTCATCTTTTCTGTCCATTGGATTCTTTCCATGGTGATATTTTCATACAAAAACTTCACCTTCTCACTGTATCCTTCGATCCACTGCCAACAATATCCCAACAACCCCAGAAGTTGCCTAACTTCTCTTTTTGTCCGTGGGGGTGGTAGGTCAATAATCCCCGCCACCCTTTCAGGATCCAACTTCTTTTTCCCTTTTGCTAACCAATGTCGCAAATATCTGACCTCTGGCTCTGTGAACTGCAACTTTGACTTAGACACCTTCAATCCTTTTTCCCCTAAAACGTTCAAAAGTTCAATGGTACTCGTCCTCACATCCTCCTCCCTAAGACCTGCAATCAACAAATCATCTACGTCTTGTAGCAATTGTGTCCCCTCTATTGGTACAAAATGACTCAGCACTTGCTCGAGTGCTTGCCCACAATGTTTGGAGAATCAACGAACCCCTGTGGCAACGACGTCCATCTGAGCTGCTGCTTTCTGTTTGTTTCTGGGTCTTCCCACTGAAACGCAAAGTAATCTCTGCTGTCCTCTGTTAAAGGACAGGTCCAGAAAGCATCTTTCAAATCGATCAGGCTGTACCATGTGTCCTCGGGAGAGATGTTATTCAGCAGGATGTAAGGATTCGAGACTGTGGGGAACAGTGTCTTAGTCCTTTGATTCACAGCCCTTAAATCCTGCACTAGCCTGTGGCTACCATCCGCTTTTCACACTGCCAAAGTCGGGGTGTTGTGGTGCGGCATGCATGGCTCCACTGTTCCCTTTTTTATCAATTCATCAATCACCGGTTTCAGCCTCCTCCTCCCTTCCATGGGGATGTGGTACTGTTTGACCCGAATGGGGTCTTCTGGCCTTTCAATTGCAACATGGATTGGCTCTATGTCCAACTTCCCGGCCTCCCCCTGGACATACCAAACCTGTGGATAAATCATCTCCTCATCCTGAGTGGTGAGTTTATACAATCTCACTTTGAGCTGGGAATCTTGCACTGCTAAACCCATTTCCAATGCCACCATCAAATACCACCCCACCAAATTCAAGTCTGCATCTTTTATCAATAACATTTTTCCTTTACACTTTTTACTTTCTGTCTCTATTTCAACCTTCCGTATGATCGGAACCTTAAAAGGTTCCCCTTTGCTCCAATTACCATCATTGCATCATTGCTTAGAGAGCACCCTCGCAGTAACTGCTGCACCGTGGTCTGTTCAGCCCCAGAATCTACTAAAAACCAAATTTCATGCCTGTGAGGTCCCACTCACAATTTTATCAAGGCCTCCCTTGGTGTTCCAGACCCCAAACTGAGAAGCCCCTGACACCCCTAATCTTCCTGAATCATAGTTTGATCCTTGACCTTGTTGGGACAATTCCTCCGAATGTTCCCCTTTGGCTTGCAGTAGTAGCACTTGAAGTCCTTTTTCTGGCTGTTTGAACCTTTTCCTTGGGAAGGATTTTGTTTCTTCACCGGCGCTGTTTGTGCCAAGTCTCTGACCTCTTCCTGTTCTTGTGCCTCCCTCACTGCAGCCGCTAGCACTTTCACCTGAATCTTTTGCTTTGTCTCTTCTAATGTAGATTTTTCTGGGCTTCTCAGAGCAATTCATGCAGTTCCCTGTCCTGCCATCCATCTATCTTTTCCAATTTCTTCCTTATGTCTTCCCATGATTTCACCACAAATTGGGTCTTCAGCAAGACCGCCCCAATTGGAGATTCGGGGTCCGTCCCAGAATACATTCTCAAGCTCTTTCGGAGCCTTTCCAGACATTCCATGGGGGTTTCATCTTTTCCCTGGCATTCCCTGAGTATTTTGCTCATGTTTTGTCCCTTTGGCACTGCCTCCGATACCTTCTATTATCATGTTTCTCAAGTTTATCCTTTTCTGCCTCCCTTCCTCCATTTGGGCATTCCAAGACGGCCACATCTAATCTCGTCGCTCCCCCTGGGGATTCCTGTTCTCCCAATCCCTGATCACGGCTTGTCTGATCATTTCTCTTTCCCCATTGTTGAACAGTGACCTCAGGATCACACTGAGATCCTCGTACGTCTAGGTGCTGGTTCCTAGAAATTCATCTAGTCGTTCTGCCACCCCCAAAGGATCATTCATCAACTTCCCCATCTCTTTCTTGAAAGCCCTCACATCCCCAGTGTCGATCGGCGCATGTACGAAGCCACTAACCCCTGGAGCCGTTGGTACTTCCCGTAAAGGGAAGAGTCCAGGCTTTTCCTCGTCGTCATCACTATCTCCAGTGGTTGCCCTCCTTGTCCTCCACCTTGTTCAATTGGCCGGAGGAGAGTTTGCTTCCTTTAGGGAAATTATCTGTTTCTCCTTAATTTTGGGAAGGGTCAGTGGCTGGGACTGCTCGCATGGGAGTGGAGGCGCCAATACCTGCTCACATGGGAGAGAAGGTGCCACGGCCAGCTCCGGTGGGAGCAGCGGTGCCGAAGCCTCTCCCCGTGGGATCGATGCCTCGGGAGGCAGCGTGGGCACCTGAGGTACCTGGGCTGGCGCGGGTTGGGGCAAAGGGACAAGGTAGGGCGGCGGAAGGTTTTCCAGCAGTTCCCACTCCTTGCCCTGGTTTGCCAAGCATCTGAGAGCTCTGATCGGGTATAATCCCGAACAAGCGTATTTCCACATCTCAACATTCTCAATTTCCTCAAAATCCTTGAAAGTGCCGAACACCGTCCAAACCACATATTTTGCAATCTCCTTCCCCCCACACTTTTCCATACAAAAATGTATCATCTTTTCCTTGGACTTTCCCACCCTCCTGGGGCTGTCATCCCAGTGTTCTAATATCCATCTGTCCTGGTTTAGGGCAAAATTGTTAAAGAATCTGCAAAGGAGGGCCCCTCCAGAAAGCAAAACCCACACGGCCCCTCCCTCCAACCGGTTCGGGAAAAAATTCCTTGGAGGGAAGTGGAAAGAACCTGTTTATTTCAGGCACAGCACCCCCCAGCACACAAAATTAACAATACCCAATGACACTGCTCTGAGAAAGATGACAAAATCAGAAAGTCTCTTTCGGGGGTGGTTGCTCTGTTCTCAGTCCCTCCGGCGCTGGGGCAGCTGCTGCAGGCCAAAACGGTGCAAACCTTTGGTGTTCCTGGGTCCCAGTCCAGAGCAGGTTCGAGATGGTCACAGAAACAAGAGAGGAGAAACAGTCCAGGAAGGAATGTGGACTGTTTAGCTAGACCTAGCTAATAAGCAGAGGCCAAAGCAGAGCAGAAGCGAGAGCAGAAAAGAGAGCAAGCAAAGCAGCAAGCTGAAAGCAAGAAGTGAAAACAGCCCTGTGTACTGCTCGTCTCTGTGTCCCTGATAAGAGAAACCCAAACAAAACTTCCACTCTTCAGAGTCGGTCTTAAAGGCACAGAACAGATGAATGGGGATACAAGCATCACAACGTCACCCCAGGACACCATCCCAATGGGCTTCCCCTCAAGATTTGAGGCATAACCTTCCCGGGATCTTGGGGAGGTTTTTCCTGGGGCTTTGTCCTGGTTTAGGACAAATTAGGGGGAAATCTCCAAAAGGGAGCCCCCCAAACAAAACAAACCTCCAACCACCCCTCCCCCAACACCTGGTTCGGGAGGAATTCCTCGGAGGAGCAAAGTGGAAAACAAAACCTATTTATTTACAAGTAACAAAAGAACACTCCCCAACACAAGAAAAGAAAAGAAACCAGGCAGTGTTGTGAGGGGTGCCAAGATTCTCTCGTGAGTTCCAGGTGTCCTGGACGTCTCAGGTCACATCCGGAGCCGGTCCAGTATCTTCAGGGGAGGGTAAGAAAGAGGGAATAAAAGAAAAGGAAAAAAAAACAGTGCAAAAAGCAGAAAGCAAGCAAGCAAAGCAGCTAGCCAAGCCAAGCAGCCAAAAGCCAAAAGCAAAGAGGACCTGGTCAAACACTCCCTCCTCTCTTCCCCGCCCCACCGCAGCAAGATGGCCGGGGGGGGGGGGAAGAGAGAAAAGGCACAGCTGCCAGACACAACACACGATATTGGGATAAAGGCTGTCAACCCACGACAGGCTTTTTCCAGCACTTACACTTTTTCAATCCCATTTTCCCAAAAACCCCATTCGCTAATTTTCTCACCTTGTGTCCTTCAGCTGGGATTCTCGACGTGAGTCCCAGGTTTTTGTCCAATGTCGATTTCCTAAGTCTGTGAAACACTACCAGTCTACTCAGCCACGTGGAGAACTGTTCTGCGGGTCTTTTGACTGTTATCAAGCTCTCTTACCTGATTCTCTAGATCAGAAGGCAGACCAGCTCCCAAAATATTTTGGGAACGTTCTTTCCCCTCCTGACCCCAACCATGATTGATCCCCTGAACTCACAATAAGTCCCAGGTCCCACGTGTGACAAGAAAATCACTTGCTTCCCCTTTCACCAACCACTTTCCCCACGGGAGAGGGGAACTGCAATCGTGGTATCCACACTTGCTTCATGATAAAATCACGTCTCACACACGCTCAATCACACCCCGCTCAACCACATGGTACTCACGGTTCCTTTTCCCAGGTGGATTCCTTGTGCACGTCAATTTTCTGAGTGAAGAAAAAGCACCACAGCCTCGGAGATCCCTCTTCGGATCGTTCCGAATTTCCAAGAGCTCTGGGCTCATTTTATCCATCTTTGGCTGTGGTTCTGGCTTCGGTTTGGTATTTGATTGGTATCGCCGGCCAGGGGCTGTGTACAAATCACAACCGGGACAGGACTGCTGTGGAACATGCCTTGAGCTGTTTCATTTTTCAGCATCAGTCTCATTACATGGTTATGACAATGGGAAGATGCCACCAGCTCACATCCCAGGCAGTTCTTTGTGTAAAGAACTTAATAATACAACTTACTGTATATGTTTTTTGACCAATCACACAAAGCAAAAGCATATTGACAGTAGTTCTATCCAACCACTATAAGCACACCTACCTTTGGTTAAGACAATGCTTGCTTATTTCGAATACAATACCTACTTGTAAGCCTGAAAACACAATGCACAGAGCTCCATTATTAAGCTTAAACTTCCTGATATCTTGTTAGATAAACTTTTCTGTAGCTTCGAGAGTTATTCTAGACAAGCATTAATACACAGACCATTGTTCTATTTGTCCTTGCCTTTCTACTTTTCAAATAATTTTTCTGCTGACCTATCTAGTGACTGCTGCTTAGGTCTAATCACAGTTCTACTGTCTCTGAGGCCTGCCTTTTGCAGCTTTCCCAAAAGCCTTTAATTTTTGTGGATTCCCACAGATTGGTTTCGTGAACTCCCAAACCCGTCACCCCGCTGAAATCAGCAGGGAGCCTCCTAACAGGAAAGGGGTGCCCGAACCCAAAATTCAAATCCCATCAGGGTGGCCCTAATTGTTATAAATGATCAATTGAAAGTCAAATTATCAAAAAATGCGGAAATATTTATTTAACTTTTCCGCAACCAAAATACGGTCCTCAAAACCACCACAGCCAAAGAGACAGGGTTGAGCCTGGGTTCAGCTCTGGGTGAACCTGGATCTAACCTCTATCACATCAGATTCCCCCTCGTTCACAAGAGCCGCCTCTAGCAAGGATGTTTTATACAGTTTATTGTGCCAGAGGTGAAGGAGTTCAAGTTCTTTTCTAACTCTGCATATTCATAGTTGGCTGTTTCACTGTGCAGAGCCGGACAAAGGCTGTCTCCTGGCTGATAGCCAGGATTGATCGAGTTCAGGGAAGCCATGTATTCACATGCATGTTCCTGGCAAATCTGGCTATCTTGATGGATGTTATCAACAGGGCGATGATCACTCTTAGGCGGTTTCTGATGGCTCAGGATGGCGGTGATCATCGCCCTGGGTGCGTCTATTCTCAGGCTAAAATGCCAATCGTTATGCTGCCTCCTTCAGAAATTTCAGAGTTTGAATAGATGTCTGCTTCTTGGGCTGCCTGCGGTCAAGGACTGGTTAGGATTTCACAATCTTTAAAAAATACGATCTTTTATAGCATGATATTTCTAACATATATTACATAGCTGACGGGACGTGCCTTGGCTTGTCTGGCCCCCGCAGCTGAACCAAATAGCAGCAACTGTGGTGTTCCACCCCAGAGACACTTGCGGCCAGCTGGATGTTGCAGCTGGGCTCGTGGGGACAAGTGCAGACATGCCGGGACTCCGGTGCCAGCGGGATGGAGCTTCCTCCCCTGGAGGGTCTGCTCCTCAGGCTTCCCTCTGCCAGAGAAGCTTTAAGGCGGTAGTGAAGGAAAGGAGTCGGTTCTGATGGAGGGTTTTAATCCAGAGCTTTATTCTGGCCCACAGGCCACTGAATCCAGCAACTGCTCCAATGGAACTCCTGGACCGCATGGTTACTTGACCTTTTACCCGAGGGAGGGGAGGAGGGAAGGGATAGGGAGCCCACCAACCTGGGACAGGAGAGGAGATCTCAAGGGACAAATGACACATGGATGCATGGATGGCCCAATGCCCCCCCCCCCACAAAGGTAGAGGGCATCTTTTAAATCTGCCAATCACTCAATGTGGTTCTGGAATTGCAGGATTGAAAGACAGTGCTCGGCAGGGGTAAGACTGGGGAAAGGAGGGATGATGGACACACCTGGGAGGGAATCTTCAGGGGAGAAACCCGGGGTTTTGGGGTAAACCATGAAATCACACTGCAACACTCCTAGAGCACACTGTCTGTTATTTGCAGACTTCCCTGCCCAGCCCATGAATGATCTCAGGGCCAATTGCTAAAGGACACAAGTCCCAAAATACAGGTGCCACATAATCACCCCAGCACTAATCCAGCACTGCTTTGATGGTGCCCAGGAGCACAGAATGGCTTGGCTTGGAAGGGACATTTAAAGGCCATCTAGTCCAATGCCCTGCAGTGAGCAGGGACACCTTTAAGTAGGTCAGGTTGCTGAGAGCATGAGCTTGAATGTCTGCAGGGATGGATGTCCACCTCTCTGGGCAACCTGTGCAAGGCCTTCCAGACCTAGTGTAAAAAATGGGTTTCTTTTGTCCAGTCTGAATTGACCATCTTTTAGATTGAAAGCATTCCCTCTCGGTCTGCTCACAAAAGGCTCTACTAAAAGTGCTGTCCCATCTCTTTTACAAGCCCCCTTAAGCTACTGAAAGGCAGCAATCAGGTCTCCCTGGAGTCTGCTCTCTTCCAGACTGAATGCCACCAGCTCTCCCAGCCTGTCTCCAAAGCAGAAGGGCTCCAGCCCTCAGAGCAATTTGTCCCTCCTCTGGACTAGATCCAACAGGACCATGGCCTTCCTGTGTGGGGAGCCCAGAGATGGATGCAGTACTCTGTCGTGGTAGAGACGGAGACAGTACAAAGCAACACACTCCATTTCCAGAAGGCTTCAAACACTGTTTTTATTCTAGCATGCATGCTTGTTCTACATTCTTACAAAGCTCATAAGTTTACACTTTACTCACTGGTCATGAGCGACAAGCAAAGTGCTTCTTGAAATAAGCAGTTACAACTTTCACTTATTTATCCTCCTTTCTTGTTTGGTTTCTATGTCAACAACCTTGGTACGAAATTCTTTCAGGGGTAAACATGGATTTTCATGTCAAACTTCTCAATGACTCACAGAGGTCGATGTAAAACCTCTTCCACTGTACTCCAGGTGGGGTCTCACCAGAGCAGAGGGGTGGAATCACCTCCTTCAACCTTGTGGGCACTCTCCTTTGGATGCACATGGCTGGCTCATGTGCAGCCTCTCATCTTGCAGCACCCCAAGTCCTTCTTGGCAGGGCTGCTCTCCATCCCTTCATGACCCAGCCTGTGAGATCAGCTGGGCTGGGACTGTGTCACAGCCCTTGGACAGGGCAGCTGGGCAGGACGAGCTCCCTGCCAAAGAAGGCAGATCCCACTCCCCACACACCTCCACCCTGGCCATGAGGTCACAGCAGGCTCTGAGGTCACAGATGTCCCAGACCCGGTGGTTGCACAGCAGCACAAGGAGCGAGCAGTCAGTGCTTGAGCACAACTGTTGCGGCAGCAGCAGCGGCGGTGGCAGCAGTGGTGCTGACATTGGGACAGCGGTGTCAGGACAGCAGTGGCAGCAAGAGCTGCAGGACTGGCAGAGGGCAAGGCAGCATGGCCCTTGCTCTGCGCCTCTTCCTCCTGCTCCTCCTGGCCGTGGCCCTGCCTGCCAGGGCTGCCCAGGCTGCTCCGCTGCAAGCGCGGCGAGCAGGTGAGCCGGCAGCCTGGCTCCCCTTTCCCGGGACAGCGCTCCCTGCTCCCCGGGAAGCGCTGGGGATGGTTTTCCCCAGACCTTGAGGGAGGGTTTCCTCTGGGGGAGGGAGACAGCCCCCACGGGCCCTTGGCTGGCCCTGTTTCCTCCCCAGGGATGTGTCACAGGGCCTGCAAAGAGGGTGGAGAGTGACCAGGAGCCAGCCCAGAGCTCCCCAGGCCCCTGTGCAGCTCTGGCAGTTCTGGCCTTGTCCATTCACACCTGGCCCCCACGGACTTTCCTGACCCCCTTGCAGTGCCCAGTTCCGGGAGGGAGAAGGGGATGCCAGTGCATCATGGAAATTGGTCTGGTTTTTGCTCCCTTCTAGAATTGGATCGCAACTTTGATTATTTAGAATTGTTGTTGAATGATATTACGAATGTCTTGAAGAATGCTGGAGGTAAGTTCTGAATTTCCCTTTCTAGTGACATATTAATCAGTATCCAAGTGGCAAGAGCTCGTTCATCTGCCATTTTCGTTCGAGCTTAAGTCAGGGCAGAAGGGTTCTGAAAACCTTGCCCTGCTCCTTTCTGGAGCCCTGAGTGATCCCACAGGATGACTGTCAGTAGGAGGAAGGAGCATTTAGCTGTCCATCCTCCTCCCATGTGCAATGCCACTGTGTCCTTCCGTGCGGTCTGTGCAGTCACAGAGAAAAGCAGAGAGGGAAGGGGCTGGGCCCAGGGCTGTGCCCCGGGGCTGAGCCTTTCCTGCAGCCTGAGGATCTCCTACAGTGCCATGGGTGCTGTTCTGTCCTGCCTTTCTTTGCAGCTGAACCTGTTGGTGAAGGTGATCTTGCTTCCCAACCCATGTCCATGACTGAGCCTCTGGGAGGTGGTGAGGGTAGGTCAAGGCCTTTCCCCTGGGAGATCTGCCAGCTCAGAGCCCAAAGCTCGGCCATGGGGGCATCGCTGCAGGTGCCAGGACAGAGCCATGCACGTGTGCGCCCTCACCCTGCGTGATCCCCTCACCGCTCCTGCAGCTCAGTGGTGCCCGTGCAGCTGAGTAGAGGTGGCAGAAGCTTCTGTGGCTGTTGTGTTACAGATGTGCCTGCAGGGAGGACTCTTCCTGATCCTTCCCTCATTCCTACACAGAAGCCTGCCTCCCATCTCAGGGGTGAGTAGCATGTCCCTGTTGACCCCACAGGCTGAGCCCTGCTTCTGTGGGATCCATTAATGGGAAAAGGAAACATGTTTTTCTAAGGTCCTCTAAAAGGAAAGAACAAAGCTGCAGGACAGAAGAAAGCCCATGAGTCATCTGAATACATGAGGCAAAGGACGAAGGAAATGCAGCAGGCAGGACAAGGTGGGTGCATTTCCCTCAGCCTTGTCCTGGGGCTCAGCAGCCGGGGGCTTTGGCTGCACATCTGGACACGCCGTGCCCGGCACAGTGGGAAGGGATCCGTGGCAGCCTCGCTGCCCCGCTGCTGCTTCCATGCCCTGCAGGGCTGTTTGCCAGCCTGGCCTGGCTGCAGCTTCTCCCCAGCCTCTGCAGGAAGGCATTGGGCATCAGCTGCCAGGCAGACCAAACTGCACAATGCACCTCACATCCCCTGCAATTTCCCATCTCCAGGCAAATCAGAAGGGGCAGCTGTTTGGAGTACAGAAGGCCCTGGCCTAAACAAAAATTTTATAGGGATTTCCTAACCATTCTCAACCATGTCTTTGACAAGCATTGCCTCTTGAAGATTACCCATCCTCAATGGGGAACAGCACTACCTAATCCAGCTGTACCTCATCCTTTCTCCAGAAGCAGATGGAGAGGCTGTGCAGAAGACAGGCGGTGCATTTCCGGGAGGAAGCAGTGGCTCACTGACAGCCTCTGCTGCAGAGAGGGAGGTGATGCCAGGCACAGCCACAGGAGGTAATTGCTGTGCCTCTGGGCCTGAGCCCTGCTGAGGCTTGAGCTGCCCTCTCTGCTCCTTGGCACTGTGGGCACAGCCCGGACAAGACGGGCACAGCCCAGAGGAATTGTCCCGAGCAGGCTCAGGGCACTCGGGTACTGAGCTGTCCTGCTGGGCTCCCTCCGTGGGAGACACGTCCCGAAACCTGGGAGCGGCTGCAAGGGGTGCCCATGGTGGGGAAAGGGCAGAGGGGGAGAGCAAGGCTCCACTGTGTCTTGAAAGGGCTTGGCCACATGCCCTTGGGATGGGGAAGGGGTTCCAAGGCAAAGAGAGATGGAGAGATAGAAGAAGGTGGGAAAGGCAGGAGAAAGGGCAGGAGAGTCAGAGGGACAGGGGGATAGTGTGGCACTGCCTGCTGCAGCTTTCCCCAGGGCTTTAGCAAGAGTTGCAGCTGTGGGAGTGAGAGCACCCAGGGCCCAGAGCTGCTTCAGCCGCCCCACCAGGGATGTTGCACAGGGCATGGAAAGAGGGTGCAGAGTGACCAGGAGCCTGCCCAGAGCTCGCCAGGCCCCTGTGCAGCTTTGGCCTTGTCCATTGACATCTGGCTCCCACAGCCTTACCCGACCCCCTTGCAGTGCCCATTTTCCAGAGGCAGACGGGGATCTCAGCGTGCCCTGAAAAATGTTCTCATCTGTGCTCCGTTTTAGATGAGGTTTCTGGAAAGGCTTCTCCATTAGATGGACGGCATAAAGTTTTGAAGCCTTTGGAACCTCCTGCAGGTATGTTCTCATTGTCCCACCACGGAATAATTGTTGACAACCTGGCAGGAACCTGCTTACAGAAGCTTCTGTGGCTGTTGTGTTACAGATGCGTCTGCAGGGAGGACTTTTCCTGTTCCTTTGCTGGTTCCTTCACCGAAGCCAGGCTCTCATCGCAGGGGTGAGTAGTGTGTCCCTGCTGACCCCACAGGCTGAGTTCTGCTTTTGTGATATCCATTCATAGGAAATCAAACCATGTTTTTTGAAGGTCCTCCAACAGGAAAGTACAAATCTACAACAGAGAAGAAAGCTCATGAGCCATCTGAATACATGAGGCAAAGGACGAAGGAAATGCAGCAGGCAGGAAAACGTGGGTGTATTTCCCTCAGTCTTGTCCTGGGGCTCAGCAGCCGGGGGCTTTGGCTGCACATCTGGACACGCCATGCCCAGCACAGCGGGAAGGGATCCATGGCAGCCTCGCTGCCCCGCTGCTGCTTCCACGCCCTGCAGGGCTGTTTGCCAGCCTGGCCTGGCTGCAGCTTCTCCCCAGCCTCTGCAGGAAGGCATTGGGCATCAGCTGACAGGCAGACCAAACAGCAGCACGGACCTCAGATCCCCTGCGATTTCCCTGTCGCCAGTCAAATCAGAAGGGGCAGCTGTTTGGTCTACAGAGGGCCTTGGCTTCACCAAAAATTTTTTAGGGATTTCTTGCTTCTTAACCATGTCTTTGACAAGCATTGTCTCTTGAAGTTTCCCCATCCTCAAAGGGGAACAACCCCACCTGACCCAGCTGTACCTAATCCTTTCTCCAGAAGCAGATGGAGAGGCTGTGATGAAGGCTCAGTTTCCCGGAGGAAGCAGTGGCTCATTGACAGCCTCTGCTGCAGGAAGGGACGCGATGCCAGGCACAGCCACAGGAGGTAATTGCTGTGCCTCTGGGCCTGAGCCCTGCTGAGGCTTGAGCTGCCCTCTCTGCTGCTTTGCACTGTGGGCACAGCCCGGACAAGACGGGCACAGCCCAGAGGAATTGTCCCGAGCAGGCTCAGGGCACTCGGGTACTGAGCTGTCCTGCTGGGCTCCCTCCGTGGGAGACACGTCCCCAAACCTGGGAGCGGCTGCACGGGGTGCCCATGGTGGGGAAAGGGCAGAGGGGGAGAGCAAGGCTCCACTGGGTCCTGACAGAGCCTGGCTATGTGCCTTGGGATGGGGAAGGGGTCCCAAGGCAAAGAGAGATGGAGAGATAGAAGAAGGTGGGAAAGGCAGGAGAAAGGGCAGGAGAGTCAGAGGGACAGGGGGATAGCTGTGGCACTGCCTGCTGCAGCTTTCCCCAGGGCTTTAGCAAGAGTTGCAGCTGTGGGAGTGAGAGCACCCAGGGCCCTGGGCTGCTTCAGCCACCTCACCAAGGGTGTCGCACAGGGCATGGAAAGAGGGTGCAGAGTGACCAGGAGCCTGCCCAGAGCTCCCCAGGACCCTGTGCAGCTTTGGCCTTGTCCATTGACATCTGGCTCCCACAGCCTTACCCGACCCCCTTGCAGTGCCCATTTCCCAGAGGCAGACGGGGATCCCAGCATGCCCTGAAAAATGTACTCATCTCTGCTCTGTTCTAGATGAGCTTGCTAGGAAGATTTCTCCATTTGATTGGCTAAATGAAGTTTTGAAGCCTTTGGAGCCTCGTACAGGTTTGTTCTCATTGTCCCACCACGGAATAATTGTTGACAACCTGGCAGGAACCTAGTTACAGAAGCTTCTGTGGCTGTTGTGTTACAGATGCGTCTGCAGGGAGGACTTTTCCTGTTCCTTTGCTGGTTCCTTCACCAAAGCCAGGCTCTCATCGCAGGGGTGAGTAGTGTGTCTCTGCTGACCCCAGAGGTTGAGCCCTTCTTCTGTGGGATCCATTCATAGGAAATGGAACCACTTTCTCTTAAGGTCCTCTGAGAGGGAAGAAGAAAGCCACAGGGCACAAGGAAGCCGATGAGCCAAATAACATCCTTAAACAAATGGTGGAGGAACTGCACAAAGAGAATGGTGAGAGCATTTCCCTCAGCCTTGTCCTGGGGCTCAGCAGCCGGGGGCTTTGGCTGCACATCTGGACACGCCGTGCCCGGCACAGCAGGAAGGGATCCATGGCAGCCTCGCTGCCCCGCTGCTGCTTCCACGCCCTGCAGGGCTGTTTGCCAGCCTGGCCTGGCTGCAGCTTCTCCCCAGCCTCTGCAGGAAGGCATTGGGCATCAACTGACAGAGAGCCCAAACTTCACCATGGATCCCCTGCATTTTCCCAATGTCTGAGCACATCCTGAGGTGTGGCTGCTTGGCAGAGGGAGGGCCATAGGAAGCCCCAAAGACCTGTGGGGATCAGGATTTTCCTGATTCTTATCCATGTTGTGGACACGTATTGCCTCCTGAGGATGTCACCACCTGGATGTGCAATGATTGCGTCCCACCAAGCCTCTTCCTTTCTCAAGGGATGGACAGAGAGGCTCTGTGGAAGGTGGCATTTCCTGCAGGAAGGGAGGCGATGCAAGGCACAGCCACAGGAGGTAATTGCTGTGCCTCTGGGCCTGAGCCCTGCTGAGGCTTGAGCTGCCCTCTCTGCTCCTTGGCACTGTGGGCACAGCCCGGACAAGACGGGCACAGCCCAGAGGAATTGTCCCGAGCAGGCTCAGGGCACTCGGGTACTGAGCTGTCCTGCTGGGCTCCCTCCGTGGGAGACACGTCCCCAAACCTGGGAGCGGCTGCACGGGGTGCCCATGGTGGGGAAAGGGCAGAGGGGGAGAGCAAGGCTCCACTGGGTCCTGACAGAGCTTGGCTATGTGCCCTTGGGCTGGGGAAGCTGTTTCTTGGGCAGGTTGGCAAACAGGAGGGCGGGACAGAGGTTGGGAGCAATAGCTGTGGCACTGCAGATTTCCCCGAGCATTTAGTGAGGGTTTCCTGTGTGGCAGCGAGAGAGCCCCAGGGCCCTGGGCTGCTCCAGCTGCCCCTCCAGGGATGTTGCACAGGGACTCCAAAGTGTCTGGAGAGTGATCAGAAGCCACAGGCTCCCACAGCCTTACCCCACCCCCTTGCAGTGCCCAGTTCCCCAAGTCAGAAGGGGATCCCAGCACATCATGGAAATGGTTCTGTAGAATCTCTGCTCCCTTCTAGATTGGGATCATGACTTGGATTATTTGGAAATGATGGTAAATGGTGGTTTGAAGATGTTGTCAGATGCTGGAGACAAGTTCTCAATGTACCTTTCCTGACAGAATAATCAGTGTCTATGTGGCAAAAGCTCACTCATATGGCATTTCCTTTAAGTTCCTCTAAAGGTTGTTCAGTTCTGGAAACTTTGCCCTGCTCCCTTCTGGAGCCCTGAGGGATCCCACAGGATGACTGTCAGTGGGAGGAAGGAGCATTTAGCTGTCCATCCTTCTTCTGTGTGCAATGTCAGTGTGTCCTTCTGTGTGCACTGTGCAGCCACGGAGAGGAGAAGAGAGGGAAGGGGCGGGCCCAGAGCTGTGCCCCGGGGCTGAGCCTTGCCTGCAGCCTGAGGATCTCCTACAGTGACACAGGTGCTGTTCTGTCCTCCCTTTCTTTGCAGCTGAACCTGTTGGTGAAGGTGGTCTGGCTTCCCAACCCACGTTCAGGATTGAGCCTCTGGGACGTGGCGAGGGTAGGTCAAGGCCTTTCCCCTGGGAGAGCTGCCAGCTCAGAGCCCAAAGCTCGGCCAAGGGGGCATCGCTGCAGGTGCCAGGACAGAGCCATGCACGTGTGTGCCCTCGCCCTGCGCGATCCCCTCACACCTTCTGCTCAGGCCTGGCAGCTATTTGGAGGAAGGTGGGCCCTGGCCCAGCCCCAAAAGGCCAGATGGTTTTGAATCTTATCCCCATTTTGATAAGCCTGATGTCCTAAAGATGCCACCAAAAGAAATCCGAAATTGTTCCATCTGATGCAGCTGAACTTTTTCCTTTTTCAAGTGATGGAGCAAAAGGCAGGACAGAAGGCAGTGTTTCCCCAAGCAAGCAGAGGCCGACTGGCAGCCCCTGCTGCAGGAAAGGAGGAGATGCCAGACATGGGCACAGGCACAGGAGGTAATTGCTCTGCCACTGTCAGCCATTTAGCAGGGCTGTGTGGCGGCAGCTCTTTCCCCCAGGTCCTGCCCATGTATGGCCCAGCAGCAGCCAAAGATGGAGGCACCTCTGGAGCCTTGGAAGCCTCTGGAGCTCGTTCACAGCCCCAGGGACAGGGGACCCGTGCACCAATGTCCCTCCCGCTGCAGCTGTTCCGGAGCTGGCCCTGAGTGCCCAGAGGCCCAAGGCACAGGAGCAGCCCTGAGCGGGAGCCCTGCCGCGAGCCCAGGGCCCGAGCCAGCCTTGGCTCCCGACTGGGCAGGGGCTGCACTGGGTCCTGACAGGGCCTGACTCTGTGCCCTGGGGCTGGGGGAGCTGTCACGGGGCAGGGAGGGCCAGGGCTGGCAGTGGCTGCTCAGGGATGCCTTTGGCCCGTGTCCCTCCAAGCAGCCACTGCCCAAGCAGCTGCGCTGCCCCCGGGCTCTCCTCCCGGCCTGCTGGGCTTTGTTGGGTGGCACAGCCTGTGCCAAGGGGCGGCAAGGTGCCTGCAGGCCCCAGCTCTGGGGGAAACGGAGAACATCCTGCCCGCATCCACCGTGCTGCCAGCTCAGCACTGCAGCACAGCACGGGCTGACGCTCCCCATTGCTCCCACAGGTGCGGCCAGCCCCACCACACGTGTTCTGGATTCCCAGAAGGGCCCTGGAAGGGGTTTCTGGATAGGATTAATAGCAGGCCTGCTTTTTTTGGAGCTTATTTTCATCTTATGCTGTGTCCAAATTTGGACTTGCTGGAAGAGAAAAGGGTGAGTGTTTTGTTCACCTTTCCCTCAAACAGCTTCTTTTAAAAGTCTAATGTTGTAGACAGGAAATGTTCCCAGAGAGGCTGCTGTGGGGTTGTTGCCAGTCTGTGATTGTCCAGAGAAGCTGGGGAGCCTTGCCAGCTCTGGGCGCTGCTGTGCAGGAGGCTCCCTGTGTGCCACTGGCAGCTGGGGCCTCAGCCACCTCCTATCTCCACAGGGATGCCTCTGCAGATTCACAAGACTGGCCAAATACCTCAGCCAGGGGGAACTGGTCCTGTCATCTCGCATCTCCGTGCCCGTGTCTGTTGTCCCTTCCACGGCTGCATTACCAGCTCATTGCTAGCGACAGCTTGTTGGTATCACCATCCAGAGCAGGAGCCTCTGTCCCCAAAGGTGCTGCCCCTGGTGTCCAGCCAGGCCAGGAGGTGCAGCCCTCCTACCAGGGAAGGGCCTGAGCCTGGCAACATCTTTGGGGTTCCGCTCAGGTGTGTCTGTGCTACCACCAGCTCTGGTGGAGCTGCTTGTCTGGGCACAGCCAGGGCTGGGCAGGCAGCAGCTGAGCATGGGGCTCCTGAGACAAAGCAACCCCATTTTGTCTTTGTTTTACATTTATACACAGCAGAAGATTTTAGAAATATTTAGAAACATTTTTTGTAGAAAAATATCCCTAAATATTTCTTCCCTTTTCCTATTGTAGTTTTGGATTTTTCAAAGTAGTTTTAGAATTCTGAAAATTTTGGAACACTTTTATGCTTGCCGAATAAAAAATAAAACTGCATTTAATTGGTGATCATTTCTCTTAGATGAACTAAGTCATCACAAGACACCCAGTGTACTGGAGAGGCTCTTTTCCCACTGGAGATTTTTACCTAGTGACAACAACAGACTTAAAGCCCTTTCACTGATAATTTCTGGGATTTCTTACCAGCTCATCTCTCAGTCTTCAGAGGCAAACTTTGAGCACAGTGGGCATCTCCTGCTGTGCAGGAGGGTCTCTGTGAGCCAGCTGACCCCGGGGCCTCTTTTGCGGAGATAAATGCAACTCCACGACTTTGTGAAAGTTGTAAAGTTGGTATGTTTATTACTGTGCTGGATGCATGTGGAGATTCCTCTCCTTAAAAGACATGCATACCTCTGGGAACTCCAGATCCTTTTTTATCACCCTCTCAAATAGATATGCATCCAATTTTACGATAGGTTCCTACATATTCATTTTTACAAATTTGGTGTGACATTTACCGCTAGTTAATCTTTATCAGGAAGAATTCCCAGGTCAGGTTGGCCTGTTCTCATAGCAGTTCCTCTGTCTCTGTGTCCCCTGCCAGCCCCTTATCTCTGTCCTTGACTGAAGCAGTTTCTCTGAGCCTAGGCTTTTTACCAGTCAGACTAAACAGCTATGCTTTCCAACTACAGACTTAACTCAAAGATGTACATTTCACCTAAATCAAAATGGATTTCTACTCTGGAAAATTTCTAGTCTGTCTCTTTTCCCCCCTTTCCTAGAAAATAAGTAAATTCTTTTATCTAATGCAAATCCCTATGACAATAAGTGTCTCTTAATGCTTTACCATGTACGTTTGATGAGGAGGTTAACACAGCTGTTTGCTGTAGTATTCTCCAATATCACATTAGCAGTATAATGGATAACCCTAAAATTAGCTTATTCCAGCTAATATTAACAAAACTACAATGGGATGACACATTTTATTAAGGATTCCATTGTCAGTTGGTGACCACCCAAAGATCACATTCCACCAGTGATGATCTGCAGTTTGCTTTACTCTTTGCAGAATTCTGGTTATTATTCCATCCCAACAGGAGTTGGTGATAGTCTGTGTTACATTGTGTAATTGGTTTTAATCAACTGGTGGGATGTCACGGGGGCCATGTACAAAAATTCACACCCGATAATCTTAACAACATTGCAAATACAAAAATTAAAATTATTTCTTCTAGACAAAATAATATTGTTGTTATCAATTTTTACAGCAGCACAAGCAGTTCTCAGGCACACATAACTTTTACTAGTATATATGAGCACAGTTTTCTGATCAGTGACTGCATGAATCTCAAAGTGGCAAATACTCTGTTCAGTGTCTAGACACACATTTGGGCATTAATTGTATTGCTTTCACAAATGAATCCCAGTTGTTCTCTAGTAATGCAGGATTCTAACTTTACTGTTTGCCTCTTTTCATTCACCTTTCCAGCCCACACCCTATGTTCTGAAGGGTAGAGCACTGTTTTTTCATTATTTAATCCCAGTGCAGTGATGGGGCGGATAACATAAACAGTGGCAAAATGTTAGGTAAGAACAAAGGCAGTGGCCACATTAGAAGCAGGATCATAGGTGAAATTTACTATAGTCCACCAGGATTGAAACTTCTTTACAAAATCAATCACATTATCCCAGACAACTTCCCAAATTTCAGCTGGAAAATTACCTTCACCCCCTTCCCGTATGATCAGAGCTGCTGTTGCCTACATCTATAACTGTGCTTGTATACAACTGAAAGCTAAAGACACATTATTTCCAACTGTACCAAGTGCTTCTAATATTACCCTGTGGTCTTGGCTCCCAGCCTTTTCCCACTTTGGCAGTACTTTGGAAACCTGCCACTGGCTAGTTCCTAATGCCAATAGAGCTGACTGTTAAGGCTGCTTCAATTTTGCTAGGTCACCTGCTGCAGTGGCCAGCTTATTCATCAGTATTTCTGAATCAATTCCATTTAAAACTCTCAATCCATTCCCTAACATCCAAGTTAGATAATTTCTTATTCTGCTCCTGAGCTATATCTCTCTTTGTAACCACCTTGTGCAGCCCTCAAAGGATGTTCTTAGGAAAGAGGAGCAGGCTGGTTGGATTTTTGAGATGTTAATTTGCACTAGCAACTCAACACGTTTGAGAGACCATTCTGGATTGAACAACAGTTGTTTTCACTTACATTCTTCCCTACGTAGGGGCCTGTTTCTCACACTTCAGGTTCAAGTTTGGGTTGGGTCTGAACTATTTGATTACTAATGTGGGTTGTATAAGGTCCTGCCATTGTAAAAAGTGCAGTGTTGATTTAAAATTTAAATGAGAGCTTTATAGCATCTCGAGCTTAAAGGCAAGTCACTTCTACAGGCTGTATCAAGGAGAAATTACACCAACAGTCTGATTCACTTGGGCTATCACAAACTTCTTGGTGCCTGTATATGGGGAGATTGAGACACTAATTTCATCTGGTTTCTCATTAGCCGTCTCATTGACTACCTAGCACTCTATTTTGATTTCTTCTCTCTTGATCTCCTGAAGTGTCCACAGTTCTCGTTCTTGCCACTCTTGCTCCTCATATACCTGATCTTCATGAATTACTACAGTGGACAGGTCTAGCTCTTTTATCTTAGAAAGTTCTCCCATGGATCCAGTATACAGATTGAAAGCTTGGGACCAAGGCCATTCAGCATTGCTTTGGATAGAGGTACTCTCTAATTCTAAGACTCCAGTTATAATTACATACAAATCAATTCTGTAATTGAAATGACAAACTACCCCTGGCTGCAATATACTCATTTTGCCTGAGTAAGTTTTAATCTCAGTTCATTGTTTCTTGATGTCCCTCTCTAAGGGGCTCCTGGGGCTTTCTTCACTCGAGAGTGATGGATCCAGGCATTCTACTCCTTGGTCTGGATTGCAGAGAAGGTGATGAGAAGCACTTGCAGTGATCTCTCTCACTGTGCATCCAAAGTCTTTTCTGCAAGAGGCTTAACATATACATAATCTCTAGACTGTATGTTATGTACTGGTCTGTCTAGCTCTTTGCTCCGAGTTCTAGCCACGTGTTTTTCAATTTCTCTGAGCTGTTTGCTTAAAGCCACCATGCAGGTGGCCAGGGTTATCTCTCCAATGTGGGTGGACATTCTCTTTCGTATTCCATATGGTCTTCCATAAAGCATTTCAAAAGGACTCAGCTTTTCTTTAGCTCGTGGTTTAGTCTGAATTCGCAGCAGTGCCAGTGGAATAGCCTGGGGCCAGGGCAGATTAACATCCTGCCCCAGTCTTACAATCTGCTGCTTAATCAAATGATTCATTTTCTCCACCTGGCTGCTTGATTGCGGGTGGTATGGAGTGTGAAGTTCTCAATCTATGAATCTATGCCCAGGTGGCTACTAATCGGTGGCACTCTTTTGGAAATGAAATGTGATCCTCTATCCGAGGATATTGTGGCTGGAGCTCTGAAGCATGGTATTATTTCTTGTAATAATACCATGGTCACCTCTAGAGCTTTGACAGTTCTGGTGGGGGATGCTTCTGGCTAGCCTGAAAATGTATCTGTCAATACTAATAAATACAGATACCCCCCTTTCTCTGGGAGTTCTGAAAAGTTAATTTGCCACAGCTGTCCAGGCCCATGGCCTCTCTTAATTTGACCGAGTTTCGGCCTGGGGGTATTTTTGGGGTTTGTCTGGAGGCAAGGATCTCACTGTTGGTTTACCTGAGTAATAGTGGCAGATTCATTCTTGGCAATGATTCTTTCAGTCAGACATGACTTTTAGAAAGCCTGTGGAAACTACTACTTAAAAGTCAACCCTTTATTTTGATGCACCCTGTATCACTGGCAGCCTTGGTCATTCTGGGAAAGGAGCCACACTTTATAAAAGCTTTTAAGTAGTTAGGCCCCAGTGTGTTTTCTGGTGCTCTTCTTTCACTAGTGATCACAAAAATGGGAAGGGATTATTGGCTGTCTTTCAACGGCAGCCCACCCCTTGTGGTTGCATGTCTCTTTTGGTTAGTACTATTATATTTTGGCTTACTTTTGAGGGAAATCTGTCCATAATTACTCCACTTTTTGCTGCTTTATTTGCCTCTCCATCCACTAGCTCATTTCCTTCTTCCAGTTCTGAGCTCTTTCTATGGTGTGCCTTAATATGCCTTTTCAGGCAGCTGAACTGCTTCCAGCAGCTGCATTGTCTCTTCTTTTTGTGAGGTTAGCAGTCCCCTCTCGTTCCAGATGGCTCCATGTGCATGCACAACTCTGAATGCATACCTCGAGTCCGTAAAGATGTTTATTCTCTTTCCTTTTGCCATTTCCAAGGCACGGGTCAGGGCAATTATCGCGGCCTTCTGCGCAGAGGAGCCTGTCGGTAAGGGCCTGGATTCTATTACTTCTCTGCAGGCAGTCACTGTGTATCCAGCATGTTGCTTTCCACTGGCAACGTGGCTACTACTCCCATCAGTGAACCAGGTCTCTGTATCGTCTAGACGAGTGTCTTTAAAATTCTGGGCATCTGGAGTAAGTAGCTTCAATGGTCTCCAGGCAATCGTGGTGTACTGCTTCTCCTTGATTTCCACTGAGAAAAGAAGCTGGGTTGACAATATTAGTCACCACTATCTCTACATCATCTTGCTCTACCATGATGGCCTGGTATTTCAGAAACTTCTGTGGTGAAAGCCAGAGGCCACCCTTTGCTTCTAGTACTGCGGACAATGTGTGGGACACTAGCACAGCCATTTTTGTCCCAGGGTAAACTTGCATGCCTCTTGAATATTCAGCATGACTGCTGCTACAGCTCTGAGGCAACCTGGCCATCCTTTTGCTGATGCATCTAGTTGCTTGGAGAGGTAAGCAACTGCCCTCTGATATGGACCCAAGTCCTGAGCCAATATTCCCAGGGCAATGCCCTGTCTTTCATGGGTAAACCAGAAAGAATGGTTCACTTACATCTGGAAGTCCCAAAGCTGGAGCTGACATGAGGGCACTCTTTAGCTGGTGAAAGGCCCGTGTGCCTTCCTTTGTCCACTGGAGATCTCTGTTTCCACTGGCAATAAGAGCATAGAGGAGTCTTACGAGCAGTCCATAAGTATAAACCCACAGCCGGCACCACCCTGCCATGCCTAAGAAGGTTTGGAGTTCCTTTATTGTCTGGGGTTTTGGGGTTTGGCATATGGCTCCTTGCGAGCCTGCCCTAATGTCCGTTGCCCAGCACTCACCTGGTACCCCAGGTAGATTACTTTCTCTTTCACTGCCTGTGCCTTTTCTTTGATACTCTGTGTCCTTGGGGTCCTAGAAAATTCAAAAGGCTTAGTGTCCAGGCCAGACATGCTTCCCTCGTCCGAGTGGCTACTAGAAGATCATCCAGGTACTACAAAAGCCTTCCTTCTTCCTGTGGAGCTTCCCAAAACTCCAGATCTTTTGCAAGTTGCCCCCCAAACAGAGTAGGGGAAATTTTGAAGCACTGAGGAAGCACGGGCCATGTGAGCTGGATTTTGTGCCCACTTTTAGGGCTTTCCCATTCGAATGCAAAAATTTTCTGTCTGACTTTGTGGATATGGAGGCAAAAGAAGGCATCATTTGATTCTAAAATGGTTAACCAGATTAGCTCAGGTGTTAAATAAGTTCATAAGGTATATGGATTGGCTACCACAGGATACAGATCTTCTGTTACTTCATTGACAGCCCTCAAATCCTGTACTATCCGGTCTGACCCATCAGATTGCAGGTAAAATGGGAGTATTGAAATCAGATTGCCATTCTATTAATAATGCTAACCGCAGAAAATTTTCAATTATTGGACTGATTCCTTCCCTGTCTTCATTCTTTAGGGGGTACTGCTGCCTAATTCTGACTTGTTGTCCCTTCCTTAAGCTTAATTACTATGGAGGAGGCATTTTTCTCCATCCCTGGTACACAGAGGTCCATACCCTGGGAAATACTTGACTTAGTATCTCTTCATCAATTTCCCCCTCAATTCCAATAGCTGTTAAGGTTAAACTTAATACCTCAATGTACTTTTGATCATTCAGCTCCAGAGGACCCTTTCCATTTTTGAATGCAATGGTTGCTTCAAAACTCCTTCAATAAATCACTTCCTAAAAATGCCTATGCTGAATGGGGCATATACAAAAACTTATGCATACCCCATTGTTTGTTTTCCCAATTTCCCAGCCACCTCCTCTCTTCACAGGGATGATTCTGCAGCTTCACAAGACCTGTCAAATAACTCAGGCAGGGAAAACTAGACCTGTCATCTCTCATTTCTGTGCCAGTGTCCGTTGTCCCACGGCTGCGCTACCAGCTTATTGCTGGGGACATGCTGTTGCCACCACCACCCAGAGCAGGACGCCCTGTCCTCAGAGGTGCTGGCCCTGTGTGAGAGTCTGTCCTAATTTTCCCTCATCTGCCTCACGATCGTCTTTGGGAGACCACTGAAGAGAAGACCCCCCCATCTATATCTGGCTCTGAAGGAGAAAAGTCACACGCCACGGGCCCTGAGACCTGAAAGCTCAGTTTTGAGCTGTTGTTTCCACAGCAGTGTTTGCTGTATGCTAAGAAGAGGACACCATGCCCCGTTTGCAACAATAGCAGCTTTGGAAGCTGTCCCACCTCTCGGCCTGGCTGGACTTCTCCTGAGTTTCAGGTGGTCTCCCATAGAAGACCCTTGCCTGTTTTACAACCACCGTGACAGACAGACGGAGATGTGAGAAGCTTTTCCATCAAGGACTGAGACATGAAACTCCAAAAAAGGCCCCTCTGCTCCTTCCAAGGACTGGGACTGAAACCCCCAGCCCAGGGGAGGTGTGTGGGGAGGCAAGCTGACCAAAGCGAGATGTTTGCCTGCAGATTGTGACCACTGGAGCAAGAAAACAATGGCTCTCATTTACTGCTGAGAACACCGACTACCTGTTACATCTATCAAGCTCATTTACTGCTGAGAACATGGACTACCTGTTACATCTGTTCCCTATTGTATCTCTTTCCCCCCCCCCCTCACAATTTTCAGTAATAAAAACCTCTGAGTTAGCCAGAGCATTTGAGATCTCCCCAGCGTAGCAGGTGGACCCTCGGCTGGACTGCACCAAAGGACTTCGTCTCTGCGTTGGTAGCTATATCCCCCCTCTCTCTCTCTCTCTTTCTCTCTCTTTTTCTCTCCCTTAATCCCTCTATCGCATTTTTGCTGTAGTTATTTCAATAAAACTGCATTTGATTTGATTATCACTGCAAACCGCCTTGTACCGTGTTGGTGTTTTGCACTCTGAGATCATTCCTACGAACCATCAGGTCATCTGTCCACTAGGACAGACCCTGACATTAAATTGGCGTCACGGACAGGATTCCAGTTGGCAGAGGGATTTGCAGTCAAATCCCATGCTAAATTGAGTGCTCTGTCTCTGGAATTGGCACAAAAGATCTCTCAGTGCAAAACAGGGGAAACTGTTACTGTCACTACTGTTGGTGACTCTGATACCGGCACTGACACTGACACTGATACTTCTCCTGATCCTGATATTGATGCTGTTACTGATATTGATATTGATATTGATACTGTTGTTGTATTTGAGTTGAATCTGAACCTGTTACTGTTGTATTTGAGCTGAATTTGAAACTGTTACTGTTTTTACTGTTGTATTTTTGTGTACCTGGACTGTCTAAAAAGGGAAGGGGCATACTTGAAGTAATTAAGCTGTGCCTTTTAGACAGATATTGTCCCTTCACCTACACAGGGAGGGAGGGGCGGCCCGGCAAAGGTTTAGTGGCTTTTCCCCTGTTCTAGGTTTCTGGTCCCCTCACAAAGAAAACATTTGTGTGTGTGTGTTCATGTGGGTGCGTATCTGTACTGTCTGGGAAGGAAGAGACAAATTTGAAGCAACCTCACAGAGCCTTCCAGACTGATTCTGTCTCTTCAACTTCTCAGGGAAGCAACGGGACAGTGGAAAGGCTGTGTGACTTAAGTTAACTCCCTGGTGTAGCTTTGGTCCCCTCACAAAATGACTAAAAACTTCAGTGCAAAAGGTAAAGCTGAATTTTATGCTCTGCTTGCTAAATACAATGCCACACCTTCTCCGGGGGGAGAAGAATGGGCAAACTGCAATTGGTTTAACTTAGAAAATATTATTGATAGAATATTTTCTTTGCAACATGAAACAAAATTCAAACTGGGCACAAATAAAACCATCCTCTGCTCAGTCTTGGGCGCCTGCCTAACAGCAGCCATAGAAACTCGCTTTAAGCGAAAAAGTGAGGAAAATACTATCATAGACTCCCTGCAAAACCTAGTTGAAGTTTTGCAAAAACAATTGGATGAAGAAAGAAATGTAAATAACTTGTTACGGGCTGCCCTGAGAGAGGAACATGTTAAAAATTCACAGAACACTGATTCCTCAAAAGAAACAGAAGAGAAAGAAACTCCTCACATTAATCAAAATTGCCCTCAAAAAGAATTAGCCCTGATGAAAAATTGCGGGAAACACTGCTGTAACAACATAAAACCTTTAATTAAAACAGAATGCAACTATATCAATAATGAAGATCTTAGCCCACACAAAACCACTAAAGAAATCCCGTACACTGCTACTGAATTAACAAAACTTGCAAAGCAGTATGGGCTTCTCCCTCAAAAATCTGAAACAGAACACATTTGTCAAGTGTCTCTCACTGGGGGAGATCAAATTATTTTGTCAGAACAAGAAGCCGGTGGGTGCTGGGGACATAGGGTGTTCCTAACAACAGCAGATGTGTCCCATGGTCCCTGACTCAGCACACAGCTCATTGGGCAGGGGGGCTTAACCCCTTGGAAAGGAGAGACCCTTTGGTTGGTACCCCCGACCAACTCCTGGAAAACATTCACAAAGCTGGCTGCCTGCAATCGATTAATGAAAATAAATTAATTCCTGGTCTTGAATCTCCAATCCAATCACCTGTAAAGCCTGAAATTATGACCTCTTTAACTCAAGGGCTTCCAGGAACACTTAAACCTACAGCAATTCTCCTTCAGAAAACCATAGTAGCTATGTCTCCTATAGAAAGACCAGATAAACTTCTTAGTAACCAGAATGACCCTTTTGTTTCCCTTTATGACTTGCTGAGAAAAAGAATAAAATGGGATTGTACTTCTTCTCAGAAGGAAACATTGCAATTGCTGATTCTTGAAGTGACAGCTCATCAGGCACTGGACCCTATCAATCCTATAGACCCCTTCCAGGTGGAGTGGGGATTTGCCTCCTCACAACTTTCAGTAAACATTTGGCAACAAGGTCCCGAGGGTCTGATAAAGCCTGTTGGTTTTTATTCCTGTGGTTTCAAAGATGCTGAGAAAAGGTACACTACCTGGGAAGGGGTGGTTGTGGTTGGCTTGGCTCCCAGGGAAGTAGAGGAGAACTGGGCAATCCAAGAAACTGGCAGCTTGGGTAGCAGCCAAAATAAACCTGCCTCTGTGACTAAAGCAACCCCTCCTCTCTGCCCCGCTTCTGATAACAGAGAGAAACAGGACAATGCCTAGGTTGGGGAACTGTTAACTGTTCGGAGCATTTTCCAAAGTGAGGGATAGAATTGCTTTCTTGTCTGTATTAACACCAAGTCCTATGCTATGTTTGTATTTGGGTTGCTCCAGGCTGATGCTTTTAAAAGAACTACAGGAGATAATACTGTTAAAGCAATGCAGGGATGGTTTGGGATTTTCCTAAACCCACAGGAAATTCAATCTGGTAATGTTTCTCACTTTACTGTCAAAAGTGTGCAGGATAGGGCAGAAGGTGAAAAGATTAAATGGACTTCTCATACCTCTTACTATAGATGGGGGGTAAATGAGTGTTCCAAAATCACTGCTTTTTGCCAGACAGCTCCAAGCATAATTCCTTCACTACAGGGACCAGATGATGATTTCAAGAGCCCAGGACCTTACCCTGGACAACCTGTTTTTGGTGGACTCCCTGCTGCTGTAGGGGAAGTACCACTGCTGTTCAAAACCTCTCTGACAATTCCATTGTTCTAACTTTCTGCCTATTCACGGCAGAGTCTGTTGAGTTTACTTTTCAGAAGAACTCCGAGGGACATGAAGACCTGATAAACCATGATAACACTAGTGATGGACAACAGAAACAATGTTTTCCCTTCCCCTTATGGTAACACCAGGTGATGATATTACACATGACATGTGAATTAATTGAACTTGAATAAATTGGCTGTCACAATTAGAGATTTGATCAAATTACAGCAACTACTGCAGTCATTCTTATTGACTTTTGTGAACACACCAGTGGCTGCTATCAAACATATTACCAAATTGGGAGAAGGTAAATGTAAATGATCACAAATTGATAATTGATGCACTTTGTGCTACACAAAACAATGTTTCTTTGGCTCTCAGCTGTATCCAGGCACAACTGTGGATGCAGCCAATTTCTGCTTCAATTATAAGAGAAGGTGAAGAAGGCACTTTTCCCACTGAAATTTGGAAAATAATTTGAGACAGTGCCACTGATTTTGAAAGAGAATTCCAATCCTGGTGGAACCTAGTGAAATTTGACCTGTGACCCCATTTTAAATACAACCACAGTTTTGGTGTTAACCATACACAATGCCCCAGTGCATTTGATTTTCCCTGTTATAGCATTAGAACTGAATTACGACGGAGCCATTCTCTATTTTTTCTGAACATGGAGAATGGGCCCGTCAAATTGGTAAGAAATAGCAAACAGTTAATTTGGAATCTTGTATTACCCGAGAACAACAAGGGCTTATCTGTGAAAGCAATGTAATCATAGCTCAAGAAATTTGTTAAGACATAGAGCAAAATATCTGTCATTTTTAGATTTGTCCTAATGAGGCTTTTGAAACAGTTCTTATATACATAGGCAATAGATGCACATGCTTTAGAACCATTTGTTATTTTGTGCTCATATAAAATGCTATAGTAGGTACTAAAAATCATTCCAATTTCTGTGCTTGTAACTTTACTAAAATTTCAGAATGTGATTTTTTCTTGTGAAGCTCCAGTCACTTCTCACTAGCTATTGCAATACAACTACACACTGATTCACAAGCTGATGCCTACTCCTATTGAGATGAATCTTACTTTGGTAAGACAACTGCTGCTCCATCAGAACTTGGTTGAAATCCTGGAGAAGATCAAGGAAAGCAGACAGAAGACCCTGGTGACTGTTCATCACAATGTAAGACAGATACATTGTGTCATGGAAAGAGTGAAGAAAGATGCCAAGCCCAGGTGGTGGGACACACTTTTGGGTGGTCTCCTACTGCCGTGGGTGTCTTGAACAGTGTGTGTCATCCCATTGTTATCCTTTTGATTTTAATTCTGTTTGATGTTATTTTATCAGCAATCCTAGTCGTTATGAATTAGAAGATGGTGAAACAGCTGACAAGATTGACGTGTATAGTCAATGCACACAATTTGGCTGATGTCCCCTGCACTGTGGAAATCCCCAAGACATTTGACACAAAGCAATTATGAATCAAGCATATGTGTTTTAGAGTAATCCTGAGTACCCTTTTATGATTTTGTGAAATTATTTTTTGATTTTCAGTGAATTGTTTTAGAAAATTATTTTGAAGTTAATGCTTATATTATGATTTGATTATTGCTTTTGCTTTTGATTATTTGTGATTTGTTTTAACCATTTTTTGAAATTGTTATAGAAATAATATTGTTTTAATTAATCAACCATTTGTGAAAATTGTTATGATAATCAATATTAATTATGTTTGTTTATTGTCTCCCTTTTCTCCCTTCCTTTTCCTATCCTTTCTTTTCCTCCTTTTCTCTTTTCTCTCTCTCTGTCATACTGTCTCTACTTTTCTGGGTATGCTACCAACGCACAGCAAGACTGATCAGCGACAGCCCAGAGCCCTGTTGATGAAGATCCCTTCAAGACAATCATGAGTCACGGGGTCATGTGAGAGTCTCTCCTAATTTTCCCTCATCTGCCTCACGATCGTCCTTGGGAGACCACTGAAGAGAAGACCCCCCCGTCTATATCTGGCTCTGAAGGAGAAAAGTCACACGCCACGGGCCCTGAGACCTGAAAGCTCAGTTTTGAGCTGTTGTTTCCAGAGGAGTGTTTGCTGTATGCTAAGAAGAGGACACCATGCCCCGTTTGCAACAATAGCAGCTTTGGAAGCTGTTCCACCTCTTGGCCTGGCTGGACTTCTCCTGAGTTTCAGGTGGTCTCCCATAGAAGACCCTTGCCTGTTTTACAACCACCGTGACAGACAGACGGAGATGTGAGAAGCTTTTCCATCAAGGACTGAGACATGAAACTCCAAAAAAGGCCCCTCTGCTCCTTCCAAGGACTGGGACTGAAACCCCCAGCCCGGGGGAGGTGTGTGGGGAGGTAAGCTGACCAAAGTGAGATGTTTGCCTGCAGATTGTGACCACTGGAGCAAGAAAACAATGGCTCTTATTTACTGCTGAGAACACCAACTACCTGTTACATCTATCAAGCTCATTTACTGCTGAGAACATGGACTACCTGTTACATCTGTTCCCTATTGTATCTGTTTCCCCCCCCCTCGCAATTTTCAGTAATAAAAACCTCTGAGTTAGCCAGAGCCTTTGAGATCTCCCAGTGTAGCAGGCGGACCCTCAGCTGGACTGCACCAAAGTTGGTACAGTTCGTCTCTGAGTTGGTAGCTATATCCCCCCTCTCTCTCTCTCTCTTTCTCTCTCTTTTTCTCTCCCTTAATCCCTCTACCGCATTTTTGCTGTAGTTATTTCAATAAAACTGCATTTGATTTGATTATCACTGCAAACCCCCTTGTACCGTGTTGGTGTTTTGCACTCTGAGATCATTCCTACGAACCATCAGGTCATCTGTCCACTAGGACAGACCCTGACACCTTGGCAACCAGAAGCACAGGGAGCACAAACAGACACAGCCAGGAGGCCCAGCAGCTCTTTCCTGAAGGCCCATTTCATGCAAGAACTGGCCCTGAGAATATTAAGCAAAATAAAAATAAAAGGGTTGGGGGAGGAGGCATTGAGGTGGCCTCACAGGTTCAACTCTGCACTCTGATTTTGTCACCAGCATTATCCAAGTTCCTGTACTTGTTTTCCTGGAGAATTTGCAGTCAACAGAGCTTCACTCCCTCTCATCAAATCAGTCTTAAGTCCAGCTTCAGGCTGGGTCATTCATTTAGACTCGAGCACTGACTGGGGTCCCGGCAACAAAAGAACATTAGCTGCAGGCCACCCATACAGCTTTTCATATTAATGAGCACAAAGCCTTTATTTCTGCAAGTTCAGGGATGCTGGGGGGATCTTTGCACCATCAGGCTGAAGTACAAGGCTCGGGATCCTCCAAAGGAACAGAGCCAGCCCCCTTGAGTGGGAGAAGGTGCGGCCTCAGTTGCAGCCCTGGGTGCCTCCTGTGGGCCAGGGCACGGCCCTGGCTGTAAATGTGTTGGGCTGCAGCACAGGGCCAGGGCGGAGCTCAGCACCCTCATCAGAGCCCAAGGCCGCGGCCCTTGTCTGCCGGGGCCCGAGCCCGGCCCGGCCTGAGCAGCCCGGCCCGGCCTGAGCAGCCCAGGCTGGCCCCAGGGGATGGGCTCCGCCTGCCCGCTGTGCCCGCAGGCCGGGCCCAAGGCTTTGCAAGAGGCTTTCTCCCAGCTTTGCAAAACCTCGGCCAAGTGACCCTTTGCTGTGCTGAGAAGAGTAAAAAACCCCCTCAAATGTAACCCCGCTGCACACCTCATGAGGGATCCCTGCACACTTTAGAAGAGGCCATCAATACTCCTTTGTGATTCATGAGTGACCCCGGCACCCCTCAGCAGGGACGCCAAAATATCCATGCCTGCCTCATGGGGCCAGGGCTCAGATGATGCCAGGGAAGGAAATGTGTCCTCGGCCCAGGGATGCTCAGCATGGGCTCCCCCAGCCCTCAGGGCCCCCCCACTGGTCACAGCAGCCCCTGCCTGGCTCCTGCCTGCACACACCGTGGGCATCCACGGCTGCTCCTGGCCATGGAGCTCAGCCTGTGCTGCTGCGGGGTGGCCGTTGCAACTGTTACGATCTGGACAGAGCTGTGACAATTCCATTTCTTTATTGAAATATAAAATGTGGGCCAAGCCCTACCCTGGCAGACAGGGGCTGCCCACATTCACTCCTGGCTGGGAAACACGACTTGCGGGCTCTGGGGCAGAGGGTCTTGTTTTGGAGGGGAAAACGAATTGGGAATGTGAGAAGGCCTTCTGATGGTGTTGCAGCCACGGCAGGGCCGATAAGGGCATAAGTGGAGACCTGGGATAACAGGCCAAGTTCTCTTTGCCCAAGTTGCTAGGCCTCTCTTCTGAAGATGCACAGGGGCACCTCTGGAGAGAGGAGGTGGCTGAGGCCTCAGCTGCCAGTGGCACACAGGGAGCCTCCTGCACAGCAGGGCCCAGAGCTGGCAAGGCTCCCCAGCATGGCTGGAGCTGCTGGCACAGCTTGGCCCAGCTGCACAGCTGTCCCTCAAGGCCCCGGCGAGCAGGGCACGGCTCTGGGCAGGCTCCCTGGCCAGGAGCGGGCCCCAGAGCACCTCTGCCTTTCAAGGGCAATCTAATCCCTGCTCTTTCTCCTCCACATTTTGCTTTGCCTCTGCCCTGTTTTTGGCCAGGAAGCCTCAGCGGGAGCGAGCACTGGCTGCAGCCCCAGCAGATCTTAAGCCCATGCTTCAGCTTGGGCTCCCTGCCAGCTGATGCCAAATGCCTCCCTGCAGAGGCTGGGGAGAAGCTGCAGCCAGGTCAGGCTGGGAAAAAGCCCTACAGGGTATGGAAGCAGCAGCAAGGCAGTGAGGTTTCCATGGATGCCCTCCCGCTGTGCCAGGCATCGGGTGTTGGACATTGTGATGCTGTAGAACCACACGGATCTGTGACCCCAGAGCCTGCTGTGACCTCACAATCCTGCTGTGACCTCATGGCCTGCTTGGGGATGGACCTCATGGCTGGAATTTTCCTTCTCTGGGAGGGAGCTCATGCTTGCCTGGCTGTTGTGTCCAAGGGCTGGCCTTGCCTCCCCAAGCTGAGCTCACTGCTCTGTGTTCTGGGCACTGGCACAGGAGATCACATCCAATGATTTCTGAGCTCCTCAGGCACTGTCAGCAACATCCCAGCATGCTGAGGAATGAGTGATCTCTGGCTGGAGACAAGTTCCACATTCTCTCCTGTCAGCAGCTTCCCAGCTGGAAATTTGGCACCTTGGGTGGGCCATGGCTAACACAGTCCTCTGGCTTCATAGGAAAGGTGAAGCTTTTACTTCACCATTTGCTCTTCATGTGCAATTTAAGGCACTGCTTCCTTTTGTGGTCCTCAAAGGACACAGTGAATAAAACAGGGGGGAAAGTCACCCAACCTCTTCAATGCTTGGATATGCCAAAAAAAACCTTGAGGAGCATAGGGTGGGTGTGTGCAGTTTGACCAAGCCAGAGCCCTTCCATGATTGTGTGGCTGCCTCAGTGACGCGGTGCCAGAGTTCTTCAGCCTGGGCTGCTCCCAGCACTGTCACCAGGAGGGGGCTGCCCCCAAAAAGCCACACAATTTGGGTGCTGCTATAGGTCACATTTGCTCTATGGCACAGGTGGAATGCTTCAAGGGCAGGGACAAGGAACAAGGAAAGGTCTTCTGTATGACTCCCAAAGGTGTTTATGCCCAGGAAGGTCAGGCTCAGAAAGACACGAGTCCAGGCTCTAGAAGGGGTTTTTCAACAAGGGGAGGTTCAAGAGGAGGGTACAAAACTTTAACAAATTGGGAGAAACCTGGGGAGAAGCATAAGGCAAGGAATACAGTGTTTAAACCAATTGGGAATTACAGGGGAGGGGAAGAGTTTAAACAAACCAATGAGACCTCAAGGGATACAAAAATGACAGGGAAGTTTCTGGAGAAAGGGGCAGGCATGAGGAGGGACTGACCATGTTCATACTGGGAGAAGGAACAGGTAACATTCAGGAACAAAGGACAGGTTATTGGGAAGATTGAAAACTGGGGCAAAACCAACAAGAGAGGTGCAAAATAACAATCCATTAAGGATAAAATATGCTATAACAATACAAGAGATGGGGCGGGGGGGTGGGGATTTGAACTGACCATTGAAACTGAATTGCAGTTGAAAACACAATAGAGACACACTGCAACACCCCAGTGTGGTAGTCTGTTATTTTACAGTTTGTTCTTCTGTAGTAAGTTTTAAATACTCCTTGTTGTACGTTTGTAATGTTTCATTCCACGTATCCCACTTGGTTTCTCTGGTGGTTCAGTCCTGAGTTGTTTATTCACCAAGTATATGTCAATGCCCCTGTCCATCAAAGACAGCACAGCCTTTTGTTCTGGTGTGTACCCTGTAGTTCATCCCTTCCTCAAAGCAAGATTGGATTTCAAGGTTTGCTCCTTCCCCTTGTTGGTTTCTGTTGGATAGCCCTTGCCCTGCCCTCCTTCCCTAATGCCTTCCCCTTGGTAAAAAGTTGTGTCCTCCCCTTCTTCTCTCTCTTCCTTAAAAATCAGTTATTGTCAGTTGTCCCTGACTCCTCTGGGGACACAAACCTTCCTTAGAACTCAAACAAGTGATCTCTCTCGGTTCCTTCGCCTCGGTCCCTCGTACTGGGTTGCTGCTGTGTCACCCGTGCCACAGGTGTCGGCTGCAGGGAGCTGCGAGCCCCTGTACGCACCGCCAGCCGGGAAGGTCCCTGTAGGGATCCAGGGGCAGCCTCTCTTGTGACTGTCCATGGGACTCAGGCAGTGAGCTGGCCAGAGAACATATTGCCTGTGACCCAGCCGCAAAGTTACACCCCAGTGCACAAGGGAAGAGCTAGAGATGCCACCACTCTGGACTTCTGCCATGCCCTGGACACATCAGCCCTGCCCTACATCCTTGTCCCTCCTTTGGTGAGCTGTGGATCTGACGGAGGCACAGTTTGGAGAATGAGCAATTGCCTGGCTGGTCACATCCAGGGGGTTGTGGTCAATGCCTCAGAGGCCCAATGGACGTCAGTGACCAGTGGTGTCCCTCAGGGTGACAGCAGAAGCTCCCTGGACACTGGGGACTCAGTGTCCTGGTGGTGCTGCTGGACAAGAGAGCTGGAGGTGCCTCCAAAGCAGAACTGTTCTGATAGCCCAAGTCTTTCAGACTTGCTCAGTGAATGAGGAGCTGATTGAAGTGAAAAGATACTGAGAAACAACACAGTCCCTTCCCTGGGAAGAAACATTTCCCCATCCAAACTTCCTCTCCCTCTCTTTATCCCACTCCAAGAGGAACAGACATGTATATACATCTGTCTATCTTTCTATCTATCTATCTATCTATCTATCTATCTATCTATCTATCTATCTATCTATCTATCTATCTATCTATCTATTTCTCTCTTAGTTATTTAACTATCTAGCGATCTAATATCTACCTGTCTTCCTATATATCTATCCATCTATCTATCTGACAAAATAATTTCAGCTTTAAATTAAATCTCTTTATTTATCCTTATCCTTTGAAATAGAGTTTGGAAAGTAGTATTTTTATACAATTACATTTATCCAAGACTTTAATTAACAGATGGTTTTAATCTCTCCATCATGAAACTGCAGGAAATTCCTCCCTGACTGACAGTGATGAGTGCCTGCTGTCAGGGAGGGATCAGAAGGTCCTGTCCAGTGGGTGGGAGCAGATGTATGCCCTCTTCTCCAGGATCTGCTTTCCAGCTTTTTTAATGGAATCATCCAGGTTTTCATTGGCATTACTGGAGAAAGAGAGAAAAGTCAACTAAGGGAGCATAAAGAGCCGTTGTAAATTTCTTTCAAGAAGTGGTTTTGAGTATGAGTGCAAGAGTGAGTGCCAGGAAGAAACTGAACATTCTCTTCTGAAAAAGATTGATTATTGCAGACTGAGCTTTGAAGAGCCAATGCACAGCTGGTCAGTAGTTCCCACAGAGTCCAAATCCCTCATTTCTATCAGTCACTTGACAGGAGTATATACATAAAATATAGATTTTATATTGCTCAATAAAGAACCCTGGCAGTTTGCTTTAGCTATGAAGTGAAGAGACTCTTCTCAACAGGTTCCGGCTCTGCCGCTTGTTTGAATTAAAAGTAGAGAAAAACGCTTCTGTTGGTCACATAAACCAACAAAAGTTTTATGAGTGTGTGAAAGGCATAAGACGGTAAAACTCATTCCATTTTATAGTACTTACAGTCTCTTAATTCAGCCATGGGATAATTGGGCCACCATTCACTATACCAAAAAACTGGAATAGGCACTGGAAAACAAGTTAGTTTCAAAACTAAGTTTAGAAAAAGTGAATGAATTTCATAAAGAAAAACATGTAGAAAAAACATAGGAATTTAAACTTCTCAAAGCCCTTTGATAATAGAGCCCTGATTCCCAGTCATGTCCAGTGCAGCCTCAGCTGTCCCTTTGAGGCCAGAACTGCCAACGCTCAGGGCTGGGATGAGCCTTCAGCCAGAACTGGCTCCAAGACTGATTGGGAATCAATCCAGAACAGGGCTCAAAAAAAGAGCAAAGTTTCACGGCCAAATCCAAACCTTCATCAGGCTGGATTTGTTTTAACACTGAACTGGAGCATATTTGCTTGTGCTGCAACACCGTTGCCATTAAACTTTACATGAGCTACAAAATAAGCATTGCCCTGTCCTGAACTGTGCTGCCCAAACCCTGCTGAGAACTTGCTGTGCCTCTGCCCTGTGCCCCTGGGGCTGCTCTTGGCCAGGCAGCCTCAGTGGGAGCCAGCACTGGCTGCAGCCCCAACGGGCCCCCCAGGACAAGGCCCAGCAATGAGGAGGCCAATGAAAGCTCAGGGCAGCAGCAGAACCATCCCCAGAGTTCTTTGGAAAACCATGGACTGGCCACAACTCCACAGCAGCACGACTACGAGTCAGGCTACCAATGCTATGGAGCAGAGTTATAAGAAAACTGTGGAGAAAAATCAGCAACTGACCGTCTGATCTCATACAGCTTGCGAATGCCAAGATAGCAGCCTAGCAGCACAAGTGGCACAGTGAACACTATCACCACTGTGCCTATCATGCATTTCCTGCGAACATCCTGGGGACAGACAATTCTTGGGAGGCGCATTGGATCCGGGCCATATATTCCTGCTTCAGTGACAACATCTGTGGGAGCAATGGGGAGCGTCAGCCCGTGCTGTGCTGCACTGCTGAGCTGGCAGCACGGTGGATGCGGGCAGGACGTTCTCCGTTACCCCCAAGGCTGGGGCCTGCAGGCACCTTGCCGCCCCTTGGCACAGGCTGTGCCACCCAACAAAGCCCAGCAGGCTGGGAGGAGAGCCCGGGGGCAGCGCAGCTGCTTGGGCAGTGGCTGCTTGGAGAGACACGGGCCAAAGCCATCCCTGAGCAGCCACTGCCAGCCCTGGCCCTCCCTGCCCCGTGACAGCTTCCCCAGCCCCAGGGCACAGAGTCAGGCCCTCTCAGGACACACTGGAGCCTTGCCCTCCCCCTCTGCCCATTCCCCACCATGGACACCCCATGCAGTGGCTCGATGGTTTCAGGACATGTCTCACATGGAGGGACCCCAGCAGAACTACTCAGCCGGGCTGAGCCTGGCACAGCAATCACCTTCTGTGGCACTGTCTGGCATCTCCTCATGTCCTGTATCAGTGGCTAGCACGGGTACATTGCGTCCTCCAGGATGTGCTGCCTTCCGGAAAGACTTTTGGTCCATCTCTGGAGAAAGGAAAAGGGACAGCCAGATCAGGTAGAGCCATTGCCCAGTGGGGAGGTGGCATCTTCAAGGAGTATCATTTGGGAAAGACATGGATAAGGATCAGGGAAAGGCCAAGGCCGTTGGGGCTGCCTCAGGGCCCTCCCTCCTCCAAATATCTGCCCCACCGGATCTGCCCAGAGACCAAGAAATCCCAGGCCCATGGTGCAGTTTGGGCTCTCACTTAGCTGATGCCAAATGCCTTCCTGCAGAGGCTGGGGAGAAGCTGCAGCCAGGCCAGGCTGGCAAACAGCCCTGCAGGGCGTGGAAGCAGCAGCGGGGCAGCGAGGCTGCCATGGATCCCTTTTCGCTGTGTCGGGCACTGTGTGTCCAAATGTGCAGCCAAAGCCCCCAGCTGCTGAGCCCCAGGACAAGGCTGAGCGAAATGCACCCACCATCGGACCTCTCCAGGTCAATCAGGATTTGGTCCAGTTGTTTGGATGCCTCCAGGAGCACATTCTCTTTTTTAGGTTTTTTCCTCCCTCTCAGAGGACCTTAAGAGAAAGTATTTCCATTTCACCAGGAATAGATCCCACAGATGCAGGGCTCAGCTCGTGGGGTCAGCAGGGACACACTACTCACCCCTGCGATGGGAGCTGGGCTTGTGTGCAACATCCACCAAAGGACCTGGGAAGATCCTCCCTGCAGACACACCTGTAACTCAAGAGACACAGAAGCTTATGTCACCTGGTTCCTGCCAGGTTGCCAGTGATTGTTCTCTCAGAACATACCTGCAGAAGCTCCCAAGTGCTCCAAACCATCTTCCATCCCAGCTGCTGGCAAAGCAATGGCACCACTCTCATCTGGAAGGGAGCACAGATCAGACCCATTTCCATGGTGTGCTGGCATCCCCCTCTGCCTATGGGAACTGGGCACTGCAAGGGGATCGGGTAAGGCTGTGGGAGCCAGATGTGAATGGACAAGGCCAAAGCTGCACAGGGGCCCGGGGAGCTCTGGGCTGGCTCCTGGTCACTCTGCACCCTCTTTGCAGGGCCTGTCTGACATCCCTGGAGGGCAGGCACTGACGCACAGCCAAGATGGCAGCTCAAGCCTCATCAGGGCTCAGGCCCAGAGGCACAGCAATTACCTCCTGTGACTGTGCTGGGCATCACCTCCCTTCCTGCAGCAGAGGCTGCCAATGAGCCCCTGCTTCCTGCAGGAAATGCTGTTTTCGGCACAGCCTTTCGGTTCATCTCTGGAGAAAGAAAAAGAGACAGCTAAATTAGATGGAGATGTTCCCCTTTCTGGGAGGTGGCATCTTCAGGAGGCAATACTGGTCAAACTGATGGATAAGGAGCAAGAAATCATAAAAACTTTTGGGATTGGCCAGGATTTTCCCTTCTCAAAACTGCTGTCATTCCTGATCTCCCCATGGTCCAGGCAATTGCAGGGGATCTCAGGGCATGTATGAACCATGTTGCAGTTTGGTCTGCCTGTCAGCAGATGCCAAATGCCTTCCTGCAGAGGCTGGGGAGAAGCTGCAGCCAGGCCAGGCTGGCAAACAGCCCTGCAGGGCGTGGAAGCAGCAGCGGGGCAGCGAGGCTGCCATGGATCCCTTCCCGCTGTGCCGGGCACGGCGTGTCCAGATGTGCAGCCAAAGCCCCCGGCTGCTGAGCCCCAGGACAAGGCTGAGGGAAATGCACCCACCATGGGGCCTCTCCAGGTCACTGAGCATCTCGTCCAGAAGTTTGGCTGCCTCCAGGGATTTCTTGTCTCCTGTCCCTTGGTTCATCGAACTAGGAGGACCTTAATAGAAAGTTGTTCCATTTCTACTTCTTGCCGGAGTGGCAGTGAGGGCACCTGGGTGATTGGTGCCCTCCAAGGCACTCCCTCGGCTCTGCCTTCCATTCAGGTGCAGGGCCAGGGGCACCTTGTACCTGCAGTGGCCCCACACTGGGATGGAAGGAGCCCCTTTGCGGGGCAGTCAGGGCAGAAAGGACTCCCTGGAGCTGCCAGCAGCTCCAAACACAGCCCCAGGCAAGGCCAGGGCTTGGCAATGGCAGCAGGAGCAGCTCAGGCTCCCTGGGGCTGGCAAAGGAGCAGAGAAAGGCTCAGCCCTGCGGAACAGCCCTGGGCCAAGCCCCTTCCCTCTCTGCTCTTCTCCGTGGCTGCACAGAGCGCACAGAAGGACACACTGGCATTGCACATGGGAGGGGGATGGACAGATAAATGATCCTTTTTCTCTATGACTGAGATCCTGTGGGATCACTGTTTGACACAAGAGCAGAAATTTGGAAGACAGGATTCCCACAATTTAGCAAACTTAAGCGGATCTTGACAGGAATGACACAGGAATATTACTCTGAGCAAGGATTTCACTTGGACAATGATTACTCTGTTAGGGAAGGGGTTTTGGTAGCCTACCTTCACCAAGCTCCAGCATCCTTAAGTATTGATTTACCAGAATTTCCAATCTACGCAACTCAGGATCCCAGTCTAGAAAGGAGCACAGATAGAAACCGTTCCATGCTGTGCTGGGATCCCCTTCTATAGGGAACCCAGCACTGGAAGGGGGTCAGGTAATGCTGCGTGCCAGCAATGCCAAGCAGCAGAGAGGGCAGCTCAAGCCTCAGCAGGGCTCAGGCCCAGAGGCACAGCAATTACCTCCTGTGGCTGTGCCTGGCATGTCCTCCTTTCCTGCAGCAGAGGCTGCCAATGAGCCCCTGCTTCCTCCGGGAAACTGCGCCTTCAGCGCATCCTCTCCTTCCATCTCTGCAGAGAGGAAAAGGGACAGCTGGATAAGGTGGGGCTGTTCCCCAATGGGAAGGTGGCATCTTCAGGAGGCACTGCGTGTCCAAGTAATGGATAAGATGCAGAAGAAAGATCAGGTTATTGGGGCTGCTGCAGGGTCCTCCCTCCTCCAAAGAGCTGCTCCTCCAGATGTGCTCAGAGACCAGGAAATTGCAGGGGATCACAGGCCCATGGTGCAGTTTGGGCTCTCTGTCTGCAGATGCCAAGTGCCTTCCTGCAGAGGCTGGGGAGAAGCTGCAGCCAGGCCAGGCTGGCAAACAGCCCTGCAGGGTGTGGAAGCAGCAGCGGGGCAGCGAGGCTGCCATGGATCCCTTCCCGCTGTGCCGGGCACGGCGTGTCCAGATGTGCAGCCAAAGCCCCCGGCTGCTGAGCCCCAGGACAAGGCTGAGGGAAATGCACCCACCACGGCGTCTCTCCAGGTCACTCAGGGTCCTTTCCATGTATTGCGACGCCTCTAGGGAATTAGTGCCTCCTCCAGGCTTGTTCCTCCCTCTCGGAGGACCTTAAGTGACGTGTTTGCATGTCAGAAGAGTGGATCCCACGGAAGCGGGGCTCAGCCCGTGGGGTCAGCAGGGACACAATACTCACCCCTGCGATTGGAGCTGGGCTTCTGAGCAGCAACCCAGAAAGGAGCTTGATAAGTCCTCTCTGCAGAGACTCCTGTAACACAACAGCCACAGAAGCTTCTGTCACCTGGTTCCTGCCAGGTTGTCAAGGATTATCCGCTTAGGGGAACATTGACAATGTACCTGCAGGAGGCTGAAGAGACTGGAAATCCTCATGGAGCCAAGCTGCTGGAGAAACCTTCCTAGCAAGCTCATCTAGAGGGAAGCAAACACACAAAACCATTTCCATGGTGTCCTGGGATCCCCCCTCTGCTTTTGGGACCTGGGCACTGCAAGGTGGTTGGGTCTTTGGGAGCCAGATGTCAATGGAAAAGGCCAGAGCTGCACAGGGGCCTGGGGAGCTCTGGGCTGGCTCCTGGACACTCTCCACCCTCTTTGCAGGCCCTGTGACTCATCCCGGGAGAGGAAACAGGGCCAGCCCAGGGGCCCGTGGGGGCTCTCTCTCCCCCAGAGGAAACCCTCCCTAAAGGCCTGGGGAAAACCATCCCCAGCGCTTCCCGGGGAGCAGGTCGCGCTGTCCCGGGAAAGGGGAGCCAGGCTGCCGGCTCACCTGCTTGCCGCGCTTGCAGCGGAGCAGCCTGGGCAGCCCTGGCAGGCAGAGCCACGGCCAGGAGGAGCAGGAGGAAGAGGCGCAGAGCAAGGGCCATGCTGCCTTGCCCTCTGCCAGTCCCGCAGCTCTTGCTGCCACCGCTGTCCTGACACCGCTGTCCCAATGTCAGCACCGCTGCTGCCACCGCCGCTGCTGCTGCCGCAACAGTTGTGCTCAAGCACTGACTGCTCGCTCCTTGTACTGCTGTGCAACCACCGGGTCTGGGACATCTGTGACCTCAGAGCCTGCTGTGACCTCATGCCTGGGGCAGGATTTTGTTGGAATGGATCTCCAGCGGTGCCCTTCCAGCAAGGAGAGGATGTCCCGCCCAGGACCTATTTGCAAGCTCGGATTTTTTCACAACTGAGTTACACGATATTGCAAAAGTGTGACTTTTTGTGGTTCTACATATAAGAGCAATGTCAAGTCCAAAATTCCACTCATGTTGATGATTCCCACAATCGCAGGCAGCAGCAGCCCTGCCATGCTGACACCAGCTCCCTACTGTGCACTTTGCTGCCCTTTGGCCCGTATTTAAAAATTAAGAACTTGATGCCAAAGCTGACAAAAATAATGCAACACAGGCCTTCAGGGTAGCTGCACACTTTAGGGGACACCCAAACCCTGTGCACATCTTATGGGTGTCCTCACCCACCCTAAAATCCCCGTATGTCCTCAAAGAAAGACATACGACCTCTGCTCAATTTTACAGATGCCCCTGCACAACTTGCGACATACATTAAACTCCCTGCACAACTTCTTGGTGTCCCCAGTCCCCTGCACAGCACAGAGGTGACCCAAAGCCCCTGCATGCCTTTAGAGAAACCCAAAGATAACACTCAGGGAGCAGCACCAGTGCTGAGCCATCTTCTGTGTGTGTGTGTGTGTGTTCACCATGTGTCCCTGGGTGAACAGATGAGGCCTGGGGGGCAAATCCCCTCTCTGCTGGTAAGAGATCCAGGGCTGCCACAGGCCCAGTGTCTGTCGGGCTCTGAGCTCATCCCTGAGGCTATGAAGGACTTCCTTCAGAGTCCAGCCTCTTTCCATTGTTCTCAAGGAAAGCACCTCCCGATGGTTTCCCTCTTTCCCTGGGCATGCCACTGGAGGAGCTCCAGGCTTGGCTGATGCCAGGGAAGGAAATGTGCCCTCAGCCCAGGGACGCTCAGCATGGGCTTCCCCAGCCCTTGGGGCCCCGCCGCTGGTCACAGCAGCCCCTGCCTGGCTCCTGCCTGCCCACACCGTGGGCCATCCACGGCTGCTCCTGGCCATGGAACTCAGCCTGTGCTGCTGCTGGGTGGGCTTTGCTGCATCTTCCACTCGGACACTGAGGTTACAGCTCCATTACTTTATTGTAGCTGAAGAGCTGGGCATGGAACTCAGCTTGTGCTGGTGCCGCGTGGGCTTTCCTGCTGCTATCACCTGGACAGAGCTGTGAAAACTCCATTTCTTTATTGAAATATAAAATGTGGGCCAAGCTCGGCCCTGGCAGAGAGGAGCAGCCCACCTTCAATCCTGGCTGGGGAACAGGACAAGGGGCCCCTGAGGTTTAGGGTCTCGTTTTGGGGGAGAGTAATTTGGGAAGGCCTCGTGATGGTGCTGCAGCCGCAGCAGGCCAGATAAGGGCATAAGTGGAGACCTGGGATAACAGGCCAAGTTCTCTTTGCCCGAGTTGCTAGGCCTCTCTTCTGAAGATGCACAGGAGCACCTGTGGAGAGAGGAGGTGGCTGCGGCCTCAGCTGCCAGTGGGACGCAGGGACCCTCCTGCACAGAAGGGGCCAGAGCTGGCAAGGCTCCCCAGCATGGCTGGAGCTGCTGGCACAGCTTGGCCCAGCTGCACAGCTGCCCCTCAAGGCCGTGGCGAGCAGGGCACGGCTCTGGGCAGGCTCCCTGGCCAAGAGCGGGCCCCAGAGCGCCTCTGCCTTTCAAGGGCAATCTTGTCCCTGCTCTTTCTCCTCCCCAACTTGCTTTGCCTCTGCCCTGTGCCCTTGGGGCTGCTTTTGGCCAGGAAGCCTCAGTGGGAGCCAGCACTGGCTGCAGCCCCCCAGGACAAGGCCCAGCAATTAGGAGGCCAATGAAAGCACTGGGCAGTAGCAGAACCCCGCCAACCGTTCTTTGGACAACCATGGACTGGGCACACCGACACTGCAGCCTCACTGGGAATGTTCCCTGCCTATGAGAAGCATTTAAAGGAAGCTGTTTGAGGTAGAGATGAGCACAACTTACTGTTTCTTTTCCTTCCACCACTGGAACCCAACCTAACACAGAACCATGGAAATTGGCACAGTGAACAGTGTCACTACCGTGCCAGTCAGGCAGGAGCTGCGCAAATCCTGGGGGCAGATAATTCTAGGGGCGTTCCGTGGATTCTGGGCGTTTGTGTCTGACTTCCCAAGCACTTCTGTAGGAGCAAGGGGGAGCGTCAGCTTGTGCTGTGCTGCACTGCTGAGCTGGCAGCACGGTGGATGCGGGCAGGATGTTCTCCATTTCCCCCAGAGCTGGGGCCTGCAGGCACCTTGCCGCCCCTTGGCACAGGCTGTGCCACCCAACAAAGCCCAGCAGGCCGGGAGGAGAGCCCGGGGGCAGCGCAGCTGCTTGGGCAGTGGCTGCTTGGAGGGACACGGGCCAAAGCCATCCCTGAGCAGCCACTGCCAGCCCTGGCCCTCCCTGCCCCGTGACAGCTCCCCCAGCCCAAGGAACTGACTGACAAAAACTCTACAGCCAGCAAAGAGATTGTCCCAGTGATTTCTGCTTTTATTCCCTGCAGCTGGTCTCAGAAACATCCCTCACACTGCTCTAAATGCCCACCCATGGGCTGACCAGCCCCTATGCCTTTCCAGTCTGCTCTCAGAAATTTTTCAACAAATGCACCAATAAATTCCAGGTTACCTCTGTGAATTGCACTCTGCAGTTTCCTTCATTTTTTTTCCCAATAGCTGGAAGTTCCTGCATATGGTAATGGTCTTGAGGGTCTCCAATACTTTTCAGTAATTTTTTTGTATTGAGACAGATGAAAGAGCCTTATTGGTTTTAGTTTTTGCAGCTCTGGTTTTTTTCTTAGAGTGATGGTTTACTTATTATCTACATGTAAACTTATTTTTATTTATGTTTTTTGTTTCCCATGCAATTATTTTGACAATCTGTCATTCACTTCTTAGGTAATGTTCCGTATATGAACAATTTTGAATCTCTTTATAGCAATATAAAGATTTCAGAAAGCTGTATTTTTAATTTTGAAGACACTCCTTCTCCCCATTCCCAGCTTTTATAATGATCCTTTTTGAAACATCCTTGAGAATAGGTAGAGTTATTTGGAAAATGCTTGGCTTAGCCTGGGAATGGATTATCATTTTTAATGCTATAAACCTACATTGCTTCAAGCTTCACAGCCACAGTCATGATTTGTGGCTCAAGGCATGGATGCCTGTCTGAATTAAAACAATGTTTGTGAGGCAGCTGAAGAGCTTAGACCTCAGACATTGAAATTCCTGGGACGAGGAGAAGGAAGAAAGGATAAAGTTGTTTTTCAAAGGCTGTTTTTTCACTTCTAGTATGCCAGAAGTATGGTAGAATACACGTGTCTTCAAATGTCATTTAAATCCAGAACAACTCTCTACAGTTGCAGACACCAGGACAAATTACGCAAAACTTTGCATCCTAATGCATCAGCTTTAATTCTAGTGAGAGATACGCCTTATTTACAGTGCGATTAGAGCAAATCCACAAAGCCATCTTGCCACTGTGAGAATGGCAAGAAGAATTTGCTTGTGAACAGGTGAATATGTCCCACTCAATCATGACCAAAATTTGCCTTGACTTGGAAGCAAGTAGACAAGAAGCAATGCAGTATTTGGGTTTCATCCAGTGATAAAAGAGACAACTTACGTGTTATACAGAACACATGTACTGATATGGGCAATAATGCACCCACATGAAGGGATCTTCAGGACATTCCTTTATTTCTTAACCAGGAATGGGCAGCAAAATGCTGGCATTTATCTGAACTGGAAGCCGTATTCCTCTCCTGTTTCTCCTTTATTGGAATTACCAATATTGCTGTTATAAATGATCAATCAAAAGCAAAATTATAAAAAAATGAGAAAATATTTATTTATCTTTTTCTGCAACCAAAATACGGTCTTCAAAACCACCATAGCCAAAGAGACAGCGTCGAGCCTGGGTTCGGTGCTGGGTGAGCCTGGATCAAATCTCTATCACATCAGAGCCCTCCTTGTTCACAAGAGCCGCTTCTAGCGAGGATGTTTTATACAGTTTATTGTGCCTGAGGAGAAGGAGTCCAAGTTTCTTTTGGAATTCTTCACATTCTTAGTTGGTTCTTTCAATGTGCAGAGCTGGACAATTGCTGTTTCGTGGTAATAGCCAGCGTTGATCGAATCCCGGGAAGTCGCTTATTCACATGTATGTTCCTGGTGACTTTGGCTATCTTGATTGATGTTATCAACAGGGCAATGATCGCTCTTAGGCATCTTCCGATGGCTCAGGACGCGGTGATCATCACGCTGGGCGCGTTTATTCATAAGCTAAATGCTGAGCGTTATCCTGCCTCCTTCAGGAATTTCGGAGTTTGAATAGACATCTACTTCTTGGGCTGCTTGTGGTCAGACACCTGTTTGGATTTCACAATCTTTTTAAAATACATTCTTTTATAGCATGAATTATTTCCCAACATATATTACAATCCCCCTTCTTTAATTTCAACACATTAATTTATGCTACCTCTACATCCCAAATTACCATTATCTATTTACTTCCTACATCTACCCTCCACTGTTAAGGGTCCCCTACAAAGAGCTGGCTTTATCAAATTCTCATGCCATGCACTCATTGCGGGATTCCCTAATAGCCATTATAATTGTTCCCATTTGTTTTGACCTGTTTCTCAAATTTTGCCAAGACCTCAGCAGCATTGCTTGTACACTTCCCGTCTCCCAGGTTCATGATCATGGACATGTTGTTTCTGGAAGCCAACTCCAGATCCGCTATAGCTATCTGCATACCCTCTACCACGGAGTGTATCAGTCTATTAAAACAAGGTATTAGACAAGGGAGGAATATGACTCCTGCTAGTGAACACAGCACAAAATATATTATTTTGTTCCACCAGCCCCCCTCAAATAATCTGTCCCACCAAGATGACTGCAAGATCAAATTCCATTTCTGGACTGGGACATGGGTTACTTCCTTAATTTTGGCTGCCAATCCTCTTATGGTTTCCCCATAATCATCAATTTCAATACAACATTATGATTCATTGAATTTTTCACAGACTCCCTCTTCTTCAGCCAGCAAATAGTCTAAAACTATTTGATTCAGGTACACAAAAGCCTGTACCTGAGTGTGCTGCCGACTCAACAATCCAGAGCCTCTGATGTGTGATTCAACACAATTTCCTCCACTGCCTGCAGCCTGATCAATCGGTTCAGTAGATAGATTGCAGTCCTATATCCATAATTCCTGTCCTGAACTCATGTGGCCGGCCCATAATAATCAATTATCCTTGCTGCCAGCCACTCCTCCTCCTCCCAAGTTTGCCTGCCACTTAGGACAGGTATCATTTTCTTCAAGCTTCTTCTCTGCCTCCTCAGGGTCTCATACAGAGGAGCCCTGAGTAAGTTGCTTTTTGTTTGAGGAAGAGTGAAGAAAACTGGCTGGATCATGCCCAAAGTGCGTGATCCCTTCCACCTTGGAGGTAACTCACTGTAGGCTTTCTTTCCACAATCCAATAAATTCCATCTGGGGCTTTCCATCTGATATTAGATTTCCCTGGGTCTCCCCAATATTCTCTCAGTCCTGCCAAGGATTGGTAAGGATTAGCTCCGGGACTCTTGACCCAACAAAGTGCCATCTGACCATTCCAATCACAATTTGTTTCATTCTTCTGACTCCAGTACACCATAGGAGGTTCTGGTTGCCAGACTTTGCTCTTGCTGTCTGAATTCACCAACAAAGTACTGTGTGTATCCCACCATTTCAGTATATTCTTTCCCTTCTCGACTGATGCAGATAGTCCTAATTACTCGCTGCTCCAACACCTATCCCTTAGGTCTTAGTGCCAATTTTGAGACCCTTGGGTTGTCCCCAAAAGCTGTTTCTGGAGCCAAACCTTCACCCTTCCAAGGCCACTTCTCTGCCAATTTCAACCCCCTACAAATCCAATAGTTTGACAGTCCCAATTCCATGGCAATTTCCTCAACTAAATCAGTGAGTAAGTTTCAATCTGGGGAAGGTAGTTCCCCATCAGTGTATTGTCTTCTGAGCTGTTCCTACTGATCACTCAAAGTTTTCAATCTTTCCTCTTCCACCCTTTTCTTTCTCAGTTCTGACTCCCTCCTTTTCAGCTCCTGAGTAATCACTCTCATTTTTCCCTCAGGATCTATTCCATCTTTGTTCCTTGCAAAACAGACAGCCCTAAACATATTGCAGGCAGACTCTATCATCATTTGCCTGTGCTAAGTCCAACATGGTTGGCTCTCTGTTCAGGGTGAATTTGCTATCAAATTTCATATTTCTTCCCACACAGTACATTTTCCCGTTCATCACGCACATTCCCAGATTCAAATTGTCATAACACAATGGATTCACCTGGTGATACACTACAGAAATTGATTCTGTCTTTTCCCCAACCCACATTGTTTGGTTACATTGACTGCAAACGGGGATCGACATTGGTTCCACATTTCTTTTCAGCACTCAGTGTTGGTGCTTTTCTGACTGCCCGTTCAGCGTCCCAGCCTTCAGATCTAAACAGAGGATCTCCTTGCCCAATCTGCACAATTTGACCCGAGTGCCGTTTATCAAACAGTACCTTCCAGATTCCCTTGATGCATTTCTCCGGGGCTTGGCATGCTAAGATCCCCTTGTCCCTTCGCTCAGTCAGGACCATCTGAGTGCACTTACTGCACTCATCCAAGGAGCTCTGATTTCCCACATGGATCGGAGTCTCACTGTGCAGACTCTGTGTCCCGCACATGGCTAGGCTCAGACCAATCAGGATTCCCACCAGAGGCAAGGAAGACCATCTTTGCGGCAGCAGGAGTATTCTTCAGGGAACACATTCTCTGACCTAGCCACATTCCTCCTCTTAAAGGAGCCCCATCTCAAGATCTTAACAGCATCTGAGCTGCATGGTACTTTGATTGACTTCTGACATTCCACATCCAATATTTCTGCCTTAGATTTGAGTTTTCCATGCATGCCATTCTGGAAAATGTGGAACCACTCCTGTGAATCTAATTCGATAATTCCTAAATTTGCGTCTAGGGTTAGATTGCGGTCAGTCAGCTCAAGCTCCTCTTCCAGACACTGGGGGCACAATCCATTTGGTCTCTGCCCCCTACCAAAGTATACAACAAAAACCCCTTGAAAATATTCATACTTGAAGTGTACAAACGGATAGCACACACAGTCAGACAGTATACAACCTATCCGTTCACCATCGGTCATTTATGAGGATGTTGGAGTTTGATCTTTAGGTCACCTGGAGAAGAGGTGATCCTCTACTCGGGAGCCTCCTCCTGATGCTCCACTTTCTTCACCCTGGACACGTGTGTCCAACCTTTTCCTGCCATCCGAATGGCTATGTCTTTTGTCAGGACAAGAAAGGGGCCTTCCCAGTGAGGGGAGAGGGGTAAATCTTTCCATACTTTCACAAGTACTCTGTCACCTGGCTGAATTTTGTGGATAGCAAATCCCAGAGTGGCACTCTGAGATACTATCCCCTGTTCTCTCAATTCCTGTAAGTTTCTTTTTATTGCTACTAAATATGGTTGAATTTGGCTGTCCTCCAATCTGGGGTGTCCCACTGGTGTCCTGTGCTTATATGGCATTCCATATAGCATTTCAAATGGTGAGAGCCCCGTTTCTGAATGAGGCATCGTCCTGATACTAAGCAAGGCCAGAGGGAGGCATTTCAGCCAGGATATCCGAGTTTCTAAAATTAATTTAGAGAACTGTGCCTTCAAAGTCTGAGTCATCCTTTCAACTTGTCCCAAGCTCTGGGGATGCCACGGAGTGGTATTCCCACCAAATGCCCAGTGCCTCTGCCATCTGCATAATAATTTTCGAAGTAAAATCAGTCCCTTGATCCGAGTCAATGTAATTCACCACCCCATATTGGGGCACATTTTCTTCCAGCAATTTCCTGGACATTGTCTGAGCTGTTGCCCTTGGACTGGGGGAAGTTTCCACCAAATGGGTCAATTTGTCGACTTTTACAAGCACAAATTTGAACCTTCTCAGCTGGGGCAATTCAGTAAAATCAACTTGAATTCTCTCCAAAGCTCAGTACCCAATGTGGCGACTCCCCAGGATTGCCTGTCTTGCCTTGATTTTGTTAACTTTCTGACAGATCAGGCATCCTTGTACCTCTTTGTTTGGCCAATTCATAAATTCCTCTGCACCAGAAAAATTTCCAAAATTGTTCAGCCAGGGCCTGAACCCCCCAGTGTGTTTGCTGCTGCAGTCTCCTCAAAATTCTCCTGGTAAAACCTTCAGAGGCTAGTTCTCTCCCATCCAGTAGTTTCCACTTCCTCCAATTTTCCCCCAATCTTCTCATAACTTTCAATCTCCTTTGGGGAGGATTGAGGAGGGCCATTTGGGACCTCGATCCCTTTGATCTCCGGGGTACTTACCATCATCAATGCTGCGGTTTTTGCCTCCTGGTCTGCCAAGTGGTTTCCCAAGGTCTGGAACTGCATCCCTGCCTGATGTCCCTTCACATGGACAACCGATATTTCCTCTGTCTCCCTTATCGCTTCCAGAATTTTCCGGATCAATTCCCTGTGCATCAGTGCCCATCCCTGGGTGTTGATCGTCCCCCTTTCTTCTCAAATTTTCCCAAAGATGTGAACCTTCCCAAAGGCATACCTAGAGTCTGTAAAAATTGTTCCTTTCTTTCTCTTCAGTTCTTTAAGGCTCTCGGAACTGCATAAAATTCACAAGCCTGTGCTGACCAACCCGCGTTCAGGAGGCCTGCTTCTATCACTTTTCCTGTTTGCCTGTCGACGACTGCATATCGTGACTTCCTTTTCCCTTCAATCACTCTGCTTGAGCCATCTACAAGCCCTTTTCCTCCTTCGTCTAATTCCTCTTCTTCCAAATCTGCTCTTTGTCTGCAGTTTGACTGCTTTCACACAATCATGGACGAGTTTTTCCGAAGCTTCCCCAAACAAAAACTGAGCCAGGTTTTGCGCGGTTGATGTCTGCAATTCCAAGTCCGGTGAGTGAATCAAAGTGGCTTCATACTTCAGCAATCTAGCATCCATGAGCCATTTATCTGCCTTTTGTTGTAGTATGCCCCGCACATTGTGCAGTGCAAATACTACCAAAGGTGCTCCAAAAGTTACTTTCTTGGCTTCCTCCAGCAACAATGCCACAGCTACGATCGCTTGCAAGCACGTGGGCCAGCCCCTGTTTACAGGGTCCAAAAGCCTAGACAAGTAAGCACCCAGTTTCCTGACCCCTGCCCAGTCCTGTGTCAGCACACCATGTGCTGTGTGATTGCTCACATCCATAAACAACTGGAATGGCCGTCTCACATCGGGGAGCCTTAGCACTGGTACTGCTGTGAGCACTTCCTTGACTCCCCTAAATTCTTCCTCATCCTTTTCTGTCCATTTGATTCTGTCCATGGTGATATTTTCATACAAAAACTTCACCTTCTCACTGTATCCTTCGATCCACTGCCGACAATATCCCAACAACCCCAGAAGTTGCCTAACTTCTCTTTTTGTCCGTGGGGGTGGTAGGGCAATAATCCCCGCCACCCTTTCAGGATCCAACTTCTTTTTCCCTTTTGCTAACCAATGTCGCAAATATCTGACCTCTGGCTCTGTGAACTGCAACTTTGACTTAGACACCTTCAATCCTTTTTCCCCTAAAAAGTTCAAAAGTTCAATGGTACTCGTCCTCACATCCTCCTCCCTAAGACCTGCAATCAACAAATCATCTACATATTGTAGCAATTGTGTTCCCTCTATTGGTACAAAATGACTCAGCACTTGCTCGAGTGCTTGCCCAAAATGTTTGGAAAATCAACGAAGCCCTGAGGCAACGACGTCCATCTGAGCTGCTGCTTTCTGTTTGTTTCTGGGTCTTCCCACTGAAACGCAAAGTAATCTCTGCTGTGCTCTGTTAAAGGACAGGTCCAGAAAGCATCCTTCAAATTGATCAGGCTGTACCATGTGTCCTCGGGAGAGATTTTATTCAGCAGGGTGTAAGGATTCGAGACTGTGGGGAACAGTGTCTTAGTCCTTTGATTTACAGCCCTTAAATCCTGCACTAGCCTGTGGCTACCATCCACTTTTCACACTGCCAAAGTCGGGGTGTTGTGGTGGGGCCTGCATGGCTCCAACGTTCCCTTTTTCATCAATTCATCAATCACCGGTTTCAGCCTCCTCCCCCCTTCCATGGGGATGGGGCACTGTTTGACCCGAATGGGGTCTTCTGGCCTTTCAATTGCAACATGGATTGGCTCTATGTCCAACTTCCCGGCCTCCCCCTGGACATACCAAACCTGTGGATTAATCATCTCCTCATCCTGAGTGGTGAGTTTATACAATCTCGCTTTGAGCTGGGAATCTTGCACTGCTAAACCCATTTCCAATGCCACCATCAAATACCACCCTACCAAATTCAAGTCTGCATCTTTTATCAATAACATTTTTGCTTTACACTTTTTACTTTCTGTCTCTATTTCAACATTCCTTATGATCGGAACCTTAAAAGGTTCCCCTTTGCTCCAATTACCATCATTGCGTCATCGCTTAGAGAGCACCCTCGCAGTAACTGCTGCACCGTGGTCTGTTCAGCCCCAGAATCTACTGAAAACCAAATTTCATGTCTCTGAGGTCCCACTCACAATTTTATCAAGGCCTCCCCTGGTTTTCCAGACCCCAAACTGAGAAGCCCCTGACACCCCTAATCTTCCTGAAACATAGTTTGATCCTTGACCTTGTTGGGACAATTCCACCAAATGTGCCCCTTTGGCTTGCAGTAGTAGCACTTGAAGTCCTTTTTCTGGCTGTTTGAACCTTTTCCTTGGGAAGGATTTTGTTTCTTCACCGGCGCTGTTTTTGCCAAGTCTCTGACCTCTTCCTGTTCTTGTGCCTCCCTCACTGCAGCCACTAGCACTTTCACCTGAATCTTTTGCTTTTCTTAGTCTCTTCTAATGTAGATTTTTCTGGGCTTCTCAGAGCAATTCCTGCAGTTCCCTGTCCTGCCATCCATCTATCTTTTCCAATTTCTTCCTTATGTCTTCCCATGATTTCACCACAAATTGCGTCTTCAGCAAGACCGCCCCAATTGGAGATTCGGGGTCCGTCCCGGAATACATTCTCAAGCTCTTTCGGAGCCTTTCCAGACATTCCATGGGGGTTTCTTCTTTTCCCTGGCATTCCCTGAGTACTTTGCTCATGTTTTGTCCCTTCGGCACTGCTTCCCTGATACCTTCTATTATCATATTTCTCAAGTTTATCCTTTTCTGCCTCCCTTCCTCCATTTGGGCATTCCAAGATGGCCACATCTAATCTCCTTGCTCCCCCTGGGGATTCCTGTTCTCCCAATCCCTGATCACGGCTTGTCTGATCATTTCTCTTTCCTCATTGTTGAACAGTGACCTCAGGATCGCACTGAGATCCTTGTACGTGTAGGTGCTGGTTCCTAGAAATTCATCTAGTCGTTCTGCCACCCCCAAAGGATCATCCATCAACTTCCCCATCTCTTTCTTGAAAGCCCTCACATCCCCAGTGTCGATTGGCGCATGTACGAAGCCACTAACCCCTGGAGCCGTTGGTACTTCCCGTAAAGGGAAGAGTCCAGGCTTTTCCTCGTCGTCATCACTATCTCCAGTGGTTGCCCTCCTTGTCCTCCACCTTGTTCAATTGGCCGGAGGAGAGTTTGCTTTCTTTAGGGAAATTATCTGTTTCTCCTTGATTTTGGGAAGGGTCAGTGGCTGGGACTGCTCGCATGGGAGTGGAGGCGCCAATACCTGCTCACATGGGAGAGAAGGTGCCGCGGCCATCTCCGGTGGGAGCAGTGGTGCCGAAGCCTGTCCCCGTGGGATCGATGCCTCGGGAGGCAGCGTGGGCACCTGAGGTACCTGGGCTGGCACGGGTTGGGGCAAAGGGACAAGGTAGGGCGGTGGAAGGTTTTCCAGCAGTTCCCACTCCTTGCCCTGGTTTGCCAAGCATCTGAGAGCTCTGATCGGGTATAATCCCGAACAAGCGTATTTCCACATCTCAACATTCTCAATTTCCTCAAAATCCTTGAAAGTGCCAAACACCGGCCAAACCACATATTTTTCAATCTCCTTCCCCCCACACTTTTCCATACAAAAATGTATCATCTTTTCCTTGGACTTTCCCACCCTCCTGGGGCTGTCATCCCAGTGTTTTAATATCCATCTGTCCTGGTTTAGGGCAAAGTTGTTAAAGAATCTGCAAAGGAGGGCCCCTCCAGAAAGCAAAACCCACACGGCCCCTCCCTCCAACCGGTTCGGGAAAAAATTCCTTGGAGGGAGGCGGAAAGAACCTGTTTATTTCAGGCACAGCACCCCCCAGCACACAAAATTAACAATACCCAATGACACTGCTCTGAGAAAGATGACAAAATCAGAAAGTCTCTTTCGGGGGTGGTTGCTCTGTTCTCAGTCCCTCCGGCGCTGGGGCAGCTGCTGCAGGCCAAAACGGTGCAAACCTTCGGTGTTCCTGGGTCCCAGTCCAGAGCAGGTTCGAGATGGTCACAGAAACAAGAGAGGAGAAACAGTCCAGGAAGGAATGTGGACTGTTTAGCTAGACCTAGCTAATAAGCAGAGGCCAAAGCAGAGCAGAAGCAAGAGCAGAAAAGAGAGCAAGCAAAGCAGCAAGCTGAAAGCAAGAAGTGAAAACAGCCCTGTGTACTGCTCGTCTCTGTGTCCCTGATAAGAGAAACCCAAACAAAACTTCCACTCTTCAGAGTCGGTCTTAAAGGCACAGAACAGATGAATGGGGATACAAGCATCATAACGTCACCCCGGACACCATCCCAATGGGCTTCCCCTCAAGATTTCAGGCATAACCTTCCCGGGATCTTGGGGAGGTTTTTCCTGGGGCTTTGTCCTGGTTTTGGACAAATTAGGGGAAATCTCCAAAAGGGAGCCCCCTAAACAAAACAAACCTCCAACCACCCCTCCCCCAACACCTGATTCGGGAAGGAATTTCTCGGAGGAGCAAAGTGGAAAACAAAACCTATTTATTTACAAGTAACAAAAGAACACTCCCCAACACAAGAAAAGAAAAGAAAAAAAAGAAAAGAAAGAAAAGAAAAGAAAAGAAAAGAAAAGAAAAGAAAAGAAAAGAAAAGAAAAGAAAAGAAAAGAAAAGAAAAGAAAAGAAAAGAAAAGAAAAGAAAAGAAAAGAAAAGAAAAGAAAAGAAAAGAAAAGAAAAGAAAAGAAAAGAAAAGAAAAGAAAAGAAAAGAAAAGAAAAGAAAAGAAAAGAAAAGAAAAGAAAAGAAAAGAAAAGAAAAGAAAAGAAAAGAAAAGAGGCTGTGTTGTGAAGGGCGCTGAGCTTCTCTCACAAGCTCCAGGTGTCCTGGACGTCTCAGGTCACGTCCGGAGCCGGTCCAGTATCTTCAGGGGAGGGTAAGAAAGAGGGAACAAATGAAAAGGAAAAAAAAAACACTGCAAAAAGCAGAAAGCAAGCAGCCAAAAGCCAAAAGCAAAGAGGACCTGGTCAAACACTCCCTCCTCTCTTCCCCGCCCCACCGCAGCAAGACGGCCGGGGGGGGGGAGGGGGGGAAGAGAGAAAAGGCACAGCTGCCAGACACAACACACGATATTGGGATAAAGGCTGTCAACCCACGACAGGCTTTTTCCAGCACTTACACTTTTTCAATCCCTTTTTCCCAAAAACCCCATTCGCTAATTTTCTCACCTTGTGTCCTTCAGCTGGGATTCTCGACGTGAGTCCCAGGTTTTTGTCCAATGTCGATTTCCTAAGTCTGTGAAACACTACCAGTCTACTCAGCCACGTGGAGAACCGTTCTGCGGGTCTTTTGACTGTTATCAAGCTCTCTTACCTGATTCTCTAGATCAGAAGGCAGACCAGCTCCCAAAATATTTTGGGAACGTTCTTTCCCCTCCTGACCCCAACCATGATTGATCCCCTGAACTCACAATAAGTCCCAGGTCCCACGTGTGACAAGAAAAAGCACTTGCTTCCCCTTTCACCAACCACTTTCCCCGCGGGAGAGGGGAACTGCAATCGTGGTATCCACACTTGCTTCATGATAAAGTCACATCTCACACACGCTCAATCACACCCCGCTCAACCACATGGTACTCACGGTTCCTTTTCCCAGCTGGATTCCTTGTGCACGTCAATTTTCTGAGTGAAGAAAAAGCACCACAGCCTTGGAGATCCCTCTTCGGATCGTTCCGAATTTCCAAGAGCTCTGGGCTCATTTTATCCATCTTTGGCTGTGGTTCTGGCTTCGGTTTGGTATTTGATTGGTATCGCCGGCTAGGGGCTGTGTACAAATCACAAACGGGACAGGACTGCTGTGGAACATGCCTTGAGCTCTTTCATTTTTCAACATCAGTCTCATTACATGGTTATGACAATGGGAAGATGCCACCAGCTCACATCCCAGGCAGCAGACAAAGAACTTAATAATACAATTTACTGTATATGTTTTTTGACCAATCACACAAAGCAAAAGCATATTGACAGTAGTTCTATCCAACCACTATAAGCACACGTACCTTTGGTTACGACAATGCTTGCTTATTTCGGATACAATACCTACTTGTAAGCCTGAAAACACAATGCACAGAGCTCCATTATTAAGCTTAAACTTCCTGATATCTTGTTAGATAAACTTTTCTGTAGCTTAGAGAGTTATTCTAGACAAGCGTTAATACACAGACCATTGTTCTATTTGTCCTTGCCTTTCTACTTTTCAAATAATTTTTCTGCTGACCTATCTAGTGACTGCTGCTTAGGTCTAATCACAGTTCTACTGTCTCTGAGGCCTGCCTTTTGCAGCTTTCCCAAAAGCCTTTAATTTTTGTGGATTCCCACAGATTGGTTTCGTGAACTCCCAAACCCGTCACCCTGCTGAAATCAGCAGGGAGCCTCCTGACAAGAAAGGGATGCCCGAACCCAAAATTCAAATCAGATCAGGGTGGCCCTAATTGTTATAAATGATCAATTGAACGTCAAATTATCAAAAAATGTGGAAATATTTATTTAACTTTTCCGCAACCAAAATACGGTCCTCAAAACCACCACAGCGAAAGAGACAGCGTTGAGCCTGGGTTCAGCGCTGGGTGAACCTGGATCTAACCTCTATCACATCAGATTCCCCCTTGTTCACAAGAGCCGCCTCTAGCAAGGATGTTTTATACAGTTTATTGTGCCAGAGGTGAAGGAGTTCAAGTTCTTTTCTAACTCTGCATATTCATAGTTGGCTGTTTCACTGTGCAGAGCCGGACAAAGGCTGTCTCCTGGCTGATAGCCAGCGTTGATCGAGTTCAGGGAAGCCATGTATTCACATGCATGTTCCTAGCAAATCTGGCTATCTTGATGGATGTTATCAACAGGGTGATTATCAGTCTTAGGCACCTTCCGATGGCTCAGGATGGCGGTGATCATCGCCCTGGATGCGTCTATTCTCAGGCTAAAATGCCAATCGTTATGCTGCCTCCTTCAGGAATTTCAGAGTTTGAATAGATCTCTGCTTCTTGGGCTGCCTGCGGTCAGAGACTGGTTTGGATTTCACAATGTTTATAAAATACAATCTTTAATATCATGAATTATTTCTAACATATATTACATAGCTGACGGGACGTGCCTTGGCTTGTCTGGCCCCCGCAGCTGAACCAAATAGCAGCAACTGTGGTGTTCCACCCCAGAGACACTTGCGTTCAGCTGGATGTTGCAGCTGGGCGCATGGGGACAAGTGCATGGGGACATGGCGGGACTCCAGTGCCATTGGGATTGAGCTTCCTCCCCCGGAGAGTCTGCTCCTCAGGCTTCCCTCTGCCAGAGAAGCTTTAAGGCGGTAGTGAAGGAAAGGAGTCGGTTCTGATGGAGGGTTTTAATCCAGAGCTTTATTCTGGCCCACAGGCCACTGAATCCAGCAACTGCTCCAATGGAACTCCTGGACCGCATGGTTACTCGACCTTTTACCCGAGGGAGGGGAGGAGGGAAGGGATAGGGAGCCCACCAACCTGGGACAGGAGAGGAGATCTCAAGGGACAAATGACACATGGATGCATGGATGGCCCAATGCCCCCCCCCCCCACAAAGGTAGAGGGCATCTTTTAAATCTGCCAATCACTCAATGACGTTCTGGAATTGCAGGATTGAGAGACAGTGCTCGGCAGGGGTAAGACTGGGGAAAGGAGGGATGATGGACACACCTGGGAGGGAATCTTCAGGGGAGAAACCCGGGGTTTTGGGGTAAACCATGAAATCACACTGCAACACTCCTAGAGCACACTGTCTGTTATTTGCAGACTTCCCTGCCCAGCCCATGAATGATCTCAGGGCCAATTGCTAAAGGACACAACTACCAAAATACAGGTGCCACATAATCACCCCAGCACTAATCCAGCACTGCTTTGATGGTGCCCAGGAGCACAGAATGGCTTGGCTTGGAAGGGACATTTAAAGGCCATCTAGTCCAATGCCCTGCAGTGAGCAGGGACACCTTTAAGTAGGTCAGGTTGCTGAGAGCATGAGCTTGAATGTCTGCAGGGATGGATGTCCACCTCTCTGGGCAACCTGTGCCAGGCCTTCCAGACCTAGTGTAAAAAATGGGTTTCTTTTGTCCAGTCTGAATTGACCATCTTTTAGATTGAAAGCATTCCCTCTCGGTCTGCTCACAAAAGGCTCTACTAAAAGTGCTGTCCCATCTCTTTTACAAGCCCCCTTAAGGTACTGAAAGGAAGCAATCAGGTCTCCCTGGAGTCTGCTCTCTTCCAGGCTGAACGCCACCAGCTCTCCCAGCCTGTCTCCAAAGCAGAAGGGCTCCAGTCCTCAGAGCATTTTGTCCCTCCTCTGGACTAGATCCAACAGGACCATGGCCTTCCTGTGTGGGGAGCCCAGAGATGGATGCATTACTCTGTCGTGGTAGAGACGGAGACAGTACAAAGCAACACACTCCATTTCCAGAAGGCTTCAAACACTGTTTTTATTCTAGCATGCATGCTTGTTCTACATTCTTACAAAGCTCATAAGTTTACACTTTACTCACTGGTCATGAGCGACAAGCAAAGTGCTTCTTGAAATAAGCAGTTACAACTTTCACTTATTTATCCTCCTTTCTTGTTTGGTTTCTATGTCAACAACCTTGGTACGAAATTCTTTCAGGGGTAAACATGGATTTTCATGTCAAACTTCTCAATGACTCACAGAGGTCACTGTAAAACCTCTTCCACTGTACTCCAGGTGGGGTCTCACCAGAGCAGAGGGGTGGAATCACCTCCTTCAACCTTGTGGGCACTCTCCTTTGGATGCACATGGCTGGCTCATGTGCAGCCTCTCATCTTGCAGCACCCCCAAGTCCTTCTTGGCAGGGCTGCTCTCCATCCCTTCATGACCCAGCCTGTGAGATCAGCTGGGCTGGGACTGTGTCACAGCCCTTGGACAGAGCAGCTGGGCAGGACGAGCTCCCTGCCAAAGAAGGCAGATCCCACTCCCCACACACCTCCACCCTGGCCATGAGGTCACAGCAGGCTCTGAGGTCACAGATGTCCCAGACCCGGTGGTTGCACAGCAGCACAAGGAGCGAGCAGTCAGTGCTTGAGCACAACTGTTGCGGCAGCAGCAGCGGCGGTGGCAGCAGTGGTGCTGATATTGGGACAGCGGTGTCGGGACAGCGGTGTCAGGACAGCGGTGGCAGCAAGAGCTGCGGGACTGGCAGAGGGCAAGGCAGCATGGCCCTTGCTCTGCGCCTCTTCCTCCTGCTCCTCCTGGCCGTGGCCCTGCCTGCCAGGGCTGCCCAGGCTGCTCCGCTGCAAGCGCGGCGAGCAGGTGAGCCGGCAGCCTGGCTCCCCTTTCCCGGGACAGCGCTCCCTGCTCCCCGGGAAGCGCTGGGGATGGTTTTCCCCAGGCCTTCAGGGAGGGTTTCCTCTGGGGGAGGGAGACAGCCCCAACGGGCCCTTGGCTGGCCCTGTTTCCTCCCCAGGGATGTGTCACAGGGCCTGCAAAGAGGGTGGAGAGTGACCAGGAGCCAGCCCAGAGCTCCCCAGGCCCCTGTGCAGCTCTGGCAGTTCTGGCCTTGTCCATTCACACCTGGCCCCCACGGACTTTCCTGACCCCCTTGCAGTGCCCAGTTCCCGGAGGGAGAAGGGGATGCCAGTGCATCATGGAAATGGGTCTGGTCTTTGCTCCCTTCTAGAATTGGATCGCAACTTTGATTATTTAGAATTGTTGTTGAATGATATTACGAATGTCTTGAAGAATGCTGGAGGTAAGTTCTGAATTTCCCTTTCTAGTGACATATTAATCAGTATCCAAGTGGAAGGAGCTCGTTCATCTGCCATTTTCATTCGAGCTTAAGTCAGGGCAGAAGGGTTCTGAAAACCTTGCCCTGCTCCTTTCTGGAGCCCTGAGTGATCCCACAGGATGACTGTCAGTGGGAGGAAGGAGCATTTAGCCGTCCATCCTCCTCCCATGTGCAATGCCACTGTGTCCTTCCGTGCGGTCTGTGCAGTCACAGAGAAAAGCAGAGAGGGAAGGGGCTGGGCCCAGGGCTGTGCCCCGGGGCTGAGCCTTGCCTGCAGCCTGAGGATCTCCTACAGTGCCACGGGTGCTGTTCTGTCCTGCCTTTCTTTGCAGCTGAACCTGTTGGTGAAGGTGATCTTGCTTCCCAACCCATATCCATGACTGAGCCTCTGGGAGGTGGTGAGGGTAGGTCAAGGCCTTTCCCCTGGGAGATCTGCCAGCTCAGAGCCCATAGCTCGGCCATGGGGGCATCGCTGCAGGTGCCAGGACAGAGCCATGCACGTGTGCGCCCTGACCCTCCGTGATCCCCTCACCGCTCCTGCAGCTCAGTGGTGCCCGTGCAGCTGAGTAGAGGTGGCAGAAGCTTCTGTGGCTGTTGTGTTACAGATGTGCCTGCAGGGAGGACTCTTCCTGATCCTTCCCTCATTCCTACACAGAAGCCTGCCTCCCATCTCAGGGGTGAGTAGCATGTCCCTGTTGACCCCACAGGCTGAGCCCTGCTTCTGTGGGATCCATTAATGGGAAAAGGAAACATGTTTTTCTAAGGTCCTCTAAAAGGAAAGAACAAAGCTGCAGGACAGAAGAAAGCCCATGAGTCATCTGAACACATGAGGCAAAGGACGAAGGAAATGCAGCAGGCAGGACAAGGTGGGTGCATTTCCCTCAGCCTTGTCCTGGGCCTCAGCAGCCGGGGGCTTTGGCTGCACATCTGGACACGCCGTGCCCGGCACAGTGGGAAGGGATCCATGGCAGCCTCGCTGCCCCGCTGCTGCTTCCACGCCCTACAGGGCTGTTTGCCAGCCTGGCCTGGCTGCAGCTTCTCCCCAGCCTCTGCAGGAAGGCATTGGGCATCAGCTGCCAGGCAGCCCAAACTGCACAATGCACCTCACATCCCCTGCAATTTCCCATCTCCAGGCAAATCAGAAGGGGCAGCTGTTTGGAGTACAGAAGGCCCTGGCCTAAACAAAAATTTTATAGGGATTTCCTAACCATTCTCAAGCATGTCTTTGACAAGCATTGCCTCTTGAAGATTACCCATCCTCAATGGGGAACAGCACTACCTAATCCAGCTGTACCTCATCCTTTCTCCAGAAGCAGATGGAGAGGCTGTGCAGAAGACAGGCGGTGCATTTCCAGGAGGAAGCAGTGGCTCACTGACAGCCTCTGCTGCAGAGAGGGAGGTGATGCCAGGCACAGCCACAGGAGGTAATTGCTGTGCCTCTGGGCCTGAGCCCTGCTGAGGCTTGAGCTGCCCTCTCTGCTGCTTGGCACTGCGGGCACAGCCCGGACAAGACGGGCACAGCCCAGAGGAATTGTCCCGAGCAGGCTCAGGGCACTCGGGTACTGAGCTGTCCTGCTGGGCTCCCTCCGTGGGAGACACGTCCCCAAACCTGGGAGCGGCTGCACGGGGTGCCCATGGTGGGGAAAGGGCAGAGGGGGAGAGCAAGGCTCCACTGTGTCTTGAAAGGGCTTGGCCACATGCCCTTGGGATGGGGAAGGGGTCCCAAGGCAAAGAGAGATGGAGAGATAGAAGAAGGTGGGAAAGGCAGGAGAAAGGGCAGGAGAGTCAGAGGGACAGGGGGATAGTGTGGCACTGCCTGCTGCAGCTTTCCCCAGGGCTTTAGCAAGAGTTGCAGCTGTGGGAGTGAGAGCACCTAGGGCCCTGAGCTGCTTCAGCCGCCCCACCAGGGATGTTGCACAGGGCATGGAAAGAGGGTGCAGAGTGACCAGGAGCCTGCCCAGAGCTCGCCAGGCCCCTGTGTAGCTTTGGCCTTGTCCATTGACATCTGGCTCCCACAGCCTTACCCGACCCCCTTGCAGTGCCCATTTCCCAGAGGCAGACGGGGATCTCAGCGTGCCCTGAAAAATGTTCTCATCTGTGCTCCATTTTAGATGAGGTTTCTGGAAAGGCTTCTCCATTAGATGGACGGCATAAAGTTTTGAAGCCTTTGGAACCTCCTGCAGGTATGTTCTCATTGTCCCACCACGGAATAATTGTTGACAACCTGGCAGGAACCTGCTTACAGAAGCTTCTGTGGCTGTTGTGTTACAGATGCGTCTGCAGGGAGGACTTTTCCTGTTCCTTTGCTGGTTCCTTCACCGAAGCCAGGCTCTCATCGCAGGGGTGAGTAGTGTGTCCCTGCTGACCCCACAGGCTGAGTTCTGCTTTTATGATATCCATTCATAGGAAATCAAACCATGTTTTTAAGGTCCTCCAACAGGAAAGTACAAATCTACAACAGAGAAGAAAGCTCATGAGCCATCTGAATACATGAGGCAAAGGATGAAGGAAATGCAGCAGGCAGGAAAAGGTGGGTGTATTTCCCTCAGCCTTGTCCTGGGGCTCAGCAGCCGGGGGCTTTGGCTGCACATCTGGACACGCCATGCCCAGCACAGTGGGAAGGGATCCATGGCAGCCTCGCTGCCCCGCTGCTGCTTCCACGCCCTGCAGGGCTGTTTGCCAGCCTGGCCTGGCTGCAGCTTCTCCCCAGCCTCTGCAGGAAGGCATTGGGCATCAGCTGACAGGCAGACCAAACAGCAGCACGGACCTCAGATCCCCTGCGATTTCCCTGTCGCCAGTCAAATCAGAAGGGGCAGCTGTTTGGACTACAGAGGGCATTGGCTTCACCAAAAATTTTTTAGGGATTTCTTGCTTCTTAACCATGTCTTTGACAAGCATTGCCTCTTGAAGTTTCCCCATCCTCAAAGGGGAACAACCCCACCTGACCCAGCTGTACCTAATCCTTTCTCCAGAAGCAGATGGAGAGGCTGCGATGAAGGCTCAGTTTCCCGGAGGAAGCAGTGGCTCACTGACAGCCGCTGCTGCAGGAAGGGACGCGATGCCAGGCACAGCCACAGGAGGTAATTGCTGTGCCTCTGGGCCTGAGCCCTGCTGAGGCTTGAGCTGCCCTCTCTGCTGCTTGGCACTGCGGGCACAGCCCGGACAAGACGGGCACAGCCCAGAGGAATTGTCCCGAGCAGGCTCAGGGCACTCGGGTACTGAGCTGTCCTGCTGGGCTCCCTCCGTGGGAGACACGTCCCCAAACCTGGGAGCGGCTGCACGGGGTGCCCATGGTGGGGAAAGGGCAGAGGGGGAGAGCAAGGCTCCACTGGGTCCTGACAGAGCCTGGCTATGTGCCTTGGGATGGGGAAGGGGTCCCAAGGCAAAGAGAGATGGAGAGATAGAAGAATGTGGGAAAGGCAGGAGAAAGGGCAGGAGAGTCAGAGGGACAGGGGGATAGTGTGGCACTGCCTGCTGCAGCTTTCCCCAGGGCTTTAGTAAGAGTTGCAGCTGTGGGAGTGAGAGCACCTAGGGCCCTGTGCTGCTTCAGCCACCTCACCAAGGGTGTCGCACAGGGCATGGAAAGAGGGTGCAGAGTGACCAGGAGCCTGCCCAGAGCTCCCCAGGCCCCTGTGCAGCTTTGGCCTTGTCCATTGACATCTGGCTCCCACAGCCTTACCCGACCCCCTTGCAGTGCCCATTTTCCAGAGGCAGACGGGGATCCCAGCATGCCCTGAAAAATGTACTCATCTCTGCTCTGTTCTAGATGAGCTTGCTAGGAAGATTTCTCCATTAGATTGGCTAAATGAAGTTTTGAAGCCTTTGGAGCCTCGTACAGGTTTGTTCCCATTGTCCCACCACGGAATAATTGTTGACAACCTGGCAGGAACCTAGTTACAGAAGCTTCTGTGGCTGTTGTGTTACAGATGCGTCTGCAGGGAGGACTTTTCCTGTTCCTTTGCTGGTTCCTTCACCAAAGCCAGGCTCTCATCGCAGGGGTGAGTAGTGTGTCTCTGCTGACCCCAGAGGTTGAGCCCTTCTTCTGTGGGATCCATTCATAGGAAATGGAAGCACTTTCTCTTAAGGTCCTCTGAGAGGGAAGAAGAAAGCCACAGGGCACAAGGAAGCCGATGAGCCAAATAACATCCTTAAACAAATGGTGGAGGAACTGCACAAAGAGAATGGTGGGCGCATTTCCCTCAGCCTTGTCCTGGGGCTCAGCAGCCGGGGGCTTTGGCTGCACATCTGGACATGGCGCGTCTGGCACAGTGGGAAGGGATCCATGGCAGCCTCGCTGCCCCGCTGCTGCTTCCACGCCCTGCAGGGCTGTTTGCCAGCCTGGCCTGGCTGCAGCTTCTCCCCAGCCTCTGCAGGAAGGCATTGGGCATCAACTGACAGAGAGCCCAAACTTCACCCAGATCCCCTGCATTTTCCCAATGTCTGAGCACATCCTGAGGTCTGGCTGCTTGGCAGAGGGAGGGCCATAGGAAGCCCCAAAGACCTGTGGGGATCAGGATTTTCCTGATTCTTATCCATGTTGTGGACACGTATTGCCTCCTGAGGAGGTCACCACCTGGATGTGCAATGATTGCGTCCCACCAAGCCTCTTCCTTTCTCAAGGGATGGACAGAGAGGCTCTGTGGAAGGTGGCATTTCCTGCAGGAAGGGAGGCGATGCCAGGCACAGCCACAGGAGGTAATTGCTGTGCCTCTGGGCCTGAGCCCTGCTGAGGCTTGAGCTGCCCTCTCTGCTCCTTGGCACTGTGGGCACAGCCCGGACAAGACGGGCACAGCCCAGAGGAATTGTCCCGAGCAGGCTCAGGGCACTCGGGTACTGAGCTGTCCTGCTGGGCTCCCTCCGTGGGAGACACGTCCCCAAACCTGGGAGCGGCTGCACGGGGTGCCCATGGTGGGGAAAGGGCAGAGGGGGAGAGCAAGGCTCCACTGGGTCCTGACAGAGCTTGGCTATGTGCCCTTGGGCTGGGGAAGCTGTTTCTTGGGCAGGTTGGCAAACAGGAGGGCGGGACAGAGGTTGGGAGCAATAGCTGTGGCACTGCAGATTTCCCCGAGCATTTAGTGAGGGTTTCCTGTGTGGCAGCGAGAGAGCCCCAGGGCCCTGGGCTGCTCCAGCTGCCCCTCCAGGGATGTTGCACAGGGACTCCAAAGTGTCTGGAGAGTGATCAGAAGCCACAGGCTCCCACAGCCTTACCCCACCCCCTTGCAGTGCCCAGTTCCCCAAGTCAGAAGGGGATCCCAGCACATCATGGAAATGGTTCTGTAGAATCTCTGCTCCCTTCTAGATTGGGATCATGACTTGGATTATTTGGAAATGATGGTAAATGGTGGTTTGAAGATGTTGTCAGATGCTGGAGACAAGTTCTCAACGTACCTTTCCTGACAGAATAATCAGTGTCTATGTGGCAAAAGCTCACTCATATGGCATTTCCTTTAAGTTCCTCTAAAGGTTGTTCAGTTCTGGAAACTTTGCCCTGCTCCCTTCTGGAGCCCTGAGGGATCCCACAGGATGACTGTCAGTGGGAGGAAGGAGCATTTAGCTGTCCATCCTTCTTCTGTGTGCAATGTCAGTGTGTCCTTCTGTGTGCACTGTGCAGCCACAGAGAGCAGAAGAGAGGGAAGGGGCCGGGCCCAGGGCTGTGCCCCGGGGCTGAGCCTTGCCTGCAGCCTGAGGATCTCCTACAGTGACACAGGTGCTGTTCTGTCCTCCCTTTCTTTGCAGCTGAACCTGTTGGTGAAGGTGGTCTGGCTTCCCAACCCACGTTCAGGATTGAGCCTCTGGGACATGGCGAGGGTAGGTCAAGGCCTTTCCCCTGGGAGATCTGCCAGCTCAGAACCCAAAGCTCGGCCATGGGGGCATCGCTGCAGGTGCCAGGACAGAGCCATGCACGTGTGTGCCCTCGCCCTGCGCGATCCCCTCACACCTTCTGCTCAGGCCTGGCAGCTATTTGGAGGAAGGTGGGCCCTGGCCCAGCCCCAAAAGGCCAGATGGTTTTGAATCTTATCCCCATTTTGATAAGCCTGATGTCCTAAAGATGCCACCAAAAGAAATCCGAAATTGTTCCATCTGATGCAGCTGAACTTTTTCCTTTTTCAAGTGATGGAGCAAAAGACAGGACAGAAGGCAGTGTTTCCCCAAGCAAGCAGAGGCCGACTGGCAGCCCCTGCTGCAGGAAAGGAGGAGATGCCAGACATGGGCACAGGCACAGGAGGTAATTGCTCTGCCACTGTCAGCCATTTAGCAGGGCTGTGTGGTGGCAGCTCTTTCCCTCAGGTCCTGCCCATGTATGGCCCAGCAGCAGCCAAAGATGGAGGCACCTCTGGAGCCTTGGAAGCCTCTGGAGCTCGTTCACAGCCCCAGGGACAGGGGACCCGTGCACCAATGTCCCTCCCGCTGCAGCTGTTCCGGAGCTGGCCCTGAGTGCCCATAGGCCCAAGGCACAGGAGCAGCCCTGAGCGGGAGCCCTGCTGCGAGCCCAGGGCCCGAGCCAGCCTTGGCTCCAGACTGGGCAGGGGCTGCACTGGGTCCTGACAGGGCCTGACTCTGTGCCCTGGGGCTGGGGGAGCTGTCACGGGGCAGGGAGGGCCAGGGCTGGCAGTGGCTGCTCAGGGATGGCTTTGGCCCGTGTCCCTCCAAGCAGCCACTGCCCAAGCAGCTGCGCTGCCCCAGGGCTCTCCTCCCGGCCTGCTGGGCTTTGTTGGGTGGCACAGCCTGTGCCAAGGGGCGGCAAGGTGCCTGCAGGCCCCAGCTCTGGGGGAAACGGAGAACGTCCTGCCCACATCCACCGTGCTGCCAGCTCAGCAGTGCAGCACAGCACGGGCTGACGCTCCCCATTGCTCCCACAGGTGCGGCCAGCCCCACCACACGTGTTCTGGATTCCCAGAAGGGCCCTGGAAGGGGTTTCTGGATAGGATTAATAGCAGGCCTGCTTTTTTTGGAGCTTATTTTCATCTTATGCTGTGTCCAAATTTGGACTTGCTGGAAGAGAAAAGGGTGAGTGTTTTGTTCACCTTTCCCTCAAACAGCTTCTTTTAAAAGTCTAATGTTGTAGACAGGAAATGTTCCCAGAGAGGTTGCTGTGGGGTTGTTGCCAGTCTTTGATTGTCCAGAGAAGCTGGGGAGCCTTGCCAGCTCTGGGCGCTGCTGTGCAGGAGGCTCCCTGTGTGCCACTGGCAGCTGGGGCCTCAGCCACCTCCTCTCTCCACAGGGATGCCTCTGCAGCTTCACAAGACTGGCCAAATAACTCAGCCAGGGGGAACTGGTCCTGTCATCTCGCATCTCCGTGCCCATGTCTGTTGTCCCTTCCACGGCTGCATTACCAGCTCATTGCTAGGGACAGCTTGTTGGTATCACCACCCAGAGCAGGAGCCTCTGTCCCCAAAGGTGCTGCCCCTGGTGTCCAGCCAGGCCAGGAGGTGCAGCCCTCCTACCAGGGAAGGGCCTGAGCCTGGCAACATCTTTGGGGTTCCGCTCAGGTGTGTCGGTGCTACCACCAGCTCTGGAGGAGCTGCTTGTCTGGGCACTGCCAGGGCTGGGCAGGCAGCAGCTGAGCATGGGGCTCCTGAGACAAAGCAACCCCATTTTGTCTTTGTTTTACATTTATACACAGCAGAAGATTTTAGAAATATTTAGAAACATTTTTTGTAGAAAAATATCCCTAAATATTTCTTCCCTTTTCCTATTGTAGTTTTGGTTTTTTCAAAGTAGTTAAGTAGTTTTAGAATTCTGAAAAATTTGGAACACTTTTATGCTTGCCGAATAAAAAATAAAACTGCATTTAATTGGTGATCATTACTCTTAGATGAACTAAGTCATCACAAGACACCCAGTGTACTGGAGAGGCTCTTTTCCCACTGGAGATTTTTACCTAGTGACAACAACAGACTTAAAGCCCTTTCACTGATAATTTCCGGGATTTCTTACCAGCTCATCTCTCAGTCTTCAGAGGCAAACTTTGAGCACAGTGGGCATCTCCTGCTGTGCAGGAAGGTCTCTGTGAGCGAGGTGACCCCGGGGCCTCTTTTGAGGAGATAAACGCAACTCCACGACTTTGTGAAAGTTGTAAAGTTGGTATGTTTATTACTGTGCTGGATGCATGTGGAGATTCCTCTCCTTAAAAGACATGCATACCTCTGGGAACTCCAGATCCTTTTTTATCACCCTCTCAAATAGATATGCATCCAATTTTACGATAGGTTCCTACATATTCATTTTTACAAATTTGGTGTGACATTTACCGCTAGTTAATCTTTATCAGGAAGAATTCCCAGGTCAGGTTGGCCTGTTCTCTTAGCAGTTCCTCTGTCTCTGTGTCCCCTGCCACCCCATTATCTCTGTCCTTGACTGAAGCAGTTTCTCTGAGCCTAGGCTTTTTACCAGTCAGACTAAACAGCTATGCTTTCCAACTACAGACTTAACTCAAAGATGTACATTTCACCTAAATGAAAATGGATTTCTACTCTGGAAAATTTCTACTCTGTCTCTTTTCCCCCCTTTCCTAGAAAATAAGTAAATTCTTTTATCTAATGCAAATCCCTATGACAATAAGTGTCTCTTAATGCTTTACCATGTACGTTTGATAAAGAGGTTAACACAGCTGTTTGCTGTAGTATTCTCCAATATCACATTAGCAATATAATGGATAACCCTAAAATTAGCTTATTCCAGCTAATATTAACAAAACTACAATGGGATGACACATTTTATTAAGGATTCCATTGTCAGTTGGTGACCACCCAAAGATCACATTCCACCAGTGATGATCTGCAGTTTGCTTTACTCTTTGCAGAATTCTGGTTATTTCTTTGGTATCATGAGAGACAGTAATCAGGGCTTTCTCTGTTTTCTGGAATTTCCTTCGAGATCTGCAGTAGGTCTTGGTGCTTAATTAATTGTTTTATCAATGTAAGGTCCATCCCAACAGGAGTTGGTGATAGTCTGTGTTACATTGTGTAATTGGTTTCAATCAACTGGTGGGATGTCAGGGGGGCCATGTACAAAAAATCACACCCTATAATCTTAACAACATTGCAAATACAAAAATTAAAATTATTTCTTCTAGACAAAATAATATTGTTGTTATCAATTTTGACAGTAGCACAAGCAGTTCTCAGGCACACATAACTTTTACTAGTATATATGAGCACAGTTTTCTGATCAGTGACTGCATGAATCTCAAAGTGGCAAATACTCTGTTCAGTGTCTAGACACACATTTGGGCATTAATTGTATTGCTTTCACAAATGAATCCCAGTTGTTCTCTAGTAATGCAGGATTCTAACTTTACTGTTTGCCTCTTTTCATTCACCTTTCCAGCCCACACCCTATGTTCTGAAGGGTAGAGCACTGTTTTTTCATTATTTAATCCCAGTGCAGTGATGGGGCGGATTACATAAACAGTGGCATAATGTTAGGTAAGAACCAAGGCAGTGGCCACATTAGAAGCAGGATCATAGGTGAAATTTACTATAGTCCACCAGGATTGAAACTTCTTTACAAAATCAATCACATTATCCCAGACAACTTCCCAAATTTCAGCTGGAAAATTACCTTCACCCCCTTCCCGTATGATCAGAGCTGCTGTTGCCTGCATCTATAACTGTGCTTGTATACAACTGAAAGCTAAAGACACATTATTTCCAACTGTACCAAGTGCTTCTAATATTACCCTGTGGTCTTGGCTCCCAGCCTTTTCCCACTTTGGCAGTACTTTGGAAACCTGCCACTGGCTAGTTCCTAATGCCAATAGAGCTGACTGTTAAGGCTGCTTCAATTTTGCTAGGTCACCTGCTGCAGTGGCCAGCTTATTCATCAGTATTTCTGAATCAATTCCATTTAAAACTCTCAATCCATTCCCTAACATCCAAATTAGATAATTTCTTATTCTGCTCCTGAGCTATATCTGTCTTTGTAACCACCTTGTGCAGCCCTCAAAGGATGTTCTTCGGAAAGAGGAGCAGGCTGGTTGGATTTTTGAGATGTTAATTTGCACTAGCAACTCAACACGTTTGAGAGACCATTCTGGATTGAACAACAGTTGTTTTCACTTACATTCTTCCCTACGTAGGGGCCTGTTTCTCACACTTCAGGTTCAAGTTTGGGTTGGGTCTGAACTATTTGATTACTAGTGTGGGTTGTATAAGGTCCTGCCATTGTAAAAAGTGCAGTGTTGATTTAAAATTTAAATGAGAGCTTTATAGCATCTCGAGCTTAAAGGCAGGTCACTTCTACAGGCTGTATCAAGGAGAAATTACACCAACAGTCTGATTCACTTGGGCTATCACAAACTTCTTGGTGCCTGTATACGGGGAGGTTGAGACACTAATTTCATCTGGTTTCTCATTAGCCGTCTCATTGACTACCTAGCACTCTATTTTGATTTCTTCTCTCTTGATCTCCTGAAGTGTCCACAGTTCTCGTTCTTGCCACTCTTGCTCCTCATATACCTGATCTTCATGAATTACTACAGTGGACAGGTTTAGCTCTTTTATCTTAGAAAGTTCTCCCATGGATCCAGTATACAGATTGAAAGCTTGGGACCAAGGCCATTCAGCATTGCTTGGGATAGAGGTACTCTCTAATTCTAAGACTCCAGTTATAATTACATACAAATCAATTCTGTAATTGAAATGACAAACTACCCCTGGCTGCAATATACTCATTTTGCCTGAGTAAGTTTTAATCTCAGTTCATTGTTTCTTGATGTCCCTCTCTAAGGGGCTCCTGGGGCTTTCTTCACTCGAGAGCGATGGATCCAGGCATTCTACTCCTTGGTCTGGATTGCAGAGAAGGTGATGAGAAGCACTTGCAGTGATCTCTCTCACTGTGCATCCAAAGTCTTTTCTGCAAGAGGCTATAACATATACATAATCTCTAGACTGTATGTTATGTACTGGTCTGTCTAGCTCTTTGCTCCGAGTTCTAGCCACGTGTTTTTCAATTTCTCTGAGCTGTTTGCTTAAAGCCACCATGCAGGTGGCCAGGGTTATCTCTCCAATGTGGGTGGACATTCTCTTTCGTATTCCATATGGTCTTCCATAAAGCATTTCAAAAGGACTCAGCTTTTCTTTAGCTCGTGGTTTAGTCTGAATTCGCAGCAGTGCCAGTGGAAGAGCCTGGGGCCAGGGCAGATTAACATCCTGCCCCAGTCTTACAATCTGCTGCTTAATCAAATGATTCATTTTCTCCACCTGGCTGCTTGATTGCGGGTGGTATGGAGTGTGAAGTTCTCAATCTATGAATCTATGCCCAGGTGGCTACTAATCGGTGGCACTCTTTTGGAAATGAAATGTGATCCTCTATCCGAGGATATTGTGGCTGGAGCTCTGAAGCATGGTATTATTTCTTGTAATAATACCATGGTCACCTCTAGAGCTTTGACAGTTCTGGTGGGGGATGCTTCTGGCTAGCCTGAAAATGTATTTGTCAATACTAATAAATACAGATTCCCCCCCTTTCTCTTAGAGTTCTGAAAAGTTAATTTGCCACAGCTGTCCAGGCCCATGGCCTCTCTTAATTTGACCGAGTTTCGGCCTGGGGGTATTTTTGGGGTTTGTCTGGAGGCAAGGATCTCACTGTTGGTTTACCTGAGTAATAGTGGCAGATTAATTCTTGGCAATGATTCTTTCAGTCAGACATGACTTTTAGAAAGCCTGTGGAAACTACTACTTAAAAGTCAACCCTTTATTTTGATGCACTCTGTATCACTGGCAGCCTTGGTCATTCTGGGAAAGGAGCCACACTTTATAAAAGCTTTTAAGTAGTTAGGCCCCAGTGTGTTTTTTGGTGCTCTTCTTTCACTAGTGATCACAAAAATGGGAAGGGATTACTGGCTGTCTTTCAACGGCAGCCCACCCCTTGTGGTTGCATGTCTCTTTTGATTAGTACTATTATATTTTGGCTTACTTTTGAGGGAAATCTGTCCATAATTACTCCACTTTTTGCTGCTTTATTTGCCTCTCCAGCCACTAGCTCATTTCCTTCTTCCAATTCTGAGCTCACTCTCTGGTGTGCCTTAATATGCCTTTTCAGGCAGCTGAACTGCTTCCAGCAGCTGCATTGTCTCTTCTTTTGGTGAGGTTAGCAGTCCCCTCTCGTTCCAGATGGCTCCATGTGCATGCACAACTCTGAATGCATACCTCGAGTCTGTATAGATGTTTATTCTCTTTCCTTTTGCCATTTCCAAGGCACGGGTCAGGGCAATTATCGCGGCCTTCTGCGCAGAGGAGCCTGTCGGATTCTATTACTTCTCTGCAGGCAGTCACTGTGTATCCAGCATGTCGCTTTCCACTGGCAACGTGGCTACTACTGCCATCAGTGAACCAGGTCTCTGTATCGTCTAGACGAGTGTCTTTAAAATTCTGGGCATCTGGAGTAAGTAGCTTCAATGGTCTCCAGGCAATCGTGGTGTACTGCTTCTCCTTAATTTCCACTGAGAAAAGAAGCTGGGTTGACAATATTAGTCACCACGATCTCTACATCATCTTGCTCTACCATGATGGCCTGGTATTTCAGAAACTTCTGTGGTGAAAGCCAGAGGCCACCCTTTGCTTCCAGTACTGCGGACACTGTGTGGGACACTAGCACAGCCATTTTTGTCCCAGGGTAAACTTGCGTGCCTCTTGAATATTCAGCACGACTGCTGCTACAGCTCTGAGGCAACCTGGCCATCCTTTTGCTGATGCATCTAGTTGCTTGGAGAGGTAAGCAACTGCCCTCTGATATGGACCCAAGTCCTGAGCCAATATTCCCAGGGCAATTCCCTGTCTGTCATGGGAAAACCAGAAAGAATGGTTCACTTACATCTGGAAGTCCCAAAGCTGGAGCTGACATGAGGGCACTCTTTAGCTGGTGAAAGGCCCGTGTGCCTTCCTTTGTCCACTGGAGATCTCTGTTTCCACTGGCAATAAGAGCATAGAGGAGTCTGACGAGCAGTCCATAAGTATAAACCCACAGTCGGCACAACCTTGCCATGCCTAAGAAGGTTTGGAGTTCCTTTATTGTCTGGGGTTTTGGGGTTTGGCATATGGCTCCTTGCGAGCCTGCCCTAAAGTCCGTTGCCCAGCACTCACCTGGTACCCCAGGTAGATTACTTTCTCTTTCACTGCCTGTGCCTTTTCTTTGATACTCTGTGTCCTTGGGGTCCTAGAAAATTCAAAAGGCTTAGTGTCCAGGCCAGACATGCTTCCCTCGTCCGAGTGGCTACTAGAAGATCATCCAGGTACTACAAAAGCCTTCATTCTTCCTGTGGAGCTTCCCAAAACTCCAGATCTTTTGCAAGTTGCTCCCCAAACAAAGTAGGGGAAATTTTGAAGCACTGAGGAAGCATGGGCCATGTGAGCTGGGTTTTGTGCCCACTTTTAGGGCTTTCCCATTCGAATGCAAAAATTTTCTGTCTGACTTTGTGGATATGGAGGCAAAAGAAGGCATCATTTGATTCTAAAATGGTTAACCAGATTAGCTCAGGTGTTAAATAAGTTCATAAGGTATATGGATTGGCTACCACAGGATACAGATCTTCTGTTACTTTATTGACAGCCCTCAAATCCTGTACTATCCGGTCTGACCCATCAGATTGCAGGTAAAATGGGAGTATTGAAATCAGATTGGCATTCTTTTAATAATGCTAACCGCAGAAAATTTTCAATTATTGGACTGATTCCTTCCCTGTCTTCATTCTTTAGGGGGTACTGCTGCCTAATTCTGACTTGTTGTGTCCCTTCCTTAAGCTTAATTACTATGGAGGAGGCATTTTTCGCCATCCCTGGTACACCAGAGGTCCATACCCTGGGAAATACTTGACTTAGTATCTCTTCATCAATTTCCATCTCAATTTCAATAGCTGTTAAGGTTAAATTTAATACCTCAATGTACTTTTGATCATTCAGCTCCAGAGGACCCTCTCAATAAATCACTTCCTAAAAATGCCTATGCTGAATGGGGCATATACAAAAACTTATGCATACCCCATTGTTTGTTTTCCCAATTCCCCAGCCACCTCCTCTCTTCACAGGGATGATTCTGCAGCTTCACAAGACCTGTCAAATAACTCAGGCAGGGAAAACTAGACCTGTCATCTCTCATTTCTATGCCAGTGTCCGTTGTCCCACGGCTGCGCTACCAGCTTATTGCTGGGGACATGCTGTTGCCACCACCACCCAGAGCAGGACGCCCTGTCCTCAGAGGTGCTGGCCCTGCGTGAGAGTCTGTCCTAATTTTCCCTCATCTGCCTCACGATCGTCTTTGGGAGACCACTGAAGAGAAGACCCCCCCATCTATATCTGGCTCTGAAGGAGAAAAGTCACACGCCACGGACCCTGAGACCTGAAAGCTCAGTTTTGAGCTGTTGTTTCCACAGGAGTGTTTGCTGTATGCTAAGAAGAGGACACCATGCCCCGTTTGCAACAATAGCAGCTTTGGAAGCTGTCCCACCTCTCGGCCTGGCTGGACTTCTCCTGAGTTTCAGGTGGTCTCCCATAGAAGACCCTTGCCTGTTTTACAACCACCGTGACAGACAGACGGAGATGTGAGAAGCTTTTCCATCAAGGACCCTGAGACATGAAACGCCAAAAAAGGCCCCTCTGCTCCTTCCAAGGACTGGGACTGAAAACCCCAGCCCGGGGGAGGTGTGTGGGGAGGCAAGCTGACCAAAGCAAGATGTTTGCCGGCAGATTGTGACCAGTGGAGCAAGAAAACAATGGCTCTCATTTACTGCTGAGAAAACTGACTACCTGTTACATCTATCAAGCTCATTTACTGCTGAGAACATGGACTACCTGTTACATCTGTTCCCTATTGTATCTGTTTCCCCCCCCCTCGCAATTTTCAGTAATAAAAATCTCTGAGTTAGCCAGAGCATTTGAGATCTCCCCAGCGTAGCAGGCGGACCCTCAGTTGGACTGCACCAAAGTTGGTACAGTTGGTACAGTTCGTCTCTGAGTTGGTAGCTATATCCCCCCTCTCTCTCTCTCTCTCTTTCTCTCTCTTTTTCTCTCCCTTAATCCCTCTATCACATTTTTGCTGTAGTTATTTCAATAAAACTGCGTTTGATTTGATTATCACTGCAAACCCCCTTGTACCGTGTTGGTGTTTTGCACTCTGAGATCATTCCTACGAACCATCAGGTCATCTGTCCACTAGGACAGACCCTGACACCTTGGCAACCAGAAGCACAGGGAGCACAAACAGACACAGCCAGGAGGCCCAGCAGCTCTTTCCTGAGGGCCCATTTCATGCAAGAACAGGCCCTCAGAATATTAAACAAAATAAAAATAAAAGGGTTGGGGGAGGAGGCGTTGAGGTGGCCTCACAGGTTCAACTCTGCACTCTGCTTTTGTCACCAGCATTACCCAAGTTCCTGTACATTTTTCCTGGAGAATTTGCAGTCAACAGAGCTTCACTCCCTCTCATCAAATCAGTCTTAAGTCCAGCTTCAGGCTGGGTCATTCATTTAGACTCGAGCACTGACTGGGGTCCAGGCAACAAAAGAACATTAGCTGCAGGCCACCCATACAGCTTTTCATATTAATGAGCACAAAGCCTTTATTTCTGCAAGCTGAGGGATGCTGGGGGGATCTTTGCACCATCAGGCCGAAGTACAAGGCTCTGGATCCTCCAAAGGAACAGGGCCAGCCCCCTTGAGTGGGAGAAGGCGCGACCTCAGTTGCAGCCCCGGGTGCCTCCTGTGGGCCAGGGCATGGCCCTGGCTGTAAATGTGTTGGGCTGCAGCACAGGGCCATGGCGGAGCTCAGCACCCTCATCAGAGCCCAGGGCCGTGGCCCTTCCCTGCCGGGACAGGAGCCTGCCCCGGCCTGAGCAGCCCGGCCTGGCCCCAGGGGATGAGCTCCGCCTGTCCGCTGTGCCCGCAGGCCGGGCCCAAGGCTTTGCAAGAGGCTTTCTCCCAGCTTTGCAAAACCTCGGCCAAGTGACCCTTTGCTGTGCTGAGAAGAGTAAAAAACCCCCTCAAATGTCACCCCGCTGCACACCTCATGAGGGATCCCTGCACGGGTTCGAAGAGGCCATCAATACTCCTTTGTGATTCATGAGTGACCTCAGCACCCCTCAGCAGGGACCCCAAAATATCCATGCCTGCCTCATGGGGCCAGGGCTCAGATGATGCCAGGGAAGGAAATGTGTCCTCGGCCCAGGGACACTCAGCATGGGCTCCCCCAGCCTTCAGGGCCACCTCACTGGTCACAGCAGCCCCTGCCTGGCTCCTGCCTGCACACACCGTGGGCATCCACGGCTGCTCCTGGCCATGGAGCTCAGCCTGTGCTGCTGCGGGGTGGCCTTTGCGGCTGTTACGATCTGGACAGAGCTGTGACAACACCATTTCTTTATTGAAATATAAAATGTGGGCCAAGCCCTACCCTGGCAGACAGGGGCTGCCCACATTCACTCCTGGCTGGGAAACAGGGCTTGCGGGCTCTGGGGCAGAGGGTCTTGTTTTGGAGGGGAAAACGAATTTGGAATGTGAGAAGGCCTTCTGATGGTGTTGCAGCCACGGCAGGGCAGATAAGGGCATAAGTGGAGACCTGGGATAACAGGTCAAGTTCTCTTTGCCCGAGTTGCTAGGCCTCTCTTCTGAAGATGCACAGGAGCACCTGTGGAGAGAGGAGGTGGCTGAGGCCCCAGCTGCCAGTGGCACACAGGGACCCTCCTGCACAGCAGGGCCCAGAGCTGGCAAGGCTCCCCAGCACGGCTGGAGCTGCTGGCACAGCTTGGCCCAGCTGCACAGCTGCCCCTCAAGGCCGTGGCGAGCAGGGCACGGCTCTGGGCAGGCTCCCTGGCCAGGAGCGGGCCCCAGAGCACCTCTGCCTTTCAAGGGCAATCTAATCCCTGCTCTTTCTCCTCCACATTTTGCTTTGCCTCTGCCCTGTTTTTGGCCAGGAAGCCTCAGCGGGAGCGAGCACTGGCTGCAGCCCCAGCAGATCTTAAGCCCATGCTTCAGCTTGGGCTCCCTGCCAGCTGATGCCAAATGCCTTCCTGCAGAGGCTGGGGAGAAGCTGCAGCCAGGTCAGGCTGGGAAAAAGCCCTACAGGGTATGGAAGCAGCAGCAAGGCAGTGAGGTTTCCATGGATGCCCTCCCACTGTGCTGGGCACCGGGGGTTGGACATTGTGATGCTGTAGAACCACACGGCTCTGTGACCCCAGAGCCTGCTGTGACCTCACATCCTGCTGTGACCTCATGGCCTGCTTGGGGATGGACCTCATGGCTGGAATTTTCCTTCTCTGGGAGGGAGCTCATGCTTGCCTGGCTGTTGTGTCCAAGGGCTGGCCTTGCCTCCTCAAGCTGAGCTCACTGCTCTGTGTTCTGGGCACTGGCACAGGAAATCACATCCAATGATTTCTCAGCTCCTCAGGCACTGTCAGCAACATCCCAGCATGCTGAGGAGTAAGTGATCTCTGGCTGGAGACAAGTTCCACATTCCCTCCTGTCAGCAGCTTCCCAGCCGGAAATTTGGCACCTTGGGTGGGCCATAGCTAACACAGTCCTCTGGCTTCATAGGAAAGGTGAAGCCTTTACTTCACCATTTGCTCTTCATGTGCAATTTAAGGCACTGCTTCCTTTTGTGGTCCTCAAAGGACACAGTGAATAAAACAGGGGGGAAAGTCACCCAACCTCTTCAATGCTTGGATATGCCAAAAAAAAACCTTGAGGAGCATAGGGTGGGTGTGTGCAGTCTGACCAAGCCAGAGCCCTTCCATGATTGTGTGGCTGCCTCAGTGACACGGTGCCAGAGTTCTTCAACCTGGGCTGCTCCCAGCACTGTCACCAGGAGGGGGCTGCCTCCAAAAAGCCACACAATTTGGGTGCTGCTATAGGTCACATTTGCTCTATGGCACAGGTGGAATGCTTCAAGGGCAGGGACAAGGAACAAGGAGAGGTCTTCTGTATGACTCCCAAAGGTGTTTATGCCCAGGAAGGTCAGGCTCAGAAAGACACGAGTCCAGGCTCTAGAAGGGGTTTTTCAACAAGGGGAGGTTCAAGAGGAGGGTACAAAACTTTAACAAATTGGGAGAAACCTGGGGAGAAGCATAAGGCAGGGAATACAGTGTTGAAACCAATTGGGAATTACAGGGGAGGGGAAGAGTTTAAACAAACCAATGAGACCTCAAGGGATACAAAAATGACAGGGAAGTTTCTGGAGAAAGGGGCAGGCATGAGGAGGGACTGACCATGTTCATACTGGGAGAAGGAACAGGTAACATTCAGGAACAAAGGGCAGGTTATTGGGAAGATGGAAAACTGGGGCAAAACCAACAAGAGAGGTGCAAAATAACAATCCATTAAGGATAAAATATGCTATAACAATACAAGAGATGGGGCGGGGGGGTGGGGGTTTGAACTGACCATTGAAACTGAATTGCAGTTGAAAACACAATAGAGACACACTGCAACACCCCAGTGTGGTAGTCTGTTATTTTACAGTTTGTTCTTCTGTAGTAAGTTTTAAATACTCCTTGTTGTACGTTTGTAATGTTTCATTCCACGTATCCCACTTGGTTTCTCTGGTGGTTCAGTCCTGAGTTGTTTATTCACCAAGTATTTGTCAATGCCCCTGTCCATCAAAGACAGCACAGCCTTTTGTTCTGGTGTGTACCCTGTAGTTCATCCCTTCCTCAAAGCAAGATTGGATTTCAAGGTTTGCTCCTTCCCCTTGTTGGTTTCTGTTGGATAGCCCTTGCCCTGCACTCCTTCCCTAATGCCTTCCCCTTGGTAAAAAGTTGTGTCCTCCCCTTCTTCTCTCTCTTCCTTAAAAATCAGTTATTGTCAGTTGTCCCTGACTCCTCTGGGGACACAAACCTTCCTTAGAACTCAAACAAGTGATCTCTCTCGGTTCCTTCACCTCAGTCCCTCGTACTGGGTTGCTGCTGTGTCACCCGTGCCACAGGTGTCGGCTGCAGGGAGCTGCGAGCCCCTGTAGGCACCGCCAGCCGGGAAGGTCCCTGTAGGGATCCAGGGGCAGCCTCTCTTGTGACTGTCCATGGGACTCAGGCAGTGAGCTGGCCAGAGAACATATTGCCTGTGACCCAGCCGCAAAGTTACACCCCAGTGCACAAGGGAAGAGCTAGAGATGGCACCACTCTGGACTTCTGCCATGCCCTGGACACATCAGCCCTGCCCTGCATCCTTGTCCCTCCTTTGGTGAGCTGTGGATCTGATGAAGGCACAGTTTGGAGAATGAGCAATTGCCTGGCTGGTCACATCCAGGGGGTTGTGGTCAATGCCTCAGAGGCCCGATGGACGTCAGTGACCAATGGTGTCCCTCAGGGTGACAGCAGAAGCTCCCTGGACACTGGGGACTCAGTGTCCTGGTGGTGCTGCTGGACAAGAGAGCTGGAGGTGCCTCCAAAGCAGAACTGTTGTGATTGCCCAAGTCTTTCAGACTTGCTCAGTGAATGAGGAGCTGATTGAAGTGAAAAGATACTGAGAAACCACACAGTCCCTTGCCTGGGAAGAAACATTTCCCCATCCAAACTTCCTCTCTTTATCCCACTCCAAGAGGAACAGACATGTATATACATCTATCTATCTATCTATCTATCTATCTATCTATCTATCTATCTATCTATCTATCTATCTATCTATCTATCATTCTATCTATCTATCATTCTATCTATCTATCTATCTATCTATCTATCTATCTATCTATCTATCTATCTATCTATCTATCTATTTCTGTCTTAGTTATTTAACTATCCAGCGATCTAATATCTACCTGTCTTCCTATATATCTACCCATCTATCTATCTGACAAAATAATTTCAGCTTTAAATTAAATCTCTTTATTTATCCTTATCCTTTGAAATAGAGTTTGGAAAGTAGTATTTTTATACAATTACATTTATCAAAGACTTTAATTAACAGATGCTTTTAATCTCTACCTCATGAAACTGCAGCAAATTCCTCCCTGACTGACAGTGATGAGTGCCTGCTGTCAGGGAGGGATCAGAAGGTCCTGTCCAGTGGGTGGGAGCAGATGTATGCCCTCTTCTCCAGGATCTGCTTTCCAGCTTTTTTAATGGAATCATCCAGGTTTTCATTGGCATTACTGGAGAAAGAGAGAAAAGTCAACTAAGGGAGCATAAAGAGCCGTTGTAAATTTCTTTCAAGAAGTGTTTTTGAGTATGAGTGCAAGAGTGAGTGCCAGGAAGAAACTGAACATTCTCTTCTGAAGAAGATTGATTATTACAGACTGAGCTTTGGAGAGCCAATGCACAGCTGGTCAGAATTTCCCACACAGTCCAAATCCCTCGTTTCTATCAGTCACTTGACAGGAGTATATACATAAAATATAGATTTTATATTGCTCAATAAAGAACCCTGGCAGTTTGCTTTAGCTATGAAGTGAAGAGACTCTTCTCAACAGGTTCCGGCTCTGCTGCTTGTTTGAATTAAAAGTAGAGAAAAACGCTTCTGTTGGTCACATAAACCAACAAAAGTTTTATGAGTGTGTGAAAGGCATAAGACAGTAAAACTCATTCCATTTTATAGTACTTACAGTCTCTTAATTCAGCCATGGGATAATTGGGCCACCATTCACTATACCAAAAAACTGGAATAGGCACTGGAAAACAAGTTAGTTTCAAAACTAAGTTTAGAAAAAGTGAATGAATTTCATAAAGAAAAACATGTAGAAAAAACATAGGAATTTAAACTTCTCAAAGCCCTTTGATAATAGAGCCCCGATTCCCAGTCATGTCCAGTGCAGCCTCAGCTGTCCCTTTGAGGCCAGAACTGCCAACGCTCAGGGCTGGGATGAGCCTTCAGCCAGAACTGGCTCCAAGACTGATTGGGAATCAATCCAGAACAGGGCTCACAAAAAGAGCAAAGTTTCAGGGCCAAATCCAAACCTTCATCAGGCTGGATTTGTTTTAACACTGAACTGGAGCATATTTGCTTGTGCTGCAACACCGTTGCCATTAAACTTTACATGAGCTACAAAATAAGCATTGCCCTGTCCTGAACTGTGCTGCCCAAACACTGCTGAGAACTTGCTGTGCCTCTGCCCTGTGCCCCTGGGGCTGCTCTTGGCCAGGCAGCCTCAGTGGGAGCCAGCACTGGCTGCAGCCCCAGCGGGCCCCCCAGGACAAGGCCCAGCAATGAGGAGGCCAATGAAAGCTCAGGGCAGCAGCAGAACCGTCCCCAGAGTTCTTTGGACAACCATGGACTGGCCACAACTCCACAGCAGCACGACTACGAGTCAGGCTACCAATGCTATGGAGCAAAGTTATAAGAAAACTGTGGAGAAAAATCAGCAACTGACCGTCTGATCTCATACAGCTTGCGAATGCCAAGATAGCAGCCTAGCAGCACAAGTGGCACAGTGAACACTATCACCACTGTGCCTATCATGCATTTCCTGCGAACATCCTGGGGACAGACAATTCTTGGGAGGCGCATTGGATCCGGGCCATATATTCCTGCTTCAGTGACAACATCTGTGGGAGCAATGGGGAGCGTCAGCCCGTGCTGTGCTGCACTGCTGAGCTGGCAGCACGGTGGATGCGGGCAGGACGTTCTCCGTTACCCCCAAGGCTGGGGCCTGCAGGCACCTTGCCGCCCCTTGGCACAGGCTGTGCCACCCAACAAAGCCCAGCAGGCCGGGAGGAGAGCCCGGGGCCAGCGCAGCTGCTTGGGCAGTGGCTGCTTGGAGAGACACGGGCCAAAGCCATCCCTGAGCAGCCACTGCCAGCCCTGGCCCTCCCTGCCCCGTGACAGCTCCCCCAGCCCAGGGACACACACCCAGGCCCTCTCAGGACACACTGGAGCCTTGCCCTCCCCCTCTGCCCATTCCCCACCATGGGCACCCCATGCAGTGGCTCGATGGTTTCAGGACATGTCTCACATGGAGGGACCCCAGCAGAACTACTCAGCCAGGCTGAGCCTGGCACAGCAATCACCTTCTGTGGCACTGTCTGGCATCTCCTCATGTCCTGTATACGTGGCTAGCACGGGTACATTGCGTCCTCCAGGATGTGCTGCCTTCTGGAAAGACTTTTGGTCCATCTCTGGAGAAAGGAAAAGGGACAGCCAGATCAGGTAGAGCCATTGCCCAGTGGGGAGGTGGCATCTTCAAGGAGTATCACTTGGGAAAGACATGGATAAGGATCAGGGAAAGGCCAAGGCCCTTGGGGCTGCCTCAGGGCCCTCCCTCCTCCAAATATCTGCCCCACCGGATCGGCCCACAGACCAAGAAATCCCAGGCCCATGGTGCAGTTTGGGCTCTCACTTAGCTGATGCCAAATGCCTTCCTGCAGAGGCTGGGGAGAAGCTGCAGCCAGGCCAGGCTGGCAAACAGCCCTGCAGGGCGTGGAAGCAGCAGCGGGGCAGCGAGGCTGCCATGGATCCCTTCCTGCTGTGCCAGGCACGGCGTGTCCAGATGTGCAGCCAAAGCCCCCGGCTGCTGAGCCCCAGGACAAGGCTGAGGGAAATGCACCCACCACGGCGCCTCTCCAGGTCATTCAGCATCTGGTCCAGAAGTTTGGCTGCCTCCAAGGATTTCGTGTCTCCTATGTCTCGGTTCTTCCATTTAGGAGGACCTTAATGGAAAGTTCCATTTTTCCTTCAGGCCCAAGTGGCAGTGAGGGCACCTGGGTGATTGGTGCCCTCCCAGGCACTCCCTCAGCTCTTCCTTCCACTCAGGAGCAGGGCCAGGGGCACCTCGTGCCTGCAGTGGCCCCACACTGGGATGGAAGGAGCCCCTTGCGGGGCAGTCGGGGCAGAAAGGACTCCCTTGAGCTGCTGCAGCTCCAAACACAGCCCCAGGCAAGGCCAGGGCTTGGCAGTGGTAGAAGGAGCAGCTCAGGCTCCCTGGGGCTGGCAAAGGAGCTGAGAAAGGCTCAGCCCCATGGAACAGCCCTGGGCCCGGCCCCTTCCCTCTGTGCTCTTCTCTGTGGCTGCACAGAGCACATGGAAGGACACACTGGCATTGCACACGGGAGGATGTTGGACAGATAAATGATCCTTTTTCTCAATGACAGTGATCCTGGAGGATTTTGCAGCCTGCATTGCTGCTAGTAAATTCAAGGTAAAGAAGCAAAAAGGGTCTTTGCAAAATATCCGCAGATGTTTTATTCAGCCGTGCAGTGAAATATTCAGGTCCCAGAAACAGACACACAGTGGGTCCAGCTTTCTCTCTCTGGAGGCCCGAGGCCTGACGTTGGTCTCAGGGCACTACAAAGGGCCAGTCAAGGAAATGGGAGGCAATGGCTCAGGAACATAAGAACAGTGGAGGGAGCCAATGTGGTGTAACTTAAGGGATGCCCCCCAGGGCCTCCAGAGTGGGATCGCTCAGGGTCCAGAAGGGAGCAGGGAAAGGTTACTAGATTCTTTCAACCCTGAAATGATGTTAACCTAAAGGGTTCATGGGTGACCTCTTCGCACATGGACACGGATAATTTTGTCAGGAAAGGCAAAGAGAGAACTTACCACCAGCATTCTCCAGGGGTTTCAAGCCATCATCTGATAGGGCATCCAGATAATCTATGACGCCATCCCAATCTAGAATGGAGCACAAACAGACCCATTTCCATGGTGTGCTGGGATCCCCCTCTGCCTTAAGGAACTGGGCACTGCAAGGGGGTTGGGAAAGGCCATGGGAGCCAGATGTGAATGGACAAGGCCAAAGCTGTACAGGGGCCTGGGGAGCTCTGGGCTGGTCCTGGTCACTCTCCACCCTCTTTGCAGGCCCTGTGACACATCCCTGGAGAGGAAATAGGGCCAGCTGAGGGCCCGTGGGGGTTCTCTCCTTCCCCCAGAGGAAACCCTCCCTAAAGGCCTGGGGAAAACCATCCCCAGCGCTTCCCGGGGAGCAGGGAGCGCTGTCCCGGGAAAGGGGAGCCAGGCTGCCAGCTCACCTGCTCCCCGCACTTGCAGCGGAGCAGCCTGGGCAGCCCTGGCAGGCAGGGCCACGGCCAGGAGGAGCAGGAGGAAGAGGCGCAGAGCAAGGGCCATGCTGCCTTGCCCTCTGCCAGTCCCGCAGCTCTTGCTGCCACCGCTGTCCTGACACCGCTGTCCCAATGTCAGCACCACTGCTGCCACCGCCGCTGCTGCTGCCGCAACAGTTGTGCTCAAGCACTGACTGCTCGCTCCTTGTGCTGCTGTGCAACCACCGGGTCTGGGACATCTGTGACCTCAGAGCCTGCTGTGACCTCATGGCCTTAGCTATACCCCCAGATTGCACCCCCACCAAGGGACCAAAGCGCACACACAAAGGAGAAAAGTTCCAAAGTTCAGTCATGAGGAAGACCACAGTCTTCCGCCTCAGAGATCACTAAGAGACCCCTGTGCGAACACCACAGCAAACAATGCATGCCCAGAACGACCTGGATCTGATTACCATGCGAGGCCAGGACAGGAGGGGCCAGGGGTTGAATATGCATGGCAAGGTTGTGCAATGTAATGAACATGGAACATTTTTGAGAATGAAGATGTGAGTCAGACCAAGGCTCAGGGCACAAGTTTTCACGAGAGCTATCTCGCTTGTGTCGGCTGCTGACGATATGTACCCAATTCATAATTACATCAGACTGTGGATTCTAATTGTTTTGTGTATCGCTTCAAGAGCACACAGTTTTCAAAGACACAGGGCCTTGCAGGTCTGAGATGACTTTAAAAACAAAACCAACCTTTATGTGCAACACCTGTGTATCAAAACTTCACAATACAAATCACAAGCTAATTTTTGCTGTTAAGGGAATAAAAAACCTCAAAAACCAATAGCAAAACTGTGACCAAATAGAACAGGCAGACAAAACAACCACCAAGAAAAAAAATCAAAACCAACACAAAAATCCTCACAAATCCAGAAAAAGATAAAAATCAGGTGAAGGAGGCAGAGATCCAAGAGCAACAAATGGGCAGAGGAACTACAGGACTACAGAAAGGACAGATAATAAGAAAGAAGAGATAATAAGTGGCTATGGCACCAACGCACCCAGGGGATCTGAGATACTGTTCTCACCCTTCTGAAAACTATCTGAAACCAAAATAAACTGAAAATCAATGATTATTACTGTGATCATGGGAACCTCCATGTTTAGCTCTAATAAATCCATTGTGTTTGAGTTCTGTTTTCCTTGATAAGTCACATCATCTAGCAAGGGGGCTTTTCTGTCCAAGGAAAGACACTGCAGTGGAAAAGGTGGCCAACTGGAAAACATAAGGAACAAGAGCTACAAATAAAGTACTTTTAAAAATATGTTGTTTGGTAGATTTGCTGTTTGTTTATGAGGTTTGGGTCTGTCTTTGAAAGCAGCCCCTTAGATGTTAATGCTCACACAAGTCCTTTCTAAAGGGCTGTCTTTGCAAAAACCCTGCCAATTTGGTGATGCAAGACAGAAACAGCTTCCCTTGGGCTACAGCTGGAAGGCTTGGAAATGTGTTCCAGAAACTCATGATGGGACAAAGTCTGATTAACACAATTTAATATCATGAAGTGCAGGATTGTGAAATACCAAGCTGTGTTATGTGTCAGGTACATACAGGCAACGTATGTATTTGTCATTGTGATATGTGGGGAAACCAACCATAGGACAGTTATAAAGACAAATTCTAACAATAACTGAGGAAAGTAAAGCATGGGAAAAGGCCTTTGAACCTATCTTTTGTTTGCAATTAACCTGTATGAGTCTTAAGTTGATTTAGGAGCATTTGAATTAAAGCATTAAGGATATTCCCGTTTGACAGGAACTTTCTGCTTGTAGCTAAGCCTTAAAGAGTTTTGCAATATTAACCTTTTAATTTTAGTATAAATTAAGTATAATTTTAGAATATTCCTTGTAGTAAGGATCTTGGAAACTACAGCTTTAGAATATATAAAAAGGAAGCATGCTTATCTCAGGCCTTAACAAAACAGAGAAAAGCAGCTTCAGAAAAGAAGATGAACATCAACTCAAGGATTAATAGTTTTGACCAAGGGAAGCTGGACATCACTGTGATGAGATTTATAGTCCTTGCAATTAAAAGTTGGACACACATCTGGAGACCTGGACCTCACCAGATGGGATACTTCTTCCTTATTTCGGAAACCGGACCACCACCACCTGGGACACTCCTTTTCTGGGATACATCCTGAGAAAAACTAAATCACAATAGTGTATAGAATTGTGACACAAAATTGGGAATAAAAACTGCTGATGAGTAAAAATTGGAATAGAAACTCTTGAGAAAGCTTATGAATACCCCTATCAATACCTGTAAGCCTCAACTATCGGTGTGCAGTGGGAGGGAAAACTTCTCCCACTGTACCTACCACTGTATTGCTCATACTTTACCATATTATTTAATAAATTGATTGCTGCTTGAATATTGGCCTAGTCAAGCTTCACATTTATAACAAGGTGTAAGTTATCCAATAAAATAATTACAGTATTTAAATGACAAGCAGCGGGAAAGGGCTGTGCATTGGAATGACAGGAAACAGACACATAGGCATGATGGACAAGTGTCCCAGCTGTTATGTTTTCCCAATTACCCCATCATAAAATAACCAAACAATATTTAAAATAGTAACAATTTTAATTGAATAGTTAAATAAAAAAATATAAAATTGGATACAATATAATTTGATTAAAATAAGGGATAATTTGGTTCCAATAATAGTGCATAAGCAAAAGTTAACCACGGGGTACGGAGTGCAGGGCTCTTGGACCCTTGCCACATCACATACAAGCTTGCCAAGAGAAAATCACCCCTTATATGCCATGTGTCAATACTATCTCCTCCCATTTTCGGTTTGTCTTATCTCTATCTCTGCTTTCATTACCACTTTTACCACGCATGTGCCGCTACTCAGTTTGATGGTCGCACAAGTCTTTGGGAGTCGTCACTGATGAAGGCTCTGTAGTCTCTTCTTTGTCCTTTAATTACCTTTGGGTTACACGTGCGCATCAAGCCAGTACAATGTAAGCCAAGAATAACATATCACTATATCTACATATCAAGGCAATAAATCCCTTATAATTTGCAACTTCTGGGACCCAACCAGGTTTTGCTTCCTTTCTGCTCATTTTTAGAAACTGTATCTTCAGCTTCTTTCCTCCTGTCCTTGTGAACATCTGCCGGAAGGGGGGTAGTGGAGCCCCTCCTCTCCCTCTCTTCTCGGGCATTAAAACTTTTAACTATTTTATTATTCCTAAATATTAGTTACTGTATCAATATTGATTACTGTTTCAATTTTCATCAGCACGAATCATACCAATTTATCACACCAGCCCAACCAGACCAGGAGCACTGGGAGCACAAAGGGACACAGCCAGGAGGCCCAACAGCTCCTTGCTGAGGGCCCATTTCATGCAAAAGCTGGCACTCAGAATATTAAACAAAATGAAAATAAAAGGGTGGGGGGAGGCGGCAGTGAGGTGGCCTCACAGGTTCAAATCTGCACTCTGCTTTTGTCACCAGAAGTATCCAAGTTCCTGTACTTGTTTTCCTGGAGAATTTGCAGTCAACAGAGCTTCAGTCCCTTTCATCAAATCAGTCTAAAAGGCCGCTCGGGGCTGGGTCAGTCATTTAGACTCGAGCATTGACTGGGGGCAAGGCAACAAAAGAACATTAGCTGCAGGCCACCCATACAGCTTTTCATGTTAATGAGAACAAAGCCTTTATTTGTGCAAGCTGAGGGATGCTGGGGGGATCTTTGCACCATCAGGCCGAAGTACAAGGCTCGGGATACTCCAAAGGAACAGAGCCAGCCCCCTTGAGAGGGAGAAGATGCGGCCTCAGTTGCAGCCCCGGGTGCCTCCTGTGGGCCAGGGCACGGCCCTGGCTGTAAATGTGTTGGGCTGCAGCACAGGGCCAGGGCGGAGCTCAGCACCCTCATCAGAGCCCAGGGCCATGGTTGTTGCCTGCTGGGACCCGAGCCTGCCCCGGCCCTGCCCGGCCTGAGCAGCCCGGCCTGGCCCCAGGGGATGAGCTCCGCCTGTCCGCTGTGCCCGCAGGCCGGGCCCAAGGCTTTGCAAGAGGCTTTCTCCCAGCTTTGCAAAACCTCGGCCAAGTGACCCTTTGCTGTGCTGAGAAGAGTAAAAACCCCCTCAAATGTAACCCCGCTGCACACCTCATGAGGGGTCCCTGCACGGGTTGGAAGAGGCCATCAATACTCCTTTGTGATTCATGAGGGATCCCTGCACCCATCAACAGTGACCCCAAAACTTCCTGGTGTGCCTCATGGGGCCCAGACCTAGATGATGCCAGGGAAGGAAATGTGCCCTCAGCCCAGGGACACTCAGCATGGGCTCCCCCAGCCCTCGGGGCCCCGCCGCTGGTCACAGCAGCCCCTGCCTGGCTCCTGCCTGCCCACACCGTTGGCATCCATGGCTGCTCCTGGCCATGGAGCTCGGCCTGTGCTTCCGCTGGGTGGGCTTTGCTGCTGCTACCACCTGGACACTGAGGTTACAGCTTCATCTCTTTATTGCAACAAAAAATCTGGGCAAGGCTCTGGAATGTGGACGTGGGGTGGGGGACAAAAGCACCTTCAGTGTCATTTGGAAGACAGGTCAGATGAGGGGGACGTGGTGGTCTCAGCTGTGTACGGAAGCTGCTGAAGTGGTTTTGGGGTTGCGGCACAGGTTGGCATGGACCGGAGTGGGGTGGAGGCATATTGAAGATCCCTGTGGGGAGTGGAGGAGGCTCAGGGATTCCTGCAGGGAGTGGAGGTGGAACTGGGATCTCCACAGGGATCGGCTGCTTCCTCCTGTATGGCAGCTGTTCTGGAGTTGTCCTCTGAGAGCTTTTGTTGGGGCTACCCAGGTCCTCACCACTGCTGGAGGAGCTGCTCAAGGTATCTGGGGGTGAGATCCTGTCACTGTCCTTCAGCTACTGTCGAGAGCTGTGACTGCGGAGAGAGGAGGTGGCTGAGGCCCCAGCTGCCAGTGGCACACAGGGACCCTCCTGCACAGCAGGGGCCAGAGCTGGCAAGGCTCCCCAGCACGGCTGGAGCTGCTGGAACAGCTTGGCCCAGCTGCACAGCTGCCCCTCAAGGCCCCGGCGAGCAGGGCACGGCTCTGGGCAGGTTCCCTGGACAGGAGCGGGCCCCAGAGCACCTCTGCCTTTCAAGGGCAATCTCGTCCCTGCTCTTTCTCCTCCCCACCATGCTTTGCCTCTGCCCTTTGCCCCTGGGGCTGCTCTTGTCCAGGCAGCCTCAGTGGAGCCAGCACTGGCTGCAGCGCCAGCGGGCCCCCCAGGACAAGGCCCAGCAATTAAGAGGCCAATGAAAGCACTGGGCAGTAGCAGAACCCTCCCCACCGTTCTTTGGACAACCATGGACTGGCCACACCTACACTGCAGCCTCACTGGGAATGTTCCCTGCCTATGAGAAGCATTTAAAGGAAGCTGTTTGAGGTAGAGATGAGCACAACTTACTGTTTCTTTTCCTTCCACCACTGGAACCCAGCATAGCACAGCACCATGGAAATTGGCACAGTGAACAGTGTCACTACCGTGCCAGTCATGCAGGAGCTGCGCACATCCTGGGGGCAGATAATTCTTGGGGTGTCCCGTGGATTCTGGGCATTTGTGTCTGACTTGCCAGGCACTTCTGTAGGAGCATGGGGGAGCGTCAGCCCGTGCTGTGCTGCACTGCTGAGCTGGCAGCACGGTGGATGCGGGCAGGACATTCTCCGTTTCCCCCAGAGCTGGGGCCTGCAGGCACCTTGCCGCCCCTTGGCACAGGCTGTGCCACCCAACAATGCCCAGCAAGCCGTGAGGAGAGCCCGGGGGCAGCGCAGCTGCTTGGGCAGGGGCTGCTTGGAGGGACACGGGCCAAAGCCATCCCTGAGCAGCCACTGCCAGCCCTGGCCCTCCCTGCCCCGTGACAGCTCCCCCAGCCCAAGGAACTGACTGACAAAAACTCTACAGCCAGCAAAGAGATTGTCCCAGGGATTTCTTCTATTCTTCCCTGCAGCTGGTCTCAGAAACATCCCTCACACTGCTCTAAATGCCCACCCATGGGCTGACCAGCCCCTATGCCTTTCCAGTCTGCTCTCAGAAATTTTTCAACAAATCCACCAATAAATTCCAGGTTACCTCTGTGAATTGCACTCTGCAGTTTCCTTCATTTTTTTTCCCAATAGCTGGAAGTTCCTGCATATGGTAATGGTCTTGAGGGTCTCCAATTCTTTTCAGTAATTTTTTTGTATTGAGAGAGATGAAAGAGACTTATTGGTTTTAGTTTTTGAAGCTCTGGTTTTTTTCTTAGAGTGATGGTTTACTTATTATCTACATGTAAACTTATTTTTATTTATGTTTTTTTTCCCATGCAATTATTTTGACAATCTGTCATTCACTTCTTAGGTAATGTTCCGTATATGAACAATTTTGAATCTCTTTATAGCAATATAAAGATTTCAGAAAGCTGTATTTTTAATTTTGAAGACACTCCTTCTCCCCATTCCCAACTTTTATAATGATCCTTTTTGAAACATCCTTGAGAATAGGTAGAGTTATTTGGAAAATGCTTGGCTTAGCCTGGGAATGGATTATCATTTTTAATGCTATAAACCTACATTGCTTCAAGCTTCACAGCCACAGTCATGATTTGTGGCTCAAGGCATGGATGCCTGTCTGAATTAAAACAATGTTTGTGAGGCAGCTGAAGAGCTTAGACCTCAGACATTGAAATTCCTGGGACGAGGAGAAGGAAGAAAGGATAAAATTGTGTTTCAAAGGCTGTTTTTTCACTTCTAGTATGCCAGAAGTATGGTAGAATACACGTGTCTTCAAATGTCATTTAAATCCAGAACAACTCTCTACAGTTGCAGACACCAGGACAAATTACGCAAAACTTTGCATCCTAATGCATCAGCTTTAATTCTAGTGAGCGGTAGGCCTTATTTACAGTGCGATTAGAGCAAATCCACAAAGCAATCTTGCCACTGTGTGAATGGCAAGAAGAATTTGCTTCTGAACAGGTGAATATGTCCCACTCAATCATGACCAAAATTTGCCTTGACTTGGAAGCAAGTAGACAAGAAGCAATGCAGTATTTGGGTTTCATCCAGTGATAAAAGAGACAACTTACGTGTTATACAGAACACATGTACTGATAGGGCCAATAATGCACCCACATGAAGGGATCTTCAGGACATTCCTTTATTTCTTAACCAGGAATGGGCAGCAAAATGCTGGCATTTATCTGAACTGGAAGCCGTATTCCTCTCCTGTTTCTCCTTTATTGGAATTACAATATTGCTGTTTTAAATGATTAATCAAAAGCAAAATTATAAAAAAATGAGAAAATATTTATTTATCTTTTTCTGCAACCAAAATATGGTCTTCAAAACCACCATAGCCAAAGAGACAGCGTTGAGCCTGGGTTCGGTGCTGGGTGAGCCTGGATCAAATCTCTATCACATCAGAGCCCTCCTTGTTCACAAGAGCCGCTTCTAGCGAGGATGTTTTATACAGTTTATTGTGCCTGAGGAGAAGGAGTCCAAGTTTCTTCTGGAATTCTTCACATTCTTAGTTGGTTCTTTCAATGTGCAGAGCTGGACAATTGCCGTTTCGTGGTAATAGCCAGCGTTGATCGAATCCCGGGAAGTCGCTTATTCACATGTATGTTCCTGGTGACTTTGGCTATCTTGATTGATGTTATCAACAGGGCAATGATCGCTCTTAGGCATCTTCCGATGGCTCAGGACGGCGGTGATCATCACGCTGGGTGCGTTTATTCATAAGCTAAATGCTGAGCGTTATCCTGCCTCCTTCAGGAATTTCGGAGTTTGAATAGACATCTACTTCTTGGGCTGCTTGTGGTCAGACACCTGTTTGGATTTCACAATCTTTTTAAAATACATTCTTTTATAGCATGAATTATTTCCCAGCATATATTACAATCCCCCTTCTTTAATTTCAACACATTAATTTATGCTACCTCTACATCCCAAATTACCATTATCTATTTACTTCCTACATCTACCCTCCACTGTTAAGGGTCCCCTACAAAGAGCTGGCTTTATCAAATTCTCATGCCATGCACTCATTGCGGGATTCCCTAATAGCCATTATAATTGTTCCCATTTGTTTTGACCTGTTTCTCAAATTTTGCCAAGACCTCAGCAGCATTGCTTGTACACTTCCCGTCTCCCAGGTTCATGATCATGGACATGTTGTTTCTGGAAGCCAACTCCAGGTCCACTATAGCTATCTGCATACCCTCTACCACGGAGTGTATCAGTCTATTAAAACAAGGTATTAGACAAGGGAGGAATATGACTCCTGCTAGTGAACACAGCACAAAATATATTATTTTGTTCCACCAGCCCCCCTCAAATAATCTGTCCCACCAAGATGACTGCAAGTTCAAATTCCATTTCTGGACTGGGACATGGGCTACTTTCTTAATTTTGGCAGCCAATCCTCTTATGGTTTCCCCATAATCATCAATTTCAATACAACATTATGATTCATTGAATTTTTCACAGATTCCCTCTTCTTCAGCCAGCAAATAGTCTAAAACTATTTGATTCTGGTACACAAAAGCCTGTACCTGAGTGTGCTGCCGACTCAACAATCCAGGGCCTCTGAGGTATGATTCAACACAATTTCCTCCACTGCCTGCAGCCTGATCAACTGGTTCAGTAGATAGATTGCAGTCCTATATCCATAACTCCTGTCCTGAACTCATGTGGCCGGCCCATAATAATCAATTATCCTTGCTGCCAGCCACTCCTCCTCCTCCCAAGTTTGCCTGCCACTTAGGACAGGTATCATTTTCTTCAAGCTTCTTCTCTGCCTCCTCAGGGTCTCATACAGAGGAGCCCCGAGTAAATTGCTTTTTGTTTGAGGAAGAGTGAAGAAAACTGGCTGGATCATGCCCAAAGTGCATGACCCCTTCCACCTTGGAGGTAACTCACTGTAGGCTTTCTTTCCACAATCCAATAAATTCCATCTGGGGCTTTCCATCTGATATTAGATTTCCCTGGGTCTCCCCAATATTCTCTCAGTCCTGCCAAGGATTGGTAAGGATTAGCTCCGGGACTCTTGACCCAACAAAGTGCCATCTGACCATTCCAATCACAATTTGTTTCATTCTTCTGACTCCAGTACACCATAGGAGGTTCTGGTTGCCAGACTTTGCTCTTGCTGTCTGAATTCACCAACAAAGTGGTTATATACGGTGTGTGTCCCACCATTTCAGTATATTCTTTCCCTTCTCGACTGATGCAGATAGTCCCAATCACTCGCTGCTCCAACACCCATCCCTTAGGTCTTAGTGCCAATTTTGAGACCTTTGGGTTGTCCCATTTCAAAAGCTGTTCTGGAGCCAAACCTTCACCCTTACAAGGCCACTTCTCTGCCAATTTCAACCCCCTACAAATCCAATAGTTTGACAGTCCCAATTCCATGGCAATTTCCTCAACTAAATCAGTGAGTAAGTTTCGATCTGGGGAAGGTAGTTCCCCATCAGCATATTGTCTCCTGAACTGTTCCTACTGATCACTCAAAGTTTTCAATCTTTCCCCTTCCACCCTTTTCTTTCTCGGTTCTGACTCCCTCCTTTTCAGCTCCTGAGTAATCACTCTCATTTTTCCCTCAGGATCTATTCCATCTTTGTTCCTTGCAAAACAGACAGCCCTAAACATATTGCAGGCAGACTCTATCATCATTTGCCTGTGCTAAGTCCAACATGGTTGGCTCTCTGTTCAGGGTGAATTTGCTATCAAATTTCATATTTCTTCCCACACAGTACATTTTCCCGTTCATCACGCACATTCCCAGATTCAAATTGTCGTAACACAATCAATTCACCTGGTGATACACTACAGAAATTGATTCTGTCTTTTCCCCAACCCACATTGTTTGGTTACATTGACTGCAAATGGGGATCGACATTGGTTCTACCTTTCTTTTCAGCACTCAGTGTTGGTGCTTGTCTGACTGCTCGTTCAGCGTCCCAGCCTTCAGATCTAAACACAGGATCTCCTTGCCCAATCTGCACAATTTGACCCGAGTGCCGTTTATCAAACAGTACCTGCCAGATTCCCTTGATGCATTTCTCCGGGGCTTGGCATGCTAAGATCCCCTTGTCCCTTCGCTCAGTCGGGACCATCTGAGTGCACTTACTGCACTCATCCAAGGAGCTCTGATTTCCCACATGGATCGGAGTCTCACTGTGCAGAATCTGTATCCTGCACATGGCTAGGCTCAGGCCAACCAGGATTCCCACCAGGGGCGAGGAAGACCATCTTTGCGGCAGCTGGAGTATTCTTCAGGGAACACATTCTCTGACCTAGCCACATTCCTCCTCTTAAAGGAGATCTTGACAGCATCTGAGCTGCATGGTACTTTGATTGACTTCCGACATTCCACATCCAATATTTCTGCCTTAGATTTGAGTTTTCCATGCACGCCCTTCTGGAAAATGTGGAACCACTCTTGTGAATCTAATTCGATAATTCCTAAATTTGCGTCTAGGGTTAGATTGCGGTCAGTCAGCTCAAGCTCCTCTTCCAGACACTGGGGGCACAATCCATTTGGTCTCTGCCCCCTACCAAAGTATACAACAAAAACCCCTTGACAATATTCACACTTGAAGTGTACAAACAGATAGCACACACAGTCAGACAGTATACAACCTATCCGTTCACCATCGGTCATTTATGAGGATGTTGGAGTTTGATCTTTAGGTCACCTGGAGAAGAGGTGATCCTCTACTCGGGAGCCTCCTCCTGATGCTCCACTTTCTTCACCCTGGACACGTGTGTCCAACCTTTTCCTGCCATCCAAATGGCTATGTCTTTTGTCAGGACAAGAAAGGGGCCTTCCCAGTGAGGGGAGAGGGGTAAATCTTTCCATACTTTCACAAGTACTCTGTCACCTGGCTGAATTTTGTGGATAGCAAATCCCAGAGTGGCACTCTGAGATACTATCCCCTGTTCTCTCAATTCCTGTAAGTTTCTGTTTATTGCTACTAAATACGGTTGAATTTGGCTGTCCTCCAATCTGGGGTGTCCCACTGTGTCCTGTGCTTATATGGCATTCCATATAGCATTTCAAAGGGTGAGAGCCCCGTTTCTGAATGAGGCATCGTCCTGATACTAAGCAAGGCCAGAGGGAGGCATTTCAGCCAGGATATCCAAGTTTCTAAAATTAATTTAGAGAACTGTGCCTTCAAAGTCTGAGTCATCCTTTCAACTTGTCCCAAGCTCTGGGGACGCCACGGAGTGGTATTCCCACCAAATGCCCAGTGCCTCTGCCATCTGCTTAATAATTTTCGAAGTAAAATCAGTCCCTTGATCCGAGTCAATGTAATTCACCACCCCATATTGGGGCACAATTTCTTCCAGCAATTTCCTGGACATTGTCTGAGCTGTTGCCCTTGGACTGGGGGAAGTTTCCACCAAATGGGTCAATTTGTCGACTTTTACAAGCACAAATTTGAACCTTCTCAGCTGGGGCAATTCAGTAAAATCAACTTGAATTCTCTCCAAAGCTCAGTACCCAATGTGGCGACTCCCCAGGATTGCCTGTCTTGCCTTGATTTTGTTAACTTTCTGACAGATCAGGCATCCTTGTACCTCTTTGTTTGGCCTATTCATAAATTCCTCTGCACCAGAAAAATTTCCTAAATTGTTCAGCCAGGGACTGAACCCCCCAGTGTATTTGCTGCTGCAGTCTCCTCAAAATTCTCCTGGTAAAACCTTCAGAGGCTAGTTCTCTCCCATCCAGTAGTTTCCACTTACCTTCCTCCAATTTTCCCCCAATCTTCTCAGAACTTTCAATCTCCTTTGGGGAGGATTGAGGAGGGTCATTTGGGACCTCGATCCCTTTGATCTCCGGGGTACTTACCATCATCAATGCCGTGGTTTTTGCCTCCTGGTCTGCCAAGTGGTTTCCCCCGGTCTGGAACTGCATCCCTGCCTGATGTCCCTTCACATGGACAACTGATATTTCCTCTGGCTCCATTATCGCTTCCAGAATTTGCCGGATCAATTCCCTGTGCATCAGTGCCCGTCCCTAGGTGTTGATCGTCCCCCTTTCTTCTCAAATTTTCCCAAAGGTGTGAACCTTCCCAAAGGCATACCTAGAGTCTGTAAAAATTGTTTCTTTCTTTCCCTTCAGTTCTTTCAAGGCTCTTGGAACTGCATAAAATTCACAAGTCTGTGCTGACCAACCCGCGTTCAGGAGGCCTGCTTCTATCACTTTTCCTGTTTGCCTGTTGACGACTGCATATCGTGACTTCCTTTTCCCTTCAATCACTCTGCTTGAGCCATCTACAAGCCCTTTTCCTCCTTCGTCTAATTCCTCTTCTTCCAAATCTGCTCTTTGTCTGCAATTCGACTGCTTCCACACAATCATGGACGAGTTTTTCCGAAGCTTCCCCAAACAAAAACTGAGCCAGGTTTTGCGCGGTTGATGTCTGCAATTCCAAGTCCGGTGAGTGAATCAAAGTGGCTTCATACTTCAGCAATCTAGCATCCATGAGCCATTTATCTGCCTTTTGTTGTAGTATGCCCCGCACATTGTGCAGTGCAAATACTACCAAAGGTGCTCCAAAAGCTTCTTGGCTTCCTTGGCTTTCTTGGCTTCCTCCAGCAACAATGCTACAGCTACAATCGCTTGCAAGCACGCGGGCCAGCCCCTGCTTGCAGGATCCAAAAGCCCAGACAAGTAAGCACCCGGTTTCCTGACCCCTGCCCAGTCCTGTGTCAGCACACCATGTGCTGTGTGATTGCTCACATCCATAAACAACAGGAATGGCTGTCTCACATCGGGGAGCCTCAGCACTGGTACTGCTGTGAGCACTTCCTTGACTCCCCTAAATTCTTCCTCATCTTTTCTGTCCATTGGATTCTTTCCATGGTGATATTTTCATAAAAAAACTTCACCTTCTCACCGTATCCTTCGATCCACTGCCGACAATATCCCAACAACCCCAGAAGTTGCCTAACTTCTCTTTTTGTCCGTGGGGGTGGTAGGGCAATAATCCCCGCCACCCTTTCAGGATCCAACTTCTTTTTCCCTTTTGCTAACCAATGTCGCAAATATCTGACCTCTGGCTCTGTGAACTGCAACTTTGACTTAGACACCTTCAATCATTTTTCCCCTAAAAAGTTCAAAAGTTCAATGGTACTCGTCCTCACATCCTCCTCCCTAAGACCTGCAATCAACAAATCATCTACGTCTTGTAGCAATTGTGTCCCCTCTATTGGTACAAAATGACTCAGCACTTGCTCGAGTGCTTGCCCACAATGTTTGGAGAATCAACGAACCCCTGTGGCAACGACGTCCATCTGAGCTGCTGCTTTCTGTTTGTTTCTGGGTCTTCCCACTGAAACGCAAAGTAATCTCTGCTGTCCTCTGTTAAAGGACAGGTCCAGAAAACATCTTTCAAATTGATCAGGCTGTACCATGTGTCCTTGAGAGAGATGTTATTCAGCAGGGTGTAAGGATTCGAGACTGTGGGGAACAGTGTCTTAGTCCTTTGATTCACAGCCCTTAAATCCTGCACTAGCCTGTGGCTACCATCCGCTTTTCACACTGCCAAAGTCGGGGTGTTGTGGTGCGGCATGCATGGCTCCACTGTTCCCTTTTTTATCAATTCATCAATCACCGGTTTCAGCCTCCTCCTCCCTTCCATGGGGATGTGGTACTGTTTGACCCGAATGGGGTCTTCTGGCCTTTCAATTTCAACATGGATTGGCTCTATGTCCAACTTCCCGGCCTCCCCCTGGACATACCAAACCTGTGGATAAATCATCTCCTCATCCTGAGTGGTGATTTTATACAATCTCACTTTGAGCTGGGAATCTTGCACTGCTAAACCCATTTCCAATGCCACCATCAAATACCACCCCACCAAATTCAAGTCTGCATCTTTTATCAATAACATTTTTCCTTTACACTTTTTACTTTCTGTCTCTATTTCAACCTTCCTTATGATCGGAACCTTAAAAGGTTCCCCTTTGCTCCAATTACCATCATTGCATCATTGCTTAGAGAGCACCCTCGCAGTAACTGCTGCACCGTGGTCTGTTCAGCCCCAGAATCTACTAAAAACCAAATTTCATGTCTGTGAGGTCCCACTCACAATTTTATCAAGGCCTCCCTTGGTGTTCCAGACCCCAAACTGAGAAGCCCCTGACACCCCTAATCTTCCTGAAACATAGTTTGATCCTTGACCTTGTTGGGACAATTCCACCAAATGTGCCCCTTTGGCTTGCAGTAGTAGCACTTGAAGTCCTTTTTCTGGCTGTTTGAACCTTTTCCTTGGGAAGGATTTTGTTTCTTCACCGGCGCTGTTTGTGCCAAGTCTCTGACCTCTTCCTGTTCTTGTGCCTCCCTCACTGCAGCCGCTAGCACTTTCACCTGAATCTTTTTTCTTTGTCTCTTCTAATGTAGAGTTTTCTGGGCTTCTCAGAGCAATTCCTGCAGTTCCCTGTCCTGCCATCCATCTATCTTTTCCAATTTCTTCCTTATGTCTTCCCATGATTTCACCACAAATTGGGTCTTCAGCAAGACCGCCCCAATTGGAGATTCGGGGTCCGTCCCAGAATACATTCTCAAGCTCTTTCGGAGCCTTTCCAGACATTCCATGGGGGTTTCATCTTTTCCCTGGCATTCCCTGAGTATTTTGCTCATGTTTTGTCCCTTTGGCACTGCCTCCGATACCTTCTATTATCATGTTTCTCAAGTTTATCCTTCTCTGCCTCCCTTCCTCCATTTGGTCATTCCAAGACGGCCACATCTAATCTCGTCGCTCCCCCTGGGGATTCCTGTTCTCCCAATCCCTGATCACGGCTTGTCTGATCATTTCTCTTTCCCCATTGTTGAACAGTGACCTCAGGATCACACTGAGATCCTTGTACGTGTAGGTGCTGGTTCCTAGAAATTCATCTAGTCGTTCTGCCACCCCCAAAGGATCATTCATCAACTTCCCCATCTCTTTCTTGAAAGCCCTCACATCCCCAGTGTCGATCGGCGCATGTACGAAGCCACTAACCCCTGGAGCCGTTGGTACTTCCCGTAAAGGGAAGAGTCCAGGCTTTTCCTCGTCGTCATCACTATCTCCAGTGGTTGCCCTCCTTGTCCTCCACCTTGTTCAATTGGCCGGAGGAGAGTTTGCTTCCTTTAGGGAAATTATCTGTTTCTCCTTAATTTTGGGAAGGGTCAGTGGCTGGGACTGCTCGCATGGGAGTGGAGGCGCCAATACCTGCTCACATGGGAGAGAAGGTGCCACGGCCAGCTCCGGTGGGAGCAGCGGTGCCGAAGCCTCTCCCCGTGGGATCGATGCCTCGGGAGGCAGCGTGGGCACCTGAGGTACCTGGGCTGGCGCGGGTTGGGGCAAAGGGACAAGGTAGGGCGGCGGAAGGTTTTCCAGCAGTTCCCACTCCTTGCCCTGGTTTGCCAAGCATCTGAGAGCTCTGATCGGGTATAATCCCGAACAAGCGTATTTCCACATCTCAACATTCTCAATTTCCTCAAAATCCTTGAAAGTGCCGAACACCGGCCAAACCACATATTTTGCAATCTCCTTCCCCCCACACTTTTCCATACAAAAATGTATCATCTTTTCCTTGGACTTTCCCACCCTCCTGGGGCTGTCATCCCAGTGTTCTAATATCCATCTGTCCTGGTTTAGGGCAAAATTGTTAAAGAATCTGCAAAGGACGGCCCCTCCAGAAAGCAAAACCCACACGGCCCCTCCCTCTAACCAGTTCGGGAAAAAATTCCTTGGAGGGAAGTGGAAGGAACCTGTTTATTTCAGGCACAGCACCCCCCAGCACACAAAATTAACAATACCCAATGACACTGCTCTGAGAAAGATGACAAAATCAGAAAGTCTCTTTCCGGGGTGGTTGCTCTGTTCTCAGTCCCTCCGGCGCTGGGGCAGCTGCTGCAGGCCAAAATGGTGCAAACCTTTGGTGTTCCTGGGTCCCAGTCCAGAGCAGGTTCGAGATGGTCACAGAAACAAGAGAGGAGAAACAGTCCAGGAAGGAATGTGGACTGTTTAGCTAGACCTAGCTAATAAGCAGAGGCCAAAGCAGAGCAGAAGCGAGAGCAGAAAAGAGAGCAAGCAAAGCAGCAAGCTGAAAGCAAGAAGTGAAAAACAGCCCTGTGTACTGCTCGTCTCTGTGTCCCTGATAAGAGAAACCCAAACAAAACTTCCACTCTTCAGAGTCGGTCTTAAAGGCACAGAACAGATGAATGGGGATACAAGCATCACAACGTCACCCCAGGACACCATCCCAATGGGCTTCCCCTCAAGATTTCAGGCATAACCTTCCCGGGATCTTGGGGAGGTTTTTCCTGGGGCTTTGTCCTGGTTTAGGACAAATTAGGGGGAAATCTCCAAAAGGGAGCCCCCCAAACAAAACAAACCTCCAACCACCCCTCCCCCAACACCTGGTTCGGGAAGGAATTCCTCGGAGGAGCAAAGTGGAAAACAAAACTTATTTATTTACAAGTAACAAAAGAACACTCCCCAACACAAGAAAAGAAAAGAAACCAGGCAGTGTTGTGAGGGGTGCCAAGCTTCTCTCGTGAGTTCCAGGTGTCCTGGACGTCTCAGGTCACATCCGGAGCCGGTCCAGTATCTTCAGGGGAGGGTAAGAAAGAGGGAATAAAAGAAAAGGAAAAAAAAACAGTGCAAAAAGCAGAAAGCAAGCAAGCAAAGCGGCTAGCCAAGCCAAGCAGCCAAAAGCCAAAAGCAAAGAGGACCTGGTCAAACACTCCCTCCTCTCTTTCCCGCCCCACCACAGCAATATGGCCGGGGTGGGGGGGAAGAGAGAAAAGGCACAGCTGCCAGACACAACAGACGATATTGGGATAAAGGCTGTCAACCCACGACAGGCTTTTTCCAGCACTTACACTTTTTCAATCCCATTTTCCCAAAAACCCCATTCGCTAATTTTCTCACCTTGTGTCCTTCAGCTGGGATTCTCGACGTGAGTCCCAGGTTTTTGTCCAATGTCGATTTCCTAAGTCTGTGAAACACTACCAGTCTACTCAGCCACGTGGAGAACTGTTCTGCGGGTCTTTTGACTGTTATCAAGCTCTCTTACCTGATTCTCTAGATCAGAAGGCAGACCAGCTCCCAAAATATTTTGGGAACGTTCTTTCCCCTCCTGACCCCAACCATGATTGATCCCCTGAACTCACAATAAGTCCCAGGTCCCACGTGTGACAAGAAAATCACTTGCTTCCCCTTTCACCAACCACTTTCCCCACGGGAGAGGGGAACTGCAATCGTGGTATCCACACTTGCTTCATGATAAAATCACGTCTCACACACGCTCAATCACACCCCGCTCAACCACATGGTACTCACGGTTCCTTTTCCCAGGTGGATTCCTTGTGCACGTCAATTTTCTGAGTGAAGAAAAAGCACCACAGCCTCGGAGATCCCTCTTCGGATCGTTCCGAATTTCCAAGAGCTCTGGGCTCATTTTATCCATCTTTGGCTGTGGTTCTGGCTTCGGTTTGGTATTTGATTGGTATCGCCGGCCAGGGGCTGTGTACAAATCACAACCGGGACAGGACTGCTGTGGAACATGCCTTGAGCTGTTTCATTTTTCAGCATCAGTCTCATTACATGGTTATGACAATGGGAAGATGCCACCAGCTCACATCCCAGGCAGTTCTTTGTGTAAAGAACTTAATAATACAACTTACTGTATATGTTTTTTGACCAATCACACAAAGCAAAAGCATATTGACAGTAGTTCTATCCAACCACTATAAGCACACCTACCTATGGTTAAGACAATGCTTGCTTATTTCGAATACAATACCTACTTGTAAGCCTGAAAACACAATGCACAGAGCTCCATTATTAAGCTTAAACTTCCTGATATCTTGTTAGATAAACTTTTCTGTAGCTTCGAGAGTTATTCTAGACAAGCATTAATACACAGACCATTGTTCTATTTGTCCTTGCCTTTCTACTTTTCAAATAATTTTTCTGCTGACCTATCTAGTGACTGCTGCTTAGGTCTAATCACAGTTCTACTGTCTCTGAGGCCTGCCTTTTGCAGCTTTCCCAAAAGCCTTTAATTTTTGTGGATTCCCACAGATTGGTTTCGTGAACTCCCAAACCCGTCACCCCGCTGAAATCAGCAGGGAGCCTCCTAACAGGAAAGGGGTGCCCGAACCCAAAATTCAAATCCCATCAGGGTGGCCCTAATTGTTATCAATGATCAATTGAAAGTCAAATTATCAAAAAATGCGGAAATATTTATTTAACTTTTCCGCAACCAAAATACGGTCCTCAAAACCACCACAGCCAAAGAGACAGGGTTGAGCCTGGGTTCAGCTCTGGGTGAACCTGGATCTAACCTCTATCACATCAGATTCCCCCTCGTTCACAAGAGCCGCCTCTAGCAAGGATGTTTTATACAGTTTATTGTGCCAGAGGTGAAGGAGTTCAAATTCTTTTCTAACTCTGCATATTCATAGTTGGCTGTTTCACTGTGCAGAGCCGGACAAAGGCTGTCTCCTGGCTGATAGCCAGCGTTGATCGAGTTCAGGGAAGCCATGTATTCACATGCATGTTCCTGGCAAATCTGGCTATCTTGATGGATGTTATCAACAGGGCGATGATCACTCTTAGGCGGTTTCTGATGGCTCAGGATGGCGGTGATCATCGCCCTGGGTGCGTCTATTCTCAGGCTAAAATGCCAATCGTTATGCTGCCTCCTTCAGAAATTTCAGAGTTTGAATAGATGTCTGCTTCTTGGGCTGCCTGCGGTCAAGGACTGGTTAGGATTTCACAATCTTTAAAAAATACGATCTTTTATAGCATGATATTTCTAACATATATTACATAGCTGACGGGACGTGCCTTGGCTTGTCTGGCCCCCACAGCTGAACCAAATAGCAGCAACTGTGGTGTTCCACCCCAGAGACACTTGCGGCCAGCTGGATGTTGCAGCTGGGCTCGTGGGGACAAGTGCAGACATGCCGGGACTCCGGTGCCAGCGGGATGGAGCTTCCTCCCCTGGAGGGTCTGCTCCTCAGGCTTCCCTCTGCCAGAGAAACTTTAAGGCGGTAGTGAAGGAAAGGAGTCGGTTCTGATGGAGGGTTTTAATCCAGAGCTTTATTCTGGCCCACAGGCCACTGAATCCAGCAACTGCTCCAATGGAACTCCTGGACCGCATGGTTACTTGACCTTTTACCCGAGGGAGGGGAGGAGGGAAGGGATAGGGAGCCCACCAACCTGGGACAGGAGAGGAGATCTCAAGGGACAAATGACACATGGATGCATGGATGGCCCAATGCCCCCCCCCCCCACAAAGGTAGAGGGCATCTTTTAAATCTGCCAATCACTCAATGAGGTTCTGGAATTGCAGGATTGAAAGACAGTGCTCGGCAGGGGTAAGACTGGGGAAAGGAGGGATGATGGACACACCTGGGAGGGAATCTTCAGGGGAGAAACCCGGGGTTTTGGGGTAAACCATGAAATCACACTGCAACACTCCTAGAGCACACTGTCTGTTATTTGCAGACTTCCCTGCCCAGCCCATGAATGATCTCAGGGCCAATTGCTAAAGGACACAACTACCAAAATACAGGTGCCACATAATCACCCCAGCACTAATCCAGCACTGCTTTGATGGTGCCCAGGAGCACAGAATGGCTTGGCTTGGAAGGGACATTTAAAGGCCATCTAGTCCAATGCCCTGCAGTGAGCAGGGACACCTTTAAGTAGGTCAGGTTGCTGAGAGCATGAGCTTGAATGTCTGCAGGGATGGATGTCCACCTCTCTGGGCAACCTGTGCAAGGCCTTCCAGACCTAGTGTAAAAAATGGGTTTCTTTTGTCCAGTCTGAATTGACCATCTTTTAGATTGAAAGCATTCCCTCTCGGTCTGCTCACAAAAGGCTCTACTAAAAGTGCTGTCCCATCTCTTTTACAAGCCCCCTTAAGCTACTGAAAGGAAGCAATCAGGTCTCCCTGGAGTCTGCTCTCTTCCAGACTGAATGCCACCAGCTCTCCCAGCCTGTCTCCAAAGCAGAAGGGCTCCAGCCCTCAGAGCAATTTGTCCCTCCTCTGGACTAGATCCAACAGGACCATGGCCTTCCTGTGTGGGGAGCCCAGAGATGGATGCAGTACTCTGTCGTGGTAGAGACGGAGACAGTACAAAGCAACACACTCCATTTCCAGAAGGCTTCAAACACTGTTTTTATTCTAGCATGCATGCTTGTTCTACATTCTTACAAAGCTCATAAGTTTGCACTTTACTCACTGGTCATGAGCGACAAGCAAAGTGCTTCTTGAAATAAGCAGTTACAACTTTCACTTATTTATCCTCCTTTCTTGTTTGGTTTCTATGTCAACAACCTTGGTAGGAAATTCTTTCAGGGGTAAACATGGATTTTCATGTCAAACTTCTCAATGACTCACAGAGGTCACTGTAAAACCTCTTCCACTGTACTCCAGGTGGGGTCTCACCAGAGCAGAGGGGTGGAATCACCTCCTTCAACCTTGTGGGCACTCTCCTTTGGATGCACATGGCTGGCTCATGTGCAGCCTCTCATCTTGCAGCACCCCAAGTCCTTCTTGGCAGGGCTGCTCTCCATCCCTTCATGACCCAGCCTGTGAGATCAGCTGGGCTGGGACTGTGTCACAGCCCTTGGACAGGGCAGCTGGGCAGGACGAGCTCCCTGCCAAAGAAGGCAGATCCCACTCCCCACACACCTCCACCCTGGCCATGAGGTCACAGCAGGCTCTGAGGTCACAGATGTCCCAGACCCGGTGGTTGCACAGCAGCACAAGGAGCGAGCAGTCAGTGCTTGAGCACAACTGTTGCGGCAGCAGCAGCGGCGGTGGCAGCAGTGGTGCTGACATTGGGACAGCGGTGTCAGGACAGCAGTGGCAGCAAGAGCTGCAGGACTGGCAGAGGGCAAGGCAGCATGGCCCTTGCTCTGCGCCTCTTCCTCCTGCTCCTCCTGGCCGTGGCCCTGCCTGCCAGGGCTGCCCAGGCTGCTCCGCTGCAAGCGCAGCGAGCAGGTGAGCCGGCAGCCTGGCTCCCCTTTCCCGGGACAGCGCTCCCTGCTCCCCGGGAAGCGCTGGGGATGGTTTTCCCCAGACCTTGAGGGAGGGTTTCCTCTGGGGGAGGGAGACAGCCCCCACGGGCCCTTGGCTGGCCCTGTTTCCTCCCCAGGGATGTGTCACAGGGCCTGCAAAGAGGGTGGAGAGTGTCCAGGAGCCAGCCCAGAGCTCCCCAGGCCCCTGTGCAGCTCTGGCAGTTCTGGCCTTGTCCATTCACACCTGGCCCCCACGGACTTTCCTGACCCCCTTGCAGTGCCCAGTTCCGGAAGGGAGAAGGGGATGCCAGTGCATCATGGAAATTGGTCTGGTTTTTGCTCCCTTCTAGAATTGGATCGCAACTTTGATTATTTAGAATTGTTGTTGAATGATATTACGAATGTCTTGAAGAATGCTGGAGGTAAGTTCTGAATTTCCCTTTCTAGTGACATATTAATCAGTATCCAAGTGGCAAGAGCTCGTTCATCTGCCATTTTCGTTCGAGCTTAAGTCAGGGCAGAAGGGTTCTGAAAACCTTGCCCTGCTCCTTTCTGGAGCCCTGAGTGATCCCACAGGATGACTGTCAGTGGGAGGAAGGAGCATTTAGCTGTCCATGCTCCTCCCATGTGCAATGCCACTGTGTCCTTCCGTGCGGTCTGTGCAGTCACAGAGAAAAGCAGAGAGGGAAGGGGCTGGGCCCAGGGCTGTGCCCCGGGCCTGAGCCTTTCCTGCAGCCCGAGGATCTCCTACAGTGCCACGGGTGCTGTTCTGTCCTGCCTTTCTTTGCAGCTGAACCTGTTGGTGAAGGTGGTGCGGCTTCCCAACCCATGTCCATGACTGAGCCTCTGGGAGGTGGTGAGGGTAGGTCAAGGCCTTTCCCCTGGGAGATCTGCCAGCTCAGAGCCCAAAGCTCGGCCAGGGGGGCATCGCTGCAGGTGCCAGGACAGAGCCATGCACGTGTGCGCCCTGACCCTGCGTGATCCCCTCACCGCTCCTGCAGCTCAGTGGTGCCCGTGCAGCTGAGTAGAGGTGGCAGAAGCTTCTGTGGCTGTTGTGTTACAGATGTGCCTGCAGGGAGGACTCTTCCTGATCCTTCCCTCATTCCTACACAGAAGCCTGCCTCCCATCTCAGGGGTGAGTAGCATGTCCCTGTTGACCCCACAGGCTGAGCCCTGCTTCTGTGGGATCCATTAATGGGAAAAGGAAACATGTTTTTCTAAGGTCCTCTAAAAGGAAAGAACAAAGCTGCAGGACAGAAGAAAGCCCATGAGTCATCTGAATACATGAGGCAAAGGACGAAGGAAATGCAGCAGGCAGGACAAGGTGGGTGCATTTCCCTCAGCCTTGTCCTGGGCCTCAGCAGCCGGGGGCTTTGGCTGCACATCTGGACACGCCGTGCCCGGCACAGCAGGAAGGGATCCATGGCAGCTTCGCTGCCCCGCTGCTGCTTCCACGCCCTGCAGGGCTGTTTGCCAGCCTGGCCTGGCTGCAGCTTCTCCCCAGCCTCTGCAGGAAGGCATTGGGCATCAGCTGCCAGGCAGACCAAACTGCACAATGCACCTCACATCCCCTGCAATTTCCCATCTCCAGGCAAATCAGAAGGGGCAGCTGTTTGGAGTACAGAAGGCCCTGGCCTAAACAAAAATTTTATAGGGATTTCCTAACCATTCTCAACCATGTCTTTGACAAGCATTGCCTCTTGAAGATTACCCATCCTCAATGGGGAACAGCACTACCTAATCCAGCTGTACCTCATCCTTTCTCCAGAAGCAGATGGAGAGGCTGTGCAGAAGACAGGCGGTGCATTTCCGGGAGGAAGCAGTGGCTCACTGACAGCCTCTGCTGCAGAGAGGGAGGTGATGCCAGGCACAGCCACAGGAGGTAATTGCTGTGCCTCTGGGCCTGAGCCCTGCTGAGGCTTGAGCTGCCCTCTCTGCTCCTTGGCACTGTGGGCACAGCCCGGACAAGACGGGCACAGCCCAGAGGAATTGTCCCGAGCAGGCTCAGGGCACTCGGGTACTGAGCTGTCCTGCTGGGCTCCCTCCGTGGGAGACACGTCCCGAAACCTGGGAGCGGCTGCAAGGGGTGCCCATGGTGGGGAAAGGGCAGAGGGGGAGAGCAAGGCTCCACTGTGTCTTGAAAGGGCTTGGCCACGTGCCCTTGGGATGGGGAAGGGGTTCCAAGGCAAAGAGAGATGGAGAGATAGAAGAAGGTGGGAAAGGCAGGAGAAAGGGCAGGAGAGTCAGAGGGACAGGGGGATAGCTGTGGCACTGCCTGCTGCAGCTTTCCCCAGGGCTTTAGCAAGAGTTGCAGCTGTGGGAGTGAGAGCACCCAGGGCCCAGAGCTGCTTCAGCCGCCCCACCAGGGATGTTGCACAGGCCATGGAAAGAGGGTGCAGAGTGACCAGGAGCCTGCCCAGAGCTCCCCAGGCCCCTGTGCAGCTTTGGCCTTGTCCATTGACATCTGGCTCCCACAGCCTTACCCGACCCCCTTGCAGTGCCCATTTTCCAGAGGCAGACGGGGATCTCAGCGTGCCCTGAAAAATGTTCTCATCTGTGCTCCGTTTTAGATGAGGTTTCTGGAAAGGCTTCTCCATTAGATGGACGGCATAAAGTTTTGAAGCCTTTGGAACCTCCTGCAGGTATGTTCTCATTGTCCCACCACGGAATAATTGTTGACAACCTGGCAGGAACCTGCTTACAGAAGCTTCTGTGGCTGTTGTGTTACAGATGCGTCTGCAGGGAGGACTTTTCCAGTTCCTTTGCTGGTTCCTTCACCGAAGCCAGGCTCTCATCGCAGGGGTGAGTAGTGTGTCCCTGCTGACCCCACAGGCTGAGTTCTGCTTTTATGATATCCATTCATAGGAAATCAAACCATGTTTTTTGAAGGTCCTCCAACAGGAAAGTACAAATCTACAACAGAGAAGAAAGCTCATGAGCCATCTGAATACATGAGGCAAAGGACGAAGGAAATGCAGCAGGCAGGAAAAGGTGGGTGTATTTCCCTCAGCCTTGTCCTGGGGCTCAGCAGCCGGGGGCTGTGGCTGCACATCTGGACACGCCATGCCCAGCACAGCGGGAAGGGATCCATGGCAGCCTCGCTGCCCCGCTGCTGCTTCCACGCCCTGCAGGGCTGTTTGCCAGCCTGGCCTGGCTGCAGCTTCTCCCCAGCCTCTGCAGGAAGGCATTGGGCATCAGCTGACAGGCAGACCAAACAGCAGCACGGACCTCAGATCCCCTGCGATTTCCCTGTCGCCAGTCAAATCAGAAGGGGCAGCTGTTTGGAGTACAGAGGGCCTTGGCTTCACCAAAAATTTTTTAGGGATTTCTTGCTTCTTAACCATGTCTTTGACAAGCATTGCCTCTTGAAGTTTCCCCATCCTCAAAGGGGAACAACCCCACCTGACCCAGCTGTACCTAATCCTTTCTCCAGAAGCAGATGGAGAGGCTGTGATGAAGGCTCAGTTTCCCGGAGGAAGCAGTGGCTCATTGACAGCCTCTGCTGCAGGAAGGGACGCGATGCCAGGCACAGCCACAGGAGGTAATTGCTGTGCCTCTGGGCCTGAGCCCTGCTGAGGCTTGAGCTGCCCTCTCTGCTCCTTGGCACTGTGGGCACAGCCCGGACAAGACGGGCACAGCCCAGAGGAATTGTCCCGAGCAGGCTCAGGGCACTCGGGTACTGAGCTGTCCTGCTGGGCTCCCTCCGTGGGAGACACGTCCCCAAACCTGGGAGCGGCTGCACGGGGTGCCCATGGTGGGGAAAGGGCAGAGGGGGAGAGCAAGGCTCCACTGGGTCCTGACAGAGCCTGGCTATGTGCCTTGGGATGGGGAAGGGGTCCTAAGGCAAAGAGAGATGGAGAGATAGAAGAAGGTGGGAAAGGCAGGAGAAAGGGCAGGAGAGTCAGAGGGACAGGGGGATAGCTGTGGCACTGCCTGCTGCAGCTTTCCCCAGGGCTTTAGTAAGAGTTGCAGCTGTGGGAGTGAGAGCACCTAGGGCCCAGAGCTGCTTCAGCCACCTCACCAAGGGTGTCGCACAGGGCATGGAAAGAGGGTGCAGAGTGACCAGGAGCCTGCCCAGAGCTCCCCAGGCCCCTGTGCAGCTTTGGCCTTGTCCATTGACATCTGGCTCCCACAGCCTTACCCGACCCCCTTGCAGTGCCCATTTCCCAGAGGCAGACGGGGATCCCAGCATGCCCTGAAAAATGTACTCATCTCTGCTCTGTTCTAGATGAACTTTCTAGGAAGATTTCTCCATTAGATTGGCTAAATGAAGTTTTGAAGCCTTTGAAGCCTCGTACAGGTTTGTTCTCATTGTCCCACCACGGAATAATTGTTGACAACCTGGCAGGAACCTAGTTACAGAAGCTTCTGTGGCTGTTGTGTTACAGATGCGTCTGCAGGGAGGACTTTTCCTGTTCCTTTGCTGGTTCCTTCACCAAAGCCAGGCTCTCATCGCAGGGGTGAGTAGTGTGTCTCTGCTGACCCCAGAGGTTGAGCCCTTCTTCTGTGGGATCCATTCATAGGAAATGGAACCACTTTCTCTTAAGGTCCTCTGAGAGGGAAGAAGAAAGCCACAGGGCACAAGGAAGCCGATGAGCCAAATAACATCCTTAAACAAATGGTGGAGGAACTGCACAAAGAGAATGGTGGGCGCATTTCCCTCAGCCTTGTCCTGGGGCTCAGCAGCCGGGGGCTTTGGCTGCACATCTGGACACGCCATGCCCGGCACAGCAGGAAGGGATCCATGGCAGCCTCGCTGCCCCGCTGCTGCTTCCACGCCCTGCAGGGCTGTTTGCCAGCCTGGCCTGGCTGCAGCTTCTCCCCAGCCTCTGCAGGAAGGCATTGGGCATCAACTGACAGAGAGCCCAAACTTCACCATGGATCCCCTGCATTTTCCCAGTGTCTGAGCACATCCTGAGGTGTGGCTGCTTGGCAGAGGGAGGGCCATAGGAAGCCCCAAAGACCTGTGGGGATCAGGATTTTCCTGATTCTTATCCATGTTGTTGACACGTATTGCCTCCTGAGGATGTCACCACCTGGATGTGCAATGATTGCGTCCCACCAAGCCTCTTCCTTTCTCAAGGGATGGACAGAGAGGCTCTGTGGAAGGTGGCATTTCCTGCAGGAAGGGAGGCGATGCCAGGCACAGCCACAGGAGGTAATTGCTGTGCCTCTGGGCCTGAGCCCTGCTGAGGCTTGAGCTGCCCTCTCTGCTCCTTGGCACTGTGGGCACAGCCCGGACAAGACGGGCACAGCCCAGAGGAATTGTCCCGAGCAGGCTCAGGGCACTCGGGTACTGAGCTGTCCTGCTGGGCTCCCTCCGTGGGAGACACGTCCCCAAACCTGGGAGCGGCTGCACGGGGTGCCCATGGTGGGGAAAGGGCAGAGGGGGAGAGCAAGGCTCCACTGGGTCCTGACAGAGCTTGGCTATGTGCCCGTGGGCTGGGGAAGCTGTTTCTTGGGCAGGTTGGCAAACAGGAGGGCGGGACAGAGGTTGGGAGCAATAGCTGTGGCACTGCAGATTTCCCCGAGCATTTAGTGAGGGTTTCCTGTGTGGCAGCGAGAGAGCCCCAGGGCCCTGGGCTGCTCCAGCTGCCCCTCCAGGGATGTTGCACAGGGACTCCAAAGTGTCTGGAGAGTGATCAGAAGCCACAGGCTCCCACAGCCTTACCCCACCCCCTTGCAGTGCCCAGTTCCCCAAGTCAGAAGGGGAACCCAGCACATCATGGAAATGGTTCTGTAGAATCTCTGCTCCCTTCTAGATTGGGATCATGACTTGGCTTATTTGGAAATGATGGTAAATGGTGATTTGAAGATGTTGTCAGATGCTGGAGACAAGTTCTCAACGTACCTTTCCTGACAGAATAATCAGTGTCTATGTGGCAAAAGCTCACTCATATGGCATTTCCTTTAAGTTCCTCTAAAGGTTGTTCAGTTCTGGAAACTTTGCCCTGCTCCCTTCTGGAGCCCTGAGGGATCCCACAGGATGACTGTCAGTGGGAGGAAGGAGCATTTAGCTGTCCATCCTTCTTCTGTGTGCAATGTCAGTGTGTCCTTCTGTGTGCACTGTGCAGCCACGGAGAGGAGAAGAGAGGGAAGGGGCCGGGCCCAGGGCTGTGCCCCGGGGCTGAGCCTTGCCTGCAGCCTGAGGATCTCCTACAGTGACACAGGTGCTGTTCTGTCCTCCCTTTCTTTGCAGCTGAACCTGTTGGTGAAGGTGGTCTGGCTTCCCAACCCACGTTCAGGATTGAGCCTCTGGGACGTGGCGAGGGTAGGTCAAGGCCTTTCCCCTGGGAGAGCTGCCAGCTCAGAGCCCAAAGCTCGGCCAAGGGGGCATCGCTGCAGGTGCCAGGACAGAGCCATGCACGTGTGTGCCCTCGCCCTGCGCGATCCCCTCACACCTTCTGCTCAGGCCTGGCAGCTATTTGGAGGAAGGTGGGCCCTGGCCCAGCCCCAAAAGGCCAGATGGTTTTGAATCTTATCCCCATTTTGATAAGCCTGATGTCCTAAAGATGCCACCAAAAGAAATCCGAAATTGTTCCATCTGATGCAGCTGAACTTTTTCCTTTTTCAAGTGATGGAGCAAAAGGCAGGACAGAAGGCAGTGTTTCCCCAAGCAAGCAGAGGCCGACTGGCAGCCCCTGCTGCAGGAAAGGAGGAGATGCCAGACATGGGCACAGGCACAGGAGGTAATTGCTCTGCCACTGTCAGCCATTTAGCAGGGCTGTGTGGTGGCAGCTCTTTCCCCCAGGTCCTGCCCATGTATGGCCCAGCAGCAGCCAAAGATGGAGGCACCTCTGGAGCCTTGGAAGCCTCTGGAGCTCGTTCACAGCCCCAGGGACAGGGGACCCGTGCACCAATGTCCCTCCCGCTGCAGCTGTTCCGGAGCTGGCCCTGAGTGCCCATAGGCCCAAGGCACAGGAGCAGCCCTGAGCGGGAGCCCTGCCGCGAGCCCAGGGCCAGAGCCAGCCTTGGCTCCCGACTGGGCAGGGGCTGCACTGGGTCCTGACAGGGCCTGACTCTGTGCCCTGGGGCTGGGGGAGCTGTCACGGGGCAGGGAGGGCCAGGGCTGGCAGTGGCTGCTCAGGGATGCCTTTGGCCCGTGTCCCTCCAAGCAGCCACTGCCCAAGCAGCTGCGCTGCCCCCGGGCTCTCCTCCCGGCCTGCTGGGCTTTGTTGGGTGGCACAGCCTGTGCCAAGGGGCGGCAAGGTGCCTGCAGGCCCCAGCTCTGGGGGAAACGGAGAACATCCTGCCCGCATCCACCGTGCTGCCAGCTCAGCACTGCAGCACAGCACGGGCTGACGCTCCCCATTGCTCCCACAGGTGCGGCCAGCCCCACCACACGTGTTCTGGATTCCCAGAAGGGCCCTGGAAGGGGTTTCTGGATAGGATTAATAGCAGGCCTGCTTTTTTTGGAGCTTATTTTCATCTTATGCTGTGTCCAAATTTGGACTTGCTGGAAGAGAAAAGGGTGAGTGTTTTGTTCACCTTTCCCTCAAACAGCTTCTTTTAAAAGTCTAATGTTGTAGACAGGAAATGTTCCCAGAGAGGCTGCTGTGGGGTTGTTGCCAGTCTGTGATTGTCCAGAGAAGCTGGGGAGCCTTGCCAGCTCTGGGCGCTGCTGTGCAGGAGGCTCCCTGTGTGCCACTGGCAGCTGGGGCCTCAGCCACCTCCTCTCTCCACAGGGATGCCTCTGCAGATTCACAAGACTGGCCAAATACCTCAGCCAGGGGGAACTGGTCCTGTCATCTCGCATCTCCGTGCCCGTGTCTGTTGTCCCTTCCACGGCTGCATTACCAGCTCATTGCTAGCGACAGCTTGTTGGTATCACCACCCAGAGCAGGAGCCTCTGTCCCCAAAGGTGCTGCCCCTGGTGTCCAGCCAGGCCAGGAGGTGCAGCCCTCCTACCAGGGAAGGGCCTGAGCCTGGCAACATCTTTGGGGTTCAGCTCAGGTGTGTCGGTGCTACCACCAGCTCTGGCGGAGCTGCTTGTCTGGGCACTGCCAGGGCTGGGCAGGCAGCAGCTGAGCATGGGGCTCCTGAGACAAAGCAGCCCCATTTTGTCTTTGTTTTACATTTATACACAGCAGAAGATTTTAGAAATATTTAGAAACATTTTTTGTAGAAAAATATCCCTAAATATTTCTTCCCTTTTCCTATTGTAGTTTTGGATTTTTCAAAGTAGTTTTAGAATTCTGAAAATTTTGGAACACTTTTATGCTTGCCGAATAAAAAATAAAACTGCATTTAATTGGTGATCATTACTCTTAGATGAACTAAGTCATCACAAGACACCCAGTGTACTGGAGAGGCTCTTTTCCCACTGGAGATTTTTACCTAGTGACAACAACAGACTTAAAGCCCTTTCACTGATAATTTCCGGGATTTCTTACCAGCTCATCTCTCAGTCTTCAGAGGCAAACTTTGAGCACAGTGGGCATCTCCTGCTGTGCAGGAGGGTCTCTGTGAGCCAGCTGACACCGGGGCCTCTTTTGCGGAGATAAACGCAACTCCACGACTTTGTGAAAGTTGTAAAGTTGGTATGTTTATTACTGTGCTGGATGCATGTGGAGATTCCTCTCCTTAAAAGACATGCATACCTCTGGGAACTCCAGATCCTTTTTTATCACCCTCTCAAATAGATATGCATCCAATTTTACGATAGGTTCCTACATATTCATTTTTACAAATTTGGTGTGACATTTACCGCTAGTTAATCTTTATCAGGAAGAATTCCCAGGTCAGGTTGGCCTGTTCTCATAGCAGTTCCTCTGTCTCTGTGTCCCCTGCCAGCCCCTTATCTCTGTCCTTGACTGAAGCAGTTTCTCTGAGCCTAGGCTTTTTACCAGTCAGACTAAACAGCTATGCTTTCCAACTACAGACTTAACTCAAAGATGTACATTTCACCTAAATGAAAATGGATTTCTACTCTGGAAAATTTCTACTCTGTCTCTTTTCCCCCCTTTCCTAGAAAATAAGTAAATTCTTTTATCTAATGCAAATCCCTATGACAATAAGTGTCTCTTAATGCTTTACCATGTACGTTTGATAAGGAGGTTAACACAGCTGTTTGCTGTAGTATTCTCCAATATCACATTAGCAATATAATGGATAACCCTAAAATTAGCTTATTCCAGCTAATATTAACAAAACTACAATGGGATGACACATTTTATTAAGGATTCCATTGTCAGTTGGTGACCACCCAAAGATCACATTCCACCAGTGATGATCTGCAGTTTGCTTTACTCTTTGCAGAATTCTGGTTATTTCTTTGGTATCATGAGAGACAGTAATCAGGGCTTTCTCTGTTTTCTGGAATTTCCTTCGAGATCTGCAGTAGGTCTTGGTGCTTAATTAATTGTTTTATCAATGTAAGGTCCATCCCAACAGGAGTTGGTGATAGTCTGTGTTACATTGTGTAATTGGTTTCAATCAACTGGTGGGATGTCAGGGGGGCCATGTACAAAAAATCACACCCGATAATCTTAACAACATTGCAAATACAAAAATTAAAATTATTTCTTCTAGACAAAATAATATTGTTGTTATCAATTTTTACAGCAGCACAAGCAGTTCTCAGGCACACATAACTTTTACTAGTATATATGAGCACAGTTTTCTGATCAGTGACTGCATGAATCTCAAAGTGGCAAATACTCTGTTCAGTGTCTAGACACACATTTGGGCATTAATTGTATTGCTTTCACAAATGAATCCCAGTTGTTCTCTAGTAATGCAGGATTCTAACTTTACTGTTGGCCTCTTTTCATTCACCTTTCCAGCCCACACCCTATGTTCTGAAGGGTAGAGCACTGTTTTTTCATTATTTAATCCCAGTGCAGTGATGGGGCGGATAACATAAACAGTGGCATAATGTTAGGTAAGAACCAAGGCAGTGGCCACATTAGAAGCAGGATCATAGGTGAAATTTACTATAGTCCACCAGGATTGAAACTTCTTTACAAAATCAATCACATTATCCCAGACAACTTCCCAAATTTCAGCTGGAAAATTACCTTCACCCCCTTCCCGTATGATCAGAGCTGCTGTTGCCTGCATCTATAACTGTGCTTGTATACAACTGAAAGCTAAAGACACATTATTTCCAACTGTACCAAGTGCTTCTAATATTACCCTGTGGTCTTGGCTCCAAGCCTTTTCCCACTTTGGCAGTACTTTGGAAACCTGCCACTGGCTAGTTCCTAATGCCAATAGAGCTGACTGTTAAGGCTGCTTCAATTTTGCTAGGTCACCTGCTGCAGTGGCCAGCTTATTCATCAGTATTTCTGAATCAATTCCATTTAAAACTCTCAATCCATTCCCTAACATCCAAGTTAGATAATTTCTTGTTCTGCTCCTGAGCTATATCTCTCTTTGTAACCACCTTGTGCAGCCCTCAAAGGATGTTCTTAGGAAAGAGGAGCAGGCTGGTTGGATTTTTGAGATGTTAATTTGCACTAGCAACTCAACACGTTTGAGAGACCATTCTGGATTGAACAACAGTTGTTTTCACTTACATTCTTCCCTACGTAGGGGCCTATTTCTCACACTTCAGGTTCAAGTTTGGGTTGGGTCTGAACTATTTGATTACTAGTGTGGGTTGTATAAGGTCCTGCCATTGTAAAAAGTGCAGTGTTGATTTAAAATTTAAATGAGAGCTTTATAGCATCTCGAGCTTAAAGGCAGGTCACTTCTACAGGCTGTATCAAGGAGAAATTACACCAACAGTCTGATTCACTTGGGCTATCACAAACTTCTTGGTGCCTGTATACGGGGAGGTTGAGACACTAATTTCATCTGGTTTCTCATTAGCCGTCTCATTGACTACCTAGCACTCTATTTTGATTTCTTCTCTCTTGATCTCCTGAAGTGTCCACAGTTCTCGTTCTTGCCACTCTTGCTCCTCATATACCTGATCTTCATGAATTACTACAGTGGACAGGTTTAGCTCTTTTATCTTAGAAAGTTCTCCCATGGATCCAGTATACAGATTGAAAGCTTGGGACCAAGGCCATTCAGCATTGCTTTGGATAGAGGTACTCTCTAATTCTAAGACTCCAGTTATAATTACATACAAATCAATTCTGTAATTGAAATGACAAACTACCCCTGGCTGCAATATACTCATTTTGCCTGAGTAAGTTTTAATCTCAGTTCATTGTTTCTTCATGTCCCTCTCTAAGGGGCTCCTGGGGCTTTCTTCACTCGAGAGCGATGGATCCAGGCATTCTACTCCTTGGTCTGGATTGCAGAGAAGGTGATGAGAAGCACTTGCAGTGATCTCTCTCACTGTGCATCCAAAGTCTTTTCTGCAAGAGGCTATAACATATACATAATCTCTAGACTGTATGTTATGTACTGGTCTGTCTAGCTCTTTGCTCCGAGTTCTAGCCACGTGTTTTTCAATTTCTCTGAGCTGTTTGCTTAAAGCCACCATGCAGGTGGCCAGGGTTATCTCTCCAATGTGGGTGGACATTCTCTTCCGTATTCCATATGGTCTTCCATAAAGCATTTCAAAAGGACTCGGCTTTTCTTTAGCTCGTGGTTTAGTCTGAATTCGCAGCAGTGCCAGTGGAAGAGCCTGGGGCCAGGGCAGATTAACATCCTGCCCCAGTCTTACAATCTGCTGCTTAATCAAATGATTCATTTTCTCCACCTGGCTGCTTGATTGCGGGTGGTATGGAGTGTGAAGTTCTCAATCTATGAATCTATGCCCAGGTGGCTACTAATCTTTGGCACTCTTTTGGAAATGAAATGTGATCCTCTATCCGAGGATATTGTGGCTGGAGCTCTGAAGCATGGTATTATTTCTTGTAATAATACCATGGTCACCTCTAGAGCTTTGACAGTTCTGGTGGGGGATGCTTCTGGCTAGCCTGAAAATGTATTTGTCAATACTAATAAATACAGATTCCCCCCCTTTCTCTGGGAGTTCTGAAAAGTTAATTTGCCACAGCTGTCCAGGCCCATGGCCTCTCTTAATTTGACCGAGTTTCGGCCTGGGGGTATTTTTGGGGTTTGTCTGGAGGCAAGGATCTCACTGTTGGTTTACCTGAGTAATAGTGGCAGATTAATTCTTGGCAATGATTCTTTCAATCAGATATGCATTTTAGAAAGCCTGTGGAAACTACTACTTAAAAGTCAACACTTTATTTTGATGCACTCTGTATCACTGGCAGCCTTGGTCATTCTGGGAAAGGAGCCACACTTTATAAAAGCTTTTAAGTAGTTAGGCCCCAGTGTGTTTTTTGGTGCTCTTCTTTCACTAGTGATCACAAAAATGGGAAGGGATTACTGGCTGTCTTTCAACGGCAGCCCACCCCTTGTGGTTGCATGTCTCTTTTGATTAGTACTATTATATTTTGGCTTACTTTTGAGGGAAATCTGTCCATAATTACTCCACTTTTTGCTGCTTTATTTGCCTCTCCAGCCACTAGCTCATTTCCTTCTTCCAATTCTGAGCTCACTCTCTGGTGTGCCTTAATATGCCTTTTCAGGCAGCTGAACTGCTTCCAGCAGCTGCATTGTCTCTTCTTTTGGTGAGGTTAGCAGTCCCCTCTCGTTCCAGATGGCTCCATGTGCATGCACAACTCTGAATGCATACCTCGAGTCTGTATAGATGTTTATTCTCTTTCCTTTTGCCATTTCCAAGGCACGGGTCAGGGCAATTATCGCGGCCTTCTGCGCAGAGGAGCCTGTCGGTAAGGGCCTGGAATCTATTACTTCTCTGCAGGCAGTCACTGTGTATCCAGCATGTCGCTTTCCACTGGCAACGTGGCTACTCCTGCCATCAGTGAACCAGGTCTCTGTATCGTCTAGACGAGTGTCTTTAAAATTCTGGGCGTCTGGAGTAAGTAGCTTCAATGGTCTCCAGGCAATCGTGGTGTACTGCTTCTCCTTAATTTCCACTGAGAAAAGAAGCTGGGTTGACAATATTAGTCACCACGATCTCTACATCATCTTGCTCTACCATGATGGCCTGGTATTTCAGAAAATTCTGTGGTGAAAACCAGAGGCCACCCTTTGCTTCCAGTACTGCGGGCACTGTGTGGGACACTAGCACAGCCATTTTTGTCCCAGGGTAAACTTGCATGCCTCTTGAATATTCAGCACGACTGCTGCTACAGCTCTGAGGCAACCTGGCCATCCTTTTGCTGATGCATCTAGTTGCTTGGAGAGGTAAGCAACTGCCCTCTGATATGGACCCAAGTCCTGAGCCAATATTCCCAGGGCAATTCCCTGTCTGTCATGGGAAAACCAGAAAGAATGGTTCACTTACATCTGCAAGTCCCAAAGCTGGAGCTGACATGAGGGCACTCTTTAGCTGGTGAAAGGCCCGTGTGCCTTCCTTTGTCCACTGGAGATCTCTGTTTCCACTGGCAATAAGAGCATAGAGGAGTCTTACGAGCAGTCCATAAGTATAAACCCACAGCCGGCACCACCCTGCCATGCCTAAGAAGGTTTGGAGTTCCTTTATTGTCTGGGGTTTTGGGGTTTGGCATATGGCTCCTTGCGAGCCTGCCCTAATGTCCGTTGCCCAGCACTCACCTGGTACTCCAGGTAGATTACTTTCTCTTTCACTGCCTGTGCCTTTTCTTTGATACTCTGTGTCCTTGGGGTCCTAGAAAATTCAAAAGGCTTACTGTCCAGGCCAGACATGCTTCCCTCATCCGAGTGGCTACTAGAAGATCATCCAGGTACTACAAAAGCCTTCCTTCTTCCTGTGGAGCTTCCCAAAACTCCAGATCTTTTGCAAGTTGCTCCCCAAACAGAGTAGGGGAAATTTTGAAGCGCTGAGGAAGCACGGGCCATGTGAGCTGGGTTTTGTGCCCACTTTTAGGGCTTTCCCATTCGAATGCAAAAATTTTCTGTCTGACTTTGTGGATATGGAGGCAAAAGAAGGCATCATTTGATTCTAAAATGGTTAACCAGATTAGCTCAGGTGTTAAATAAGTTCATAAGGTATATGGATTGGCTACCACAGGATACAGATCTTCTGTTACTTTATTGACAGCCCTCAAATCCTGTACTATCCGGTCTGACCCATCAGATTGCAGGTAAAATGGGAGTATTGAAATCAGATTGGCATTCTTTTAATAATGCTAACCGCAGAAAATTTTCAATTATTGGACTGATTCCTTCCCTGTCTTCATTCTTTAGGGGGTACTGCTGCCTAATTCTGACTTGTTGTGTCCCTTCCTTAAGCTTAATTACTATGGAGGAGGCATTTTTCGCCATCCCTGGTACACCAGAGGTCCATACCCTGGGAAATACTTGACTTAGTATCTCTTCATCAATTTCCATCTCAATTTCAATAGCTGTTAAGGTTAAATTTAATACCTCAATGTACTTTTGATCATTCAGCTCCAGAGGACCCTCTCAATAAATCACTTCCTAAAAATGCCTATGCTGAATGGGGCATATACAAAAACTTATGCATACCCCATTGTTTGTTTTCCCAATTCCCCAGCCACCTCCTCCCTTCACAGGGATGATTCTGCAGCTTCACAAGACCTGTCAAATAACTCAGGCAGGGAAAACTAGACCTGTCATCTCTCATTTCTATGCCAGTGTCCGTTGTCCCACGGCTGCGCTACCAGCTTATTGCTGGGGACATGCTGTTGCCACCACCACCCAGAGCAGGACGCCCTGTCCTCAGAGGTGCTGGCCCTGCGTGAGAGTCTGTCCTAATTTTCCCTCATCTGCCTCACGATCGTCTTTGGGAGACCACTGAAGAGAAGACTCCCCCATCTATATCTGGCTCTGAAGGAGAAAAGTCACACGCCACGGACCCTGAGACCTGAAAGCTCAGTTTTGAGCTGTTGTTTCCACAGGAGTGTTTGCTGTATGCTAAGAAGAAGACACCATGCCCCGTTTGCAACAATAGCAGCTTTGGAAGCTGTCCCACCTCTTGGCCTGGCTGGACTTCTCCTGAGTTTCAGGTGGTCTCCCATAGAAGACCCTTGCCTGTTTTACAACCACCGTGACAGACAGACGGAGATGTGAGAAGCTTTTCCATCAAGGACTGAGACATGAAACTCCAAAAAAGGCCCCTCTGCTCCTTCCAAGGACTGGGACTGAAACCCCCAGCCCGGGGGAGGTGTGTGGGGAGGCAAGCTGACCAAAGCGAGATGTTTGCCTGCAGATTGTGACCACTGGAGCAAGAAAACAATGGCTCTCATTTACTGCTGAGAACACCGACTACCTGTTACATCTATCAAGCTCATTTACTGCTGAGAACATGGACTACCTGTTACATCTGTTCCCTATTGTATCTGTTTCCCCCCCCCCTCGCAATTTTCAGTAATAAAAACCTCTGAGTTAGCTAGCGCCTTTGAGATCTCCCCAGCGTAGCAGGCAGACCCTCAGCTGGACTGCACCAAAGTTGGTACAGTTGGTACAGTTGGTACAGTTCGTCTCTGAGTTGGTAGCTATATCCCCCCTCTCTCTCTCTCTCTTTCTCTCTCTTTTTCTCTCCCTTAATCCCTCTATCGCATTTTTGCTGTAGTTATTTCAATAAAACTTCATTTGATTTGATTATCACTGCAAACCCCCTTGTACCGTGTTGGTGTTTTGCACTCTGAGATCATTCCTACGAACCATCAGGTCATCTGTCCACTAGGACAGACCCTGACACCTTGGCAACCAGAAGCACAGGGAGCACAAACAGACACAGCCAGGAGGCCCAGCAGCTCTTTCCTGAGGGCCCATTTCATGCAAGAACTGGCCCTCAGAATATTAAACAAAATAAAAATAAAAGGGTTGGGGGAGGAGGCGTTGAGGTGGCCTCACAGGTTCAACTCTGCACTCTGCTTTTGTCACCAGCATTACCCAAGTTCCTGTACTTTTTTCCTGGAGAATTTGCAGTCAACAGAGCTTCACTCCCTCTCATCAAATCAGTCTTAAGGCCAGCTTCAGGCTGGGTCATTCATTTAGACTCGAGCACTGACTGGGGTCCAGGCAACAAAAGAACATTAGCTGCAGGCCACCCATACAGCTTTTCATATTAATGAGCACAAAGCCTTTATTTCTGCAAGCTCAGGGATGCTGGGGGGATCTTTGCACCATCAGGCCGAAGTACAAGGCTCTGGATCCTCCAAAGGAACAGGGCCAGCCCCCTTGAGTGGGAGAAGGTGCGACCTCAGTTGCAGCCCCGAGTGCCTCTTGTGGGCCAGGGCACGGCCCTGGCTGTAAATGTGTTGGGCTGCAGCACAGGGCCATGGCGGAGCTCAGCACCCTCATCAGAGCCCAGGGCCATGGCCCTTCCCTGCCGGGACACGAGTCTGCCCCGGCCCGGCCCGGCCTGAGCAGCCCGGCCTGGCCCCAGGGGATGAGCTCCGCCTGTCCGCTGTGCCCGCAGGCCGGGCCCAAGGCTTTGCAAGAGGCTTTCTCCCAGCTTTGCAAAACCTCGGCCAAGTGACCCTTTGCTGTGCTGAGAAGAGTAAAAAACCCCCTCAAATGTAACCCCGCTGCACACCTCATGAGGGATCCCTGCACGGGTTCGAAGAGGCCATCAATACTCCTTTGTGATTCATGAGTGACCTCAGCACCCCTCAGCAGGGACCACAAAATATCCATGCCTGCCTCATGGGGCCAGGGCTCAGATGATGCCAGGGAAGGAAATGTGTCCTCGGCCCAGGGACACTCAGCATGGGCTCCCCCAGCCTTCAGGGCCACCTCACTGGTCACAGCAGCCCCTGCCTGGCTCCTGCCTGCACACACCGTGGGCATCCACGGCTGCTCCTGGCCATGGAGCTCAGCCTGTGCTGCTGCGGGGTGGCCTTTGCGGCTGTTACGATCTGGACAGAGCTGTGACAACACCATTTCTTTATTGAAATATAAAATGTGGGCCAAGCCCTACCCTGGCAGACAGGGGCTGCCCACATTCACTCCTGGCTGGGAAACAGGGCTTGCGGGCTCTGGGGCAGAGGGTCTTGTTTTGGAGGGGAAAACGAATTTGGAATGTGAGAAGGCCTTCTGATGGTGTTGCAGCCACGGCAGGGCAGATAAGGGCATAAGTGGAGACCTGGGATAACAGGTCAAGTTCTCTTTGCCCAAGTTGCTAGGCCTCTCTTCTGAAGATGCACAGGAGCACCTGTGGAGAGAGGAGGTGGCTGAGGCCCCAGCTGCCAGAGGCACACAGGGAGCCTCCTGCACAGCAGGGCCCAGAGCTGGCAAGGCTCCCCAGCATGGCTGGAGCTGCTGGCACAGCTTGGCCCAGCTGCACAGCTGCCCCTCAAGGCCGTGGCGAGCAGGGCACGGCTCTGGGCAGGCTCCCTGGCCAGGAGCGGGCCCCAGAGCACCTCTGCCTTTCAAGGGCAATCTAATCCCTGCTCTTTCTCCTCCACATTTTGCTTTGCCTCTGCCCTGTTTTTGGCCAGGAAGCCTCAGCGGGAGCGAGCACTGGCTGCAGCCCCAGCAGATCTTAAGCCCATGCTTCAGCTTGGGCTCCCTGCCAGCTGATGCCAAATGCCTTCCTGCAGAGGCTGGGGAGAAGCTGCAGCCAGGTCAGGCTGGGAAAAAGCCCTACAGGGTATGGAAGCAGCAGCAAGGCAGTGAGGTTTCCATGGATGCCCTCCCACTGTGCTGGGCACCGGGGGTTGGACATTGTGATGCTGTAGAACCACACGGCTCTGTGACCCCAGAGCCTGCTGTGACCTCACATCCTGCTGTGACCTCATGGCCTGCTTGGGGATGGACCTCATGGCTGGAATTTTCCTTCTCTGGGAGGGAGCTCATGCTTGCCTGGCTGTTGTGTCCAAGGGCTGGCCTTGCCTCCTCAAGCTGAGCTCACTGCTCTGTGTTCTGGGCACTGGCACAGGAAATCACATCCAATGATTTCTCAGCTCCTCAGGCACTGTCAGCAACATCCCAGCATGCTGAGGAGTAAGTGATCTCTGGCTGGAGACAAGTTCCACATTCCCTCCTGTCAGCAGCTTCCCAGCCGGAAATTTGGCACCTTGGGTGGGCCATAGCTAACACAGTCCTCTGGCTTCATAGGAAAGGTGAAGCCTTTACTTCACCATTTGCTCTTCATGTGCAATTTAAGGCACTGCTTCCTTTTGTGGTCCTCAAAGGACACAGTGAATAAAACAGGGGGGAAAGTCACCCAACCTCTTCAATGCTTGGATATGCCAAAAAAAAACCTTGAGGAGCATAGGGTGGGTGTGTGCAGTCTGACCAAGCCAGAGCCCTTCCATGATTGTGTGGCTGCCTCAGTGACACGGTGCCAGAGTTCTTCAGCCTGGGCTGCTCCCAGCACTGTCACCAGGAGGGGGCTGCCTCCAAAAAGCCACACAATTTGGGTGCTGCTATAGGTCACATTTGCTCTATGGCACAGGTGGAATGCTTCAAGGGCAGGGACAAGGAACAAGGAGAGGTCTTCTTTATGACTCCCAAAGGTGTTTATGCCCAGGAAGGTCAGGCTCAGAAAGACACGAGTCCAGGCTCTAGAAGGGGTTTTTCAACAAGGGGAGGTTCAAGAGGAGGGTACAAAACTTTAACAAATTGGGAGAAACCTGGGGAGAAGCATAAGGCAGGGAATACAGTGTTGAAACCAATTGGGAATTACAGGGGAGGGGAAGAGTTTAAACAAACCAATGAGACCTCAAGGGATACAAAAATGACAGGGAAGTTTCTGGAGAAAGGGGCAGGCATGAGGAGGGACTGAGCATGTTCATACTGGGAGAAGGAACAGGTAACATTCAGGAACAAAGGGCAGGTTATTGGGAAGATGGAAAACTGGGGCAAAACCAACAAGAGAGGTGCAAAATAACAATCCATTAAGGATAAAATATGCTATAACAATACAAGAGATGAGGCGGGGGGGTGGGGGTTTGAACTGACCATTGAAACTGAATTGCAGTTGAAAACACAATAGAGACACACTGCAACACCCCAGTGTGGTAGTCTGTTATTTTACAGTTTGTTCTTCTGTAGTAAGTTTTAAATACTCCTTGTTGTACGTTTGTAATGTTTCATTCCACGTATCCCACTTGGTTTCTCTGGTGGTTCAGTCCTGAGTTGTTTATTCACCAAGTATATGTCAATGCCCCTGTCCATCAAAGACAGCACAGCCTTTTGTTCTGGTGTGTACCCTGTAGTTCATCCCTTCCTCAAAACAAGATTGGATTTCAAGGTTTGCTCCTTCCCCTTGTTGGTTTCTGTTGGATAGCCCTTGCCCTGCACTCCTTCCCTAATGCCTTCCCCTTGGTAAAAAGTTGTGTCCTCCCCTTCTTCTCTCTCTTCCTTAAAAATCAGTTATTGTCAGTTGTCCCTGACTCCTCTGGGGACACAAACCTTCCTTAGAACTCAAACAAGTGATCTCTCTCGGTTCCTTCACCTCAGTCCCTCGTACTGGGTTGCTGCTGTGTCACCCGTGCCACAGGTGTCGGCTGCAGGGAGCTGCGAGCCCCTGTACGCACCGCCAGCCGGGAAGGTCCCTGTAGGGATCCAGGGGCAGCCTCTCTTGTGACTGTCCATGGGACTCAGGCAGTGATCTGGCCAGAGAACATATTGCCTGTGACCCAGCCGCAAAGTTACACCCCAGTGCATAAGGGAAGAGCTAGAGACGGCACCACTCTGGACTTCTGCCATGCCCTGGACACATCAGCCCTGCCCTGCATCCTTGTCCCTCCTTTGGTGAGCTGTGGATCTGATGAAGGCACAGTTTGGAGAATGAGCAATTGCCTGGCTGGTCACATCCAGGGGGTTGTGGTCAATGCCTCAGAGGCCCGATGGACGTCAGTGACCAATGGTGTCCCTCAGGGTGACAGCAGAAGCTCCCTGGACACTGGGGACTCAGTGTCCTGGTGGTGCTGCTGGACAAGAGAGCTGGAGGTGCCTCCAAAGCAGAACTGTTGTGATTGCCCAAGTCTTTCAGACTTGCTCAGTGAATGAGGAGCTGATTGAAGTGAAAAGATACTGAGAAACCACAGTCCCTTCCCTGGGAAGAAACATTTCCCCATCCAAACTTCCTCTCTTTATCCCACTCCAAGAGGAACAGACATGTATATACATCTATCTATCTATCTATCTATCTATCTATCTATCTATCTATCTATCTATCTATCTATCTATCTATCTATCTATCATTCTATCTATCTATCTATCTATCTATCTATCTATCTATCTATCTATCTATCTATCTATCTATTTCTGTCTTAGTTATTTAACTATCCAGCGATCTAATATCTACCTGTCTTCCTATATATCTATCCATCTATCTATCTGACAAAATAATTTCAGCTTTAAATTAAATCTCTTTATTTATCCTTATCCTTTGAAATAGAGTTTGGAAAGTAGTATTTTTATACAATTGCATTTATCAAAGACTTTAATTAACAGATGCTTTTAATCTCTCCCTCATGAAACTGCAGTAAATTCCTCCCTGACTGACATTCATGAGTGCCTGCTGTCAGGGAGGGATCAGAAGGTCCTGTCCAGTGGGTGGGAGCAGATGTATGCCCTCTTCTCCAGGATCTGCTTTCCAGCTTTTTTAATGGAATCATCCAGGTTTTCATTGGCATTACTGGAGAAAGAGAGAAAAGTCAACTAAGGGAGCATAAAGAGCCGTTGTAAATTTCTTTCAAGAAGTGTTTTTGAGTACGAGTGCAAGAGTGAGTGCCAGGAAGAAACTGAACATTCTCTTCTGAAGAAGATTGATTATTACAGACTGAGCTTTGGAGAGCCAATGCACAGCTGGTCAGTACTTCCCCCAGAGTCCAAATCCCTCGTTTCTATCAGTCACTTGACAGGAGTATATACATAAAATATAGATTTTATATTGATCAATAAAGAACCCTGGCAGTTTGCTTTAGCTATGAAGTGAAGAGACTCTTCTCAACAGGTTCCGGCTCTGCCGCTTGTTTGAATTAAAAGTAAAGAAAAACGCTTCTGTTGGTCACATAAACCAACAAAAGTTTTATGAGTGTGTGAAAGGCATAAGACGGTAAAACTCATTCCATTTTATAGTACTTACAGTCTCTTAATTCAGCCATGGGATAATTGGGCCACCATTCACTATACCAAAAAACTGGAATAGGCACTGGAAAACAAGTTAGTTTCAAAACTAAGTTTAGAAAAAGTGAATGAATTTCATAAAGAAAAACATGTAGAAAAAACATAGGAATTTAAACTTCTCAAAGCCCTTTGATAATAGAGCCCTGATTCCCAGTCATGTCCAGTGCAGCCTCAGCTGTCCCTTTGAGGCCAGAACTGCCAACGCTCAGGGCTGGGATGAGCCTTCACCCAGAACTGGCTCCAAGACTGATTGGGAATCAATCCAGAACAGGGCTCACAAAAAGAGCAAAGTTTCACGGCCAAATCCAAACCTTCATCAGGCTGGATTTGTTTTAACACTGAACTGGAGCATATTTGCTTGTGCTGCAACACCGTTGCCATTAAACTTTACATGAGCTACAAAATAAGCATTGCCCTGTCCTGAACTGTGCTGCCCAAACACTGCTGAGAACTTGCTGTGCCTCTGCCCTGTGCCCCTGGGGCTGCTCTTGGCCAGGCAGCCTCAGTGGGAGCCAGCACTGGCTGCAGCCCCAGCGGGCCCCCCAGGACAAGGCCCAGCAATGAGGAGGCCAATGAAAGCTCAGGGCAGCAGCAGAACCGTCCCCAGAGTTCTTTGGACAACCATGGACTGGCCACAACTCCACAGCAGCACGACTACGAGTCAGGCTACCAATGCTATGGAGCAGAGTTATAAGAAAACTGTGGAGAAAAATCAGCAACTGACCGTCTGATCTCGTACAGCTTGCGAATGCCAAGATAGCAGCCTAGCAGCACAAGTGGCACAGTGAACACTATCACCACTGTGCCTATCATGCATTTCCTGCGAACATCCTGGGGACAGACAATTCTTGGGAGGCGCATTGGATCCGGGCCATATATTCCTGCTTCAGTGACAACATCTGTGGGAGCAATGGGGAGCGTGAGCCCGTGCTGTGCTGCACTGCTGAGCTGGCAGCACGGTGGATGCGGGCAGGACGTTCTCCGTTACCCCCAAGGCTGGGGCCTGCAGGCACCTTGCCACCCCTTGGCACAGGTTGTGCCACCCAACAAAGCCCAGCAGGCCGGGAGGAGAGCCCGGGGGCAGCACAGCTGCTTGGGCAGTGGCTGCTTGGAGAGACACGGGCCAAAGCCATCCCTGAGCAGCCACTGCCAGCCCTGGCCCTCCCTGCCCCGTGACAGCTCCCCCAGCCCAGGGACACACACCCAGGCCCTCTCAGGACACACTGGAGCCTTGCCCTCCCCCTCTGCCCATTCCCCACCATGGGCACCCCATGCAGTGGCTCGATGGTTTCAGGACATGTCTCACATGGAGGGACCCCAGCAGAACTACTCAGCCAGGCTGAGCCTGGCACAGCAATCACCTTCTGTGGCACTGTCTGGCATCTCCTCATGTCCTGTATACGTGGCTAGCACGGGTACATTGCGTCCTCCAGGATGTGCTGCCTTCTGGAAAGACTTTTGGTCCATCTCTGGAGAAAGGAAAAGGGACAGCCAGATCAGGTAGAGCCATTGCCCAGTGGGGAGGTGGCATCTTCAAGGAGTATCACTTGGGAAAGACATGGATAAGGATCAGGGAAAGGCCAAGGCCCTTGGGGCTGCCTCAGGGCCCTCCCTCCTCCAAATATCTGCCCCACCGGATCTGCCCAGAGACCAAGAAATCCCAGGCCCATGGTGCAGTTTGGGCTCTCACTTAGCTGATGCCAAATGCCTTCCTGCAGAGGCTGGGGAGAAGCTGCAGCCAGGCCAGGCTGGCAAACAGCCCTGCAGGGCGTGGAAGCAGCAGCGGGGCAGCGAGGCTGCCATGGATCCCTTCCTGCTGTTCCAGGCACAGCATGTCCCGATGTGCAGCCAAAGCCTCCGGCTGCTGAGCCCCAGGACAAGGCTGAGGGAAATGCACCCACCATCGAGCCTCTCCAGGTCAATCAGGATTTGGTCCAGTTGTTTGGATGCCTCCAGGAGCACATTCTGTTTTGTAGGTTTTTTCCTCCCTCTCAGAGGACCTTAAGAGAAAATATTTCCATTTCACCAGGAATAGATCCCACAGATGCAGGGCTCAGCCTGTGGGGTCAGCAGGGACACACTACTCACCCCTGCGATGGGAGCTGGGCTTGTGTGCAACATCCACCAAAGGACCTGGGAAGATCCTTCCTGCAGACACACCTGTAACTCAAGAGCCACAGAAGCTTCTGTCACACAGTTCCTGCCAGGTTGTCAATGATTATTCTCTCAGAACTTACCTGCAGAAGCTCCCATGGGTTCCAAACCATCTTCCATCCCAGCTGCTGGCAAAGCAATGGCACCACTCTCATCTGGAAGGGAGCACAGACCAGACCCATTTCCATGGTGTGCTGGCATCCCCCTCTGCCTTTGGGAACTGTGCACTGCAAGGGGATCGGGTAAGGCTGTGGGAGCCAGATGTGAATGCACAAGGCCAAAGCTGCACAGGGGCCTGGGGAGCTCTGGGCAGGCTCCTGGTCACTCTGCACCCTCTTTGCAGGGCCTGTCTGACATCCCTGGAGGGCAGGCACTGACGCACAGCCAAGATGGCAGCTCAAGCCTCATCAGGGCTCAGGCCCAGAGGCACAGCAATTACCTCCTGTGACTGTGCTGGGCATCACCTCCCTTCCTGCAGCAGAGGCTGCCAATGAGCCCCTGCTTCCTGCAGGAAATGCTGTTTTCAGCACAGCCTTTCGGTTCATCTCTGGAGAAAGAAAAAGAGACAGCTAAATTAGGTGGGTATGTTCCCCTTTCTGGGAGGTGGCATCTTCAGGAAGCAATACTGGTCAAACTGATGGATAATGAGCAAGAATTCGTAAAAACTTTTGGGATTGGCCAGGGTTCACCGTTCTCTAAATTGCTGTCATTCCTGATCTCCCCATGGTCCAGGCAATTGCAGGGGATCTCAGGGCTTGTATGAACCATGGTGCAGTTTGGTCTGCCTGTCAGCAGATGCCAAATGCCTTCCTGCAGAGGCTGGGGAGAAGCTGCAGCCAGGCCAGGCTGGCAAACAGCCCTGCAGGGCGTGGAAGGAGCAGCGGGGCAGCGAGGCTGCCATGGATCCCTTCCTGCTGTGCCGGGCACGGCGTGTCCAGATGTGCAGCCAAAGCCCCCGGCTGCTGAGCCCCAGGACAAGGCTGAGGGAAATGCACCCACCACGGCGCCTCTCCAGGTCATTCAGCATCTGGTCCAGAAGTTTGGCTGCCTCCAAGGATTTCGTGTCTCCTATGTCTCGGTTCTTCCATTTAGGAGGACCTTAATGGAAAGTTCCATTTTTCCTTCAGGCCCAAGTGGCAGTGAGGGCACCTGTGTGATTGGTGCCCTCCCAGGCACTCCCTCAGCTCTTCCTTCCACTCAGGAGCAGGGCCAGGGGCACCTCGTGCCTGCAGTGGCCCCACACTGGGATGGAAGGAGCCCCTTGCAGGGCAGTCGGGGCAGAAAGGACTCCCTTGAGCTGCTGCAGCTCCAAACACAGCCCCAGGCAAGGCCAGGGCTTGGCAGTGGTAGAAGGAGCAGCTCAGGCTCCCTGGGGCTGGCAAAGGAGCTGAGAAAGGCTCAGCCCCATGGAACAGCCCTGGGCCCGGCCCCTTCCCTCTGTGCTCTTCTCTGTGGCTGCACAGAGCACATGGAAGGACACACTGGCATTGCACACGGGAGGATGTTGGACAGATAAATGATCCTTTTTCTCAATGACAGCGATCCTGGAGGATTTTGCTGCCTGCATTGCTGCTAGTAAATTCAAGGTAAAGAAGCAAAAAGGGTCTTTGCAAAATATCCGCAGATGTTTTATTCAGCCGTGCAGTGAAATATTCAGGTCCCAGAAACAGACACACAGTGGGTCCAGCTTTCTCTCTCTGGAGGCCCGAGGCCTGACGTTGGTCTCAGGGCACTACAAAGGGCCAGTCAAGGAAATGGGAGGCAATGGCTCAGGAACATAAGAACAGTGGAGGGAGCCAATGTGGTGTAACTTAAGGGATGCCCCCCAGGGCCTCCAGAGTGGGATCGCTCAGGGTCCAGAAGGGAGCAGGGAAAGGTTACTAGATTCTTTCAACCCTGAAATGATGTTAACCTAAAGGGTTCATGGGTGACCTCTTCGCACATGGACACGGATAATTTTGTCAGGAAAGGCAAAGAGAGAACTTACCACCAGCATTCTCCAGGGGTTTCAAGCCATCATCTGATAGGGCATCCAGATAATCTATGACGCCATCCCAATCTAGAATGGAGCACAAACAGACCCATTTCCATGGTGTGCTGGGATCCCCCTCTGCCTTAAGGAACTGGGCACTGCAAGGGGGTTGGGAAAGGCCATGGGAGCCAGATGTGAATGGACAAGGCCAAAGCTGTACAGGGGCCTGGGGAGCTCTGGGCTGGTCCTGGTCACTCTCCACCCTCTTTGCAGGCCCTGTGACACATCCCTGGAGAGGAAATAGGGCCAGCTGAGGGCCCGTGGGGGTTCTCTCCTTCCCCCAGAGGAAACCCTCCCTAAAGGCCTGGGGAAAACCATCCCCAGCGCTTCCCGGGGAGCAGGGAGCGCTGTCCCGGGAAAGGGGAGCCAGGCTGCCAGCTCACCTGCTCCCCGCACTTGCAGCGGAGCAGCCTGGGCAGCCCTGGCAGGCAGGGCCACGGCCAGGAGGAGCAGGAGGAAGAGGCGCAGAGCAAGGGCCATGCTGCCTTGCCCTCTGCCAGTCCCGCAGCTCTTGCTGCCACCGCTGTCCTGACACCGCTGTCCCAATGTCAGCACTGCTGCTGCCACCGCCGCTGCTGCTGCCGCAACAGTTGTGCTCAAGCACTGACTGCTCGCTCCTTGTGCTGCTGTGCAACCACGGGGCTCTGGCACCTCTGTGACCTCAGAGCCTGCTGTGACCTCATGGCCTTAGCTATACCCCCAGATTGCACCCCCACCAAGGGACCAAAGCGCACACACAAAGGAGAAAAGTTCCAAAGTTCAGTCATGAGGATGACCACAGTCTTCCGCCTCAGAGATCACTAAGAGACCCCTGTGCGAACACCACAGCAAACAATGCATGCCCAGAACGACCTGGATCTGATTACCATGCGAGGCCAGGACAGGAGGGGCCAGGGGTTGAGTATGCATGGCAAGGTTGTGCAATGTAATGAACATGGAACATTTTTGAGAATGAAGATGTGAGTCAGACCAAGGCTCAGGGCACAAGTTTTCACGAGAGCTATCTCGCTTGTGTCGGCTGCTGACAAGACGTACCCAATTCATAATTACATCAGACTGTGGATTCTAATTGTTTTGTGTATCGCTTCAAGAGCACACAGTTTTCAAAGACACAGGGCCTTGCAGGTCTGAGATGACTTTAAAAACAAAACCAACCTTTATGTGCAACACCTGTGTATCAAAACTTCACAATACAAATCACAAGCTAATTTTTGCTGTTAAGGGAATAAAAAACCTCAAAAACCAATAGCAAAACTGTGACCAAATAGAACAGGCAGACAAAACAACCACCAAGAAAAAAAATCAAAACCAACACAAAAATCCTCACAAATCCAGAAAAAGATAAAAATCAGGTGAAGGAGGCAGAGATCCAAGAGCAACAAATGGGCAGAGGAACTACAGGACTACAGAAAGGACAGATAATAAGAAAGAAGAGATAATAAGTGGCTATGGCACCAACGCACCCAGGGGATCTGAGATACTGTTCTCACCCTTCTGAAAACTATCTGAAACCAAAATAAACTGAAAATCAATGATTATTACTGTGATCATGGGAACCTCCATGTTTAGCTCTAATAAATCCATTGTGTTTGAGTTCTGTTTTCCTTGATAAGTCACATCATCTAGCAAGGGGGCTTTTCTGTCCAAGGAAAGACACTGCAGTGGAAAAGGTGGCCAACTGGAAAACATAAGGAACAAGAGCTACAAATAAAGTACTTTTAAAAATATGTTGTTTGGTAGATTTGCTGTTTGTTTATGAGGTTTGGGTCTGTCTTTGAAAGCAGCCCCTTAGATGTTAATGCTCACACAAGTCCTTTCTAAAGGGCTGTCTTTGCAAAAACCCTGCCAATTTGGTGATGCAAGACAGAAACAGCTTCCCTTGGGCTACAGCTGGAAGGCTTGGAAATGTGTTCCAGAAACTCATGATGGGACAAAGTCTGATTAACACAATTTAATATCATGAAGTGCAGGATTGTGAAATACCAAGCTGTGTTATGTGTCAGGTACATACAGGCAACGTATGTATTTGTCATTGTGATATGTGGGGAAACCAACCATAGGACAGTTATAAAGACAAATTCTAACAATAACTGAGGAAAGTAAAGCATGGGAAAAGGCCTTTGAACCTATCTTTTGTTTGCAATTAACCTGTATGAGTCTTAAGTTGATTTAGGAGCATTTGAATTAAAGCATTAAGGATATTCCCGTTTGACAGGAACTTTCTGCTTGTAGCTAAGCCTTAAAGAGTTTTGCAATATTAACCTTTTAATTTTAGTATAAATTAAGTATAATTTTAGAATATTCCTTGTAGTAAGGATCTTGGAAACTACAGCTTTAGAATATATAAAAAGGAAGCATGCTTATCTCAGGCCTTAACAAAACAGAGAAAAGCAGCTTCAGAAAAGAAGATGAACATCAACTCAAGGATTAATAGTTTTGACCAAGGGAAGCTGGACATCACTGTGATGAGATTTATAGTCCTTGCAATTAAAAGTTGGACACACATCTGGAGACCTGGACCTCACCAGATGGGATACTTCTTCCTTATTTCGGAAACCGGACCACCACCACCTGGGACACTCCTTTTCTGGGATACATCCTGAGAAAAACTAAATCACAATAGTGTATAGAATTGTGACACAAAATTGGGAATAAAAACTGCTGATGAGTAAAAATTGGAATAGAAACTCTTGAGAAAGCTTATGAATACCCCTATCAATACCTGTAAGCCTCAACTATCGGTGTGCAGTGGGAGGGAAAACTTCTCCCACTGTACCTACCACTGTATTGCTCATACTTTACCATATTATTTAATAAATTGATTGCTGCTTGAATATTGGCCTAGTCAAGCTTCACATTTATAACAAGGTGTAAGTTATCCAATAAAATAATTACAGTATTTAAATGACAAGCAGCGGGAAAGGGCTGTGCATTGGAATGACAGGAAACAGACACATAGGCATGATGGACAAGTGTCCCAGCTGTTATGTTTTCCCAATTACCCCATCATAAAATAACCAAACAATATTTAAAATAGTAACAATTTTAATTGAATAGTTAAATAAAAAAATATAAAATTGGATACAATATAATTTGATTAAAATAAGGGATAATTTGGTTCCAATAATAGTGCATAAGCAAAAGTTAACCACGGGGTACGGAGTGCAGGGCTCTTGGACCCTTGCCACATCACATACAAGCTTGCCAAGAGAAAATCACCCCTTATATGCCATGTGTCAATACTATCTCCTCCCATTTTCGGTTTGTCTTATCTCTATCTCTGCTTTCATTACCACTTTTACCACGCATGTGCCGCTACTCAGTTTGATGGTCGCACAAGTCTTTGGGAGTCGTCACTGATGAAGGCTCTGTAGTCTCTTCTTTGTCCTTTAATTACCTTTGGGTTACACGTGCGCATCAAGCCAGTACAATGTAAGCCAAGAATAACATATCACTATATCTACATATCAAGGCAATAAATCCCTTATAATTTGCAACTTCTGGGACCCAACCAGGTTTTGCTTCCTTTCTGCTCATTTTTAGAAACTGTATCTTCAGCTTCTTTCCTCCTGTCCTTGTGAACATCTGCCGGAAGGGGGGTAGTGGAGCCCCTCCTCTCCCTCTCTTCTCGGGCATTAAAACTTTTAACTATTTTATTATTCCTAAATATTAGTTACTGTATCAATATTGATTACTGTTTCAATTTTCATCAGCACGAATCATACCAATTTATCACACCAGCCCAACCAGACCAGGAGCACTGGGAGCACAAAGGGACACAGCCAGGAGTCCCAACAGCTCCTTGCTGAGGGCCCATTTCATGCAAAAGCTGGCACTCAGAATATTAAACAAAATGAAAATAAAAGGGTGGGGGGAGGCGGCAGTGAGGTGGCCTCACAGGTTCAACTCTGCACTCTGCTTTTGTCACCAGAAGTATCCAAGTTCCTGTACTTGTTTTCCTGGAGAATTTGCAGTCAACAGAGCTTCAGTCCCTTTCATCAAATCAGTCTAAAAGGCCGCTCGGGGCTGGGTCAGTCATTTAGACTCGAGCATTGACTGGGGGCAAGGCAACAAAAGAACATTAGCTGCAGGCCACCCATACAGCTTTTCATGTTAATGAGAACAAAGCCTTTATTTGTGCAAGCTGAGGGATGCTGGGGGGATCTTTGCACCATCAGGCCGAAGTACAAGGCTCTGGATCCTCCAAAGGAACAGGGCCAGCCCCCTTGAGAGGGAGAAGATGCGGCCTCAGTTGCAGCCCCGGGTGGCTCCTGTGGGCCAGGGCACGGCCCTGGCTGTAAATGTGTTGGGCTGCAGCACAGGGCCAGGGCGGAGCTCAGCAGCCTCATCAGAGCCCAGGGCCATGGTTGTTGCCTGCTGGGACCCGAGCCTGGCCCGGCCCGGCCTGAGCAGCCCGGCCTGGCCCCAGGGGATGAGCTCCGCCTTTCCGCTGTGCCCGCAGGCCGGGCCCAAGGCTTTGCAAGAGGCTTTCTCCCAGCTTTGCAAAACCTCGGCCAAGTGACCCTTTGCTGTGCTGAGAAGAGTAAAAAACCCCCTCAAATGTAACCCCGCTGCACACCTCATGAGGGGTCCCTGCACGGGTTGGAAGAGGCCATCAATACTCCTTTGTGATTCATGAGGGATCCCTGCACCCATCAACAGTGACCCCAAAACTTCCTGGTGTGCCTCATGGGGCCCAGACCTAGATGATGCCAGGGAAGGAAATGTGCCCTCAGCCCAGGGACACTCAGCATGGGCTCCCCCAGCCCTCGGGGCCCCGCCGCTGGTCACAGCAGCCCCTGCCTGGCTCCTGCCTGCCCACACCGTTGGCATCCATGGCTGCTCCTGGCCATGGAGCTCGGCCTGTGCTTCCGCTGGGTGGGCTTTGCTGCTGCTACCACCTGGACACTGAGGTTACAGCTTCATCTCTTTATTGCAACAAAAAATCTGGGCAAGGCTCTGGAATGTGGACGTGGGGTGGGGGACAAAAGCACCTTCAGTGTCATTTGGAAGACAGGTCAGATGAGGGGGACGTGGTGGTCTCAGCTGTGTACGGAAGCTGCTGAAGTGGTTTTGGGGTTGCGGCACAGGTTGGCATGGACCGGAGTGGGGTGGAGGCATATTGAAGATCCCTGTGGGGAGTGGAGGAGGCTCAGGGATTCCTGCAGGGAGTGGAGGTGGAACTGGGATCTCCACAGGGATCGGCTGCTTCCTCCTGTATGGCAGCTGTTCTGGAGTTGTCCTCTGAGAGCTTTTGTTGGGGCTACCCAGGTCCTCACCACTGCTGGAGGAGCTGCTCAAGGTATCTGGGGGTGAGATCCTGTCACTGTCCTTCAGCTACTGTCGAGAGCTGTGACTGCGGAGAGAGGAGGTGGCTGAGGCCCCAGCTGCCAGTGGCACACAGGGACCCTCCTGCACAGCAGGGGCCAGAGCTGGCAAGGCTCCCCAGCACGGCTGGAGCTGCTGGAACAGCTTGGCCCAGCTGCACAGCTGCCCCTCAAGGCCCCGGCGAGCAGGGCACGGCTCTGGGCAGGTTCCCTGGACAGGAGCGGGCCCCAGAGCACCTCTGCCTTTCAAGGGCAATCTCGTCCCTGCTCTTTCTCCTCCCCACCATGCTTTGCCTCTGCCCTTTGCCCCTGGGGCTGCTCTTGGCCAGGCAGCCTCAGTGGGAGCCAGCACTGGCTGCAGCCCCAGCGGGCCCCCCAGGACAAGGCCCAGCAATTAAGAGGCCAATGAAAGCACTGGGCAGTAGCAGAACCCTCCCCACCGTTCTTTGGACAACCATGGACTGGCCACACCTACACTGCAGCCTCACTGGGAATGTTCCCTGCCTATGAGAAGCATTTAAAGGAAGCTGTTTGAGGTAGAGATGAGCACAACTTACTGTTTCTTTTCCTTCCACCACTGGAACCCAGCATAGCACAGCACCATGGAAATTGGCACAGTGAACAGTGTCACTACCGTGCCAGTCATGCAGGAGCTGCGCACATCCTGGGGGCAGATAATTCTTGGGGTGTCCCGTGGATTCTGGGCGTTTGTGTCTGACTTGCCAAGCACTTCTGTAGGAGCATGGGGGAGCGTCAGCCCGTGCTGTGCTGCACTGCTGAGCTGGCAGCACGGTGGATGCGGGCAGGACATTCTCCGTTTCCCCCAGAGCTGGGGCCTGCAGGCACCTTGCCGCCCCTTGGCACAGGCTGTGCCACCCAACAATGCCCAGCAAGCCGTGAGGAGAGCCCGGGGGCAGCGCAGCTGCTTGGGCAGGGGCTGCTTGGAGGGACACGGGCCAAACCCATCCCTGGGCAGCCACTGCCAGCCCTGGCCCTCCCTGCCCCGTGACAGCTCCCCCAGCCCAAGGAACTGACTGACAAAAACTCTACAGCCAGCAAAGAGATTGTCCCAGTGATTTCTTCTATTCTTCCCTGCAGCTGGTCTCAGAAACATCCCTCACACTGCTCTAAATGCCCACCCATGGGCTGACCAGCCCCTATGCCTTTCCAGTCTGCTCTCAGAAATTTTTCAACAAATCCACCAATAAATTCCAGGTTACCTCTGTGAATTGCACTCTGCAGTTTCCTTCATTTTTTTCCCAATAGCTGGAAGTTCCTGCATATGGTAATGGTCTTGAGGGTCTCCAATTCTTTTCAGTAATTTTTTTGTATTGAGACAGATGAAAGAGACTTATTGGTTTTAGTTTTTGAAGCTCTGTTTTTTTTCTTAGAGTGATGGTTTACTTATTATCTACATGTAAACTTATTTTTGTTTATGTTTTTTTCCCATGCAATTATTTTGACAATCTGTCATTCACTTCTTAGGTAATGTTCCGTATATGAACAATTTTGAATCTCTTTATAGCAATATAAAGATTTCAGAAAGCTGTATTTTTAATTTTGAAGACACTCCTTCTCCCCATTCCCAACTTTTATAATGATCCTTTTTGAAACATCCTTGAGAATAGGTAGAGTTATTTGGAAAATGCTTGGCTTAGCCTGGGAATGGATTATCATTTTTAATGCTATAAACCTACATTGCTTCAAGCTTCACAGCCACAGTCATGATTTGTGGCTCAAGGCATGGATGCCTGTCTGAATTAAAACAATGTTTGTGAGGCAGCTGAAGAGCTTAGACCTCAGACATTGAAATTCCTGGGACGAGGAGAAGGAAGAAAGGATAAAATTGTGTTTCAAAGGCTGTTTTTTCACTTCTAGTATGCGAGAAGTATGGTAGAATACACGTGTTTTCAAATGTCATTTAAATCCAGAACAACTCTCTACAGTTGCAGACACCAGGACAAATTACGCAAAACTTTGCATCCTAATGCATCAGCTTTAATTCTAGTCAGCGGTAGGCCTTATTTACAGTGCGATTAGAGCAAATCCACAAAGCAATCTTGCCACTGTGTGAACGGCAAGAAGAATTTGCTTGTGAACAGGTGAATATGTCCCACTCAATCATGACCAAATTTGCCTTGACTTGGAAGCAAGTAGACAAGAAGCAATGCAGTATTTGGGTTTCATCCAGTGATAAAAGAGACAACTTACGTGTTATACAGAACACATGTACTGATACGGGAAATAATGCACTCACATGAAGGGATCTTCAGGACATTCCTTTATTTCTTAACCAGGAATGGGCAGCAAAATGCTGGCATTTATCTGAACTGGAAGCCGTATTCCTCTCCTGTTTCTCCTTTATTGGAATTACCAATATTGCTGTTATAAATGATCAATCAAAAGCAAAATTATAAAAAAATGAGAAAATATTTATTTATCTTTTTCTGCAACCAAAATATGGTCTTCAAAACCACCATAGCCAAAGAGACAGCGTCGAGCCTGGGTTCGGTGCTGGGTGAGCCTGGATCAAATCTCTATCACATCAGAGCCCTCCTTGTTCACAAGAGCCGCTTCTAGCGAGGATGTTTTATACAGTTTATTGTGCCTGAGGAGAAGGAGTCCAAGTTTCTTCTGGAATTCTTCACATTCTTAGTTGGTTCTTTCAATGTGCAGAGCTGGACAATTGCCGTTTCCTGGTAATAGCCAGCGTTGATCGAATCCCGGGAAGTCGCTTATTCACATGTATGTTCCTGGTGACTTTGGCTATCTTGATTGATGTTATCAACAGGGCAATGATCGCTCTTAGGCATCTTCCGATGGCTCAGGACGGCGGTGATCATCACGCTGGGTGCGTTTATTCATAAGCTGAATGCTGAGCATTATCCTGCCTCCTTCAGGAATTTCGGAGTTTGAATAGACATCTACTTCTTGGGCTGCTTGTGGTCAGACACCTGTTTGGATTTCACAATCTTTTTAAAATACATTCTTTTATAGCATGAATTATTTCCCAGCATATATTACAATCCCCCTTCTTTAATTTCAACACATTAATTTATGCTCCCTCTACATCCCAAATTACCATTATCTATTTACTTCCTACATCTACCCTCCACTTTTAAGGGTCCCCTACAAAGAGCAGGCTTTATCAAATTCTCATGCCATGCACTCATTGCGGGATTCCCTAATAGCCATTATAATTGTTCCCATTTGTTTTGACCTGTTTCTCAAATTTTGCCAAGACCTCAGCAGCATTGCTTGTACACTTCCCGTCTCCCAGGTTCATGATCATGGACATGTTGTTTCTGGAAGCCAACTCCAGGTCCACTATAGCTATCTGCATACCCTCTACCACGGAGTGTATCAGTCTATTAAAACAAGGTATTAGACAAGGGAGGAATATGACTCCTGCTAGTGAACACAGCACAAAATATATTATTTTGTTCCACCAGCCCCCCTCAAATAATCTGTCCCACCAAGATGACTGCAAGTTCAAATTCCATTTCTGGACTGGGACATGGGCTACTTTCTTAATTTTGGCAGCCAATCCTCTTATGGTTTCCCCATAATCATCAATTTCAATACAACATTATGATTCATTGAATTTTTCACAGACTCCCTCTTCTTCAGCCAGCAAATAGTCTAAAACTATTTGATTCAGGTACACAAAAGCCTGTACCTGAGTGTGCTGCCGACTCAACAATCCAGGGCCTCTGAGGTATGATTCAACACAATTTCCTCCACTGCCTGCAGCCTGATCAACTGGTTCAGTAGATAGATTGCAGTCCTATATCCATAATTCCTGTCCTGAACTCATGTGGCCGGCCCATAATAATCAATTATCCTTGCTGCCAGCCACTCCTCCTCCTCCCAAGTTTGCCTGCCACTTAGGACAGGTATCATTTTCTTCAAGCTTCTTCTCTGCCTCCTCAGGGTCTCATACAGAGGAGCCCCGAGTAAGTTGCTTTTTGTTTGAGGAAGAGTGAAGAAAACTGGCTGGATCATGCCCAAAGTGCATGACCCCTTCCACCTTGGCGGTAACTCACTGTAGGCTTTCTTTCCACAATCCAATAAATTCCATCTGTGGCTTTCCATCTGATATTAGATTTCCCTGGGTCTCCCCAATATTCTCTCAGTCCTGCCAAGGATTGGTAAGGATTAGCTCCGGGACTCTTGACCCAACAAAGTGCCATCTGACCATTCCAATCACAATTTGTTTCATTCTTCTGACTCCAGCACACCATAGGAGGTTCTGGTTGCCAGACTTTGCTCTTGCTGTCTGAATTCACCAACAAAGTGGTTATATACGGTGTGTGTCCCACCATTTCAGTATATTCTTTCCCTTCTCGACTGATGCAGATAGTCCCAATCACTCGCTGCTCCAACACCCATCCCTTAGGTCTTAGTGCCAATTTTGAGACCCTTGGGTTGTCCCATTTCAAAAGCTGTTCTGGAGCCAAACCTTCACCCTTACAAGGCCACTTCTCTGCCAATTTCAACCCCCTACAAATCCAATAGTTTGACAGTCCCAATTCCATGGCAATTTCCTCAACTAAATCAATGAGTAAGTTTCGATCTGGGGAAGGTAGTTCCCCATCAGCATATTGTCTCCTGAACTGTTCCTACTGATCACTCAAAGTTTTCAATCTTTCCCCTTCCACCCTTTTCTTTCTCGGTTCTGACTCCCTCCTTTTCAGCTCCTGAGTAATCACTCTCATTTTTCCCTCAGGATCTATTCCATCTTTGTTCCTTGCAAAACAGACAGCCCTAAACATATTGCAGGCAGACTCTATCATCATTTGCCTGTGCTAAGTCCAACATGGTTGGCTCTCTGTTCAGGGTGAATTTGCTATCAAATTTCATATTTCTTCCCACACAGTACATTTTCCCATTCATCACGCACATTCCCAGATTCAAATTGTCGTAACACAATCAATTCACCTGGTGATACACTACAGAAATTGATTCTGTCTTTTCCCCAACCCACATTGTTTGGTTACATTGACTGCAAATGGGGATCGACACTGGTTCTACCTTTCTTTTCAGCACTCAGTGTTGGTGCTTTTCTGACTGCTCGTTCAGCGTCCCAGCCTTCAGATCTAAACACAGGATCTCCTTGCCCAATCTGCACAATTTGACCCGAGTGCCGTTTATCAAACAGTACCTGCCAGATTCCCTTGATGCATTTCTCCGGGGCTTGGCATGCTAAGATCCCCTTGTCCCTTCGCTCAGTCGGGACCATCTCAGTGCACTTACTGCACTCATCCAAGGAGCTCTGATTTCCCACATGGATCGGAGTCTCACTGTGCAGAATCTGTATCCCGCACATGGCTAGGCTCAGGCCAATCAGGATTCCCACCAGCGGCAAGGAAAACCATCTTTGCGGCAGCAGGAGTATTCTTCAGGGAACACATTCTCTGACCTAGCCACATTCCTCCTCTTAAAGGAGATCTTGACAGCATCTGAGCTGCATGGTACTTTGATTGACTTCCGACATTCCACATCCAATATTTCTGCCTTAGATTTGAGTTTTCCATGCATGCCATTCTGGAAAATGTGGAACCACTCCTGTGAATCTAATTCGATAATTCCTAAATTTGCGTCTAGGGTTAGATTGCGGTCAGTCAGCTCAAGCTCCTCTTCCAGACACTGGGGGCACAATCCATTTGGTCTCTGCCCCCTACCAAAGTATACAACAAAAACCCCTTGACAATATTCACACTTGAAGTGTACAAACAGATAGCACACACAGTCAGACAGTATACAACCTATCCGTTCACCATCGGTCATTTATGAGGATGTTGGAGTTTGATCTTTAGGTCGCCTGGAGAAGAGGTGATCCTCTACTCGGGAGCCTCCTCCTGATGCTCCACTTTCTTCACCCTGGACATGTGTGTCCAACCTTTTCCTGCCATCCAAATGGCTATGTCTTTTGTCAGGACAAGAAAGGGGCCTTCCCAGTGAGGGGAGAGGGGTAAATCTTTCCATACTTTCACAAGTACTCTGTCACCTGGCTGAATTTTGTGGATAGCAAATCCCAGAGTGGCACTCTGAGATACTATCCCCTGTTCTCTCAATTCCTGTAAGTTTCTGTTTATTGCTACTAAATACAGTTGAATTTGGCTGTCCTCCAATCTGGGGTGTCCCACTGTGTCCTGTGCTTATATGGCATTCCATATAGCATTTCAAAGGGTGAGAGCCCCGTTTCTGAATGAGGCATCGTCCTGATACTAAGCAAGGCCAGAGGGAGGCATTTCAGCCAGGATATCCGAGTTTCTAAAATTAATTTAGAGAACTGTGCCTTCAAAGTCTGAGTCATCCTTTCAACTTGTCCCAAGCTCTGGGGACGCCACGGAGTGGTATTCCCACCAAATGCCCAGTGCCTCTGCCATCTGCTTAATAATTTTCGAAGTAAAATCAGTCCCTTGATCCGAGTCAATGTAATTCACCACCCCATATTGGGGCACAATTTCTTCCAGCAATTTCCTGGACATTGTCTGAGCTGTTGCCCTTGGACTGGGGGAAGTTTCCACCAAATGGGTCAATTTGTCGACTTTTACAAGCACAAATTTGAACCTTCTCAGCTGGGGCAATTCAGTAAAATCAACTTGAATTCTCTCCAAAGCTCAGTACCCAATGTGGCGACTCCCCAGGATTTGCCTGTCTTGCCTTGATTTTGTTAACTTTCTGACAGATCAGGCATCCTTGTACCTCTTTGTTTGGCCAATTCATAAATTCCTCTGCACCAGAAAAATTTCCAAAATTGTTCAGCCAGGGCCTGAACCCCCCAGTGTGTTCGCTGCTGCAGTCTCCTCAAAATTCTCCTGGTAAAACCTTCAGAGGCTAGTTCTCTCCCATCCAGTAGTTTCCACTTCCTCCAATTTTCCCCCAATCTTCTCAGAACTTTCAATCTCCTTTGGGGAGGATTGAGGAGGGTCATTTGGGACCTCGATCCCTTTGATCTCCGGGGTACTTACCATCATCAATGCTGCGGTTTTTGCCTCCTGGTCTGCCAAGTGGTTTCCCAAGGTCTGGAACTGCATCCCTGCCTGATGTCCCTTCACATGGACAATTGATATTTCCTCTGGCTCCGTTATCGCTTCCAGAATTTGCCGGATCAATTCCCTGTGCATCAGTGCCCGTCCCTAGGTGTTGATCGTCCCCCTTTCTTCTCAAATTTTCCCAAAGGTGTGAACCTTCCCAAAGGCATACCTAGACTCTGTAAAAATTGTTCCTTTCTTTCCCTTCAGTTCTTTCAAGGCTCTTGGAACTGCATAAAATTCACAAGTCTGTGCTGACCAACCCACATTCAGGAGGCCTGCTTCTATCACTTTTCCTGTTTGCCTGTCGACGACTGCATATCGTGACTTCCTTTTCCCTTCAATCACTCTGCTTGAGCCATCTACAAGCCCTTTTCCTCCTTCGTCTAATTCCTCTTCTTCCAAATCTGTTCTTTGTCTGCAATTCGACTGCTTCCACACAATCATGGACGAGTTTTTCCGAAGCTTCCCCAAACAAAAACTGAGCCAGGTTTTGCGCGGTTGATGTCTGCAATTCCAAGTCCGGTGAGTGAAATAACGTGGCTTCATACTTCAGCAATCTAGCATCCATGAGCCATTTATCTGCCTTTTGTTGTAGTATGCCCCGCACATTGTGCAGTGCAAATACTACCAAAGGTGCTCCAAAAGCTTCTTGGCTTCCTTGGCTTTCTTGGCTTCCTCCAGCAACAATGCTACAGCTACGATCGCTTGCAAGCACGCTAGCCAGCCCCTGCTTACAGAGTGCAAAAGCCTAGACAAGTAAGCACCCGGTTTTCTGACCCCTGCCCAGTCCTGTGTCAGCACACCATGTGCTGTGTGATTGCTCACATCCATAAACAACAGGAATGGCTGTCTCACATCGGGGAGCCTCAGCACTGGTACCGCTGTGAGCACTTCCTTGACTCCCCTAAATTCTTCCTCATCTTTTCTGTCCATTGGATTCTTTCCATGGTGATATTTTCATAAAAAAACTTCACCTTCTCACCGTATCCTTCGATCCACTGCCGACAATATCCCAACAACCCCAGAAGTTGCCTAACTTCTCTTTTTGTCCGTGGGGGTGGTAGGGCAATAATCCCCGCCACCCTTTCAGGATCCAACTTCTTTTTCCCTTTTGCTAACCAATGTCGCAAATATCTGACCTCTGGCTCTGTGAACTGCAACTTTGACTTAGACACCTTCAATCCTTTTTCCCCTAAAAAGTTCAAAAGTTCAATGGTACTCGTCCTCACATCCTCCTCCCTAAGACCTGCAATCAACAAATCATCTACGTATTGTAGCAATTGTGTCCCCTCTATTGGTACAAAATGACTCAGCACTTGCTCGAGTGCTTGCCCACAATGTTTGGAGAATCAACGAAACCCTGAGGCAACGATGTCCATCTGAGCTGCTGCTTTCTGTTTGTTTCTGGGTCTTCCCACTGAAACGCAAAGTAATCTCTGCTGTCCTCTGTTAAAGGACAGGTCCAGAAAGCATCTTTCAAATCGATCAGGCTGTACCATGTGTCCTTGAGAGAGATGTTATTCAGCAGGGTGTAAGGATTCGAGACTGTGAGGAACAGTGTCTTAGTCCTTTGATTCACAGCCCTTAAATCCTGCACTAGCCTGTGGCTACCATCCGCTTTTCACACTGCCAAAGTCAGGGTGTTGTGGTGGGGCATGCATGGCTCCACTGTTCCCTTTTTTATCAATTCATCAATCACCGGTTTCAGCCTCCTCCTCCCTTCCATGGGGATGTGGTACTGTTTGACCCGAATGGGGTCTTCTGGCCTTTCAATTTCAACATGGATTGGCTCTATGTCCAACTTCCCGGCCTCCCCCTGGACATACCAAACCTGTGGATAAATCATCTCCTCATCCTGAGTGGTGAGTTTATACAATCTCACTTTGAGCTGGGAATCTTGCACTGCTAAACCCATTTCCAATGCCACCATCAAATACCACCCCACCAAATTCAAGTCTGCATCTTTTATCAATAACATTTTTCCTTTACACTTTTTACTTTCTGTCTCTATTTCAACCTTCCTTATGATCGGAACCTTAAAAGGTTCCCCTTTGCTCCAATTACCATCATTGCATCATTGCTTAGAGAGCACCCTCGCAGTAACTGCTGCACCGTGGTCTGTTCAGCCCCAGAATCTACTAAAAACCAAATTTCATGCCTGTGAGGTCCCACTCACAATTTTATCAAGGCCTCCCTTGGTGTTCCAGACCCCAAACTGAGAAGCCCCTGACACCCCTAATCTTCCTGAAACATAGTTTGATCCTTGACCTTGTTGGGACAATTCCTCCGAATGTGCCCCTTTGGCTTGCAGTAGTAGCACTTGAAGTCCTTTTTCTGGCTGTTTGAACCTTTTCCTTGGGAAGGATTTTGTTTCTTCACCGGCGCTGTTTGTGCCAAGTCTCTGACCTCTTCCTGTTCTTGTGCCTCCCTCACTGCAGCCGCTAGCACTTTCACCTGAATCTTTTGCTTTTCTTTGTCTCTTCTAATGTAGATTTTTCTGGGCTTCTCAGAGCAATTCCTGCAGTTCCCTGTCCTGCCATCCATCTATCTTTTCCAATTTCTTCCTTATGTCTTCCCATGATTTCACCACAAATTGGGTCTTCAGCAAGACCGCCCCAATTGGAGATTCGGGGTCCGTCCCAGAATACATTCTCAAGCTCTTTCGGAGCCTTTCCAGACATTCCATGGGGGTTTCTTCTTTTCCCTGGCATTCCCTGAGTATTTTGCTCATGTTTTGTCCCTTTGGCACTGCCTCCCTGATACCTTCTATTATCATGTTTCTCAAGTTTATCCTTTTCTGCCTCCCTTCCTCAATTTGGGCATTCCAAGACGGCCACATCTAATCTCCTCGCTCCCCCTGGGGGTTCCTGTTCTCCCAATCCCTGATCACGGCTTGTCTGATCATTTCTCTTTCCCCATTGTTGAACAGTGACCTCAGTATCACACTGAGATCCTCGTACGTCTAGGTGCTGGTCCCTAGAAATTCATCTAGTCGTTCTGCCACCCCCAAAGGATCATCCATCAACTTCCTCATCTCTTTCTTGAAAGCCCTCACATCCCCGGTGTCGATTGGCGCCTGTACGAAGCAACTAACCCCTGGAGCCGTTGGTACTTCCCGTAAAGGGAAGAGTCCAGGCTTTTCCTCGTCGTCATCACTATCTCCAGTGGTTGCCCTCCTCGTCCTCCACCTTGTTCAATTGGCCGGAGGAGAGTTTGCTTTCTTTAGGGAAATTATCTGTTTCTCCTTGATTTTGGGAAGGGTCAGTGGCTGGGACTGCTCGCATGGGAGTGGAGGCGCCAATACCTGCTCACATGGGAGAGAAGGTGCCGCAGCCATCTCCGGTGGGAGCAGCGGTGCCGAAGCCTGTCCCCGTGGGATCGATGCCTCGGGAGGCAGCGTGGGCACCTGAGGTACCTGGGCTGGCGCGGGTTGGGGCAAAGGGACAAGGTAGGGCGGCGGAAGGTTTTCCAGCAGTTCCCACTCCTTGCCCTGGTTTGCCAAGCATCTGAGAGCTCTGATCGGGTATAATCCCGAACAAGCGTATTTCCACATCTCAACATTCTCAATTTCCTCAAAATCCTTGAAAGTGCCGAACACCGGCCAAACCACATATTTTGCAATCTCCTTCCCCCCACACTTTTCCATACAAAAATGTATCATCTTTTCCTTGGACTTTCCCACCCTCCTGGGGCTGTCATCCCAGTGTTCTAATATCCATCTGTCCTGGTTTAGGGCAAAATTGTTAAAGAATCTGCAAAGGAGGGCCCCTCCAGAAAGCAAAACCCACACGGCCCCTCCCTCCAACCGGTTCGGGAAAAAATTCCTTGGAGGGAAGTGGAAAGAACCTGTTTATTTCAGGCACAGCACCCCCCAGCACACAAAATTAACAATACCCAATGACACTGCTCTGAGAAAGATGACAAAATCAGAAAGTCTCTTTCCGGGGTGGTTGCTCTGTTCTCAGTCCCTCCGGCGCTGGGGCAGCTGCTGCAGGCCAAAACGGTGCAAACCTTTGGTGTTCCCGGGTCCCAGTCCAGAGCAGGTTCGAGCTGGTCACAGAAACAAGAGAGGAGAAACAGTCCAGGAAGGAATGTGGACTGTTTAGCTAGACCTAGCTAATAAGCAGAGGCCAAAGCAGAGCAGAAGCGAGAGCAGAAAAGAGAGCAAGCAAAGCAGCAAGCTGAAAGCAAGAAGTGAAAAACAGCCCTGTGTACTGCTCATCTCTGTGCCCCTGATAAGAGAAACCCAAACAAAACTTCCACTCTTCAGAGTCGGTCTTAAAGGCACAGAACAGATGAATGGGGATACAAGCATCATAACGTCACCCCAGGACACCATCCCAATGGGCTTCCCCTCAAGATTTCAGGCATAACCTTCCCGGGATCTTGGGGAGGTTTTTCCTGGGGCTTTGTCCTGGTTTAGGACAAATTAGGGGGAAATCTCCAAAAGGGAGGCCCCCAAACAAAACAAATCTCCAACCACCCCTCCCCCAACACCTGGTTCGGGAAGGAATTCCTCGGAGGAGCAAAGTGGAAAACAAAACCTATTTATTTACAAGTAACAAAAGAACACTCCCCAACACAAGAAAAGAAAAGAAAAGAGGCAGTGTTGTGAGGGGTGCCAAGCTTCTCTCGTGAGTTCCAGGTGTCCTGGACGTCTCAGGTCACGTCCGGAGCCGGTCCAGTATCTTCAGGGGAGGGTAAGAAAGAGGGAACAAAAGAAAAGGAAAAAAAAAACAGTGCAAAAAGCAGAAAGCAAGCAAGCAAAGCGGCTAGCCAAGCCAAGCAGCCAAAAGCCAAAAGCAAAGAGGACCTGGTCAAACACTCCCTCCTCTCTTCCCCGCCCCACCGCAGCAAGACGGCCGGGGGGGGGGGGGGGGGGGGAAGAGAGAAAAGGCACAGCTGCCAGACACAACACACAATATTGGGATAAAGGCTGTCAACCCACGACAGGCTTTTTCCAGCACTTACACTTTTTCAATCCCATTTTCCCAAAAACCCCATTCGCTAATTTTCTCACCTTGTGTCCTTCAGCTGGGATTCTCGACGTGAGTCCCAGGTTTTTGTCCAATGTCGATTTCCTAAGTCTGTGAAACACTACCAGTCTACTCAGCCACGTGGAGAACCGTTCTGCAGGTCTTTTGACTGTTATCAAGCTCTCTTACCTGATTCTCTAGATCAGAAGGCAGACCAGCTCCCAAAATATTTTGGGAACGTTCTTTCCCCTCCTGACCCCAACCATGATTGATCCCCTGAACTCACAATAAGTCCCAGGTCCCACGTGTGACAAGAAAAAGCACTTGCTTCCCCTTTCACCAACCACTTTCCCCACGGGAGAGGGGAACTGCAATCGTGGTATCCACACTTGCTTCATGATAAAATCACGTCTCACACACGCTCAATCACACCCCGCTCAACCACATGGTACTCACGGTTCCTTTTCCCAGGTGGATTCCTTGTGCACGTCAATTTTCTGAGTGAAGAAAAAGCACCACAGCCTCGGAGATCCCTCTTCGGGTCGTTCCGAATTTCCAAGAGCTCTGGGCTCATTTTATCCATCTTTGGCTGTGGTTCTGGCTTCGGATTGGTATTTGATTGGTATCGCCGGCCAGGGGCTGTGTACAAATCACAACCGGGACAGGACTGCTGTGGAACATGCCTTGAGCTGTTTCATTTTTCAGCATCAGTCTCATTACATGGTTATGACAATGGGAAGATGCCACCAGCTCACATCCCAGGCAGTTCTTTGTGTAAAGAACTTAATAATACAACTTACTGTATATGTTTTTTGACCAATCACACAAAGCAAAAGCATATTGACAGTAGTTCTATCCAACCACTATAAGCACACCTACCTTTGGTTAAGACAATGCTTGCTTATTTCGAATACAATACCTACTTGTAAGCCTGAAAACACAATGCACAGAGCTCCATTATTAAGCTTAAACTTCCTGATATCTTGTTAGATAAACTTTTCTGTAGCTTCGAGAGTTATTCTAGACAAGCGTTAATACACAGACCATTGTTCTATTTGTCCTTGCCTTTCTACTTTTCAAATAATTTTTCTGCTGACCTATCTAGTGACTGCTGCTTAGGTCTAATCACAGTTCTACTGTCTCTGAGGCCTGCCTTTTGCAGCTTTCCCAAAAGCCTTTAATTTTTGTGGATTCCCACAGATTGGTTTCGTGAACTCCCAAACCTGTCACCCCGCTGAAATCAGCAGGGAGCCTCCTAACAGGAAAGGGGTGCCCGAACCCAAAATTCAAATCCCATCAGGGTGGCCCTAATTGTTATAAATGATCAATTGAAAGTCAAATTATCAAAAAATGCGGAAATATTTATTTAACTTTTCCGCAACCAAAATACGGTCCTCAAAACCACCACAGCCAAAGAGACAGGGTTGAGCCTGGGTTCAGCTCTGGGTGAACCTGGATCTAACCTCTATCACATCAGATTCCCCCTCGTTCACAAGAGCCGCCTCTAGCAAGGATGTTTTATACAGTTTATTGTGCCAGAGGTGAAGGAGTTCAAGTTCTTTTCTAACTCTGCATATTCATAGTTGGCTGTTTCACTGTGCAGAGCCAGACAAAGGCTGTCTCCTGGCTGATAGCCAGCGTTGATCGAGTTCAGGGAAGCCATATATTCACATGCATGTTCCTGGCAAATCTGGCTATCTTGATGGATGTTATCAACAGGGCGATGATCACTCTTAGGCGGTTTCTGATGGCTCAGGATGGCGGTGATCATCGCCCTGGGTGCGTGTATTCTCAGGCTAAAATGCCAATCGTTATGCTGCCTCCTTCAGGAATTTCAGAGTTTGAATAGATGTCTGCTTCTTGGGCTGCCTGCGGTCAAAGACTGGTTAGGATTTCACAATCTTTAAAAAATACAATCTTTTATAGCATGATATTTCTAACATATATTACATAACTGACGGGACGTGCCTTGGCTTGTCTGGCCCCCACAGCTGAACCAAATAGCAGCAACTGTGGTGTTCCACCCCAGAGACACTTGCGGCCAGCTGGATGTTGCAGCTGGGCGCGTGGGGACAAGTGCAGACATGCCGGGACTCTGGTGGCAGCGGGTTGGATCTTCCGCCCCTGGAAGGTCTGCTCCTCAGGCTTCCCTCTGCCAGAGAAACTTTAAGGCGGTAGTGAAGGAAAGGAGTCGGTTCTGATGGAGGGTTTTAATCCAGAGCTTTATTCTGGCCCACAGGCCACTGAATCCAGCAACTGCTCCAATGGAACTCCTGGACCGCATGGTTACTTGACCCTTTACCCGAGGGAGGGGAGGAGGGAAGGGATAGGGAGCCCACCAACCTGGGACAGGAGAGGAGATCTCAAGGGACAAATGACACATGGATGCATGGATGGCCCAATGCCCCCCCCCCCCCACAAAGGTAGAGGGCATCTTTTAAATCTGCCAATCACTCAATGACGTTCTGGAATTGCAGGATTGAGAGACAGTGCTCGGCAGCGGTAAGACTGGGGAAAGGAGGGATGATGGACACACCTGGGAGGGAATCTTCAGGGGAGAAACCCAGGGTTTTGGGGTAAACCATGAAATCACACTGCAACACTCCTAGAGCACACTGTCTGTTATTTGCAGACTTCCCTGCCCAGCCCATGAATGCTCTCAGGGCCAATTGCTAAAGGACACAACTACCAAAATACAGGTGCCACATAATCACCCCAGCACTAATCCAGCACTGCTTTGATGGTGCCCAGGAGCACAGAATGGCTTGGCTTGGAAGGGACATTTAAAGGCCATCTAGTCCAATGCCCTGCAGTGAGCAGGGACACCTTTAAGTAGGTCAGGTTGCTGAGAGCATGAGCTTGAATGTCTGCAGGGATGGATGTCCACATCTCTGGGCAACCTGTGCCAGGCCTTCCAGACCTAGTGTAAAAAATGGGTTTCTTTTGTCCAGTCTGAATTGACCATCTTTTAGATTGAAAGCATTCCCTCTCGGTCTGCTCACAAAAGGCTCTACTAAAAGTGCTGTCCCATCTCTTTTACAAGCCCCCTTAAGGTACTGAAAGGAAGCAATCAGGTCTCCCTGGAGTCTGCTCTCTTCCAGGCTGAACGCCACCAGCTCTCCCAGCCTGTCTCCAAAGCAGAAGGGCTCCAGTCCTCAGAGCATTTTGTCCCTCCTCTGGACTAGATCCAACAGGACCATGGCCTTCCTGTGTGGGGAGCCCAGAGATGGATGCATTACTCTGTCGTGGTAGAGACGGAGACAGTACAAAGCAACACACTCCATTTCCAGAAGGCTTCAAACACTGTTTTTATTCTAGCATGCATGCTTGTTCTACATTCTTACAAAGCTCATAAGTTTACACTTTACTCACTGGTCATGAGCGACAAGCAAAGTGCTTCTTGAAATAAGCAGTTACAACTTTCACTTATTTATCCTCCTTTCTTGTTTGGTTTCTATGGCAACAACCTTGGTACGAAATTCTTTCAGGGGTAAACATGGATTTTCATGTCAAACTTCTCAATGACTCACAGAGGTCGATGTAAAACCTCTTCCACTGTACTCCAGGTGGGGTCTCACCAGAGCAGAGGGGTGGTATCACCTCCTTCAACCTTCTGGGCACTCTCCTTTGGATGCACATGGCTGGCTCATGTGCAGCCTCTCATCTTGCAGCACCCCCAAGTCCTTCTTGGCAGGGCTGCTCTCCATCCCTTCATGACCCAGCCTGTGAGATCAGCTGGGCTGGGACTGTGTCACAGCCCTTGGACAGGGCAGCTGGGCAGGACGAGCTCCCTGCCAAAGAAGGCAGATCCCACTCCCCACACAACTCCACCCTGGCCATGAGGTCACAGCAGGCTCTGAGGTCACAGAGGTGCCAGAGCCCCGTGGTTGCACAGCAGCACAAGGAGCGAGCACTCAGTCCTTGAGCACAACTGTTGCGGCAGCAGCAGCGGCAGTGGCAGCAGTGGTGCTGACATTGGGACAGCGGTGTCAGGACAGCGGTGGCAGCAAGAGCTGCAGGACTGGCAGAGGGCAAGGCAGCATGGCCCTTGCTCTGCGCCTCTTCCTCCTGCTCCTCCTGGCCGTGGCCCTGCCTGCCAGGGCTGCCCAGGCTGCTCCGCTGCAAGCGCGGCGAGCAGGTGAGCCGGCAGCCTGGCTCCCCTTTCCCGGGACAGCGCTCCCTGCTCCTCGGGAAGTGCTGGGGATGGTTTTCCCCAGACCTTGAGGGAGGGTTTCCTCTGGGGGAGGGAGACAGCCCCCACGGGCCCTTGGCTGGCCCTGTTTCCTCCCCAGGGATGAGTCACAGGGCCTGCAAAGAGGGTGGAGAGTGTCCAGGAGCCAGCCCAGAGCTCCCCAGGCCCCTGTGCAGCTCTGGCAGTTCTGGCCTTGTCCATTCACACCTGGCCCCCACGGACTTTCCTGACCCCCTTGCAGTGCCCAGTTCCCGGAGGCAGAAGGGGATGCCAGTGCATCATGGAAATGGGTCTGGTCTTAGCTCCCTTCTAGAATTGGATCGCGACTTTGATTATTTAGAATTGTTGTTGAATGATATTACGAATGTCTTGAAGAATGCTGTTGGTAAGTTCTGAATTTCCCTTTCTAGTGACATATTAATCAGTATCCAAGTGGCAAGAGCTCGTTCATCTGCCATTTTTGTTCGAGCTTAAGTCAGGGCAGAAGGGTTCTGAAAACCTTGCCCTGCTCCTTTCTGGAGCCCTGAGTGATTGCACAGGATGACTGTCAGTGGGAGGAAGGAGCATTTAGCCGTCCATCCTCCTCCCATGTGCAATGCCACTGTGTCCTTCCGTGCGGTCTGTGCAGTCACAGAGAAAAGCAGAGAGGGAAGGGGCTGGGCCCAGGGCTGTGCCCCGGGCCTGAGCCTTTCCTGCAGCCCGAGGATCTCCTACAGTGCCACGGGTGCTGTTCTGTCCTGCCTTTCTTTGCAGCTGAACCTGTTGGTGAAGGTGGTGCGGCTTCCCAACCCATGTCCATGACTGAGCCTCTGGGAGGTGGTGAGGGTAGGTCAAGGCCTTTCCCCTGGGAGATCTGCCAGCTCAGAGCCCAAAGCTCGGCCAGGGGGGCATCGCTGCAGGTGCCAGGACAGAGCCATGCACGTGTGCGCCCTCACCCTGCGTGATCCCCTCACCGCTCCTGCAGCTCAGTGGTGCCCATGCAGCTGAGTAGAGGTGGCAGAAGCTTCTGTGGCTGTTGTGTTACAGATGTGCCTGCAGGGAGGACTCTTCCTGATCCTTCCCTCATTCCTACACAGAAGCCTGCCTCCCATCTCAGAGGTGAGTAGCATGTCCCTGTTGACCCCACAGGCTGAGCCCTGCTTCTGTGGGATCCATTAATGGGAAAAGGAGGCATGTTTTTCTAAGGTCCTCTAAAAGGAAAGAACAAAGCTGCAGGACAGAAGAAAGCCCATGAGTTATCTGAACACATGAGGCAAAGGACGAAGGAAATGCAGCAGGCAGGACAAGGTGGGTGCATTTCCCTCAGCCTTGTCCTGGGCCTCAGCAGCCGGGGGCTTTGGCTGCACATTTGGACACGCCATGCACTGCACAGCAGGAAGGGATCCATGGCAGCCTCGCTGCCCCGCTGCTGCTTCCACGCCCTGCAGGGCTGTTTCCCAGCCTGGCCTGGCTGCAGCTTCTCCCCAGCCTCTGCAGGAAGGCATTGGGCATCAGCTGCCAGGCAGCCCAAACTGCACAATGCACCTCACATCCCCTGCAATTTCCCATCTCCAGGCAAATCAGAATTGGCAGCTGTTTGGAGTACAGAAGGCCCTGGCTTAAACAAAAATTTTATAGGGATTTCCTAACCATTCTCAACCATGTCTTTGACAAGCATTGCCTCTTGAAGATTACCCATCCTCAATGGGGAACGGCACTACCTAATCCAGCTGTACCTCATCCTTTCTCCAGAAGCAGATGGAGAGGCTGTGCAGAAGAAAGGTGGTGCATTTCCGCGAGGAAGCAGTGGCTCACTGACAGCCTCTGCTGCAGGAAGGGAGGCGATGCCAGGCACAGCCACAGGAGGTAATTGCTGTGCCTCTGGGCCTGAGCCCTGCTGAGGCTTGAGCTGCCCTCTCTGCTGCTTGGCACTGCAGGCACAGCCCGGACAAGACGGGCACAGCCCAGAGGAATTGTCCCGAGCAGGCTCAGGGCACTCGGGTACTGAGCTGTCCTGCTGGGCTCCCTCCGTGGGAGACACGTCCCCAAACCTGGGAGCGGCTGCACGGGGTGCCCATGGTGGGGAAAGGGCAGAGGGGGAGAGCAAGGCTCCACTGGGTCTTGAAAGGGCTTGGCCACGTGCCCTTGGGATGGGGAAGGGGTCCCAAGGCAAAGAGAGATGGAGAGATAGAAGAAGGTGGGAAAGGCAGGAGAAAGGGCAGGAGAGTCAGAGGGACAGGGGGATAGCTGTGGCACTGCCTGCTGCAGCTTTCCCCAGGGGCTTTAGCAAGAGTTGCAGCTGTGGGAGTGAGAGCACCTAGGGCCCTGAGCTGCTTCAGCCGCCCCACCAGGGATGTTGCACAGGGCATGGAAAGAGGGTGCAGAGTGACCAGGAGCCTGCCCAGAGCTCGCCAGGCCCCTGTGCAGCTTTGGTCTTTTCCATTGACATCTGGCTCCCACAGCCTTACCCGACCCCCTTGCAGTGCCCATTTCCCAGAGGCAGACGGGGATCCCAGCATGCCCTGAAAAATGTTCTCATCTGTGCTCCGTTTTAGATGAGGTTTCTGGAAAGGCTTCTCCATTAGATGGACGGCATAAAGTTTTGAAGGCTTTGGAACCTCCTGCAGGTATGTTCTCATTGTCCCACCACGGAATAATTGTTGACAACCTTGCAGGAACCTGCTTACAGAAGCTTCTGTGGCTGTTGTGTTACAGATGTGTCTGCAGGGAGGACTTTTCCTGTTCCTTTGCTGGTTCCTTCACCGAAGCCAGGCTCTCATCGCAGGGGTGAGTAGTGTGTCCCTGCTGACCCCACAGGCTGAGTTCTGCTTTTATGATATCCATTCATAGGAAATCAAACCATGTTTTTGGAAGGTCCTCCAACAGGAAAGTACAAATCTACAACAGAGAAGAAAGCTCATGAGCCATCTGAATACATGAGGCAAAGGACGAAGGAAATGCAGCAGGCAGGAAAAGGTGGGTGTATTTCCCTCAGCCTTGTCCTGGGTCTCAGCAGCCGGGGGCTGTGGCTGCACATCTGGACACGCCGTGCCCAGCACAGCAGGAAGGGATCCATGGCAGCCTCGCTGCCCCGCTGCTGCTTCCACGCCCTGCAGGGCTGTTTGCCAGCCTGGCCTGGCTGCAGCTTCTCCCCAGCCTCTGCAGGAAGGCATTGGGCATCAGCTGCCAGGCATACCAAACAGCAGCACGGACCTCAGATCGCCTGCGATTCCCCTGTCGCCAGTCAAATCAGAAGGGGCAGCTGTTTGGAGTACAGAGGGTCTTGGCTTCACCAAAAATTTTCTAGGGATTTCTTGCTTCTTAACCATGTCTTTGACAAGCATTGCCTCTTGAAGTTTCCCCATCCTCAAAGGGGAACAACCCCACCTGACCCAGCTGTACCTAATCCTTTCTCCAGAAGCAGATGGAGAGGCTGTGATGAAGGCTCAGTTTCCCGGAGGAAGCAGTGGCTCATTGACAGCCTCTGCTGCAGGAAGGGAGGCGATGCCAGGCACAGCCACAGGAGGTAATTGCTGTGCCTCTGGGCCTGAGCCCTGCTGAGGCTTGAGCTGCCCTCTCTGCTGCTTGGCACTGTGGGCACAGCCCGGACAAGACGGGCACAGCCCAGAGGAATTGTCCCGAGCAGGCTCAGGGCACTCGGGTACTGAGCTGTCCTGCTGGGCTCCCTCCGTGGGAGACACGTCCCCAAACCTGGGAGCGGCTGCACGGGGTGCCCATGGTGGGGAAAGGGCAGAGGGGGAGAGCAAGGCTCCACTGGGTCTTGAAAGGGCTTGGCCACGTGCCCTTGGGATGGGGAAGGGGTCCCAAGGCAAAGAGAGATGGAGAGATAGAAGAATGTGGGAAAGGCAGGAGAAAGGGCAGGAGAGTCAGAGGGAAAGGGGGATAGTGTGGCACTGCCTGCTGCAGCTTTCCCCAGGGCTTTAGTAAGAGTTGCAGCTGTGGGAGTGAGAGCACCTAGGGCCCTGGGCTGCTTCAGCCACCTCACCAAGGGTGTCGTACAGGGCATGGAAAGAGGGTGCAGAGTGACCAGGAGCCTGCCCAGAGCTCCCCAGGCCCCTGTGCAGCTTTGGCCTTGTCCATTGACATCTGGCTCCCACAGCCTTACCCGACCCCCTTGCAGTGCCCATTTCCCAGAGGCAGACGGGGATCCCAGCATGCCCTGAAAAATGTACTCATCTCTGCTCTGTTCTAGATGAACTTTCTAGGAAGATTTCTCCATTAGATTGGCTAAATAAAGTTTTGAAGCCTTTGGAGCCTCGTACAGGTTTGTTCTCATTGTCCCACCACGGAATAATTGTTGACAACCTGGCAGGAACCTAGTTACAGAAGCTTCTGTGGCTGTTGTGTTACAGATGCGTCTGCAGGGAGGACTTTTCCTGTTCCTTTGCTGGTTCCTTCACCAAAGCCAGGCTCTCATCGCAGGGGTGAGTAGTGTGTCTCAGCTGACCCCAGAGGTTGAGCCCTTCTTCTGTGGGATCCATTCATAGGAAATGGAACCACTTTCTCTTAAGGTCCTCTGAGAGGGAAGAAGAAAGCCACAGGGCACAAGGAAGCCGATGAGCCAAATAACATCCTTAAACAAATGGTGGAGGAACTGCACAAAGAGAATGGTGAGAGCATTTCCCTCAGCCTTGTCCTGGGGCTCAGCAGCCGGGGGCTTTGGCTGCACATCTGGACACGCCGTGCCCGGCACAGCAGGAAGGGATCCATGGCAGCCTCGCTGCCCCGCTGCTGCTTCCACGCCCTGCAGGGCTGTTTGGCAGCCTGGCCTGGCTGCAGCTTCTCCCCAGCCTCTGCAGGAAGGCATTGGGCATCAACTGACAGAGAGCCCAAACTTCACCATGGATCCCCTGCCTTTTCCCAGTGTCTGAGCACATCCTGAGGTGTGGCTGCTTGGCAGAGGGAGGGCCATAGGAAGCCCCAAAGACCTGTGGGGATCAGGATTTTCCTGATTCTTATCCATGTTGTGGACACGTATTGCCTCCTGGATGTGCAATGATTGCGTCCCACCAAGCCTCTTCCTTTCTCAAGGGATGGACAGAGAGGCTCTGTGGAAGGTGGCATTTCCTGCAGGAAGGGAGGCGATGCCAGGCACAGCCACAGGAGGTAATTGCTGTGCCTCTGGGCCTGAGCCCTGCTGAGGCTTGAACTGCCCTCTCTGCTGCTTGGCACTGCGGGCACAGCCCGGACAAGACGGGCACAGCCCAGAGGAATTGTCCCGAGCAGGCTCAGGGCACTCGGCTACTGAGCTGTCCTGCTGGGCTCCCTCCGTGGGAGACACGTCCCCAAACCTGGGAGCGGCTGCACGGGGTGCCCATGGTGGGGAAAGGGCAGAGGGGGAGAGCAAGGCTCTAGTGGGTCCTGACAGAGCTTGGCTATGTGCCCTTGGGCTGGGGAAGCTGTTTCTTGGGCAGGTTGGCAAACAGGAGGGCGGGACAGAGGTTGGGAGCAATAGCTGTGGCACTGCAGATTTCCCCGAGCATTTAGTGAGGGTTTCCTGTGTGGCAGCGAGAGAGCCCCAGGGCCCTGGGCGGCCCCAGCTGCCCCTCCAGGGATGTTGCACAGGGACTCCAAAGTGTCTGGAGAGTGATCAGGAGCCACAGGCTCCCACAGCCTTACCCCACCCCCTTGCAGTGCCCAATTCCCCAAGTCAGAAGGGGAACCCAGCACATCATGGAAATGGTTCCGTAGAATCTCTGCTCCCTTCTAGATTGGGATCATGACTTGGCTTATTTGGAAATGATGGTAAATGGTGGTTTGAAGATGTTGTCAGATGCTGGAGACAAGTTCTCAACGTACCTTTCCTGACAGAATAATCAGTGTCTATGTGGCAAAAGCTCACTCATATGGCATTTCCTTTAAGTTCCTCTAAAGGTTGTTCAGTTCTGGAAACTTTGCCCTGCTCCCTTCTGGAGCCCTGAGGGATCCCACAGGATGACTGTCAGTGGGAGGAAGGAGCATTTAGCTGTCCATCCTTCTTCTGTGTGCAATGTCAGTGTGTCCTTCTGTGTGCACTGTGCAGCCACGGAGAGGAGAAGAGAGGGAAGGGGCCGGGCCCAGAGCTGTGCCCCGGGGCTGAGCCTTTCCTGCAGCCTGAGGATCTCCTACAGTGACACAGGTGCTGTTCTGTCCTCCCTTTCTTTGCAGCTGAACCTGTTGGTGAAGGTGGTCTGGCTTCCCAACCCACGTTCAGGATTGAGCCTCTGGGACATGGCGAGGGTAGGTCAAGGCCTTTCCCCTGGGAGAGCTGCCAGCTCAGAGCCCAAAGCTCGGCCAAGGGGGCATCGCTGCAGGTGCCAGGACAGAGCCATGCACGTGTGTGCCCTCGCCCTGCGCGATCCCCTCACACCTTCTGCTCAGGCCTGGCAGCTATTTGGAGGAAGGTGGGCCCTGGCCCAGCCCCAAAAGGCCAGATGGTTTTGAATCTTATCCCCATTTTGATAAGCCTGATGTCCTAAAGATGCCACCAAAAGAAATCCGAAATTGTTCCATCTGATGCAGCTGAACTTTTTCCTTTTTCAAGTGATGGAGCAAAAGGCAGGACAGAAGGCAGTGTTTCCCCAAGCAAGCAGAGGCCGACTGGCAGCCCCTGCTGCAGGAAAGGAGGAGATGCCAGACATGGGCACAGGCACAGGAGGTAATTGCTCTGCCACTGTCAGCCATTTAGCAGGGCTGTGTGGTGGCAGCTCTTTCCCCCAGGTCCTGCCCATGTATGGCCCAGCAGCAGCCAAAGATGGAGGCACCTCTGGAGCCTTGGAAGCCTCTGGAGCTCGTTCACAGCCCCAGGGACAGGGGACCCGTGCACCAATGTCCCTCCCGCTGCAGCTGTTCCGGAGCTGGCCCTGAGTGCCCATAGGCCCAAGGCACAGGAGCAGCCCTGAGCGGGAGCCCTGCCGCGAGCCCAGGGCCAGAGCCAGCCTTGGCTCCCGACTGGGCAGGGGCTGCACTGGGTCCTGACAGGGCCTGACTCTGTGCCCTGGGGCTGGGGGAGCTGTCACGGGGCAGGGAGGGCCAGGGCTGGCAGTGGCTGCTCAGGGATGCCTTTGGCCCGTGTCCCTCCAAGCAGCCACTGCCCAAGCAGCTGCGCTGCCCCCGGGCTCTCCTCCCGGCCTGCTGGGCATTGTTGGGTGGCACAGCCTGTGCCAAGCAGCAGCAAGGTGCCTGCAGGCCCCAGCTCTGGGGGAAACGGAGAACATCCTGCCCGCATCCACCGTGCTGCCAGCTCAGCACTGCAGCACAGCACGGGCTGACGCTCCCCATTGCTCCCACAGGTGCGGCCAGCCCCACCACACGTGTTCTGGATTCCCAGAAGGGCCCTGGAAGGGGTTTCTGGATAGGATTAATAGCAGGCCTGCTTTTTTTGGAGCTTATTTTCATCTTATGCTGTGTCCAAATTTGGACTTGCTGGAAGAGAAAAGGGTGAGTGTTTTGTTCACCTTTCCCTCAAACAGCTTCTTTTAAAAGTCTAATGTTGTAGACAGGAAATGTTCCCAGAGAGGCTGCTGTGGGGTTGTTGCCAGTCTGTGATTGTCCAGAGAAGCTGGGGAGCCTTGCCAGCTCTGGGCGCTGCTGTGCAGGAGGCTCCCTGTGTGCCACTGGCAGCTGGGGCCTCAGCCACCTCCTCTCTCCACAGGGATGCCTCTGCAGATTCACAAGACTGGCCAAATACCCCAGCCAGGGGGAACTGGTCCTGTCATCTCGCATCTCCGTGCCCGTGTCTGTTGTCCCTTCCACGGCTGCATTACCAGCTCATTGCTAGGGACAGCTTGTTGGTATCACCACCCAGAGCAGGAGCCTCTGTCCCCAAAGGTGCTGCCCCTGGTGTCCAGCCAGGCCAGGAGGTGCAGCCCTCCTACCAGGGAAGGGCCTGAGCCTGGCAACATCTTTGGGGTTCCGCTCAGGTGTGTCTGTGCTACCACCAGCTCTGGCGGAGCTGCTTGTCTGGGCACTGCCAGGGCTGGGCAGACAGCAGCTGAGCATGGGGCTCCTGAGACAAAGCAGCCCCATTTTGTCTTTGTTTTACATTTATACACAGCAGAAGATTTTAGAAATATTTAGAAACATTTTTTGTAGAAAAATATCCCTAAATATTTCTTCCCTTTTCCTATTGTAGTTTTGGATTTTTCAAAGTAGTTTTAGAATTCTGAAAAATTTGGAACACTTTTATGCTTGCCGAATAAAAAATAAAACTGCATTTAATTGGTGATCATTACTCTTAGATGAACTAAGTCATCACAAGACACCCAGTGTACTGGAGAGGCTCTTTTCCCACTGGAGATTTTTACCTAGTGACAACAACAGACTTAAAGCCCTTTCACTGATAATTTCCGGGATTTCTTACCAGCTCATCTCTCAGTCTTCAGAGGCAAACTTTGAGCACAGTGGGCATCTCCTGCTGTGCAGGAGGGTCTCTGTGAGCCAGCTGACACCGGGGCCTCTTTTGCGGAGATAAACGCAACTCCACGACTTTGTGAAAGTTGTAAAGTTGGTATGTTTATTACTGCGCTGGATGCATGTGGAGATTCCTCTCCTTAAAAGACATGCATACCTCTGGGAACTCCAGATCCTTTTTTATCACCCTCTCAAATAGATATGCATCCAATTTTACGATAGGTTCCTACATATTCATTTTTACAAATTTGGTGTGACATTTACCGCTAGTTAATCTTTATCAGGAAGAATTCCCAGGTCAGGTTGGCCTGTTCTCATAGCAGTTCCTCTGTCTCTGTGTCCCCTGCCAGCCCCTTATCTCTGTCCTTGACTGAAGCAGTTTCTCTGAGCCTAGGCTTTTTACCAGTCAGACTAAACAGCTATGTTTTCCAACTACGGACTTAACTCAAAGATGTACATTTCACCTAAATGAAAATGGATTTCTACTCTGGAAAATTTCTACTCTGTCTCTTTCCCCCCCTGTCCTAGAAAATAAGTAAATTCTTTTATCTAATGCAAATCCCTATGACAATAAGTGTCTCTTAATGCTTTACCATGTACGTTTGATAAGGAGGTTAACACAGCTGTTTGCTGTAGTATTCTCCAATATCACATTAGCAATATAATGGATAACCCTAAAATTAGCTTATTCCAGCTAATATTAACAAAACTACAATGGGATGACACATTTTATTAAGGATTCCATTGTCAGTTGGTGACCACCCAAAGATCACATTCCACCAGTGATGATCTGCAGTTTGCTTTACTCTTTGCAGAATTCTGGTTATTTCTTTGGTATCATGAGAGACAGTAATTAGGGCTTTATCTGTTTTCAGGAATTTCCTTCGAGATCTGCAGTAGGTCTTGGTGCTTAATTAATTGTTTTATCAATGTAAGGTCCATCCCAACAGGAGTTGGTGATAGTCTGTGTTACATTGTGTAATTGGTTTCAATCAACTGGTGGGATGTCAGGGGGGCCATGTACAAAAAATCACACCCGATAATCTTAACAACATTGCAAATACAAAAATTAAAATTATTTCTTCTAGACAAAATAATATTGTTGTTATCAATTTTTACAGCAGCACAAGCAGTTCTCAGGCACACATAACTTTTACTAGTATATATGAGCACAGTTTTCTGATCAGTGACTGCATGAATCTCAAAGTGGCAAATACTCTGTTCAGTGTCTAGACACACATTTGGGCATTAATTGTATTGCTTTCACAAATGAATCCCAGTTGTTCTCTAGTAATGCAGGATTCTAACTTTACTGTTTGCCTCTTTTCATTCACCTTTCCAGCCCACACCCTATGTTCTGAAGGGTAGAGCACTGTTTTTTCATTATTTAATCCCAGTGCAGTGATGAGGCGGATAACATAATCAGTGGCATTACGTATGGTAAGAACAAAGGCAGTGGCCACATTAGAAGCAGGATCATTGGTGAAATTTACTATAGTCCACCAGGATTGAAACTTCTTTACAAAATCAATCACATTATCCCAGACAACTTCCCAAATTTCAGCTGGAAAATTACCTTCACCCCCTTCCCGTATGATCAGAGCTGCTGTTGCCTGCATCTATAACTGTGCTTGTATACAACTGAAAGCTAAAGACACATTATTTCCAACTGTACCAAGTGCTTCTAATATTACCCTGTGGTCTTGGCTCCAAGCCTTTTCCCACTTTGGCAGTACTTTGGAAACCTGCCACTGGCTAGTTCCTAATGCCAATAGAGCTGACTGTTAAGGCTGCTTCAATTTTGCTAGGTCACCTGCTGCAGTGGCCAGCTTATTCATCAGTATTTCTGAATCAATTCCATTTAAAACTCTCAATCCATTCCCTAACATCCAAGTTAGATAATTTCTTATTCTGCTTCTGAGCTATATCTCTCTTTGTAACCACCTTGTGCAGCCCTCAAAGGATGTTCTTCAGAAAGAGGAGCAGGCTGGTTGGATTTTTGAGATGTTAATTTGCACTAGCAACTCAACACGTTTGAGAGACCATTCTGGATTGAACAACAGTTGTTTTCACTTACATTCTTCCCTACGTAGGGGCCTGTTTCTCACACTTCAGGTTCAAGTTTGGGTTGGGTCTGAACTATTTGATTACTAGTGTGGGTTGTATAAGGTCCTGCCATTGTAAAAAGTGCAGTGTTGATTTAAAATTTAAATGAGAGCTTTATAGCGTCTCGAGCTTAAAGGCAGGTCACTTCTACAGGCTGTATCAAGGAGAAATTACACCAACAGTCTGATTCACTTGGGCTATCACAAACTTCTTGGTGCCTGTATACGGGGAAGTTGAGACACTAATTTCATCTGGTTTCTCATTAGCCGTCTCATTGACTACCTAGCACTCTATTTTGATTTCTTCTCTCTTGATCTCCTGAAGTGTCCACAGTTCTCGTTCTTGCCACTCTTGCTCCTCATATACCTGATCTTCATGAATTACTACAGTGGACAGGTTTAGCTCTTTTATCTTAGAAAGTTCTCCCATGGATCCAGTATACAGATTGAAAGCTTGGGACCAAGGCCATTCAGCATTGCTTGGGATAGAGGTACTCTCTAATTCTAAGACTCCAGTTATAATTACATACAAATCAATTCTGTAATTGAAATGACAAACTACCCCTGGCTGCAATATACTCATTTTGCCTGAGTAAGTTTTAATCTCAGTTCATTGTTTCTTGATGTCCCTCTCTAAGGGGCTCCTGGGGCTTTCTTCACTCGAGAGCGATGGATCCAGGCATTCTACTCCTTGGTCTGGATTGCAGAGAAGGTGATGAGAAGCACTTGCAGTGATCTCTCTCACTGTGCATCCAAAGTCTTTTCTGCAAGAGGCTTAACATATACATAATCTCTAGACTGTATGTTATGTACTGGTCTGTCTAGCTCTTTGCTCCGAGTTCTAGCCACATGTTTTTCAATTTCTCTGAGCTGTTTGCTTAAAGCCACCATGCAGGTGGCCAGGGTTATCTCTCCAATGTGGGTGGACATTCTCTTTCATATTCCATATGGTCTTCCATAAAGCATTTCAAAAGGACTCAGCTTTTCTTTAGCTCGTGGTTTAGTCTGAATTCGCAGCAGTGCCAGTGGAAGAGCCTGGGGCCAGGGCAGATTAACATCCTGCCCCAGTCTTACAATCTGCTGCTTAATCAAATGATTCATTTTCTCCACCTGGCTGCTTGATTGCGGGTGGTATGGAGTGTGAAGTTCTCAATCTATGAATCTATGCCCAGGTGGCTACTAATCGGTGGCACTCTTTTGGAAATGAAATGTGATCCTCTATCCGAGGATATTGTGGCTGGAGCTCTGAAGCATGGTATTATTTCTTGTAATAATACCATGGTCACCTCTAGAGCTTTGACAGTTCTGGTGGGGGATGCTTCTGGCTAGCCTGAAAATGTATCTGTCAATACTAATAAATACAGATACCCCCCTTTCTCTGGGAGTTCTGAAAAGTTAATTTGCCACAGCTGTCCAGGCCCATGGCCTCTCTTAATTTGACCGAGTTTCGGCCTGGGGGTATTTTTGGGGTTTGTCTGGAGGCAAGGATCTCACTGTTGGTTTACCTGAGTAATAGTGGCAGATTAATTCTTGGCAATGATTCTTTCAATCAGATATGCATTTTAGAAAGCCTGTGGAAACTACTACTTAAAAGTCAACACTTTATTTTGATGCACTCTGTATCACTTGCAGCCTTGGTCATTTCAAAAAAGGAGCCACACTCTATAAAAGCTTTTAAGTAGTTAGGCCCCAGTGTGTTTTCTGGTGCTCTTCTTTCACTAGTGATCACAAAAATGGGAAGGGATTACTGGCTGTCTTTCAACGGCAGCCCACCCCTTGTGGTTGCATGTCTCTTTTGATTAGTACTATTATATTTTGGCTTACTTTTGAGGGAAATCTGTCCATAATTACTCCACTTTTTGCTGCTTTATTTGCCTCTCCAGCCACTAGCTCATTTCCTTCTTCCAATTCTGAGCTCACTCTCTGGTGTGCCTTAATATGCCTTTTCAGGCAGCTGAACTGCTTCCAGCAGCTGCATTGTCTCTTCTTTTTGTGAGGTTAGCAGTCCCCTCTCGTTCCAGATGGCTCCATGTGCATGCACAACTCTGAATGCATACCTCGAGTCTGTATAGATGTTTATTCTCTTTCCTTTTGCCATTTCCAAGGCACGGGTCAGGGCAATTATCGCGGCCTTCTGCGCAGAGGAGCCTGTCGGTAAGGGCCTGGAATCTATTACTTCTCTGCAGGCAGTCACTGTGTATCCAGCATGTCGCTTTCCACTGGCAACGTGGCTACTACTGCCATCAGTGAACCAGGTCTCTGTATCGTCTAGACGAGTGTCTTTAAAATTCTGGGCATCTGGAGTAAGTAGCTTCAATGGTCTCCAGGCAATCGTGGTGTACTGCTTCTCCTTAATTTCCACTGAGAAAAGAAGCTGGGTTGACAATATTAGTCACCACGATCTCTACATCATCTTGCTCTACCATGATGGCCTGGTATTTCAGAAAATTCTGTGGTGAAAGCCAGAGGCCACCCTTTGCTTCCAGTACTGCGGGCACTGTGTGGGACACTAGCACAGCCATTTTTGTCCCAGGGTAAACTTGCGTGCCTCTTGAATATTCAGCACGACTGCTGCTGCAGCTCCGAGGCAACCTGGCCATCCTTTTGCTGATGCATCTAGTTGCTTGGAGAGGTAAGCAACTGCCCTCTGATATGGACCCAAGTCCTGAGCCAATATTCCCAGGGCAATTCCCTGTCTGTCATGGGAAAACCAGAAAGAATGGTTCACTTACATCTGCAAGTCCCAAAGCTGGAGCTGACATGAGGGCACTCTTTAGCTGGTGAAAGGCCCGTGTGCCTTCCTTTGTCCACTGGAGATCTCTGTTTCCACTGGCAATAAGAGCATAGAGGAGTCTGACGAGCAGTCCATAAGTATAAACCCACAGTCGGCACAACCTTGCCATGCCTAAGAAGGTTTGGAGTTCCTTTATTGTCTGGGGTTTTGGGGTTTGGCATATGGCTCCTTGCGAGCCTGCCCTAATGTCCGTTGCCCAGCACTCACCTGGTACCCCAGGTAGATTACTTTCTCTTTCACTGCCTGTGCCTTTTCTTTGATACTCTGTGTCCTTGGGGTCCTAGAAAATTCAAAAGGCTTAGTGTCCAGGCCAGACATGCTTCCCTCGTCCGAGTGGCTACTAGAAGATCATCCAGGTACTACAAAAGCCTTCCTTCTTCCTGTGGAGCTTCCCAAAACTCCAGATCTTTTGCAAGTTGCTCCCCAAACAGAGTAGGGGAAATTTTGAAGCGCTGAGGAAACACGGGCCATGTGAGCTGGGTTTTGTGCCCACTTTTAGGGCTTTCCCATTCGAATGCAAAAATTTTCTGTCTGACTTTGTGGATATGGAGGCAAAAGAAGGCATCATTTGATTCTAAAATGGTTAACCAGATTAGCTCAGGTGTTAAATAAGTTCATAAGGTATATGGATTGGCTACCACAGGATACAGATCTTCTGTTACTTTATTGACAGCCCTCAAATCCTGTACTATCCGGTCTGACCCATCAGATTGCAGGTAAAATGGGAGTATTGAAATCAGATTGGCATTCTTTTAATAATGCTAACCGCAGAAAATTTTCAATTATTGGACTGATTCCTTCCCTGTCTTCATTCTTTAGGGGGTACTGCTGCCTAATTCTGACTTGTTGTGTCCCTTCCTTAAGCTTAATTACTATGGAGGAGGCATTTTTCGCCATCCCTTGTACACAGAGGTCCATACCCTGGGAAATACTTGACTTAGTATCTCTTCATCAATTTCCATCTCAATTTCAATAGCTGTTAAGGTTAAATTTAATACCTCAATGTACTTTTGATCATTCAGCTCCAGAGGACCCTCTCAATAAATCACTTCCTAAAAATGCCTATGCTGAATGGGGCATATACAAAAACTTATGCATACCCCATTGTTTGTTTTCCCAATTCCCCAGCCACCTCCTCCCTTCACAGGGATGATTCTGCAGCTTCACAAGACCTGTCAAATAACTCAGGCAGGGAAAACTAGACCTGTCATCTCTCATTTCTATGCCAGTGTCCGTTGTCCCACGGCTGCGCTACCAGCTTATTGCTGGGGACATGCTGTTGCCACCACCACCCAGAGCAGGACGCCCTGTCCTCAGAGGTGCTGGCCCTGCGTGAGAGTCTGTCCTAATTTTCCCTCATCTGCCTCACGATCGTCTTTGGGAGACCACTGAAGAGAAGACCCCCCCATCTATATCTGGCTCTGAAGGAGAAAAGTCACACGCCACGGACCCTGAGACCTGAAAGCTCAGTTTTGAGCTGTTGTTTCCACAGGAGTGTTTGCTGTATGCTAAGAAGAAGACACCATGCCCCGTTTGCAACAATAGCAGCTTTGGAAGCTGTCCCACCTCTCGGCCCGGCTGGACTTCTCCTGAGTTTCAGGTGGTCTCCCATAGAAGACCCTTGCCTGTTTTACAACCACCGTGACAGACAGACGGAGATGTGAGAAGCTTTTCCATCAAGGACTGAGACATGAAACTCCAAAAAAGGCCCCTCTGCTCCTTCCAAGGACTGGGACTGAAACCCCCAGCCCGGGGGAGGTGTGTGGGGAGGCAAGCTGACCAAAGCGAGATGTTTGCCTGCAGATTGTGACCACTGGAGCAAGAAAACAATGGCTCTCATTTACTGCTGAGAACACCGACTACCTGTTACATCTATCAAGCTCATTTACTGCTGAGAACATGGACTACCTGTTACATCTGTTCCCTATTGTATCTGTTTCCCCCCTCCTCGCAATTTTCAGTAATAAAAACCTCTGAGTTAGCTAGCGCCTTTGAGATCTCCCCAGCGTAGCAGGCAGACCCTCAGCTGGACTGCACCAAAGTTGGTACAGTTGGTACAGTTGGTACAGTTCGTCTCTGAGTTGGTAGCTATATCCCCCCTCTCTCTCTCTCTCTTTCTCTCTCTTTTTCTCTCCCTTAATCCCTCTATCACATTTTTGCTGTAGTTATTTCAATAAAACTGCATTTGATTTGATTATCACTGCAAACCCCCTTGTACCGTGTTGGTGTTTTGCACTCTGAGATCATTCCTACGAACCATCAGGTCATCTGTCCACTAGGACAGACCCTGACACCTTGGCAACCAGAAGCACAGGGAGCACAAACAGACACAGCCAGGAGGCCCAGCAGCTCTTTCCTGAGGGCCCATTTCATGCAAGAACTGGCCCTCAGAATATTAAACAAAATAAAAATAAAAGGGTTGGGGGAGGAGGCGTTGAGGTGGCCTCACAGGTTCAACTCTGCACTCTGCTTTTGTCACCAGCATTACCCAAGTTCCTGTACTTTTTTCCTGGAGAATTTGCAGTCAACAGAGCTTCACTCCCTCTCATCAAATCAGTCTTAAGGCCAGCTTCAGGCTGGGTCTTTCATTTAGACTCGAGCACTGACTGGGGTCCAGGCAACAAAAGAACATTAGCTGCAGGCCACCCATACAGCTTTTCATATTAATGAGCACAAAGCCTTTATTTCCGCAAGCTCAGGGATGCTGGGGGGATCTTTGCACCATCAGGCCGAAGTACAAGGCTCTGGATCCTCCAAAGGAACAGGGCCAGCCCCCTTGAGTGGGAGAAGGTGCGACCTCAGTTGCAGCCCCGAGTGCCTCTTGTGGGCCAGGGCACGGCCCTGGCTGTAAATGTGTTGGGCTGCAGCACAGGGCCATGGCGGAGCTCAGCACCCTCATCAGAGCCCAGGGCCACGACCCTTCCCTGCTGGGACACGAGTCTGCCCCGGCCCGGCCCGGCCTGAGCAGCCCAGCCTGGCCCCAGGGGATGAGCTCCGCCTGTCCGCTGTGCCCGCAGGCCGGGCCCAAGGCTTTGCAAGAGGCTTTCTCCCAGCTTTGCAAAACCTCGGCCAAGTGACCCTTTGCTGTGCTGAGAAGAGTAAAAAACCCCCTCAAATGTAACCCCGCTGCACACCTCATAAGGGATCCCTGCACAGGTTCGAAGAGGCCATCAATACTCCTTTGTGATTCATGAGTGACCTCAGCACCCCTCAGCAGGGACCCCAAAATATCCATGCCTGCCTCATGGGGCCAGGGCTCAGATGATGCCAGGGAAGGAAATGTGTCCTCGGCCCAGGGACACTCAGCATGGGCTCCCCCAGCCTTCAGGGCCACCTCACTGGTCACAGCAGCCCCTGCCTGTCTCCTGCCTGCACACACCGTGGGCATCCACGGCTGCTCCTGGCCATGGAGCTCAGCCTGTGCTGCTGCGGGGTGGCCTTTGCGGCTGTTACGATCTGGACAGAGCTGTGACAACACCATTTCTTTATTGAAATATAAAATGTGGGCCAAGCCCTACCCTGGCAGACAGGGGCTGCCCACATTCACTCCTGGCTGGGAAACAGGGCTTGCGGGCTCTGGGGCAGAGGGTCTTGTTTTGGAGGGGAAAACGAATTTGGAATGTGAGAAGGCCTTCTGATGGTGTTGCAGCCACGGCAGGGCAGATAAGGGCATAAGTGGAGACCTGGGATAACAGGTCAAGTTCTCTTTGCCCGAGTTGCTAGGCCTCTCTTCTGAAGATGCACAGGAGCACCTGTGGAGAGAGGAGGTGGCTGAGGCCCCAGCTGCCAGTGGCACACAGGGAGCCTCCTGCACAGCAGGGCCCAGAGCTGGCAAGGCTTCCCAGCATGGCTGGAGCTGCTGGCACAGCTTGGCCCAGCTGCACAGCTGCCCCTCAAGGCCGTGGCGAGCAGGGCACGGCTCTGGGCAGGCTCCCTGGCCAGGAGCGGGCCCCAGAGCACCTCTGCCTTTCAAGGGCAATCTAATCCCTGCTCTTTCTCCTCCACATTTTGCTTTGCCTCTGCCCTGTTTTTGGCCAGGAAGCCTCAGCGGGAGCGAGCACTGGCTGCAGCCCCAGCAGATCTTAAGCCCATGCTTCAGCTTGGGCTCCCTGCCAGCTGATGCCAAATGCCTTCCTGCAGAGGCTGGGGAGAAGCTGCAGCCAGGTCAGGCTGGGAAAAAGCCCTACAGGGTATGGAAGCAGCAGCAAGGCAGTGAGGTTTCCATGGATGCCCTCCCACTGTGCTGGGCACCGGGGGTTGGACATTGTGATGCTGTAGAACCACACGGCTCTGTGACCCCAGAGCCTGCTGTGACCTCACATCCTGCTGTGACCTCATGGCCTGCTTGGGGATGGACCTCATGGCTGGAATTTTCCTTCTCTGGGAGGGAGGTCATGCTTGCCTGGCTGTTGTGTCCAAGGGCTGGCCTTGCCTCCCCAAGCTGAGCTCACTGCTCTGTGTTCTGGGCACTGGCACAGGAAATCACATCCAATGATTTCTCAGCTCCTCAGGCACTGTCAGCAACATCCCAGCATGCTGAGGAGTAAGTGATCTCTGGCTGGAGACAAGTTCCACATTCCCTCCTGTCAGCAGCTTCCCAGCCGGAAATTTGGCACCTTGGGTGGGCCATAGCTAACACAGTCCTCTGGCTTCATAGGAAAGGTGAAGCCTTTACTTCACCATTTGCTCTTCATGTGCAATTTAAGGCACTGCTTCCTTTTGTGGTCCTCAAAGGACACAGTGAATAAAACAGGGGGGAAAGTCACCCAACCTCTTCAATGCTTGGATATGCCAAAAAAAAACCTTGAGGAGCATAGGGTGGGTGTGTGCAGTCTGACCAAGCCAGAGCCCTTCCATGATTGTGTGGCTGCCTCAGTGACACGGTGCCAGAGTTCTTCAGCCTGGGCTGCTCCCAGCACTGTCACCAGGAGGGGGCTGCCTCCAAAAAGCCACACAATTTGGGTGCTGCTATAGGTCACATTTGCTCTATGGCACAGGTGGAATGCTTCAAGGGCAGGGACAAGGAACAAGGAGAGGTCTTCTTTATGACTCCCAAAGGTGTTTATGCCCAGGAAGGTCAGGCTCAGAAAGACATGAGTCCAGGCTCTAGAAGGGGTTTTTCAACAAGGGGAGGTTCAAGAGGAGGGTACAAAACTTTAACAAATTGGGAGAAACCTGGGGAGAAGCATAAGGCAGGGAATACAGTGTTGAAACCAATTGGGAATTACAGGGGAGGGGAAGAGTTTAAACAAACCAATGAGACCTCAAGGGATACAAAAATGACAGGGAAGTTTCTGGAGAAAGGGGCAGGCATGAGGAGGGACTGAGCATGTTCATACTGGGAGAAGGAACAGGTAACATTCAGGAACAAAGGGCAGGTTATTGGGAAGATGGAAAACTGGGGCAAAACCAACAAGAGAGGTGCAAAATAACAATCCATTAAGGATAAAATATGCTATAACAATACAAGAGATGGGGCGGGGGGGTGGGGGTTTGAACTGACCATTGAAACTGAATTGCAGTTGAAAACACAATAGAGACACACTGCAACACCCCAGTGTGGTAGTCTGTTATTTTACAGTTTGTTCTTCTGTAGTAAGTTTTAAATACTCCTTGTTGTACGTTTGTAATGTTTCATTCCACGTATCCCACTTGGTTTCTCTGGTGGTTCAGTCCTGAGTTGTTTATTCACCAAGTATATGTCAATGCCCCTGTCCATCAAAGACAGCACAGCCTTTTGTTCTGGTGTGTACCCTGTAGTTCATCCCTTCCTCAAAACAAGATTGGATTTCAAGGTTTGCTCCTTCCCCTTGTTGGTTTCTGTTGGATAGCCCTTGCCCTGCACTCCTTCCCTAATGCCTTCCCCTTGGTAAAAAGTTGTGTCCTCCCCTTCTTCTCTCTCTTCCTTAAAAATCAGTTATTGTCAGTTGTCCCTGACTCCTCTGGGGACACAAACCTTCCTTAGAACTCAAACAAGTGATCTCTCTCGGTTCCTTCACCTCAGTCCCTCGTACTGGGTTGCTGCTGTGTCACCCGTGCCACAGGTGTCGGCTGCAGGGAGCTGCAAGCCCCTGTACGCACCGCCAGCCGGGAAGGTCCCTGTAGGGATCCAGGGGCAGCCTCTCTTGTGACTGTCCATGGGACTCAGGCAGTGAGCTGGCCAGAGAACATATTGCCTGTGACCCAGCCGCAAAGTTACACCCCAGTGCATAAGGGAAGAGCTAGAGACGGCACCACTCTGGACTTCTGCCATGCCCTGGACACATCAGCCCTGCCCTGCATCCTTGTCCCTCCTTTGGTGAGCTGTGGATCTGATGAAGGCACAGTTTGGAGAATGAGCAATTGCCTGGCTGGTCACATCCAGGGGGTTGTGGTCAATGCCTCAGAGGCCCGATGGACGTCAGTGACCAATGGTGTCCCTCAGGGTGACAGCAGAAGCTCCCTGGACACTGGGGACTCAGTGTCCTGGTGGTGCTGCTGGACAAGAGAGCTGGAGGTGCCTCCAAAGCAGAACTGTTGTGATTGCCCAAGTCTTTCAGACTTGCTCAGTGAATGAGGAGCTGATTGAAGTGAAAAGATACTGAGAAACCACACAGTCCCTTCCCTGGGAAGAAACATTTCCCCATCCAAACTTCCTCTCTTTATCCCACTCCAAGAGGAACAGACATGTATATACATCTATCTATCTATCTATCTATCTATCTATCTATCTATCTATCTATCTATCTATCTATCTATCTATCTATCTATCATTCTATCTATCTATCTATCTATCTATCTATCTATCTATCTATCTATCTATCTATCTATCTATCTATTTCTGTCTTAGTTATTTAACTATCCAGCGATCTAATATCTACCTGTCTTCCTATATATCTATCCATCTATCTATCTGACAAAATAATTTCAGCTTTAAATTAAATCTCTTTATTTATCCTTATCCTTTGAAATAGAGTTTGGAAAGTAGTATTTTTATACAATTGCATTTATCAAAGACTTTAATTAACAGATGCTTTTAATCTCTCCCTCATGAAACTGCAGTAAATTCCTCCCTGACTGACATTCATGAGTGCCTGCTCTCAGGGAGGGATCAGAAGGTCCTGTCCAGTGGGTGGGAGCAGATGTATGCCCTCTTCTCCAGGATCTGCTTTCCAGCTTTTTTAATGGAATCATCCAGGTTTTCATTGGCATTACTGGAGAAAGAGAGAAAAGTCAACTAAGGGAGCATAAAGAGCCGTTGTAAATTTCTTTCAAGAAGTGTTTTTGAGTACGAGTGCAAGAGTGAGTGCCAGGAAGAAACTGAACATTCTCTTCTGAAGAAGATTGATTATTACAGACTGAGCTTTGGAGAGCCAATGCACAGCTGGTCAGTACTTCCCCCAGAGTCCAAATCCCTCGTTTCTATCAGTCACTTGACAGGAGTATATACATAAAATATAGATTTTATATTGCTCAATAAAGAACCCTGGCAGTTTGCTTTAGCTATGAAGTGAAGAGACTCTTCTCAACAGGTTCCGGCTCTGCTGCTTGTTTGAATTAAAAGTAGAGAAAAACGCTTCTGTTGGTCACATAAACCAACAAAAGTTTTATGAGTGTGTGAAAGGCATAAGACGGTAAAACTCATTCCATTTTATAGTACTTACAGTCTCTTAATTCAGCCATGGGATAATTGGGCCATCATTCACTATACCAAAAAACTGGAATAGGCACTGGAAAACAAGTTAGTTTCAAAACTAAGTTTAGAAAAAGTGAATGAATTTCATAAAGAAAAACATGTAGAAAAAACATAGGAATTTAAACTTCTCCAAGCCCTTTGATAATAGAGCCCTGATTCCCAGTCATGTCCAGTGCAGCCTCAGCTGTCCCTTTGAGGCCAGAACTGCCAACGCTCAGGGCTGGGATGAGCCTTCACCCAGAACTGGCTCCAAGACTGATTGGGAATCAATCCAGAACAGGGCTCACAAAAAGAGCAAAGTTTCACGGCCAAATCCAAACCTTCATCAGGCTGGATTTGTTTTAACACTGAACTGGAGCATATTTGCTTGTGCTGCAACACCGTTGCCATTAAACTTTACATGAGCTACAAAATAAGCATTGCCCTGTCCTGAACTGTGCTGCCCAAACACTGCTGAGAACTTGCTGTGCCTCTGCCCTGTGCCCCTGGGGCTGCTCTTGGCCAGGCAGCCTCAGTGGGAGCCAGCACTGGCTGCAGCCCCAGCGGGCCCCCCAGGACAAGGCCCAGCAATGAGGAGGCCAATGAAAGCTCAGGGCAGCAGCAGAACCGTCCCCAGAGTTCTTTGGACAACCATGGACTGGCCACAACTCCACAGCAGCACGACTACGAGTCAGGCTACCAATGCTATGGAGCAAAGTTATAAGAAAACTGTGGAGAAAAATCAGCAACTGACCGTCTGATCTCATACAGCTTGCGAATGCCAAGATAGCAGCCTAGCAGCACAAGTGGCACAGTGAACACTATCACCACTGTGCCTATCATGCATTTCCTGCGAACATCCTGGGGACAGACAATTCTTGGGAGGCGCATTGGATCTGGGCCATATATTCCTGCTTCAGTGACAACATCTGTGGGAGCAATGGGGAACGTCAGCCCGTGCTGTGCTGCACTGCTGAGCTGGCAGCACGGTGGATGCGGGCAGGACGTTCTCCGTTACCCCCAAGGCTGGGGCCTGCAGGCACCTTGCCACCCCTTGGCACAGGCTGTGCCACCCAACAAAGCCCAGCAGGCCGGGAGGAGAGCCCGGGGGCAGCACAGCTGCTTGGGCAGTGGCTGCTTGGAGAGACACGGGCCAAAGCCATCCCTGAGCAGCCACTGCCAGCCCTGGCCCTCCCTGCCCCGTGACAGCTCCCCCAGCCCAGGGACACACACCCAGGCCCTCTCAGGACACACTGGAGCCTTGCCCTCCCCCTCTGCCCATTCCCCACCATGGGCACCCCATGCAGTGGCTCGATGGTTTCAGGACATGTCTCACATGGAGGGACCCCAGCAGAACTACTCAGCCAGGCTGAGCCTGGCACAGCAATCACCTTCTGTGGCACTGTCTGGCATCTCCTCATGTCCTGTATACGTGGCTAGCACGGGTACATTGCGTCCTCCAGGATGTGCTGCCTTCTGGAAAGACTTTTGGTCCATCTCTGGAGAAAGGAAAAGGGACAGCCAGATCAGGTAGAGCCATTGCCCAGTGGGGAGGTGGCATCTTCAAGGAGTATCACTTGGGAAAGACATGGATAAGGATCAGGGAAAGGCCAAGGCCCTTGGGGCTGCCTCAGGGCCCTCCCTCCTCCAAATATCTGCCCCACCGGATCTGCCCAGAGACCAAGAAATCCCAGGCCCATGGTGCAGTTTGGGCTCTCACTTAGCTGATGCCAAATGCCTTCCTGCAGAGGCTGGGGAGAAGCTGCAGCCAGGCCAGGCTGGCAAACAGCCCTGCAGGGCGTGGAAGCAGCAGCGGGGCAGCGAGGCTGCCATGGATCCCTTCCTGCTGTTCCAGGCACAGCATGTCCCGATGTGCAGCCAAAGCCTCCGGCTGCTGAGCCCCAGGACAAGGCTGAGGGAAATGCACCCACCATCGAGCCTCTCCAGGTCAATCAGGATTTGGTCCAGTTGTTTGGATGCCTCCAGGAGCACATTCTGTTTTGTAGGTTTTTTCTTCCCTCTCAGAGGACCTTAAGAGAAAATATTTCCATTTCACCAGGAATAGATCCCACAGATGCAGGGCTCAGCCTGTGGGGTCAGCAGGGACACACTACTCACCCCTGCGATGGGAGCTGGGCTTGTGTGCAACATCCACCAAAGGACCTGGGAAGATCCTTCCTGCAGACACACCTGTAACTCAAGAGCCACAGAAGCTTCTGTCATACAGTTCCTGCCAGGTTGTCAATGAATATTCTCTCAGAACTTACCTGCAGAAGCTCCCATGGGTTCCAAACCATCTTCCATCCCAGCTGCTGGCAAAGCAATGGCACCACTCTCATCTGGAAGGGAGCACAGACCAGACCCATTTCCATGGTGTGCTGGCATCCCCCTCTGCCTTTGGGAACTGTGCACTGCAAGGGGATCGGGTAAGGCGGTGGGAGCCAGATGTGAATGCACAAGGCCAAAGCTGCACAGGGGCCTGGGGAGCTCTGGGCAGGCTCCTGGTCACTCTGCACCCTCTTTGCAGGGCCTGTCTGACATCCCTGGAGGGCAGGCACTGACGCACAGCCAAGATGGCAGCTCAAGCCTCAGCAGGGCTCAGGCCCAGAGGCACAGCAATTACCTCCTGTGACTGTGCTGGGCATCACCTCCCTTCCTGCAGCAGAGGCTGCCAATGAGCCCCTGCTTCCTGCAGGAAATGCTGTTTTCAGCACAGCCTTTCGGTTCATCTCTGGAGAAAGAAAAAGAGACAGCTAAATTAGGTGGGTATGTTCCCCTTTCTGGGAGGTGGCATCTTCAGGAAGCAATACTGGTCAAACTGATGGATAAGGAGCAAGAATTCGTAAAAACTTTTGGGATTGGCCAGGGTTCACCGTTCTCTAAATTGCTGTCATTCCTGATCTCCCCATGGTCCAGGCAATTGCAGGGGATCTCAGGGCTTGTATGAACCATGTTGCAGTTTGGTCTGCCTGTCAGCAGATGCCAAATGCCTTCCTGCAGAGGCTGGGGAGAAGCTGCAGCCAGGCCAGGCTGGCAAACAGCCCTGCAGGGCGTGGAAGCAGCAGCGGGGCAGCGAGGCTGCCATGGATCCCTTCCTGCTGTGCTGGGCACGGCGTGTCCAGATGTGCAGCCAAAGCCCCCGGCTGCTGAGCCCCAGGACAAGGCTGAGGGAAATGCACCCACCACGGTGCCTCTCCAGGTCATTCAGCATCTGGTCCAGAAGTTTGGCCGCCTCCAAGGATTTCGTGTCTCCTATGTCTCGGTTCTTCCATTTAGGAGGACCTTAATGGAAAGTTCCATTTTTCCTTCAGGCCCAAGTGGCAGTGAGGGCACCTGGGTGATTGGTGCCCGCCCAGGCACTCCCTCAGCTCTTCCTTCCACTCAGGAGCAGGGCCAGGGGCACCTCGTGCCTGCAGTGGCCCCACACTGGGATGGAAGGAGCCCCTTGCGGGGCAGTCGGGGCAGAAAGGACTCCCTTGAGCTGCTGCAGCTCCAAACACAGCCCCAGGCAAGGCCAGGGCTTGGCAGTGGTAGAAGGAGCAGCTCAGGCTCCCTGGGGCTGGCAAAGGAGCTGAGAAAGGCTCAGCCCCATGGAACAGCCCTGGGCCCGGCCCCTTCCCTCTGTGCTCTTCTCTGTGGCTGCACAGAGCACATGGAAGGACACACTGGCATTGCACACGGGAGGATGTTGGACAGATAAATGATCCTTTTTCTCAATGACAGCGATCCTGGAGGATTTTGCAGCCTGCATTGCTGCTAGTAAATTCAAGGTAAAGAAGCAAAAAGGGTCTTTGCAAAATATCCGCAGATGTTTAATTCAGCCGTGCAGTGAAATATTCAGGTCCCAGAAACAGACACACAGTGGGTCCAGCTTTCTCTCTCTGGAGGCCCGAGGCCTGACGTTGGTCTCAGGGCACTACAAAGGGCCAGTCAAGGAAATGGGAGGCAATGGCTCAGGAACATAAGAACAGTGGAGGGAGCCAATGTGGTGTAACTTAAGGGATGCCCCCCAGGGCCTCCAGAGTGGGATCGCTCAGGGTCCAGAAGGGAGCAGGGAAAGGTTACTAGATTCTTTCAACCCTGAAATGATGTTAACCTAAAGGGTTCATGGGTGACCTCTTCGCACATGGACACGGATAATTTTGTCAGGAAAGGCAAAGAGAGAACTTACCACCAGCATTCTCCAGGGGTTTCAAGCCATCATCTGATAGGGCATCCAGATAATCTATGACGCCATCCCAATCTAGAATGGAGCACAAACAGACCCATTTCCATGGTGTGCTGGGATCCCCCTCTGCCTTAAGGAACTGGGCACTGCAAGGGGGTTGGGAAAGGCCATGGGAGCCAGATGTGAATGGACAAGGCCAAAGCTGTACAGGGGCCTGGGGAGCTCTGGGCTGGTCCTGGTCACTCTCCACCCTCTTTGCAGGCCCTGTGACACATCCCTGGAGAGGAAATAGGGCCAGCTGAGGGCCCGTGGGGGTTCTCTCCTTCCCCCAGAGGAAACCCTCCCTAAAGGCCTGGGGAAAACCATCCCCAGCGCTTCCCGGGGAGCAGGGAGCGCTGTCCCGGGAAAGGGGAGCCAGGCTGCCGGCTCACCTGCTCCCCGCACTTGCAGCGGAGCAGCCTGGGCAGCCCTGGCAGGCAGGGCCACGGCCAGGAGGAGCAGGAGGAAGAGGCGCAGAGCAAGGGCCATGCTGCCTTGCCCTCTGCCAGTCCCGCAGCTCTTGCTGCCACCGCTGTCCTGACACCGCTGTCCCAATGTCAGCACCACTGCTGCCACCGCCGCTGCTGCTGCCGCAACAGTTGTGCTCAAGCACTGACTGCTCGCTCCTTGTGCTGCTGTGCAACCACGGGGCTCTGGCACCTCTGTGACCTCAGAGCCTGCTGTGACCTCATGGCCTTAGCTATACCCCCAGATTGCACCCCCACCAAGGGACCAAAGCGCACACACAAAGGAGAAAAGTTCCAAAGTTCAGTCATGAGGAAGACCACAGTCTTCCGCCTCAGAGATCACTAAGAGACCCCTGTGCGAACACCACAGCAAACAATGCATGCCCAGAACGACCTGGATCTGATTACCATGCGAGGCCAGGACAGGAGGGGCCAGGGGTTGAATATGCATGGCAAGGTTGTGCAATGTAATGAACATGGAACATTTTTGAGAATGAAGATGTGAGTCAGACCAAGGCTCAGGGCACAAGTTTTCACGAGAGCTATCTCGCTTGTGTCGGCTGCTGACGATATGTACCCAATTCATAATTACATCAGACTGTGGATTCTAATTGTTTTGTGTATCGCTTCAAGAGCACACAGTTTTCAAAGACACAGGGCCTTGCAGGTCTGAGATGACTTTAAAAACAAAACCAACCTTTATGTGCAACACCTGTGTATCAAAACTTCACAATACAAATCACAAGCTAATTTTTGCTGTTAAGGGAATAAAAAACCTCAAAAACCAATAGCAAAACTGTGACCAAATAGAACAGGCAGACAAAACAACCACCAAGAAAAAAAATCAAAACCAACACAAAAATCCTCACAAATCCAGAAAAAGATAAAAATCAGGTGAAGGAGGCAGAGATCCAAGAGCAACAAATGGGCAGAGGAACTACAGGACTACAGAAAGGACAGATAATAAGAAAGAAGAGATAATAAGTGGCTATGGCACCAACGCACCCAGGGGATCTGAGATACTGTTCTCACCCTTCTGAAAACTATCTGAAACCAAAATAAACTGAAAATCAATGATTATTACTGTGATCATGGGAACCTCCATGTTTAGCTCTAATAAATCCATTGTGTTTGAGTTCTGTTTTCCTTGATAAGTCACATCATCTAGCAAGGGGGCTTTTCTGTCCAAGGAAAGACACTGCAGTGGAAAAGGTGGCCAACTGGAAAACATAAGGAACAAGAGCTACAAATAAAGTACTTTAAAAATATGTTGTTTGGTAGATTTGCTGTTTGTTTATGAGGTTTGGGTCTGTCTTTGAAAGCAGCCCCTTAGATGTTAATGCTCACACAAGTCCTTTCTAAAGGGCTGTCTTTGCAAAAACCCTGCCAATTTGGTGATGCAAGACAGAAACAGCTTCCCTTGGGCTACAGCTGGAAGGCTTGGAAATGTGTTCCAGAAACTCATGATGGGACAAAGTCTGATTAACACAATTTAATATCATGAAGTGCAGGATTGTGAAATACCAAGCTGTGTTATGTGTCAGGTACATACAGGCAACGTATGTATTTGTCATTGTGATATGTGGGGAAACCAACCATAGGACAGTTATAAAGACAAATTCTAACAATAACTGAGGAAAGTAAAGCATGGGAAAAGGCCTTTGAACCTATCTTTTGTTTGCAATTAACCTGTATGAGTCTTAAGTTGATTTAGGAGCATTTGAATTAAAGCATTAAGGATATTCCCGTTTGACAGGAACTTTCTGCTTGTAGCTAAGCCTTAAAGAGTTTTGCAATATTAACCTTTTAATTTTAGTATAAATTAAGTATAATTTTAGAATATTCCTTGTAGTAAGGATCTTGGAAACTACAGCTTTAGAATATATAAAAAGGAAGCATGCTTATCTCAGGCCTTAACAAAACAGAGAAAAGCAGCTTCAGAAAAGAAGATGAACATCAACTCAAGGATTAATAGTTTTGACCAAGGGAAGCTGGACATCACTGTGATGAGATTTATAGTCCTTGCAATTAAAAGTTGGACACACATCTGGAGACCTGGACCTCACCAGATGGGATACTTCTTCCTTATTTCGGAAACCGGACCACCACCACCTGGGACACTCCTTTTCTGGGATACATCCTGAGAAAAACTAAATCACAATAGTGTATAAAATTGTGACACAAAATTGGGAATAAAAACTGCTGATGAGTAAAAATTGGAATAGAAACTCTTGAGAAAGCTTATGAATACCCCTATCAATACCTGTAAGCCTCAACTATCGGTGTGCAGTGGGAGGGAAAACTTCTCCCACTGTACCTACCACTGTATTGCTCATACTTTACCATATTATTTAATAAATTGATTGCTGCTTGAATATTGGCCTAGTCAAGCTTCACATTTATAACAAGGTGTAAGTTATCCAATAAAATAATTACAGTATTTAAATGACAAGCAGCGGGAAAGGGCTGTGCATTGGAATGACAGGAAACAGACACATAGGCATGATGGACAAGTGTCCCAGCTGTTATTTTTTCCCAATTACCCCATCATAAAATAACCAAACAATATTTAAAATAGTAACAATTTTAATTGAATAGTTAAATAAAAAAATATAAAATTGGATACAATATAATTTGATTAAAATAAGGGATAATTTGGTTCCAATAATAGTGCATAAGCAAAAGTTAACCACGGGGTACGGAGTGCAGGGCTCTTGGACCCTTGCCACATCACATACAAGCTTGCCAAGAGAAAATCACCCCTTATATGCCATGTGTCAATACTATCTCCTCCCATTTTCGGTTTGTCTTATCTCTATCTCTGCTTTCATTACCACTTTTACCACGCATGTGCCGCTACTCAGTTTGGTGGTCGCACAAGTCTTTGGGAGTCGTCACTGATGAAGGCTCTGTAGTCTCTTCTTTGTCCTTTAATTCACCTTTGGGTTACACGTGCACATCAAGCCAGTACAATGTAAGCCAAGAATAACATATCACTATATCTACATATCAAGGCAATAAATCCCTTATAATTTGCAACTTCTGGGACCCAACCAGGTTTTGCTTCCTTTCTGCTCATTTTTAGAAACTGTATCTTCAGCTTCTTTCCTCCTGTCCTTGTGAACATCTGCCGGAAGGGGGGTAGTGGAGCCCCTCCTCTCCCTCTCTTCTCGGGCATTAAAACTTTTAACTATTTTATTATTCCTAAATATTAGTTACTGTATCAATATTGATTACTGTTTCAATTTTCATCAGCACGAATCATACCAATTTATCACACCAGCCCAACCAGACCAGGAGCACTGGGAGCACAAAGGGACACAGCCAGGAGGCCCAACAGCTCCTTGCTGAGGGCCCATTTCATGCAAAAGCTGGCACTCAGAATATTAAACAAAATGAAAATAAAAGGGTGGGGGGAGGCGGCAGTGAGGTGGCCTCACAGGTTCAAATCTGCACTCTGCTTTTGTCACCAGAAGTATCCAAGTTCCTGTACTTGTTTTCCTGGAGAATTTGCAGTCAACAGAGCTTCAGTCCCTTTCATCAAATCAGTCTAAAAGGCCGCTCGGGGCTGGGTCAGTCATTTAGACTCGAGCATTGACTGGGGGCAAGGCAACAAAAGAACATTAGCTGCAGGCCACCCATACAGCTTTTCATGTTAATGAGCACAAAGCCTTTATTTCCGCAAGCTCAGGGATGCTGGGGGGATCTTTGCACCATCAGGCCGAAGTACAAGGCTCTGGATCCTCCAAAGGAACAGGGCCAGCCCCCTTGAGTGGGAGAAGGTGCGGCCTCAGTTGCAGCCCCGGGTGCCTCCTGTGGGCCAGGGCACGGCCCTGGCTGTAAATGTGTTGGGCTGCAGCACAGGGCCAGGGCGGAGCTCAGCAGCCTCATCAGAGCCCAGGGCCATGGTCGTTGCCTGCTGGGACCCGAGCCTGGCCCGGCCCGGCCTGAGCAGCCCGGCCTGGCCCCAGGGGATGAGCTCCGCCTTTCCGCTGTGCCCGCAGGCCGGGCCCAAGGCTTTGCAAGAGGCTTTCTCCCAGCTTTGCAAAACCTTGGCCAAGTGACCCTTTGCTGTGCTGAGAAGAGTAAAAAACCCCCTCAAATGTAACCCCGCTGCACACCTCATGAGGGGTCCCTGCACGGGTTGGAAGAGGCCATCAATACTCCTTTGTGATTCATGAGGGATCCCTGCACCCATCAACAGTGACCCCAAAACTTCCTGGTGTGCCTCATGGGGCCCAGACCTAGATGATGCCAGGGAAGGAAATGTGCCCTCAGCCCAGGGACGCTCAGCATGGGCTCCCCCAGCCCTCGGGGCCCCGCCGCTGGTCACAGCAGCCCCTGCCTGGCTCCTGCCTGCCCACACCGTTGGCATCCATGGCTGCTCCTGGCCATGGAGCTCAGCCTGTGCTTCCGCTGGGTGGGCTTTGCTGCTGCTACCACCTGGACACTGAGGTTACAGCTTCATCTCTTTATTGCAACAAAAAATCTGGGCAAGGCTCTGGAATGTGGACGTGGGGTGGGGGACAAAAGCACCTTCAGTGTCATTTGGAAGACAGGTCAGATGAGGGGGACGTGGTGGTCTCAGCTGTGTACGGAAGCTGCTGAAGTGGTTTTGGGGTTGCGGCACAGGTTGGCATGGACCGGAGTGGGGTGGAGGCATATTGAAGATCCCTGTGGGGAGTGGAGGAGGCTCAGGGATTCCTGCAGGGAGTGGAGGTGGAACTGGGATCTCCACAGGGATCGGCTGCTTCCTCCTGTATGGCAGCTGTTCTGGAGTTGTCCTCTGAGAGCTTTTGTTGGGGCTACCCAGGTCCTCACCACTGCTGGAGGAGCTGCTCAAGGTATCTGGGGGTGAGATCCTGTCACTGTCCTTCAGCTACTGTCGAGAGCTGTGACTGCGGAGAGAGGAGGTGGCTGAGGCCCCAGCTGCCAGTGGCACACAGGGACCCTCCTGCACAGCAGGGGCCAGAGCTGGCAAGGCTCCCCAGCACGGCTGGAGCTGCTGGAACAGCTTGGCCCAGCTGCACAGCTGCCCCTCAAGGCCCCGGCGAGCAGGGCACGGCTCTGGGCAGGTTCCCTGGACAGGAGCGGGCCCCAGAGCACCTCTGCCTTTCAAGGGCAATCTCGTCCCTGCTCTTTCTCCTCCCCACCATGCTTTGCCTCTGCCCTTTGCCCCTGGGGCTGCTCTTGTCCAGGCAGCCTCAGTGGAGCCAGCACTGGCTGCAGCCCCAGCGGGCCCCCCAGGACAAGGCCCAGCAATTAAGAGGCCAATGAAAGCACTGGGCAGTAGCAGAACCCTCCCCACCGTTCTTTGGACAACCATGGACTGGCCACACCTACACTGCAGCCTCACTGGGAATGTTCCCTGCCTATGAGAAGCATTTAAAGGAAGCTGTTTGAGGTAGAGATGAGCACAACTTACTGTTTCTTTTCCTTCCACCACTGGAACCCAGCATAGCACAGCACCATGGAAATTGGCACAGTGAACAGTGTCACTACCGTGCCAGTCATGCAGGAGCTGCGCACATCCTGGGGGCAGATAATTCTTGGGGTGTCCCGTGGATTCTGGGCGTTTGTGTCTGACTTGCCAAGCACTTCTGTAGGAGCAAGGGGGAGCGTCAGCCCGTGCTGTGCTGCACTGCTGAGCTGGCAGCACGGTGGATGCGGGCAGGATGTTCTCCGTTTCCCCCAGAGCTGGGGCCTGCAGGCACCTTGCCGCCCCTTGGCACAGGCTGTGCCACCCAACAAAGCCCAGCAGGCCGGGAGGAGAGCCCGGGGGCAGCGCAGCTGCTTGGTCAGGGGCTGCTTGGAGGGACACGGGCCAAACCCATCCCTGGGCAGCCACTGCCAGCCCTGGCCCTCCCTGCCCCGTGACAGCTCCCCCAGCCCAAGGAACTGACTGACAAAAACTCTACAGCCAGCAAAGAGATTGTCCCAGTGATTTCTTCTATTCTTCCCTGCAGCTGGTCTCAGAAACATCCCTCACACTGCTCTAAATGCCCACCCATGGGCTGACCAGCCCCTATGCCTTTCCAGTCTGCTCTCAGAAATTTTTCAACAAATCCACCAATAAATTCCAGGTTACCTCTGTGAATTGCACTCTGCAGTTTCCTTCATTTTTTTTCCCAATAGCTGGAAGTTCCTGCATATGGTAATGGTCTTGAGGGTCTCCAATTCTTTTCAGTAATTTTTTTGTATTGAGACAGATGAAAGAGACTTATTGGTTTTAGTTTTTGAAGCTCTGGTTTTTTTCTTAGAGTGATGGTTTACTTATTATCTACATGTAAACTTATTTTTATTTATGTTTTTTTTCCCATGCAATTATTTTGACAATCTGTCATTCACTTCTTAGGTAATGTTCCGTAGAGGAACAATTTTGAATCTCTTTATAGCAATATAAAGATTTCAGAAAGCTGTATTTTTAATTTTGAAGACACTCCTTCTCCCCATTCCCAACTTTTATAATGATCCTTTTTGAAACATCCTTGAGAATAGGTAGAGTTATTTGGAAAATGCTTGGCTTAGCCTGGGAATGGATTATCATTTTTAATGCTATAAACCTACATTGCTTCAAGCTTCACAGCCACAGTCATGATTTGTGGCTCAAGGCATGGATGCCTGTCTGAATTAAAACAATGTTTGTGAGGCAGCTGAAGAGCTTAGACCTCAGACATTGAAATTCCTGGGACGAGGAGAAGGAAGAAAGGATAAAATTGTGTTTCAAAGGCTGTTTTTTCACTTCTAGTATGCCAGAAGTATGGTAGAATACACGTGTCTTCAAATGTCATTTAAATCCAGAACAACTCTCTACAGTGCCAGACACCAGGACAAATTACGCAAAACTTTGCATCCTAATGCATCAGCTTTAATTCTAGTCAGCGGTAGGCCTTATTTACAGTGCGATTAGAGCAAATCCACAAAGCAATCTTGCCACTGTGTGAATGGCAAGAAGAATTTGCTTCTGAACAGGTGAATATGTCCCACTCAATCATGACCAAAATTTGCCTTGACTTGGAAGCAAGTAGACAAGAAGCAATGCAGTATTTGGGTTTCATCCAGTGATAAAAGAGACAACTTACGTGTTATACAGAACACATGTACTGATAGGGCCAATAATGCACCCACATGAAGGGATCTTCAGGACATTCCTTTATTTCTTAACCAGGAATGGGCAGCAAAATGCTGGCATTTATCTGAACTGGAAGCCGTATTCCTCTCCTGTTTCTCCTTTATTGGAATTACAATATTGCTGTTTTAAATGATTAATCAAAAGCAAAATTATAAAAAAATGAGAAAATATTTATTTATCTTTTTCTGCAACCAAAATATGGTCTTCAAAACCACCATAGCCAAAGAGACAGCGTCGAGCCTGGGTTCGGTGCTGGGTGAGCCTGGATCAAATCTCTATCACATCAGAGCCCTCCTTGTTCACAAGAGCCGCTTCTAGCGAGGATGTTTTATACAGTTTATTGTGCCTGAGGAGAAGGAGTCCAAGTTTCTTCTGGAATTCTTCACATTCTTAGTTGGTTCTTTCAATGTGCAGAGCTGGACAATTGCCGTTTCCTGGTAATAGCCAGCGTTGATCGAATCCCGGGAAGTCGCTTATTCACATGTATGTTCCTGGTGACTTTGGCTATCTTGATTGATGTTATCAACAGGGCAATGATCGCTCTTAGGCATCTTCCGATGGCTCAGGACGGCGGTGATCATCATGCTGGGTGCGTTTATTCATAAGCTAAATGCTGAGCGTTATCCTGCCTCCTTCAGGAATTTCGGAGTTTGAATAGACATCTACTTCTTGGGCTGCTTGTGGTCAGGCACCTGTTTGGATTTCACAATCTTTATAAAATACATTCTTTTATAGCATGAATTATTTCCCAACATATATTACAATCCCCCTTCTTTAATTTCAACACATTAATTTATGCTCCCTCTGCATCCCAAATTACCATTATCTATTTACTTCCTACATCTACCCTCCACTGTTAAGGGTCCCCTACAAAGAGCTGGCTTTATCAAATTCTCATGCCATGCACTCATTGCGGGATTCCCTAATAGCCATTATAATTGTTCCCATTTGTTTTGACCTGTTTCTCAAATTTTGCCAAGACCTCAGCAGCATTGCTTGTACACTTCCCGTCTCCCAGGTTCATGATCATGGACATGTTGTTTCTGGAAGCCAACTCCAGGTCCACTATAGCTATCTGCATACCCTCTACCACGGAGTGTATCAGTCTATTAAAACAAGGTATTAGACAAGGGAGGAATATGACTCCTGCTAGTGAACACAGCACAAAATATATTATTTTGTTCCACCAGCCCCCCTCAAATAATCTGTCCCACCAAGATGACTGCAAGTTCAAATTCCATTTCTGGACTGGGACATGGGCTACTTTCTTAATTTTGGCAGCCAATCCTCTTATGGTTTCCCCATAATCATCAATTTCAATACAACATTATGATTCATTGAATTTTTCACAGACTCCCTCTTCTTCAGCCAGCAAATAGTCTAAAACTATTTGATTCAGGTACACAAAAGCCTGTACCTGAGTGTGCTGCCGACTCAACAATCCAGGGCCTCTGAGGTATGATTCAACACAATTTCCTCCACTGCCTGCAGCCTGATCAACTGGTTCAGTAGATAGATTGCAGTCCTATATCCATAATTCCTGTCCTGAACTCATGTGGCCGGCCCATAATAATCAATTATCCTTGCTGCCAGCCACTCCTCCTCCTCCCAAGTTTGCCTGCCACTTAGGACAGGTATCATTTTCTTCAAGCTTCTTCTCTGCCTCCTCAGGGTCTCATACAGAGGAGCCCCAAGTAAGTTGGATTTTGTTTGAGGAAGAGTGAAGAAAACTGGCTGGATCATGCCCAAAGTGCATGACCCCTTCCACCTTGGAGGTAACTCACTGTAGGCTTTCTTTCCACAATCCAATAAATTCCATCTGGGGCTTTCCATCTGATATTAGATTTCCCTGGGTCTCCCCAATATTCTCTCAGTCCTGCCAAGGATTGGTAAGGATTAGCTCCGGGACTCTTGACCCAACAAAGTGCCATCTGACCATTCCAATCACAATTTGTTTCATTCTTCTGACTCCAGTACACCATAGGAGGTTCTGGTTGCCAGACTTTGCTCTTGCTGTCTGAATTCACCAACAAAGTGGTTATATCTGGTGTGTGTCCCACCATTTCAGTATATTCTTTCCCTTCTCGACTGATGCAGATAGTCCCAATCACTCGCTGCTCCAACACCCATCCCTTAGGTCTTAGTGCCAATTTTGAGACCTTTGGGTTGTCCCATTTCAAAAGCTGTTCTGGAGCCAAACCTTCACCCTTACAAGGCCACTTCTCTGCCAATTTCAACCCCCTACAAATCCAATAGTTTGACAGTCCCAATTCCATGGCAATTTCCTCAACTAAATCAGTGAGTAAGTTTCGATCTGGGGAAGGTAGTTCCCCATCAGCATATTGTCTCCTGAACTGTTCCTACTGATCACTCAAAGTTTTCAATCTTTCCCCTTCCACCCTTTTCTTTCTCGGTTCTGACTCCCTCCTTTTCAGCTCCTGAGTAATCACTCTCATTTTTCCCTCAGGATCTATTCCATCTTTGTTCCCTGCAAAACAGACAGCCCTAAACATATTGCAGGCAGACTCTATCATCATTTGCCTGTGCTAAGTCCAACATGGTTGGCTCTCTGTTCAGGGTGAATTTGCTATCAAATTTCATATTTCTTCCCACACAGTACATTTTCCCGTTCATCACGCACATTCCCAGATTCAAATTGTCGTAACACAATCAATTCACCTGGTGATACACTACAGAAATTGATTCTGTCTTTTCCCCAACCCACATTGTTTGGTTACATTAACTGCAAATGGGGATCGACATTGGTTCTACCTTTCTTTTCAGCACTCAGTGTTGGTGCTTGTCTGACTGCTCGTTCAGCGTCCCAGCCTTCAGATCTAAACACAGGATCTCCTTGCCCAATCTGCACAATTTGACCCGAGTGCCGTTTATCAAACAGTACCTGCCAGATTCCCTTGATGCATTTCTCCGGGGCTTGGCATGCTAAGATCCCCTTGTCCCTTCGCTCAGTCGGGACCATCTGAGTGCACTTACTGCACTCATCCAAGGAGCTCTGATTTCCCACATGGATCGGAGTCTCACTGTGCAGAATCTGTATCCTGCACATGGCTAGGCTCAGGCCAACCAGGATTCCCACCAGGGGCGAGGAAGACCATCTTTGCGGCAGCTGGAGTATTCTTCAGGGAACACATTCTCTGACCTAGCCACATTCCTCCTCTTAAAGGAGATCTTGACAGCATCTGAGCTGCATGGTACTTTGATTGACTTCCGACATTCCACATCCAATATTTCTGCCTTAGATTTGAGTTTTCCATGCACGCCCTTCTGGAAAATGTGGAACCACTCTTGTGAATCTAATTCGATAATTCCTAAATTTGCGTCTAGGGTTAGATTGCGGTCAGTCAGCTCAAGCTCCTCTTCCAGACACTGGGGGCACAATCCATTTGGTCTCTGCCCCCTACCAAAGTATACAACAAAAACCCCTTGACAATATTCACACTTGAAGTGTACAAACAGATAGCACACACAGTCAGACAGTATACAACCTATCCGTTCACCATCGGTCATTTATGAGGATGTTGGAGTTTGATCTTTAGGTCACCTGGAGAAGAGGTGATCCTCTACTCGGGAGCCTCCTCCTGATGCTCCACTTTCTTCACCCTGGACACGTGTGTCCAACCTTTTCCTGCCATCCGAATGGCTATGTCTTTTGTCAGGACAAGAAAGGGGCCTTCCCAGTGAGGGGAGAGGGGTAAATCTTTCCATACTTTCACAAGTACTCTGTCACCTGGCTGAATTTTGTGGATAGCAAATCCCAGAGTGGCACTCTGAGATACTATCCCCTGTTCTCTCAATTCCTGTAAGTTTCTGTTTATTGCTACTAAATACGGTTGAATTTGGCTGTCCTCCAATCTGGGGTGTCCCACTGTGTCCTGTGCTTATATGGCATTCCATATAGCATTTCAAAGGGTGAGAGCCCCGTTTCTGAATGAGGCATCGTCCTGATACTAAGCAAGGCCAGAGGGAGGCATTTCAGCCAGGATATCCGAGTTTCTAAAATTAATTTAGAGAACTGTGCCTTCAAAGTCTGAGTCATCCTTTCAACTTGTCCCAAGCTCTGGGGACGCCACGGAGTGGTATTCCCAACAAATGCCCAGTGCCTCTGCCATCTGCTTAATAATTTTCGAAGTAAAATCAGTCCCTTGATCCGAGTCAATGTAATTCACCACCCCATATTGGGGCACAATTTCTTCCAGCAATTTCCTGGACATTGTCTGAGCTGTTGCCCTTGGACTGGGGGAAGTTTCCACCAAATGGGTCAATTTGTCGACTTTTACAAGCACAAATTTGAACCTTCTCAGCTGGGGCAATTCAGTAAAATCAACTTGAATTCTCTCCAAAGCTCAGTACCCAATGTGGCGACTCCCCAGGATTTGCCTGTCTTGCCTTGATTTTGTTAACTTTCTGACAGATCAGGCATCCTTGTACCTCTTTGTTTGGCCTATTCATAAATTCCTCTGCACCAGAAAAATTTCCTAAATTGTTCAGCCAGGGCCTGAACCCCCCAGTGTATTTGCTGCTGCAGTCTCCTCAAAATTCTCCTGGTAAAACCTTCAGAGGCTAGTTCTCTCCCATCCAGTAGTTTCCACTTACCTTCCTCCAATTTTCCCCCAATCTTCTCAGAACTTTCAATCTCCTTTGGGGAGGATTGAGGAGGGTCATTTGGGACCTCGATCCCTTTGATCTCCGGGGTACTTACCATCATCAATGCCGCGGTTTTTGCCTCTTGGTCTGCCAAGTGGTTTCCCAAGGTCTGGAACTGCATCCCTGCCTGATGTCCCTTCACATGGACAACTGATATTTCCTCTGGCTCCGTTATCGCTTCCAGAATTTGCCGGATCAATTCCCTGTGCATCAGTGCCCGTCCCTAGGTGTTGATCGTCCCCCTTTCTTCTCAAATTTTCCCAAAGGTGTGAACCTTCCCAAAGGCATACCTAGAGTCTGTAAAAATTGTTTCTTTCTTTCCCTTCAGTTCTTTCAAGGCTCTTGGAACTGCATAAAATTCACAAGTCTGTGCTGACCAACCCGCGTTCAGGAGGCCTGCTTCTATCACTTTTCCTGTTTGCCTGTCGACGACTGCATATCGTGACTTCCTTTTCCCTTCAATCACTCTGCTTGAGCCATCTACAAGCCCTTTTCCTCCTTCGTCTAATTCCTCTTCTTCCAAATCTGCTCTTTGTCTGCAATTCGACTGCTTCCACACAATCATGGACGAGTTTTTCCGAAGCTTCCCCAAACAAAAACTGAGCCAGGTTTTGCGCGGTTGATGTCTGCAATTCCAAGTCCGGTGAGTGAAATAACGTGGCTTCATACTTCAGCAATCTAGCATCCATGAGCCATTTATCTGCCTTTTGTTGTAGTATGCCCCGCACATTGTGCAGTGCAAATACTACCAAAGGTGCTCCAAAAGCTTCTTGGCTTCCTTGGCTTTCTTGGCTTCCTCCAGCAACAATGCTACAGCTACAATCGCTTGCAAGCACGCGGGCCAGCCCCTGCTTGCAGGATCCAAAAGCCCAGACAAGTAAGCACCCGGTTTCCTGACCCCTGCCCAGTCCTGTGTCAGCACACCATGTGCTGTGTGATTGCTCACATCCATAAACAACTGGAATGGCTGTCTCACATCGGGGAGCCTCAGCACTGGTACTGCTGTGAGCACTTCCTTGACTCCCCTAAATTCTTCCTCATCTTTTCTGTCCATTGGATTCTTTCCATGGTGATATTTTCATACAAAAACTTCACCTTCTCACTGTATCCTTCGATCCACTGCCAACAATATCCCAACAACCCCAGAAGTTGCCTAACTTCTCTTTTTGTCCGTGGGGGTGGTAGGTCAATAATCCCCGCCACCCTTTCAGGATCCAACTTCTTTTTCCCTTTTGCTAACCAATGTCGCAAATATCTGACCTCTGGCTCTGTGAACTGCAACTTTGACTTAGACACCTTCAATCCTTTTTCCCCTAAAACGTTCAAAAGTTCAATGGTACTCGTCCTCACATCCTCCTCCCTAAGACCTGCAATCAACAAATCATCTACGTCTTGTAGCAATTCTGTCCCCTCTATTGGTACAAAATGACTCAGCACTTGCTCGAGTGCTTGCCCACAATGTTTGGAGAATCAACGAACCCCTGTGGCAACAACGTCCATCTGAGCTGCTGCTTTCTGTTTGTTTCTGGGTCTTCCCACTGAAACGCAAAGTAATCTCTGCTGTCCTCTGTTAAAGGACAGGTCCAGAAAGCATCTTTCAAATCGATCAGGCTGTACCATGTGTCCTCGGGAGAGATGTTATTCAGCAGGATGTAAGGATTCGAGACTGTGGGGAACAGTGTCTTAGTCCTTTGATTCACAGCCCTTAAATCCTGCACTAGCCTGTGGCTACCATCCGCTTTTCACACTGCCAAAGTCGGGGTGTTGTGGTGCGGCATGCATGGCTCCAACGTTCCCTTTTTTATCAATTCATCAATCACCTGTTTCAGCCTCCTCCTCCCTTCCATGGGGATGTGGTACTGTTTGACCCGAATGGGGTCTTCTGGCCTTTCAATTGCAACATGGATTGGCTCTATGTCCAACTTCCCGGCCTCCCCCTGGACATACCAAACCTGTGGATAAATCATCTCCTCATCCTGAGTGGTGAGTTTATACAATCTCACTTTGAGCTGGGAATCTTGCACTGCTAAACCCATTTCCAATGCCACCATCAAATACCACCCCACCAAATTCAAGTCTGCATCTTTTATCAATAACATTTTTCCTTTACACTTTTTACTTTCTGTCTCTATTTCAACCTTCCTTATGATCGGAACCTTAAAAGGTTCCCCTTTGCTCCAATTACCATCATTGCATCATTGCTTAGAGAGCACCCTCGCAGTAACTGCTGCACCGTGGTCTGTTCAGCCCCAGAATCTACTAAAAACCAAATTTCATGCCTGTGAGGTCCCACTCACAATTTTATCAAGGCCTCCCTTGGTGTTCCAGACCCCAAACTGAGAAGCCCCTGACACCCCTAATCTTCCTGAATCATAGTTTGATCCTTGACCTTGTTGGGACAATTCCTCCGAATGTTCCCCTTTGGCTTGCAGTAGTAGCATTTGAAGTCCTTTTTCTGGCTGTTTGAACCTTTTCCTTGGGAAGGATTTTGTTTCTTCACCGGCGCTGTTTTTGCCAAGTCTCTGACCTCTTCCTGTTCTTGTGCCTCCCTCACTGCAGCCGCTAGCACTTTCACCTGAATCTTTTGCTTTGTCTCTTCTAATGTAGATTTTTCTGGGCTTCTCAGAGCAATTCCTGCAGTTCCCTGTCCTGCCATCCATCTATCTTTTCCAATTTCTTCCTTATGTCTTCCCATGATTTCACCACAAATTGGGTCTTCAGCAAGACCGCCCCAATTGGAGATTCGGGGTCCGTCCCAGAATACATTCTCAAGCTCTTTCGGAGCCTTTCCAGACATTCCATGGGGGTTTCATCTTTTCCCTGGCATTCCCTGAGTATTTTGCTCATGTTTTGTCCCTTTGGCACTGCCTCCCTGATACCTTCTATTATCATGTTTCTCAAGTTTATCCTTTTCTGCCTCCCTTCCTCCATTTGGGCATTCCAAGACGGCCACATCTAATCTCGTCGCTCCCCCTGGGGATTCCTGTTCTCCCAATCCCTGATCACGGCTTGTCTGATCATTTCTCTTTCCCCATTGTTGAACAGTGACCTCAGGATCACACTGAGATCCTTGTACGTGTAGGTGCTGGTTCCTAGAAATTCATCTAGTCGTTCTGCCACCCCCAAAGGATCATTCATCAACTTCCCCATCTCTTTCTTGAAAGCCCTCACATCCCCAGTGTCGATCGGCGCATGTACGAAGCCACTAACCCCTGGAGCCGTTGGTACTTCCCGTAAAGGGAAGAGTCCAGGCTTTTCCTCGTCGTCATCACTATCTCCAGTGGTTGCCCTCCTTGTCCTCCACCTTGTTCAATTGGCCGGAGGAGAGTTTGCTTCCTTTAGGGAAATTATCTGTTTCTCCTTGATTTTGGGAAGGGTCAGTGGCTGGGACTGCTCGCATGGGAGTGGAGGCGCCAATACCTGCTCACATGGGAGAGAAGGTGCCACGGCCAGCTCCGGTGGGAGCAGCGGTGCCGAAGCCTCTCCCCGTGGGATCGATGCCTCAGGAGGCAGCGTGGGCACCTGAGGTACCTGGGCTGGCGCGGGTTGGGGCAAAGGGACAAGGTAGGGCGGCGGAAGGTTTTCCAGCAGTTCCCACTCCTTGCCCTGGTTTGCCAAGCATCTGAGAGCTCTGATCGGGTATAATCCCGAACAAGCGTATTTCCACATCTCAACATTCTCAATTTCCTCAAAATCCTTGAAAGTGCCGAACACCGGCCAAACCACATATTTTGCAATCTCCTTCCCCCCACACTTTCCCATACAAAAATGTATCATCTTTTCCTTGGACTTTCCCACCCTCCTGGGGCTGTCATCCCAGTGTTCTAATATCCATCTGTCCTGGTTTAGGGCAAAATTGTTAAAGAATCTGCAAAGGAGGGCCCCTCCAGAAAGCAAAACCCACACGGCCCCTCCCTCCAACCGGTTCGGGAAAAAATTCCTTGGAGGGAAGTGGAAAGAACCTGTTTATTTCAGGCACAGCACCCCCCAGCACACAAAATTAACAATACCCAATGACACCGCTCTGAGAAAGATGACAAAATCAGAAAGTCTCTTTCGGGGGTGGTTGCTCTGTTCTCAGTCCCTCCGGCGCTGGGGCAGCTGCTGCAGGCCAAAACGGTGCAAACTTTTGGTGTTCCTGGGTCCCAGTCCAGAGCAGGTTCGAGATGGTCACAGAAACAAGAGAGGAGAAACAGTCCAGGAAGGAATGTGGACTGTTTAGCTAGACCTAGCTAATAAGCAGAGGCCAAAGCAGAGCAGAAGCGAGAGCAGAAAAGAGAGCAAGCAAAGCAGCAAGCTGAAAGCAAGAAGTGAAAACAGCCCTGTGTACTGCTCGTCTCTGTGTCCCTGATAAGAGAAACCCAAACAAAACTTCCACTCTTCAGAGTCGGTCTTAAAGGCACAGAACAGATGAATGGGGATACAAGCATCACAACGTCACCCCAGGACACCATCCCAATGGGCTTCCCCTCAAGATTTCAGGCATAACCTTCCCGGGATCTTGGGGAGGTTTTTCCTGGGGCTTTGTCCTGGTTTAGGACAAATTAGGGGGAAATCTCCAAAAGGGAGCCCCCCAAACAAAACAAACCTCCAACCACCCCTCCCCCAACACCTGGTTCGGGAAGGAATTCCTCGGAGGAGCAAAGTGGAAAACAAAACCTATTTATTTACAAGTAACAAAAGAACACTCCCCAACACAAGAAAAGAAAAGAAACCAGGCAGTGTTGTGAGGGGTGCCAAGCTTCTCTCGTGAGTTCCAGGTGTCCTGGACGTCTCAGGTCACATCCGGAGCCGGTCCAGTATCTTCAGGGGAGGGTAAGAAAGAGGGAATAAAAGAAAAGGAAAAAAAAACAGTGCAAAAAGCAGAAAGCAAGCAAGCAAAGCGGCTAGCCAAGCCAAGCAGCCAAAAGCCAAAAGCAAAGAGGACCTGGTCAAACACTCCCTCCTCTCTTCCCCGCCCCACCGCAGCAAGATGGCCGGGGTGGGGGGGAAGAGAGAAAAGGCACAGCTGCCAGACACAACACACGATATTGGGATAAAGGCTGTCAACCCACGACAGGCTTTTTCCAGCACTTACACTTTTTCAATCCCATTTTCCCAAAAACCCCATTCGCTAATTTTCTCACCTTGTGTCCTTCAGCTGGGATTCTCGACGTGAGTCCCAGGTTTTTGTCCAATGTCGATTTCCTAAGTCTGTGAAACACTACCAGTCTACTCAGCCACGTGGAGAACTGTTCTGCGGGTCTTTTGACTGTTATCAAGCTCTCTTACCTGATTCTCTAGATCAGAAGGCAGACCAGCTCCCAAAATATTTTGGGAACGTTCTTTCCCCTCCTGACCCCAACCATGATTGATCCCCTGAACTCACAATAAGTCCCAGGTCCCACGTGTGACAAGAAAAAGCACTTGCTTCCCCTTTCACCAACCACTTTCCCCACGGGAGAGGGGAACTGCAATCGTGGTATCCACACTTGCTTCATGATAAAATCACGTCTCACACACGCTCAATCACACCCCGCTCAACCACATGGTACTCACGGTTCCTTTTCCCAGGTGGATTCCTTGTGCACGTCAATTTTCTGAGTGAAGAAAAAGCACCACAGCCTCGGAGATCCCTCTTCGGATCGTTCCGAATTTCCAAGAGCTCTGGGCTCATTTTATCCATCTTTGGCTGTGGTTCTGGCTTCGGTTTGGTATTTGATTGGTATCGCCGGCCAGGGGCTGTGTACAAATCACAACCGGGACAGGACTGCTGTGGAACATGCCTTGAGCTGTTTCATTTTTCAGCATCAGTCTCATTACATGGTTATGACAATGGGAAGATGCCACCAGCTCACATCCCAGGCAGTTCTTTGTGTAAAGAACTTAATAATACAACTTACTGTATATGTTTTTTGACCAATCACACAAAGCAAAAGCATATTGACAGTAGTTCTATCCAACCACTATAAGCACACCTACCTTTGGTTAAGACAATGCTTGCTTATTTCGAATACAATACCTACTTGTAAGCCTGAAAACACAATGCACAGAGCTCCATTATTAAGCTTAAACTTCCTGATATCTTGTTAGATAAACTTTTCTGTAGCTTCGAGAGTTATTCTAGACAAGCGTTAATACACAGACCATTGTTCTATTTGTCCTTGCCTTTCTACTTTTCAAATAATTTTTCTGCTGACCTATCTAGTGACTGCTGCTTAGGTCTAATCACAGTTCTACTGTCTCTGAGGCCTGCCTTTTGCAGCTTTCCCAAAAGCCTTTAATTTTTGTGGATTCCCACAGATTGGTTTCGTGAACTCCCAAACCCGTCACCCCGCTGAAATCAGCAGGGAGCCTCCTAACAGGAAAGGGGTGCCCGAACCCAAAATTCAAATCCCATCAGGGTGGCCCTAATTGTTATAAATGATCAATTGAAAGTCAAATTATCAAAAAATGCGGAAATATTTATTTAACTTTTCCGCAACCAAAATACGGTCCTCAAAACCACCACAGCCAAAGAGACAGGGTTGAGCCTGGGTTCAGCTCTGGGTGAACCTGGATCTAACCTCTATCACATCAGATTCCCCCTCGTTCACAAGAGCCGCCTCTAGCAAGGATGTTTTATACAGTTTATTGTGCCAGAGGTGAAGGAGTTCAAGTTCTTTTCTAACTCTGCATATTCATAGTTGGCTGTTTCACTGTGCAGAGCCAGACAAAGGCTGTCTCCTGGCTGATAGCCAGCGTTGATCGAGTTCAGGGAAGCCATGTATTCACATGCATGTTCCTGGCAAATCTGGCTGTCTTGATGGATGTTATCAACAGGGCGATGATCACTCTTAGGCGGTTTCTGATGGCTCAGGATGGCGGTGATCATCGCCCTGGGTGCGTCTATTCTCAGGCTAAAATGCCAATCGTTATGCTGCCTCCTTCAGAAATTTCAGAGTTTGAATAGATGTCTGCTTCTTGGGCTGCCTGCGGTCAAGGACTGGTTAGGATTTCACAATCTTTAAAAAATACGATCTTTTATAGCATGATATTTCTAACATATATTACATAGCTGACGGGACGTGCCTTGGCTTGTCTGGCCCCCGCAGCTGAACCAAATAGCAGCAACTGTGGTGTTCCACCCCAGAGACACTTGCGGCCAGCTGGATGTTGCAGCTGGGCGCGTGGGGACAAGTGCAGACATGCCGGGACTCCGGTGCCAGCGGGATGGAGCTTCCTCCCCTGGAGGGTCTGCTCCTCAGGCTTCCCTCTGCCAGAGAAACTTTAAGGCGGTAGTGAAGGAAAGGAGTCGGTTCTGATGGAGGGTTTTAATCCAGAGCTTTATTCTGGCACACAGGCCACTGAATCCAGCAACTGCTCCAATGGAACTCCTGGACCGCATGGTTACTTGACCTTTTACCCGAGGGAGGGGAGGAGGGAAGGGATAGGGAGCCCACCAACCTGGGACAGGAGAGGAGATCTCAAGGGACAAATGACACATGGATGCATGGATGGCCCAATGCCCCCCCCCCCCCACAAAGGTAGAGGGCATCTTTTAAATCTGCCAATCACTCAATGAGGTTCTGGAATTGCAGGATTGAAAGACAGTGCTCGGCAGGGGTAAGACTGGGGAAAGGAGGGATGATGGACACACCTGGGAGGGAATCTTCAGGGGAGAAACCCGGGGTTTTGGGGTAAACCATGAAATCACACTGCAACACTCCTAGAGCACACTGTCTGTTATTTGCAGACTTCCCTGCCCAGCCCATGAATGATCTCAGGGCCAATTGCTAAAGGACACAACTACCAAAATACAGGTGCCACATAATCACCCCAGCACTAATCCAGCACTGCTTTGATGGTGCCCAGGAGCACAGAATGGCTTGGCTTGGAAGGGACATTTAAAGGCCATCTAGTCCAATGCCCTGCAGTGAGCAGGGACACCTTTAAGTAGGTCAGGTTGCTAAAAGCATGAGCTTGAATGTCTGCAGGGATGGATGTCCACCTCTCTGGGCAACCTGTGCAAGGCCTTCCAGACCTAGTGTAAAAAATGGGTTTCTTTTGTCCAGTCTGAATTGACCATCTTTTAGATTGAAAGCATTCCCTCTCGGTCTGCTCACAAAAGGCTCTACTAAAAGTGCTGTCCCATCTCTTTTACAAGCCCCCTTAAGCTACTGAAAGGCAGCAATCAGGTCTCCCTGGAGTCTGCTCTCTTCCAGACTGAATGCCACCAGCTCTCCCAGCCTGTCTCCAAAGCAGAAGGGCTCCAGCCCTCAGAGCAATTTGTCCCTCCTCTGGACTAGATCCAACAGGACCATGGCCTTCCTGTGTGGGGAGCCCAGAGATGGATGCAGTACTCTGTCGTGGTAGAGACGGAGACAGTACAAAGCAACACACTCCATTTCCAGAAGGCTTCAAACACTGTTTTTATTCTAGCATGCATGCTTGTTCTACATTCTTACAAAGCTCATAAGTTTACACTTTACTCACTGGTCATGAGCGACAAGCAAAGTGCTTCTTGAAATAAGCAGTGACAACTTTCACTTATTTATCCTCCTTTCTTGTTTGGTTTCTATGGCAACAACCTTGGTACGAAATTCTTTCAGGGGTAAACATGGATTTTCATGTCAAACTTCTCAATGACTCACAGAGGTCGATGTAAAACCTCTTCCACTGTACTCCAGGTGGGGTCTCACCAGAGCAGAGGGGTGGAATCACCTCCTTCAACCTTGTGGGCACTCTCCTTTGGATGCACATGGCTGGCTCATGTGCAGCCTCTCATCTTGCAGCACCCCAAGTCCTTCTTGGCAGGGCTGCTCTCCATCCCTTCATGACCCAGCCTGTGAGATCAGCTGGGCTGGGACTGTGTCACAGCCCTTGGACAGGGCAGCTGGGCAGGACGAGCTCCCTGCCAAAGAAGGCAGATCCCACTCCCCACACACCTCCACCCTGGCCATGAGGTCACAGCAGGCTCTGAGGTCACAGATGTCCCAGACCCGGTGGTTGCACAGCAGCACAAGGAGCGAGCAGTCAGTGCTTGAGCACAACTGTTGCGGCAGCAGCAGCGGCGGTGGCAGCAGTGGTGCTGATATTGGGACAGCGGTGTCGGGACAGCGGTGTCAGGACAGCGGTGGCAGCAAGAGCTGCGGGACTGGCAGAGGGCAAGGCAGCATGGCCCTTGCTCTGCGCCTCTTCCTCCTGCTCCTCCTGGCCGTGGCCCTGCCTGCCAGGGCTGCCCAGGCTGCTCCGCTGCAAGCGCGGCGAGCAGGTGAGCCGGCAGCCTGGCTCCCCTTTCCCGGGACAGCGCTCCCTGCTCCCCAGGAAGCGCTGGGAATGGTTTTCCCCAGACCTTGAGGGAGGGTTTCCTCTGGGGGAGGGAGACAGTCCCCACGGGCCCTTGGCTGGCCCTGTTTCCTCCCCAGGGATGTGCCACAGGGCCTGCAAAGAGGGTGGAGAGTGTCCAGGAGCCAGCCCAGAGCTCCCCAGGCCCCTGTGCAGCTCTGGCAGTTCTGGCCTTGTCCATTCACACCTGGCCCCCACGGACTTTCCTGACCCCCTTGCAGTGCCCAGTTCCCGGAGGCAGAAGGGGATGCCAGTGCATCATGGAAATTGGTCTGGTTTTTGCTCCCTTCTAGAATTGGATCACAACTTTGATTATTTAGAATTGTTGTTGAATGATATTACGAATGTCTTGAAGAATGCTGGAGGTAAGTTCTGAATTTCCCTTTCTAGTGACATATTAATCAGTATCCAAGTGGCAAGAGCTCGTTCATCTGCCATTTTCGTTCGAGCTTAAGTCAGGGCAGAAGGGTTCTGAAAACCTTGCCCTGCTCCTTTCTGGAGCCCTGAGTGATCCCACAGGATGACTGTCAGTGGGAGGAAGGAGCATTTAGCTGTCCATCCTCCTCCCATGTGCAATGCCACTGTGTCCTTCCATGCGGTCTGTGCAGTCACAGAGAAAAGCAGAGAGGGAAGGGGCTGGGCCCAGGGCTGTGCCCCGGGGCTGAGCCTTTCCTGCAGCCTGAGGATCTCCTACAGTGCCACGGGTGCTGTTCTGTCCTGCCTTTCTTTGCAGCTGAACCTGTTGGTGAAGGTGATCTGGCTTCCCAACCCATGTCCATGACTGAGCCTCTGGGAGGTGGTGAGGGTAGGTCAAGGCCTTTCCCCTGGGAGATCTGCCAGCTCAGAGCCCAAAGCTCGGCCAGGGGGGCATCGCTGCGGGTGCCAGGACAGAGCCATGCACGTGTGCGCCCTGACCCTGCGTGATCCCCTCACCGCTCCTGCAGCTCAGTGGTGCCCGTGCAGCTGAGTAGAGGTGGCAGAAGCTTCTGTGGCTGTTGTGTTACAGATGTGCCTGCAGGGAGGACTCTTCCTGATCCTTCCCTCATTCCTACACAGAAGCCTGCCTCCCATCTCAGGGGTGAGTAGCATGTCCCTGTTGACCCCACAGGCTGAGCCCTGCTTCTGTGGGATCCATTAATGGGAAAAGGAAACATGTTTTTCTAAGGTCCTCTAAAAGGAAAGAACAAAGCTGCAGGACAGAAGAAAGCCCATGAGTCATCTGAACACATGAGGCAAAGGACGAAGGAAATGCAGCAGGCAGGACAAGGTGGGTGCATTTCCCTCAGCCTTGTCCTGGGCCTCAGCAGCCGGGGGCTTTGGCTGCACATTTGGACACGCCGTGCCCGGCACAGTGGGAAGGGATCCATGGCAGCCTCGCTGCCCCGCTGCTGCTTCCACGCCCTACAGGGCTGTTTCCCAGCCTGGCCTGGCTGCAGCTTCTCCCCAGCCTCTGCAGGAAGGCATTGGGCATCAGCTGCCAGGCAGACCAAACTGCACAATGCACCTCACATCCCCTGCAATTTCCCATCTCCAGGCAAATCAGAAGGGGCAGCTGTTTGGAGTACAGAAGGCCCTGGCCTAAACAAAAATTTTATAGGGATTTCCTAACCATTCTCAACCATGTCTTTGACAAGCATTGCCTCTTGAAGATTACCCATCCTCAATGGGGAACAGCACTACCTAATCCAGCTGTACCTCCTCCTTTCTCCAGAAGCAGATGGAGAGGCTGTGCAGAAGACAGGCGGTGCATTTCCGGGAGGAAGCAGTGGCTCACTGACAGCCTCTGCTGCAGAGAGGGAGGTGATGCCAGGCACAGCCACAGACGGTAATTGCTGTGCCTCTGGGCCTGAGCCCTGCTGAGGCTTGAGCTGCCCTCTCTGCTCCTTGGCACTGTGGGCACAGCCCGGACAAGACGGGCACAGCCCAGAGGAATTGTCCCGAGCAGGCTCAGGGCACTCGGGTACTGAGCTGTCCTGCTGGGCTCCCTCCGTGGGAGACACGTCCCGAAACCTGGGAGCGGCTGCAAGGGGTGCCCATGGTGGGGAAAGGGCAGAGGGGGAGAGCAAGGCTCCACTGTGTCTTGAAAGGGCTTGGCCACATGCCCTTGGGATGGGGAAGGGGTTCCAAGGCAAAGAGAGATGGAGAGATAGAAGAAGGTGGGAAAGGCAGGAGAAAGGGCAGGAGAGTCAGAGGGACAGGGGGATAGTGTGGCACTGCCTGCTGCAGCTTTCCCCAGGGCTTTAGCAAGAGTTGCAGCTGTGGGAGTGAGAGCACCTAGGGCCCAGAGCTGCTTCCGCCGCCCCACCAGGGATGTTGCACAGGGCATGGAAAGAGGGTGCAGAGTGACCAGGAGCCTGCCCAGAGCTCGCCAGGCCCCTGTGCAGCTTTGGCCTTGTCCATTGACATCTGGCTCCCACAGCCTTACCCGACCCCCTTGCAGTGCCCATTTTCCAGAGGCAGACGGGGATCTCAGCATGCCCTGAAAAATGTTCTCATCTGTGCTCCGTTTTAGATGAGGTTTCTGGAAAGGCTTCTCCATTAGATGGACGGCATAAAGTTTTGAAGCCTTTGGAACCTCCTGCAGGTATGTTCTCATTGTCCCACCACGGAATAATTGTTGACAACCTGGCAGGAACCTGCTTACAGAAGCTTCTGTGGCTGTTGTGTTACAGATGCGTCTGCAGGGAGGACTTTTCCTGTTCCTTTGCTGGTTCCTTCACCGAAGCCAGGCTCTCATCGCAGGGGTGAGTAGTGTGTCTCTGCTGACCCCACAGGCTGAGTTCTGCTTTTATGATATCCATTCATAGGAAATCAAACCATGTTTTTTGAAGGTCCTCCAACAGGAAAGTACAAATCTACAACAGAGAAGAAAGCTCATGAGCCATCTGAATACATGAGGCAAAGGACGAAGGAAATGCAGCAGGCAGGAAAAGGTGGGTGTATTTCCCTCAGCCTTGTCCTGGGTCTCAGCAGCCGGAGGCTTTGGCTGCACATCTGGACACGCCGTGCCCAGCACAGCGGGAAGGGATCCATGGCAGCCTCGCTGCCCCGCTGCTGCTTCCACGCCCTGCAGGGCTGTTTGCCAGCCTGGCCTGGCTGCATCTTCTCCCCAGCCTCTGCAGGAAGGCATTGGGCATCAGCTGACAGGCAGACCAAACAGCAGCAGGGACCTCAGATCCCCTGCGATTTCCCTGTCGCCAGTCAAATCAGAAGGGGCAGCTGTTTGGACTACAGAGGGCCTTGGCTTCACCAAAAATTTTTTAGGGATTTCTTGCTTCTTAACCATGTCTTTGACAAGCATTGCCTCTTGAAGTTTCCCCATCCTCAAAGGGGAACAACCCCACCTGACCCAGCTGTACCTAATCCTTTCTCCAGAAGCAGATGGAGAGGCTGTGATGAAGGCTCAGTTTCCCGGAGGAAGCAGTGGCTCATTGACAGCCTCTGCTGCAGGAAGGGACGCGATGCCAGGCACAGCCACAGGAGGTAATTGCTGTGCCTCTGGTCCTGAGCCCTGCTGAGGCTTGAGATGCCCTCTCTGCTGCTTGGCACTGCGGGCACAGCCCGGACAAGACGGGCACAGCCCAGAGGAATTGTCCCGAGCAGGCTCAGGGCACTCGGGTACTGAGCTGTCCTGCTGGGCTCCCTCCGTGGGAGACACGTCCCCAAACCTGGGAGCGGCTGCACGGGGTGCCCATGGTGGGGAAAGGGCAGAGGGGGAGAGCAAGGCTCCACTGGGTCCTGACAGAGCCTGGCTATGTGCCTTGGGATGGGGAAGGGGTCCCAAGGCAAAGAGAGATGGAGAGATAGAAGAAGGTGGGAAAGGCAGGAGAAAGGGCAGGAGAGTCAGAGGGACAGGGGGATAGCTGTGGCACTGCCTGCTGCAGCTTTCCCCAGGGCTTTAGCAAGAGTTGCAGCTGTGGGAGTGAGAGCACCTAGGGCCCTGTGCTGCTTCAGCCACCTCACCAAGGGTGTCGCACAGGGCATGGAAAGAGGGTGCAGAGTGACCAGGAGCCTGCCCAGAGCTCCCCAGGCCCCTGTGCAGCTTTGGCCTTGTCCATTGACATCTGGCTCCCACAGCCTTACCCGACCCCCTTGCAGTGCCCATTTCCCAGAGGCAGACGGGGATCCCAGCATGCCCTGAAAAATGTACTCATCTCTGCTCTGTTCTAGATGAGCTTGCTAGGAAGATTTCTCCATTAGATTGGCTAAATGAAGTTTTGAAGCCTTTGGAGCCTCGTACAGGTTTGTTCTCATTGTCCCACCACGGAATAATTGTTGACAACCTGGCAGGAACCTAGTTACAGAAGCTTCTGTGGCTGTTGTGTTACAGATGCGTCTGCAGGGAGGACTTTTCCTGTTCCTTTGCTGGTTCCTTCACCAAAGCCAGGCTCTCATCGCAGGGGTGAGTAGTGTGTCTCAGCTGACCCCAGAGGTTGAGCCCTTCTTCTGTGGGATCCATTCATAGGTAATGGAACCACTTTCTCTTAAGGTCCTCTGAGAGGGAAGAAGAAAGCCACAGGGCACAAGGAAGCCGATGAGCCAAATAACATCCTTAAACAAATGGTGGAGGAACTGCACAAAGAGAATGGTGGGCGCATTTCCCTCAGCCTTGTCCTGGGGCTCAGCAGCCGGGGGCTTTGGCTGCACATCTGGACACGCCATGCCCGGCACAGCAGGAAGGGATCCATGGCAGCCTCGCTGCCCCGCTGCTGCTTCCACGCCCTGCAGGGCTGTTTGCCAGCCTGGCCTGGCTGCAGCTTCTCCCCAGCCTCTGCAGGAAGGCATTTGGCATCAACTGACAGAGAGCCCAAACTTCACCATGGATCCCCTGTATTTTCCCAGTGTCTGAGCACATCCTGAGGTGTGGCTGCTTGGCAGAGGGAGGGCCATAGGAAGCCCCAAAGACCTGTGGGGATCAGGATTTTCCTGATTCTTATCCATGTTGTGGACAAGTATTGCCTCCTGGATGTGCAATGATTGCGTCCCACCAAGCCTCTTCCTTTCTCAAGGGATGGACAGAGAGGCTCTGTGGAAGGTGGCATTTCCTGCAGGAAGGGAGGCCATGCCAGGCACAGCCACAGGAGGTAATTGCTGTGCCTCTGGGCCTGAGCCCTGCTGAGGCTTGAACTGCCCTCTCTGCTGCTTGGCACTGCGGGCACAGCCCGGACAAGACGGGCACAGCCCAGAGGAATTGTCCCGAGCAGGCTCAGGGCACTCGGGTACTGAGCTGTCCTGCTGGGCTCCCTCCGTGGGAGACACGTCCCCAAACCTGGGAGCGGCTGCACGGGGTGCCCATGGTGGGGAAAGGGCAGAGGGGGAGAGCAAGGCTCCACTGGGTCCTGACAGAGCTTGGCTATGTGCCCTTGGGCTGGGGAAGCTGTTTCTTGGGCAGGTTGGCAAACAGGAGGGCGGGACAGAGGTTGGGAGCAATAGCTGTGGCACTGCAGATTTCCCCGAGCATTTAGTGAGGGTTTCCTGTGTGGCAGCGAGAGAGCCCCAGGGCCCTGGGCTGCTCCAGCTGCCCCTCCAGGGATGTTGCACAGGGACTCCAAAGTGTCTGGAGAGTGATCAGGAGCCACAGGCTCCCACAGCCTTACCCCACCCCCTTGCAGTGCCCAATTCCCCAAGTCAGAAGGGGATCCCAGCACATCATGGAAATGGTTCCGTAGAATCTCTGCTCCCTTCTAGATTGGGATCATGACTTGGATTATTTGGAAATGATGGTAAATGGTGGTTTGAAGATGTTGTCAGATGCTGGAGACAAGTTCTCAACGTACCTTTCCTGACAGAATAATCAGTGTCTATGTGGCAAAAGCTCACTCATATGGCATTTCCTTTAAGTTCCTCTAAAGGTTGTTCAGTTCTGGAAACTTTGCCCTGCTCCCTTCTGGAGCCCTGAGGCATCCCACAGGATGACTGTCAGTGGGAGGAAGGAGCATTTAGCTGTCCATCCTTCTTCTGTGTGCAATGTCAGTGTGTCCTTCTGTGTGCACTGTGCAGCCACGGAGAGGAGAAGAGAGGGAAGGGGCCGGGCCCAGGGCTGTGCCCCGGGGCTGAGCCTTGCCTGCAGCCTGAGGATCTCCTACAGTGACACAGGTGCTGTTCTGTCCTCCCTTTCTTTGCAGCTGAACCTGTTGGTGAAGGTGGTCTGGCTTCCCAACCCACGTTCAGGATTGAGCCTCTGGGACATGGCGAGGGTAGGTCAAGGCCTTTCCCCTGGGAGAGCTGCCAGCTCAGAGCCCAAAGCTTGGCCAAGGGGGCATCGCTGCAGGTGCCAGGACAGAGCCATGCACGTGTGTGCCCTCGCCCTGCGCGATCCCCTCACACCTTCTGCTCAGGCCTGGCAGCTATTTGGAGGAAGGTGGGCCCTGGCCCAGCCCCAAAAGGCCAGATGGTTTTGAATCTTATCCCCATTTTGATAAGCCTGATGTCCTAAAGATGCCACCAAAAGAAATCCGAAATTGTTCCATCTGATGCAGCTGAACTTTTTCCTTTTTCAAGTGATGGAGCAAAAGGCAGGACAGAAGGCAGTGTTTCCCCAAGCAAGCAGAGGCCGACTGGCAGCCCCTGCTGCAGGAAAGGAGGAGATGCCAGACATGGGCACAGGCACAGGAGGTAATTGCTCTGCCACTGTCAGCCATTTAGCAGGGCTGTGTGGCGGCAGCTCTTTCCCCCAGCTCCTGCCCTTGCATGGCCCAGTACCAGCCAAAGCTGGAGGAGCCTCTGGAGGCTTGGAGGCCTCTGGTGTCTTGGAGGCCTCTGGAGCTCGTTCACAGCCCCGGGGAAAGGTGACCCGTGCACCAACGTCCCTCCCGCTGCAGCTGCTCTGGAGCTGGCCCTGAGTGCCCAGAGGCCCAAGGCACAGGAGCAGCCCTGAGCGGGAGCCCTGCCGCGAGCCCAGGGCCCAAGCCAGCCTTGGCTCCCGACTGGGCAGGGGCTGCACTGGGTCCTGACAGGGCCTGACTCTGTGCCCTGGGGCTGGGGGAGCTGTCACGGGGCAGGGAGGGCCAGGTCTGGCAGTGGCTGCTCAGGGATGGCTTTGGCCCGTGTCCCTCCAAGCAGCCACTGCCCAAGCAGCTGCGCTGGCCCCGGGCTCTCCTCCCGGCCTGCTGGGCTTTGTTGGGTGGCACAGCCTGTGCCAAGGGGCGGCAAGGTGCCTGCAGGCCCCAGCTCTGGGGGAAACGGAGAACGTCCTGCCCACATCCACCGTGCTGCCAGCTCAGCAGTGCAGCACAGCACGGGCTGACGCTCCCCATTGCTCCCACAGGTGCGGCCAGCCCCACCACACGTGTTCTGGATTCCCAGAAGGGCCCTGGAAGGGGTTTCTGGATAGGATTAATAGCAGGCCTGCTTTTTTTGGAGCTTATTTTCATCTTATGCTGTGTCCAAATTTGGACTTGCTGGAAGAGAAAAGGGTGAGTGTTTTGTTCACCTTTCCCTCAAACAGCTTCTTTTAAAAGTCTAATGTTGTAGACAGGAAATGTTCCCAGAGAGGCTGCTGTGGGGTTGTTGCCAGTCTGTGATTGTCCAGAGAAGCTGGGGAGCCTTGCCAGCTCTGGGCGCTGCTGTGCAGGAGGCTCCCTGTGTGCCACTGGCAGCTGGGGCCTCAGCCACCTCCTATCTCCACAGGGATGCCTCTGCAGATTCACAAGACTGGCCAAATACCTCAGCCAGGGGGAACTGGTCCTGTCATCTCGCATCTCCGTGCCCGTGTCTGTTGTCCCTTCCACGGCTGCATTACCAGCTCATTGCTAGGGACAGCTTGTTGGTATCACCACCCAGAGCAGGAGCCTCTGTCCCCAAAGGTGCTGCCCCTGGTGTCCAGCCAGGCCAGGAGGTGCAGCCCTCCTACCAGGGAAGGGCCTGAGCCTGGCAACATCTTTGGGGTTCAGCTCAGGTGTGTCGGTGCTACCACCAGCTCTGGCAGAGCTGCTTGTCTGGGCACAGCCAGGGCTGGGCAGGCAGCAGCTGAGCATGGGGCTCCTGAGACAAAGCAGCCCCATTTTGTCTTTGTTTTACATTTATACACAGCAGAAGATTTTAGAAATATTTAGAAACATTTTTTGTAGAAAAATATCCCTAAATATTTCTTCCCTTTTCCTATTGTAGTTTTGGATTTTTCAAAGTAGTTTTAGAATTCTGAAAATTTTGGAACACTTTTATGCTTGCCGAATAAAAAATAAAACTGCATTTAATTGGTGATCATTACTCTTAGATGAACTAAGTCATCACAAGACACCCAGTGTACTGGAGAGGCTCTTTTCCCACTGGAGATTTTTACCTAGTGACAACAACAGACTTAAAGCCCTTTCACTGATAATTTCTGGGATTTCTTACCAGCTCATCTCTCAGTCTTCAGAGGCAAACTTTGAGCACAGTGGGCATCTCCTGCTGTGCAGGAGGGTCTCTGTGAGCCAGCTGACACCGGGGCCTCTTTTGCGGAGATAAACGCAACTCCACGACTTTGTGAAAGTTGTAAAGTTGGTATGTTTATTACTGTGCTGGTTGCATGTGGAGATTCCTCTCCTTAAAAGGCATGCATACCTCTGGGAACTCCAGATCCTTTTTTATCACCCTCTCAAATAGATATGCATCCAATTTTACGATAGGTTCCTACATATTCATTTTTACAAATTTGGTGTGACATTTACCGCTAGTTAATCTTTATCAGGAAGAATTCCCAGGTCAGGTTGGCCTGTTCTCATAGCAGTTCCTCTGTCTCTGTGTCCCCCGCCACCCCCTTATCTCTGTCCTTGACTGAAGCAGTTTCTCTGAGCCTAGGCTTTTTACCAGTCAGACTAAACAGCTATGCTTTCCAACTACAGACTTAACTCAAAGATGTACATTTCACCTAAATGAAAATGGATTTCTACTCTGGAAAATTTCTACTCTGTCTCTTTTCCCCCCTTTCCTAGAAAATAAGTAAATTCTTTTATCTAATGCAAATCCCTATGACAATAAGTGTCTCTTAATGCTTTACCATGTACATTTGATAAGGAGGTTAACACAGCTGTTTGCTGTAGTATTCTCCAATATCACATTAGCAATATAATGGATAACCCTAAAATTAGCTTATTCCAGCTAATATTAACAAAACTACAATGGGATGACACATTTTATTAAGGATTCCATTGTCAGTTGGTGACCACCCAAAGATCACATTCCACCAGTGATGATCTGCAGTTTGCTTTACTCTTTGCAGAATTCTGGTTATTTCTTTGGTATCATGAGAGACAGTAATCAGGGCTTTCTCTGTTTTCTGGAATTTCCTTCGAGACCTGCAGTAGGTCTTGGTGCTTAATTAATTGTTTTATCAATGTAAGGTCCATCCCAACAGGAGTTGGTGATAGTCTGTGTTACATTGTATAATTGGTTTCAATCAACTGGTGGGATGTCAGGGGGGCCATGTACAAAAAATCACACCCGATAATCTTAACAACATTGCAAATACAAAAATTAAAATTATTTCTTCTAGACAAAATAATATTGTTGTTATCAATTTTTACAGCAGCACAAGCAGTTCTCAGGCACACATAACTTTTACTAGTATATATGAGCACAGTTTTCTGATCAGTGACTGCATGAATCTCAAAGTGGCAAATACTCTGTTCAGTGTCTAGACACACATTTGGGCATTAATTGTATTGCTTTCACAAATGAATCCCAGTTGTTCTCTAGTAATGCAGGATTCTAACTTTACTGTTTGCCCCTTTTCATTCACCTTTCCAGCCCACACCCTATGTTCTGAAGGGTAGAGCACTGTTTTTTCATTATTTAATCCCAGTGCAGTGATGGGGCGGATAACATAAACAGTGGCATAATGTTAGGTAAGAATAAAGGCAGTGGCCACATTAGAAGCAGGATCATAGGTGAAATTTACTATAGTCCACCAGGATTGAAACTTCTTTACAAAATCAATCACATTATCCCAGACAACTTCCCAAATTTCAGCTGGAAAATTACCTTCACCCCCTTCCCGTATGATCAGAGCTGCTGTTGCCTACATCTATAACTGTGCTTGTATACAACTGAAAACTAAAGACACATTATTTCCAACTGTACCAAGTGCTTCTAATATTACCCTGTGGTCTTGGCTCCAAGCCTTTTCCCACTTTGGCAGTACTTTGGAAACCTGCCACTGGCTAGTTCCTAATGCCAATAGAGCTGACTGTTAAGGCTGCTTCAATTTTGCTAGGTCACCTGCTGCAGTGGCCAGCTTATTCATCAGTATTTCTGAATCAATTCCATTTAAAACTCTCAATCCATTCCCTAACATCCAAGTTAGATAATTTCTTGTTCTGCTCCTGAGCTATATCTCTCTTTGTAACCACCTTGTGCAGCCCTCAAAGGATGTTCTTAGGAAAGAGGAGCAGGCTGGTTGGATTTTTGAGATGTTAATTTGCACTAGCAACTCAACACGTTTGAGAGACCATTCTGGATTGAACAACAGTTGTTTTCACTTACATTCTTCCCTACGTAGGGGCCTGTTTCTCACACTTCAGGTTCAAGTTTGGGTTGGGTCTGAACTATTTGATTACTAGTGTGGGTTGTATAAGGTCCTAACATTGTAAAAAGTGCAGTGTTGATTTAAAATTTAAATGAGAGCTTTATAGCATCTCGAGCTTAAAGGCAGGTCACTTCTACAGGCTGTATCAAGGAGAAATTACACCAACAGTCTGATTCACTTGGGCTATCACAAACTTCTTGGTGCCTGTATACGGGGAGGTTGAGACACTAATTTCATCTGGTTTCTCATTAGCCGTCTCATTGACTACCTAGCACTCTATTTTGATTTCTTCTCTCTTGATCTCCTGAAGTGTCCACAGTTCTCGTTCTTGCCACTCTTGCTCCTCATATACCTGATCTTCATGAATTACTACAGTGGACAGGTTTAGCTCTTTTATCTTAGAAAGTTCTCCCATGGATCCAGTATACAGATTGAAAGCTTGGGACCAAGGCCATTCAGCATTGCTTTGGATAGAGGTACTCTCTAATTCTAAGACTCCAGTTATAATTACATACAAATCAATTCTGTAATTGAAATGACAAACTACCCCTGGCTGCAATATACTCATTTTGCCTGAGTAAGTTTTAATCTCAGTTCATTGTTTCTTGATGTCCCTCTCTAAGGGGCTCCTGGGGCTTTCTTCACTCGAGAGTGATGGATCCAGGCATTCTAGCTCCTTGGTCTGGATTGCAGAGAAGGTGATGAGAAGCACTTGCAGTGATCTCTCTCACTGTGCATCCAAAGTCTTTTCTGCAAGAGGCTTAACATATACATAATCTCTAGACTGTATGTTATGTACTGGTCTGTCTAGCTCTTTGCTCCGAGTTCTAGCCACGTGTTTCTCAATTTCTCTGAGCTGTTTGCTTAAAGCCACCATGCAGGTGGCCAGGGTTATCTCTCCAATGTGGGTGGACATTCTCTTTCGTATTCCATATGGTCTTCCATAAAGCATTTCAAAAGGACTCGGCTTTTCTTTAGCTCGTGGTTTAGTCTGAATTCGCAGCAGTGCCAGTGGAAGAGCCTGGGGCCAGGGCAGATTAACATCCTGCCCCAGTCTTACAATCTGCTGCTTAATCAAATGATTCATTTTCTCCACCTGGCTGCTTGATTGCGGGTGGTATGGAGTGTGAAATTCTCAATCTATGAATCTATGCCCAGGTGGCTACTAATCTTTGGCACTCTTTTGGAAATGAAATGTGATCCTCTATCCGAGGATATTGTGGCTGGAGCTCTGAAGCATGGTATTATTTCTTGTAATAATACCATGGTCACCTCTAGAGCTTTGACAGTTCTGGTGGGGGATGCTTCTGGCTAGCCTGAAAATGTATTTGTCAATACTAATAAATACAGATTCCCCCCCTTTCTCTGGGAGTTCTGAAAAGTTAATTTGCCACAGCTGTCCAGGCCCATGGCCTCTCTTAATTTGACCGAGTTTCGGCCTGGGAGTATTTTTGGGGTTTGTCTGGAGGCAAGGATCTCACTGTTGGTTTACCTGAGTAATAGTGGCAGATTAATTCTTGGCAATGATTCTTTCAGTCAGACATGACTATTAGAAAGCCTGTGGAAACTACTACTTAAAAGTCAACACTTTATTTTGATGCACTCTGTATCACTGGCAGCCTTGGTCATTCTGGGAAAGGAGCCACACTTTATAAAAGCTTTTAAGTAGTTAGGCCCCAGTGTGTTTTCTGGTGCTCTTCTTTCACTAGTGATCACAAAAATGGGAAGGGATTACTGGCTGTCTTTCAACGGCAGCCCACCCCTTGTGGTTGCATGTCTCTTTTGATTAGTACTATTATATTTTGGCTTACTTTTGAGGGAAATCTGTCCATAATTACTCCACTTTTTGCTGCTTTATTTGCCTCTCCATCCACTAGCTCATTTCCTTCTTCCAATTCTGAGCTCACTCTCTGGTGTGCCTTAATATGCCTTTTCAGGCAGCTGAACTGCTTCCAGCAGCTGCATTGTCTCTTCTTTTTGTGAGGTTAGCAGTCCCCTCTCGTTCCAGATGGCTCCATGTGCATGCACAACTCTGAATGCATACCTCGAGTCTGTATAGATGTTTATTCTCTTTCCTTTTGCCATTTCCAAGGCACGGGTCAGGGCAATTATCGCGGCCTTCTGCGCAGAGGAGCCTGTCGGTAAGGGCCTGGATTCTATTACTTCTCTGCAGGTAGACACTGCGTATCCAGCATGTCGCTTTCCACTGGCAACGTGGCTACTCCTGCCATCAGGGAACCAGGTCTCTGTATCGTCTAGACGAGTGTCTTTAAAATTCTGGGCGTCTGGAGTAAGTAGCTTCAATGGTCTCCAGGCAATCGTGGTGTACTGCTTCTCCTTAATTTCCACTGAGAAAAGAAGCTGGGTTGACAATATTAGTCACCACGATCTCTACATCATCTTGCTCTACCATGATGGCCTGGTATTTCAGAAACTTCTGTGGTGAAAGCCAGAGGCCACCCTTTGCTTCCAGTACTGCGGGCACTGTGTGGGACACTAGCACAGCCATTTTTGTCCCAGGGTAAACTTGCGTGCCTCTTGAATATTCAGCACGACTGCTGCTACAGCTCTGAGGCAACCTGGCCATCCTTTTGCTGATGCATCTAGTTGCTTGGAGAGGTAAGCAACTGCCCTCTGATATGGACCCAAGTCCTGAGCCAATATTCCCAGGGCAATTCCCTGTCTGTCATGGGAAAACCAGAAAGAATGGTTCACTTACATCTAGAAGTCCCAAAGCTGGAGCTGACATGAGGGCACTCTTTAGCTGGTGAAAGGCCCGTGTGCCTTCCTTTGTCCACTGGAGATCTCTGTTTCCACTGGCAATAAGAGCATAGAGGAGTCTTACGAGCAGTCCATAAGTATAAACCCACAGTCGGCACAACCTTGCCATGCCTAAGAAGGTTTGGAGTTCCTTTATTGTCTGGGGTTTTGGGGTTTGGCATATGGCTCCTTGCGAGCCTGCCCTAATGTCCGTTGCCCAGCACTCACCTGGTACTCCAGGTAGATTACTTTCTCTTTCACTGCCTGTGCCTTTTCTTTGATACTCTGTGTCCTTGGGGTCCTAGAAAATTCAAAAGGCTTAGTGTCCAGGCCAGACATGCTTCCCTCATCCGAGTGGCTACTAGAAGATCATCCAGGTACTACAAAAGCCTTCCTTCTTCCTGTGGAGCTTCCCAAAACTCCAGATCTTTTGCAAGTTGCTCCCCAAACAGAGTAGGGGAAATTTTGAAGCGCTGAGGAAGCACGGGCCATGTGAGCTGGGTTTTGTGCCCACTTTTAGGGCTTTCCCATTCGAATGCAAAAATTTTCTGTCTGACTTTGTGGATATGGAGGCAAAAGAAGGCATCATTTGATTCTAAAATGGTTAACCAGATTAGCTCAGGTGTTAAATAAGTTCATAAGGTATATGGATTGGCTACCACAGGATACAGATCTTCTGTTACTTTATTGACAGCCCTCAAATCCTGTACTATCCGGTCTGACCCATCAGATTGCAGGTAAAATGGGAGTATTGAAATCAGATTGGCATTCTTTTAATAATGCTAACCGCAGAAAATTTTCAATTATTGGACTGATTCCCTGTCTTCATTCTTTAGGGGGTACTGCTGCCTAATTCTGACTTGTTGTGTCCCTTCCTTAAGCTTAATTACTATGGAGGAGGCATTTTTCGCCATCCCTGGTACACCAGAGGTCCATACCCTGGGAAATACTTGACTTAGTATCTCTTCATCAATTTCCATCTCAATTTCAATAGCTGTTAAGGTTAAATTTAATACCTCAATGTACTTTTGATCATTCAGCTCCAGAGGACCCTCTCAATAAATCACTTCCTAAAAATGCCTATGCTGGATGGGGCATATACAAAAACTTATGCATACCCCATTGTTTGTTTTCCCAATTCCCCAGCCACCTCCTCCCTTCACAGGGATGATTCTGCAGCTTCACAAGACCTGTCAAATAACTCAGGCAGGGAAAACTAGACCTGTCATCTCTCATTTCTATGCCAGTGTCCGTTGTCCCACGGCTGCGCTACCAGCTTATTGCTGGGGACATGCTGTTGCCACCACCACCCAGAGCAGGACGCCCTGTCCTCAGAGGTGCTGGCCCTGCGTGAGAGTCTGTCCTAATTTTCCCTCATCTGCCTCACGATCGTCTTTGGGAGACCACTGAAGAGAAGACCCCCCCATCTATATCTGGCTCTGAAGGAGAAAAGTCACACGCCACGGACCCTGAGACCTGAAAGCTCAGTTTTGAGCTGTTGTTTCCACAGGAGTGTTTGCTGTATGCTAAGAAGAAGACACCATGCCCCGTTTGCAACAATAGCAGCTTTGGAAGCTGTCCCACCTCTTGGCCTGGCTGGACTTCTCCTGAGTTTCAGGTGGTCTCCCATAGAAGACCCTTGCCTGTTTTACAACCACCGTGACAGACAGACGGAGATGTGAGAAGCTTTTCCATCAAGGACTGAGACATGAAACTCCAAAAAAGGCCCCTCTGCTCCTTCCACGGACTGGGACTGAAACCCCCAGCCCGGGGGAGGTGTGTGGGGAGGCAAGCTGACCAAAGCGAGATGTTTGCCTGCAGATTGTGACCACTGGAGCAAGAAAACAATGGCTCTCATTTACTGCTGAGAACACCGACTACCTGTTACATCTATCAAGCTCATTTACTGCTGAGAACATGGACTACCTGTTACATCTGTTCCCTATTGTATCTGTTTCCCCCCCCCTCGCAATTTTCAGTAATAAAAACCTCTGAGTTAGCTAGCGCCTTTGAGATCTCCCCAGCGTAGCAGGCAGACCCTCAGCTGGACTGCACCAAAGTTGGTACAGTTGGTACAGTTGGTACAGTTCGTCTCTGAGTTGGTAGCTATATCCCCCCTCTCTCTCTCTCTCTTTCTCTCTCTTTTTCTCTCCCTTAATCCCTCTATCGCATTTTTGCTGTAGTTATTTCAATAAAACTGCATTTGATTTGATTATCACTGCAAACCCCCTTGTACCGTGTTGGTGTTTTGCACTCTGAGATCATTCCTACGAACCATCAGGTCATCTGTCCACTAGGACAGACCCTGACACCTTGGCAACCAGAAGCACAGGGAGCACAAACAGACACAGCCAGGAGGCCCAGCAGCTCTTTCCTGAGGGCCCATTTCATGCAAGAACTGGCCCTCAGAATATTAAACAAAATAAAAATAAAAGGGTTGGGGGAGGAGGCGTTGAGGTGGCCTCACAGGTTCAACTCTGCACTCTGCTTTTGTCACCAGCATTACCCAAGTTCCTGTACTTTTTTCCTGGAGAATTTGCAGTCAACAGAGCTTCACTCCCTCTCATCAAATCAGTCTTAAGTCCAGCTTCAGGCTGGGTCATTCATTTAGACTCGAGCACTGACTGGGGTCCAGGCAACAAAAGAACATTAGCTGCAGGCCACCCATACAGCTTTTCATATTAATGAGCACAAAGCCTTTATTTCCGCAAGCTCAGGGATGCTGGGGGGATCTTTGCACCATCAGGCCGAAGTACAAGGCTCTGGATCCTCCAAAGGAACAGAGCCAGCCCCCTTGAGTGGGAGAAGGTGCGACCTCAGTTGCAGCCCCGAGTGCCTCTTGTGGGCCAGGGCACGGCCCTGGCTGTAAATGTGTTGGGCTGCAGCACAGGGCCATGGCGGAGCTCAGCACCCTCATCAGAGCCCAGGGCCACGGCCCTTCCCTGCCGGGACACGAGTCTGCCCCGGCCCGGCCCGGCCTGAGCAGCCCGGCCTGGCCCCAGGGGATGAGCTCCGCCTGTCCGCTGTGCCCGCAGGCCGGGCCCAAGGCTTTGCAAGAGGCTTTCTCCCAGCTTTGCAAAACCTCGGCCAAGTGACCCTTTGCTGTGCTGAGAAGAGTAAAAAACCCCCTCAAATGTAACCCCGCTGCACACCTCATGAGGGATCCCTGCACGGGTTCGAAGAGGCCATCAATACTCCTTTGTGATTCATGAGTGACCTCAGCACCCCTCAGCAGGGACCCCAAAATATCCATGCCTGCCTCATGGGGCCAGGGCTCAGATGATGCCAGGGAAGGAAATGTGTCCTCGGCCCAGGGACACTCAGCATGGGCTCCCCCAGCCTTCAGGGCCACCTCACTGGTCACAGCAGTCCCTGCCTGTCTCCTGCCTGCACACACCGTGGGCATCCACGGCTGCTCCTGGCCATGGAGCTCAGCCTGTGCTGCTGCGGGGTGGCCTTTGCGGCTGTTACGATCTGGACAGAGCTGTGACAACACCATTTCTTTATTGAAATATAAAATGTGGGCCAAGCCCTACCCTGGCAGACAGGGGCTGCCCACATTCACTCCTGGCTGGGAAACAGGGCTTGCGGGCTCTGGGGCAGAGGGTCTTGTTTTGGAGGGGAAAACGAATTTGGAATGTGAGAAGGCCTTCTGATGGTGTTGCAGCCACGGCAGGGCAGATAAGGGCATAAGTGGAGACCTGGGATAACAGGTCAAGTTCTCTTTGCCCAAGTTGCTAGGCCTCTCTTCTGAAGATGCACAGGAGCACCTGTGGAGAGAGGAGGTGGCTGAGGCCCCAGCTGCCAGTGGCACACAGGGAGCCTCCTGCACAGCAGGGCCCAGAGCTGGCAAGGCTTCCCAGCATGGCTGGAGCTGCTGGCACAGCTTGGCCCAGCTGCACAGCTGCCCCTCAAGGCCGTGGCGAGCAGGGCACGGCTCTGGGCAGGCTCCCTGGCCAGGAGCGGGCCCCAGAGCACCTCTGCCTTTCAAGGGCAATCTAATCCCTGCTCTTTCTCCTCCACATTTTGCTTTGCCTCTGCCCTGTTTTTGGCCAGGAAGCCTCAGCGGGAGCGAGCACTGGCTGCAGCCCCAGCAGATCTTAAGCCCATGCTTCAGCTTGGGCTCCCTGCCAGCTGATGCCAAATGCCTTCCTGCAGAGGCTGGGGAGAAGCTGCAGCCAGGTCAGGCTGGGAAAAAGCCCTACAGGGTATGGAAGCAGCAGCAAGGCAGTGAGGTTTCCATGGATGCCCTCCCACTGTGCTGGGCACCGGGGGTTGGACATTGTGATGCTGTAGAACCACACGGCTCTGTGACCCCAGAGCCTGCTGTGACCTCACATCCTGCTGTGACCTCATGGCCTGCTTGGGGATGGACCTCATGGCTGGAATTTTCCTTCTCTGGGAGGGAGCTCATGCTTGCCTGGCTGTTGTGTCCAAGGGCTGGCCTTGCCTCCTCAAGCTGAGCTCACTGCTCTGTGTTCTGGGCACTGGCACAGGAAATCACATCCAATGATTTCTGAGCTCCTCAGGCACTGTCAGCAACATCCCAGCATGCTGAGGAGTAAGTGATCTCTGGCTGGAGACAAGTTCCACATTTCCTCCTGTCAGCAGCTTCCCAGCCGGAAATTTGGCACCTTGGGTGGGCCATAGCTAACACAGTCCTCTGGCTTCATAGGAAAGGTGAAGCCTTTACTTCACCATTTGCTCTTCATGTGCAATTTAAGGCACTGCTTCCTTTTGTGGTCCTCAAAGGACACAGTGAATAAAACAGGGGGGAAAGTCACCCAACCTCTTCAATGCTTGGATATGCCAAAAAAAAACCTTGAGGAGCATAGGGTGGGTGTGTGCAGTCTGACCAAGCCAGAGCCCTTCCATGATTGTGTGGCTGCCTCAGTGACACGGTGCCAGAGTTCTTCAGCCTGGGCTGCTCCCAGCACTGTCACCAGGAGGGGGCTGCCTCCAAAAAGCCACACAATTTGGGTGCTGCTATAGGTCACATTTGCTCTATGGCACAGGTGGAATGCTTCAAGGGCAGGGACAAGGAACAAGGAGAGGTCTTCTGTATGACTCCCAAAGGTGTTTATGCCCAGGAAGGTCAGGCTCAGAAAGACACTAGTCCAGGCTCTAGAAGGGGTTTTTCAACAAGGGGAGGTTCAAGAGGAGGGTACAAAACTTTAACAAATTGGGAGAAACCTGGGGAGAAGCATAAGGCAGGGAATACAGTGTTTAAACCAATTGGGAATTACAGGGGAGGGGAAGAGTTTAAACAAACCAATGAGACCTCAAGGGATACAAAAATGACAGGGAAGTTTCTGGAGAAAGGGGCAGGCATGAGGAGGGACTAACCATGTTCATACTGGGAGAAGGAACAGGTAACATTCAGGAACAAAGGGCAGGTTATTGGGAAGATGGAAAACTGGGGCAAAACCAACAAGAGAGGTGCAAAATAACAATCCATTAAGGATAAAATATGCTATAACAATACAAGAGATGGGGCGGGGGGGTGGGGGTTTGAACTGACCATTGAAACTGAATTGCAGTTGAAAACACAATAGAGACACACTGCAACACCCCAGTGTGGTAGTCTGTTATTTTACAGTTTGTTCTTCTGTAGTAAGTTTTAAATACTCCTTGTTGTACGTTTGTAATGTTTCATTCCACGTATCCCACTTGGTTTCTCTGGTGGTTCAGTCCTGAGTTGTTTATTCACCAAGTATATGTCAATGCCCCTGTCCATCAAAGACAGCACAGCCTTTTGTTCTGGTGTGTACCCTGTAGTTCATCCCTTCCTCAAAACAAGATTGGATTTCAAGGTTTGCTCCTTCCCCTTGTTGGTTTCTGTTGGATAGCCCTTGCCCTGCACTCCTTCCCTAATGCCTTCCCCTTGGTAAAAAGTTGTGTCCTCCCCTTCTTCTCTCTCTTCCTTAAAAATCAGTTATTGTCAGTTGTCCCTGACTCCTCTGGGGACACAAACCTTCCTTAGAACTCAAACAAGTGATCTCTCTCGGTTCCTTCACCTCAGTCCCTCGTACTGGGTTGCTGCTGTGTCACCCGTGCCACAGGTGTCGGCTGCAGGGAGCTGCGAGCCCCTGTACGCACCGCCAGCCGGGAAGGTCCCTGTAGGGATCCAGGGGCAGCCTCTCTTGTGACTGTCCATGGGACTCAGGCAGTGAGCTGGCCAGAGAACATATTGCCTGTGACCCAGCCGCAAAGTTACACCCCAGTGCACAAGGGAAGAGCTAGAGATGGCACCACTCTGGACTTCTGCCATGCCCTGGACACATCAGCCCTGCCCTGCATCCTTGTCCCTCCTTTGGTGAGCTGTGGATCTGATGGAGGCACAGTTTGGAGAATGAGCAATTGCCTGGCTGGTCACATCCAGGGGGTTGTGGTCAATGCCTCAGAGGCCCGATGGACGTCAGTGACCAATGGTGTCCCTCAGGGTGACAGCAGAAGCTCCCTGGACACTGGGGACTCAGTGTCCTGGTGGTGCTGCTGGACAAGAGAGCTGGAGGTGCCTCCAAAGCAGAACTGTTCTGATTGCCCAAGTCTTTCAGACTTGCTCAGTGAATGAGGAGCTGATTGAAGTGAAAAGATACTGAGAAACCACACAGTCCCTTCCCTGGGAAGAAACATTTCCCCATCCAAACTTCCTCTCTTTATCCCACTCCAAGAGGAACAGACATGTATATACATCTATCTATCTCTCTATCTATCTATCTATCTATCTATCTATCTATCTATCTATCTATCTATCTATCTATCTATCTATCTATCTATCTATCATTCTATCTATCTATCTATCTATCTATCTATCTATCTATCTATCTATCTATCTATCTATCTATCTATCTATTTCTGTCTTAGTTATTTAACTATCCAGCGATCTAATATCTACCTGTCTTCCTATATATCTATCCATCTATCTATCTGACAAAATAATTTCAGCTTTAAATTAAATCTCTTTATTTATCCTTATCCTTTGAAATAGAGTTTGGAAAGTAGTATTTTTATACAATTGCATTTATCAAAGACTTTAATTAACAGATGCTTTTAATCTCTCCCTCATGAAACTGCAGTAAATTCCTCCCTGACTGACATTCATGAGTGCCTGCTGTCAGGGAGGGATCAGAAGGTCCTGTCCAGTGGGTGGGAGCAGATGTATGCCCTCTTCTCCAGGATCTGCTTTCCAGCTTTTTTAATGGAATCATCCAGGTTTTCATTGGCATTACTGGAGAAAGAGAGAAAAGTCAACTAAGGGAGCATAAAGAGCCGTTGTAAATTTCTTTCAAGAAGTGTTTTTGAGTACGAGTGCAAGAGTGAGTGCCAGGAAGAAACTGAACATTCTCTTCTGAAGAAGATTGATTATTACAGACTGAGCTTTGGAGAGCCAATGCACAGCTGGTCAGTACTTCCCACAGAGTCCAAATCCCTCGTTTCTATCAGTCACTTGACAGGAGTATATACATAAAATATAGATTTTATATTGCTCAATAAAGAACCCTGGCAGTTTGCTTTAGCTATGAAGTGAAGAGACTCTTCTCAACAGGTTCCGGCTCTGCTGCTTGTTTGAATTAAAAGTAGAGAAAAACGCTTCTGTTGGTCACATAAACCAACAAAAGTTTTATGAGTGTGTGAAAGGCATAAGACGGTAAAACTCATTCCATTTTATAGTACTTACAGTCTCTTAATTCAGCCATGGGATAATTGGGCCACCATTCACTATACCAAAAAACTGGAATAGGCACTGGAAAACAAGTTAGTTTCAAAACTAAGTTTAGAAAAAGTGAATGAATTTCATAAAGAAAAACATGTAGAAAAAACATAGGAATTTAAACTTCTCCAAGCCCTTTGATAATAGAGCCCTGATTCCCAGTCATGTCCAGTGCAGCCTCAGCTGTCCCTTTGAGGCCAGAACTGCCAACGCTCAGGGCTGGGATGAGCCTTCACCCAGAACTGGCTCCAAGACTGATTGGGAATCAATCCAGAACAGGGCTCACAAAAAGAGCAAAGTTTCAGGGCCAAATCCAAACCTTCATCAGGCTGGATTTGTTTTAACACTGAACTGGAGCATATTTGCTTGTGCTGCAACACCGTTGCCATTAAACTTTACATGAGCTACAAAATAAGCATTGCCCTGTCCTGAACTGTGCTGCCCAAACACTGCTGAGAACTTGCTGTGCCTCTGCCCTGTGCCCCTGGGGCTGCTCTTGGCCAGGCAGCCTCAGTGGGAGCCAGCACTGGCTGCAGCCCCAGCGGGCCCCCCAGGACAAGGCCCAGCAATGAGGAGGCCAATGAAAGCTCTGGGCAGCAGCAGAACCGTCCCCAGAGTTCTTTGGACAACCATGGACTGGCCACAACTCCACAGCAGCACGACTACGAGTCAGGCTACCAATGCTATGGAGCAAAGTTATAAGAAAACTGTGGAGAAAAATCAGCAACTGACCGTCTGATCTCATACAGCTTGCGAATGCCAAGATAGCAGCCTAGCAGCACAAGTGGCACAGTGAACACTATCACCACTGTGCCTATCATGCATTTCCTGCGAACATCCTGGGGACAGACAATTCTTGGGAGGCGCATTGGATCCGGGCCATATATTCCTGCTTCAGTGACAACATCTGTGGGAGCAATGGGGAGCGTGAGCCCGTGCTGTGCTGCACTGCTGAGCTGGCAGCACGGTGGATGCGGGCAGGACGTTCTCCGTTACCCCCAAGGCTGGGGCCTGCAGGCACCTTGCCGCCCCTTGGCACAGGCTGTGCCACCCAACAAAGCCCAGCAGGCCGGGAGGAGAGCCCGGGGGCAGAACAGCTGCTTGGGCAGTGGCTGCTTGGAGAGACACGGGCCAAAGCCATCCCTGAGCAGCCACTGCCAGCCCTGGCCCTCCCTGCCCCGTGACAGCTCCCCCAGCCCAGGGACACACACCCAGGCCTTCTCAGGACACACTGGAGCCTTGCCCTCCCCCTCTGCCCATTCCCCACCATGGGCACCCCATGCAGTGGCTCGATGGTTTCAGGACATGTCTCACATGGAGGGACCCCAGCAGAACTACTCAGCCAGGCTGAGCCTGGCACAGCAATCACCTTCTGTGGCACTGTCTGGCATCTCCTCATGTCCTGTATACGTGGCTAGCACGGGTACATTGCGTCCTCCAGGATGTGCTGCCTTCTGGAAAGACTTTTGGTCCATCTCTGGAGAAAGGAAAAGGGACAGCCAGATCAGGTAGAGCCATTGCCCAGTGGGGAGGTGGCATCTTCAAGGAGTATCACTTGGGAAAGACATGGATAAGGATCAGGGAAAGGCCAAGGCCCTTGGGGCTGCCTCAGGGCCCTCCCTCCTCCAAATATCTGCCCCACCGGATCTGCCCAGAGACCAAGAAATCCCAGGCCCATGGTGCAGTTTGGGCTCTCACTTAGCTGATGCCAAATGCCTTCCTGCAGAGGCTGGGGAGAAGCTGCAGCCAGGCCAGGCTGGCAAACAGCCCTGCAGGGCGTGGAAGCAGCAGCGGGGCAGCGAGGCTGCCATGGATCCCTTCCTGCTGTTCCAGGCACAGCATGTCCCGATGTGCAGCCAAAGCCCCCAGCTGCTGAGCCCCAGGACAAGGCTGAGGGAAATGCACCCACCATCGAGCCTCTCCAGGTCAATCAGGATTTGGTCCAGTTGTTTGGATGCCTCCAGGAGCACATTCTGTTTTGTAGGTTTTTTCTTCCCTCTCAGAGGACCTTAAGAGAAAATATTTCCATTTCACCAGGAATAGATCCCACAGATGCAGGGCTCAGCTCATGGGGTCAGCAGGGACACACTACTCACCCCTGCGATGGGAGCTGGGCTTGTGTGCAACATCCACCAAAGGACCTGGGAAGATCCTTCCTGCAGACACACCTGTAACTCAAGAGCCACAGAAGCTTCTGTCATACAGTTCCTGCCAGTTTGTCAATGAATATTCTCTCAGAACTTACCTGCAGAAGCTCCCATGGGTTCCAAACCATCTTCCATCCCAGCTGCTGGCAAAGCAATGGCACCATTCTCATCTGGAAGGGAGCACAGACCAGACCCATTTCCATGGTGTGCTGGCATCCCCCTCTGCCTTTGGGAACTGTGCACTGCAAGGGGATCGGGTAAGGCTGTGGGAGCCAGATGTGAATGCACAAGGCCAAAGCTGCACAGGGGCCCGGGGAGCTCTGGGCAGGCTCCTGGTCACTCTGCACCCTCTTTGCAGGGCCTGTCTGACATCCCTGGAGGGCAGGCACTGACGCACAGCCAAGATGGCAGCTCAAGCCTCATCAGGGCTCAGGCCCAGAGGCACAGCAATTACCTCCTGTGACTGTGCTGGGCATCACCTCCCTTCCTGCAGCAGAGGCTGCCAATGAGCCCCTGCTTCCTGCAGGAAATGCTGTTTTCAGCACAGCCTTTCGGTTCATCTCTGGAGAAAGAAAAAGAGACAGCTAAATTAGGTGGGTATGTTCCCCTTTCTGGGAGGTGGCATCTTCAGGAAGCAATACTGGTCAAACTGATGGATAAGGAGCAAGAATTCGTAAAAACTTTTGGGATTGGCCAGGGTTCACCGTTCTCTAAATTGCTGTCATTCCTGATCTCCCCATGGTCCAGGCAATTGCAGGGGATCTCAGGGCTTGTATGAACCATGGTGCAGTTTGGTCTGCCTGTCAGCAGATGCCAAATGCCTTCCTGCAGAGGCTGGGGAGAAGCTGCAGCCAGGCCAGGCTGGCAAACAGCCCTGCAGGGCGTGGAAGCAGCAGCGGGGCAGCGAGGCTGCCATGGATCCCTTCCTGCTGTGCTGGGCACGGCGTGTCCAGATGTGCAGCCAAAGCCCCCGGCTGCTGAGCCCCAGGACAAGGCTGAGGGAAATGCACCCACCACGGCGCCTCTCCAGGTCATTCAGCATCTGGTCCAGAAGTTTGGCTGCCTCCAAGGATTTCGTGTCTCCTATGTCTCGGTTCTTCCATTTAGGAGGACCTTAATGGAAAGTTCCATTTTTCCTTCAGGCCCAAGTGGCAGTGAGGGCACCTGGGCGATTGGTGCCCTCCCAGGCACTCCCTCAGCTCTTCCTTCCACTCAGGAGCAGGGCCAGGGGCACCTCGTGCCTGCAGTGGCCCCACACTGGGATGGAAGGAGCCCCTTGCGGGGCAGTCGGGGCAGAAAGGACTCCCTTGAGCTGCTGCAGCTCCAAACACAGCCCCAGGCAAGGCCAGGGCTTGGCAGTGGTAGAAGGAGCAGCTCAGGCTCCCTGGGGCTGGCAAAGGAGCTGAGAAAGGCTCAGCCCCATGGAACAGCCCTGGGCCCGGCCCCTTCCCTCTGTGCTCTTCTCTGTGGCTGCACAGAGCACATGGAAGGACACACTGGCATTGCACACGGGAGGATGTTGGACAGATAAATGATCCTTTTTCTCAATGACAGCGATCCTGGAGGATTTTGCAGCCTGCATTGCTGCTAGTAAATTCAAGGTAAAGAAGCAAAAAGGGTCTTTGCAAAATATCCGCAGATGTTTAATTCAGCCGTGCAGTGAAATATTCAGGTCCCAGAAACAGACACACAGTGGGTCCAGCTTTCTCTCTCTGGAGGCCCGAGGCCTGACGTTGGTCTCAGGGCACTACAAAGGGCCAGTCAAGGAAATGGGAGGCAATGGCTCAGGAACATAAGAACAGTGGAGGGAGCCAATGTGGTGTAACTTAAGGGATGCCCCCCAGGGCCTCCAGAGTGGGATCGCTCAGGGTCCAGAAGGGAGCAGGGAAAGGTTACTAGATTCTTTCAACCCTGAAATGATGTTAACCTAAAGGGTTCATGGGTGACCTCTTCGCACATGGACACGGATAATTTTGTCAGGAAAGGCAAAGAGAGAACTTACCACCAGCATTCTCCAGGGGTTTCAAGCCATCATCTGATAGGGCATCCAGATAATCTATGACGCCATCCCAATCTAGAATGGAGCACAAACAGACCCATTTCCATGGTGTGCTGGGATCCCCCTCTGCCTTAAGGAACTGGGCACTGCAAGGGGGTTGGGAAAGGCCATGGGAGCCAGATGTGAATGGACAAGGCCAAAGCTGTACAGGGGCCTGGGGAGCTCTGGGCTGGTCCTGGTCACTCTCCACCCTCTTTGCAGGCCCTGTGACACATCCCTGGAGAGGAAATAGGGCCAGCTGAGGGCCCGTGGGGGTTCTCTCCTTCCCCCAGAGGAAACCCTCCCTAAAGGCCTGGGGAAAACCATCCCCAGCACTTCCCGGGGAGCAGGGAGCGCTGTCCCGGGAAAGGGGAGCCAGGCTGCCAGCTCACCTGCTCCCCGCACTTGCAGCGGAGCAGCCTGGGCAGCCCTGGCAGGCAGGGCCACGGCCAGGAGGAGCAGGAGGAAGAGGCGCAGAGCAAGGGCCATGCTGCCTTGCCCTCTGCCAGTCCCGCAGCTCTTGCTGCCACCGCTGTCCTGACACCGCTGTCCCAATGTCAGCACTGCTGCTGCCACCGCCGCTGCTGCTGCCGCAACAGTTGTGCTCAAGCACTGACTGCTCGCTCCTTGTGCTGCTGTGCAAGCACGGGGCTCTGCCACCTCTGTGACCTCAGAGCCTGCTGTGACCTCAGGGCCAGGGTGGAGTTGTGTGGGGAGTGGGATCTGCCTTCTTTGGCAGGGAGCTCCTCCTGCCCAGCTGCCCTGTCCAAGGGCTGTGACACGGTCCCAGCCCAGCTGATCTCACAGGCTGGGTCATGAAGGGATGGAGAGCAGCCCTGCCAAGAAGGACTTGGAGGTGCTGCAAGATGAGAGGCAGAACATGAGCCAGCCATGTGCATCCAAAGGAGAGTGCCCAGCAGCTTGAAGGAGGTGATTCCACCCCTCTGCTCTGGTGAGACCCCACCTGGAGTACAGTGGAAGAGGTTTTACAGTGACCTCTGTGAGCCACTGAGAACTTTGACAAGAGGATCCATGTTTACCCCTGAAAGAATTTCCTACCAAGGTTGTTGACAAAGAAACCAAGAAAGAAAGAAGGATAAATAAGATAAATCTGCAACTGCCTAGTCCATGAAGCATTTTGCTTGTCTCTCGTGACCAGTGAGTAAAGTGTAAACCTATGAGCTTTGTAAGAATGTAGAACGAGCATGCATGTTAGAATAAAAACAGTGTTTGAAGCCTTCTGGAAATGGAGTGTGTTGCTTTGTACTATCTTTGTCTGTACCACGACAGAGTACTGCATCCAGCTCCGGGTTCCCCACACAGGAAGGCCATGGTCCTGTTGGATCTAGTCCAGAGGAGGGACAAAATGCTCTGAGGGCTGGAGCCCTTCTGCTTTGGAGACAGGCTGGGAGAGCTGGTGGCGTTCTGCCTGGAAGAGAGCAGACTCCAGGGAGACCTGATTGCTGCCTTTCAGTACCTTAAGGGGGCTTGTAAAAGAGATGGGACAGCACTTTTAGTAGAGCCTTTTGTGAGCAGACCGAGAGGGAATGCTTTCAATCTAAAAGATGGTCGATTCAGACTGGACCCCATTTTTTACACTAGGTCTGGAAGGCCTGGCACAGGTTGCCCAGAGAGGTGGACATCCATCCCTGCAGACATTCAAGCTCATGCTCTCAGCAACCTGACCTACTTAAAGGTGTCCCTGCTCACTGCAGGGTATTGGACTAGATATCCTTTAAATGTCCCTTCCAAGCCAAGCCATTCTGTGCTCCTGGGCACCATCAAAGCAGCGCTGGATTAGTGCTGGGGTGATTATGTGGCCCCTGCATTTTGCTAGTTCTGTCATTTAGCAATTGGCCCTGAGAGCATTCATGGGCTGGGCAGTGAAGTCTGCAAATAACAGACATTGTGCTCCAGGAGAAACAGGGGAGGAACACTGCTTCTATTTCAGATAAATTTTGCTACCCATTCCAAGTTAAGAAATAAAGGAATGCCCTGAAGATCCCTTCATGTGGGCGCATTATTGGCCGTATCAGTACTTGTGTTCTGTATGTCATGTAAGTTGTTAATGCTTCTTGCCTCATTTATCACTGGATGAAACACAATTACTGCATTGCTCCTTGTCTACTTGCTTCCAAGTCAAGGCAAATTTTGGTCATGATTGAGTGGGACATATTCATCTGTTCACAAACAAACTCTTCTTTCCATTCACACAGCGGCAAGATTGCTTTGTGGATTTGCTAATCGGACTCGAATTAAGGTCTACCTCTCACTAGAATTAAAGCTGATGCATTAGGATGTAAAGTTTTGAGTAATTTGTCCTGGTGTCTGGCACTGTAGAGAGTTGTTCTGGAATTAAATGACACTTGAAGACATGTGTAGTCTACCATACTTCTGGCATACTAGAAGTGAAAAAACAGCCTTTGAAACACAATTTTATCCTTTCTTCCTCCTCGTCCCAGGAATTTCAATGTCTGAGGTCTAAGCTCTTCAGCTGCCTCACAAACATTGTTTTAATTCAGACAGGCATCCATGCCTTGAGCCACAAATCTGGCCTGTGGCTGTGAAGCTTGAAGCAATGTAGGTTTATAGCACTAAAAGTAATAATCCATTCCCAGGTTAAACCAATCATTTCCCAAGTAAGCCTACCTATGCTCAGGGATGTTTCAAAAAGGATCATTGTAAAAGCAAGGAATGGGCAGAAAGTGTGTCATCAAAATTAAAAAGACAGCTTTCTGAGACTTTTATATTCCGATAGAAAGTGAACAATTTTGAATCTTATATGGAGCATTGACTAAGAAGTGAATGACAGGTTGTCAAAGTAATTGGGGAACAATATACCATAAATAAAAATAAGTTTACATGTAGATAATAGGTAAACCACCTTGCTAAGAAAAAAACCAGACCTGCCAATACTAAAACCACTAAGGCTGTTTCATCTAAGTACAAAAAAATTGCTGAAAAGTATCAGAGATCCTTAAGAGCATTACTATATACAGGAAATTCCAGGTATTGGGAAAAATGAAGAAAATTTTAGTATGCAATTCCCAGAGGTAACCTGGAATTTATTGGTGGATTTGTTGCAAAATTTCAGAGGGCAGACTGGAAAAGCATAGGGGCTGGGCAGCCCATGTGTGTGCATTTAGAGCAGTGTGAGGGATGTTTCTGGGACCAACCGCAGTGAAGAAGAGCAGCAGACAATTACTGGGACAATCTCTTTGCTGCCTGTGGAGTTTGTGTCAGTCGGTTCCCTGGGGCTGGGGGAGCTGTCACGGGGCAGGGAGGGCCAGGGCTGGCAGTGGCTGCTCAGGGATGGCTTTCGCCCGTGTCCCTCCAAGCAGCCACTGCCCAAGCAGCTGCGCTGCCCCCGGGCTCTCCTCCCGGCCTGCTGGGCTTTGTTGGGTGGCACAGCCTGTGCCAAGGGGCGGCAAGGTGCCTGCAGGCCCCAGCTCTGGGGGAAACGGAGAACGTCCTGCCCGCATCCACCGTGCTGCCAGCTCAGCAGTGCAGCACAGCACGGGCTGACGCTCCCCATTGCTCCCACAGGTGCAGCTGGAACCACCACACGTGTTCCTGATTCCCAGAAGAGGTGTGAAAAATGGCAATCCCTTGTTTGTAAAGTTTTAAAATTTTATTAATAATAAAATGGTTATAAAAATAGCAATATCATTGGAGTGATAAAAATTTTGGACAATTTGGATTAGGAGAATAGGAGACAATAGAAACAAAGAGTTACGGACATCTGGGTACCTATTTTCTGGGCAATATAAGTCAAAAAATAACACATGTTAACGGAGGATTAACCCTTAAAATCAATAAGCTGTTGCATGTTCATACATCTCATAGATGATGCATACATTCCATTCAAACACAGGATTTTGTCTGATCCTCGTCAACTTCTCCCTCTTAATCCTAACTGGCTTCCTGAGGGCTGAATGACGCAGGAGGAAGTTAGTTTCTTCTGATAGGAGAGCAATAAATTCTTTTTCTCTGAAAAATTTCAGTGTTCTATGGCTGCTACGTCGCTATGAGCCCTTGCTTTCAAACAAGTATCTTACATAGTGTATTTTATATTTTAGCATTCTGTTATAACCTATAATTATACTTATAAGACTACTTGAGAAAATTAATACAACATCAGTTCTAAGATAACACATATAATATTCATTTTAATATTTGCAAAAAGCCAATCATAAAACAAGCATGTTTCCCAGGGGTTTGGAAGTGATGGCTGTTGGGGAACACTATTGTTTACTTCTGATAAGGGCAAGTTTGAGCTTCTATTGATGCCAGGAAAGAATGTGGAAGTGCTCAACAGAGCCCTGACTGAGAGCTTCCCTGCTGCGGTGCATGTTTTTGATTGTAATTCGGTGCTAGTGGTCAGTTTTATCACACCCCCTTATTTCGTATTCTTATAGCATATTTTATTGCCAATGGGTTGCTCCTTTCCACTCTGTGTTGTTGACTTTGCCCTAGTTGTCCATCTCCCCAAAGACCTGCCCTTTTGTTTCCTGTTCCTCCTCCCATTCAATGCCAATCCCTCCCCAAGCCTGCCCTTTCTCTAGATACTTCCCTATCAATTTGTTATCCTTTGAAACCCTATTAGTTTGTTTAAGTTGTCCTCCTCCCCTGTAATCCCCTATTGGTTTAAACAATGTATTCCCCGCCTTGTGTTCCACCCTCAGTTTCTCCCAATTGGACTGTGTCCTCCCCAGGGACCTCCCCAGTTTGGAAATCGGTGTATGGCTTTAATTCAGTGTATTTCTGTCGATGACTCTGCGGAGAATGAACATACAGAAGAGCTCTCCGTGTTCCTTGTCCCTACCCCAGTGCAGTCCACCTGTGCTGTAAAGCAGCTGTGCCCTACAGCCAAACCCCAGAGCTGACAGTTTTCTGGCGGCGGCCCACTCTGGGTGGTGGTGTTGACAGCTAGTCGGGCTGAAGAAATCGGGCACTGCAGCAGTTCCCAAATGAGCTCTTCTCTAGCAATAAAGAGATGGAGCTGCCAGCCCAGTGTCCGGGTGGCAGCAGCAGCAGCAGCAGCAAAGCCCACCCCGCAGCAGCACGGGCTGAGCTCCATGGCCAGGAGCAGCCGTGGATGCCCACGGTGTGGGCAGGCAGGAGCCAGGCAGGGGCTGCTGTGACCAGCGGCGGGGCCCCGAGGGCTGGGGGAGCCCATGCTGAGCGTCCCTGGGCTGAGGGCACATTTCCTTCCCTGGCATCAGCTGGGCCTGGAGCTCCTCCAGTGGCATGCCCAGGAAAAGAGGGAAGCCATCGGATGGTGCTTTCATTGAGAGCAATGGAAAGAGGCTGGACTCTGAAGGAAGTCCTTCATAGCCTGAGGGATGAGCTCAGAGCCCGACAGACACTGGGCCTGTGGCAGCCCCAGATCTCTTATCAGCAGAGTGGGGATTTGCCCCCCAGGACTCATCTGTTCACCCAGGGACACATGGTGAACACACACACACAGAAGATGGCTCAGCACTGGTGCTGCTCCCTGAGTGTTATGTTTGGGTCCCTCTAAATGCATGCAGGGGCTTTGGGTCACCTCTGTCCTGTGCAGGGGACTGGGGACACCAAGAAATTGTGCAGGGAATTTAATGAATGTCCCAAATTGTGCAGGGGCATTTGTAAATTGGGCAGGACTTGGGGGTCTCCTGTGAAGCACACAGGGGGAGTTTAGGGTGGCTGAGGACACCTACAAGTTGTGCTGTGGGTTTGGGTGTCCCCTAAAGCGTGCAGGTACCCTGATGTCCCGTGTTGCATAATTTTTGTCAGCTTTGGCATCAAGTTCTTCACTTTTTAAATACGGGCCAATGGCCGCACAGTGCAGAGCAGGGACTCGGTGTTAGCATGGCAGGGCTGATGCTGCCTGCAATAGTGGGAATCACCAACATGAGTGGAATTTTGGATTTGGCATTGCTGTTGTATGTAGAACCATGAAAAGCCTCACTTGTCCAATGTTTTATAACTCATTCCTGTGAAAAACAAAATGACATTGCAAATAGGTACCAGGAGGAACATCCTCTCCTCCCTGGAAGGGCACCTCTTGAGATCCATTCCAACAAAATCCTGCCCCAGCCATGAGGTCACAGCAGGCTCTGAGGTCACAGAGGTGCCAGAGCCCCGTGGTTGCACAGCAGCACAAGGAGCGAGCAGTCAGTGCTTGAGCACAACTGTTGCGGCAGCAGCAGCGGCGGTGGCAGCAGTGGTGCTGACATTGGGACAGCGGTGTCAGGACAGCGGTGGCAGCAAGAGCTGCGGGACTGGCAGAGGGCAAGGCAGCATGGCCCTTGCTCTGCGCCTCTTCCTCCTGCTCCTCCTGGCCGTGGCCCTGCCTGCCAGGGCTGCCCAGGCTGCTCCGCTGCAAGCACGGCGAGCAGGTGAGCCGGCAGCCTGGCTCCCCTTTCCCGGGACAGCGCTCCCTGCTCCCCGGGAAGCGCTGGGGATGGTTTTCCCCAGGCCTTGAGGGAGGGTTTCCTCTGGGGGAGGGAGAGAGCCCCCACGGGCCCTGGGCTGGCCCTGTTTCCTCTCCCGGGAAGTGTCACAGGGCCTGCAGAGAGGGTGCAGAGTGACCAGGAGCCTGCCCAGAGCTCTCCAGGCCCCTGTACAGCTCTGCCCTTTTCCATTGACATCTGGCTCCCACAGCCTTACCCGACCCCCTTGCAGTGCCCAGTTCCCAGAGGCAGAAGGGGATGCCAGTGCATCATGGAAATGGGTCTGGTCTTTGCTCCCTTCTAGATTTGGATCGCGACTTTGATTATTTAGAATTGTTGTTGAATGACGTTTCGCAAGTCTTGAAGAATGCTGGAGGTAAGTTCTGAATTTCCCTTTCTAGTGACATATTAATCAGTATCCAAGTGGCAAGAGCTCGTTCATCTGCCTGCCATTTTCGTTAGAGCTTAAGTCAGGGCAGAAGGGTTCTGAAAACCTTGCCCTGCTCTTTTCTGGAGCCCTGAGTGATCCCACAGGATGACTGTCAGTGGGAGGAAGGAGCATTTAGCCGTCCATCCTCCTCCCATGTGCAATGCCACTGGTGTCCTTCCGTGCGGTCTGTGCAGTCACAGAGAAAAGCAGAGAGGGAAGGGGCCGGGCCCAGGGCTGTGCCCTGGGGCTGAGCCTTTCCTGCAGCCTGAGGATCTCCTGCAGTGACACAGGAGCTGTTCTGTCCTGCCTTTCTTTGCAGCTGAACCTGTTGGTGAAGGTGATCTGGCTTCCCAACCCACGTTCAGGATTGAGCCTCTGGGACATGGCGAGGGTAGGTCAAGGCCTTTCCCCTGGGAGAGCTGCCAGCTCAGAACCCAAAGCTCGGCCAAGGGGGCATCGCTGCAGGTGCCAGGACAGAGCCATGCACGTGTGTGCCCTTGCCCTGCACAATCCCCTCACACCTTCTGCTCAGGCCTGGCAGCTATTTGGAGGAAGGTGGGCCCTGGCCCAGCCCCAAAAGGCCAGATGGTTTTGAATCTTATCCCCATTTTTGATAAGCATGATGTCCTGAAGATGCCACCAAAAGAAATCAGAATTTGTTCCATCTGATGCAGCTGAACTTTTTCCTTTTTCAAGTGATGGAGCAAAAGGCAGGACAGAAGGCAGTGTTTCCCCAAGCAAGCAGAGGACGACTGGCAGCCCCTGCTGCAGGAAAGGAGGAGATGCCAGACATGGGCACAGGCACAGGAGGTAATTGCTCTGCCACTGTCAGCCATTTAGCAGGGCTGTGTGGCGGCAGCTCTTTCCCCCAGCTCCTGCCCTTGCATGGCCCAGTACCAGCCAAAGCTGGAGGAGCCTCTGGAGGCTTGGAGGCCTCTGGTGTCTTGGAGGCCTCTGGAGCTCGTTCACAGCCCCGGGGAAAGGTGACCCGTGCACCAACGTCCCTCCCGCTGCAGCTGCTCCGGAGCTGGCCCTGAGTGCCCAGAGGCCCAAGGCACAGGAGCAGCCCCGAGCGGGAGGCCTGCCGCGAGCCCGGGGCCAGAGCCAGCCTTGGCTCCAGACTGGGCGGGGGCTGCACTGGGTCCTGACAGGGCCTGACTCTATGCCCTGGGGCTGGGGGAGCTGTCACGGGGCAGGGAGGGCCAGGGCTGGCAGTGGCTGCTCAGGGATGGCTTTGGCCCGTGTCCCTCCAAGCAGCCACTGCCCAAGCAGCTGCGCTGCCCCTGGGCTCTCCTCCCGGCCTGCTGGGCTTTGTTGGGTGGCACAGCCTGTGCCAAGTGGCGGCAAGGTGCCTGCAGGCCCCAGCTCTGGGGGAAACGGAGAACGTCCTGCCCGCATCCACCGTGCTGCCAGCTCAGCAGTGCAGCACAGCACGGGCTGACGCTCCCCATTGCTCCCACAGGTGCAGCCAGCCCCACCACACGTGTTCCTGATTCCCAGAAGAGGGGTGAAAAATGTTAATCCCTTGTTTTTAAAATTTTAAAATTTTATTAATAATAAAATGTTTATAAAAATAACAATATCATTAGAGTGATAAAAATTTTGGACAATCTGGATTAGGAGAATAGGAGACAATAGAAATATAGAGCTACAGACATCTGGGTACCTATTTTCTGAGCAGCATAAGCCCGATAAAGGACAGACTTGAACGGAGGATTAACCCTTGGAAACAATAACCTGTTGCATATTCATGCATCTCATACATGATGCATAAATTCCATTCAAACACAGGATTCTGTCTGGTCATCGTCAACTTCTCCCTCTTAGTCCTAACCGGCTTCTTGTGGGCTGAGCGAGGCAGAAGAAGTTAGTTTCTTCTGATAGGAGAGCAATAAATTCTTTCTCTGTGAAAGATTTCAGTGTCCTGTGGCTGCTATATTTGCAAAAAGCCAATCATAAAATACACATTTCTCAGAGGACCTCAGAATGGGTTGCTGTTGGGGAACACTCTGTTTGCTTGGGATAAGGGCAAGTTTGACCTTCTGTTGATGCTGGAAAGGATTTGGAAGCGCTCACCAGAGCCCTGACTGAGAGCTTCCCTGTTGCAGTGCATGTTTTTGATTGTAATTCGGTTCCAGTAGTCTGTTTTATCACACCCCCTTATTTGGTATTGTTATAGCATATTTTATTGCCAATGAGTTGCTCGATTCCCCCCTGTATTGCTGGTTTTTCCCTAGTTGTCCATCTCCCCAAAGACCTGCCCTTTTGTTTCCTGTTCCTCCTCCCATTCAATGTCAATCCCTCCCCAAGCCTGCCCCTTTTTCTAGATACTTCCCTATCAATTTGTTATCCTTTGAAGCCCTATTGGTTTGTTTAAGTTGTCCTCCTCCCCTGTAATCCCCTATTGGTTTAAACATTGTATTCCCCGCCTTGTGTTCCACCCTCAGTTTCTCCCAATTGGACTGTGTCCTCCCCAGGGACCTCCCCAGTTTGGAAATCGGTGTATGGCTTTAATTCAGTGTCATTCTGTGGCCGAGCCGGCAGGGAACAAACATACAGAAGAGCTCTCCGTGTTCCTTGTCCCTACCCCAGTGCAGTCCACCTGTGCTGTAAAGCAGCTGTGCCCTACAGCCAAACCCCAGAGCTGACAGTTTTCTGTCGGCGGCCCACTCTGGGTGTTGGTGTTGACAGCTAGTCGGGCTGAAGAAATCGGGCACTGCAGCAGTTCCCAAATGAGCTCTTCTCTTGCAATAAAGAGATGGAGCTGCCAGCCCAGTGTCCGGGTGGCAGCAGCAGCAGCAAAGCCCACCCGGCAGCAGCACAGGCTGAGCTCCGTGCCCAGGAGCAGCCGTGGATGCCCGCGGTGTGGGCAGGCAGGAGCCAGGCAGGGGCTGCTGTGACCAGCGGCGGGGCCCCGAGGGCTGGGGGAGCCCATGCTGAGCGTCCCTGGGCTGAGGGCACATTGCCTTCTGGGGGGTGATCTGGGCCTGAACCTCATGAGACACAATGTGATATTTTGGGGTCTGTGCTCAGAGGTGAAGGGGTCCCTCATGAGGCACAAAGTGATACTTTGGTGTCCCTGCTGAGGGGTACAGGGATCCCTCATGAATCACAAAGGAGTATTGATGGCCACTCCTAAGGTGTGCAGGGATCCCTTATGAGGTGTGCAGCGGGGTTACATTTGAGGGGGTTCTTTACTCTTCTCAGCACAGCAAAGGGTCACTTGGCCGAGGTTTTGCAAAGCTGAGAGAAAGCCACTTGCAAAGCCTTGGGCCCGGCCTGTGGGCTCAGTGGGCAGGCGGAGCCCATCCCCTGGGGCCAGGCCGGGCTGCTCAGGCCGGGCCGGGCCGGGCCAGGCTCGGGCCCCGGCAGGCAAGGGCCGTGGCCCTGGGCTCTGATGAGGCTGCTGAGCTCCGCCCTGGCCCTGTGCTGCAGCCCAACACATTTACAGCCAGGGCCGTGCCCTGGCCCACAGGAGGCACCCGGGACTGCAACTGAGGCCGCACCTTCTCCCACTCAAGGGGGCTGGCCCTGTTCCTTTGGAGGATCCCGAGCCTTGTACCTCGGCCTGATGGTGCAAAGATCCCCCCAGCATCCCTGAGCTTGCAGAAATAAAGGCTTTGTGCTCATTGTTATGTTTCCCCAATTACCCCATCATCAGGAAAACCCAACAATATTAGAGGTATTAGCAAATCTAATGGAATAGTTTAGAAAATATATAAAATTGGATACACTTGAAATATTGTCAGTATATTTTGATTAAAAATAAGAGATCATTTGGTTCCAATAATAGTGCATAAGCAAAAGATAACTGTGGGGTACAGGTTGCAAGGTTCTTGGACCCTTGCCACCTCACGAACAAGCTTGCCAATTGATGATTCTCCTCTTCTATGCCATATGTCAATGGCATCTCCTCCCATTTTCAATTCATCACACTTCTGCCTCCGCCCTCATCACCACCTTTACCATGCATGCTCCACCATTCTTTTGGTGGTCGCACCCCTTTTTGGGGGTCACCTTTGGATGAAGGCTCTCCTCTTCTTCGATGTCTTTTAATTCACTTTTGGGTTACGCATGTGCACTAAGGTAGCATAATGCAAGCCAAAACGAACATAATATTATATTTAAGCTTCAAAGCAATAAATCTCTTATAGCTGGCATTTTCCTGGGACCCAACCAGATTTTCCTTTCTTTCTGTTAATTTTTACTTCCTGATATCTCTTGCTTTTTCCTGCTTTGAACATCTGCAGGAAAGAGGGGGTTCGAACCCCTCCTCTCCCTTTCTTTCTTGGTATGACACGTTTTAACTGTGTTATTATTTCCAAATATTAATTACTGTATGAATAGGGATTACTGTTTTAATTGTGTCAGCACGAATCATACTTATTTACCACAAATCCCCCATTTCTCTTCTTCATCATTGATTTGTGCTTTATTAAAAATCTGTGCCCTGATATCCTTTATATTCTTCAGAATTTGGATTTTCTTGTTGTCTCATTTCAACTTCAAACTTTTCTAGCATTTCTCTCGCTGCCTTTAGTTTTTCACACTCTTTTTCAAATTTGGTTAGCATTTCCCTGGTTATTTCAATCTCTCCAGGACCTGCCACAGTTAATCGGTTCCTTGTTCTTTAACACAGGTCGATTTAGCTCTTACTACCATGATAGATCTTGGTTTTCCTTTCACTGCTGATTCTGGATCTAGAGGCATTGTTGTAATCTGCATCCCTTGAATCACAAGTGAATTAGCCTACTAAAACACGGAATCATACAAAGCAGAAACAAAAGTCCCAAAACTGAACATAACCACGTGAATCCTAACTTTTTCCACCAAACACCTCCAAAGAGGTTATCTCACCAATCTTCTTTCAAGGTTGAATTCTACTTTTGTACTGGCACATAGGCCACCCTTTTAATTTCCTCCGCTTGTTCGGTGATAGCTTCTCCATAATCATCAATTTCTATGCAGCACTCAGATTCATTAAATCTGCCAGAAACTCCTCCTTCTTCTGCTAACAGATAGTCTAGGGCAATCCTGTTTTGGTACACAAACGCCCGCATTTGTGAATATTGCCTAGCCAGCAATTTTAGGGCACCGGAGTTGTGATTTGACACCACCTCCACTACTGCCTGGAGCCTTATCAATCAATTCAACAGGTAAATTGGGGTCCTGTATCCCTACAAATAGCCCTACAAATTGGTTGTGCTTGCAGAGGGATCAAACATAACCAAGGCAGAGTGAATTATAAAGTAATTATAGTGTGTACCAGGATTACAGTCCGAGGTCCAGGACAATTTGTATGGGCAGCAAGTGATGGTACCTGGACAACACATCTGCCTGTAGACGGGAAAGTAAAGGAGATTACTTTAGGCCTGCCAACCTTATGTCCAATTTGGAAAAAGTCCCCATTTAATGGAAAACATGAACTTCTGCAGATAAGAGCAAGACGAGAAGTTCTAGACAATGAAAATCCAGATGACACTTGGCAAGAACCCTCTAGTGGAGTGAAATTTGGATGGGCCCTAGAGTCATTGCTTGGTCCTATAGCAAACTATAAGAGCAGAGAGATGCTGTACGAACTTACAGGTCAGGTAGGTAGACTGGCAAGAGTCACCCGGGAAGGATTTAAAGAATTAAATATACAGTTACAAGCAGACACAAAAATGACTTTACAAAATCGATTGGCCCTAGATATGTTACTCCTGAAAGAGCATGGAGTATGTGGATTTTTAAAGGGACAAGTTGATCGTTGCTGCGTTCATATCCCAAATGTAACTGCAGATGTAGAATATGACATCAGTCAGTTGAAACAAATAGATCATGAAGCACAAGAAGAGCAAAAGGATTTGGCTACAAGCTGGTTAGGAAAAAATCTTTAAAGGATTAGGGTGGAATGTGAGCTCATGGATTAAATCTATCATTGAGAGTGTGATAATCTTACTAATTGTATTCTTAGGTATTCTTAGCAATTTGGTTAGTTTACAGCATCTTAAAGGAAGAGATACAGAAGAAAACATCCTGGAAACAGAGGATAATAAAGGCACTAACACGAGATCCACGCCCACCATCTTCTGGTTCTCCAGTTTACTGTAACAGCATTCATGACAACGTTTTCATCAACCCTGGATTTGAAGAACCAAGTACGAACTGAGGAATAAAGGACTGTATCAAGTGAAAACATTTACACCTATAGTGAAGTGAAAATGCTTTCAAAGGGGGGAGAATGATAGTGGAACCCTGGAAAAATTAAAGATAGAATCTAAAATGTTAGGCATTGTGCTTTCCCAGATCAACTGCACCTGCGTAAGCAGTATGATAAATTATATAATTGTTAGATGTGATGATTGTTTAGTAATTAAATGTAATTATTATATAACCATAAGAAGAATAGTGAGAAACTATGTTGGAAATTCAGAGAGGGGCTAAATTTATGTACACAATAGAACAATATAAGTTTAATAATTAACATGAAAGTTATGTAATGATAGAGTATAAAACATGATCAATTCGGATATATGGTCGGAGTCAGATTTGGGTTGAATATACCCCGATTCCCAGAGCTCTTAATAAAAAGCACCGCATATAATCGCTCCATGATTATGTGTTTTTGAACGCTAACTGTGGGAACCTCTCTAAGTGGGTACAATTGATTCTCCCTTGATTCCCCCTCATCTCCATCATTTTCCTCCCCTTGTCTCCCTCTGCCTCTGGTTCTGTGTGCCACCTGCTCCTCTTGAAGAGGAGGTGCATTTGGATTTACTGGGGGACTCTCAGGGGCCTGTGGCTGAGCTAGCTGGTTGGGTTGTCCATAAGGGGGTGGGAGTTGATTTAGTGGGTCCCGCGGCTCCTGCCTGTTCCTTTTAACCACCTGCCCTTTGGTTAATAAAGGATACATCGGCAACCCCCAGCTTCCTGCCTCTGAACAATAAACCTACTTCTCCCCTCAGGACTCCATAAGGCAGCATACTCACTCGCCTCCTGATTAACAGGGTTTTTCGAATTCACATAAATATTTAGAGCCTGGCAAATCCAATCCTCAAATGATCCAAACTTAGGCCAATATATCTTTCAGTATCATTTCCTATGTCCATTCAAACATGCAATATTTAATCATTTTCGTTTACTTTTTCCCCTTCAGGATTCCCATTCCATCCCAAAACTGTATCATCGCCAGTGGGCTGTCCTGAGGAATGCTCCCTTCCTGAGAACTCCCCTCAAAGTTCCCAGATACCCTAAACTCCTGCGAATTTTTCACACAATCCGCAGCCCCTGGGTCTAAGGACTTACTTTTTCCCTGACCCATCTCTGGCGGCAACAAACTAAGAGATCCCCGGTACCAGGAGAGTCTTGGTTTTCCACACTCACCTCGTGGTTCAACTTCCTCACTTACTACTCTGTCTCACTGCCTTTTCAATCTACTTGTTCCACTCCTATTTCTCACTCTTTCTCAATCCATTAGCCATGTTCTCTCACCATCTAATCTTATACTAAATTGCCAGCTACCAAGCCCTCCAAGGAAATTGAACCTATTCAATCACTCTCCTTCTCATTCTCCCTACTGAGTCAATCCCTCCTGCTCAAGGACCTTCCCACAGGTGCTTGGACCAGGGACACCCTCCTTCCCCCATGGTCAAACCCTCCTGGGGTCTCCACTCGTTCACTTTTCTTTCACTTCCCTCCTTTACTGGCCAGTCTCCTTGCGGATATCTTGGAAACGCGGTACCGGGAGGCCTCACCCGCTTCAGGGGTGCAGGACTGCCCAGCCTCTGTCTCAGATACTCCACACACACTCACACATGCATACAGCCACCCCCCAGACCCAAAACCTGGTGATACTCACAGCCTCCTTTTCTCTTTGGGGGTCATTTTTGATGAAGGCCTCTCCTCTTCTTCGATGTCCCTAACTCACCCTTGGGTTACACATGTGCACCCAGCCAGAAGAATGTAAGGCAAAACTAACATATTACCACATTTAAGCATCAAAGCAATAAATCTTTTATAGCTGGCATTTTCCTGGGACCCATCCAGATTTTCCCTTCTTTCTGTTAATTTTAATAACTGTTATCTCTTGCTTTTTCATGTCCTTGAACATCTGCAGGAAAGAGGTGGGGGGTGGAAACCCTCCTCACCCTTTCTTTCTTGGCATGACACGTTTTAACTGTTTTATTATTTCCAAATATTAATTACTGAATGAATATTGATTACTGTATAAATTTTGGCAGCAAAATTCATACCTATTTACCATAAAACAAATCCAGCTGATAGGTGAGGACGGAGAATTCAAGTTCATTTAAAGCACTGCTCAATTCAGGGTTGGCTTTCTTTTGAGTGAATTGATGCTAAGAACTATTTTCTCACATATGGCGGCGTTTCTCTGCAAAGAGGCTTTGATGAGAAATTTCTGACCACATTTGCTATTGCTCTTTAAGATAAGTCAAGAACATGAGTAGCTTTGTTGAGGAATGGAGAATTGTTTGTAGCTCAGGAGGAGCCTTACATTTTAGCACAGGAGGAAGGTAAGGCACAGGTTTAAATGCTTTCTCCTCCTGGAGTGACACACTTTCAGAGGAGTCTGTGACGAGAAGTCCCCTCAGCCACTGCCAGGGCTGTCTGCCTCCTCTGCAGGCTCAGTATTCTGGGAGTTCCACGAGCCTCACCTGCAACTATATTTTCCTCTGAATATTTCTGTTTGTGCAGTACACAGGAAGAATGTTTGGTGCTAGATTCCCTATTTGGGCTTTGAGGTAAATCTCAGTAATGCTGGTGATTTTTATGTCCAGATGAACTTTTTATGGATAGTAAGGAAAAAGGAAGCAGTACCATGGAAAATTAATTGCTGAAAATGTGAGCAGCCCAACCACACAAAAAATGAAATCAAAACTGAAATTTTTTTTTATTTTTTTTCCCTTGACAGGTAAGGCAAAACATGCAGTGCTAATAAAGTCTTTAAGAGATGCAACCAGCTCCCAGCTGTATAAAAATCAAAGAGGTAAAGGATGAGAAAGGGCATGGGAAGAATCTTCAGCCCTTCCTGTTGAAGGTCCCAGAGTATGAAAACTGACTCTGGCTGTTGCCCTTAGGTAACACATGCTCATTGTAGAGGAGGGCAGGTGGCCAAGCTGTTGGTGGCCCAAGCCCTGCGTGGTTGGCTCAGTTGCAGTCCTAGTTGGACCAGGGCGGTGGGCTCGGGAGGGGAGGAGGTGGGGGGATCTCGGGAGGCTTCCGCTTCAAGGCCGGGATGGGGGGCCGTGGGGGAGGCACGGAGGGCTGGTGCTCTGCTTTCTTGGGCAACTGCTGCTGCCGAGGCCTCGTGTGAGAGCTGTCAAAGGCGACGGTCTCTGGGCTCTCTGGGGGCGAGGGAGAGGCACGCCTTCTTGGCCGGGATGCTGGAGCGGCGGCAGCGCGACTGTGGAGAGAGGAGGCGGCTGAGGCCCCAGCTGCCAGGGGCACACAGGGAGCCTCCTGCACAGCAGGGCCCAGAGCTGGCAAGGCTCCCCAGCACGGCTGGAGCTGCTGGCACAGCTTGGCCCAGCTGCACAGCTGCCCCTCAAGGCCCCGGCAAGCAGGGCACGGCTCTGGGCAGGCTCCCTGGCCAGGAGCGGGCCCCAGAGCGCCTCTGCCTTTCAAGGGCAATCTCATCCCTGCTCTTTCTCCTTCCCACCTTGCTCTGCCTCTGCCTTGAGCCCCAGGGACTGCTCTTGGCCAGGCAGCCTCAGTGGGAGTCAGCACTGGCTGCAGCTCCAGCGGGCCCCCAAGACAAGGCCCAGCAATTAGGAGGCCAATGAAAGCTCTGGGCAGCAGCAGAACCCTCAGCAGAGTTCTTTGGACAGCCATGGACTGGCCATACCGACACTGCAGCCTCTCTGTTCCCTGAATGTTCCCTGACTGTGTGCGGCCTTTAAAGAATCTGGTGGGAAGAGATGAGCAACAACTTACCGTTTCTTTCCCTTCCACCACCGGAACCCAACATAGCACAGCGCCATGGAAATTGGCACAGTGAACAGTGTCACTACCGTGCCTATCATGCAGGACCTGCGCACGTCCTGGGGGCAGATAATTCTTGGGTTTTTCCGTGGATTCTGGGCGTCAGTGTCTGACTTGCCAAGCACTTCTGTGGGAGCAATGGGGAGCGTCAGCCCGTGCTGTGCTGCACTGCTGAGCTGGCAGCACGGTGGATGCGGGCAGGACGTTCTCCGTTTCCCCCAGAGCTGGGGCCTGCAGGCACCTTGCCGCCCCTTGGCACAGGCTGTGCCACCCAACAAAGCCCAGCAGGCCGGGAGGAGAGCCCGGGGGCAGCGCAGCTGCTTGGGCAGTGGCTGCTTGGAGGGACACGGGCCAAAGCCATCCCTGAGCAGCCACTGCCAGCCCTGGCCCTCCCTGCCCCGTGACAGCTCCCCCAGCCCCAGGGCACAGAGTCAGGCCCTGTCAGGACCCAGTGCAGCCCCTGCCCAGTCGGGAGCCAAGGCTGGCTCTGGCCCTGGGCTCGCGGCAGGGCTCCCGCTCGGGGCTGCTCCTGTGCCTTGGGCCTCTGGGCACTCAGGGCCAGCTCCGGAACAGCTGCAGCGGGAGGGACAGTGGTGCACGGGTCCCTTTTCCCCGGGGCTGTGAATGAGCTCCAGAGGCCTCCAAGGCTCCAGAGGCTCCTCCAGCTTTGGCTGCTGCCGGGCTGGGCAAGGGCAGGCCCTGGGGGAAGGGCTGCTGCCACACAGCCCCGCCAAGGGCTGAGTCTAGCGAAGCAATTATCTCCTGTACCTGTGCCCATGTCTGGCATCTCCTCCTTTCCTGCATCAGTGGCTGGCACAAAGCCATTGCTTCCTACAGGATATGGCCCCATCTGCATGGACTTTTGCTCCATTGCTTGAGAAAGGAAAAAGCACAGCTGGATCCAATGGAATCATTGCAGGAGGTGGCAACTTCAGGAGAAAATACTTGTCAAGTCATGGATAAGGATCAGTAAAATAGCCAGGTTATTGGGGCTGGGCCAGGGCCCTCCCTGACCGAAAAAAGGCCCTACACCTGATCTGACTGGAGATTAGGAAATTGCAGGGGATCTCAGGACATGTATTGGCCGTGGTGCAGTTTGGGCTGCCTGTGAACTGATGCCAAATGCCTTCCTGCAGAGGCTGGGGAGAAGCTGCAGCCAGGCCAGGCTGGCAAACAGCCCTGCAGGGCGTGGAAGCAGCAGCGGGGCAGCGAGGCTGCCATGGATCCCTTCCCGCTGTGCCGGGCACGGCGTGTCCAGATGTGCAGCCAAAGCCCCCGGCTGCTGAGCCCCAGGACAAGGCTGAGGGAAATGCACCCACCACGGCGTCTCTCCAGGTCGTTCAGCATCTGGTCCAGATGTTTGGCCGCCTCCAAGGATTTCGTGTCTCCTATGTCTCGGTTCTTCCATTTAGGAGGACCTTAATGGAAAGTTCCATTTCTCCTTCAGGCACAAGTGGCAGTGAGTGCACCTGGGTGACTGGTGCCCTCCAAGGCACTCCCTCAGCTCTGCCTTCCACTCAGGAGCAGGGCCAGGGGAACCTCGTGCCTGCAGTGGCCCCACACTGGCATGGAAGGAGCCCCTTGCGGGGCAGTCGGGGCAGAAAGGACTCCCTGGAGCTGCCAGCAGCTCCAAACACAGCCCCAGGCAGGGCCAGGGCTTGGCAGTGGCAGCAGGAGCAGCTCAGGCTACCTGGGGCCGGCAAAGGAGCTGAGAAAGGCTCAGCCCCGGGGAACAGCCCTGGGCCCGGCCCCTTCCCTCTGTGCTCTCCTCTGTGGCTGCACAGAGCGCACAGAAGGACACACTGGCATTGCACACGGGAGGAGGATGGACAGATAAATGCTCCTTCCTCCCACTGACAGCGATCCTGTGGGATCACAGAAGGGAGAAGGGCAATATTTACAGCTTCTTTAAACCCAGAGATTATGTTAAGGGTGCAGGCTCATGAATGAGCCGTTGTCACATTGACACTGATTATTTTTCAGGAAAGGAAAACAGAGAACTTGCCTGCACCATGCCCTTGAGTCTTCATACTGTCGTTCACCAGCTTTTCCATGTAAGCCATCTTTTCGTTCCAGTCTAGAAGAGAGCAAAGACCAGGACATTTCTGTGGTGTGCTGGGATCCCCCACTGCCTTTAGGAAATGGGCACTGCAAGGGGGTCATGTAAGGCTGTGGGTGCCAGTTGTGAATGCACAAGGTCAAAGCTGCACAGGGGCCTGGGGAGCTCTGGGCAGGCTCCTGGTCACTCTCCACCCTCTTTGCAGGCCCTGTGACACATCCCTGGAGAGGAAACAGGGCCAGCCGAGGGGCCCGTGGGGGCTTTCTCCCTCCCCCAGAGGAAACCCTCCCTGAAGGCCTGGGGAAAACCATCCCCAGCGCTTCCCGGGGAGCAGGGAGCGCTGTCCCGGGAAAGGGGAGCCAGGCTGCCGGCTCACCTGCTCGCTGCGCTTGCAGCGGAGCAGCCTGGGCAGCCCTGGCAGGCAGGGCCACGGCCAGGAGGAGCAGGAGGAAGAGGCGCAGAGCAAGGGCCATGCTGCCTTGCCCTCTGCCAGTCCCGCAGCTCTTGCTGCCACCGCTGTCCTGACACCGCTGTCCCAATGTCAGCACCACTGCTGCCACCGCCGCTGCTGCTGCCGCAACAGTTGTGCTCAAGCACTGACTGCTCGCTCCTTGTGCTGCTGTGCAACCACGGGGCTCTGGCACCTCTGTGACCTCAGAGCCTGCTGTGACCTCAGGGCCAGGGTGGAGTTGTGTGGGGAGTGGGATCTGCCTTCTTTGGCAGGGAGCTCATCCTGCCCAGCTGCCCTGTCCAAGGGCTGTGACACAGTCCCAGCCCAGCTGATCTCACAGGCTGGGCCATGAAGGGATGGAGAGCAGCCCTGCCAAGAAGGACTTGGAGGTGCTGCAAGATGAGAGGCAGAACATGAGCCAGCCATGTGCATCCAAAGGAGAGTGCCCAGCAGCTTGAAGGAGGTGATTCCACCCCTCTGCTCTGGTGAGACCCCACCTGGAGTACAGTGGAAGAGGTTTTACAGTGACCTCTGTGAGCCACTGAGAACTTTGACAAGAGGATCCATGTTTACCCCTGAAAGAATTTCCTACCAAGGTTGTTGACAAAGAAACCAAGAAAGAAAGAAGGATAAATAAGATAAATCTGCAACTGCCTAGTCCATGAAGCATTTTGCTTGTCTCTCGTGACCAGTGAGTAAAGTGTAAACCTATGAGCTTTGTAAGAATGTAGAACGAGCATGCATGCTAGAATAAAAACAGTGTTTGAAGCCTTCTGGAAATGGAGTGTGTTGCTTTGTACTATCTTTGTCTGTACCACGACAGAGTAATGCATCCATCTCTGGGCTCCCCACACAGGAAGGCCATGGTCCTGTTGGATCTAGTCCAGAGGAGGGACAAAATGCTCTGAGGACTGGAGCCCTTCTGCTTTGGAGACAGGCTGGGAGAGCTGGTGGCGTTCAGCCTGGAAGAGAGCAGACTCCAGGGAGACCTGATTGCTGTGTTTCAGTACCTTAAGGAGGCTTGTAAAAGAGATGGGACAGCACTTTTAGTAGAGCCTTTTGTGAGCAGACCGAGAGGGAATGCTTTCAATCTAAAAGATGGTCAATTCAGACTGGACCCCATTTTTTACACTAGGTCTGGAAGGCCTGGCACAGGTTGCCCAGAGAGGTGGACATCCATCCCTGCAGACATTCAAGCTCATGCTCTCAGCAACCTGACCTACTTAAAGGTGTCCGTGCTCACTGCAGGGTATTGGACTAGATATCCTTTAAATGTCCCTTCCAAGCCAAGCCATTCTGTGCTCCTGGGCACCATCAAAGCAGTGCTGGATTAGTGCTGGGGTGATTATGTGGCACCTGCATTTTGCTAGTCCTGTCATTTAGCAATTGGCCCTGAGAGCATTCATGGGCTGGGCAGCGAAGTCTGCAAATAACAGACATTGTGCTCCAGGAGAAACAGGGGAGGAACACTGCTTCCATATCAGATAAATTTTGCTACCCATTCCAAGTTAAGAAATAAAGGAATGCCCTGAAGATCCCTTCATGTGGGCGCATTATTGGCCGTATCAGTACTTGTGTTCTGTATATCATGTAAGTTGTTAATGCTTCTTGCCTCATTTATCACTGCATGAAACACAATTACTGCATTGCTCCTTGTCTACTTGCTTCCAAGTCAAGGCAAATTTTGGTCATGATTGAGTGGGACATATTCATCTGTTCACAAACAAACTCTTCTTTCCATTCACACAGCGGCAAGATTGCTTTGTGGATTTGCTAATCGGACTCGAATTAAGGTCTACCTCTCACTAGAATTAAAGCTGATGCATTAGGATGTAAAGTTTTGAGTAATTTGTCCTGGTGTCTGGCACTGTAGAGAGTTGTTCTGGAATTAAATGACACTTGAAGACATGTCTAGTCTACCATACTTCTGGCACACTAGAAGTGAAAAAACAGCCTTTGAAACACAATTTTATCCTTTCTTCCTCCTCGTCCCAGGAATTTCAATGTCTGAGGTCTAAGCTCTTCAGCTGCCTCACAAACATTGTTTTAATTCAGACAGGCATCCATGCCTTGAGCCACAAATCTGGCCTGTGGCTGTGAAGCTTGAAGCAATGTAGGTTTATAGCACTAAAAGTAATAATCCATTCCCAGGTTAAGCCAAGCATTTCCCAAGTAAGCCTACCTATGCTCAGGGATGTTTCAAAAAGGATCATTATAATAGCTAGGAATGGGCAGAAAGTGTGTCATCAAAATTAAAAAGACAGCTTTCTGAGATTTTTATATTCCGATAGAAAGTGAAAAATTTTGAATCTTATATGGAGCATTGACTAAGAAGTGAATGACAGGTTGTCAAAGTAATTGGGGAACAATATACCATAAATAAAAATAAGTTTACATGTAGATAATAGGTAAACCACCTTGCTAAGAAAAAAACCAGACCTGCCAATACTAAAATCACTAAGGCTGTTTCATCTGTCTAAGTACAAAAAAATTGCTGAAAAGTATCAGAGATCCTTAAGAGCATTACTATATACAGGAAATTCCAGGTATTGGGAAAAATGAAGAAAATTTTAGTATGCAATTCCCAGAGGTAACCTGGAATTTATTGGTGGATTTGTTGCCAAATTTCTGAGAGCAGACTGGAAAAGCAGAGGGGCTGGTCAGCCCATGTGTGGGCATTTAGAGCAGTGTGAGAGATGTTTCTGGGACCAACTGCAGGGAAGAAGAGCAGCAGACAATTACTGTGACAATCTCTTTGCTGGCTGTAGAGTTTGTGTCAGTCAGTTCCCTGGGGCTGGGGGAGCTGTCACGGGGCAGGGAGGGCCAGGGCTGGCAGTGGCTGCTCAGGGATGGCTTTGGCCCGTGTCCCTCCAAGCAGCCACTGCCCAAGCAGCTGCGCTGCCCCCGGGCTCTCCTCCCGGCCTGCTGGGCTTTGTTGGGTGGCACAGCCTGTGCCAAGGGGCGGCAAGGTGCCTGCAGGCCCCAGCTCTGGGGGAAACGGAGAACGTCCTGCCCGCATCCACCGTGCTGCCAGCTCAGCAGTGCAGCACAGCACGAGCTCACGCTCCCCATTGCTCCCACAGGTGCAGCCGTCCCAACCACACGTGTTCCTGATTCCCAGAAGAGGGGTGAAAAATGTTAATCACTTGTTTTTAAAATTTTTAAATTTTATTAATAATAAAATGTTTATAAAAATAGCAATATTATTAGAGTGATAAAAATTTTGGACAATGTGGATTAGGAGAATAGGAGACAATAGAAAGATAGAGCTACAGACATCTGGGTACCTATTTTCTGAGCAGCATAAGCCCGATAAAGGACAGACTTGAACGGAGGATTAACCCTTGGAAACAATAACCTGTTGCATATTCATGCATCTCATACATGATGCATAAATTCCATTCAAGCACAGGATTCTGTCTGGTCATCGTCAACTTCTCCCTCTTAGTCCTAACCGGCTTCTTGTGGGCTGAGCGAGGCAGAAGAAGTTAGTTTCTTCTGATAGGAGAGCAATAAATTCTTTTCTCTGTGAAAGATGTCGGTGTCCTGTGGCTGCTATATTTGCAAAAAGCCAATCATAAAATACACATTTCTCAGAGGACCTCAGAATGGGTTGCTGTTGGGGAACACTCTGTTTGCTTGGGATAAGGGCAAGTTTGACCTTCTGTTGTTGCTGGAAAGGATTTGGAAGCGCTCACCAGAGCCCTGACTGAGAGCTTCCCTGTTGCGGTGCATGTTTTTGATTGTAATTCGGTTCCAGTAGTCAGTTTTATCACACCCCCTTATTTGGTATTGTTATACCATATTTTATTTCCAATGAGTTGCTCGATTCCCCCCTGTATTGCTGGTTTTTCCCTAGTTGTCCATCTCCCCAAAGACCTGCCCTTTTGTTTCCTGTTCCTCCTCCCATTCAATGTCAATCCCTCCCCAAGTCTGCCCCTTTCTCTAGATACTTCCCTATCAATTAGTTATCCTTTGAAACCCTATTGGTTTGTTTAAGTTGTCCTCCTCCCCTGTAATCCCCTATTGGTTTAAACATTGTATTCCCTGCCTTGTGTTCCACCCTCACTTTCTCCCAATTGAACTGTGTCCTCCCCAGGGACCTCCCCAGTTTGGAAATCGGTGTATGGCTTTAATTCAGTGTCTTTCTGTCGCCGAGTCGGCAGGGAACAAACATACAGAAGAGCTCTCCGTGTTCCTTGTCCCTACCCCAGTGCAGTCCACCTGTGCTGTAAAGCAGCTGTGCCCTACAGCCAAACCCCAGAGCTGACAGTTTTCTGGCGGCGGCCCACTCTGGGTGTTGGTGTTGACAGCTAGTCGGGCTGAAGAAATCGGGCACTGCAGCACTTCCCGAATGAGCTCTTCTCTTGCAATAAAGAGATGGAGCTGCCAGCCCAGTGTCCGGGTGGCAGCAGCAGCAGCAAAGCCCACCCGGCAGCAGCACAGGCTGAGCTCCATGGCCAGGAGCAGCCGTGGATGGCCACGGTGTGGGCAGGCAGGAGCCAGGCAGGGGCTGCTGTGACCAGCGGCGGGGTCCCGAGGGCTGGGGGAGCCCATGCTGAGCGTCCCTGGGCTGAGGGCACATTGCCTTCTGGGGGATGATCTGGGCCTGAACCTCATGAGACACAATGTGATATTTTGAGGTCTGTGCTCAGAGGTGAAGGGGTCCCTCATGAGGCACAAAGTGATATTTTGGGGTCCCTGCTGAGGGGTTCAGGGATCCCTCATGAATCACAAAGGAGTATTGTGGAGAGCATTATTAATAATTGGTTAGCTGAGAAAGGCCACACTGACATAATGCCACTGGTTAAACTGAAGGAGAAAAGTCAGCAGTCAGCAAGCTAAAAGGAAGAGTCAGCAGCGACCTTGCTGCAACATGAGGATAGGGAGTTGAGATTAGTCCTGAATACATCCTAAGAATATGTAGAAAGTATCAAAAGTAGAACCATAGGAATGTAGAAGTAGGCGTAGGTGCTGATATGCAAGCTGACCAATCCTGAGCTCAACTTTTGCAATATGTATGAAGCTCATTATTAACTGTATTTAACCCGCCGTACTGATCAATAAAATCGAGCCTGTGATGATCAAAATGATGTCCTGGTTCCCTTCCGTCGACAAATGGTGGAGAATGCGGGCATAACCGAATCTCTGCCCTTTTTCTCGGATTAAAAGAAAAAGGGATTACGCCACGGTCCGGAAGTTGGGTTTGGGTCCCAGCAGCCGGGACGGTGCCGGAATTTGAAGCACCCTTAAGGTTCACAACTGTGACTTAAGCCAATACGTGTCGCCGGAGCCTGGAGAGCTGCAACAGCGCGCGCTGATTAATAGGTATGGATAGGCAAGCGGCATATGATTTATTTACCGCCTATTTAGAGCGGCGTGGGATAAAAGGGATAGATTTAAAAAAGGAGTTACCAGGGTTATTAGCTTATGGCCATGCTAAGGGTATCTTTTCTAATCCTCATACAGTTCATGAGTTATCAGAGTGGAGAAAGTTTGGGGAAATATTGTGGGATACAGTACTAGATGATGATAAGACAGCAAAGAAATTCGGGAAGTTATGGCGGGTGGTGTATAACACGTTACTTCAGCAGGTCTCTGAGAGAAAGGCAGCAGAAAGGGCAACAGAAGCTCATAAGAGGAATATAGGGTATGGTCGTGAAGATGATCCCCTGGCACCCTCTGTAACTAAAGTACTTATGCCTAAGAGTCCCCAGCAAAGTGGTGTGGAGGATTTCTCTATAGGCGCAGTGGAACCGTCTGCACCTTTCCTGTCAGAGGGGGAGGGCGAGTCGGATGGTGGGGGTAGGAGCAAGCCAGCTTTGCCTCCGCCACCAGCTTCAGGCGGGTCGGATGGTGGGGGTGGGAGCAAGCCAGCTTCGCCTCCGCCGCCAGCCTTGCCTCCGCCGCTACCCCTCAATGAGCCGGCTCTGGTTACAGCTTCGGTGGGGGAAGGGCCCATTTCCCCGCCAGAGCCGGCTCCAGCGGGGGGGCGGATTGCCCCCCGCAGGCTGGCTCCGCGTGAGTCGGCTCCGGTTTCACTGTCAGCTCCAGCGGGGGAGGGGGGGCTCCCGCTTCCCCCGCGCGAGCCAGCCCCTGCTTCACTGCCCCCCCCGCGCGAAAGCTCGGTGTCTGCACCGAAGCGCCAGCAGCATAGCACCCTTAAAGGGCCAGATCCCATCCCAGGGGCACACCGTGATCCATGGGGGGAGATGGCTAAACAGAGGAGGGAAGCTTGGGCTGCTTTGGCGAAAGAAGTAATGCAAATGGGGGATGGTGAGGCGGTGGAAATAGCTTCTAGTCTTGCATGTCCAGTTACATACACACCACAGTATGATGCACAGGGGAACCTTACACATAATATAGCAGAATATACTCCCTTAGATTGGAAGCTGTTAACTCAGCTACCTTCTACGGTTAGTCAGTTTGGAGTAAAAAGTGAACCTGTTAAGCAAATGTTAGATTATCTTTTTAATACTCAGGTTTTATGTCCTAATGATTTAAGAGGAATAGTTCGGTTGATATTTACTCAGCATCAGCAGTTATTATTTAATGCCCATTGGCACGCGTTGGTAAATGAATCGGTTGCTGTACAACGAGCCCAGGGAGACCCATTACATGGGGTGACAGTAGAGGAGCTGATGGGCTTAGGGGCATATTTACGTACAGAGGCACAGATGATATCGGGAGCAGAAAAACTTACAGAGTCTATGTGGTTAGTGCGTACTGCAATAGATATGGTTAAAGAGCCAGGAGGGTTACCAGCTTATATGGGTATTAAGCAAGGAAGGGAAGAATCATTTGGAAATTTTATCGATAGAACAGCTACTGCTATAGATCGGGCTGGTGTTGCAGGGCGCTATTGAAGCAGGTGTGCTTTGCAAAATAGCAATCCAGCAACCCAAAGAGTGTTAGCTACTTTAGGGGCAAATTAGACTATTGAGGAAGCATTAGAGTGAATGGCATTAATGCCAACAGCTTCACAGGCATTTATAGCAGAAGCCTTAAAGGAATTAGGATTAGGGTTGCAAAAGCATAGTCTACTCAAAATCAGGTGTTAGCTGCTCTTGCTCCTCTCCGAAGAGGCTCACTGGCAGTCACGTAAAGAGGCTCGAGACCATTCATCAAGTGTTACCGATGCGGCAATGAGGGACAGACACAAGTTGCCTCAGTGACATCAGAGACACCAGCAGCTGCCGTGACATCGCTGCTACCTCCTGTCTGCAACCCGCAACAGCAGGGAGCCTCGGTTGGGACTTATCAGCAGCAGTAGACGTCACACTAATGACGAACCGGCCTGAGAGGATACCCACTGGAGTAAAGGGTCCTCTTATACTAAATGGACAAACATGTGGAGCATTATTGCTGGGACGTTCCTCTATAACTATGTTGGGATTATTTGTTTTGCCTGGTGTTATCGATGCGGACTTTACAGGGGAAATACAAATTATGGCTTACACCCTTTATCCTCCGATTAAAATTACAAAAGGACAACGCATTGCACAATTGGTACCACTGTCACAAATGACATCAGGAATACAATCATTTACTGGTCAAGCACGGGATGAAAAAGGTTTTGGCTCTACTGGTGTTACACTTTTAACTGTGGATTTACAAAATAGACCAAAACAAAAGGTTGAAATTACCTATGGGCATCAAAGCATAACCCTTCATGGATTATTGGATACAGGAGCAGATACTAGCATCATTTCTCCAGAAGCCTGGCCACAACATTGGCCTCTATTTCCTTCATCAAACATGCTCACAGGAGTGGGAGGATTTACATTGGCAAGCAGGTCGCCGTCTTTGTCTGTGTGCATTGAGAATCAACAAATATCTGCTGTGTTTTCAATTGTTCAACTGCCTCCTACAGTTTCCTGTTTAATTGGAAGGGACATTTTAACACAATTGGGAGTGGTGTTAACTAATCAGCACCCTGATTATGCATGCCCATGAATTGGTACAGGAACAATATACAAAAGGGCACCTAAGACTGTCCACAAGCCCTTGGAATACACCTATTTTTGTAATCAAAAAGAAATCAGGGAAATATCGTTTGATACATGATTTGAGGGCTGTAAATGACCAAATGGAACCAATGGGGGCCTTACAGCCTGGTCTTCCAAATCCAGCTATGATTCCAGAACACTGGCCACTTTTAATTATTGACCTAAAGGATTGTTTTTTCACTATTGGCCTGCATCCTGATGACATGAAGAGATTTGCTTTTACTTTACCAGCAATAAATCGTGGGGAACCAGATAAAAGATTTGAATGGACATCTCTTCCGCAGGGCATGCGCAACTCTCCCACTTTATGTCAGCTTTATGTTGATGCAGCATTACAGCCACTACGTCGTAAATGGCCAGCAACTATAATATATCATTACATGGACGATATTTTGTTTGCACAGCAACAGCCATTCTCCTCTTTACAGATTAACACCATTAAAAATACTCTTGCTGCATATTCACTTGTTATTGCTGCAGAGAAAATTCAGACTACAAAGCCCTGGAAATATTTGGGATGGACTTTGACGGATCAAATAGTGATACCACAAAAATTGGAATTGCAATTGGACATTAAAACTCTACATGATGCACAGAAGTTGCTGGGAGACTTACAGTGGCTGAAGCCTATTGTGGGAATACCAAATCACTTATTAGAAGCCCTACGGCCTTTGTTAAAAGGTGTGGACCCTACTACTCCTGTACACCTGACAAAGGAGCATCATCTTGCCTTGCAGCAAATTAGTAACTGTGTACAGCAAGGGTATGTGTCTCGTCGACAACTCGACCACCCCATTGACCTTACTATTTGGAATAGCCCTTGCCACTTGCTTGGTGCTCTCTCTCAGTTGCAAAAGAAAACGGGGGAGATACGGGTTTTGGAATGGTTGTCACCACCACTACAGCATAAGAAAACAATATTTTCAAAAATTGAACAATTAGCTGCATTAATCAAAAAGGGGCGTCTCAGAATTCTTGAAGTGGATGGTAGAGAACCTGCTACTATTAGATTACCTATGGAAAAAGAAACTTTGGACTGGTACTTGATAAATTCAAAGAATTTACAAGAAGCATTATTGATGTCACCTGCTAAAGTAGAGACTAGTAAATTAGTGCCTAGAGTTTTGCAATGGATGACAGAATGGAACTGGATTACTCGACCTTTAAGAGAAGAAAACCCCATAGAAGGAGCTATTACAGTTTTTACAGATGCAGGAAAGAAATCAAGGCGTGCTGCTGTTACCTGGCAAGAAAAAGGACAATGGAAGCATCAACTCCTCACAGCAGACCCTGCAGATAGCTTACAAACTTTGGAATTGTTAGCAGTAGTATGGGCGGTGTCCAACTTACAGGAGCCTTTAAATGTGGTCACAGACTCTATGTATGTTGCAGGAGTAGTCAAACGAATAGAGGAAGCAGCAATTAAGGAAGTGAATAATAAACGATTGTATGAGTTACTGATACAGTTAAGGAAAGCTTTACGGGAAAGATCAAACGGTACCCTTAAGCAGTATATTGAAAAACATCAAGATTTGACAGATCCACAAGCATGTTTGGCTAAGGTTTTGTATGTGATTAATCATTTATGCATTTTTGGGGAAGACGATACCCCCCCTGCAATGAAACATCATCCAAGGTCAGGTCAGGAAAATACTAAGGAAACAGAGGTCTGGGTTAAGTATAAGAACCCAAGTTCAGGATTATGGGAAAAACCTGCAAAGGTATTATATTGGGGTCGGGGGTATCTTTGTGTTTCCTCACCTACAGGGCCTTTGTGGGTGCCTGCTAAGTGGACTAAACCTGTTTTTGATGCAGCCTCTGGTGGATCACCTTACGGAGGAGGACAAGGAGCGACTGAGGAAGAAACTGCTTCTAGTCCTACAGCCACTACTGTTTCAGTTGAAGGGGTACTCGGAAGCGGTGGACAGAGCACTGACACGTCACTGTCGGACAGCCCAGGAGTTGATTCGTTTCATTGACTCATTATCAACTTTTCACTTAACAGATCCAGCGAAACTACATTGCCTTGACTGTCACAATTCACATTGTGCTGCCTGGATAGCTCTACGTTGTGGGGGTTGTAAAAGAACTTTTTGGATAGAACAATCATTATTACGGGATTTGTGGTGTCATACTTGTGAACACGAGCACACGTAGGGTAAAAGCTGGCAAGATGAATTAAGGAGACAAACGGGGCAAAACGCATATATAGCTTTAAATCTTTATGAGTCTCCTGAACAGAAGGTTCTTGCTTATTATCGATGGGAAATACAATGTATTGTAAATAGAATTAAGGTTCAAAGTAAATCACGTATAGTTTCTATAAGGTGTAGGAAATTAGTGCCTTTAACACAGCATTCAGTTGTAGGACCCTTCCAAGGGGATCCTGATAGAGCATTAGATTGCTGCATTGATAAGTTGAAAAAATTAAGTTTGAAAGTGGCAGGACCAGTGAAATTAGGAGCAGCAAGATTGAAGACAGATAAGAAAAAGAAGGCAAAAAGGGGAACGGTCTCATTTGAATAGGGGTATCAGTGATTGCTAATTAATTTTCTATGATTAGAACAATTTTACTGTTGTGGGACCCTCGGGAGGATATAGTTGTTGAGGAGGATAACGAACAAGAACTACGATTACGAAATAAGATACACCTTGTGTTAAAGAAAGACCTTGAGCTGTTAGCCTCATATAGTAAAAAGGCTGAAGAGGCTTTGCGATCACCACCATTGAATTGGTTGCTTTGGGTTGAAGATACACAATTTTATACTGGTCCTTACTTACATTCGCTTCCTTGTTATGTTTGCAAAAAGGATAAAGATAAATGCTATGCATGGGTAGCTTTGCATTGTGCAGATTGTAATCAGATTTATTGGTATTCACAGAAGTCATTGGGATATTTATGGTGTACATCTTGTTTTGGAAAGTGGATTTGAAATCATATCTGGGTTAGAGCTCTTGAACAAAGTACTGGCCTGCCAGGACGGACAGGATTACAGCTCTTTGAGAGTGCAGAACAAGTGGTTATAGCATATCTTAGGTGGAAGTTACAGGAAAACCTTAGAATATTTGAAATTACTAAAGCCTCACGCATCATAGCAGCTCGCTGCAAAGCTGATTTACCTTCAAACTTACCTCGTGCTATACCTGTGAGCAAGGATGCTGATTTAGAATTAGATCAGTATATCCAAGAATTGACTCAGCCTTACAATAGACAATCTAGCAAACCAGGGAAAAGACAGCGAAGAAAGAAAAAACAAAGTAAGCAGAAAGAAAAATGAGGTTTGTTTTTGTTATACTGCTCAATGCTGTAGCAAGTGAGGCAGTAGGAGTAACACACTTTAGTCAACCAAGGGAAAATTTATGGGTAACGCTTGCTAATCAAACTAACCAATCATCACTTTGTCTTAGTCTTGGAGGAGTCACTAACCCATTTCGAACATGCCTGGTGGGACTTCCGGTGTGGTCTCCTGGAGAATTTTGCAGTTTGATAAACAATCAAACCTCATGTATGTCTAACATGTCAAACATCACATTGCCGGTGCAACAAGGGTATACTGCAGGTCAGAGTGATGGCTATCGTCAATGCTTACTAATCCAATCACTTAACACCTCTTTGCACTCTCCTCCTGAGGAATTGGATCTTTTTGGAAGTACAAATGCCAGCATATCTAACACTACAGCTGGTGGATGGTTTAGCTTCAAACTTTCGGGTGCTCAGAATTTAAACCAACCTAAAGAAACATGGGCCACCCTAGATTCATCCCTGAATGTGAGTGTATTCTCTCCACAGCATTACAGTCAATGTAACGGCACAAATATCACAGCACCAATGAAATTACCCACAGGAATATTTTTGATTTGTGGAGACAGGGCATGGAATGGTATACCAGCTAAACCACAGGGTGGACCCTGTTTTTTGGGAAAATTGTCACTGTTTCATCCTAATGTGTCCTTGCTAATGCAGCTGAGTCAAAATTCAAACAGGAGAAAACGTAGCATACATGACTTAGACTGCAGCAAGATAGGAGATCCACGATTTTGGGGCACATTCAAACAGGTGGTGGTTTCAACTATCTTACCAGGAGGATCTGCCAATAAAGCCATGAATTTAGCAAAACAATTAGGATGCTGGGCAAAGAATGAGCTGAACAAGACATCACAAATTCTAGACATGCTAACTGCAGATGTGCAAAGTGTTAACCATGCTGTTTTGCAAAATAGAGCTGCTGTAGATTTTTTGCTCTTAGCACAAGGGCATGGATGTGAAGAGTTCGAGGGAATGTGTTGCATGAATCTGTCTGATCATTCGGTGTCCATTCACACTAAGATAAAAGAGTTACAACAGGGACTTCACAAACTTAAGGAAGAAGACGGTTTAGGAATTGATGAATGGCTTAAAGGTCTGGGACTCGGACCGTGGCTGAGGAACCTTGTGATCTATGCTATAGGATTGCTGGGTATAATTTTACTGTTTTTGCTTATTTTGCCTTGTATCTTTAACTGTATCCAAAACATGGTCAGCCGTACAATAGCAAAAACATGGCAAACTAATCTCCTTGCACAAGAAGAAAACGGGGGAAATGTGGAGAGCATTATTAATAATTGGTTAGCTGAGAAAGGCCACACTGACATAATGCCACTGGTTAAACTGAAGGAGAAAAGTCAGCAGTCAGCAAGCTAAAAGGAAGAGTCAGCAGCGACCTTGCTGCAACATGAGGATAGGGAGTTGAGATTAGTCCTGAATACATCCTAAGAATATGTAGAAAGTATCAAAAGTAGAACCATAGGAATGTAGAAGTAGGCGTAGGTGCTGATATGCAAGCTGACCAATCCTGAGCTCAACTTTTGCAATATGTATGAAGCTCATTATTAACTGTATTTAACCCGCCGTACTGATCAATAAAATCGAGCCTGTGATGATCAAAATGATGTCCTGGTTCCCTTCCGTCGAAAGAGTATTGATGGCCACTCCTAAGGTGTGCAGGGATCCCTCATGAGGTGTGCAGCGGGGTTACATTTGAGGGGGTTCTTTACTCTTCTCAGCACAGCAAAGGGTCACTTGGCCGAGGTTTTGCAAAGCTGAGAGAAAGCCTCTTGCAAAGCCTTGGGCCCGGCCTGCGGGCACAGTGGGCAGGCGGAGCCCATCCCCTGGGGCCAGGCCGGGCTGCTCAGGCCGGGCCGGGCCGGGCCAGGCTCAGGCCCCGGCAGGCAAGGGCCGTGGCCCTGGGCTCTGATGAGGCTGCTGAGCTCCGCCCTGGCCCTGTGCTGCAGCCCAACACATTTACAGCCAGGGCCGTGCCCTGGCCCACAGGAGGCACCAGGGGCTGCAACTGAGGCCGCACCTTCTCCCACTCAAGGGGGCTGGCTCTGTTCCTTTGGAGGATCCAGAGCCTTGTACTTCGGCCTGATGGTGCAAAGATCCCCCCAGCATCCCTGAGCTTGCAGAAATAAAGGCTTTGTGCTCATTGTTATGTTTCCCCAATTACCCCATCATCAGAAAAACCCAACAATATTAGAGGTATTAGCAAATCTAATTGAATAGTTTAGAAAATATATAAAATTGGATACACTTGAAATATTGACAGTACACTTTGATTAAAAATAAGGGATCATTTGGTTCCAATAATAGTGCATAAGCAAAAGATAACCGTGGGGTACGGGTTGCAAGGTTCTTGGACCCTTGCCACCTCATGAACAAGCTTGCCAATTGAAGATTGTCCTCTTCTATGCCATATGCCAATGGCATCTCCTCCCATTTTCGATTCATCACACTTCTACCTCTGCCCTCATCACCACCTTTACCACGCATGCTCCACCATTCTTTTGGTGGTCGCACCCCTGTTTGGGGGTCATCTTTGGATGAAGGCTCTCCTCTTCTTCGATGTCTTTTAATTCACTTTTGGGTTACGCATGTGCACTAAGCTAGCATAATGCAAGCCAAAACGAACATAATATTATATTTAAGCTTCAAAGTAATAAATCTCTTATAGCTGGCATTTTCCTGGGACCCAACCAGATTTTCCTTTTTTTCTGTTAATTTTTAGTACCTGATATCTCTTGCTTTTTCCTGCTTTGAACATCTGCAGGAAAGTGGGGGGTCGAACCCCTCCTCTCCCTTTCTTTCTTGGCATGACACGTTTTTAACTGTGTTATTATTTCCAAATATTAATTACTGTATGAATATTGATTACTGTTTTAATTGTGTCAGCACGAATCATACTTATTTACCACAAATCCCCCATTTCTCTTCTTCATCATTGATTTGTGCTTTATTAAAAATCTGTGCCCTGATATCCTTTATATTCTTCAGAATTTGGATTTTCTCGTTGTCTCATTTCAACTTCAAACTTTTCTAGCATTTCTCTCGCTGCCTTTAGTTTTTCACACTCTTTTTCAAATTTGGTTAGCATTTCCTCGGTTATTTCAGTCTCTCCAGATCCTGCCACAGTTAATCGGTTCCTTGTTCTTTAACACAGGTCGATTTAGCTCTTACTACCATGATAGATCTTGGTTTTCCTTTCACTGCTGATTCTGGATCTAGAGGCATTGTTGTAATCTGCATCCCTTGAATCACAAGTGAATTAGCCTACTAAAACACGGAATCATACAAGGCAGAAACAAAAGTCCCAAAACTGAACATAACAACGTGAATCCTAGCTTTTTCCACCAAACACCTCCAAAGAGGTTATCTCACCAATCTGCTTTCAAGATTGAATTCTACTTTTGTACTGGCACATGGGCCACCCCTTTTATTTCCTCCGCTTGTTCGGTGATAGCTTCTCCATAATCATCAATTTCTATGCAGCACTGAGATTCGTTAAATCTGCCAGAAACTCCTCCTTCTTCTGCTAACAGATAGTCTAGGGCAATCCTGTTTTGGTACACAAACGCCCGCATTTGTGAATATTGCCTAGCCAGCAATTTTAGGGCACCGGAGTTGTGATTTGACACCACCTCCACTACTGCCTGGAGCCTTATCAATCAATTCAACAGGTAAATTGGGGTCCTGTATCCCTACAAATAGCCCTACAAATTGGTTGTGCTTGCAGAGGGATCAAACATAACCAAGGCAGAGTGAATTATAAAGTAATTATAGTGTGTACCAGGATTACAGTCCGAGGTCCAGGACAATTTGTATGGGCAGCAAGTGATGGTACCTGGACAACACATCTGCCTGTAGACGGGAAAGTAAAGGAGATTACTTTAGGCCTGCCAACCTTATGTCCAATTTGGAAAAAGTCCCCATTTAATGGAAAACATGAACTTCTGCAGATAAGAGCAAGACGAGAAGTTCTAGACAATGAAAATCCAGATGACACTTGGCAAGAACCCTCTAGTGGAGTGAAATTTGGATGGGCCCTAGAGTCATTGCTTGGTCCTATAGCAAACTATAAGAGCAGAGAGATGCTGTACGAACTTACAGGTCAGGTAGGTAGACTGGCAAGAGTCACCCGGGAAGGATTTAAAGAATTAAATATACAGTTACAAGCAGACACAAAAATGACTTTACAAAATCGATTGGCCCTAGATATGTTACTCCTGAAAGAGCATGGAGTATGTGGATTTTTAAAGGGACAAGTTGATCGTTGCTGCGTTCATATCCCAAATGTAACTGCAGATGTAGAATATGACATCAGTCAGTTGAAACAAATAGATCATGAAGCACAAGAAGAGCAAAAGGATTTGGCTACAAGCTGGTTAGGAAAAAATCTTTAAAGGATTAGGGTGGAATGTGAGCTCATGGATTAAATCTATCATTGAGAGTGTGATAATCTTACTAATTGTATTCTTAGGTATTCTTAGCAATTTGGTTAGTTTACAGCATCTTAAAGGAAGAGATACAGAAGAAAACATCCTGGAAACAGAGGATAATAAAGGCACTAACACGAGATCCACGCCCACCATCTTCTGGTTCTCCAGTTTACTGTAACAGCATTCATGACAACGTTTTCATCAACCCTGGATTTGAAGAACCAAGTACGAACTGAGGAATAAAGGACTGTATCAAGTGAAAACATTTACACCTATAGTGAAGTGAAAATGCTTTCAAAGGGGGGAGAATGATAGTGGAACCCTGGAAAAATTAAAGATAGAATCTAAAATGTTAGGCATTGTGCTTTCCCAGATCAACTGCACCTGCGTAAGCAGTATGATAAATTATATAATTGTTAGATGTGATGATTGTGTAGTAATTAAATGTAATTATTATATAACCATAAGAAGAATAGTGAGAAACTATGTTGGAAATTCAGAGAGGGGCTAAATTTATGTACACAATAGAACAATATAAGTTTAATAATTAACATGAAAGTTATGTAATGATAGAGTATAAAACATGATCAATTCGGATGTATGGTCGGAGTCAGATTTGGGTTGAATATACCCCGATTCCCAGAGCTCTTAATAAAAAGCACCGCATATAATCGCTCCATGATTATGTGTTTTTGAACGCTAACTGTGGGAACCTCTCTAAGTGGGTACAATTGATTCTCCCTTGATTCCCCCTCATCTCCATCATTTTCCTCCCCTTGTCTCCCTCTGCCTCTGGTTCTGTGTGCCACCTGCTCCTCTTGAAGAGGAGGTGCATTTGGATTTACTGGGGGACTCTCAGGGGCCTGTGGCTGAGCTAGCTGGTTGGGTTGTCCATAAGGGGGTGGGAGTTGATTTAGTGGGTCCCGCGGCTCCTGCCTGTTCCTTTTAACCACCTGCCCTTTGGTTAATAAAGGATACATCGGCAACCCCCAGCTTCCTGCCTCTGAACAATAAACCTACTTCTCCCCTCAGGACTCCATAAGGCAGCATACTCACTCGCCTCCTGATTAACAGGGTTTTTCGAATTCACATAAATATTTAGAGCCTGGCAAATCCAATCCTCAAATGATCCAAACTTAGGCCAATATATCTTTCAGTATCATTTCCTATGTCCATTCAAACATGCAATATTTAATCATTTTCGTTTACTTTTTCCCCTTCAGGATTCCCATTCCATCCCAAAACTGTATCATCGCCAGTGGGCTGTCCTGAGGAATGCTCCCTTCCTGAGAACTCCCCTCAAAGTTCCCAGATACCCTAAACTCCTGCGAATTTTTCACACAATCCGCAGCCCCTGGGTCTAAGGACTTACTTTTTCCCTGACCCATCTCTGGCGGCAACAAACTAAGAGATCCCCGGTACCAGGAGAGTCTTGGTTTTCCACACTCACCTCGTGGTTCAACTTCCTCACTTACTACTCTGTCTCACTGCCTTTTCAATCTACTTGTTCCACTCCTATTTCTCACTCTTTCTCAATCCATTAGCCATGTTCTCTCACCATCTAATCTTATACTAAATTGCCAGCTACCAAGCCCTCCAAGGAAATTGAACCTATTCAATCACTCTCCTTCTCATTCTCCCTACTGAGTCAATCCCTCCTGCTCAAGGACCTTCCCACAGGTGCTTGGACCAGGGACACCCTCCTTCCCCCATGGTCAAACCCTCCTGGGGTCTCCACTCGTTCACTTTTCTTTCACTTCCCTCCTTTACTGGCCAGTCTCCTTGCGGATATCTTGGAAACGCGGTACCGGGAGGCCTCACCCGCTTCAGGGGTGCAGGACTGCCCAGCCTCTGTCTCAGATACTCCACACACACTCACACATGCATACAGCCACCCCCCAGACCCAAAACCTGGTGATACTCACAGCCTCCTTTTCTCTTTGGGGGTCATTTTTGATGAAGGCCTCTCCTCTTCTTCGATGTCCCTAACTCACCCTTGGGTTACACATGTGCACCCAGCCAGAAGAATGTAAGGCAAAACTAACATATTACCACATTTAAGCATCAAAGCAATAAATCTTTTATAGCTGGCATTTTCCTGGGACCCATCCAGATTTTCCCTTCTTTCTGTTAATTTTAATAACTGTTATCTCTTGCTTTTTCATGTCCTTGAACATCTGCAGGAAAGAGGTGGGGGGTGGAAACCCTCCTCACCCTTTCTTTCTTGGCATGACACGTTTTAACTGTTTTATTATTTCCAAATATTAATTACTGAATGAATATTGATTACTGTATAAATTTTGGCAGCAAAATTCATACCTATTTACCATAAAACAAATCCAGCTGATAGGTGAGGACGGAGAATTCAAGTTCATTTAAAGCACTGCTCAATTCAGGGTTGGCTTTCTTTTGAGTGAATTGATGCTAAGAACTATTTTCTCACATATGGCGGCGTTTCTCTGCAAAGAGGCTTTGATGAGAAATTTCTGACCACATTTGCTATTGCTCTTTAAGATAAGTCAAGAACATGAGTAGCTTTGTTGAGGAATGGAGAATTGTTTGTAGCTCAGGAGGAGCCTTACATTTTAGCACAGGAGGAAGGTAAGGCACAGGTTTAAATGCTTTCTCCTCCTGGAGTGACACACTTTCAGAGGAGTCTGTGACGAGAAGTCCCCTCAGCCACTGCCAGGGCTGTCTGCCTCCTCTGCAGGCTCAGTATTCTGGGAGTTCCACGAGCCTCACCTGCAACTATATTTTCCTCTGAATATTTCTGTTTGTGCAGTACACAGGAAGAATGTTTGGTGCTAGATTCCCTATTTGGGCTTTGAGGTAAATCTCAGTAATGCTGGTGATTTTTATGTCCAGATGAACTTTTTATGGATAGTAAGGAAAAAGGAAGCAGTACCATGGAAAATTAATTGCTGAAAATGTGAGCAGCCCAACCACACAAAAAATGAAATCAAAACTGAAATTTTTTTTTATTTTTTTTCCCTTGACAGGTAAGGCAAAACATGCAGTGCTAATAAAGTCTTTAAGAGATGCAACCAGCTCCCAGCTGTATAAAAATCAAAGAGGTAAAGGATGAGAAAGGGCATGGGAAGAATCTTCAGCCCTTCCTGTTGAAGGTCCCAGAGTATGAAAACTGACTCTGGCTGTTGCCCTTAGGTAACACATGCTCATTGTAGAGGAGGGCAGGTGGCCAAGCTGTTGGTGGCCCAAGCCCTGCGTGGTTGGCTCAGTTGCAGTCCTAGTTGGACCAGGGCGGTGGGCTCGGGAGGGGAGGAGGTGGGGGGATCTCGGGAGGCTTCCGCTTCAAGGCCGGGATGGGGGGCCGTGGGGGAGGCACGGAGGGCTGGTGCTCTGCTTTCTTGGGCAACTGCTGCTGCCGAGGCCTCGTGTGAGAGCTGTCAAAGGCGACGGTCTCTGGGCTCTCTGGGGGCGAGGGAGAGGCACGCCTTCTTGGCCGGGATGCTGGAGCGGCGGCAGCGCGACTGTGGAGAGAGGAGGCGGCTGAGGCCCCAGCTGCCAGGGGCACACAGGGAGCCTCCTGCACAGCAGGGCCCAGAGCTGGCAAGGCTCCCCAGCACGGCTGGAGCTGCTGGCACAGCTTGGCCCAGCTGCACAGCTGCCCCTCAAGGCCCCGGCAAGCAGGGCACGGCTCTGGGCAGGCTCCCTGGCCAGGAGCGGGCCCCAGAGCGCCTCTGCCTTTCAAGGGCAATCTCATCCCTGCTCTTTCTCCTTCCCACCTTGCTCTGCCTCTGCCTTGAGCCCCAGGGACTGCTCTTGGCCAGGCAGCCTCAGTGGGAGTCAGCACTGGCTGCAGCTCCAGCGGGCCCCCAAGACAAGGCCCAGCAATTAGGAGGCCAATGAAAGCTCTGGGCAGCAGCAGAACCCTCAGCAGAGTTCTTTGGACAGCCATGGACTGGCCATACCGACACTGCAGCCTCTCTGTTCCCTGAATGTTCCCTGACTGTGTGCGGCCTTTAAAGAATCTGGTGGGAAGAGATGAGCAACAACTTACCGTTTCTTTCCCTTCCACCACCGGAACCCAACATAGCACAGCGCCATGGAAATTGGCACAGTGAACAGTGTCACTACCGTGCCTATCATGCAGGACCTGCGCACGTCCTGGGGGCAGATAATTCTTGGGTTTTTCCGTGGATTCTGGGCGTCAGTGTCTGACTTGCCAAGCACTTCTGTGGGAGCAATGGGGAGCGTCAGCCCGTGCTGTGCTGCACTGCTGAGCTGGCAGCACGGTGGATGCGGGCAGGACGTTCTCCGTTTCCCCCAGAGCTGGGGCCTGCAGGCACCTTGCCGCCCCTTGGCACAGGCTGTGCCACCCAACAAAGCCCAGCAGGCCGGGAGGAGAGCCCGGGGGCAGCGCAGCTGCTTGGGCAGTGGCTGCTTGGAGGGACACGGGCCAAAGCCATCCCTGAGCAGCCACTGCCAGCCCTGGCCCTCCCTGCCCCGTGACAGCTCCCCCAGCCCCAGGGCACAGAGTCAGGCCCTGTCAGGACCCAGTGCAGCCCCTGCCCAGTCGGGAGCCAAGGCTGGCTCTGGCCCTGGGCTCGCGGCAGGGCTCCCGCTCGGGGCTGCTCCTGTGCCTTGGGCCTCTGGGCACTCAGGGCCAGCTCCGGAACAGCTGCAGCGGGAGGGACAGTGGTGCACGGGTCCCTTTTCCCCGGGGCTGTGAATGAGCTCCAGAGGCCTCCAAGGCTCCAGAGGCTCCTCCAGCTTTGGCTGCTGCCGGGCCGGGCAAGGGCAGGCCCTGGGGGAAGGGCTGCTGCCACACAGCCCCGCCAAGGGCTGAGTCTAGCGAAGCAATTATCTCCTGTACCTGTGCCCATGTCTGGCATCTCCTCCTTTCCTGCATCAGTGGCTGGCACAAAGCCATTGCTTCCTACAGGATATGGCCCCATCTGCATGGACTTTTGCTCCATTGCTTGAGAAAGGAAAAAGCACAGCTGGATCCAATGGAATCATTGCAGGAGGTGGCAACTTCAGGAGAAAATACTTGTCAAGTCATGGATAAGGATCAGTAAAATAGCCAGGTTATTGGGGCTGGGCCAGGGCCCTCCCTGACCGAAAAAAGGCCCTACACCTGATCTGACTGGAGATTAGGAAATTGCAGGGGATCTCAGGACATGTATTGGCCGTGGTGCAGTTTGGGCTGCCTGTGAACTGATGCCAAATGCCTTCCTGCAGAGGCTGGGGAGAAGCTGCAGCCAGGCCAGGCTGGCAAACAGCCCTGCAGGGCGTGGAAGCAGCAGCGGGGCAGCGAGGCTGCCATGGATCCCTTCCCGCTGTGCCGGGCACGGCGTGTCCAGATGTGCAGCCAAAGCCCCCGGCTGCTGAGCCCCAGGACAAGGCTGAGGGAAATGCACCCACCACGGCGTCTCTCCAGGTCATTCAGCATCTGGTCCAGATGTTTGGCCGCCTCCAAGGATTTCGTGTCTCCTATGTCTCGGTTCTTCCATTTAGGAGGACCTTAATGGAAAGTTCCATTTCTCCTTCAGGCACAAGTGGCAGTGAGTGCACCTGGGTGACTGGTGCCCTCCAAGGCACTCCCTCAGCTCTGCCTTCCACTCAGGAGCAGGGCCAGGGGAACCTCGTGCCTGCAGTGGCCCCACACTGGCATGGAAGGAGCCCCTTGCGGGGCAGTCGGGGCAGAAAGGACTCCCTGGAGCTGCCAGCAGCTCCAAACACAGCCCCAGGCAGGGCCAGGGCTTGGCAGTGGCAGCAGGAGCAGCTCAGGCTACCTGGGGCCGGCAAAGGAGCTGAGAAAGGCTCAGCCCCGGGGAACAGCCCTGGGCCCGGCCCCTTCCCTCTGTGCTCTCCTCTGTGGCTGCACAGAGCGCACAGAAGGACACACTGGCATTGCACACGGGAGGAGGATGGACAGATAAATGCTCCTTCCTCCCACTGACAGCGATCCTGTGGGATCACAGAAGGGAGAAGGGCAATATTTACAGCTTCTTTAAACCCAGAGATTATGTTAAGGGTGCAGGCTCATGAATGAGCCGTTGTCACATTGACACTGATTATTTTTCAGGAAAGGAAAACAGAGAACTTGCCTGCACCATGCCCTTGAGTCTTCATACTGTCGTTCACCAGCTTTTCCATGTAAGCCATCTTTTCGTTCCAGTCTAGAAGAGAGCAAAGACCAGGACATTTCTGTGGTGTGCTGGGATCCCCCACTGCCTTTAGGAAATGGGCACTGCAAGGGGGTCATGTAAGGCTGTGGGTGCCAGTTGTGAATGCACAAGGTCAAAGCTGCACAGGGGCCTGGGGAGCTCTGGGCAGGCTCCTGGTCACTCTCCACCCTCTTTGCAGGCCCTGTGACACATCCCTGGAGAGGAAACAGGGCCAGCCGAGGGGCCCGTGGGGGCTTTCTCCCTCCCCCAGAGGAAACCCTCCCTGAAGGCCTGGGGAAAACCATCCCCATCGCTTCCCGGGGAGCAGGGAGCGCTGTCCCGGGAAAGGGGAGCCAGGCTGCCGGCTCACCTGCTCGCTGCGCTTGCAGCGGAGCAGCCTGGACAGCCCTGGCAGGCAGGGCCACGGCCAGGAGGAGCAGGAGGAAGAGGCGCAGAGCAAGGGCCATGCTGCCTTGCCCTCTGCCAGTCCCGCAGCTCTTGCTGCCACCGCTGTCCTGACACCGCTGTCCCAATGTCAGCACCACTGCTGCCACCGCCGCTGCTGCTGCCGCAACAGTTGTGCTCAAGCACTGACTGCTCGCTCCTTGTGCTGCTGTGCAACCACGGGGCTCTGGCACCTCTGTGACCTCAGAGCCTGCTGTGACCTCAGGGCCAGGGTGGAGTTGTGTGGGGAGTGGGATCTGCCTTCTTTGGCAGGGAGCTCATCCTGCCCAGCTGCCCTGTCCAAGGGCTGTGACACAGTCCCAGCCCAGCTGATCTCACAGGCTGGGCCATGAAGGGATGGAGAGCAGCCCTGCCAAGAAGGACTTGGAGGTGCTGCAAGATGAGAGGCAGAACATGAGCCAGCCATGTGCATCCAAAGGAGAGTGCCCAGCAGCTTGAAGGAGGTGATTCCACCCCTCTGCTCTGGTGAGACCCCACCTGGAGTACAGTGGAAGAGGTTTTACAGTGACCTCTGTGAGCCACTGAGAACTTTGACAAGAGGATCCATGTTTACCCCTGAAAGAATTTCCTACCAAGGTTGTTGACAAAGAAACCAAGAAAGAAAGAAGGATAAATAAGATAAATCTGCAACTGCCTAGTCCATGAAGCATTTTGCTTGTCTCTCGTGACCAGTGAGTAAAGTGTAAACCTATGAGCTTTGTAAGAATGTAGAACGAGCATGCATGCTAGAATAAAAACAGTGTTTGAAGCCTTCTGGAAATGGAGTGTGTTGCTTTGTACTATCTTTGTCTGTACCACGACAGAGTAATGCATCCATCTCTGGGCTCCCCACACAGGAAGGCCATGGTCCTGTTGGATCTAGTCCAGAGGAGGGACAAAATGCTCTGAGGACTGGAGCCCTTCTGCTTTGGAGACAGGCTGGGAGAGCTGGTGGCGTTCAGCCTGGAAGAGAGCAGACTCCAGGGAGACCTGATTGCTGTGTTTCAGTACCTTAAGGAGGCTTGTAAAAGAGATGGGACAGCACTTTTAGTAGAGCCTTTTGTGAGCAGACCGAGAGGGAATGCTTTCAATCTAAAAGATGGTCAATTCAGACTGGACCCCATTTTTTACACTAGGTCTGGAAGGCCTGGCACAGGTTGCCCAGAGAGGTGGACATCCATCCCTGCAGACATTCAAGCTCATGCTCTCAGCAACCTGACCTACTTAAAGGTGTCCGTGCTCACTGCAGGGTATTGGACTAGATATCCTTTAAATGTCCCTTCCAAGCCAAGCCATTCTGTGCTCCTGGGCACCATCAAAGCAGTGCTGGATTAGTGCTGGGGTGATTATGTGGCACCTGCATTTTGCTAGTCCTGTCATTTAGCAATTGGCCCTGAGAGCATTCATGGGCTGGGCAGCGAAGTCTGCAAATAACAGACATTGTGCTCCAGGAGAAACAGGGGAGGAACACTGCTTCCATATCAGATAAATTTTGCTACCCATTCCAAGTTAAGAAATAAAGGAATGCCCTGAAGATCCCTTCATGTGGGCGCATTATTGGCCGTATCAGTACTTGTGTTCTGTATATCATGTAAGTTGTTAATGCTTCTTGCCTCATTTATCACTGCATGAAACACAATTACTGCATTGCTCCTTGTCTACTTGCTTCCAAGTCAAGGCAAATTTTGGTCATGATTGAGTGGGACATATTCATCTGTTCACAAACAAACTCTTCTTTCCATTCACACAGCGGCAAGATTGCTTTGTGGATTTGCTAATCGGACTCGAATTAAGGTCTACCTCTCACTAGAATTAAAGCTGATGCATTAGGATGTAAAGTTTTGAGTAATTTGTCCTGGTGTCTGGCACTGTAGAGAGTTGTTCTGGAATTAAATGACACTTGAAGACATGTCTAGTCTACCATACTTCTGGCACACTAGAAGTGAAAAAACAGCCTTTGAAACACAATTTTATCCTTTCTTCCTCCTCGTCCCAGGAATTTCAATGTCTGAGGTCTAAGCTCTTCAGCTGCCTCACAAACATTGTTTTAATTCAGACAGGCATCCATGCCTTGAGCCACAAATCTGGCCTGTGGCTGTGAAGCTTGAAGCAATGTAGGTTTATAGCACTAAAAGTAATAATCCATTCCCAGGTTAAGCCAAGCATTTCCCAAGTAAGCCTACCTATGCTCAGGGATGTTTCAAAAAGGATCATTATAATAGCTAGGAATGGGCAGAAAGTGTGTCATCAAAATTAAAAAGACAGCTTTCTGAGATTTTTATATTCCGATAGAAAGTGAAAAATTTTGAATCTTATATGGAGCATTGACTAAGAAGTGAATGACAGGTTGTCAAAGTAATTGGGGAACAATATACCATAAATAAAAATAAGTTTACATGTAGATAATAGGTAAACCACCTTGCTAAGAAAAAAACCAGACCTGCCAATACTAAAATCACTAAGGCTGTTTCATCTGTCTAAGTACAAAAAAATTGCTGAAAAGTATCAGAGATCCTTAAGAGCATTACTATATACAGGAAATTCCAGGTATTGGGAAAAATGAAGAAAATTTTAGTATGCAATTCCCAGAGGTAACCTGGAATTTATTGGTGGATTTGTTGCCAAATTTCTGAGAGCAGACTGGAAAAGCAGAGGGGCTGGTCAGCCCATGTGTGGGCATTTAGAGCAGTGTGAGAGATGTTTCTGGGACCAACTGCAGGGAAGAAGAGCAGCAGACAATTACTGTGACAATCTCTTTGCTGGCTGTAGAGTTTGTGTCAGTCAGTTCCCTGGGGCTGGGGGAGCTGTCACGGGGCAGGGAGGGCCAGGGCTGGCAGTGGCTGCTCAGGGATGGCTTTGGCCCGTGTCCCTCCAAGCAGCCACTGCCCAAGCAGCTGCGCTGCCCCCGGGCTCTCCTCCCGGCCTGCTGGGCTTTGTTGGGTGGCACAGCCTGTGCCAAGGGGCGGCAAGGTGCCTGCAGGCCCCAGCTCTGGGGGAAACGGAGAACGTCCTGCCCGCATCCACCGTGCTGCCAGCTCAGCAGTGCAGCACAGCACGAGCTCACGCTCCCCATTGCTCCCACAGGTGCAGCCGTCCCAACCACACGTGTTCCTGATTCCCAGAAGAGGGGTGAAAAATGTTAATCACTTGTTTTTAAAATTTTTAAATTTTATTAATAATAAAATGTTTATAAAAATAGCAATATTATTAGAGTGATAAAAATTTTGGACAATGTGGATTAGGAGAATAGGAGACAATAGAAAGATAGAGCTACAGACATCTGGGTACCTATTTTCTGAGCAGCATAAGCCCGATAAAGGACAGACTTGAACGGAGGATTAACCCTTGGAAACAATAACCTGTTGCATATTCATGCATCTCATACATGATGCATAAATTCCATTCAAGCACAGGATTCTGTCTGGTCATCGTCAACTTCTCCCTCTTAGTCCTAACCGGCTTCTTGTGGGCTGAGCGAGGCAGAAGAAGTTAGTTTCTTCTGATAGGAGAGCAATAAATTCTTTTCTCTGTGAAAGATGTCAGTGTCCTGTGGCTGCTATATTTGCAAAAAGCCAATCATAAAATACACATTTCTCAGAGGACCTCAGAATGGGTTGCTGTTGGGGAACACTCTGTTTGCTTGGGATAAGGGCAAGTTTGACCTTCTGTTGTTGCTGGAAAGGATTTGGAAGCGCTCACCAGAGCCCTGACTGAGAGCTTCCCTGTTGCGGTGCATGTTTTTGATTGTAATTCGGTTCCAGTAGTCAGTTTTATCACACCCCCTTATTTGGTATTGTTATACCATATTTTATTTCCAATGAGTTGCTCGATTCCCCCCTGTATTGCTGGTTTTTCCCTAGTTGTCCATCTCCCCAAAGACCTGCCCTTTTGTTTCCTGTTCCTCCTCCCATTCAATGTCAATCCCTCCCCAAGTCTGCCCCTTTCTCTAGATACTTCCCTATCAATTAGTTATCCTTTGAAACCCTATTGGTTTGTTTAAGTTGTCCTCCTCCCCTGTAATCCCCTATTGGTTTAAACATTGTATTCCCTGCCTTGTGTTCCACCCTCACTTTCTCCCAATTGAACTGTGTCCTCCCCAGGGACCTCCCCAGTTTGGAAATCGGTGTATGGCTTTAATTCAGTGTCTTTCTGTCGCCGAGTCGGCAGGGAACAAACATACAGAAGAGCTCTCCGTGTTCCTTGTCCCTACCCCAGTGCAGTCCACCTGTGCTGTAAAGCAGCTGTGCCCTACAGCCAAACCCCAGAGCTGACAGTTTTCTGGCGGCGGCCCACTCTGGGTGTTGGTGTTGACAGCTAGTCGGGCTGAAGAAATCGGGCACTGCAGCACTTCCCGAATGAGCTCTTCTCTTGCAATAAAGAGATGGAGCTGCCAGCCCAGTGTCCGGGTGGCAGCAGCAGCAGCAAAGCCCACCCGGCAGCAGCACAGGCTGAGCTCCATGGCCAGGAGCAGCCGTGGATGGCCACGGTGTGGGCAGGCAGGAGCCAGGCAGGGGCTGCTGTGACCAGCGGCGGGGTCCCGAGGGCTGGGGGAGCCCATGCTGAGCGTCCCTGGGCTGAGGGCACATTGCCTTCTGGGGGATGATCTGGGCCTGAACCTCATGAGACACAATGTGATATTTTGGGGTCTGTGCTCAGAGGTGAAGGGGTCCCTCATGAGGCACAAAGTGATATTTTGGGGTCCCTGCTGAGGGGTTCAGGGATCCCTCATGAATCACAAAGGAGTATTGATGGCCACTCCTAAGGTGTGCAGGGATCCCTCATGAGGTGTGCAGCGGGGTTACATTTGAGGGGGTTCTTTACTCTTCTCAGCACAGCAAAGGGTCACTTGGCCGAGGTTTTGCAAAGCTGAGAGAAAGCCTCTTGCAAAGCCTTGGGCCCGGCCTGCGGGCACAGTGGGCAGGCGGAGCCCATCCCCTGGGGCCAGGCCGGGCTGCTCAGGCCGGGCCGGGCCGGGCCAGGCTCAGGCCCCGGCAGGCAAGGGCCGTGGCCCTGGGCTCTGATGAGGCTGCTGAGCTCCGCCCTGGCCCTGTGCTGCAGCCCAACACATTTACAGCCAGGGCCGTGCCCTGGCCCACAGGAGGCACCCGGGGCTGCAACTGAGGCCGCACCTTCTCCCACTCAAGGGGGCTGGCTCTGTTCCTTTGGAGGATCCAGAGCCTTGTACTTCGGCCTGATGGTGCAAAGATCCCCCCAGCATCCCTGAGCTTGCAGAAATAAAGGCTTTGTGCTCATTGTTATGTTTCCCCAATTACCCCATCATCAGAAAAACCCAACAATATTAGAGGTATTAGCAAATCTAATTGAATAGTTTAGAAAATATATAAAATTGGATACACTTGAAATATTGACAGTACACTTTGATTAAAAATAAGGGATCATTTGGTTCCAATAATAGTGCATAAGCAAAAGATAACCGTGGGGTACGGGTTGCAAGGTTCTTGGACCCTTGCCACCTCATGAACAAGCTTGCCAATTGAAGATTGTCCTCTTCTATGCCATATGCCAATGGCATCTCCTCCCATTTTCGATTCATCACACTTCTACCTCTGCCCTCATCACCACCTTTACCACGCATGCTCCACCATTCTTTTGGTGGTCGCACCCCTGTTTGGGGGTCATCTTTGGATGAAGGCTCTCCTCTTCTTCGATGTCTTTTAATTCACTTTTGGGTTACGCATGTGCACTAAGCTAGCATAATGCAAGCCAAAACGAACATAATATTATATTTAAGCTTCAAAGTAATAAATCTCTTATAGCTGGCATTTTCCTGGGACCCAACCAGATTTTCCTTTTTTTCTGTTAATTTTTAGTACCTGATATCTCTTGCTTTTTCCTGCTTTGAACATCTGCAGGAAAGTGGGGGGTCGAACCCCTCCTCTCCCTTTCTTTCTTGGCATGACACGTTTTTAACTGTGTTATTATTTCCAAATATTAATTACTGTATGAATATTGATTACTGTTTTAATTGTGTCAGCACGAATCATACTTATTTACCACAAATCCCCCATTTCTCTTCTTCATCATTGATTTGTGCTTTATTAAAAATCTGTGCCCTGATATCCTTTATATTCTTCAAAATTTGGATTTTCTCGTCGTCTCATTTCAACTTCAAACTTTTCTAGCATTTCTCTCGCTGCCTTTAGTTTTTCACACTCTTTTTCAAATTTGGTTAGCATTTCCTCGGTTATTTCAGTCTCTCCAGATCCTGCCACAGTTAATCGGTTCCTTGTTCTTTAACACAGGTCGATTTAGCTCTTACTACCATGATAGATCTTGGTTTTCCTTTCACTGCTGATTCTGGATCTAGAGGCATTGTTGTAATCTGCATCCCTTGAATCACAAGTGAATTAGCCTACTAAAACACGGAATCATACAAGGCAGAAACAAAAGTCCCAAAACTGAACATAACAACGTGAATCCTAGCTTTTTCCACCAAACACCTCCAAAGAGGTTATCTCACCAATCTGCTTTCAAGATTGAATTCTACTTTTGTACTGGCACATGGGCCACCCCTTTTATTTCCTCCGCTTGTTCGGTGATAGCTTCTCCATAATCATCAATTTCTATGCAGCACTGAGATTCATTAAATCTGCCAGAAACTCCTCCTTCTTCTGCTAACAGATAGTCTAGGGCAATCCTGTTTTGGTACACAAACGCCCGCATTTGTGAATATTGCCTAGCCAGCAATTTTAGGGCACCGGAGTTGTGATTTGACACCACCTCCACTACTGCCTGGAGCCTTATCAATCAATTCAACAGGTAAATTGGGGTCCTGTATCCCTACAAATAGCCCTACAAATTGGTTGTGCTTGCAGAGGGATCAAACATAACCAAGGCAGAGTGAATTATAAAGTAATTATAGTGTGTACCAGGATTACAATCCGAGGTCCAGGACAATTTGTATGGGCAGCAAGTGATGGTACCTGGACAACACATCTGCCTGTAGACGGGAAAGTAAAGGAGATTACTTTAGGCCTGCCAACCTTATGTCCAATTTGGAAAAAGTCCCCATTTAATGGAAAACATGAACTTCTGCAGATAAGAGCAAGACGAGAAGTTCTAGACAATGAAAATCCAGATGACACTTGGCAAGAACCCTCTAGTGGAGTGAAATTTGGATGGGCCCTAGAGTCATTGCTTGGTCCTATAGCAAACTATAAGAGCAGAGAGATGCTGTACGAACTTACAGGTCAGGTAGGTAGACTGGCAAGAGTCACCCGGGAAGGATTTAAAGAATTAAATATACAGTTACAAGCAGACACAAAAATGACTTTACAAAATCGATTGGCCCTAGATATGTTACTCCTGAAAGAGCATGGAGTATGTGGATTTTTAAAGGGACAAGTTGATCGTTGCTGCGTTCATATCCCAAATGTAACTGCAGATGTAGAATATGACATCAGTCAGTTGAAACAAATAGATCATGAAGCACAAGAAGAGCAAAAGGATTTGGCTACAAGCTGGTTAGGAAAAAATCTTTAAAGGATTAGGGTGGAATGTGAGCTCATGGATTAAATCTATCATTGAGAGTGTGATAATCTTACTAATTGTATTCTTAGGTATTCTTAGCAATTTGGTTAGTTTACAGCATCTTAAAGGAAGAGATACAGAAGAAAACATCCTGGAAACAGAGGATAATAAAGGCACTAACACGAGATCCACGCCCACCATCTTCTGGTTCTCCAGTTTACTGTAACAGCATTCATGACAACGTTTTCATCAACCCTGGATTTGAAGAACCAAGTACGAACTGAGGAATAAAGGACTGTATCAAGTGAAAACATTTACACCTATAGTGAAGTGAAAATGCTTTCAAAGGGGGGAGAATGATAGTGGAACCCTGGAAAAATTAAAGATAGAATCTAAAATGTTAGGCATTGTGCTTTCCCAGATCAACTGCACCTGCGTAAGCAGTATGATAAATTATATAATTGTTAGATGTGATGATTGTGTAGTAATTAAATGTAATTATTATATAACCATAAGAAGAATAGTGAGAAACTATGTTGGAAATTCAGAGAGGGGCTAAATTTATGTACACAATAGAACAATATAAGTTTAATAATTAACATGAAAGTTATGTAATGATAGAGTATAAAACATGATCAATTCGGATGTATGGTCGGAGTCAGATTTGGGTTGAATATACCCCGATTCCCAGAGCTCTTAATAAAAAGCACCGCATATAATCGCTCCATGATTATGTGTTTTTGAACGCTAACTGTGGGAACCTCTCTAAGTGGGTACAATTGATTCTCCCTTGATTCCCCCTCATCTCCATCATTTTCCTCCCCTTGTCTCCCTCTGCCTCTGGTTCTGTGTGCCACCTGCTCCTCTTGAAGAGGAGGTGCATTTGGATTTACTGGGGGACTCTCAGGGGCCTGTGGCTGAGCTAGCTGGTTGGGTTGTCCATAAGGGGGTGGGAGTTGATTTAGTGGGTCCCGCGGCTCCTGCCTGTTCCTTTTAACCACCTGCCCTTTGGTTAATAAAGGATACATCGGCAACCCCCAGCTTCCTGCCTCTGAACAATAAACCTACTTCTCCCCTCAGGACTCCATAAGGCAGCATACTCACTCGCCTCCTGATTAACAGGGTTTTTCGAATTCACATAAATATTTAGAGCCTGGCAAATCCAATCCTCAAATGATCCAAACTTAGGCCAATATATCTTTCAGTATCATTTCCTATGTCCATTCAAACATGCAATATTTAATCATTTTCGTTTACTTTTTCCCCTTCAGGATTCCCATTCCATCCCAAAACTGTATCATCGCCAGTGGGCTGTCCTGAGGAATGCTCCCTTCCTGAGAACTCCCCTCAAAGTTCCCAGATACCCTAAACTCCTGCGAATTTTTCACACAATCCGCAGCCCCTGGGTCTAAGGACTTACTTTTTCCCTGACCCATCTCTGGCGGCAACAAACTAAGAGATCCCCGGTACCAGGAGAGTCTTGGTTTTCCACACTCACCTCGTGGTTCAACTTCCTCACTTACTACTCTGTCTCACTGCCTTTTCAATCTACTTGTTCCACTCCTATTTCTCACTCTTTCTCAATCCATTAGCCATGTTCTCTCACCATCTAATCTTATACTAAATTGCCAGCTACCAAGCCCTCCAAGGAAATTGAACCTATTCAATCACTCTCCTTCTCATTCTCCCTACTGAGTCAATCCCTCCTGCTCAAGGACCTTCCCACAGGTGCTTGGACCAGGGACACCCTCCTTCCCCCATGGTCAAACCCTCCTGGGGTCTCCACTCGTTCACTTTTCTTTCACTTCCCTCCTTTACTGGCCAGTCTCCTTGCGGATATCTTGGAAACGCGGTACCGGGAGGCCTCACCCGCTTCAGGGGTGCAGGACTGCCCAGCCTCTGTCTCAGATACTCCACACACACTCACACATGCATACAGCCACCCCCCAGACCCAAAACCTGGTGATACTCACAGCCTCCTTTTCTCTTTGGGGGTCATTTTTGATGAAGGCCTCTCCTCTTCTTCGATGTCCCTAACTCACCCTTGGGTTACACATGTGCACCCAGCCAGAAGAATGTAAGGCAAAACTAACATATTACCACATTTAAGCATCAAAGCAATAAATCTTTTATAGCTGGCATTTTCCTGGGACCCATCCAGATTTTCCCTTCTTTCTGTTAATTTTAATAACTGTTATCTCTTGCTTTTTCATGTCCTTGAACATCTGCAGGAAAGAGGTGGGGGGTGGAAACCCTCCTCACCCTTTCTTTCTTGGCATGACACGTTTTAACTGTTTTATTATTTCCAAATATTAATTACTGAATGAATATTGATTACTGTATAAATTTTGGCAGCAAAATTCATACCTATTTACCATAAAACAAATCCAGCTGATAGGTGAGGACGGAGAATTCAAGTTCATTTAAAGCACTGCTCAATTCAGGGTTGGCTTTCTTTTGAGTGAATTGATGCTAAGAACTATTTTCTCACATATGGCGGCGTTTCTCTGCAAAGAGGCTTTGATGAGAAATTTCTGACCACATTTGCTATTGCTCTTTAAGATAAGTCAAGAACATGAGTAGCTTTGTTGAGGAATGGAGAATTGTTTGTAGCTCAGGAGGAGCCTTACATTTTAGCACAGGAGGAAGGTAAGGCACAGGTTTAAATGCTTTCTCCTCCTGGAGTGACACACTTTCAGAGGAGTCTGTGACGAGAAGTCCCCTCAGCCACTGCCAGGGCTGTCTGCCTCCTCTGCAGGCTCAGTATTCTGGGAGTTCCACGAGCCTCACCTGCAACTATATTTTCCTCTGAATATTTCTGTTTGTGCAGTACACAGGAAGAATGTTTGGTGCTAGATTCCCTATTTGGGCTTTGAGGTAAATCTCAGTAATGCTGATGATTTTTATGTCCAGATGAACTTTTTATGGATAGTAAGGAAAAAGGAAGCAGTACCATGGAAAATTAATTGCTGAAAATGTGAGCAGCCCAACCACACAAAAAATGAAATCAAAACTGAAATTTTTTTTTATTTTTTTTCCCTTGACAGGTAAGGCAAAACATGCAGTGCTAATAAAGTCTTTAAGAGATGCAACCAGCTCCCAGCTGTATAAAAATCAAAGAGGTAAAGGATGAGAAAGGGCATGGGAAGAATCTTCAGCCCTTCCTGTTGAAGGTCCCAGAGTATGAAAACTGACTCTGGCTGTTGCCCTTAGGTAACACATGCTCATTGTAGAGGAGGGCAGGTGGCCAAGCTGTTGGTGGCCCAAGCCCTGCGTGGTTGGCTCAGTTGCAGTCCTAGTTGGACCAGGGCGGTGGGCTCGGGAGGGGAGGAGGTGGGGGGATCTCGGGAGGCTTCCGCTTCAAGGCCGGGATGGGGGGCCGTGGGGGAGGCACGGAGGGCTGGTGCTCTGCTTTCTTGGGCAACTGCTGCTGCCGAGGCCTCGTGTGAGAGCTGTCAAAGGCGACGGTCTCTGGGCTCTCTGGGGGCGAGGGAGAGGCACGCCTTCTTGGCCGGGATGCTGGAGCGGCGGCAGCGCGACTGTGGAGAGAGGAGGCGGCTGAGGCCCCAGCTGCCAGGGGCACACAGGGAGCCTCCTGCACAGCAGGGCCCAGAGCTGGCAAGGCTCCCCAGCACGGCTGGAGCTGCTGGCACAGCTTGGCCCAGCAGCACAGCTGCCCCTCAAGGCCCCGGCAAGCAGGGCACGGCTCTGGGCAGGCTCCCTGGCCAGGAGCAGGCCCCAGAGCGCCTCTGCCTTTCAAGGGCAATCTCATCCCTGCTCTTTCTCCTTCCCACCTTGCTCTGCCTCTGCCTTGAGCCCCAGGGACTGCTCTTGGCCAGGCAGCCTCAGTGGGAGTCAGCACTGGCTGCAGCTCCAGCGGGCCCCCAAGACAAGGCCCAGCAATTAGGAGGCCAATGAAAGCTCTGGGCAGCAGCAGAACCCTCAGCAGAGTTCTTTGGACAGCCATGGACTGGCCATACCGACACTGCAGCCTCTCTGTTCCCTGAATGTTCCCTGACTGTGTGCGGCCTTTAAAGAATCTGGTGGGAAGAGATGAGCAACAACTTACCGTTTCTTTCCCTTCCACCACCGGAACCCAACATAGCACAGCGCCATGGAAATTGGCACAGTGAACAGTGTCACTACCGTGCCTATCATGCAGGACCTGCGCACGTCCTGGGGGCAGATAATTCTTGGGTTTTTCCGTGGATTCTGGGCGTCAGTGTCTGACTTGCCAAGCACTTCTGTGGGAGCAATGGGGAGCGTCAGCCCGTGCTGTGCTGCACTGCTGAGCTGGCAGCACGGTGGATGCGGGCAGGACGTTCTCCGTTTCCCCCAGAGCTGGGGCCTGCAGGCACCTTGCCGCCCCTTGGCACAGGCTGTGCCACCCAACAAAGCCCAGCAGGCCGGGAGGAGAGCCCGGGGGCAGCGCAGCTGCTTGGGCAGTGGCTGCTTGGAGGGACACGGGCCAAAGCCATCCCTGAGCAGCCACTGCCAGCCCTGGCCCTCCCTGCCCCGTGACAGCTCCCCCAGCCCCAGGGCACAGAGTCAGGCCCTGTCAGGACCCAGTGCAGCCCCTGCCCAGTCGGGAGCCAAGGCTGGCTCTGGCCCTGGGCTCGCGGCAGGGCTCCCGCTCGGGGCTGCTCCTGTGCCTTGGGCCTCTGGGCACTCAGGGCCAGCTCCGGAACAGCTGCAGCGGGAGGGACAGTGGTGCACGGGTCCCTTTTCCCCGGGGCTGTGAATGAGCTCCAGAGGCCTCCAAGGCTCCAGAGGCTCCTCCAGCTTTGGCTGCTGCCGGGCCGGGCAAGGGCAGGCCCTGGGGGAAGGGCTGCTGCCACACAGCCCCGCCAAGGGCTGAGTCTAGCGAAGCAATTATCTCCTGTACCTGTGCCCATGTCTGGCATCTCCTCCTTTCCTGCATCAGTGGCTGGCACAAAGCCATTGCTTCCTACAGGATATGGCCCCATCTGCATGGACTTTTGCTCCATTGCTTGAGAAAGGAAAAAGCACAGCTGGATCCAATGGAATCATTGCAGGAGGTGGCAACTTCAGGAGAAAATACTTGTCAAGTCATGGATAAGGATCAGTAAAATAGCCAGGTTATTGGGGCTGGGCCAGGGCCCTCCCTGACCGAAAAAAGGCCCTACACCTGATCTGACTGGAGATTAGGAAATTGCAGGGGATCTCAGGACATGTATTGGCCGTGGTGCAGTTTGGGCTGCCTGTGAACTGATGCCAAATGCCTTCCTGCAGAGGCTGGGGAGAAGCTGCAGCCAGGCCAGGCTGGCAAACAGCCCTGCAGGGCGTGGAAGCAGCAGCGGGGCAGCGAGGCTGCCATGGATCCCTTCCCGCTGTGCCGGGCACGGCGTGTCCAGATGTGCAGCCAAAGCCCCCGGCTGCTGAGCCCCAGGACAAGGCTGAGGGAAATGCACCCACCACGGCGTCTCTCCAGGTCATTCAGCATCTGGTCCAGATGTTTGGCCGCCTCCAAGGATTTCGTGTCTCCTATGTCTCGGTTCTTCCATTTAGGAGGACCTTAATGGAAAGTTCCATTTCTCCTTCAGGCACAAGTGGCAGTGAGTGCACCTGGGTGACTGGTGCCCTCCAAGGCACTCCCTCAGCTCTGCCTTCCAATCAGGAGCAGGGCCAGGGGGACCTCGTGCCTGCAGTGGCCCCACACTGGCATGGAAGGAGCCCCTTGCGGGGCAGTCGGGGCAGAAAGGACTCCCTGGAGCTGCCAGCAGCTCCAAACACAGCCCCAGGCAGGGCCAGGGCTTGGCAGTGGCAGCAGGAGCAGCTCAGGCTCCCTGGGGCCGGCAAAGGAGCTGAGAAAGGCTCAGCCCCGAGGAACAGCCCTGGGCCCGGCCCCTTCCCTCTGTGCTTTCCTCTGTGGCTGCACAGAGCGCACAGAAGGACACACTGGCATTGCACACGGGAGGAGGATGGACAGATAAATGCTCCTTCCTCCCACTGACAGCGATCCTGTGGGATCACAGAATGGAGAAGGGCAATATTTACAGCTTCTTTAAACCCAGAGATTATGTTAAGGGTGCAGGCTCATGAATGAGCCGTTGTCACATTGACACTGATTATTTTTCAGGAAAGGAAAACAGAGAACTTGCCTGCACCATGCCCTTGAGTCTTCATACTGTCGTTCACCAGCTTTTCCATGTAAGCCATCTTTTCGTTCCAGTCTAGAAGAGAGCAAAGACCAGGACATTTCTGTGGTGTGCTGGGATCCCCCACTGCCTTTAGGAAATGGGCACTGCAAGGGGGTCATGTAAGGCTGTGGGTGCCAGTTGTGAATGCACAAGGTCAAAGCTGCACAGGGGCCTGGGGAGCTCTGGGCAGGCTCCTGGTCACTCTCCACCCTCTTTGCAGGCCCTGTGACACATCCCTGGAGAGGAAACAGGGCCAGCCGAGGGGCCCGTGGGGGCTTTCTCCCTCCCCCAGAGGAAACCCTCCCTGAAGGCCTGGGGAAAACCATCCCCAGCGCTTCCCGGGGAGCAGGGAGCGCTGTCCCGGGAAAGGGGAGCCAGGCTGCCGGCTCACCTGCTCGCCGCGCTTGCAGCGGAGCAGCCTGGGCAGCCCTGGCAGGCAGGGCCACGGCCAGGAGGAGCAGGAGGAAGAGGCGCAGAGCAAGGGCCATGCTGCCTTGCCCTCTGCCAGTCCCGCAGCTCTTGCTGCCACCGCTGTCCTGACACCGCTGTCCCAATGTCAGCACCACTGCTGCCACCGCCGCTGCTGCTGCCGCAACAGTTGTGCTCAAGCACTGACTGCTCGCTCCTTGTGCTGCTGTGCAACCACGGGGCTCTGGCACCTCTGTGACCTCAGAGCCTGCTGTGACCTCAGGGCCAGGGTGGAGTTGTGTGGGGAGTGGGATCTGCCTTCTTTAGCAGGGAGCTCATCCTGCCCAGCTGCCCTGTCCAAGGGCTGTGACACAGTCCCAGCCCAGCTGATCTCACAGGCTGGGCCATGAAGGGATGGAGAGCAGCCCTGCCAAGAAGGACTTGGAGGTGCTGCAAGATGAGAGGCAGAACATGAGCCAGCCATGTGCATCCAAAGGAGAGTGCCCAGCAGCTTGAAGGAGGTGATTCCACCCCTCTGCTCTGGTGAGACCCCACCTGGAGTACAGTGGAAGAGGTTTTACAGTGACCTCTGTGAGCCACTGAGAACTTTGACAAGAGGATCCATGTTTACCCCTGAAAGAATTTCCTACCAAGGTTGTTGACAAAGAAACCAAGAAAGAAAGAAGGATAAATAAGATAAATCTGCAACTGCCTAGTCCATGAAGCATTTTGCTTGTCTCTCGTGACCAGTGAGTAAAGTGTAAACCTATGAGCTTTGTAAGAATGTAGAACGAGCATGCATGCTAGAATAAAAACAGTGTTTGAAGCCTTCTGGAAATGGAGTGTGTTGCTTTGTACTGTCTCCGTCTCTACCACGACAGAGTAATGCATCCATCTCTGGGCTCCCCACACAGGAAGGCCATGGTCCTGTTGGATCTAGTCCAGAGGAGGGACAAAATGCTCTGAGGACTGGAGCCCTTCTGCTTTGGAGACAGGCTGGGAGAGCTGGTGGCGTTCAGCCTGGAAGAGAGCAGACTCCAGGGAGACCTGATTGCTGTGTTTCAGTACCTTAAGGAGGCTTGTAAAAGAGATGGGACAGCACTTTTAGTAGAGCCTTTTGTGAGCAGACCGAGAGGGAATGCTTTCAATCTAAAAGATGGTCAATTCAGACTGGACCCCATTTTTTACACTAGGTCTGGAAGGCCTGGCACAGGTTGCCCAGAGAGGTGGACATCCATCCCTGCAGACATTCAAGCTCATGCTCTCAGCAACCTGACCTACTTAAAGGTGTCCGTGCTCACTGCAGGGTATTGGACTAGATATCCTTTAAATGTCCCTTCCAAGCCAAGCCATTCTGTGCTCCTGGGCACCATCAAAGCAGTGCTGGATTAGTGCTGGGGTGATTATGTGGCACCTGCATTTTGCTAGTCCTGTCATTTAGCAATTGGCCCTGAGAGCATTCATGGGCTGGGCAGCGAAGTCTGCAAATAACAGACATTGTGCTCCAGGAGAAACAGGGGAGGAACACTGCTTCCATATCAGATAAATTTTGCTACCCATTCCAAGTTAAGAAATAAAGGAATGCCCTGAAGATCCCTTCATGTGGGCGCATTATTGGCCGTATCAGTACTTGTGTTCTGTATATCATGTAAGTTGTTAATGCTTCTTGCCTCATTTATCACTGCATGAAACACAATTACTGCATTGCTCCTTGTCTACTTGCTTCCAAGTCAAGGCAAATTTTGGTCATGATTGAGTGGGACATATTCATCTGTTCACAAACAAACTCTTCTTTCCATTCACACAGCGGCAAGATTGCTTTGTGGATTTGCTAATCGGACTCGAATTAAGGTCTACCTCTCACTAGAATTAAAGCTGATGCATTAGGATGTAAAGTTTTGAGTAATTTGTCCTGGTGTCTGGCACTGTAGAGAGTTGTTCTGGAATTAAATGACACTTGAAGACATGTCTAGTCTACCATACTTCTGGCACACTAGAAGTGAAAAAACAGCCTTTGAAACACAATTTTATCCTTTCTTCCTCCTCGTCCCAGGAATTTCAATGTCTGAGGTCTAAGCTCTTCAGCTGCCTCACAAACATTGTTTTAATTCAGACAGGCATCCATGCCTTGAGCCACAAATCTGGCCTGTGGCTGTGAAGCTTGAAGCAATGTAGGTTTATAGCACTAAAAGTAATAATCCATTCCCAGGTTAAGCCAAGCATTTCCCAAGTAAGCCTACCTATGCTCAGGGATGTTTCAAAAAGGATCATTATAATAGCTAGGAATGGGCAGAAAGTGTGTCATCAAAATTAAAAAGACAGCTTTCTGAGATTTTTATATTCCGATAGAAAGTGAAAAATTTTGAATCTTATATGGAGCATTGACTAAGAAGTGAATGACAGGTTGTCAAAGTAATTGGGGAACAATATACCATAAATAAAAATAAGTTTACATGTAGATAATAGGTAAACCACCTTGCTAAGAAAAAAACCAGACCTGCCAATACTAAAATCACTAAGGCTGTTTCATCTGTCTAAGTACAAAAAAATTGCTGAAAAGTATCAGAGATCCTTAAGAGCATTACTATATACAGGAAATTCCAGGTATTGGGAAAAATGAAGAAAATTTTAGTATGCAATTCCCAGAGGTAACCTGGAATTTATTGGTGGATTTGTTGCCAAATTTCTGAGAGCAGACTGGAAAAGCAGAGGGGCTGGTCAGCCCATGTGTGGGCATTTAGAGCAGTGTGAGGGATGTTTCTGGGACCAACTGCAGGGAAGAAGAGCAGCAGACAATTACTGTGACAATCTCTTTGCTGCCTGTGGAGTTTGTGTCAGTCGGTTCCCTGGGGCTGGGGGAGCTGTCACGGGGCAGGGAGGGCCAGGGCTGGCAGTGGCTGCTCAGGGATGGCTTTGGCCCGTGTCCCTCCAAGCAGCCACTGCCCAAGCAGCTGCGCTGCCCCCGGGCTCTCCTCCCGGCCTGCTGGGCTTTGTTGGGTGGCACAGCCTGTGCCAAGGGGCGGCAAGGTGCCTGCAGGCCCCAGCTCTGGGGGAAACGGAGAACGTCCTGCCCGCATCCACCGTGCTGCCAGCTCAGCAGTGCAGCACAGCACGAGCTCACGCTCCCCATTGCTCCCACAGGTGCAGCCGTCCCAACCACACGTGTTCCTGATTCCCAGAAGAGGGGTGAAAAATGTTAATCACTTGTTTTTAAAATTTTTAAATTTTATTAATAATAAAATGTTTATAAAAATAGCAATATTATTAGAGTGATAAAAATTTTGGACAATGTGGATTAGGAGAATAGGAGACAATAGAAAGATAGAGCTACAGACATCTGGGTACCTATTTTCTGAGCAGCATAAGCCCGATAAAGGACAGACTTGAACGGAGGATTAACCCTTGGAAACAATAACCTGTTGCATATTCATGCATCTCATACATGATGCATAAATTCCATTCAAGCACAGGATTCTGTCTGGTCATCGTCAACTTCTCCCTCTTAGTCCTAACCGGCTTCTTGTGGGCTGAGCGAGGCAGAAGAAGTTAGTTTCTTCTGATAGGAGAGCAATAAATTCTTTTCTCTGTGAAAGATGTCGGTGTCCTGTGGCTGCTATATTTGCAAAAAGCCAATCATAAAATACACATTTCTCAGAGGACCTCAGAATGGGTTGCTGTTGGGGAACACTCTGTTTGCTTGGGATAAGGGCAAGTTTGACCTTCTGTTGATGCTGGAAAGGATTTGGAAGCGCTCACCAGAGCCCTGACTGAGAGCTTCCCTGTTGCAGTGCATGTTTTTGATTGTAATTCGGTTCCAGTAGTCAGTTTTATCACACCCCCTTATTTGGTATTGTTATACCATATTTTATTTCCAATGAGTTGCTCGATTCCCCCCTGTATTGCTGGTTTTTCCCTAGTTGTCCATCTCCCCAAAGACCTGCCCTTTTGTTTCCTGTTCCTCCTCCCATTCAATGTCAATCCCTCCCCAAGTCTGCCCCTTTCTCTAGATACTTCCCTATCAATTAGTTATCCTTTGAAACCCTATTGGTTTGTTTAAGTTGTCCTCCTCCCCTGTAATCCCCTATTGGTTTAAACATTGTATTCCCCGCCTTGTGTTCCACCCTCACTTTCTCCCAATTGAACTGTGTCCTCCCCAGGGACCTCCCCAGTTTGGAAATCGGTGTATGGCTTTAATTCAGTGTCTTTCTGTCGCCGAGTCGGCAGGGAACAAACATACAGAAGAGCTCTCCGTGTTCCTTGTCCCTACCCCAGTGCAGTCCACCTGTGCTGTAAAGCAGCTGTGCCCTACAGCCAAACCCCAGAGCTGACAGTTTTCTGTCGGCGGCCCACTCTGGGTGTTGGTGTTGACAGCTAGTCGGGCTGAAGAAATCGGGCACTGCAGCACTTCCCGAATGAACTCTTCTCTTGCAATAAAGAGATGGAGCTGCCAGCCCAGTGTCCGGGTGGCAGCAGCAGCAGCAAAGCCCACCCGGCAGCAGCACAGGCTGAGCTCCATGGCCAGGAGCAGCCGTGGATGCCCGCGGTGTGGGCAGGCAGGAGCCAGGCAGGGGCTGCTGTGACCAGCGGCGGGGTCCCGAGGGCTGGGGGAGCCCATGCTGAGCGTCCCTGGGCTGAGGGCACATTGCCTTCTGGGGGATGATCTGGGCCTGAACCTCATGAGATACAATGTGATATTTTGGGGTCTGTGCTCAGAGGTGAAGGGGTCCCTCATGAGGCACAAAGTGATATTTTGGGGTCCCTGCTGAGGGGTTCAGGGATCCCTCATGAATCACAAAGGAGTATTAATGGCCACTCCTAAGGTGTGCAGGGATCCCTCATGAGGTGTGCAGCAGGGTTACATTTGAGGGGGTTCTTTACTCTTCTCAGCACAGCAAAGGGTCACTTGGCCGAGGTTTTGCAAAGCTGAGAGAAAGCCTCTTGCAAAGCCTTGGGCCCGGCCTGTGGGCACAGTGGGCAGGCGGAGCCCATCCCCTGGGGCCAGGCCGGGCTGCTCAGGCCGGGCCGGGCCGGGCCAGGCTCGGGCCCCGGCAGGCAAGGGCCGTGGCCCTGGGCTCTGATGAGGCTGCTGAGCTCCGCCCTGGCCCTGTGCTGCAGCCCAACACATTTACAGCCAGGGCCGTGCCCTGGCCCACAGGAGGCACCCGGGGCTGCAACTGAGGCCGCACCTTCTCCCACTCAAGGGGGCTGGCTCTGTTCCTTTGGAGGATCCAGAGCCTTGTACTTCGGCCTGATGGTGCAAAGATCCCCCCAGCATCCCTGAGCTTGCAGAAATAAAGGCTTTGTGCTCATTGTTATGTTTCCCCAATTACCCCATCATCAGAAAAACCCAACAATATTAGAGGTATTAGCAAATCTAATTGAATAGTTTAGAAAATATATAAAATTGGATACACTTGAAATATTGACAGTACACTTTGATTAAAAATAAGGGATCATTTGGTTCCAATAATAGTGCATAAGCAAAAGATAACCGTGGGGTACGGGTTGCAAGGTTCTTGGACCCTTGCCACCTCATGAACAAGCTTGCCAATTGAAGATTGTCCTCTTCTATGCCATATGCCAATGGCATCTTCTCCCATTTTCGATTCATCACACTTCTACCTCTGCCCTCATCACCACCTTTACCACGCATGCTCCACCATTCTTTTGGTGGTCGCACCCCTGTTTGGGGGTCATCTTTGGATGAAGGCTCTCCTCTTCTTCGATGTCTTTTAATTCACCTTTGGGTTACGCATGTGCACTAAGCTAGCATAATGCAAGCCAAAACGAACATAATATTATATTTAAGCTTCAAAGTAATAAATCTCTTATAGCTGGCATTTTCCTGGGACCCAACCAGATTTTCCTTTTTTTCTGTTAATTTTTAGTACCTGATATCTCTTGCTTTTTCCTGCTTTGAACATCTGCAGGAAAGTGGGGGGTCGAACCCCTCCTCTCCCTTTCTTTCTTGGCATGACACGTTTTTAACTGTGTTATTATTTCCAAATATTAATTACTGTATGAATATTGATTACTGTTTTAATTTTGTCAGCACGAATCATACTTATTTACCACAAATCCCCCATTTCTCTTCTTCATCATTGGTTTGTGCTTTATTAAAAATCTGTGCCCTGATATCCTTTATATTCTTCAGAATTTGGATTTTCTCGTTGTCTCATTTCAACTTCAAACTTTTCTAGCATTTCTCTCGCTGCCTTTAGTTTTTCACACTCTTTTTCAAATTTGGTTAGCATTTCCTCGGTTATTTCAGTCTCTCCAGATCCTGCCACAGTTAATCGGTTCCTTGTTCTTTAACACAGGTCGATTTAGCTCTTACTACCATGATAGATCTTGGTTTTCCTTTCACTGCTGATTCTGGATCTAGAGGCATTGTTGTAATCTGCATCCCTTGAATCACAAGTGAATTAGCCTACTAAAACACGGAATCATACAAGGCAGAAACAAAAGTCCCAAAACTGAACATAACAACGTGAATCCTAGCTTTTTCCACCAAACACCTCCAAAGAGGTTATCTCACCAATCTGCTTTCAAGATTGAATTCTACTTTTGTACTGGCACATGGGCCACCCCTTTTATTTCCTCCGCTTGTTCGGTGATAGCTTCTCCATAATCATCAATTTCTATGCAGCACTGAGATTCGTTAAATCTGCCAGAAACTCCTCCTTCTTCTGCTAACAGATAGTCTAGGGCAATCCTGTTTTGGTACACAAACGCCCGCATTTGTGAATATTGCCTAGCCAGCAATTTTAGGGCACCGGAGTTGTGATTTGACACCACCTCCACTACTGCCTGGAGCCTTATCAATCAATTCAACAGGTAAATTGGGGTCCTGTATCCCTACAAATAGCCCTACAAATTGGTTGTGCTTGCAGAGGGATCAAACATAACCAAGGCAGAGTGAATTATAAAGTAATTATAGTGTGTACCAGGATTACAATCCGAGGTCCAGGACAATTTGTATGGGCAGCAAGTGATGGTACCTGGACAACACATCTGCCTGTAGACGGGAAAGTAAAGGAGATTACTTTAGGCCTGCCAACCTTATGTCCAATTTGGAAAAAGTCCCCATTTAATGGAAAACATGAACTTCTGCAGATAAGAGCAAGACGAGAAGTTCTAGACAATGAAAATCCAGATGACACTTGGCAAGAACCCTCTAGTGGAGTGAAATTTGGATGGGCCCTAGAGTCATTGCTTGGTCCTATAGCAAACTATAAGAGCAGAGAGATGCTGTACGAACTTACAGGTCAGGTAGGTAGACTGGCAAGAGTCACCCGGGAAGGATTTAAAGAATTAAATATACAGTTACAAGCAGACACAAAAATGACTTTACAAAATCGATTGGCCCTAGATATGTTACTCCTGAAAGAGCATGGAGTATGTGGATTTTTAAAGGGACAAGTTGATCGTTGCTGCGTTCATATCCCAAATGTAACTGCAGATGTAGAATATGACATCAGTCAGTTGAAACAAATAGATCATGAAGCACAAGAAGAGCAAAAGGATTTGGCTACAAGCTGGTTAGGAAAAAATCTTTAAAGGATTAGGGTGGAATGTGAGCTCATGGATTAAATCTATCATTGAGAGTGTGATAATCTTACTAATTGTATTCTTAGGTATTCTTAGCAATTTGGTTAGTTTACAGCATCTTAAAGGAAGAGATACAGAAGAAAACATCCTGGAAACAGAGGATAATAAAGGCACTAACACGAGATCCACGCCCACCATCTTCTGGTTCTCCAGTTTACTGTAACAGCATTCATGACAACGTTTTCATCAACCCTGGATTTGAAGAACCAAGTACGAACTGAGGAATAAAGGACTGTATCAAGTGAAAACATTTACACCTATAGTGAAGTGAAAATGCTTTCAAAGGGGGGAGAATGATAGTGGAACCCTGGAAAAATTAAAGATAGAATCTAAAATGTTAGGCATTGTGCTTTCCCAGATCAACTGCACCTGCGTAAGCAGTATGATAAATTATATAATTGTTAGATGTGATGATTGTGTAGTAATTAAATGTAATTATTATATAACCATAAGAAGAATAGTGAGAAACTATGTTGGAAATTCAGAGAGGGGCTAAATTTATGTACACAATAGAACAATATAAGTTTAATAATTAACATGAAAGTTATGTAATGATAGAGTATAAAACATGATCAATTCGGATGTATGGTCGGAGTCAGATTTGGGTTGAATATACCCCGATTCCCAGAGCTCTTAATAAAAAGCACCGCATATAATCGCTCCATGATTATGTGTTTTTGAACGCTAACTGTGGGAACCTCTCTAAGTGGGTACAATTGATTCTCCCTTGATTCCCCCTCATCTCCATCATTTTCCTCCCCTTGTCTCCCTCTGCCTCTGGTTCTGTGTGCCACCTGCTCCTCTTGAAGAGGAGGTGCATTTGGATTTACTGGGGGACTCTCAGGGGCCTGTGGCTGAGCTAGCTGGTTGGGTTGTCCATAAGGGGGTGGGAGTTGATTTAGTGGGTCCCGCGGCTCCTGCCTGTTCCTTTTAACCACCTGCCCTTTGGTTAATAAAGGATACATCGGCAACCCCCAGCTTCCTGCCTCTGAACAATAAACCTACTTCTCCCCTCAGGACTCCATAAGGCAGCATACTCACTCGCCTCCTGATTAACAGGGTTTTTCGAATTCACATAAATATTTAGAGCCTGGCAAATCCAATCCTCAAATGATCCAAACTTAGGCCAATATATCTTTCAGTATCATTTCCTATGTCCATTCAAACATGCAATATTTAATCATTTTCGTTTACTTTTTCCCCTTCAGGATTCCCATTCCATCCCAAAACTGTATCATCGCCAGTGGGCTGTCCTGAGGAATGCTCCCTTCCTGAGAACCCCCCTCAAAGTTCCCAGATACCCTAAACTCCTGCGAATTTTTCACACAATCCGCAGCCCCTGGGTCTAAGGACTTACTTTTTCCCTGACCCATCTCTGGCGGCAACAAACTCAGAGATCCCCGGTACCAGGAGAGTCTTGGTTTTCCACACTCACCTTGTGGTTCAACTTCCTCACTTACTACTCTGTCACACTGCCTTTTCAATCTACTTGTTCCACTCCTATTTCTCAATCTTTCTCAATCCATTAGCCATGTTCTCTCACCATCTAATCTCATACTAAATTGCCAGCTACCAAGCCCTCCAAGGAAATTGAACCTATTCAATCACTCTCCTTCTCATTCTCCCTACTGAGTCAATCCTTCCTGCTCAGAGACCTTCCCACAGGTGCTTGGACCAGGGACACCCTCCTTCCCCCATGGTCAAACCCTCCTGGGGTCCCCACTCGTTCACTTTTCTTTCACATCCCTCCTGGGTTCTCCACTCGTTCACTTTTCTTTCACATCCCTCCTTTACTGGCCAGTCTCCTTGCGGATATCTTGGAAACGCGGTACCGGGAGGCCTCACCCGCTTCAGGGGTGCAGGACTGCCCAGCCTCTGTCTCAGATACTCCACACACACTCACACATGCATACAGCCACCCCCCAGACCCAAAACCTGGTGATACTCACAGCCTCCTTTTCTCTTTGGGGGTCATTTTTGATGAAGGCCTCTCCTCTTCTTTGATGTCCCTAACTCACCCTTGGGTTACACATGTGCACCCAGCCAGTAGAATGTAAGGCAAAACTAACATATTACCACATTTAAGCATCAAAGCAATAAATCTTTTATAGCTGGCATTTTCCTGGGACCCATCCAGATTTTCCCTTCTTTCTGTTAATTTTAATAACTGTTATCTCTTGCTTTTTCGTGTCCTTGAACATCTGCAGGAAAGAGGCGGGGGGTGGAAACCCTCCTCTCCCTTTCTTTCTTGGCATGACACGTTTTAACTGCTTTATTATTTCCCAATATCAATTACTGTATCAATATTAATTAGTGTTTAAATTTTGGCAGCAAAATTCATACCTATTTACCATAAAACCAATCCGGCTGATAGGTGAGGAAAGAGAATTCAAGTTCATTTAAAGCACTGCTCAATTGTTGGCTTTCTTTTGAGTGAATTGATGCTAAGAACTATTTTCTCACATATGGCGGCGTTTCTCTGCAAAGAGGCTTTGATGAGAAATTTCTGACCACATTTGCTATTGCTCTTTAAGATAAGTCAAGAACATGAGTAGCTTTGTTGAGGAATGGAGAATTGTTTGTAGCTCAGGAGGAGCCTTACATTTTAGCACAGGAGGAAGGTAAGGCACAGGTTTAAATGCTTTCTCCTCCTGGAGTGACACACTTTCAGAGGAGTCTGTGACGAGAAGTCCCCTCAGCCACTGCCAGGGCTGTCTGCCTCCTCTGCAGGCTCAGTATTCTGGGAGTTCCACGAGCCTCACCTGCAACTATATTTTCCTCTGAATATTTCTTGTTGTGCAGTACACAGGAAGAATGTTTGGTGCTAGATTCCCTATTTGGGCTTTGAGGTAAATCTCAGTAATGCTGGTGATTTTTATGTCCAGATGAACTTTTTATGGATAGTAAGGAAAAAGGAAGCAATACCATGGAAAATTAATTGCTGAAAATGTGAGCAGCCCAACCACACTAAAAATGAAATCAAAACTGAAATTTTTTTTTATTTTTTTTCCCTTGAAAGGTACGGCAAAACATGCAGTGCTAATAAAGTCTTTAAGAGATGCAACCAGCTCCCAGCTGTATAAAAATCAAAGAGGTAAAGGATGAGAAGGGGCATGGGAAGAATCTTCAGCCCTTCCTATTGAAGGTCCAAGAGTGTGAAAACTGACTCTGGCTGTTGCCCTTAGGTAACACATGCTCATTGTAGAGGAGGGCAGGTGGCCAAGCTGTTGGTGGCCCAAGCCCTGCGTGGCTGGCTCAGTTGCAGTCCTAGTTGGACCAGGGCGGTGGGCTCGGGAGGGGAGGAGGTGGGGGGATCTCGGGAGGCTTCCGCTTCAAGGCTGGGCTGGGGGGCCGTGGGGGAGGCACGGAGGGCTGGTGCTCTGCTTTCTTGGGCAACTGCTGCTGCCGAGGCCTCGTGTGAGAGCTGTCAAAGGCGACGGTCTCTGGGCTCTCTGGGGGCGAGGGAGAGGCACGCCTTCTCGGCCGGGATGCTGGAGCGGCGGCAGCGCGACTGTGGAGAGAGGAGTTGGCTGAGGCCCCAGCTGCCAGAGGCACACAGGAACCCTCCTGCACAGCAGGACCCAGAGCTGGCAAGGCTCCCCAGCACGGCTGGAGCTGCTGGCACAGCTTGGCCCAGCTGCACAGCTGTCCCTCAAGGCCCCGGGGAGCAGGGCACGGCTCTGGGCAGGCTCCCTGGCCAGGAGCGGGCCCCAGAGCGCCTCTGCCTTTCAAGGGCAATTTCGTCCCTGCTCTTTCTCCTCCCCACCCTGCTTTGCCTCTGCCCTGTGCCCCTGGGGCTGCTCTTGGCCAGGCAGGCTCAGTGGGAGCCAGCACTGGCTGCAGTCCCAGCAGGCCTACCAGGACAAGGCCCAGCAATTAAGAGGCCAATGAAAGCTCTGGGCAGCAGCAGAACCCTCAGCAGAGTTCTTTGGACAGCCATGGACTGGCCATACCGACACTGCAGCTTCTCTGATCCCTGAATGTTCCCTGACTGTGTGCGGCCTTTAAAGATTCTGGTGGGTAGAGATGAGCAACAACTTACCGTTTCTTTCCCTTCCACCACCGGAACCCAACATAGCACAGCAGCATGGAAATTGGCACAGTGAACAGTGTCACTACCGTGCCAATCATGCAAGACCTGCGCACGTCCTGGGGGCAGATAATTCTTGGGTTTTTCTGTGGATTCTGGGCGTCAGTGTCTGACTTGCCAAGCACTTCTGTGGGAGCAATGGGGAGCGTCAGCTCGTGCTGTGCTGCACTGCTGAGCTGGCAGCACGGTGGATGCGGGCAGGACGTTCTCCGTTTCCCCCAGAGCTGGGGCCTGCAGGCACCTTGCCGCCCCTTGGCACAGGCTGTGCCACCCAACAAAGCCCAGCAGGCCGGGAGGAGAGCCCGGGGCCAGCGCAGCTGCTTGGGCAGTGGCTGCTTGGAGGGACACGGGCCAAAGCCATCCCTGAGCAGCCACTGCCAGCCCTGGCTCTCCCTGCCCCGTGACAGCTGCCCCAGCCCCAGGGCACAGAGTCAGGCCCTGTCAGGACCCAGTGCAGCCCCTGCCCAGTCGGGAGCCAAGGCTGGCTCTGGCCCTGGGCTCGCGGCAGGGCTCCCGCTCGGGGCTGCTCCTGTGCCTTGGGCCTCTGGGCACTCAGGGCCAGCTCCAGAGCAGCTGCAGCGGGAGGGACAGTGGTGCACGGGTCCCCTTTCCCCGAGGCTGTGAACGAGCTCCAGAGGCCTCCAAGGCTCCAGAGGCTCCTCCAGCTTTGGCTGCTGCCGGGCCGGGCAAAGGCAAGCCCTGGGGGAAAGAGCTGCCGCCCCACAGCCCCGCCAAGGGCTGAGCCTAGTGGAGTAATTATCTCCTGTACCTGTGCCCATGTCTGGCATCTCATCCTTTCCTGCATCGGTGGCTGGCACAAAGCCATTGCTTCCTACAGGATATGGCCCCATCTGCATGGACTTTTGCTCCATCGCTTGAGAAAGGAAAAAGCACAGCTGGATCCAATGGAATCATTGCAGGAGGTGGCAACTTCAGGAGAAAATACTTGTCAAGTCATAGGTAAGGATCAGGAAAATAGCCAGGTTATTAGGGCTGGGCCAGGGCCCTCCCTGACTGAAAAAGCCCCTACACCTGATTTGACTGGAGATTAGGAAATTGCAGGGGATCTCAGGGCATGGATGGCCCGTGGTGCAGTTTGGGCTGCCTGTGAACTGATGCCAAATGTCTTCCTGCAGAGGCTGGGGAGAAGCTGCAGCCAGGCCAGGCTGGCAAACAGCCCTGCAGGGCGTGGAAGCAGCAGCGGGGCAGCGAGGCTGCCATGGATCCCTTCCCGCTGTGCCAGGCACGGCGTGTCCAGATGTGCAGCCAAAGCCCCCGGCTGCTGAGCCCCAGGACAAGGCTGAGGGAAATGCACCCACCACGGCGTCTCTCCAGGTCATTCAGCATCTGGTCCAGAAGTTTGGCTGCGTCCAAGGATTTCGTGTCTCCTATGTCTCGGTTCTTCCATTTAGGAGGACCTTAATGGAAAGTTCCATTTCTCCTTCAGGCACAAGTGGCAGTGAGGGCACCTGGGTGATTGGTGCCCTCCAAGGCACTCCCTCAGCTCTGCCTTCCAGTCAGGAGCAGGGCCAGGGGGACCTCGTGCCTGCAGTGGCCCCACACTGGGATGGAAGGAGCCCCTTGCAGGGCAGTCGGGGCAGAAAGGACTCCCTGGAGATGCCAGCAGCTCCAAACCCAGCCGCAGGCAGGGCCAGGGCTTGGCAGTGGCAGCAGGAGCAGCTCAGGCTCCCTGGGGCCGGCAAAGGAGCTGAGAAAGGCTCAGCCCCGGGGCACAGCCCTGGGTCCGGCCCCTTCCCTCTGTGCTCTTCTCTGTGGCTGCACAGAGCACACAGAAGGACACACTGGCATTGCACATGGGAGGAGGATGGACAGATAAATGCTCCTTCCTCCCACTGACAGCGATCCTGTGGGATCACAGAAGGGAGAAGGGCAATATTTACAGCTTCTTTAAACCCAGAGATTATGTTAAGGGTGCAGGCTCATGAATGAGCCGTTGTCACATTGACACTGATTATTTTTCAGGAAAGGAAAACAGAGAACTTGCCTGCACCATGCCCTTGAGTCTTCATACTGTCGTTCACCAGCTTTTCCATGTAAGCCATCTTTTCGTTCCAGTCTAGAAGAGAGCAAAGACCAGGACATTTCTGTGGTGTGCTGGGATCCCCCACTGCCTTTAGGAAATGGGCACTGCAAGGGGGTCATGTAAGGCTGTGGGTGCCAGTTGTGAATGCACAAGGTCAAAGCTGCACAGGGGCCTGGGGAGCTCTGGGCAGGCTCCTGGTCACTCTCCACCCTCTTTGCAGGCCCTGTGACACATCCCTGGAGAGGAAACAGGGCCAGCCCAGGGCCCTGGGGGCTCTCTCCCTCCCCCAGAGGAAACCCTCCCTGAAGGCCTGGGGAAAACCATCCCCAGCGCTTCCCGGGGAGCAGGGAGCGCTGTCCCGGGAAAGGGGAGCCAGGCTGCCGGCTCACCTGCTCGCCGCGCTTGCAGCGGAGCAGCCTGGGCAGCCCTGGCAGGCAGGGCCACGGCCAGGAGGAGCAGGAGGAAGAGGCGCAGAGCAAGGGCCATGCTGCCTTGCCCTCTGCCAGTCCCGCAGCTCTTGCTGCCACCGCTGTCCTGACACCGCTGTCCCAATGTCAGCACCACTGCTGCCACCGCCGCTGCTGCTGCCGCAACAGTTGTGCTCAAGCACTGACTGCTCGCTCCTTGTGCTGCTGTGCAACCACGGGGCTCTGGCACCTCTGTGACCTCAGAGCCTGCTGTGACCTCAGGGCCAGGGTGGAGTTGTGTGGGGAGTGGGATCTGCCTTCTTTGGCCGGGAGCTCGTCCTGCCCAGCTGCCCTGTCCAAGGGCTGTGACACAGTCCCAGCCCAGCTGATCTCACAGGCTGGGCCATGAAGGGATGGAGAGCAGCCCTGCCAAGAAGGACTTGGAGGTGCTGCAAGATGAGAGGCAGAACATGAGCCAGCCATGTGCATCCAAAGGAGAGTGCCCAGCAGCTTGAAGGAGGTGATTCCACCCCTCTGCTCTGGTGAGACCCCACCTGGAGTACAGTGGAAGAGGTTTTACAGTGACCTCTGTGAGCCACTGAGAACTTTGACAAGAGGATCCATGTTTACCCCTGAAAGAATTTCCTACCAAGGTTGTTGACAAAGAAACCAAGAAAGAAAGAAGGATAAATAAGATAAATCTGCAACTGCCTAGTCCATGAAGCATTTTGCTTGTCTCTCGTGACCAGTGAGTAAAGTGTAAACCTATGAGCTTTGTAAGAATGTAGAACGAGCATGCATGCTAGAATAAAAACAGTGTTTGAAGCCTTCTGGAAATGGAGTGTGTTGCTTTGTACTGTCTCCGTCTCTACCACGACAGAGTAATGCATCCATCTCTGGGCTCCCCACACAGGAAGGCCATGGTCCTGTTGGATCTAGTCCAGAGGAGGGACAAAATGCTCTGAGGACTGGAGCCCTTCTGCTTTGGAGACAGGCTGGGAGAGCTGGTGGCGTTCAGCCTGGAAGAGAGCAGACTCCAGGGAGACCTGATTGCTGTGTTTCAGTACCTTAAGGAGGCTTGTAAAAGAGATGGGACAGCACTTTTAGTAGAGCCTTTTGTGAGCAGACCGAGAGGGAATGCTTTCAATCTAAAAGATGGTCAATTCAGACTGGACCCCATTTTTTACACTAGGTCTGGAAGGCCTGGCACAGGTTGCCCAGAGAGGTGGACATCCATCCCTGCAGACATTCAAGCTCATGCTCTCAGCAACCTGACCTACTTAAAGGTGTCCGTGCTCACTGCAGGGTATTGGACTAGATATCCTTTAAATGTCCCTTCCAAGCCAAGCCATTCTGTGCTCCTGGGCACCATCAAAGCAGTGCTGGATTAGTGCTGGGGTGATTATGTGGCACCTGCATTTTGCTAGTCCTGTCATTTAGCAATTGGCCCTGAGAGCATTCATGGGCTGGGCAGTGAAGTCTGCAAATAACAGACATTGTGCTCCAGGAGAAACAGGGGAGGAACACTGCTTCCATATCAGATAAATTTTGCTACCCATTCCAAGTTAAGAAATAAAGGAATGCCCTGAAGATCCCTTCATGTGGGCGCATTATTGGCCGTATCAGTACTTGTGTTCTGTATATCATGTAAGTTGTTAATGCTTCTTGCCTCATTTATCACTGGATGAAACACAATTACTGCATTGCTCCTTGTCTACTTGCTTCCAAGTCAAGGCAAATTTTGGTCATGATTGAGTGGGACATATTCATCTGTTCACAAACAAACTCTTCTTTCCATTCACACAGCGGCAAGATTGCTTTGTGGATTTGCTAATCGGACTGGAATTAAGGTCTACCTCTCACTAGAATTAAAGCTGATGCATTAGGATGTAAAGTTTTGAGTAATTTGTCCTGGTGTCTGGCACTGTAGAGAGTTGTTCTGGAATTAAATGACACTTGAAGACATGTGTAGTCTACCATACTTCTGGCACACTAGAAGTGAAAAAACAGCCTTTGAAACACAATTTTATCCTTTCTTCCTCCTCGTCCCAGGAATTTCAATGTCTGAGGTCTAAGCTCTTCAGCTGCCTCACAAACATTGTTTTAATTCAGACAGGCATCCATGCCTTGAGCCACAAATCTGGCCTGTGGCTGTGAAGCTTGAAGCAATGTAGGTTTATAGCACTAAAAGTAATAATCCATTCCCAGGTTAAGCCAAGCATTTCCCAAGTAAGCCTACCTATGCTCAGGGATGTTTCAAAAAGGATCATTATAAAAGCTAGGAATGGGCAGAAAGTGTGTCATCAAAATTAAAAAGACAGCTTTCTGAGATTTTTATATTCCGATAGAAAGTGAACAATTTTGAATCTTATATGGAGCATTGACTAAGAAGTGAATGACAGGTTGTCAAAGTAATTGGGGAACAATATACCATAAATAAAAATAAGTTTACATGTAGATAATAGGTAAACCACCTTGCTAAGAAAAAAACCAGACCTGCCAATACTAAAATCACTAAGGCTGTTTCATCTGTCTAAGTACAAAAAAATTGCTGAAAAGTATCAGAGATCCTTAAGAGCATTACTATATACAGGAAATTCCAGGTATTGGGAAAAATGAAGAAAATTTTAGTATGCAATTCCCAGAGGTAACCTGGAATTTATTGGTGGATTTGTTGCCAAATTTCTGAGAGCAGACTGGAAAAGCAGAGGGGCTGGTCAGCCCATGTGTGGGCATTTAGAGCAGTGTGAGAGATGTTTCTGGGACCAACTGCAGGGAAGAAGAGCAGCAGACAATTACTGTGACAATCTCTTTGCTGGCTGTAGAGTTTGTGTCAGTCAGTTCCCTGGGGCTGGGGGAGCTGTCACGGGGCAGGGAGGGCCAGGGCTGGCAGTGGCTGCTCAGGGATGGCTTTGGCCCGTGTCCCTCCAAGCAGCCACTGCCCAAGCAGCTGCGCTGCCCCCGGGCTCTCCTCCCGGCCTGCTGGGCTTTGTTGGGTGGCACAGCCTGTGCCAAGGGGCGGCAAGGTGCCTGCAGGCCCCAGCTCTGGGGGAAACGGAGAACGTCCTGCCCGCATCCACCGTGCTGCCAGCTCAGCAGTGCAGCACAGCACGAGCTCACGCTCCCCATTGCTCCCACAGGTGCAGCCGTCCCAACCACACGTGTTCCTGATTCCCAGAAGAGGGGTGAAAAATGTTAATCACTTGTTTTTAAAATTTTTAAATTTTATTAATAATAAAATGTTTATAAAAATAGCAATATTATTAGAGTGATAAAAATTTTGGACAATGTGGATTAGGAGAATAGGAGACAATAGAAAGATAGAGCTACAGACATCTGGGTACCTATTTTCTGAGCAGCATAAGCCCGATAAAGGACAGACTTGAACGGAGGATTAACCCTTGGAAACAATAACCTGTTGCATATTCATGCATCTCATACATGATGCATAAATTCCATTCAAGCACAGGATTCTGTCTGGTCATCGTCAACTTCTCCCTCTTAGTCCTAACCGGCTTCTTGTGGGCTGAGCGAGGCAGAAGAAGTTAGTTTCTTCTGATAGGAGAGCAATAAATTCTTTTCTCTGTGAAAGATGTCGGTGTCCTGTGGCTGCTATATTTGCAAAAAGCCAATCATAAAATACACATTTCTCAGAGGACCTCAGAATGGGTTGCTGTTGGGGAACACTCTGTTTGCTTGGGATAAGGGCAAGTTTGACCTTCTGTTGTTGCTGGAAAGGATTTGGAAGCGCTCACCAGAGCCCTGACTGAGAGCTTCCCTGTTGCGGTGCATGTTTTTGATTGTAATTCGGTTCCAGTAGTCAGTTTTATCACACCCCCTTATTTGGTATTGTTATACCATATTTTATTTCCAATGAGTTGCTCGATTCCCCCCTGTATTGCTGGTTTTTCCCTAGTTGTCCATCTCCCCAAAGACCTGCCCTTTTGTTTCCTGTTCCTCCTCCCATTCAATGTCAATCCCTCCCCAAGTCTGCCCCTTTCTCTAGATACTTCCCTATCAATTAGTTATCCTTTGAAACCCTATTGGTTTGTTTAAGTTGTCCTCCTCCCCTGTAATCCCCTATTGGTTTAAACATTGTATTCCCTGCCTTGTGTTCCACCCTCACTTTCTCCCAATTGAACTGTGTCCTCCCCAGGGACCTCCCCAGTTTGGAAATCGGTGTATGGCTTTAATTCAGTGTCTTTCTGTCGCCGAGTCGGCAGGGAACAAACATACAGAAGAGCTCTCCGTGTTCCTTGTCCCTACCCCAGTGCAGTCCACCTGTGCTGTAAAGCAGCTGTGCCCTACAGCCAAACCCCAGAGCTGACAGTTTTCTGGCGGCGGCCCACTCTGGGTGTTGGTGTTGACAGCTAGTCGGGCTGAAGAAATTGGGCACTGCAGCACTTCCCGAATGAGCTCTTCTCTTGCAATAAAGAGATGGAGCTGCCAGCCCAGTGTCCGGGTGGCAGCAGCAGCAGCAAAGCCCACCCGGCAGCAGCACAGGCTGAGCTCCATGGCCAGGAGCAGCCGTGGATGGCCACGGTGTGGGCAGGCAGGAGCCAGGCAGGGGCTGCTGTGACCAGCGGCGGGGTCCCGAGGGCTGGGGGAGCCCATGCTGAGCGTCCCTGGGCTGAGGGCACATTGCCTTCTGGGGGATGATCTGGGCCTGAACCTCATGAGACACAATGTGATATTTTGGGGTCTGTGCTCAGAGGTGAAGGGGTCCCTCATGAGGCACAAAGTGATATTTTGGGGTCCCTGCTGAGGGGTTCAGGGATCCCTCATGAATCACAAAGGAGTATTGATGGCCACTCCTAAGGTGTGCAGGGATCCCTCATGAGGTGTGCAGCGGGGTTACATTTGAGGGGGTTCTTTACTCTTCTCAGCACAGCAAAGGGTCACTTGGCCGAGGTTTTGCAAAGCTGAGAGAAAGCCTCTTGCAAAGCCTTGGGCCCGGCCTGCGGGCACAGTGGGCAGGCGGAGCCCATCCCCTGGGGCCAGGCCGGGCTGCTCAGGCCGGGCCGGGCCGGGCCAGGCTCGGGCCCCGGCAGGCAAGGGCCGTGGCCCTGGGCTCTGATGAGGCTGCTGAGCTCCGCCCTGGCCCTGTGCTGCAGCCCAACACATTTACAGCCAGGGCCGTGCCCTGGCCCACAGGAGGCACCCGGGGCTGCAACTGAGGCCGCACCTTCTCCCACTCAAGGGGGCTGGCTCTGTTCCTTTGGAGGATCCAGAGCCTTGTACTTCGGCCTGATGGTGCAAAGATCCCCCCAGCATCCCTGAGCTTGCAGAAATAAAGGCTTTGTGCTCATTGTTATGTTTCCCCAATTACCCCATCATCAGAAAAACCCAACTATATTAGAGGTATTAGCAAATCTAATTGAATAGTTTAGAAAATATATAAAATTGGATACACTTGAAATATTGACAGTACACTTTGATTAAAAATAAGGGATCATTTGGTTCCAATAATAGTGCATAAGCAAAAGATAACCGTGGGGTACGGGTTGCAAGGTTCTTGGACCCTTGCCACCTCATGAACAAGCTTGCCAATTGAAGATTGTCCTCTTCTATGCCATATGCCAATGGCATCTCCTCCCATTTTCGATTCATCACACTTCTACCTCCGCCCTCATCACCACCTTTACCACGCATGCTCCACCATTCTTTTGGTGGTCGCACCCGTGTTTGGGGGTCATCTTTGGATGAAGGCTCTCCTCTTCTTCGATGTCTTTTAATTCACTTTTGGGTTACGCATGTGCACTAAGCTAGCATAATGCAAGCCAAAACGAACATAATATTATATTTAAGCTTCAAAGTAATAAATCTCTTATAGCTGGCATTTTCCTGGGACCCAACCAGATTTTCCTTTTTTTCTGTTAATTTTTAGTACCTGATATCTCTTGCTTTTTCCTGCTTTGAACATCTGCAGGAAAGTGGGGGGTCGAACCCCTCCTCTCCCTTTCTTTCTTGGCATGACACGTTTTTAACTGTGTTATTATTTCCAAATATTAATTACTGTATGAATATTGATTACTGTTTTAATTTTGTCAGCACGAATCATACTTATTTACCACAAATCCCCCATTTCTCTTCTTCATCATTGATTTGTGCTTTATTAAAAATCTGTGCCCTGATATCCTTTATATTCTTCAGAATTTGGATTTTCTCGTTGTCTCATTTCAACTTCAAACTTTTCTAGCATTTCTCTCGCTGCCTTTAGTTTTTCACACTCTTTTTCAAATTTGGTTAGCATTTCCTCGGTTATTTCAGTCTCTCCAGATCCTGCCACAGTTAATCGGTTCCTTGTTCTTTAACACAGGTCGATTTAGCTCTTACTACCATGATAGATCTTGGTTTTCCTTTCACTGCTGATTCTGGATCTAGAGGCATTGTTGTAATCTGCATCCCTTGAATCACAAGTGAATTAGCCTACTAAAACACGGAATCATACAAGGCAGAAACAAAAGTCCCAAAACTGAACATAACAACGTGAATCCTAGCTTTTTCCACCAAACACCTCCAAAGAGGTTATCTCACCAATCTGCTTTCAAGATTGAATTCTACTTTTGTACTGGCACATGGGCCACCCCTTTTATTTCCTCCGCTTGTTCGGTGATAGCTTCTCCATAATCATCAATTTCTATGCAGCACTGAGATTCATTAAATCTGCCAGAAACTCCTCCTTCTTCTGCTAACAGATAGTCTAGGGCAATCCTGTTTTGGTACACAAACGCCCGCATTTGTGAATATTGCCTAGCCAGCAATTTTAGGGCACCGGAGTTGTGATTTGACACCACCTCCACTACTGCCTGGAGCCTTATCAATCAATTCAACAGGTAAATTGGGGTCCTGTATCCCTACAAATAGCCCTACAAATTGGTTGTGCTTGCAGAGGGATCAAACATAACCAAGGCAGAGTGAATTATAAAGTAATTATAGTGTGTACCAGGATTACAATCCGAGGTCCAGGACAATTTGTATGGGCAGCAAGTGATGGTACCTGGACAACACATCTGCCTGTAGACGGGAAAGTAAAGGAGATTACTTTAGGCCTGCCAACCTTATGTCCAATTTGGAAAAAGTCCCCATTTAATGGAAAACATGAACTTCTGCAGATAAGAGCAAGACGAGAAGTTCTAGACAATGAAAATCCAGATGACACTTGGCAAGAACCCTCTAGTGGAGTGAAATTTGGATGGGCCCTAGAGTCATTGCTTGGTCCTATAGCAAACTATAAGAGCAGAGAGATGCTGTACGAACTTACAGGTCAGGTAGGTAGACTGGCAAGAGTCACCCGGGAAGGATTTAAAGAATTAAATATACAGTTACAAGCAGACACAAAAATGACTTTACAAAATCGATTAGCCCTAGATATGTTACTCCTGAAAGAGCATGGAGTATGTGGATTTTTAAAGGGACAAGTTGATCGTTGCTGCGTTCATATCCCAAATGTAACTGCAGATGTAGAATATGACATCAGTCAGTTGAAACAAATAGATCATGAAGCACAAGAAGAGCAAAAGGATTTGGCTACAAGCTGGTTAGGAAAAAATCTTTAAAGGATTAGGGTGGAATGTGAGCTCATGGATTAAATCTATCATTGAGAGTGTGATAATCTTACTAATTGTATTCTTAGGTATTCTTAGCAATTTGGTTAGTTTACAGCATCTTAAAGGAAGAGATACAGAAGAAAACATCCTGGAAACAGAGGATAATAAAGGCACTAACACGAGATCCACGCCCACCATCTTCTGGTTCTCCAGTTTACTGTAACAGCATTCATGACAACGTTTTCATCAACCCTGGATTTGAAGAACCAAGTACGAACTGAGGAATAAAGGACTGTATCAAGTGAAAACATTTACACCTATAGTGAAGTGAAAATGCTTTCAAAGGGGGGAGAATGATAGTGGAACCCTGGAAAAATTAAAGATAGAATCTAAAATGTTAGGCATTGTGCTTTCCCAGATCAACTGCACCTGCGTAAGCAGTATGATAAATTATATAATTGTTAGATGTGATGATTGTTTAGTAATTAAATGTAATTATTATATAACCATAAGAAGAATAGTGAGAAACTATGTTGGAAATTCAGAGAGGGGCTAAATTTATGTACACAATAGAACAATATAAGTTTAATAATTAACATGAAAGTTATGTAATGATAGAGTATAAAACATGATCAATTCGGATGTATGGTCGGAGTCAGATTTGGGTTGAATATACCCCGATTCCCAGAGCTCTTAATAAAAAGCACCGCATATAATCGCTCCATGATTATGTGTTTTTGAACGCTAACTGTGGGAACCTCTCTAAGTGGGTACAATTGATTCTCCCTTGATTCCCCCTCATCTCCATCATTTTCCTCCCCTTGTCTCCCTCTGCCTCTGGTTCTGTGTGCCACCTGCTCCTCTTGAAGAGGAGGTGCATTTGGATTTACTGGGGGACTCTCAGGGGCCTGTGGCTGAGCTAGCTGGTTGGGTTGTCCATAAGGGGGTGGGAGTTGATTTAGTGGGTCCCGCGGCTCCTGCCTGTTCCTTTTAACCACCTGCCCTTTGGTTAATAAAGGATACATCGGCAACCCCCAGCTTCCTGCCTCTGAACAATAAACCTACTTCTCCCCTCAGGACTCCATAAGGCAGCATACTCACTCGCCTCCTGATTAACAGGGTTTTTCGAATTCACATAAATATTTAGAGCCTGGCAAATCCAATCCTCAAATGATCCAAACTTAGGCCAATATATCTTTCAGTATCATTTCCTATGTCCATTCAAACATGCAATATTTAATCATTTTCGTTTACTTTTTCCCCTTCAGGATTCCCATTCCATCCCAAAACTGTATCATCGCCAGTGGGCTGTCCTGAGGAATGCTCCCTTCCTGAGAACCCCCCTCAAAGTTCCCAGATACCCTAAACTCCTGCGAATTTTTCACACAATCCGCAGCCCCTGGGTCTAAGGACTTACTTTTTCCCTGACCCATCTCTGGCGGCAACAAACTAAGAGATCCCCGGTACCAGGAGAGTCTTGGTTTTCCACACTCACCTTGTGGTTCAACTTCCTCACTTACTACTCTGTCTCACTGCCTTTTCAATCTACTTGTTCCACTCCTATTTCTCACTCTTTCTCAATCCATTAGCCATGTTCTCTCACCATCTAATCTCATACTAAATTGCCAGCTACCAAGCCCTCCAAGGAAATTGAACCTATTCAATCACTCTCCTTCTCATTCTCCCTACTGAGTCAATCCTTCCTGCTCAGAGACCTTCCCACAGGTGCTTGGACCAGGGACACCCTCCTTCCCCCATGGTCAAACCCTCCTGGGGTCCCCACTCGTTCACTTTTCTTTCACATCCCTCCTGGGTTCTCCACTCGTTCACTTTTCTTTCACATCCCTCCTTTACTGGCCAGTCTCCTTGCGGATATCTTGGAAACGCGGTACCGGGAGGCCTCACCCGCTTCAGGGGTGCAGGACTGCCCAGCCTCTGTCTCAGATACTCCACACACACTCACACATGCATACAGCTACCCCCCAGACCCAAAACCTGGTGATACTCACAGGCCTCCTTTTCTATTTGGGGGTCATTTTTGATGAAGGCCTCTCCTCTTCTTTGATGTCCCTAACTCACCCTTGGGTTACACATGTGCACCCAGCCAGTAGAATGTAAGGCAAAACTAACATATTACCACATTTAAGCATCAAAGCAATAAATCTTTTATAGCTGGCATTTTCCTGGGACCCATCCAGATTTTCCCTTCTTTCTGTTAATTTTAATAACTGTTATCTCTTGCTTTTTCGTGTCCTTGAACATCTGCAGGAAAGAGGCGGGGGGTGGAAACCCTCCTCTCCCTTTCTTTCTTGGCATGACACGTTTTAACTGCTTTATTATTTCCCAATATCAATTACAGTATCAATATTAATTAGTGTTTAAATTTTGGCAGCAAAATTCATACCTATTTACCATAAAACCAATCCGGCTGATAGGTGAGGAAAGAGAATTCAAGTTCATTTAAAGCACTGCTCAATTGTTGGCTTTCTTTTGAGTGAATTGATGCTAAGAACTATTTTCTCACATATGGCGGCGTTTCTCTGCAAAGAGGCTTTGATGAGAAATTTCTGACCACATTTGCTATTGCTCTTTAAGATAAGTCAAGAACATGAGTAGCTTTGTTGAGGAATGGAGAATTGTTTGTAGCTCAGGAGGAGCCTTACATTTTAGCACAGGAGGAAGGTAAGGCACAGGTTTAAATGCTTTCTCCTCCTGGAGTGACACACTTTCAGAGGAGTCTGTGACGAGAAGTCCCCTCAGCCACTGCCAGGGCTGTCTGCCTCCTCTGCAGGCTCAGTATTCTGGGAGTTCCACGAGCCTCACCTGCAACTATATTTTCCTCTGAATATTTCTTGTTGTGCAGTACACAGGAAGAATGTTTGGTGCTAGATTCCCTATTTGGGCTTTGAGGTAAATCTCAGTAATGCTGGTGATTTTTATGTCCAGATGAACTTTTTATGGATAGTAAGGAAAAAGGAAGCAATACCATGGAAAATTAATTGCTGAAAATGTGAGCAGCCCAACCACACTAAAAATGAAATCAAAACTGAAATTTTTTTTTATTTTTTTTCCCTTGAAAGGTACGGCAAAACATGCAGTGCTAATAAAGTCTTTAAGAGATGCAACCAGCTCCCAGCTGTATAAAAATCAAAGAGGTAAAGGATGAGAAGGGGCATGGGAAGAATCTTCAGCCCTTCCTATTGAAGGTCCAAGAGTGTGAAAACTGACTCTGGCTGTTGCCCTTAGGTAACACATGCTCATTGTAGAGGAGGGCAGGTGGCCAAGCTGTTGGTGGCGCAAGCCCTGCGTGGCTGGCTCAGTTGCAGTCCTAGTTGGACCAGGGCGGTGGGCTCGGGAGGGGAGGAGGTGGGGGGATCTCGGGAGGCTTCCGCTTCAAGGCTGGGCTGGGGGGCCGTGGGGGAGGCACGGAGGGCTGGTGCTCTGCTTTCTTGGGCAACTGCTGCTGCCGAGGCCTCGTGTGAGAGCTGTCAAAGGCGACGGTCTCTGGGCTCTCTGGGGGCGAGGGAGAGGCACGCCTTCTCGGCCGGGATGCTGGAGCGGCGGCAGCGCGACTGTGGAGAGAGGAGTTGGCTGAGGCCCCAGCTGCCAGAGGCACACAGGAACCCTCCTGCACAGCAGGACCCAGAGCTGGCAAGGCTCCCCAGCACGGCTGGAGCTGCTGGCACAGCTTGGCCCAGCTGCACAGCTGTCCCTCAAGGCCCCGGGGAGCAGGGCACGGCTCTGGGCAGGCTCCCTGGCCAGGAGCGGGCCCCAGAGCGCCTCTGCCTTTCAAGGGCAATTTCGTCCCTGCTCTTTCTCCTCCCCACCCTGCTTTGCCTCTGCCCTGTGCCCCTGGGGCTGCTCTTGGCCAGGCAGGCTCAGTGGGAGCCAGCACTGGCTGCAGTCCCAGCAGGCCTACCAGGACAAGGCCCAGCAATTAAGAGGCCAATGAAAGCTCTGGGCAGCAGCAGAACCCTCAGCAGAGTTCTTTGGACAGCCATGGACTGGCCATACCGACACTGCAGCTTCTCTGATCCCTGAATGTTCCCTGACTGTGTGCGGCCTTTAAAGATTCTGGTGGGTAGAGATGAGCAACAACTTACCGTTTCTTTCCCTTCCACCACCGGAACCCAACATAGCACAGCAGCATGGAAATTGGCACAGTGAACAGTGTCACTACCGTGCCAATCATGCAAGACCTGCGCACGTCCTGGGGGCAGATAATTCTTGGGTTTTTCTGTGGATTCTGGGCGTCAGTGTCTGACTTGCCAAGCACTTCTGTGGGAGCAATGGGGAGCGTCAGCTCGTGCTGTGCTGCACTGCTGAGCTGGCAGCACGGTGGATGCGGGCAGGACGTTCTCCGTTTCCCCCAGAGCTGGGGCCTGCAGGCACCTTGCCGCCCCTTGGCACAGGCTGTGCCACCCAACAAAGCCCAGCAGGCCGGGAGGAGAGCCCGGGGCCAGCGCAGCTGCTTGGGCAGTGTCTGCTTGGAGGGACACGGGCCAAAGCCATCCCTGAGCAGCCACTGCCAGCCCTGGCTCTCCCTGCCCCGTGACAGCTGCCCCAGCCCCAGGGCACAGAGTCAGGCCCTGTCAGGACCCAGTGCAGCCCCTGCCCAGTCGGGAGCCAAGGCTGGCTCTGGCCCTGGGCTCGCGGCAGGGCTCCCGCTCGGGGCTGCTCCTGTGCCTTGGGCCTCTGGGCACTCAGGGCCAGCTCCAGAGCAGCTGCAGTGGGAGGGACAGTGGTGCACGGGTCCCCTTTCCCCGAGGCTGTGAACGAGCTCCAGAGGCCTCCAAGGCTCCAGAGGCTCCTCCAGCTTTGGCTGTTGCCGGGCCGGGCAAAGGCAAGCCCTGGGGGAAAGAGCTGCCGCCCCACAGCCCCGCCAAGGGCTGAGCCTAGTGGAGTAATTATCTCCTGTACCTGTGCCCATGTCTGGCATCTCATCCTTTCCTGCATCGGTGGCTGGCACAAAGCCATTGCTTCCTACAGGATATGGCCCCATCTGCATGGACTTTTGCTCCATCGCTTGAGAAAGGAAAAAGCACAGCTGGATCCAATGGAATCATTGCAGGAGGTGGCAACTTCAGGAGAAAATACTTGTCAAGTCATAGGTAAGGATCAGGAAAATAGCCAGGTTATTAGGGCTGGGCCAGGGCCCTCCCTGACTGAAAAAGCCCCTACACCTGATTTGACTGGAGATTAGGAAATTGCAGGGGATCTCAGGGCATGGATGGCCCGTGGTGCAGTTTGGGCTGCCTGTGAACTGATGCCAAATGTCTTCCTGCAGAGGCTGGGGAGAAGCTGCAGCCAGGCCAGGCTGGCAAACAGCCCTGCAGGGCGTGGAAGCAGCAGCGGGGCAGCGAGGCTGCCATGGATCCCTTCCCGCTGTGCCAGGCACGGCGTGTCCAGATGTGCAGCCAAAGCCCCCGGCTGCTGAGCCCCAGGACAAGGCTGAGGGAAATGCACCCACCACGGCGTCTCTCCAGGTCATTCAGCATCTGGTCCAGAAGTTTGGCTGCGTCCAAGGATTTCGTGTCTCCTATGTCTCGGTTCTTCCATTTAGGAGGACCTTAATGGAAAGTTCCATTTCTCCTTCAGGCACAAGTGGCAGTGAGGGCACCTGGGTGATTGGTGCCCTCCAAGGCACTCCCTCAGCTCTGCCTTCCAGTCAGGAGCAGGGCCAGGGGGACCTCGTGCCTGCAGTGGCCCCACACTGGGATGGAAGGAGCCCCTTGCAGGGCAGTCGGGGCAGAAAGGACTCCCTGGAGATGCCAGCAGCTCCAAACCCAGCCGCAGGCAGGGCCAGGGCTTGGCAGTGGCAGCAGGAGCAGCTCAGGCTCCCTGGGGCCGGCAAAGGAGCTGAGAAAGGCTCAGCCCCGGGGCACAGCCCTGGGTCCGGCCCCTTCCCTCTGTGCTCTTCTCTGTGGCTGCACAGAGCACACAGAAGGACACACTGGCATTGCACATGGGAGGAGGATGGACAGATAAATGCTCCTTCCTCCCACTGACAGCGATCCTGTGGGATCACAGAAGGGAGAAGGGCAATATTTACAGCTTCTTTAAACCCAGAGATTATGTTAAGGGTGCAGGCTCATGAATGAGCCGTTGTCACATTGACACTGATTATTTTTCAGGAAAGGAAAACAGAGAACTTGCCTGCACCATGCCCTTGAGTCTTCATACTGTCGTTCACCAGCTTTTCCATGTAAGCCATCTTTTCGTTCCAGTCTAGAAGAGAGCAAAGACCAGGACATTTCTGTGGTGTGCTGGGATCCCCCACTGCCTTTAGGAAATGGGCACTGCAAGGGGGTCATGTAATGCTGTGGGTGCCAGATGTGAATGCACAAGGTCAAAGCTGCACAGGGGCCTGGGGAGCTCTGGGCAGGCTCCTGGTCACTCTCCACCCTCTTTGCAGGCCCTGTGACACATCCCTGGAGAGGAAACAGGGCCAGCCCAGGGCCCTGGGGGCTCTCTCCCTCCCCCAGAGGAAACCCTCCCTGAAGGCCTGGGGAAAACCATCCCCAGCGCTTCCCGGGGAGCAGGGAGCGCTGTCCCGGGAAAGGGGAGCCAGGCTGCCGGCTCACCTGCTCGCCGCGCTTGCAGCGGAGCAGCCTGGGCAGCCCTGGCAGGCAGGGCCACGGCCAGGAGGAGCAGGAGGAAGAGGCGCAGAGCAAGGGCCATGCTGCCTTGCCCTCTGCCAGTCCCGCAGCTCTTGCTGCCACCGCTGTCCTGACACCGCTGTCCCAATGTCAGCACCACTGCTGCCACCGCCGCTGCTGCTGCCGCAACAGTTGTGCTCAAGCACTGACTGCTCGCTCCTTGTGCTGCTGTGCAACCACGGGGCTCTGGCACCTCTGTGACCTAAGAGCCTGCTGTGACCTCAGGGCCAGGGTGGAGTTGTGTGGGGAGTGGGATCTGCCTTCTTTGGCAGGGAGCTCATCCTGCCCAGCTGCCCTGTCCAAGGGCTGTGACACAGTCCCAGCCCAGCTGATCTCACAGGCTGGGCCATGAAGGGATGGAGAGCAGCCCTGCCAAGAAGGACTTGGAGGTGCTGCAAGATGAGAGGCAGAACATGAGCCAGCTATGTGCATCCAAAGGAGAGTGCCCAGCAGCTTGAAGGAGGTGATTCCACCCCTCTGCTCTGGTGAGACCCCACCTGGAGTACAGTGGAAGAGGTTTTACAGTGACCTCTGTGAGCCACTGAGAACTTTGACAAGAGGATCCATGTTTACCCCTGAAAGAATTTCCTACCAAGGTTGTTGACAAAGAAACCAAGAAAGAAAGAAGGATAAATAAGATAAATCTGCAACTGCCTAGTCCATGAAGCATTTTGCTTGTCTCTCGTGACCAGTGAGTAAAGTGTAAACCTATGAGCTTTGTAAGAATGTAGAACGAGCATGCATGCTAGAATAAAAACAGTGTTTGAAGCCTTCTGGAAATGGAGTGTGTTGCTTTGTACTGTCTCCGTCTCTACCACGACAGAGTAATGCATCCATCTCTGGGCTCCCCACACAGGAAGGCCATGGTCCTGTTGGATCTAGTCCAGAGGAGGGACAAATTGCTCTGAGGGCTGGAGCCCTTCTGCTTTGGAGACAGGCTGGGAGAGCTGGTGGCGTTCAGCCTGGAAGAGAGCAGACTCCAGGGAGACCTGATTGCTGTGTTTCAGTACCTTAAGGAGGCTTGTAAAAGAGATGGGACAGCACTTTTAGTAGAGCCTTTTGTGAGCAGACCGAGAGGGAATGCTTTCAATCTAAAAGATGGTCAATTCAGACTGGACCCCATTTTTTACACTAGGTCTGGAAGGCCTGGCACAGGTTGCCCAGAGAGGTGGACATCCATCCCTGCAGACATTCAAGCTCATGCTCTCAGCAACCTGACCTACTTAAAGGTGTCCGTGCTCACTGCAGGGTATTGGACTAGATATCCTTTAAATGTCCCTTCCAAGCCAAGCCATTCTGTGCTCCTGGGCACCATCAAAGCAGTGCTGGATTAGTGCTGGGGTGATTATGTGGCACCTGCATTTTGCTAGTCCTGTCATTTAGCAATTGGCCCTGAGAGCATTCATGGGCTGGGCAGTGAAGTCTGCAAATAACAGACATTGTGCTCCAGGAGAAACAGGGGAGGAACACTGCTTCCATATCAGATAAATTTTGCTACCCATTCCAAGTTAAGAAATAAAGGAATGCCCTGAAGATCCCTTCATGTGGGCGCATTATTGGCCGTATCAGTACTTGTGTTCTGTATATCATGTAAGTTGTTAATGCTTCTTGCCTCATTTATCACTGCATGAAACACAATTACTGCATTGCTCCTTGTCTACTTGCTTCCAAGTCAAGGCAAATTTTGGTCATGATTGAGTGGGACATATTCATCTGTTCACAAACAAACTCTTCTTTCCATTCACACAGCGGCAAGATTGCTTTGTGGATTTGCTAATCGGACTGGAATTAAGGTCTACCTCTCACTAGAATTAAAGCTGATGCATTAGGATGTAAAGTTTTGAGTAATTTGTCCTGGTGTCTGGCACTGTAGAGAGTTGTTCTGGAATTAAATGACACTTGAAGACATGTGTAGTCTACCATACTTCTGGCACACTAGAAGTGAAAAAACAGCCTTTGAAACACAATTTTATCCTTTCTTCCTCCTCGTCCCAGGAATTTCAATGTCTGAGGTCTAAGCTCTTCAGTTGCCTCACAAACATTGTTTTAATTCAGACAGGCATCCATGCCTTGAGCCACAAATCTGGCCTGTGGCTGTGAAGCTTGAAGCAATGTAGGTTTATAGCACTAAAAGTAATAATCCATTCCCAGGTTAAGCCAAGCATTTCCCAAGTAAGCCTACCTATGCTCAGGGATGTTTCAAAAAGGATCATTATAAAAGCTAGGAATGGGCAGAAAGTGTGTCATCAAAATTAAAAAGACAGCTTTCTGAGATTTTTATATTCCGATAGAAAGTGAACAATTTTGAATCTTATATGGAGCATTGACTAAGAAGTGAATGACAGGTTGTCAAAGTAATTGGGGAACAATATACCATAAATAAAAATAAGTTTACATGTAGATAATAGGTAAACCACCTTGCTAAGAAAAAAACCAGACCTGCCAATACTAAAATCACTAAGGCTGTTTCATCTGTCTAAGTACAAAAAAATTGCTGAAAAGTATCAGAGATCCTTAAGAGCATTACTATATACAGGAAATTCCAGGTATTGGGAAAAATGAAGAAAATTTTAGTATGCAATTCCCAGAGGTAACCTGGAATTTATTGGTGGATTTGTTGCCAAATTTCTGAGAGCAGACTGGAAAAGCAGAGGGGCTGGTCAGCCCATGTGTGGGCATTTAGAGCAGTGTGAGAGATGTTTCTGGGACCAACTGCAGGGAAGAAGAGCAGCAGACAATTACTGTGACAATCTCTTTGCTGGCTGTAGAGTTTGTGTCAGTCAGTTCCCTGGGGCTGGGGGAGCTGTCACGGGGCAGGGAGGGCCAGGGCTGGCAGTGGCTGCTCAGGGATGGCTTTGGCCCGTGTCCCTCCAAGCAGCCACTGCCCAAGCAGCTGCGCTGCCCCCGGGCTCTCCTCCCGGCCTGCTGGGCTTTGTTGGGTGGCACAGCCTGTGCCAAGGGGCGGCAAGGTGCCTGCAGGCCCCAGCTCTGGGGGAAACGGAGAACGTCCTGCCCGCATCCACCGTGCTGCCAGCTCAGCAGTGCAGCACAGCACGAGCTCACGCTCCCCATTGCTCCCACAGGTGCAGCCGTCCCAACCACACGTGTTCCTGATTCCCAGAAGAGGGGTGAAAAATGTTAATCACTTGTTTTTAAAATTTTTAAATTTTATTAATAATAAAATGTTTATAAAAATAGCAATATTATTAGAGTGATAAAAATTTTGGACAATGTGGATTAGGAGAATAGGAGACAATAGAAAGATAGAGCTACAGACATCTGGGTACCTATTTTCTGAGCAGCATAAGCCCGATAAAGGACAGACTTGAACGGAGGATTAACCCTTGGAAACAATAACCTGTTGCATATTCATGCATCTCATACATGATGCATAAATTCCATTCAAGCACAGGATTCTGTCTGGTCATCGTCAACTTCTCCCTCTTAGTCCTAACCGGCTTCTTGTGGGCTGAGCGAGGCAGAAGAAGTTAGTTTCTTCTGATAGGAGAGCAATAAATTCTTTTCTCTGTGAAAGATGTCGGTGTCCTGTGGCTGCTATATTTGCAAAAAGCCAATCATAAAATACACATTTCTCAGAGGACCTCAGAATGGGTTGCTGTTGGGGAACACTCTGTTTGCTTGGGATAAGGGCAAGTTTGACCTTCTGTTGTTGCTGGAAAGGATTTGGAAGCGCTCACCAGAGCCCTGACTGAGAGCTTCCCTGTTGCGGTGCATGTTTTTGATTGTAATTCGGTTCCAGTAGTCAGTTTTATCACACCCCCTTATTTGGTATTGTTATACCATATTTTATTTCCAATGAGTTGCTCGATTCCCCCCTGTATTGCTGGTTTTTCCCTAGTTGTCCATCTCCCCAAAGACCTGCCCTTTTGTTTCCTGTTCCTCCTCCCATTCAATGTCAATCCCTCCCCAAGTCTGCCCCTTTCTCTAGATACTTCCCTATCAATTAGTTATCCTTTGAAACCCTATTGGTTTGTTTAAGTTGTCCTCCTCCCCTGTAATCCCCTATTGGTTTAAACATTGTATTCCCTGCCTTGTGTTCCACCCTCACTTTCTCCCAATTGAACTGTGTCCTCCCCAGGGACCTCCCCAGTTTGGAAATCGGTGTATGGCTTTAATTCAGTGTCTTTCTGTCGCCGAGTCGGCAGGGAACAAACATACAGAAGAGCTCTCCGTGTTCCTTGTCCCTACCCCAGTGCAGTCCACCTGTGCTGTAAAGCAGCTGTGCCCTACAGCCAAACCCCAGAGCTGACAGTTTTCTGGCGGCGGCCCACTCTGGGTGTTGGTGTTGACAGCTAGTCGGGCTGAAGAAATCGGGCACTGCAGCACTTCCCGAATGAGCTCTTCTCTTGCAATAAAGAGATGGAGCTGCCAGCCCAGTGTCCGGGTGGCAGCAGCAGCAGCAAAGCCCACCCGGCAGCAGCACAGGCTGAGCTCCATGGCCAGGAGCAGCCGTGGATGGCCACGGTGTGGGCAGGCAGGAGCCAGGCAGGGGCTGCTGTGACCAGCGGCGGGGTCCCGAGGGCTGGGGGAGCCCATGCTGAGCGTCCCTGGGCTGAGGGCACATTGCCTTCTGGGGGATGATCTGGGCCTGAACCTCATGAGACACAATGTGATATTTTGGGGTCTGTGCTCAGAGGTGAAGGGGTCCCTCATGAGGCACAAAGTGATATTTTGGGGTCCCTGCTGAGGGGTTCAGGGATCCCTCATGAATCACAAAGGAGTATTGATGGCCACTCCTAAGGTGTGCAGGGATCCCTCATGAGGTGTGCAGCGGGGTTACATTTGAGGGGGTTCTTTACTCTTCTCAGCACAGCAAAGGGTCACTTGGCCGAGGTTTTGCAAAGCTGAGAGAAAGCCTCTTGCAAAGCCTTGGGCCCGGCCTGCGGGCACAGTGGGCAGGCGGAGCCCATCCCCTGGGGCCAGGCCGGGCTGCTCAGGCCGGGCCGGGCCGGGCCAGGCTCGGGCCCCGGCAGGCAAGGGCCGTGGCCCTGGGCTCTGATGAGGCTGCTGAGCTCCGCCCTGGCCCTGTGCTGCAGCCCAACACATTTACAGCCAGGGCCGTGCCCTGGCCCACAGGAGGCACCCGGGGCTGCAACTGAGGCCGCACCTTCTCCCACTCAAGGGGGCTGGCTCTGTTCCTTTGGAGGATCCAGAGCCTTGTACTTCGGCCTGATGGTGCAAAGATCCCCCCAGCATCCCTGAGCTTGCAGAAATAAAGGCTTTGTGCTCATTGTTATGTTTCCCCAATTACCCCATCATCAGAAAAACCCAACTATATTAGAGGTATTAGCAAATCTAATTGAATAGTTTAGAAAATATATAAAATTGGATACACTTGAAATATTGACAGTACACTTTGATTAAAAATAAGGGATCATTTGGTTCCAATAATAGTGCATAAGCAAAAGATAACCGTGGGGTACGGGTTGCAAGGTTCTTGGACCCTTGCCACCTCATGAACAAGCTTGCCAATTGAAGATTGTCCTCTTCTATGCCATATGCCAATGGCATCTCCTCCCATTTTCGATTCATCACACTTCTACCTCCGCCCTCATCACCACCTTTACCACGCATGCTCCACCATTCTTTTGGTGGTCGCACCCGTGTTTGGGGGTCATCTTTGGATGAAGGCTCTCCTCTTCTTCGATGTCTTTTAATTCACTTTTGGGTTACGCATGTGCACTAAGCTAGCATAATGCAAGCCAAAACGAACATAATATTATATTTAAGCTTCAAAGTAATAAATCTCTTATAGCTGGCATTTTCCTGGGACCCAACCAGATTTTCCTTTTTTTCTGTTAATTTTTAGTACCTGATATCTCTTGCTTTTTCCTGCTTTGAACATCTGCAGGAAAGTGGGGGGTCGAACCCCTCCTCTCCCTTTCTTTCTTGGCATGACACGTTTTTAACTGTGTTATTATTTCCAAATATTAATTACTGTATGAATATTGATTACTGTTTTAATTTTGTCAGCACGAATCATACTTATTTACCACAAATCCCCCATTTCTCTTCTTCATCATTGATTTGTGCTTTATTAAAAATCTGTGCCCTGATATCCTTTATATTCTTCAGAATTTGGATTTTCTCGTTGTCTCATTTCAACTTCAAACTTTTCTAGCATTTCTCTCGCTGCCTTTAGTTTTTCACACTCTTTTTCAAATTTGGTTAGCATTTCCTCGGTTATTTCAGTCTCTCCAGATCCTGCCACAGTTAATCGGTTCCTTGTTCTTTAACACAGGTCGATTTAGCTCTTACTACCATGATAGATCTTGGTTTTCCTTTCACTGCTGATTCTGGATCTAGAGGCATTGTTGTAATCTGCATCCCTTGAATCACAAGTGAATTAGCCTACTAAAACACGGAATCATACAAGGCAGAAACAAAAGTCCCAAAACTGAACATAACAACGTGAATCCTAGCTTTTTCCACCAAACACCTCCAAAGAGGTTATCTCACCAATCTGCTTTCAAGATTGAATTCTACTTTTGTACTGGCACATGGGCCACCCCTTTTATTTCCTCCGCTTGTTCGGTGATAGCTTCTCCATAATCATCAATTTCTATGCAGCACTGAGATTCATTAAATCTGCCAGAAACTCCTCCTTCTTCTGCTAACAGATAGTCTAGGGCAATCCTGTTTTGGTACACAAACGCCCGCATTTGTGAATATTGCCTAGCCAGCAATTTTAGGGCAGTGGAGTTGTGATTTGACACCACCTCCACTACTGCCTGGAGCCTTATCAATCAATTCAACAGGTAAATTGGGGTCCTGTATCCCTACAAATAGCCCTACAAATTGGTTGTGCTTGCAGAGGGATCAAACATAACCAAGGCAGAGTGAATTATAAAGTAATTATAGTGTGTACCAGGATTACAATCCGAGGTCCAGGACAATTTGTATGGGCAGCAAGTGATGGTACCTGGACAACACATCTGCCTGTAGACGGGAAAGTAAAGGAGATTACTTTAGGCCTGCCAACCTTATGTCCAATTTGGAAAAAGTCCCCATTTAATGGAAAACATGAACTTCTGCAGATAAGAGCAAGACGAGAAGTTCTAGACAATGAAAATCCAGATGACACTTGGCAAGAACCCTCTAGTGGAGTGAAATTTGGATGGGCCCTAGAGTCATTGCTTGGTCCTATAGCAAACTATAAGAGCAGAGAGATGCTGTACGAACTTACAGGTCAGGTAGGTAGACTGGCAAGAGTCACCCGGGAAGGATTTAAAGAATTAAATATACAGTTACAAGCAGACACAAAAATGACTTTACAAAATCGATTAGCCCTAGATATGTTACTCCTGAAAGAGCATGGAGTATGTGGATTTTTAAAGGGACAAGTTGATCGTTGCTGCGTTCATATCCCAAATGTAACTGCAGATGTAGAATATGACATCAGTCAGTTGAAACAAATAGATCATGAAGCACAAGAAGAGCAAAAGGATTTGGCTACAAGCTGGTTAGGAAAAAATCTTTAAAGGATTAGGGTGGAATGTGAGCTCATGGATTAAATCTATCATTGAGAGTGTGATAATCTTACTAATTGTATTCTTAGGTATTCTTAGCAATTTGGTTAGTTTACAGCATCTTAAAGGGAGAGATACAGAAGAAAACATCCTGGAAACAGAGGATAATAAAGGCACTAACACGAGATCCACGCCCACCATCTTCTGGTTCTCCAGTTTACTGTAACAGCATTCATGACAACGTTTTCATCAACCCTGGATTTGAAGAACCAAGTACGAACTGAGGAATAAAGGACTGTATCAAGTGAAAACATTTACACCTATAGTGAAGTGAAAATGCTTTCAAAGGGGGGAGAATGATAGTGGAACCCTGGAAAAATTAAAGATAGAATCTAAAATGTTAGGCATTGTGCTTTCCCAGATCAACTGCACCTGCGTAAGCAGTATGATAAATTATATAATTGTTAGATGTGATGATTGTTTAGTAATTAAATGTAATTATTATATAACCATAAGAAGAATAGTGAGAAACTATGTTGGAAATTCAGAGAGGGGCTAAATTTATGTACACAATAGAACAATATAAGTTTAATAATTAACATGAAAGTTATGTAATGATAGAGTATAAAACATGATCAATTCGGATGTATGGTCGGAGTCAGATTTGGGTTGAATATACCCCGATTCCCAGAGCTCTTAATAAAAAGCACCGCATATAATCGCTCCATGATTATGTGTTTTTGAACGCTAACTGTGGGAACCTCTCTAAGTGGGTACAATTGATTCTCCCTTGATTCCCCCTCATCTCCATCATTTTCCTCCCCTTGTCTCCCTCTGCCTCTGGTTCTGTGTGCCACCTGCTCCTCTTGAAGAGGAGGTGCATTTGGATTTACTGGGGGACTCTCAGGGGCCTGTGGCTGAGCTAGCTGGTTGGGTTGTCCATAAGGGGGTGGGAGCTGATTTAGTGGGTCCCGCGGCTCCTGCCTGTTCCTTTTAACCACCTGCCCTTTGGTTAATAAAGGATACATCGGCAACCCCCAGCTTCCTGCCTCTGAACAATAAACCTACTTCTCCCCTCAGGACTCCATAAGGCAGCATACTCACTCGCCTCCTGATTAACAGGGTTTTTCGAATTCACATAAATATTTAGAGCCTGGCAAATCCAATCCTCAAATGATCCAAACTTAGGCCAATATATCTTTCAGTATCATTTCCTATGTCCATTCAAACATGCAATATTTAATCATTTTCGTTTACTTTTTCCCCTTCAGGATTCCCATTCCATCCCAAAACTGTATCATCGCCAGTGGGCTGTCCTGAGGAATGCTCCCTTCCTGAGAACTCCCCTCAAAGTTCCCAGATACCCTAAACTCCTGCGAATTTTTCACACAATCCGCAGCCCCTGGGTCTAAGGACTTACTTTTTCCCTGACCCATCTCTGGCGGCAACAAACTAAGAGATCCCCGGTACCAGGAGAGTCTTGGTTTTCCACACTCACCTTGTGGTTCAACTTCCTCACTTACTACTCTGTCTCACTGCCTTTTCAATCTACTTGTTCCACTCCTATTTCTCACTCTTTCTCAATCCATTAGCCATGTTCTCTCACCATCTAATCTTATACTAAATTGCCAGCTACCAAGCCCTCCAAGGAAATTGAACCTATTCAATCACTATCCTTCTCATTCTCCCTACTGAGTCAATCCCTCCTGCTCAAGGACCTTCCCACAGGTGCTTGGACCAGGGATGCCCTCCTTCCCCCATGGTCAAACCCTCCTGGGGTCTCCACTCGTTCACTTTTCTTTCACTTCCCTCCTTTACTGGCCAGTCTCCTTGCGGATATCTTGGAAACGCGGTACCGGGAGGCCTCACCCGCTTCAGGGGTGCAGGACTGCCCAGCCTCTGTCTCAGATACTCCACACACACTCACACATGCATACAGCCACCCCCCAGACTCAAAACCTGGTGATACTCACAGCCTCCTTTTCTCTTTGGGGGTCATTTTTGATGAAGGCCTCTCCTCTTCTTCGATGTCCCTAACTCACCCTTGGGTTACACATGTGCACCAAACCAGTAGAATGTAAGGCAAAACTAACATATTACCACATTTAAGCATCAAAGCAATAAATCTTTTATAGCTGGCATTTTCCTGGGACCCATCCAGATTTTCCCTTCTTTCTGTTAATTTTAATAACTGTTATCTCTTGCTTTTTTGTGTCCTTGAACATCTGCAGGAAAGTGGCAGGGGGTGGAAACCCTCCTCTCCCTTTCTTTCTTGGCATGACACGTTTTAACTGCTTTATTATTTCCCAATATCAATTACAGTATCAATATTAATTAGTGTTTAAATTTTGGCAGCAAAATTCATACCTATTTACCATAAAACCAATCCGGCTGATAGGTGAGGAAAGAGAATTCAAGTTCATTTAAAGCACTGCTCAATTGTTGGCTTTCTTTTGACTGAGCTGATGCTAAGACCTATTTTCTCACATATGGCGGCGTTTCTCTGCAAAGAGGCTTTGATGAGAAATTTCTGACCACATTTGCTTTTGCTCTTTAAGATAAGTCAAGAACATGAGTAGCTTTGTTGAGGAATGGAGAATTGTTTGTAGCTCAGGAGGAACCTTACATTTTAGCACAGGAGGAAGGTAAGGCACAGGTTTAAATGCTTTCTCCTCCTGGAGTGACACACTTTCAGAGGAGTCTGTGACGAGAAGTCCCCTCAGCCACTGCCAGGGCTGTCTGCCTCCTCTGCAGGCTCAGTATTCTGGGAGTTCCACGAGCCTCACCTGCAACTATATTTTCCTCTGAATATTTCTTGTTGTGCAGTACACAGGAAGAATGTTTGGTGCTAGATTCCCTATTTGGGCTTTGAGGTAAATCTCAGTAATGCTGGTGATTTTTATGTCCAGATGAACTTTTTATGGATAGTAAGGAAAAAGGAAGCAATACCATGGAAAATTAATTGCTGAAAATGTGAGCAGCCGAACCACACTAAAAATGAAATCAAAACTGAAATTTTTTTTTATTTTTTTTCCCTTGAAAGGTACGGCAAAACATGCAGTGCTAATAAAGTCTTTAAGAGATGCAACCAGCTCCCAGCTGTATAAAAATCAAAGAGGTAAAGGATGAGAAGGGGCATGGGAAGAATCTTCAGCCCTTCCTATTGAAGGTCCAAGAGTGTGAAAACTGACTCTGGCTGTTGCCCTTAGGTAACACATGCTCATTGTAGAGGAGGGCAGGTGGCCAAGCTGTTGGTGGCGCAAGCCCTGCGTGGCTGGCTCAGTTGCAGTCCTAGTTGGACCAGGGCGGTGGGCTCGGGAGGGGAGGAGGTGGGGGGATCTCGGGAGGCTTCCGCTTCAAGGCTGGGCTGGGGGGCCGTGGGGGAGGCACGGAGGGCTGGTGCTCTGCTTTCTTGGGCAACTGCTGCTGCCGAGGCCTCGTGTGAGAGCTGTCAAAGGCGACGGTCTCTGGGCTCTCTGGGGGCGAGGGAGAGGCACGCCTTCTCGGCCGGGATGCTGGAGCGGCGGCAGCGCGACTGTGGAGAGAGGAGTTGGCTGAGGCCCCAGCTGCCAGAGGCACACAGGGAGCCTCCTGCACAGCAGGACCCAGAGCTGGCAAGGCTCCCCAGCACGGCTGGAGCTGCTGGCACAGCTTGGCCCAGCTGCACAGCTGTCCCTCAAGGCCCCGGGGAGCAGGGCACGGCTCTGGGCAGGCTCCCTGGCCAGGAGCGGGCCCCAGAGCGCCTCTGCCTTTCAAGGGCAATTTCGTCCCTGCTCTTTCTCCTCCCCACCCTGCTTTGCCTCTGCCCTGTGCCCCTGGGGCTGCTCTTGGCCAGGCAGGCTCAGTGGGAGCCAGCACTGGCTGCAGTCCCAGCAGGCCTACCAGGACAAGGCCCAGCAATTAAGAGGCCAATGAAAGCTCTGGGCAGCAGCAGAACCCTCAGCAGAGTTCTTTGGACAGCCATGGACTGGCCATACCGACACTGCAGCTTCTCTGATCCCTGAATGTTCCCTGACTGTGTGCGGCCTTTAAAGATTCTGGTGGGTAGAGATGAGCAACAACTTACCGTTTCTTTCCCTTCCACCACCGGAACCCAACATAGCACAGCAGCATGGAAATTGGCACAGTGAACAGTGTCACTACCGTGCCAATCATGCAAGACCTGCGCACGTCCTGGGGGCAGATAATTCTTGGGTTTTTCTGTGGATTCTGGGCGTCAGTGTCTGACTTGCCAAGCACTTCTGTGGGAGCAATGGGGAGCGTCAGCTCGTGCTGTGCTGCACTGCTGAGCTGGCAGCACGGTGGATGCGGGCAGGACGTTCTCCGTTTCCCCCAGAGCTGGGGCCTGCAGGCACCTTGCCGCCCCTTGGCACAGGCTGTGCCACCCAACAAAGCCCAGCAGGCCGGGAGGAGAGCCCGGGGCCAGCGCAGCTGCTTGGGCAGTGTCTGCTTGGAGGGACACGGGCCAAAGCCATCCCTGAGCAGCCACTGCCAGCCCTGGCTCTCCCTGCCCCGTGACAGCTGCCCCAGCCCCAGGGCACAGAGTCAGGCCCTGTCAGGACCCAGTGCAGCCCCTGCCCAGTCGGGAGCCAAGGCTGGCTCTGGCCCTGGGCTCGCGGCAGGGCTCCCGCTCGGGGCTGCTCCTGTGCCTTGGGCCTCTGGGCACTCAGGGCCAGCTCCAGAGCAGCTGCAGTGGGAGGGACAGTGGTGCACGGGTCCCCTTTCCCCGAGGCTGTGAACGAGCTCCAGAGGCCTCCAAGGCTCCAGAGGCTCCTCCAGCTTTGGCTGTTGCCGGGCCGGGCAAAGGCAAGCCCTGGGGGAAAGAGCTGCCGCCCCACAGCCCCGCCAAGGGCTGAGCCTAGTGGAGTAATTATCTCCTGTACCTGTGCCCATGTCTGGCATCTCATCCTTTCCTGCATCGGTGGCTGGCACAAAGCCATTGCTTCCTACAGGATATGGCCCCATCTGCATGGACTTTTGCTCCATCGCTTGAGAAAGGAAAAAGCACAGCTGGATCCAATGGAATCACTGCAGGAGGTGGCAACTTCAGGAGAAAATACTTGTCAAGTCATAGGTAAGGATCAGGAAAATAGCCAGGTTATTAGGGCTGGGCCAGGGCCCTCCCTGACTGAAAAAGCCCCTACACCTGATTTGACTGGAGATTAGGAAATTGCAGGGGATCTCAGGGCATGGATGGCCCGTGGTGCAGTTTGGGCTGCCTGTGAACTGATGCCAAATGTCTTCCTGCAGAGGCTGGGGAGAAGCTGCAGCCAGGCCAGGCTGGCAAACAGCCCTGCAGGGCGTGGAAGCAGCAGCGGGGCAGCGAGGCTGCCATGGATCCCTTCCCGCTGTGCCAGGCACGGCGTGTCCAGATGTGCAGCCAAAGCCCCCGGCTGCTGAGCCCCAGGACAAGGCTGAGGGAAATGCACCCACCACGGCGTCTCTCCAGGTCATTCAGCATCTGGTCCAGAAGTTTGGCTGCGTCCAAGGATTTCGTGTCTCCTATGTCTCGGTTCTTCCATTTAGGAGGACCTTAATGGAAAGTTCCATTTCTCCTTCAGGCACAAGTGGCAGTGAGGGCACCTGGGTGATTGGTGCCCTCCAAGGCACTCCCTCAGCTCTGCCTTCCAGTCAGGAGCAGGGCCAGGGGGACCTCGTGCCTGCAGTGGCCCCACACTGGGATGGAAGGAGCCCCTTGCAGGGCAGTCGGGGCAGAAAGGACTCCCTGGAGATGCCAGCAGCTCCAAACCCAGCCGCAGGCAGGGCCAGGGCTTGGCAGTGGCAGCAGGAGCAGCTCAGGCTCCCTGGGGCCGGCAAAGGAGCTGAGAAAGGCTCAGCCCCGGGGCACAGCCCTGGGTCCGGCCCCTTCCCTCTGTGCTCTTCTCTGTGGCTGCACAGAGCACACAGAAGGACACACTGGCATTGCACATGGGAGGAGGATGGACAGATAAATGCTCCTTCCTCCCACTGACAGCGATCCTGTGGGATCACAGAAGGGAGAAGGGCAATATTTACAGCTTCTTTAAACCCAGAGATTATGTTAAGGGTGCAGGCTCATGAATGAGCCGTTGTCACATTGACACTGATTATTTTTCAGGAAAGGAAAACAGAGAACTTGCCTGCACCATGCCCTTGAGTCTTCATACTGTCGTTCACCAGCTTTTCCATGTAAGCCATCTTTTCGTTCCAGTCTAGAAGAGAGCAAAGACCAGGACATTTCTGTGGTGTGCTGGGATCCCCCACTGCCTTTAGGAAATGGGCACTGCAAGGGGGTCATGTAAGGCTGTGGGTGCCAGTTGTGAATGCACAAGGTCAAAGCTGCACAGGGGCCTGGGGAGCTCTGGGCAGGCTCCTGGTCACTCTCCACCCTCTTTGCAGGCCCTGTGACACATCCCTGGAGAGGAAACAGGGCCAGCCCAGGGCCCTGGGGGCTCTCTCCCTCCCCCAGAGGAAACCCTCCCTGAAGGCCTGGGGAAAACCATCCCCAGCGCTTCCCGGGGAGCAGGGAGCGCTGTCCCGGGAAAGGGGAGCCAGGCTGCCGGCTCACCTGCTCGCCGCGCTTGCAGCGGAGCAGCCTGGGCAGCCCTGGCAGGCAGGGCCACGGCCAGGAGGAGCAGGAGGAAGAGGCGCAGAGCAAGGGCCATGCTGCCTTGCCCTCTGCCAGTCCCGCAGCTCTTGCTGCCACCGCTGTCCTGACACCGCTGTCCCAATGTCAGCACCACTGCTGCCACCGCCGCTGCTGCTGCCGCAACAGTTGTGCTCAAGCACTGACTGCTCGCTCCTTGTGCTGCTGTGCAACCACGGGGCTCTGGCACCTCTGTGACCTCAGAGCCTGCTGTGACCTCAGGGCCAGGGTGGAGTTGTGTGGGGAGTGGGATCTGCCTTCTTTGGCAGGGAGCTCATCCTGCCCAGCTGCCCTGTCCAAGGGCTGTGACACAGTCCCAGCCCAGCTGATCTCACAGGCTGGGCCATGAAGGGATGGAGAGCAGCCCTGCCAAGAAGGACTTGGAGGTGCTGCAAGATGAGAGGCAGAACATGAGCCAGCCATGTGCATCCAAAGGAGAGTGCCCAGCAGCTTGAAGGAGGTGATTCCACCCCTCTGCTCTGGTGAGACCCCACCTGGAGTACAGTGGAAGAGGTTTTACAGTGACCTCTGTGAGCCACTGAGAACTTTGACAAGAGGATCCATGTTTACCCCTGAAAGAATTTCCTACCAAGGTTGTTGACAAAGAAACCAAGAAAGAAAGAAGGATAAATAAGATAAATCTGCAACTGCCTAGTCCATGAAGCATTTTGCTTGTCTCTCGTGACCAGTGAGTAAAGTGTAAACCTATGAGCTTTGTAAGAATGTAGAACGAGCATGCATGCTAGAATAAAAACAGTGTTTGAAGCCTTCTGGAAATGGAGTGTGTTGCTTTGTACTGTCTCCGTCTCTACCACGACAGAGTAATGCATCCATCTCTGGGCTCCCCACACAGGAAGGCCATGGTCCTGTTGGATCTAGTCCAGAGGAGGGACAAATTGCTCTGAGGGCTGGAGCCCTTCTGCTTTGGAGACAGGCTGGGAGAGCTGGTGGCGTTCAGCCTGGAAGAGAGCAGACTCCAGGGAGACCTGATTGCTGTGTTTCAGTACCTTAAGGAGGCTTGTAAAAGAGATGGGACAGCACTTTTAGTAGAGCCTTTTGTGAGCAGACCGAGAGGGAATGCTTTCAATCTAAAAGATGGTCAATTCAGACTGGACCCCATTTTTTACACTAGGTCTGGAAGGCCTGGCACAGGTTGCCCAGAGAGGTGGACATCCATCCCTGCAGACATTCAAGCTCATGCTCTCAGCAACCTGACCTACTTAAAGGTGTCCGTGCTCACTGCAGGGTATTGGACTAGATATCCTTTAAATGTCCCTTCCAAGCCAAGCCATTCTGTGCTCCTGGGCACCATCAAAGCAGTGCTGGATTAGTGCTGGGGTGATTATGTGGCACCTGCATTTTGCTAGTCCTGTCATTTAGCAATTGGCCCTGAGAGCATTCATGGGCTGGGCAGTGAAGTCTGCAAATAACAGACATTGTGCTCCAGGAGAAACAGGGGAGGAACACTGCTTCCATATCAGATAAATTTTGCTACCCATTCCAAGTTAAGAAATAAAGGAATGCCCTGAAGATCCCTTCATGTGGGCGCATTATTGGCCGTATCAGTACTTGTGTTCTGTATATCATGTAAGTTGTTAATGCTTCTTGCCTCATTTATCACTGCATGAAACACAATTACTGCATTGCTCCTTGTCTACTTGCTTCCAAGTCAAGGCAAATTTTGGTCATGATTGAGTGGGACATATTCATCTGTTCACAAACAAACTCTTCTTTCCATTCACACAGCGGCAAGATTGCTTTGTGGATTTGCTAATCGGACTGGAATTAAGGTCTACCTCTCACTAGAATTAAAGCTGATGCATTAGGATGTAAAGTTTTGAGTAATTTGTCCTGGTGTCTGGCACTGTAGAGAGTTGTTCTGGAATTAAATGACACTTGAAGACATGTGTAGTCTACCATACTTCTGGCACACTAGAAGTGAAAAAACAGCCTTTGAAACACAATTTTATCCTTTCTTCCTCCTCGTCCCAGGAATTTCAATGTCTGAGGTCTAAGCTCTTCAGCTGCCTCACAAACATTGTTTTAATTCAGACAGGCATCCATGCCTTGAGCCACAAATCTGGCCTGTGGCTGTGAAGCTTGAAGCAATGTAGGTTTATAGCACTAAAAGTAATAATCCATTCCCAGGTTAAGCCAAGCATTTCCCAAGTAAGCCTACCTATGCTCAGGGATGTTTCAAAAAGGATCATTATAAAAGCTAGGAATGGGCAGAAAGTGTGTCATCAAAATTAAAAAGACAGCTTTCTGAGATTTTTATATTCCGATAGAAAGTGAACAATTTTGAATCTTATATGGAGCATTGACTAAGAAGTGAATGACAGGTTGTCAAAGTAATTGGGGAACAATATACCATAAATAAAAATAAGTTTACATGTAGATAATAGGTAAACCACCTTGCTAAGAAAAAAACCAGACCTGCCAATACTAAAATCACTAAGGCTGTTTCATCTGTCTAAGTACAAAAAAATTGCTGAAAAGTATCAGAGATCCTTAAGAGCATTACTATATACAGGAAATTCCAGGTATTGGGAAAAATGAAGAAAATTTTAGTATGCAATTCCCAGAGGTAACCTGGAATTTATTGGTGGATTTGTTGCCAAATTTCTGAGAGCAGACTGGAAAAGCAGAGGGGCTGGTCAGCCCATGTGTGGGCATTTAGAGCAGTGTGAGAGATGTTTCTGGGACCAACTGCAGGGAAGAAGAGCAGCAGACAATTACTGTGACAATCTCTTTGCTGGCTGTAGAGTTTGTGTCAGTCAGTTCCCTGGGGCTGGGGGAGCTGTCACGGGGCAGGGAGGGCCAGGGCTGGCAGTGGCTGCTCAGGGATGGCTTTGGCCTGTGTCCCTCCAAGCAGCCACTGCCCAAGCAGCTGCGCTGGCCCCGGGCTCTCCTCCCGGCCTGCTGGGCTTTGTTGGGTGGCACAGCCTGTGCCAAGGGGCGGCAAGGTGCCTGCAGGCCCCAGCTCTGGGGGAAACGGAGAACGTCCTGCCCGCATCCACCGTGCTGCCAGCTCAGCAGTGCAGCACAGCACGAGCTCACGCTCCCCATTGCTCCCACAGGTGCAGCCGTCCCAACCACACGTGTTCCTGATTCCCAGAAGAGGGGTGAAAAATGTTAATCACTTGTTTTTAAAATTTTTAAATTTTATTAATAATAAAATGTTTATAAAAATAGCAATATTATTAGAGTGATAAAAATTTTGGACAATGTGGATTAGGAGAATAGGAGACAATAGAAAGATAGAGCTACAGACATCTGGGTACCTATTTTCTGAGCAGCATAAGCCCGATAAAGGACAGACTTGAACGGAGGATTAACCCTTGGAAACAATAACCTGTTGCATATTCATGCATCTCATACATGATGCATAAATTCCATTCAAGCACAGGATTCTGTCTGGTCATCGTCAACTTCTCCCTCTTAGTCCTAACCGGCTTCTTGTGGGCTGAGCGAGGCAGAAGAAGTTAGTTTCTTCTGATAGGAGAGCAATAAATTCTTTTCTCTGTGAAAGATGTCGGTGTCCTGTGGCTGCTATATTTGCAAAAAGCCAATCATAAAATACACATTTCTCAGAGGACCTCAGAATGGGTTGCTGTTGGGGAACACTCTGTTTGCTTGGGATAAGGGCAAGTTTGACCTTCTGTTGTTGCTGGAAAGGATTTGGAAGCGCTCACCAGAGCCCTGACTGAGAGCTTCCCTGTTGCGGTGCATGTTTTTGATTGTAATTCGGTTCCAGTAGTCAGTTTTATCACACCCCCTTATTTGGTATTGTTATACCATATTTTATTTCCAATGAGTTGCTCGATTCCCCCCTGTATTGCTGGTTTTTCCCTAGTTGTCCATCTCCCCAAAGACCTGCCCTTTTGTTTCCTGTTCCTCCTCCCATTCAATGTCAATCCCTCCCCAAGTCTGCCCCTTTCTCTAGATACTTCCCTATCAATTAGTTATCCTTTGAAACCCTATTGGTTTGTTTAAGTTGTCCTCCTCCCCTGTAATCCCCTATTGGTTTAAACATTGTATTCCCTGCCTTGTGTTCCACCCTCACTTTCTCCCAATTGAACTGTGTCCTCCCCAGGGACCTCCCCAGTTTGGAAATCGGTGTATGGCTTTAATTCAGTGTCTTTCTGTCGCCGAGTCGGCAGGGAACAAACATACAGAAGAGCTCTCCGTGTTCCTTGTCCCTACCCCAGTGCAGTCCACCTGTGCTGTAAAGCAGCTGTGCCCTACAGCCAAACCCCAGAGCTGACAGTTTTCTGGCGGCGGCCCACTCTGGGTGTTGGTGTTGACAGCTAGTCGGGCTGAAGAAATCGGGCACTGCAGCACTTCCCGAATGAGCTCTTCTCTTGCAATAAAGAGATGGAGCTGCCAGCCCAGTGTCCGGGTGGCAGCAGCAGCAGCAAAGCCCACCCGGCAGCAGCACAGGCTGAGCTCCATGGCCAGGAGCAGCCGTGGATGGCCACGGTGTGGGCAGGCAGGAGCCAGGCAGGGGCTGCTGTGACCAGCGGCGGGGTCCCGAGGGCTGGGGGAGCCCATGCTGAGCGTCCCTGGGCTGAGGGCACATTGCCTTCTGGGGGATGATCTGGGCCTGAACCTCATGAGACACAATGTGATATTTTGGGGTCTGTGCTCAGAGGTGAAGGGGTCCCTCATGAGGCACAAAGTGATATTTTGGGGTCCCTGCTGAGGGGTTCAGGGATCCCTCATGAATCACAAAGGAGTATTGATGGCCACTCCTAAGGTGTGCAGGGATCCCTCATGAGGTGTGCAGCGGGGTTACATTTGAGGGGGTTCTTTACTCTTCTCAGCACAGCAAAGGGTCACTTGGCCGAGGTTTTGCAAAGCTGAGAGAAAGCCTCTTGCAAAGCCTTGGGCCCGGCCTGCGGGCACAGTGGGCAGGCGGAGCCCATCCCCTGGGGCCAGGCCGGGCTGCTCAGGCCGGGCCGGGCCGGGCCAGGCTCAGGCCCCGGCAGGCAAGGGCCGTGGCCCTGGGCTCTGATGAGGCTGCTGAGCTCCGCCCTGGCCCTGTGCTGCAGCCCAACACATTTACAGCCAGGGCCGTGCCCTGGCCCACAGGAGGCACCCGGGGCTGCAACTGAGGCCGCACCTTCTCCCACTCAAGGGGGCTGGCTCTGTTCCTTTGGAGGATCCAGAGCCTTGTACTTCGGCCTGATGGTGCAAAGATCCCCCCAGCATCCCTGAGCTTGCAGAAATAAAGGCTTTGTGCTCATTGTTATGTTTCCCCAATTACCCCATCATCAGAAAAACCCAACTATATTAGAGGTATTAGCAAATCTAATTGAATAGTTTAGAAAATATATAAAATTGGATACACTTGAAATATTGACAGTACACTTTGATTAAAAATAAGGGATCATTTGGTTCCAATAATAGTGCATAAGCAAAAGATAACCGTGGGGTACGGGTTGCAAGGTTCTTGGACCCTTGCCACCTCATGAACAAGCTTGCCAATTGAAGATTGTCCTCTTCTATGCCATATGCCAATGGCATCTCCTCCCATTTTCGATTCATCACACTTCTACCTCCGCCCTCATCACCACCTTTACCACGCATGCTCCACCATTCTTTTGGTGGTCGCACCCGTGTTTGGGGGTCATCTTTGGATGAAGGCTCTCCTCTTCTTCGATGTCTTTTAATTCACTTTTGGGTTACGCATGTGCACTAAGCTAGCATAATGCAAGCCAAAACGAACATAATATTATATTTAAGCTTCAAAGTAATAAATCTCTTATAGCTGGCATTTTCCTGGGACCCAACCAGATTTTCCTTTTTTTCTGTTAATTTTTAGTACCTGATATCTCTTGCTTTTTCCTGCTTTGAACATCTGCAGGAAAGTGGGGGGTCGAACCCCTCCTCTCCCTTTCTTTCTTGGCATGACACGTTTTTAACTGTGTTATTATTTCCAAATATTAATTACTGTATGAATATTGATTACTGTTTTAATTTTGTCAGCACGAATCATACTTATTTACCACAAATCCCCCATTTCTCTTCTTCATCATTGATTTGTGCTTTATTAAAAATCTGTGCCCTGATATCCTTTATATTCTTCAGAATTTGGATTTTCTCGTTGTCTCATTTCAACTTCAAACTTTTCTAGCATTTCTCTCGCTGCCTTTAGTTTTTCACACTCTTTTTCAAATTTGGTTAGCATTTCCTCGGTTATTTCAGTCTCTCCAGATCCTGCCACAGTTAATCGGTTCCTTGTTCTTTAACACAGGTCGATTTAGCTCTTACTACCATGATAGATCTTGGTTTTCCTTTCACTGCTGATTCTGGATCTAGAGGCATTGTTGTAATCTCTATCCCTTGAATCACAAGTGAATTAGCCTACTAAAACACGGAATCATACAAGGCAGAAACAAAAGTCCCAAAACTGAACATAACAACGTGAATCCTAGCTTTTTCCACCAAACACCTCCAAAGAGGTTATCTCACCAATCTGCTTTCAAGATTGAATTCTACTTTTGTACTGGCACATGGGCCACCCCTTTTATTTCCTCCGCTTGTTCGGTGATAGCTTCTCCATAATCATCAATTTCTATGCAGCACTGAGATTCATTAAATCTGCCAGAAACTCCTCCTTCTTCTGCTAACAGATAGTCTAGGGCAATCCTGTTTTGGTACACAAACGCCCGCATTTGTGAATATTGCCTAGCCAGCAATTTTAGGGCAGTGGAGTTGTGATTTGACACCACCTCCACTACTGCCTGGAGCCTTATCAATCAATTCAACAGGTAAATTGGGGTCCTGTATCCCTACAAATAGCCCTACAAATTGGTTGTGCTTGCAGAGGGATCAAACATAACCAAGGCAGAGTGAATTATAAAGTAATTATAGTGTGTACCAGGATTACAATCCGAGGTCCAGGACAATTTGTATGGGCAGCAAGTGATGGTACCTGGACAACACATCTGCCTGTAGACGGGAAAGTAAAGGAGATTACTTTAGGCCTGCCAACCTTATGTCCAATTTGGAAAAAGTCCCCATTTAATGGAAAACATGAACTTCTGCAGATAAGAGCAAGACGAGAAGTTCTAGACAATGAAAATCCAGATGACACTTGGCAAGAACCCTCTAGTGGAGTGAAATTTGGATGGGCCCTAGAGTCATTGCTTGGTCCTATAGCAAACTATAAGAGCAGAGAGATGCTGTACGAACTTACAGGTCAGGTAGGTAGACTGGCAAGAGTCACCCGGGAAGGATTTAAAGAATTAAATATACAGTTACAAGCAGACACAAAAATGACTTTACAAAATCGATTGGCCCTAGATATGTTACTCCTGAAAGAGCATGGAGTATGTGGATTTTTAAAGGGACAAGTTGATCGTTGCTGCGTTCATATCCCAAATGTAACTGCAGATGTAGAATATGACATCAGTCAGTTGAAACAAATAGATCATGAAGCACAAGAAGAGCAAAAGGATTTGGCTACAAGCTGGTTAGGAAAAAATCTTTAAAGGATTAGGGTGGAATGTGAGCTCATGGATTAAATCTATCATTGAGAGTGTGATAATCTTACTAATTGTATTCTTAGGTATTCTTAGCAATTTGGTTAGTTTACAGCATCTTAAAGGAAGAGATACAGAAGAAAACATCCTGGAAACAGAGGATAATAAAGGCACTAACACGAGATCCACGCCCACCATCTTCTGGTTCTCCAGTTTACTGTAACAGCATTCATGACAACGTTTTCATCAACCCTGGATTTGAAGAACCAAGTACGAACTGAGGAATAAAGGACTGTATCAAGTGAAAACATTTACACCTATAGTGAAGTGAAAATGCTTTCAAAGGGGGGAGAATGATAGTGGAACCCTGGAAAAATTAAAGATAGAATCTAAAATGTTAGGCATTGTGCTTTCCCAGATCAACTGCACCTGCGTAAGCAGTATGATAAATTATATAATTGTTAGATGTGATGATTGTTTAGTAATTAAATGTAATTATTATATAACCATAAGAAGAATAGTGAGAAACTATGTTGGAAATTCAGAGAGGGGCTAAATTTATGTACACAATAGAACAATATAAGTTTAATAATTAACATGAAAGTTATGTAATGATAGAGTATAAAACATGATCAATTCGGATGTATGGTCGGAGTCGGATTTGGGTTGAATATACCCCGATTCCCAGAGCTCTTAATAAAAAGCACCGCATATAATCGCTCCATGATTATGTGTTTTTGAACGCTAACTGTGGGAACCTCTCTAAGTGGGTACAATTGATTCTCCCTTGATTCCCCCTCATCTCCATCATTTTCCTCCCCTTGTCTCCCTCTGCCTCTGGTTCTGTGTGCCACCTGCTCCTCTTGAAGAGGAGGTGCATTTGGATTTACTGGGGGACTCTCAGGGGCCTGTGGCTGAGCTAGCTGGTTGGGTTGTCCATAAGGGGGTGGGAGCTGATTTAGTGGGTCCCGCGGCTCCTGCCTGTTCCTTTTAACCACCTGCCCTTTGGTTAATAAAGGATACATCGGCAACCCCCAGCTTCCTGCCTCTGAACAATAAACCTACTTCTCCCCTCAGGACTCCATAAGGCAGCATACTCACTCGCCTCCTGATTAACAGGGTTTTTCGAATTCACATAAATATTTAGAGCCTGGCAAATCCAATCCTCAAATGATCCAAACTTAGGCCAATATATCTTTCAGTATCATTTCCTATGTCCATTCAAACATGCAATATTTAATCATTTTCGTTTACTTTTTCCCCTTCAGGATTCCCATTCCATCCCAAAACTGTATCATCGCCAGTGGGCTGTCCTGAGGAATGCTCCCTTCCTGAGAACCCCCCTCAAAGTTCCCAGATACCCTAAACTCCTGCGAATTTTTCACACAATCCGCAGCCCCTGGGTCTAAGGACTTACTTTTTCCCTGACCCATCTCTGGCAGCAACAAACTCAGAGATCCCCGGTACCAGGAGAGTCTTGGTTTTCCACACTCACCTTGTGGTTCAACTTCCTCACTTACTACTCTGTCACACTGCCTTTTCAATCTACTTGTTCCACTCCTATTTCTCAATCTTTCTCAATCCATTAGCCATGTTCTCTCACCATCTAATCTCATACTAAATTGCCAGCTACCAAGCCCTCCAAGGAAATTGAACCTATTCAATCACTCTCCTTCTCATTCTCCCTACTGAGTCAATCCTTCCTGCTCAGAGACCTTCCCACAGGTGCTTGGACCAGGGACACCCTCCTTCCCCCATGGTCAAACCCTCCTGGGGTCCCCACTCGTTCACTTTTCTTTCACATCCCTCCTGGGTTCTCCACTCGTTCACTTTTCTTTCACATCCCTCCTTTACTGGCCAGTCTCCTTGCGGATATCTTGGAAACGCGGTACCGGGAGGCCTCACCCGCTTCAGGGGTGCAGGACTGCCCAGCCTCTGTCTCAGATACTCCACACACACTCACACATGCATACAGCCACCCCCCAGACCCAAAACCTGGTGATACTCACAGCCTCCTTTTCTCTTTGGGGGTCATTTTTGATGAAGGCCTCTCCTCTTCTTTGATGTCCCTAACTCACCCTTGGGTTACACATGTGCACCAAACCAGTAGAATGTAAGGCAAAACTAACATATTACCACATTTAAGCATCAAAGCAATAAATCTTTTATAGCTGGCATTTTCCTGGGACCCATCCAGATTTTCCCTTCTTTCTGTTAATTTTAATAACTGTTATCTCTTGCTTTTTCGTGTCCTTGAACATCTGCAGGAAAGAGGCGGGGGGTGGAAACCCTCCTCTCCCTTTCTTTCTTGGCATGACACGTTTTAACTGCTTTATTATTTCCCAATATCAATTACTGTATCAATATTAATTAGTGTTTAAATTTTGGCAGCAAAATTCATACCTATTTACCATAAAACCAATCCGGCTGATAGGTGAGGAAAGAGAATTCAAGTTCATTTAAAGCACTGCTCAATTGTTGGCTTTCTTTTGAGTGAATTGATGCTAAGAACTATTTTCTCACATATGGCGGCGTTTCTCTGCAAAGAGGCTTTGATGAGAAATTTCTGACCACATTTGCTTTTGCTCTTTAAGATAAGTCAAGAACATGAGTAGCTTTGTTGAGGAATGGAGAATTGTTTGTAGCTCAGGAGGAACCTTACATTTTAGCACAGGAGGAAGGTAAGGCACAGGTTTAAATGCTTTCTCCTCCTGGAGTGACACACTTTCAGAGGAGTCTGTGACGAGAAGTCCCCTCAGCCACTGCCAGGGCTGTCTGCCTCCTCTGCAGGCTCAGTATTCTGGGAGTTCCACGAGCCTCACCTGCAACTATATTTTCCTCTGAATATTTCTTGTTGTGCAGTACACAGGAAGAATGTTTGGTGCTAGATTCCCTATTTGGGCTTTGAGGTAAATCTCAGTAATGCTGGTGATTTTTATGTCCAGATGAACTTTTTATGGATAGTAAGGAAAAAGGAAGCAATACCATGGAAAATTAATTGCTGAAAATGTGAGCAGCCGAACCACACTAAAAATGAAATCAAAACTGAAATTTTTTTTTATTTTTTTTCCCTTGAAAGGTACGGCAAAACATGCAGTGCTAATAAAGTCTTTAAGAGATGCAACCAGCTCCCAGCTGTATAAAAATCAAAGAGGTAAAGGATGAGAAGGGGCATGGGAAGAATCTTCAGCCCTTCCTATTGAAGGTCCAAGAGTGTGAAAACTGACTCTGGCTGTTGCCCTTAGGTAACACATGCTCATTGTAGAGGAGGGCAGGTGGCCAAGCTGTTGGTGGCGCAAGCCCTGCGTGGCTGGCTCAGTTGCAGTCCTAGTTGGACCAGGGCGGTGGGCTCGGGAGGGGAGGAGGTGGGGGGATCTCGGGAGGCTTCCGCTTCAAGGCTGGGCTGGGGGGCCGTGGGGGAGGCACGGAGGGCTGGTGCTCTGCTTTCTTGGGCAACTGCTGCTGCCGAGGCCTCGTGTGAGAGCTGTCAAAGGCGACGGTCTCTGGGCTCTCTGGGGGCGAGGGAGAGGCACGCCTTCTCGGCCGGGATGCTGGAGCGGCGGCAGCGCGACTGTGGAGAGAGGAGTTGGCTGAGGCCCCAGCTGCCAGAGGCACACAGGGAGCCTCCTGCACAGCAGGACCCAGAGCTGGCAAGGCTCCCCAGCACGGCTGGAGCTGCTGGCACAGCTTGGCCCAGCTGCACAGCTGTCCCTCAAGGCCCCGGGGAGCAGGGCACGGCTCTGGGCAGGCTCCCTGGCCAGGAGCGGGCCCCAGAGCGCCTCTGCCTTTCAAGGGCAATTTCGTCCCTGCTCTTTCTCCTCCCCACCCTGCTTTGCCTCTGCCCTGTGCCCCTGGGGCTGCTCTTGGCCAGGCAGGCTCAGTGGGAGCCAGCACTGGCTGCAGTCCCAGCAGGCCTACCAGGACAAGGCCCAGCAATTAAGAGGCCAATGAAAGCTCTGGGCAGCAGCAGAACCCTCAGCAGAGTTCTTTGGACAGCCATGGACTGGCCATACCGACACTGCAGCTTCTCTGATCCCTGAATGTTCCCTGACTGTGTGCGGCCTTTAAAGATTCTGGTGGGTAGAGATGAGCAACAACTTACCGTTTCTTTCCCTTCCACCACCGGAACCCAACATAGCACAGCAGCATGGAAATTGGCACAGTGAACAGTGTCACTACCGTGCCAATCATGCAAGACCTGCGCACGTCCTGGGGGCAGATAATTCTTGGGTTTTTCTGTGGATTCTGGGCGTCAGTGTCTGACTTGCCAAGCACTTCTGTGGGAGCAATGGGGAGCGTCAGCTCGTGCTGTGCTGCACTGCTGAGCTGGCAGCACGGTGGATGCGGGCAGGACGTTCTCCGTTTCCCCCAGAGCTGGGGCCTGCAGGCACCTTGCCGCCCCTTGGCACAGGCTGTGCCACCCAACAAAGCCCAGCAGGCCGGGAGGAGAGCCCGGGGCCAGCGCAGCTGCTTGGGCAGTGGCTGCTTGGAGGGACACGGGCCAAAGCCATCCCTGAGCAGCCACTGCCAACCCTGGCTCTCCCTGCCCCGTGACAGCTGCCCCAGCCCCAGGGCACAGAGTCAGGCCCTGTCAGGACCCAGTGCAGCCCCTGCCCAGTCGGGAGCCAAGGCTGGCTCTGGCCCTGGGCTCGCGGCAGGGCTCCCGCTCGGGGCTGCTCCTGTGCCTTGGGCCTCTGGGCACTCAGGGCCAGCTCCAGAGCAGCTGAAGCGGGAGGGACAGTGGTGCACGGGTCCCCTTTCCCCGAGGCTGTGAACGAGCTCCAGAGGCCTCCAAGGCTCCAGAGGCTCCTCCAGCTTTGGCTGTTGCCGGGCCGGGCAAAGGCAAGCCCTGGGGGAAAGAGCTGCCGCCCCACAGCCCCGCCAAGGGCTGAGCCTAGTGGAGTAATTATCTCCTGTACCTGTGCCCATGTCTGGCATCTCATCCTTTCCTGCATCGGTGGCTGGCACAAAGCCATTGCTTCCTACAGGATATGGCCCCATCTGCATGGACTTTTGCTCCATCGCTTGAGAAAGGAAAAAGCACAGCTGGATCCAATGGAATCATTGCAGGAGGTGGCAACTTCAGGAGAAAATACTTGTCAAGTCATAGGTAAGGATCAGGAAAATAGCCAGGTTATTAGGGCTGGGCCAGGGCCCTCCCTGACTGAAAAAGCCCCTACACCTGATTTGACTGGAGATTAGGAAATTGCAGGGGATCTCAGGGCATGGATGGCCCGTGGTGCAGTTTGGGCTGCCTGTGAACTGATGCCAAATGTCTTCCTGCAGAGGCTGGGGAGAAGCTGCAGCCAGGCCAGGCTGGCAAACAGCCCTGCAGGGCGTGGAAGCAGCAGCGGGGCAGCGAGGCTGCCATGGATCCCTTCCCGCTGTGCCAGGCACGGCGTGTCCAGATGTGCAGCCAAAGCCCCCGGCTGCTGAGCCCCAGGACAAGGCTGAGGGAAATGCACCCACCACGGCGTCTCTCCAGGTCATTCAGCATCTGGTCCAGAAGTTTGGCTGCGTCCAAGGATTTCGTGTCTCCTATGTCTCGGTTCTTCCATTTAGGAGGACCTTAATGGAAAGTTCCATTTCTCCTTCAGGCACAAGTGGCAGTGAGGGCACCTGGGTGATTGGTGCCCTCCAAGGCACTCCCTCAGCTCTGCCTTCCAGTCAGGAGCAGGGCCAGGGGGACCTCGTGCCTGCAGTGGCCCCACACTGGGATGGAAGGAGCCCCTTGCAGGGCAGTCGGGGCAGAAAGGACTCCCTGGAGATGCCAGCAGCTCCAAACCCAGCCGCAGGCAGGGCCAGGGCTTGGCAGTGGCAGCAGGAGCAGCTCAGGCTCCCTGGGGCCGGCAAAGGAGCTGAGAAAGGCTCAGCCCCGGGGCACAGCCCTGGGTCCGGCCCCTTCCCTCTGTGCTCTTCTCTGTGGCTGCACAGAGCACACAGAAGGACACACTGGCATTGCACATGGGAGGAGGATGGACAGATAAATGCTCCTTCCTCCCACTGACAGCGATCCTGTGGGATCACAGAAGGGAGAAGGGCAATATTTACAGCTTCTTTAAACCCAGAGATTATGTTAAGGGTGCAGGCTCATGAATGAGCCGTTGTCACATTGACACTGATTATTTTTCAGGAAAGGAAAACAGAGAACTTGCCTGCACCATGCCCTTGAGTCTTCATACTGTCGTTCACCAGCTTTTCCATGTAAGCCATCTTTTCGTTCCAGTCTAGAAGAGAGCAAAGACCAGGACATTTCTGTGGTGTGCTGGGATCCCCCACTGCCTTTAGGAAATGGGCACTGCAAGGGGGTCATGTAATGCTGTGGGTGCCAGATGTGAATGCACAAGGTCAAAGCTGCACAGGGGCCTGGGGAGCTCTGGGCAGGCTCCTGGTCACTCTCCACCCTCTTTGCAGGCCCTGTGACACATCCCTGGAGAGGAAACAGGGCCAGCCCAGGGCCCTGGGGGCTCTCTCCCTCCCCCAGAGGAAACCCTCCCTGAAGGCCTGGGGAAAACCATCCCCAGCGCTTCCCGGGGAGCAGGGAGCGCTGTCCCGGGAAAGGGGAGCCAGGCTGCCGGCTCACCTGCTCGCCGCGCTTGCAGCGGAGCAGCCTGGGCAGCCCTGGCAGGCAGGGCCACGGCCAGGAGGAGCAGGAGGAAGAGGCGCAGAGCAAGGGCCATGCTGCCTTGCCCTCTGCCAGTCCCGCAGCTCTTGCTGCCACCGCTGTCCTGACACCGCTGTCCCAATGTCAGCACCACTGCTGCCACCGCCGCTGCTGCTGCCGCAACAGTTGTGCTCAAGCACTGACTGCTCGCTCCTTGTGCTGCTGTGCAACCACGGGGCTCTGGCACCTCTGTGACCTCAGAGCCTGCTGTGACCTCAGGGCCAGGGTGGAGTTGTGTGGGGAGTGGGATCTGCCTTCTTTGGCAGGGAGCTCATCCTGCCCAGCTGCCCTGTCCAAGGGCTGTGACACAGTCCCAGCCCAGCTGATCTCACAGGCTGGGCCATGAAGGGATGGAGAGCAGCCCTGCCAAGAAGGACTTGGAGGTGCTGCAAGATGAGAGGCAGAACATGAGCCAGCCATGTGCATCCAAAGGAGAGTGCCCAGCAGCTTGAAGGAGGTGATTCCACCCCTCTGCTCTGGTGAGACCCCACCTGGAGTACAGTGGAAGAGGTTTTACAGTGACCTCTGTGAGCCACTGAGAACTTTGACAAGAGGATCCATGTTTACCCCTGAAAGAATTTCCTACCAAGGTTGTTGACAAAGAAACCAAGAAAGAAAGAAGGATAAATAAGATAAATCTGCAACTGCCTAGTCCATGAAGCATTTTGCTTGTCTCTCGTGACCAGTGAGTAAAGTGTAAACCTATGAGCTTTGTAAGAATGTAGAACGAGCATGCATGCTAGAATAAAAACAGTGTTTGAAGCCTTCTGGAAATGGAGTGTGTTGCTTTGTACTGTCTCCGTCTCTACCACGACAGAGTAATGCATCCATCTCTGGGCTCCCCACACAGGAAGGCCATGGTCCTGTTGGATCTAGTCCAGAGGAGGGACAAATTGCTCTGAGGGCTGGAGCCCTTCTGCTTTGGAGACAGGCTGGGAGAGCTGGTGGCGTTCAGCCTGGAAGAGAGCAGACTCCAGGGAGACCTGATTGCTGTGTTTCAGTACCTTAAGGAGGCTTGTAAAAGAGATGGGACAGCACTTTTAGTAGAGCCTTTTGTGAGCAGACCGAGAGGGAATGCTTTCAATCTAAAAGATGGTCAATTCAGACTGGACCCCATTTTTTACACTAGGTCTGGAAGGCCTGGCACAGGTTGCCCAGAGAGGTGGACATCCATCCCTGCAGACATTCAAGCTCATGCTCTCAGCAACCTGACCTACTTAAAGGTGTCCGTGCTCACTGCAGGGTATTGGACTAGATATCCTTTAAATGTCCCTTCCAAGCCAAGCCATTCTGTGCTCCTGGGCACCATCAAAGCAGTGCTGGATTAGTGCTGGGGTGATTATGTGGCACCTGCATTTTGCTAGTCCTGTCATTTAGCAATTGGCCCTGAGAGCATTCATGGGCTGGGCAGTGAAGTCTGCAAATAACAGACATTGTGCTCCAGGAGAAACAGGGGAGGAACACTGCTTCCATATCAGATAAATTTTGCTACCCATTCCAAGTTAAGAAATAAAGGAATGCCCTGAAGATCCCTTCATGTGGGCGCATTATTGGCCGTATCAGTACTTGTGTTCTGTATATCATGTAAGTTGTTAATGCTTCTTGCCTCATTTATCACTGCATGAAACACAATTACTGCATTGCTCCTTGTCTACTTGCTTCCAAGTCAAGGCAAATTTTGGTCATGATTGAGTGGGACATATTCATCTGTTCACAAACAAACTCTTCTTTCCATTCACACAGCGGCAAGATTGCTTTGTGGATTTGCTAATCGGACTCGAATTAAGGTCTACCTCTCACTAGAATTAAAGCTGATGCATTAGGATGTAAAGTTTTGAGTAATTTGTCCTGGTGTCTGGCACTGTAGAGAGTTGTTCTGGAATTAAATGACACTTGAAGACATGTCTAGTCTACCATACTTCTGGCACACTAGAAGTGAAAAAACAGCCTTTGAAACACAATTTTATCCTTTCTTCCTCCTCGTCCCAGGAATTTCAATGTCTGAGGTCTAAGCTCTTCAGTTGCCTCACAAACATTGTTTTAATTCAGACAGGCATCCATGCCTTGAGCCACAAATCTGGCCTGTGGCTGTGAAGCTTGAAGCAATGTAGGTTTATAGCACTAAAAGTAATAATCCATTCCCAGGTTAAGCCAAGCATTTCCCAAGTAAGCCTACCTATGCTCAGGGATGTTTCAAAAAGGATCATTATAAAAGCTAGGAATGGGCAGAAAGTGTGTCATCAAAATTAAAAAGACAGCTTTCTGAGATTTTTATATTCCGATAGAAAGTGAACAATTTTGAATCTTATATGGAGCATTGACTAAGAAGTGAATGACAGGTTGTCAAAGTAATTGGGGAACAATATACCATAAATAAAAATAAGTTTACATGTAGATAATAGGTAAACCACCTTGCTAAGAAAAAAACCAGACCTGCCAATACTAAAATCACTAAGGCTGTTTCATCTGTCTAAGTACAAAAAAATTGCTGAAAAGTATCAGAGATCCTTAAGAGCATTACTATATACAGGAAATTCCAGGTATTGGGAAAAATGAAGAAAATTTTAGTATGCAATTCCCAGAGGTAACCTGGAATTTATTGGTGGATTTGTTGCCAAATTTCTGAGAGCAGACTGGAAAAGCAGAGGGGCTGGTCAGCCCATGTGTGGGCATTTAGAGCAGTGTGAGAGATGTTTCTGGGACCAACTGCAGGGAAGAAGAGCAGCAGACAATTACTGTGACAATCTCTTTGCTGGCTGTAGAGTTTGTGTCAGTCAGTTCCCTGGGGCTGGGGGAGCTGTCACGGGGCAGGGAGGGCCAGGGCTGGCAGTGGCTGCTCAGGGATGGCTTTGGCCCGTGTCCCTCCAAGCAGCCACTGCCCAAGCAGCTGCGCTGCCCCCGGGCTCTCCTCCCGGCCTGCTGGGCTTTGTTGGGTGGCACAGCCTGTGCCAAGGGGCGGCAAGGTGCCTGCAGGCCCCAGCTCTGGGGGAAACGGAGAACGTCCTGCCCGCATCCACCGTGCTGCCAGCTCAGCAGTGCAGCACAGCACGAGCTCACGCTCCCCATTGCTCCCACAGGTGCAGCCGTCCCAACCACACGTGTTCCTGATTCCCAGAAGAGGGGTGAAAAATGTTAATCACTTGTTTTTAAAATTTTTAAATTTTATTAATAATAAAATGTTTATAAAAATAGCAATATTATTAGAGTGATAAAAATTTTGGACAATGTGGATTAGGAGAATAGGAGACAATAGAAAGATAGAGCTACAGACATCTGGGTACCTATTTTCTGAGCAGCATAAGCCCGATAAAGGACAGACTTGAACGGAGGATTAACCCTTGGAAACAATAACCTGTTGCATATTCATGCATCTCATACATGATGCATAAATTCCATTCAAGCACAGGATTCTGTCTGGTCATCGTCAACTTCTCCCTCTTAGTCCTAACCGGCTTCTTGTGGGCTGAGCGAGGCAGAAGAAGTTAGTTTCTTCTGATAGGAGAGCAATAAATTCTTTTCTCTGTGAAAGATGTCGGTGTCCTGTGGCTGCTATATTTGCAAAAAGCCAATCATAAAATACACATTTCTCAGAGGACCTCAGAATGGGTTGCTGTTGGGGAACACTCTGTTTGCTTGGGATAAGGGCAAGTTTGACCTTCTGTTGTTGCTGGAAAGGATTTGGAAGCGCTCACCAGAGCCCTGACTGAGAGCTTCCCTGTTGCGGTGCATGTTTTTGATTGTAATTCGGTTCCAGTAGTCAGTTTTATCACACCCCCTTATTTGGTATTGTTATACCATATTTTATTTCCAATGAGTTGCTCGATTCCCCCCTGTATTGCTGGTTTTTCCCTAGTTGTCCATCTCCCCAAAGACCTGCCCTTTTGTTTCCTGTTCCTCCTCCCATTCAATGTCAATCCCTCCCCAAGTCTGCCCCTTTCTCTAGATACTTCCCTATCAATTAGTTATCCTTTGAAACCCTATTGGTTTGTTTAAGTTGTCCTCCTCCCCTGTAATCCCCTATTGGTTTAAACATTGTATTCCCTGCCTTGTGTTCCACCCTCACTTTCTCCCAATTGAACTGTGTCCTCCCCAGGGACCTCCCCAGTTTGGAAATCGGTGTATGGCTTTAATTCAGTGTCTTTCTGTCGCCGAGTCGGCAGGGAACAAACATACAGAAGAGCTCTCCGTGTTCCTTGTCCCTACCCCAGTGCAGTCCACCTGTGCTGTAAAGCAGCTGTGCCCTACAGCCAAACCCCAGAGCTGACAGTTTTCTGGCGGCGGCCCACTCTGGGTGTTGGTGTTGACAGCTAGTCGGGCTGAAGAAATCGGGCACTGCAGCACTTCCCGAATGAGCTCTTCTCTTGCAATAAAGAGATGGAGCTGCCAGCCCAGTGTCCGGGTGGCAGCAGCAGCAGCAAAGCCCACCCGGCAGCAGCACAGGCTGAGCTCCATGGCCAGGAGCAGCCGTGGATGGCCACGGTGTGGGCAGGCAGGAGCCAGGCAGGGGCTGCTGTGACCAGCGGCGGGGTCCCGAGGGCTGGGGGAGCCCATGCTGAGCGTCCCTGGGCTGAGGGCACATTGCCTTCTGGGGGATGATCTGGGCCTGAACCTCATGAGACACAATGTGATATTTTGGGGTCTGTGCTCAGAGGTGAAGGGGTCCCTCATGAGGCACAAAGTGATATTTTGGGGTCCCTGCTGAGGGGTTCAGGGATCCCTCATGAATCACAAAGGAGTATTGATGGCCACTCCTAAGGTGTGCAGGGATCCCTCATGAGGTGTGCAGCGGGGTTACATTTGAGGGGGTTCTTTACTCTTCTCAGCACAGCAAAGGGTCACTTGGCCGAGGTTTTGCAAAGCTGAGAGAAAGCCTCTTGCAAAGCCTTGGGCCCGGCCTGCGGGCACAGTGGGCAGGCGGAGCCCATCCCCTGGGGCCAGGCCGGGCTGCTCAGGCCGGGCCGGGCCGGGCCAGGCTCGGGCCCCGGCAGGCAAGGGCCGTGGCCCTGGGCTCTGATGAGGCTGCTGAGCTCCGCCCTGGCCCTGTGCTGCAGCCCAACACATTTACAGCCAGGGCCGTGCCCTGGCCCACAGGAGGCACCCGGGGCTGCAACTGAGGCCGCACCTTCTCCCACTCAAGGGGGCTGGCTCTGTTCCTTTGGAGGATCCAGAGCCTTGTACTTCGGCCTGATGGTGCAAAGATCCCCCCAGCATCCCTGAGCTTGCAGAAATAAAGGCTTTGTGCTCATTGTTATGTTTCCCCAATTACCCCATCATCAGAAAAACCCAACTATATTAGAGGTATTAGCAAATCTAATTGAATAGTTTAGAAAATATATAAAATTGGATACACTTGAAATATTGACAGTACACTTTGATTAAAAATAAGGGATCATTTGGTTCCAATAATAGTGCATAAGCAAAAGATAACCGTGGGGTACGGGTTGCAAGGTTCTTGGACCCTTGCCACCTCATGAACAAGCTTGCCAATTGAAGATTGTCCTCTTCTATGCCATATGCCAATGGCATCTCCTCCCATTTTCGATTCATCACACTTCTACCTCCGCCCTCATCACCACCTTTACCACGCATGCTCCACCATTCTTTTGGTGGTCGCACCCGTGTTTGGGGGTCATCTTTGGATGAAGGCTCTCCTCTTCTTCGATGTCTTTTAATTCACTTTTGGGTTACGCATGTGCACTAAGCTAGCATAATGCAAGCCAAAACGAACATAATATTATATTTAAGCTTCAAAGTAATAAATCTCTTATAGCTGGCATTTTCCTGGGACCCAACCAGATTTTCCTTTTTTTCTGTTAATTTTTAGTACCTGATATCTCTTGCTTTTTCCTGCTTTGAACATCTGCAGGAAAGTGGGGGGTCGAACCCCTCCTCTCCCTTTCTTTCTTGGCATGACACGTTTTTAACTGTGTTATTATTTCCAAATATTAATTACTGTATGAATATTGATTACTGTTTTAATTTTGTCAGCACGAATCATACTTATTTACCACAAATCCCCATTTCTCTTCTTCATCATTGATTTGTGCTTTATTAAAAATCTGTGCCCTGATATCCTTTATATTCTTCAGAATTTGGATTTTCTCGTTGTCTCATTTCAACTTCAAACTTTTCTAGCATTTCTCTCGCTGCCTTTAGTTTTTCACACTCTTTTTCAAATTTGGTTAGCATTTCCTCGGTTATTTCAGTCTCTCCAGATCCTGCCACAGTTAATCGGTTCCTTGTTCTTTAACACAGGTCGATTTAGCTCTTACTACCATGATAGATCTTGGTTTTCCTTTCACTGCTGATTCTGGATCTAGAGGCATTGTTGTAATCTGCATCCCTTGAATCACAAGTGAATTAGCCTACTAAAACACGGAATCATACAAGGCAGAAACAAAAGTCCCAAAACTGAACATAACAACGTGAATCCTAGCTTTTTCCACCAAACACCTCCAAAGAGGTTATCTCACCAATCTGCTTTCAAGATTGAATTCTACTTTTGTACTGGCACATGGGCCACCCCTTTTATTTCCTCCGCTTGTTCGGTGATAGCTTCTCCATAATCATCAATTTCTATGCAGCACTCAGATTCATTAAATCTGCCAGAAACTCCTCCTTCTTCTGCTAACAGATAGTCTAGGGCAATCCTGTTTTGGTACACAAACGCCCGCATTTGTGAATATTGCCTAGCCAGCAATTTTAGGGCAGTGGAGTTGTGATTTGACACCACCTCCACTACTGCCTGGAGCCTTATCAATCAATTCAACAGGTAAATTGGGGTCCTGTATCCCTACAAATAGCCCTACAAATTGGTTGTGCTTGCAGAGGGATCAAACATAACCAAGGCAGAGTGAATTATAAAGTAATTATAGTGTGTACCAGGATTACAATCCGAGGTCCAGGACAATTTGTATGGGCAGCAAGTGATGGTACCTGGACAACACATCTGCCTGTAGACGGGAAAGTAAAGGAGATTACTTTAGGCCTGCCAACCTTATGTCCAATTTGGAAAAAGTCCCCATTTAATGGAAAACATGAACTTCTGCAGATAAGAGCAAGACGAGAAGTTCTAGACAATGAAAATCCAGATGACACTTGGCAAGAACCCTCTAGTGGAGTGAAATTTGGATGGGCCCTAGAGTCATTGCTTGGTCCTATAGCAAACTATAAGAGCAGAGAGATGCTGTACGAACTTACAGGTCAGGTAGGTAGACTGGCAAGAGTCACCCGGGAAGGATTTAAAGAATTAAATATACAGTTACAAGCAGACACAAAAATGACTTTACAAAATCGATTGGCCCTAGATATGTTACTCCTGAAAGAGCATGGAGTATGTGGATTTTTAAAGGGACAAGTTGATCGTTGCTGCGTTCATATCCCAAATGTAACTGCAGATATAGAATATGACATCAGTCAGTTGAAACAAATAGATCATGAAGCACAAGAAGAGCAAAAGGATTTGGCTACAAGCTGGTTAGGAAAAAATCTTTAAAGGATTAGGGTGGAATGTGAGCTCATGGATTAAATCTATCATTGAGAGTGTGATAATCTTACTAATTGTATTCTTAGGTATTCTTAGCAATTTGGTTAGTTTACAGCATCTTAAAGGAAGAGATACAGAAGAAAACATCCTGGAAACAGAGGATAATAAAGGCACTAACACGAGATCCACGCCCACCATCTTCTGGTTCTCCAGTTTACTGTAACAGCATTCATGACAACGTTTTCATCAACCCTGGATTTGAAGAACCAAGTACGAACTGAGGAATAAAGGACTGTATCAAGTGAAAACATTTACACCTATAGTGAAGTGAAAATGCTTTCAAAGGGGGGAGAATGATAGTGGAACCCTGGAAAAATTAAAGATAGAATCTAAAATGTTAGGCATTGTGCTTTCCCAGATCAACTGCACCTGCGTAAGCAGTATGATAAATTATATAATTGTTAGATGTGATGATTGTTTAGTAATTAAATGTAATTATTATATAACCATAAGAAGAATAGTGAGAAACTATGTTGGAAATTCAGAGAGGGGCTAAATTTATGTACACAATAGAACAATATAAGTTTAATAATTAACATGAAAGTTATGTAATGATAGAGTATAAAACATGATCAATTCGGATGTATGGTCGGAGTCGGATTTGGGTTGAATATACCCCGATTCCCAGAGCTCTTAATAAAAAGCACCGCATATAATCGCTCCATGATTATGTGTTTTTGAACGCTAACAGTGGGAACCTCTCTAAGTGGGTACAATTGATTCTCCCTTGATTCCCCCTCATCTCCATCATTTTCCTCCCCTTGTCTCCCTCTGCCTCTGGTTCTGTGTGCCACCTGCTCCTCTTGAAGAGGAGGTGCATTTGGATTTACTGGGGGACTCTCAGGGGCCTGTGGCTGAGCTAGCTGGTTGGGTTGTCCATAAGGGGGTGGGAGCTGATTTAGTGGGTCCCGCGGCTCCTGCCTGTTCCTTTTAACCACCTGCCCTTTGGTTAATAAAGGATACATCGGCAACCCCCAGCTTCCTGCCTCTGAACAATAAACCTACTTCTCCCCTCAGGACTCCATAAGGCAGCATACTCACTCGCCTCCTGATTAACAGGGTTTTTCGAATTCACATAAATATTTAGAGCCTGGCAAATCCAATCCTCAAATGATCCAAACTTAGGCCAATATATCTTTCAGTATCATTTCCTATGTCCATTCAAACATGCAATATTTAATCATTTTCGTTTACTTTTTCCCCTTCAGGATTCCCATTCCATCCCAAAACTGTATCATCGCCAGTGGGCTGTCCTGAGGAATGCTCCCTTCCTGAGAACTCCCCTCAAAGTTCCCAGATACCCTAAACTCCTGCGAATTTTTCACACAATCCGCAGCCCCTGGGTCTAAGGACTTACTTTTTCCCTGACCCATCTCTGGCAGCAACAAACTCAGAGATCCCCGGTACCAGGAGAGTCTTGGTTTTCCACACTCACCTTGTGGTTCAACTTCCTCACTTACTACTCTGTCACACTGCCTTTTCAATCTACTTGTTCCACTCCTATTTCTCAATCTTTCTCAATCCATTAGCCATGTTCTCTCACCATCTAATCTCATACTAAATTGCCAGCTACCAAGCCCTCCAAGGAAATTGAACCTATTCAATCACTCTCCTTCTCATTCTCCCTACTGAGTCAATCCTTCCTGCTCAGAGACCTTCCCACAGGTGCTTGGACCAGGGACACCCTCCTTCCCCCATGGTCAAACCCTCCTGGGGTCCCCACTCGTTCACTTTTCTTTCACATCCCTCCTGGGTTCTCCACTCGTTCACTTTTCTTTCACATCCCTCCTTTACTGGCCAGTCTCCTTGCGGATATCTTGGAAACGCGGTACCGGGAGGCCTCACCCGCTTCAGGGGTGCAGGACTGCCCAGCCTCTGTCTCAGATACTCCACACACACTCACACATGCATACAGCCACCCCCCAGACCCAAAACCTGGTGATACTCACAGCCTCCTTTTCTCTTTGGGGGTCATTTTTGATGAAGGCCTCTCCTCTTCTTCGATGTCCCTAACTCACCCTTGGGTTACACATGTGCACCCAGCCAGTAGAATGTAAGGCAAAACTAACATATTACCACATTTAAGCATCAAAGCAATAAATCTTTTATAGCTGGCATTTTCCTGGGACCCATCCAGATTTTCCCTTCTTTCTGTTAATTTTAATAACTGTTATCTCTTGCTTTTTCGTGTCCTTGAACATCTGCAGGAAAGAGGCGGGGGGTGGAAACCCTCCTCTCCCTTTCTTTCTTGGCATGACACGTTTTAACTGCTTTATTATTTCCCAATATCAATTACTGTATCAATATTAATTAGTGTTTAAATTTTGGCAGCAAAATTCATACCTATTTACCATAAAACCAATCCGGCTGATAGGTGAGGAAAGAGAATTCAAGTTCATTTAAAGCACTGCTCAATTGTTGGCTTTCTTTTGAGTGAATTGATGCTAAGAACTATTTTCTCACATATGGCGGCGTTTCTCTGCAAAGAGGCTTTGATGAGAAATTTCTGACCACATTTGCTATTGCTCTTTAAGATAAGTCAAGAACATGAGTAGCTTTGTTGAGGAATGGAGAATTGTTTGTAGCTCAGGAGGAGCCTTACATTTTAGCACAGGAGGAAGGTAAAGCACAGGTTTAAATGCTTTCTCCTCCTGGAGTGACACACTTTCAGAGGAGTCTGTGACGAGAAGTCCCCTCAGCCACTGCCAGGGCTGTCTGCCTCCTCTGCAGGCTCAGTATTCTGGGAGTTCCACGAGCCTCACCTGCAACTATATTTTCCTCTGAATATTTCTTGTTGTGCAGTACACAGGAAGAATGTTTGGTGCTAGATTCCCTATTTGGGCTTTGAGGTAAATCTCAGTAATGCTGGTGATTTTTATGTCCAGATGAACTTTTTATGGATAGTAAGGAAAAAGGAAGCAATACCATGGAAAATTAATTGCTGAAAATGTGAGCAGCCGAACCACACTAAAAATGAAATCAAAACTGAAATTTTTTTTTATTTTTTTTCCCTTGAAAGGTACGGCAAAACATGCAGTGCTAATAAAGTCTTTAAGAGATGCAACCAGCTCCCAGCTGTATAAAAATCAAAGAGGTAAAGGATGAGAAGGGGCATGGGAAGAATCTTCAGCCCTTCCTATTGAAGGTCCAAGAGTGTGAAAACTGACTCTGGCTGTTGCCCTTAGGTAACACATGCTCATTGTAGAGGAGGGCAGGTGGCCAAGCTGTTGGTGGCGCAAGCCCTGCGTGGCTGGCTCAGTTGCAGTCCTAGTTGGACCAGGGCGGTGGGCTCGGGAGGGGAGGAGGTGGGGGGATCTCGGGAGGCTTCCGCTTCAAGGCTGGGCTGGGGGGCCGTGGGGGAGGCACGGAGGGCTGGTGCTCTGCTTTCTTGGGCAACTGCTGCTGCCGAGGCCTCGTGTGAGAGCTGTCAAAGGCGACGGTCTCTGGGCTCTCTGGGGGCGAGGGAGAGGCACGCCTTCTCGGCCGGGATGCTGGAGCGGCGGCAGCGCGACTGTGGAGAGAGGAGTTGGCTGAGGCCCCAGCTGCCAGAGGCACACAGGGAGCCTCCTGCACAGCAGGACCCAGAGCTGGCAAGGCTCCCCAGCACGGCTGGAGCTGCTGGCACAGCTTGGCCCAGCTGCACAGCTGTCCCTCAAGGCCCCGGGGAGCAGGGCACGGCTCTGGGCAGGCTCCCTGGCCAGGAGCGGGCCCCAGAGCGCCTCTGCCTTTCAAGGGCAATTTCGTCCCTGCTCTTTCTCCTCCCCACCCTGCTTTGCCTCTGCCCTGTGCCCCTGGGGCTGCTCTTGGCCAGGCAGGCTCAGTGGGAGCCAGCACTGGCTGCAGTCCCAGCAGGCCTACCAGGACAAGGCCCAGCAATTAAGAGGCCAATGAAAGCTCTGGGCAGCAGCAGAACCCTCAGCAGAGTTCTTTGGACAGCCATGGACTGGCCATACCGACACTGCAGCTTCTCTGATCCCTGAATGTTCCCTGACTGTGTGCGGCCTTTAAAGATTCTGGTGGGTAGAGATGAGCAACAACTTACCGTTTCTTTCCCTTCCACCACCGGAACCCAACATAGCACAGCAGCATGGAAATTGGCACAGTGAACAGTGTCACTACCGTGCCAATCATGCAAGACCTGCGCACGTCCTGGGGGCAGATAATTCTTGGGTTTTTCCGTGGATTCTGGGCGTCAGTGTCTGACTTGCCAAGCACTTCTGTGGGAGCAATGGGGAGCGTCAGCTCGTGCTGTGCTGCACTGCTGAGCTGGCAGCACGGTGGATGCGGGCAGGACGTTCTCCGTTTCCCCCAGAGCTGGGGCCTGCAGGCACCTTGCCGCCCCTTGGCACAGGCTGTGCCACCCAACAAAGCCCAGCAGGCCGGGAGGAGAGCCCGGGGCCAGCGCAGCTGCTTGGGCAGTGGCTGCTTGGAGGGACACGGGCCAAAGCCATCCCTGAGCAGCCACTGCCAGCCCTGGCTCTCCCTGCCCCGTGACAGCTGCCCCAGCCCCAGGGCACAGAGTCAGGCCCTGTCAGGACCCAGTGCAGCCCCTGCCCAGTCGGGAGCCAAGGCTGGCTCTGGCCCTGGGCTCGCGGCAGGGCTCCCGCTCGGGGCTGCTCCTGTGCCTTGGGCCTCTGGGCACTCAGGGCCAGCTCCGGAGCAGCTGCAGCGGGAGGGACAGTGGTGCACGGGTCCCCTTTCCCCGAGGCTGTGAACGAGCTCCAGAGGCCTCCAAGGCTCCAGAGGCTCCTCCAGCTTTGGCTGTTGCCGGGCCGGGCAAAGGCAAGCCCTGGGGGAAAGAGCTGCCGCCCCACAGCCCCGCCAAGGGCTGAGCCTAGTGGAGTAATTATCTCCTGTACCTGTGCCCATGTCTGGCATCTCATCCTTTCCTGCATCGGTGGCTGGCACAAAGCCATTGCTTCCTACAGGATATGGCCCCATCTGCATGGACTTTTGCTCCATCGCTTGAGAAAGGAAAAAGCACAGCTGGATCCAATGGAATCATTGCAGGAGGTGGCAACTTCAGGAGAAAATACTTGTCAAGTCATAGGTAAGGATCAGGAAAATAGCCAGGTTATTAGGGCTGGGCCAGGGCCCTCCCTGACTGAAAAAGCCCCTACACCTGATTTGACTGGAGATTAGGAAATTGCAGGGGATCTCAGGGCATGGATGGCCCGTGGTGCAGTTTGGGCTGCCTGTGAACTGATGCCAAATGTCTTCCTGCAGAGGCTGGGGAGAAGCTGCAGCCAGGCCAGGCTGGCAAACAGCCCTGCAGGGCGTGGAAGCAGCAGCGGGGCAGCGAGGCTGCCATGGATCCCTTCCCGCTGTGCCAGGCACGGCGTGTCCAGATGTGCAGCCAAAGCCCCCGGCTGCTGAGCCCCAGGACAAGGCTGAGGGAAATGCACCCACCACGGCGTCTCTCCAGGTCATTCAGCATCTGGTCCAGAAGTTTGGCTGCGTCCAAGGATTTCGTGTCTCCTATGTCTCGGTTCTTCCATTTAGGAGGACCTTAATGGAAAGTTCCATTTCTCCTTCAGGCACAAGTGGCAGTGAGGGCACCTGGGTGATTGGTGCCCTCCAAGGCACTCCCTCAGCTCTGCCTTCCAGTCAGGAGCAGGGCCAGGGGGACCTCGTGCCTGCAGTGGCCCCACACTGGGATGGAAGGAGCCCCTTGCAGGGCAGTCGGGGCAGAAAGGACTCCCTGGAGATGCCAGCAGCTCCAAACCCAGCCGCAGGCAGGGCCAGGGCTTGGCAGTGGCAGCAGGAGCAGCTCAGGCTCCCTGGGGCCGGCAAAGGAGCTGAGAAAGGCTCAGCCCCGGGGCACAGCCCTGGGTCCGGCCCCTTCCCTCTGTGCTCTTCTCTGTGGCTGCACAGAGCACACAGAAGGACACACTGGCATTGCACATGGGAGGAGGATGGACAGATAAATGCTCCTTCCTCCCACTGACAGCGATCCTGTGGGATCACAGAAGGGAGAAGGGCAATATTTACAGCTTCTTTAAACCCAGAGATTATGTTAAGGGTGCAGGCTCATGAATGAGCCGTTGTCACATTGACACTGATTATTTTTCAGGAAAGGAAAACAGAGAACTTGCCTGCACCATGCCCTTGAGTCTTCATACTGTCGTTCACCAGCTTTTCCATGTAAGCCATCTTTTCGTTCCAGTCTAGAAGAGAGCAAAGACCAGGACATTTCTGTGGTGTGCTGGGATCCCCCACTGCCTTTAGGAAATGGGCACTGCAAGGGGGTCATGTAAGGCTGTGGGTGCCAGTTGTGAATGCACAAGGTCAAAGCTGCACAGGGGCCTGGGGAGCTCTGGGCAGGCTCCTGGTCACTCTCCACCCTCTTTGCAGGCCCTGTGACACATCCCTGGAGAGGAAACAGGGCCAGCCCAGGGCCCTGGGGGCTCTCTCCCTCCCCCAGAGGAAACCCTCCCTGAAGGCCTGGGGAAAACCATCCCCAGCGCTTCCCGGGGAGCAGGGAGCGCTGTCCCGGGAAAGGGGAGCCAGGCTGCCGGCTCACCTGCTCGCCGCGCTTGCAGCGGAGCAGCCTGGGCAGCCCTGGCAGGCAGGGCCACGGCCAGGAGGAGCAGGAGGAAGAGGCGCAGAGCAAGGGCCATGCTGCCTTGCCCTCTGCCAGTCCCGCAGCTCTTGCTGCCACCGCTGTCCTGACACCGCTGTCCCAATGTCAGCACCACTGCTGCCACCGCCGCTGCTGCTGCCGCAACAGTTGTGCTCAAGCACTGACTGCTCGCTCCTTGTGCTGCTGTGCAACCACGGGGCTCTGGCACCTCTGTGACCTCAGAGCCTGCTGTGACCTCAGGGCCAGGGTGGAGTTGTGTGGGGAGTGGGATCTGCCTTCTTTGGCAGGGAGCTCGTCCTGCCCAGCTGCCCTGTCCAAGGGCTGTGACACAGTCCCAGCCCAGCTGATCTCACAGGCTGGGCCATGAAGGGATGGAGAGCAGCCCTGCCAAGAAGGACTTGGAGGTGCTGCAAGATGAGAGGCAGAACATGAGCCAGCCATGTGCATCCAAAGGAGAGTGCCCAGCAGCTTGAAGGAGGTGATTCCACCCCTCTGCTCTGGTGAGACCCCACCTGGAGTACAGTGGAAGAGGTTTTACAGTGACCTCTGTGAGCCACTGAGAACTTTGACAAGAGGATCCATGTTTACCCCTGAAAGAATTTCCTACCAAGGTTGTTGACAAAGAAACCAAGAAAGAAAGAAGGATAAATAAGATAAATCTGCAACTGCCTAGTCCATGAAGCATTTTGCTTGTCTCTCGTGACCAGTGAGTAAAGTGTAAACCTATGAGCTTTGTAAGAATGTAGAACGAGCATGCATGCTAGAATAAAAACAGTGTTTGAAGCCTTCTGGAAATGGAGTGTGTTGCTTTGTACTGTCTCCGTCTCTACCACGACAGAGTAATGCATCCATCTCTGGGCTCCCCACACAGGAAGGCCATGGTCCTGTTGGATCTAGTCCAGAGGAGGGACAAAATGCTCTGAGGACTGGAGCCCTTCTGCTTTGGAGACAGGCTGGGAGAGCTGGTGGCGTTCAGCCTGGAAGAGAGCAGACTCCAGGGAGACCTGATTGCTGTGTTTCAGTACCTTAAGGAGGCTTGTAAAAGAGATGGGACAGCACTTTTAGTAGAGCCTTTTGTGAGCAGACCGAGAGGGAATGCTTTCAATCTAAAAGATGGTCAATTCAGACTGGACCCCATTTTTTACACTAGGTCTGGAAGGCCTGGCACAGGTTGCCCAGAGAGGTGGACATCCATCCCTGCAGACATTCAAGCTCATGCTCTCAGCAACCTGACCTACTTAAAGGTGTCCGTGCTCACTGCAGGGTATTGGACTAGATATCCTTTAAATGTCCCTTCCAAGCCAAGCCATTCTGTGCTCCTGGACACCATCAAAGCAGTGCTGGATTAGTGCTGGGGTGATTATGTGGCACCTGCATTTTGCTAGTCCTGTCATTTAGCAATTGGCCCTGAGAGCATTCATGGGCTGGGCAGTGAAGTCTGCAAATAACAGACATTGTGCTCCAGGAGAAACAGGGGAGGAACACTGCTTCCATATCAGATAAATTTTGCTACCCATTCCAAGTTAAGAAATAAAGGAATGCCCTGAAGATCCCTTCATGTGGGCGCATTATTGGCCGTATCAGTACTTGTGTTCTGTATATCATGTAAGTTGTTAATGCTTCTTGCCTCATTTATCACTGCATGAAACACAATTACTGCATTGCTCCTTGTCTACTTGCTTCCAAGTCAAGGCAAATTTTGGTCATGATTGAGTGGGACATATTCATCTGTTCACAAACAAACTCTTCTTTCCATTCACACAGCGGCAAGATTGCTTTGTGGATTTGCTAATCGGACTGGAATTAAGGTCTACCTCTCACTAGAATTAAAGCTGATGCATTAGGATGTAAAGTTTTGAGTAATTTGTCCTGGTGTCTGGCACTGTAGAGAGTTGTTCTGGAATTAAATGACACTTGAAGACATGTGTAGTCTACCATACTTCTGGCACACTAGAAGTGAAAAAACAGCCTTTGAAACACAATTTTATCCTTTCTTCCTCCTCGTCCCAGGAATTTCAATGTCTGAGGTCTAAGCTCTTCAGTTGCCTCACAAACATTGTTTTAATTCAGACAGGCATCCATGCCTTGAGCCACAAATCTGGCCTGTGGCTGTGAAGCTTGAAGCAATGTAGGTTTATAGCACTAAAAGTAATAATCCATTCCCAGGTTAAGCCAAGCATTTCCCAAGTAAGCCTACCTATGCTCAGGGATGTTTCAAAAAGGATCATTATAAAAGCTAGGAATGGGCAGAAAGTGTGTCATCAAAATTAAAAAGACAGCTTTCTGAGATTTTTATATTCCGATAGAAAGTGAACAATTTTGAATCTTGTATGGAGCATTGACTAAGAAGTGAATGACAGGTTGTCAAAGTAATTGGGGAACAATATACCATAAATAAAAATAAGTTTACATGTAGATAATAGGTAAACCACCTTGCTAAGAAAAAAACCAGACCTGCCAATACTAAAATCACTAAGGCTGTTTCATCTGTCTAAGTACAAAAAAATTGCTGAAAAGTATCAGAGATCCTTAAGAGCATTACTATATACAGGAAATTCCAGGTATTGGGAAAAATGAAGAAAATTTTAGTATGCAATTCCCAGAGGTAACCTGGAATTTATTGGTGGATTTGTTGCCAAATTTCTGAGAGCAGACTGGAAAAGCAGAGGGGCTGGTCAGCCCATGTGTGGGCATTTAGAGCAGTGTGAGAGATGTTTCTGGGACCAACTGCAGGGAAGAAGAGCAGCAGACAATTACTGTGACAATCTCTTTGCTGGCTGTAGAGTTTGTGTCAGTCAGTTCCCTGGGGCTGGGGGAGCTGTCACGGGGCAGGGAGGGCCAGGGCTGGCAGTGGCTGCTCAGGGATGGCTTTGGCCCGTGTCCCTCCAAGCAGCCACTGCCCAAGCAGCTGCGCTGGCCCCGGGCTCTCCTCCCGGCCTGCTGGGCTTTGTTGGGTGGCACAGCCTGTGCCAAGGGGCGGCAAGGTGCCTGCAGGCCCCAGCTCTGGGGGAAACGGAGAACGTCCTGCCCGCATCCACCGTGCTGCCAGCTCAGCAGTGCAGCACAGCACGAGCTCACGCTCCCCATTGCTCCCACAGGTGCAGCCGTCCCAACCACACGTGTTCCTGATTCCCAGAAGAGGGGTGAAAAATGTTAATCACTTGTTTTTAAAATTTTTAAATTTTATTAATAATAAAATGTTTATAAAAATAGCAATATTATTAGAGTGATAAAAATTTTGGACAATGTGGATTAGGAGAATAGGAGACAATAGAAAGATAGAGCTACAGACATCTGGGTACCTATTTTCTGAGCAGCATAAGCCCGATAAAGGACAGACTTGAACGGAGGATTAACCCTTGGAAACAATAACCTGTTGCATATTCATGCATCTCATACATGATGCATAAATTCCATTCAAGCACAGGATTCTGTCTGGTCATCGTCAACTTCTCCCTCTTAGTCCTAACCGGCTTCTTGTGGGCTGAGCGAGGCAGAAGAAGTTAGTTTCTTCTGATAGGAGAGCAATAAATTCTTTTCTCTGTGAAAGATGTCGGTGTCCTGTGGCTGCTATATTTGCAAAAAGCCAATCATAAAATACACATTTCTCAGAGGACCTCAGAATGGGTTGCTGTTGGGGAACACTCTGTTTGCTTGGGATAAGGGCAAGTTTGACCTTCTGTTGTTGCTGGAAAGGATTTGGAAGCGCTCACCAGAGCCCTGACTGAGAGCTTCCCTGTTGCGGTGCATGTTTTTGATTGTAATTCGGTTCCAGTAGTCAGTTTTATCACACCCCCTTATTTGGTATTGTTATACCATATTTTATTTCCAATGAGTTGCTCGATTCCCCCCTGTATTGCTGGTTTTTCCCTAGTTGTCCATCTCCCCAAAGACCTGCCCTTTTGTTTCCTGTTCCTCCTCCCATTCAATGTCAATCCCTCCCCAAGTCTGCCCCTTTCTCTAGATACTTCCCTATCAATTAGTTATCCTTTGAAACCCTATTGGTTTGTTTAAGTTGTCCTCCTCCCCTGTAATCCCCTATTGGTTTAAACATTGTATTCCCTGCCTTGTGTTCCACCCTCACTTTCTCCCAATTGAACTGTGTCCTCCCCAGGGACCTCCCCAGTTTGGAAATCGGTGTATGGCTTTAATTCAGTGTCTTTCTGTCGCCGAGTCGGCAGGGAACAAACATACAGAAGAGCTCTCCGTGTTCCTTGTCCCTACCCCAGTGCAGTCCACCTGTGCTGTAAAGCAGCTGTGCCCTACAGCCAAACCCCAGAGCTGACAGTTTTCTGGCGGCGGCCCACTCTGGTGTTGGTGTTGACAGCTAGTCGGGCTGAAGAAATCGGGCACTGCAGCACTTCCCGAATGAGCTCTTCTCTTGCAATAAAGAGATGGAGCTGCCAGCCCAGTGTCCGGGTGGCAGCAGCAGCAGCAAAGCCCACCCGGCAGCAGCACAGGCTGAGCTCCATGGCCAGGAGCAGCCGTGGATGGCCACGGTGTGGGCAGGCAGGAGCCAGGCAGGGGCTGCTGTGACCAGCGGCAGGGTCCCGAGGGCTGGGGGAGCCCATGCTGAGCGTCCCTGGGCTGAGGGCACATTGCCTTCTGGGGGATGATCTGGGCCTGAACCTCATGAGACACAATGTGATATTTTGGGGTCTGTGCTCAGAGGTGAAGGGGTCCCTCATGAGGCACAAAGTGATATTTTGGGGTCCCTGCTGAGGGGTTCAGGGATCCCTCATGAATCACAAAGGAGTATTGATGGCCACTCCTAAGGTGTGCAGGGATCCCTCATGAGGTGTGCAGCGGGGTTACATTTGAGGGGGTTCTTTACTCTTCTCAGCACAGCAAAGGGTCACTTGGCCGAGGTTTTGCAAAGCTGAGAGAAAGCCTCTTGCAAAGCCTTGGGCCCGGCCTGCGGGCACAGTGGGCAGGCGGAGCCCATCCCCTGGGGCCAGGCCGGGCTGCTCAGGCCGGGCCGGGCCGGGCCAGGCTCGGGCCCCGGCAGGCAAGGGCTGTGGCCCTGGGCTCTGATGAGGCTGCTGAGCTCCGCCCTGGCCCTGTGCTGCAGCCCAACACATTTACAGCCAGGGCCGTGCCCTGGCCCACAGGAGGCACCCGGGGCTGCAACTGAGGCCGCACCTTCTCCCACTCAAGGGGGCTGGCTCTGTTCCTTTGGAGGATCCAGAGCCTTGTACTTCGGCCTGATGGTGCAAAGATCCCCCCAGCATCCCTGAGCTTGCAGAAATAAAGGCTTTGTGCTCATTGTTATGTTTCCCCAATTACCCCATCATCAGAAAAACCCAACTATATTAGAGGTATTAGCAAATCTAATTGAATAGTTTAGAAAATATATAAAATTGGATACACTTGAAATATTGACAGTACACTTTGATTAAAAATAAGGGATCATTTGGTTCCAATAATAGTGCATAAGCAAAAGATAACCGTGGGGTACGGGTTGCAAGGTTCTTGGACCCTTGCCACCTCATGAACAAGCTTGCCAATTGAAGATTGTCCTCTTCTATGCCATATGCCAATGGCATCTCCTCCCATTTTCGATTCATCACACTTCTACCTCCGCCCTCATCACCACCTTTACCACGCATGCTCCACCATTCTTTTGGTGGTCGCACCCGTGTTTGGGGGTCATCTTTGGATGAAGGCTCTCCTCTTCTTCGATGTCTTTTAATTCACTTTTGGGTTACGCATGTGCACTAAGCTAGCATAATGCAAGCCAAAACGAACATAATATTATATTTAAGCTTCAAAGTAATAAATCTCTTATAGCTGGCATTTTCCTGGGACCCAACCAGATTTTCCTTTTTTTCTGTTAATTTTTAGTACCTGATATCTCTTGCTTTTTCCTGCTTTGAACATCTGCAGGAAAGTGGGGGGTCGAACCCCTCCTCTCCCTTTCTTTCTTGGCATGACACGTTTTTAACTGTGTTATTATTTCCAAATATTAATTACTGTATGAATATTGATTACTGTTTTAATTTTGTCAGCACGAATCATACTTATTTACCACAAATCCCCCATTTCTCTTCTTCATCATTGATTTGTGCTTTATTAAAAATCTGTGCCCTGATATCCTTTATATTCTTCAGAATTTGGATTTTCTCGTTGTCTCATTTCAACTTCAAACTTTTCTAGCATTTCTCTCGCTGCCTTTAGTTTTTCACACTCTTTTTCAAATTTGGTTAGCATTTCCTCGGTTATTTCAGTCTCTCCAGATCCTGCCACAGTTAATCGGTTCCTTGTTCTTTAACACAGGTCGATTTAGCTCTTACTACCATGATAGATCTTGGTTTTCCTTTCACTGCTGATTCTGGATCTAGAGGCATTGTTGTAATCTGCATCCCTTGAATCACAAGTGAATTAGCCTACTAAAACACGGAATCATACAAGGCAGAAACAAAAGTCCCAAAACTGAACATAACAACGTGAATCCTAGCTTTTTCCACCAAACACCTCCAAAGAGGTTATCTCACCAATCTGCTTTCAAGATTGAATTCTACTTTTGTACTGGCACATGGGCCACCCCTTTTATTTCCTCCGCTTGTTCGGTGATAGCTTCTCCATAATCATCAATTTCTATGCAGCACTGAGATTCATTAAATCTGCCAGAAACTCCTCCTTCTTCTGCTAACAGATAGTCTAGGGCAATCCTGTTTTGGTACACAAACGCCCGCATTTGTGAATATTGCCTAGCCAGCAATTTTAGGGCACCGGAGTTGTGATTTGACACCACCTCCACTACTGCCTGGAGCCTTATCAATCAATTCAACAGGTAAATTGGGGTCCTGTATCCCTACAAATAGCCCTACAAATTGGTTGTGCTTGCAGAGGGATCAAACATAACCAAGGCAGAGTGAATTATAAAGTAATTATAGTGTGTACCAGGATTACAATCCGAGGTCCAGGACAATTTGTATGGGCAGCAAGTGATGGTACCTGGACAACACATCTGCCTGTAGACGGGAAAGTAAAGGAGATTACTTTAGGCCTGCCAACCTTATGTCCAATTTGGAAAAAGTCCCCATTTAATGGAAAACATGAACTTCTGCAGATAAGAGCAAGACGAGAAGTTCTAGACAATGAAAATCCAGATGACACTTGGCAAGAACCCTCTAGTGGAGTGAAATTTGGATGGGCCCTAGAGTCATTGCTTGGTCCTATAGCAAACTATAAGAGCAGAGAGATGCTGTACGAACTTACAGGTCAGGTAGGTAGACTGGCAAGAGTCACCCGGGAAGGATTTAAAGAATTAAATATACAGTTACAAGCAGACACAAAAATGACTTTACAAAATCGATTGGCCCTAGATATGTTACTCCTGAAAGAGCATGGAGTATGTGGATTTTTAAAGGGACAAGTTGATCGTTGCTGCGTTCATATCCCAAATGTAACTGCAGATGTAGAATATGACATCAGTCAGTTGAAACAAATAGATCATGAAGCACAAGAAGAGCAAAAGGATTTGGCTACAAGCTGGTTAGGAAAAAATCTTTAAAGGATTAGGGTGGAATGTGAGCTCATGGATTAAATCTATCATTGAGAGTGTGATAATCTTACTAATTGTATTCTTAGGTATTCTTAGCAATTTGGTTAGTTTACAGCATCTTAAAGGAAGAGATACAGAAGAAAACATCCTGGAAACAGAGGATAATAAAGGCACTAACACGAGATCCACGCCCACCATCTTCTGGTTCTCCAGTTTACTGTAACAGCATTCATGACAACGTTTTCATCAACCCTGGATTTGAAGAACCAAGTACGAACTGAGGAATAAAGGACTGTATCAAGTGAAAACATTTACACCTATAGTGAAGTGAAAATGCTTTCAAAGGGGGGAGAATGATAGTGGAACCCTGGAAAAATTAAAGATAGAATCTAAAATGTTAGGCATTGTGCTTTCCCAGATCAACTGCACCTGCGTAAGCAGTATGATAAATTATATAATTGTTAGATGTGATGATTGTTTAGTAATTAAATGTAATTATTATATAACCATAAGAAGAATAGTGAGAAACTATGTTGGAAATTCAGAGAGGGGCTAAATTTATGTACACAATAGAACAATATAAGTTTAATAATTAACATGAAAGTTATGTAATGATAGAGTATAAAACATGATCAATTCGGATGTATGGTCGGAGTCGGATTTGGGTTGAATATACCCCGATTCCCAGAGCTCTTAATAAAAAGCACCGCATATAATCGCTCCATGATTATGTGTTTTTGAACGCTAACTGTGGGAACCTCTCTAAGTGGGTACAATTGATTCTCCCTTGATTCCCCCTCATCTCCATCATTTTCCTCCCCTTGTCTCCCTCTGCCTCTGGTTCTGTGTGCCACCTGCTCCTCTTGAAGAGGAGGTGCATTTGGATTTACTGGGGGACTCTCAGGGGCCTGTGGCTGAGCTAGCTGGTTGGGTTGTCCATAAGGGGGTGGGAGTTGATTTAGTGGGTCCCGCGGCTCCTGCCTGTTCCTTTTAACCACCTGCCCTTTGGTTGATAAAGGATACATCGGCAACCCCCAGCTTCCTGCCTCTGAACAATAAACCTACTTCTCCCCTCAGGACTCCATAAGGCAGCATACTCACTCGCCTCCTGATTAACAGGGTTTTTCGAATTCACATAAATATTTAGAGCCTGGCAAATCCAATCCTCAAATGATCCAAACTTAGGCCAATATATCTTTCAGTATCATTTCCTATGTCCATTCAAACATGCAATATTTAATCATTTTCGTTTACTTTTTCCCCTTCAGGATTCCCATTCCATCCCAAAACTGTATCATCGCCAGTGGGCTGTCCTGAGGAATGCTCCCTTCCTGAGAACCCCCCTCAAAGTTCCCAGATACCCTAAACTCCTGCGAATTTTTCACACAATCCGCAGCCCCTGGGTCTAAGGACTTACTTTTTCCCTGACCCATCTCTGGCGGCAACAAACTCAGAGATCCCCGGTACCAGGAGAGTCTTGGTTTTCCACACTCACCTTGTGGTTCAACTTCCTCACTTACTACTCTGTCACACTGCCTTTTCAATCTACTTGTTCCACTCCTATTTCTCAATCTTTCTCAATCCATTAGCCATGTTCTCTCACCATCTAATCTCATACTAAATTGCCAGCTACCAAGCCCTCCAAGGAAATTGAACCTATTCAATCACTCTCCTTCTCATTCTCCCTACTGAGTCAATCCTTCCTGCTCAGAGACCTTCCCACAGGTGCTTGGACCAGGGACACCCTCCTTCCCCCATGGTCAAACCCTCCTGGGGTCCCCACTCGTTCACTTTTCTTTCACATCCCTCCTGGGTTCTCCACTCGTTCACTTTTCTTTCACATCCCTCCTTTACTGGCCAGTCTCCTTGCGGATATCTTGGAAACGCGGTACCGGGAGGCCTCACCCGCTTCAGGGGTGCAGGACTGCCCAGCCTCTGTCTCAGATACTCCACACACACTCACACATGCATACAGCCACCCCCCAGACCCAAAACCTGGTGATACTCACAGCCTCCTTTTCTCTTTGGGGGTCATTTTTGATGAAGGCCTCTCCTCTTCTTTGATGTCCCTAACTCACCCTTGGGTTACACATGTGCACCCAGCCAGTAGAATGTAAGGCAAAACTAACATATTACCACATTTAAGCATCAAAGCAATAAATCTTTTATAGCTGGCATTTTCCTGGGACCCATCCAGATTTTCCCTTCTTTCTGTTAATTTTAATAACTGTTATCTCTTGCTTTTTCGTGTCCTTGAACATCTGCAGGAAAGAGGCGGGGGGTGGAAACCCTCCTCTCCCTTTCTTTCTTGGCATGACACGTTTTAACTGCTTTATTATTTCCCAATATCAATTACTGTATCAATATTAATTAGTGTTTAAATTTTGGCAGCAAAATTCATACCTATTTACCATAAAACCAATCCGGCTGATAGGTGAGGAAAGAGAATTCAAGTTCATTTAAAGCACTGCTCAATTGTTGGCTTTCTTTTGAGTGAATTGATGCTAAGAACTATTTTCTCACATATGGCGGCGTTTCTCTGCAAAGAGGCTTTGATGAGAAATTTCTGACCACATTTGCTATTGCTCTTTAAGATAAGTCAAGAACATGAGTAGCTTTGTTGAGGAATGGAGAATTGTTTGTAGCTCAGGAGGAGCCTTACATTTTAGCACAGGAGGAAGGTAAGGCACAGGTTTAAATGCTTTCTCCTCCTGGAGTGACACACTTTCAGAGGAGTCTGTGACGAGAAGTCCCCTCAGCCACTGCCAGGGCTGTCTGCCTCCTCTGCAGGCTCAGTATTCTGGGAGTTCCACGAGCCTCACCTGCAACTATATTTTCCTCTGAATATTTCTTGTTGTGCAGTACACAGGAAGAATGTTTGGTGCTAGATTCCCTATTTGGGCTTTGAGGTAAATCTCAGTAATGCTGGTGATTTTTATGTCCAGATGAACTTTTTATGGATAGTAAGGAAAAAGGAAGCAATACCATGGAAAATTAATTGCTGAAAATGTGAGCAGCCCAACCACACTAAAAATGAAATCAAAACTGAATTTTTTTTTTATTTTTTTTCCCTTGAAAGGTACGGCAAAACATGCAGTGCTAATAAAGTCTTTAAGAGATGCAACCAGCTCCCAGCTGTATAAAAATCAAAGAGGTAAAGGATGAGAAGGGGCATGGGAAGAATCTTCAGCCCTTCCTATTGAAGGTCCAAGAGTGTGAAAACTGACTCTGGCTGTTGCCCTTAGGTAACACATGCTCATTGTAGAGGAGGGCAGGTGGCCAAGCTGTTGGTGGCGCAAGCCCTGCGTGGCTGGCTCAGTTGCAGTCCTAGTTGGACCAGGGCGGTGGGCTCGGGAGGGGAGGAGGTGGGGGGATCTCGGGAGGCTTCCGCTTCAAGGCTGGGCTGGGGGGCCGTGGGGGAGGCACGGAGGGCTGGTGCTCTGCTTTCTTGGGCAACTGCTGCTGCCGAGGCCTCGTGTGAGAGCTGTCAAAGGCGACGGTCTCTGGGCTCTCTGGGGGCGAGGGAGAGGCACGCCTTCTCGGCCGGGATGCTGGAGCGGCGGCAGCGCGACTGTGGAGAGAGGAGTTGGCTGAGGCCCCAGCTGCCAGAGGCACACAGGAACCCTCCTGCACAGCAGGACCCAGAGCTGGCAAGGCTCCCCAGCACGGCTGGAGCTGCTGGCACAGCTTGGCCCAGCTGCACAGCTGTCCCTCAAGGCCCCGGGGAGCAGGGCACGGCTCTGGGCAGGCTCCCTGGCCAGGAGCGGGCCCCAGAGCGCCTCTGCCTTTCAAGGGCAATTTCGTCCCTGCTCTTTCTCCTCCCCACCCTGCTTTGCCTCTGCCCTGTGCCCCTGGGGCTGCTCTTGGCCAGGCAGGCTCAGTGGGAGCCAGCACTGGCTGCAGTCCCAGCAGGCCTACCAGGACAAGGCCCAGCAATTAAGAGGCCAATGAAAGCTCTGGGCAGCAGCAGAACCCTCAGCAGAGTTCTTTGGACAGCCATGGACTGGCCATACCGACACTGCAGCTTCTCTGATCCCTGAATGTTCCCTGACTGTGTGCGGCCTTTAAAGATTCTGGTGGGTAGAGATGAGCAACAACTTACCGTTTCTTTCCCTTCCACCACCGGAACCCAACATAGCACAGCAGCATGGAAATTGGCACAGTGAACAGTGTCACTACCGTGCCAATCATGCAAGACCTGCGCACGTCCTGGGGGCAGATAATTCTTGGGTTTTTCTGTGGATTCTGGGCGTCAGTGTCTGACTTGCCAAGCACTTCTGTGGGAGCAATGGGGAGCGTCAGCTCGTGCTGTGCTGCACTGCTGAGCTGGCAGCACGGTGGATGCGGGCAGGACGTTCTCCGTTTCCCCCAGAGCTGGGGCCTGCAGGCACCTTGCCGCCCCTTGGCACAGGCTGTGCCACCCAACAAAGCCCAGCAGGCCGGGAGGAGAGCCCGGGGCCAGCGCAGCTGCTTGGGCAGTGGCTGCTTGGAGGGACACGGGCCAAAGCCATCCCTGAGCAGCCACTGCCAGCCCTGGCTCTCCCTGCCCCGTGACAGCTGCCCCAGCCCCAGGGCACAGAGTCAGGCCCTGTCAGGACCCAGTGCAGCCCCTGCCCAGTCGGGAGCCAAGGCTGGCTCTGGCCCTGGGCTCGCGGCAGGGCTCCCGCTCGGGGCTGCTCCTGTGCCTTGGGCCTCTGGGCACTCAGGGCCAGCTCCAGAGCAGCTGCAGCGGGAGGGACAGTGGTGCACGGGTCCCCTTTCCCCGAGGCTGTGAACGAGCTCCAGAGGCCTCCAAGGCTCCAGAGGCTCCTCCAGCTTTGGCTGCTGCCGGGCCGGGCAAAGGCAAGCCCTGGGGGAAAGAGCTGCCGCCCCACAGCCCCGCCAAGGGCTGAGCCTAGTGGAGTAATTATCTCCTGTACCTGTGCCCATGTCTGGCATCTCATCCTTTCCTGCATCGGTGGCTGGCACAAAGCCATTGCTTCCTACAGGATATGGCCCCATCTGCATGGACTTTTGCTCCATCGCTTGAGAAAGGAAAAAGCACAGCTGGATCCAATGGAATCATTGCAGGAGGTGGCAACTTCAGGAGAAAATACTTGTCAAGTCATGGATAAGGATCAGGAAAATAGCCAGGTTATTAGGGCTGGGCCAGGGCCCTCCCTGACTGAAAAAGCCCCTACACCTGATTTGACTGGAGATTAGGAAATTGCAGGGGATCTCAGGGCATGGATGGCCCGTGGTGCAGTTTGGGCTGCCTGTGAACTGATGCCAAATGTCTTCCTGCAGAGGCTGGGGAGAAGCTGCAGCCAGGCCAGGCTGGCAAACAGCCCTGCAGGGCGTGGAAGCAGCAGCGGGGAAGCAGCAGCGGGGCAGCGAGGCTGCCATGGATCCCTTCCCGCTGTGCCAGGCACGGCGTGTCCAGATGTGCAGCCAAAGCCCCCGGCTGCTGAGCCCCAGGACAAGGCTGAGGGAAATGCACCCACCACGGCGTCTCTCCAGGTCATTCAGCATCTGGTCCAGAAGTTTGGCTGCGTCCAAGGATTTCGTGTCTCCTATGTCTCGGTTCTTCCATTTAGGAGGACCTTAATGGAAAGTTCCATTTTTCCTTCAGGCACAAGTGGCAGTGAGGGCACCTGGGTGATTGGTGCCCTCCAAGGCACTCCCTCAGCTCTGCCTTCCAGTCAGGAGCAGGGCCAGGGGCACCTCGTGCCTGCAGTGGCCCCACACTGGGATGGAAGGAGACCCTTGCAGGGCAGTCAGGGCAGAAAGGACTCCCTGGAGATGCCAGCAGCTCCAAACCCAGCCGCAGGCAGGGCCAGGGCTTGGCAGTGGCAGCAGGAGCAGCTCGGGCTACCTGGGGCCGGCAAAGTAGCTGAGAAAGGCTCAGCCCCGGGGCACAGCCCTGGGTCCGGCCCCTTCCCTCTGTGCTCTTCTCTGTGGCTGCACAGAGCACACAGAAGGACACAGTGGCATTGCACATGGGAGGAGGATGGACAGATAAATGCTCCTTCCTCCCACTGACAGCGATCCTGTGGGATCACAGAAGGGAGAAGGGCAATATTTACAGCTTCTTTAAACCCAGAGATTATGTTAAGGGTGCAGGCTCATGAATGAGCCGTTGTCACATTGACACTGATTATTTTTCAGGAAAGGAAAACAGAGAACTTGCCTGCACCATGCCCTTGAGTCTTCATACTGTCGTTCACCAGCTTTTCCATGTAAGCCATCTTTTCGTTCCAGTCTAGAAGAGAGCAAAGACCAGGACATTTCTGTGGTGTGCTGGGATCCCCCACTGCCTTTAGGAAATGGGCACTGCAAGGGGGTCATGTAAGGCTGTGGGTGCCAGTTGTGAATGCACAAGGTCAAAGCTGCACAGGGGCCTGGGGAGCTCTGGGCAGGCTCCTGGACACTCTCCACCCTCTTTGCAGGCCCTGTGACACATCCCTGGAGAGGAAACAGGGCCAGCCCAGGGCCCTGGGGGCTCTCTCCCTCCCCCAGAGGAAACCCTCCCTGAAGGCCTGGGGAAAACCATCCCCAGCGCTTCCCGGGGAGCAGGGAGCGCTGTCCCGGGAAAGGGGAGCCAGGCTGCCGGCTCACCTGCTCGCCGCGCTTGCAGCGGAGCAGCCTGGGCAGCCCTGGCAGGCAGGGCCACGGCCAGGAGGAGCAGGAGGAAGAGGCGCAGAGCAAGGGCCATGCTGCCTTGCCCTCTGCCAGTCCCGCAGCTCTTGCTGCCACCGCTGTCCTGACACCGCTGTCCCAATGTCAGCACCACTGCTGCCACCGCCGCTGCTGCTGCCGCAACAGTTGTGCTCAAGCACTGACTGCTCGCTCCTTGTGCTGCTGTGCAACCACGGGGCTCTGGCACCTCTGTGACCTCAGAGCCTGCTGTGACCTCATGGCCAGGGTGGAGTTGTGTGGGGAGTGGGATCTGCCTTCTTTGGCAGGGAGCTCATCCTGCCCAGCTGCCCTGTCCAAGGGCTGTGACACAGTCCCAGCCCAGCTGATCTCACAGGCTGGGCCATGAAGGGATGGAGAGCAGCCCTGCCAAGAAGGACTTGGAGGTGCTGCAAGATGAGAGGCAGAACATGAGCCAGCCATGTGCATCCAAAGGAGAGTGCCCAGCAGCTTGAAGGAGGTGATTCCACCCCTCTGCTCTGGTGAGACCCCACCTGGAGTACAGTGGAAGAGGTTTTACAGTGACCTCTGTGAGCCACTGAGAACTTTGACAAGAGGATCCATGTTTACCCCTGAAAGAATTTCCTACCAAGGTTGTTGACAAAGAAACCAAGAAAGAAAGAAAGATAAATAAGATAAATCTGCAACTGCCTAGTCCATGAAGCATTTTGCTTGTCTCTCGTGACCAGTGAGTAAAGTGTAAACCTATGAGCTTTGTAAGAATGTAGAACGAGCATGCATGCTAGAATAAAAACAGTGTTTGAAGCCTTCTGGAAATGGAGTGTGTTGCTTTGTACTGTCTCCGTCTCTACCACGACAGAGTAATGCATCCATCTCTGGGCTCCCCACACAGGAAGGCCATGGTCCTGTTGGATCTAGTCCAGAGGAGGGACAAAATGCTCTGAGGACTGGAGCCCTTCTGCTTTGGAGACAGGCTGGGAGAGCTGGTGGCGTTCAGCCTGGAAGAGAGCAGACTCCAGGGAGACCTGATTGCTGTGTTTCAGTACCTTAAGGAGGCTTGTAAAAGAGATGGGACAGCACTTATAGTAGAGCCTTTTGTGAGCAGACCGAGAGGGAATGCTTTCAATCTAAAAGATGGTCAATTCAGACTGGACCCCATTTTTTACACTAGGTCTGGAAGGCCTGGCACAGGTTGCCCAGAGAGGTGGACATCCATCCCTGCAGACATTCAAGCTCATGCTCTCAGCAACCTGACCTACTTAAAGGTGTCCGTGCTCACTGCAGGGTATTGGACTAGATATCCTTTAAATGTCCCTTCCAAGCCAAGCCATTCTGTGCTCCTGGGCACCATCAAAGCAGTGCTGGATTAGTGCTGGGGTGATTATGTGGCACCTGCATTTTGCTAGTCCTGTCATTTAGCAATTGGCCCTGAGAGCATTCATGGGCTGGGCAGTGAAGTCTGCAAATAACAGACATTGTGCTCCAGGAGAAACAGGGGAGGAACACTGCTTCCATATCAGATAAATTTTGCTACCCATTCCAAGTTAAGAAATAAAGGAATGCCCTGAAGATCCCTTCATGTGGGCGCATTATTGGCCGTATCAGTACTTGTGTTCTGTATATCATGTAAGTTGTTAATGCTTCTTGCCTCATTTATCACTGCATGAAACACAATTACTGCATTGCTCCTTGTCTACTTGCTTCCAAGTCAAGGCAAATTTTGGTCATGATTGAGTGGGACATATTCATCTGTTCACAAACAAACTCTTCTTTCCATTCACACAGCGGCAAGATTGCTTTGTGGATTTGCTAATCGGACTGGAATTAAGGTCTACCTCTCACTAGAATTAAAGCTGATGCATTAGGATGTAAAGTTTTGAGTAATTTGTCCTGGTGTCTGGCACTGTAGAGAGTTGTTCTGGAATTAAATGACACTTGAAGACATGTGTAGTCTACCATACTTCTGGCACACTAGAAGTGAAAAAACAGCCTTTGAAACACAATTTTATCCTTTCTTCCTCCTCGTCCCAGGAATTTCAATGTCTGAGGTCTAAGCTCTTCAGCTGCCTCACAAACATTGTTTTAATTCAGACAGGCATCCATGCCTTGAGCCACAAATCTGGCCTGTGGCTGTGAAGCTTGAAGCAATGTAGGTTTATAGCACTAAAAGTAATAATCCATTCCCAGGTTAAGCCAAGCATTTCCCAAGTAAGCCTACCTATGCTCAGGGATGTTTCAAAAAGGATCATTATAAAAGCTAGGAATGGGCAGAAAGTGTGTCATCAAAATTAAAAAGACAGCTTTCTGAGATTTTTATATTCCGATAGAAAGTGAACAATTTTGAATCTTATATGGAGCATTGACTAAGAAGTGAATGACAGGTTGTCAAAGTAATTGGGGAACAATATACCATAAATAAAAATAAGTTTACATGTAGATAATAGGTAAACCACCTTGCTAAGAAAAAAACCAGACCTGCCAATACTAAAATCACTAAGGCTGTTTCATCTGTCTAAGTACAAAAAAATTGCTGAAAAGTATCAGAGATCCTTAAGAGCATTACTATATACAGGAAATTCCAGGTATTGGGAAAAATGAAGAAAATTTTAGTATGCAATTCCCAGAGGTAACCTGGAATTTATTGGTGGATTTGTTGCCAAATTTCTGAGAGCAGACTGGAAAAGCAGAGGGGCTGGTCAGCCCATGTGTGGGCATTTAGAGCAGTGTGAGAGATGTTTCTGGGACCAACTGCAGGGAAGAAGAGCAGCAGACAATTACTGTGACAATCTCTTTGCTGGCTGTAGAGTTTGTGTCAGTCAGTTCCCTGGGGCTGGGGGAGCTGTCACGGGGCAGGGAGGGCCAGGGCTGGCAGTGGCTGCTCAGGGATGGCTTTGGCCCGTGTCCCTCCAAGCAGCCACTGCCCAAGCAGCTGCGCTGCCCCCGGGCTCTCCTCCCGGCCTGCTGGGCTTTGTTGGGTGGCACAGCCTGTGCCAAGGGGCGGCAAGGTGCCTGCAGGCCCCAGCTCTGGGGGAAACGGAGAACGTCCTGCCCGCATCCACCGTGCTGCCAGCTCAGCAGTGCAGCACAGCACGAGCTCACGCTCCCCATTGCTCCCACAGGTGCAGCCGTCCCAACCACACGTGTTCCTGATTCCCAGAAGAGGGGTGAAAAATGTTAATCACTTGTTTTTAAAATTTTTAAATTTTATTAATAATAAAATGTTTATAAAAATAGCAATATTATTAGAGTGATAAAAATTTTGGACAATGTGGATTAGGAGAATAGGAGACAATAGAAAGATAGAGCTACAGACATCTGGGTACCTATTTTCTGAGCAGCATAAGCCCGATAAAGGACAGACTTGAACGGAGGATTAACCCTTGGAAACAATAACCTGTTGCATATTCATGCATCTCATACATGATGCATAAATTCCATTCAAGCACAGGATTCTGTCTGGTCATCGTCAACTTCTCCCTCTTAGTCCTAACCGGCTTCTTGTGGGCTGAGCGAGGCAGAAGAAGTTAGTTTCTTCTGATAGGAGAGCAATAAATTCTTTTCTCTGTGAAAGATGTCGGTGTCCTGTGGCTGCTATATTTGCAAAAAGCCAATCATAAAATACACATTTCTCAGAGGACCTCAGAATGGGTTGCTGTTGGGGAACACTCTGTTTGCTTGGGATAAGGGCAAGTTTGACCTTCTGTTGTTGCTGGAAAGGATTTGGAAGCGCTCACCAGAGCCCTGACTGAGAGCTTCCCTGTTGCGGTGCATGTTTTTGATTGTAATTCGGTTCCAGTAGTCAGTTTTATCACACCCCCTTATTTGGTATTGTTATACCATATTTTATTTCCAATGAGTTGCTCGATTCCCCCCTGTATTGCTGGTTTTTCCCTAGTTGTCCATCTCCCCAAAGACCTGCCCTTTTGTTTCCTGTTCCTCCTCCCATTCAATGTCAATCCCTCCCCAAGTCTGCCCCTTTCTCTAGATACTTCCCTATCAATTAGTTATCCTTTGAAACCCTATTGGTTTGTTTAAGTTGTCCTCCTCCCCTGTAATCCCCTATTGGTTTAAACATTGTATTCCCTGCCTTGTGTTCCACCCTCACTTTCTCCCAATTGAACTGTGTCCTCCCCAGGGACCTCCCCAGTTTGGAAATCGGTGTATGGCTTTAATTCAGTGTCTTTCTGTCGCCGAGTCGGCAGGGAACAAACATACAGAAGAGCTCTCCGTGTTCCTTGTCCCTACCCCAGTGCAGTCCACCTGTGCTGTAAAGCAGCTGTGCCCTACAGCCAAACCCCAGAGCTGACAGTTTTCTGGCGGCGGCCCACTCTGGGTGTTGGTGTTGACAGCTAGTCGGGCTGAAGAAATCGGGCACTGCAGCACTTCCCGAATGAGCTCTTCTCTTGCAATAAAGAGATGGAGCTGCCAGCCCAGTGTCCGGGTGGCAGCAGCAGCAGCAAAGCCCACCCGGCAGCAGCACAGGCTGAGCTCCATGGCCAGGAGCAGCCGTGGATGGCCACGGTGTGGGCAGGCAGGAGCCAGGCAGGGGCTGCTGTGACCAGCGGCGGGGTCCCGAGGGCTGGGGGAGCCCATGCTGAGCGTCCCTGGGCTGAGGGCACATTGCCTTCTGGGGGATGATCTGGGCCTGAACCTCATGAGACACAATGTGATATTTTGGGGTCTGTGCTCAGAGGTGAAGGGGTCCCTCATGAGGCACAAAGTGATATTTTGGGGTCCCTGCTGAGGGGTTCAGGGATCCCTCATGAATCACAAAGGAGTATTGATGGCCACTCCTAAGGTGTGCAGGGATCCCTCATGAGGTGTGCAGCGGGGTTACATTTGAGGGGGTTCTTTACTCTTCTCAGCACAGCAAAGGGTCACTTGGCCGAGGTTTTGCAAAGCTGAGAGAAAGCCTCTTGCAAAGCCTTGGGCCCGGCCTGCGGGCACAGTGGGCAGGCGGAGCCCATCCCCTGGGGCCAGGCCGGGCTGCTCAGGCCGGGCCGGGCCGGGCCAGGCTCGGGCCCCGGCAGGCAAGGGCCGTGGCCCTGGGCTCTGATGAGGCTGCTGAGCTCCGCCCTGGCCCTGTGCTGCAGCCCAACACATTTACAGCCAGGGCCGTGCCCTGGCCCACAGGAGGCACCCGGGGCTGCAACTGAGGCCGCACCTTCTCCCACTCAAGGGGGCTGGCTCTGTTCCTTTGGAGGATCCAGAGCCTTGTACTTCGGCCTGATGGTGCAAAGATCCCCCCAGCATCCCTGAGCTTGCAGAAATAAAGGCTTTGTGCTCATTGTTATGTTTCCCCAATTACCCCATCATCAGAAAAACCCAACTATATTAGAGGTATTAGCAAATCTAATTGAATAGTTTAGAAAATATATAAAATTGGATACACTTGAAATATTGACAGTACACTTTGATTAAAAATAAGGGATCATTTGGTTCCAATAATAGTGCATAAGCAAAAGATAACCGTGGGGTACGGGTTGCAAGGTTCTTGGACCCTTGCCACCTCATGAACAAGCTTGCCAATTGAAGATTGTCCTCTTCTATGCCATATGCCAATGGCATCTCCTCCCATTTTCGATTCATCACACTTCTACCTCCGCCCTCATCACCACCTTTACCACGCATGCTCCACCATTCTTTTGGTGGTCGCACCCGTGTTTGGGGGTCATCTTTGGATGAAGGCTCTCCTCTTCTTCGATGTCTTTTAATTCACTTTTGGGTTACGCATGTGCACTAAGCTAGCATAATGCAAGCCAAAACGAACATAATATTATATTTAAGCTTCAAAGTAATAAATCTCTTATAGCTGGCATTTTCCTGGGACCCAACCAGATTTTCCTTTTTTTCTGTTAATTTTTAGTACCTGATATCTCTTGCTTTTTCCTGCTTTGAACATCTGCAGGAAAGTGGGGGGTCGAACCCCTCCTCTCCCTTTCTTTCTTGGCATGACACGTTTTTAACTGTGTTATTATTTCCAAATATTAATTACTGTATGAATATTGATTACTGTTTTAATTTTGTCAGCACGAATCATACTTATTTACCACAAATCCCCCATTTCTCTTCTTCATCATTGATTTGTGCTTTATTAAAAATCTGTGCCCTGATATCCTTTATATTCTTCAGAATTTGGATTTTCTCGTTGTCTCATTTCAACTTCAAACTTTTCTAGCATTTCTCTCGCTGCCTTTAGTTTTTCACACTCTTTTTCAAATTTGGTTAGCATTTCCTCGGTTATTTCAGTCTCTCCAGATCCTGCCACAGTTAATCGGTTCCTTGTTCTTTAACACAGGTCGATTTAGCTCTTACTACCATGATAGATCTTGGTTTTCCTTTCACTGCTGATTCTGGATCTAGAGGCATTGTTGTAATCTGCATCCCTTGAATCACAAGTGAATTAGCCTACTAAAACACGGAATCATACAAGGCAGAAACAAAAGTCCCAAAACTGAACATAACAACGTGAATCCTAGCTTTTTCCACCAAACACCTCCAAAGAGGTTATCTCACCAATCTGCTTTCAAGATTGAATTCTACTTTTGTACTGGCACATGGGCCACCCCTTTTATTTCCTCCGCTTGTTCGGTGATAGCTTCTCCATAATCATCAATTTCTATGCAGCACTGAGATTCATTAAATCTGCCAGAAACTCCTCCTTCTTCTGCTAACAGATAGTCTAGGGCAATCCTGTTTTGGTACACAAACGCCCGCATTTGTGAATATTGCCTAGCCAGCAATTTTAGGGCACCGGAGTTGTGATTTGACACCACCTCCACTACTGCCTGGAGCCTTATCAATCAATTCAACAGGTAAATTGGGGTCCTGTATCCCTACAAATAGCCCTACAAATTGGTTGTGCTTGCAGAGGGATCAAACATAACCAAGGCAGAGTGAATTATAAAGTAATTATAGTGTGTACCAGGATTACAATCCGAGGTCCAGGACAATTTGTATGGGCAGCAAGTGATGGTACCTGGACAACACATCTGCCTGTAGACGGGAAAGTAAAGGAGATTACTTTAGGCCTGCCAACCTTATGTCCAATTTGGAAAAAGTCCCCATTTAATGGAAAACATGAACTTCTGCAGATAAGAGCAAGACGAGAAGTTCTAGACAATGAAAATCCAGATGACACTTGGCAAGAACCCTCTAGTGGAGTGAAATTTGGATGGGCCCTAGAGTCATTGCTTGGTCATATAGCAAACTATAAGAGCAGAGAGATGCTGTACGAACTTACAGGTCAGGTAGGTAGACTGGCAAGAGTCACCCGGGAAGGATTTAAAGAATTAAATATACAGTTACAAGCAGACACAAAAATGACTTTACAAAATCGATTGGCCCTAGATATGTTACTCCTGAAAGAGCATGGAGTATGTGGATTTTTAAAGGGACAAGTTGATCGTTGCTGCGTTCATATCCCAAATGTAACTGCAGATGTAGAATATGATGTGGAGAGCATTATTAATAATTGGTTAGCTGAGAAAGGCCACACTGATATAATGCCACTGGTTAAACTGAAGGAGAAAAGTCAGCAGTCAGCAAGCTAAAAGGAAGAGTCAGCAGCGACCTTGCTGCAACATGAGGATAGGGAGTTGAGATTAGCCCTGAATACATCCTAAGAATATGTAGAAAGTATCAAAAGTAGAACCATAGGAATGTAGAAGTAGGCGTAGGTGCTGATATGCAAGCTGACCAATCCTGAGCTCAACTTTTGCAATATGTATGAAGCTCATTATTAACTGTATTTAACCCGCCGTACTGATCAATAAAATCGAGCCTGTGATGATCAAAATGATGTCCTGGTTCCCTTCCGTCGACAAATGGTGGAGAATGCGGGCATAACCGAATCTCTGCCCTTTTTCTCGGATTAAAAGAAAAAGGGATTACGCCACGGTCCGGAAGTTGGGTTTGGGTCCCAGCAGCCGGGACGGTGCCGGAATTTGAAGCACCCTTAAGGTTCACAACGGTGACTTAAGCCAATACGTGTCGCAGGAGCCTGGAGAGCTGCAACAGCGCGCGCTGATTAATAGGTATGGATAGGCAAGCGGCATATGATTTATTTACCGCCTATTTAGAGCGGCGTGGGATAAAAGGGATAGATTTTAAAAAGGAGTTACCAGGGTTATTAGCTTATGGCCATGCTAAGGGTATCTTTTCTAATCCTCATACAGTTCATGAGTTATCAGAGTGGAGAAAGTTTGGGGAAATATTGTGGGATACAGTACTAGATGATGATAAGACAGCAAAGAAATTCGGGAAGTTATGGCGGGTGGTGTATAACACGTTACTTCAGCAGGTCTCTGAGAGAAAGGCAGCAGAAAGGGCAACAGAAGCTCATAAGAGGAATATAGGGTATGGTCGTGAAGATGATCCCCTGGCACCCTCTGTAACTAAAGTACTTATGCCTAAGAGTCCCCAGCAAAGTGGTGTGGAGGATTTCTCTATAGGCGCAGTGGAACCGTCTGCACCTTTCCTGTCAGAGGGGGAGGGCGAGTCGGATGGTGGAGGTAGGAGCAAGCCAGCTTTGCCTCCGCCATCAGCTTCAGGCGGGTCGGATGGTGGGAGTAGGGGCAAGCCAGCTTCGCCTCCGCCTCCAGCCTTGCCTCCGCCGCTACCCCTCAATGAGCCGGCTCCGGTTACAGCTTCGGTGGGGGGGTCACCTCCCCCACCCGAGCCGGCTCCAGCGGGGGGGCGGATTGCCCCCCGCAGGCTGGCTCTGCTTGAGCCGGCTCCGGTTTCACTGTCAGCTCCAGCGGGGGAGGGGGGGCTCCCGCTTCCCCCGCGCGAGCCAGCCTCTGCTTCACTGCCCCCCCCGCGCGAAAGCTCGGTGTCTGCACCGAAGCGCCAGCAGCATAGCACCCTTAAAGGGCCAGATCCCATCCCAGGGGCACACCGTGATCCATGGGGGGAGATGGCTAAACAGAGGAGGGAAGCTTGGGCTGCTTTGGCGAAAGAAGTAATGCAAATGGGGGATGGTGAGGCGGTGGAAATAGCTTCTAGTCTTGCATGTCCAGTTACATACACACCACAGTATGATGCACAGGGGAACCTTACGCATAATATAGCAGAATATACTCCCTTAGATTGGAAGCTGTTAACTCAGCTACCTTCTACGGTTAGTCAGTTTGGAGTAAAAAGTGAACCTGTTAAGCAAATGTTAGATTATCTTTTTAATACTCAGGTTTTATGTCCTAATGATTTAAGAGGAATAGTTCGGTTGATATTTACTCAGCATCAGCAGTTATTGTTTAATGCACATGACCCATTACATGGAGTAACAGTAAAGGAGCTGATGGGCTTAGAGGCATTTTTACGTACAGAGGCACAGATGATATTGGGAGCTGATAAACTTACAGAGTCTATGTGGTTAGTGCGTGCTGCAATAGATATGGTTAAAGAGCCAGGAGGGTTACCGGCTTATATGGGCATTAAGCAAGGAAGGGAAGAATCATTTGGAAATTTTATCGATAGAACAGCTACTGCTATAGATCGGGCTGGTGTTGCAGGGCGCTATTGAAGCAGGTGTGCTTTGCAAAATAGCAATCCAGCAACCCAAAGAGTGTTAGCTACTTTAGGGGCAAATTGGACTATTGAGGAAGCATTAGAGTGAATGGCATTAATGCCAACAGCTTCACAGGCATTTATAGCAGAAGCCTTAAAGGAATTAGGATTAGGGTTGCAAAAGCATAGTCTACTCAAAATCAGGTGTTAGCTGCTCTTGCTCCTCTCCGAAGAGGCTCACTGGCAGTCACGTAAAGAGGCTCGAGACCATTCATCAAGTGTTACCGATGCGGCAATGAGGGACAGACACAAGTTGCCTCAGTGACATCAGAGACACCAGCAGCTGCCGTGACATCGCTGCTACCTCCTGTCTGCAACCCGCAACAACCGGGAGCCTCGGCTTGGACTTATCAGCAGCAGTAGACGGCACACTAATGACGAACCGGCCTGAGAGGATACCCACTGGAGTAAAGGGTCCTCTTATATTAAATGGACAAACATGTGGAGCATTATTGCTGGGACGTTCCTCTATAACTATGTTGGGATTATTTGTTTTGCCTGGTGTTATCGATGCGGACTTTACAGGGGAAATACAAATTATGGCTTACACCCTTTATCCTCCGATTAAAATTACAAAAGGACAACGCATTGCACAATTGGTACCACTGTCACAAATGACATCGGGAATACAATCATTTACTGGGCAAGCACGGGATGAAAAAGGTTTTGGCTCTACTGGTGTTACACTTTTAACTGTGGATTTACAAAATAGACCAAAACAAAAGGTTGAAATTACCTATGGGCATCAAAGCATAACCCTTCATGGATTATTGGATACAGGAGCAGATACTAGCATCATTTCTCCAGAAGCCTGGCCACAACATTGGCCTCTATTTCCTTCATCAAACATGCTCACAGGAGTGGGAGGATTTACATTGGCAAGCAGGTCGCCGTCTTTGTCTGTGTGCATTGAGAATCAACAAATATCTGCTGTGTTTTCAATTGTTCAACTGCCTCCTACAGTTTCCTGTTTAATTGGAAGGGACATTTTAACACAATTGGGAGTGGTGTTAACTAATCAGCACCCTGATTATGCATGCCCATGAATTGGTACAGGAACAATATACAAAAGGGCACCTAAGACTGTCCACAAGCCCTTGGAATACACCTATTTTTGTAATCAAAAAGAAATCAGGGAAATATCGTTTGATACATGATTTGAGGGCTGTAAATGACCAAATGGAACCAATGGGGGCCTTACAGCCTGGTCTTCCAAATCCAGCTATGATTCCAGAACACTGGCCACTTTTAATTCTTGACCTAAAGGATTGTTTTTTCACTATTGGCCTGCATCCTGATGACATGAAGAGATTTGCTTTTACTTTACCAGCAATAAATCGTGGGGAACCAGATAAAAGATTTGAATGGACATCTCTTCCGCAGGGCATGCGCAACTCTCCCACTTTATGTCAGCTTTATGTTGATGCAGCATTACAGCCACTACGTCGTAAATGGCCAGCAACTATAATATATCATTACATGGACGATATTTTGTTTGCACAGCAACAGCCATTCTCCTCTTTACAGATTAACACCATTAAAAATACTCTTGCTGCATATTCACTTGTTATTGCTGCAGAGAAAATTCAGACTACAAAGCCCTGGAAATATTTGGGATGGACTTTGACGGATCAAATAGTGATACCACAAAAATTGGAATTACAATTGGACATTAAAACTCTACATGATGCACAGAAGTTGCTGGGAGACTTACAGTGGCTGAAGCCTATTGTGGGAGTACCAAATCACTTATTAGAAGCCCTACGACCTTTGTTAAAAGGTGTGGACCCTACTACTCCTGTACACCTGACAAAGGAGCATCATCTTGCTTTGCAGCAAATTAGTAACTGTGTACAGCAAGGGTATGTGTCTCGTCGACAACTCGACCACCCCATTGACCTTACTATTTGGAATAGCCCTTGCCACTTGCTTGGTGCTCTCTCTCAGTTGCAAAAGAAAACGGGGGAGATACGGGTGTTGGAATGGTTATCACCACCACTACAGCATAAGAAAACAATATCTTCAAAAATTGAACAATTGGCTGCATTAATCAAAAAGGGGCGTCTCAGAATTCTTGAAGTGGATGGTAGAGAACCTGCTACTATTAGATTACCTATGGAAAAAGAAACCTTGGACTGGTACTTGATAAATTCAAAGAATTTACAAGAAGCATTATTGATGTCACCTGCTAAAGTAGAGACTAGTAAATTAGTGCCTAGAGTTTTGCAATGGATGACAGAATGGAACTGGATTACTCGACCTTTAAGAGAAGAAAACCCCATAGAAGGAGCTATTACAGTTTTTACAGATGCAGGAAAGAAATCAAGGCGTGCTGCTGTTACCTGGCAAGGAAAAGGACAATGGAAGCATCAACTCCTCACAGCAGACCCTGCAGATAGCTTACAAACTTTGGAATTGTTAGCAGTAGTATGGGTGGTGTCCAACTTACAGGAGCCTTTAAATGTGGTCACAGACTCTATGTATGTTGCAGGAGTAGTCAAACGAATAGAGGAAGCAGCAATTAAGGAAGTGAATAATAAACGATTGTATGAGTTACTGATACAGTTAAGGAAAGCTTTACGGGAAAGAGCAAACGGTACCCTTAAGCAGTATATTGAAAAACATCAAGATTTGACAGATCCACAAGCATGTTTGGCTAAGGTTTTGTATGTGATTAATCATTTATGCATTTTTGGGGAAGACGATACCCCCCCTGCAATGAAACATCATCCAAGGTCAGGTCAGGAAAATACTAAGGAAACAGAGGTCTGGGTTAAGTATAAGAACCCAAGTTCAGGATTATGGGAAAAACCTGCAAAGGTATTATATTGGGGTCGGGGGTATCTTTGTGTTTCCTCACCTACAGGGCCTTTGTGGGTGCCTGCTAAGTGGACTAAATCTGTTTTTGATGCAGCCTCTGGTGGATCGCCTTACAGAGGAGGACAGGGAGCGACTGGGGAAGAAACTGCTTCTAGTCCTACAGCCACTACTGTTTCAATTGAAGGGGTACTCGGAAGCGGTGGACAGAGCACTGACACGTCACTATCGGACAGCCCAGGAGTTGATTCGTTTCATTGACTCATTATCAACTTTTCATTTAACAGATCCAGCGAAACTACATTGCCTTGACTGTCACAATTCACATTGTGCTGCCTGGATAGCTCTACGTTGTGGGAGTTGTAAAAGAACTTTTTGGATAGAACAATCATTATTACGGGATTTGTGGTGTCATACTTGTAAACACGAGCACACGTGGGGTAAAAGCTGGCAAGATGAATTGAGGAGACAAACGGGGCAAAACGCATATATAGCTTTAAATCTTTATGAGTCTCCTGAACAGAAGGTTCTTGCTTATTATCGATGGGAAATACAATGTATTGTAAATAGAATTAAGGTTCAAAGTAAATCACGTATAGTTTCTATAAGGTGTAGGAAATTAGTGCCTTTAACACAGCATTCAGTTGTAGGACCCTTCCAAGGGGATCCTGATAGAGCATTAGATTGCTGCGTTGATAAGTTGCAAAAATTAAGTTTGAAAGTGGCAGGACCAGTGAAATTAGGAGCAGCAAGATTGAAGATAGATAAGAAGAAGAAGGCAAAAAGGGGAACGGTCTCATTTGAATAGGGGTATCAGTGATTGCTAATTAATTTTCTATGATTAGAACAATTTTGCTGTTGTGGGACCCTCGGGAGGATATAGTTGTTGAGGAGGATAACGAACAAGAACTACGATTACGAAATAAGATACACCTTGTGTTAAAGAAGGACCTTGAGCTGTTAGCCTCATATAGTAAAAAGGCTGAAGAGGCTTTGCGATCACCACCATTGAATTGGTTGCTTTGGGTTGAAGATACACAATTTTATACTGGTCCTTACTTACATTCGCTTCCTTGTTATGTTTGCAAAAGGGATAAAGATAAATGCTATGCATGGGTAGCTTTGCATTGTGCAGATTGTAATCAGGTTTATTGGTATTCACAGAAGTCATTGGGATATTTATGGTGTACATCTTGTTTTGGAAAGTGGATTCGAAATCATATCTGGGTTAGAGCTCTTGAACAAAGTACTGGCCTGCCAGGACGGACAGGATTACAGCTTTTTGAGAGTGCAGAACAAGTGGTTATAGCATATCTTAGGTGGAAGTTACAGGAAAACCTTAGAATATTTGAAATTACTAAAGCCTCACGCATCATAGCAGCTCGCTGCAAAGCTGATTTGCCTTCAAACTTACCTCGTGCTATACCTGTGAGCAAGGATGCTGATTTAGAATTAGATCAGTATATTCAAGAATTGACTCAGCCTCACAATAGACAATCTAGCAAACCAGGGAAAAGACAGCGAAGAAAGAAAAAACAAAGTAAGCAGAAAGAAAAATGAGGTTTGTTTTTGTTATACTGCTCAATGCTGTAGCAAGTGAGGCAGTAGGAGTAACACACTTTAGTCAACCAAGGGAAAATTTATGGGTAACGCTTGCTAATCAAACTAACCAATCATCACTTTGTCTTAGTCTTGGAGGAGTCACTAACCCATTTCGAACATGCCTGGTGGGACTTCCGGTGTGGTCTCCTGGAGAATTTTGCAGTTTGATAAACAATCAAACCTTATGTATGTCTAACATGTCAAACATCACATTGCCAGTGCAACAAGGGTATACTGCAGGTCAGAGTGATGGCTATCGTCAATGCTTACTAATCCAATCACTTAACACCTCTTTGCACTCTCCTCCTGAGGAATTGGATCTTTTTGGAAGTACAAATGCCAGCATATCTAACACTACAGCTGGTGGATGGTTTAGCTTCAAACTTTCGGGTGCTCAGAATTTAAACCAACCTAAAGAAACATGGGCCACCCTAGATTCATCCCTGAATGTGAGTGAATTCTCTCCACAGCATTACAGTCAATGTAACGGCACAAATATCACAGCACCAATGAAATTACCCACAGGAATATTTTTGATTTGTGGAGACAGGGCATGGAATGGTATACCAGCTAAACCACAGGGTGGACCCTGTTTTTTGGGAAAATTGTCATTGTTTCATCCTAATGTGTCCTTGCTAATGCAGCTGAGTCAGAATTCAAACAGGAAAAAACGTAGCATACATGACTTAGACTGCAGCAAGATAGGAGATCCACGATTTTGGGGCACATTCAAGCAGGTGGTAGTTTCAACTATCTTACCAGGAGGATCTGCCAATAAAGCCATGAATTTAGCAAAACAATTAGGATGCTGGGCAAAGAATGAGCTGAACAAGACATCACAAATTCTAGACATGCTAACTGCAGATGTGCAAAGTGTTAACCATGCTGTTTTGCAAAATAGAGCTGCTGTAGATTTTTTGCTCTTAGCACAAGGGCATGGATGTGAGGAGTTCGAGGGAATGTGTTGCATGAATCTGTCTGATCATTCAGTGTCCATTCACACTAAGATAAAAGAGTTACAACAGGGACTTCACAAACTTAAGGAAGAAGACGGTTTAGGAATTGACGAATGGCTTAAAGGCCTGGGACTCGGACCGTGGCTGAGGAACCTTGTGATCTATGCTATAGGATTGCTGGGTGTAATTTTGCTGTTTTTGCTTATCTTGCCTTGTATCTTTAACTGTATCCAAAACATGGTCAGCCGTACAATAGCAAAAACATGGCAAACTAATCTCCTTGCACAAGAAGAAAACGGGGGAAATGTGGAGAGCATTATTAATAATTGGTTAGCTGAGAAAGGCCACACTGATATAATGCCACTGGTTAAACTGAAGGAGAAAAGTCAGCAGTCAGCAAGCTAAAAGGAAGAGTCAGCAGCGACCTTGCTGCAACATGAGGATAGGGAGTTGAGATTAGCCCTGAATACATCCTAAGAATATGTAGAAAGTATCAAAAGTAGAACCATAGGAATGTAGAAGTAGGCGTAGGTGCTGATATGCAAGCTGACCAATCCTGAGCTCAACTTTTGCAATATGTATGAAGCTCATTATTAACTGTATTTAACCCGCCGTACTGATCAATAAAATCGAGCCTGTGATGATCAAAATGATGTCCTGGTTCCCTTCCGTCGACAATATGACATCAGTCAGTTGAAAGAAATAGATCATGAAGCACAAGAAGAGCAAAAGGATTTGGCTACAAGCTGGTTAGGAAAAAATCTTTAAAGGATTAGGGTGGAATGTGAGCTCATGGATTAAATCTATCATTGAGAGTGTGATAATCTTACTAATTGTATTCTTAGGTATTCTTAGCAATTTGGTTAGTTTACAGCATCTTAAAGGAAGAGATACAGAAGAAAACATCCTGGAAACAGAGGATAATAAAGGCACTAACACGAGATCCACGCCCACCATCTTCTGGTTCTCCAGTTTACTGTAACAGCATTCATGACAACGTTTTCATCAACCCTGGATTTGAAGAACCAAGTACGAACTGAGGAATAAAGGACTGTATCAAGTGAAAACATTTACACCTATAGTGAAGTGAAAATGCTTTCAAAGGGGGGAGAATGATAGTGGAACCCTGGAAAAATTAAAGATAGAATCTAAAATGTTAGGCATTGTGCTTTCCCAGATCAACTGCACCTGCGTAAGCAGTATGATAAATTATATAATTGTTAGATGTGATGATTGTTTAGTAATTAAATGTAATTATTATATAACCATAAGAAGAATAGTGAGAAACTATGTTGGAAATTCAGAGAGGGGCTAAATTTATGTACACAATAGAACAATATAAGTTTAATAATTAACATGAAAGTTATGTAATGATAGAGTATAAAACATGATCAATTCGGATGTATGGTCGGAGTCGGATTTGGGTTGAATATACCCCGATTCCCAGAGCTCTTAATAAAAAGCACCGCATATAATCGCTCCATGATTATGTGTTTTTGAACGCTAACTGTGGGAACCTCTCTAAGTGGGTACAATTGATTCTCCCTTGATTCCCCCTCATCTCCATCATTTTCCTCCCCTTGTCTCCCTCTGCCTCTGGTTCTGTGTGCCACCTGCTCCTCTTGAAGAGGAGGTGCATTTGGATTTACTGGGGGACTCTCAGGGGCCTGTGGCTGAGCTAGCTGGTTGGGTTGTCCATAAGGGGGTGGGAGTTGATTTAGTGGGTCCCGCGGCTCCTGCCTGTTCCTTTTAACCACCTGCCCTTTGGTTAATAAAGGATACATCGGCAACCCCCAGCTTCCTGCCTCTGAACAATAAACCTACTTCTCCCCTCAGGACTCCATAAGGCAGCATACTCACTCGCCTCCTGATTAACAGGGTTTTTCGAATTCACATAAATATTTAGAGCCTGGCAAATCCAATCCTCAAATGATCCAAACTTAGGCCAATATATCTTTCAGTATCATTTCCTATGTCCATTCAAACATGCAATATTTAATCATTTTCGTTTACTTTTTCCCCTTCAGGATTCCCATTCCATCCCAAAACTGTATCATCGCCAGTGGGCTGTCCTGAGGAATGCTCCCTTCCTGAGAACCCCCCTCAAAGTTCCCAGATACCCTAAACTCCTGCGAATTTTTCACACAATCCGCAGCCCCTGGGTCTAAGGACTTACTTTTTCCCTGACCCATCTCTGGCAGCAACAAACTCAGAGATCCCCGGTACCAGGAGAGTCTTGGTTTTCCACACTCACCTTGTGGTTCAACTTCCTCACTTACTACTCTGTCTCACTGCCTTTTCAATCTACTTGTTCCACTCCTATTTCTCACTCTTTCTCAATCCATTAGCCATGTTCTCTCACCATCTAATCTCATACTAAATTGCCAGCTACCAAGCCCTCCAAGGAAATTGAACCTATTCAATCACTCTCCTTCTCATTCTCCCTACTGAGTCAATCCTTCCTGCTCAGAGACCTTCCCACAGGTGCTTGGACCAGGGACACCCTCCTTCCCCCATGGTCAAACCCTCCTGGGGTCCCCACTCGTTCACTTTTCTTTCACATCCCTCCTGGGTTCTCCACTCGTTCACTTTTCTTTCACATCCCTCCTTTACTGGCCAGTCTCCTTGCGGATATCTTGGAAACGCGGTACCGGGAGGCCTCACCCGCTTCAGGGGTGCAGGACTGCCCAGCCTCTGTCTCAGATACTCCACACACACTCACACATGCATACAGCCACCCCCCAGACCCAAAACCTGGTGATACTCACAGCCTCCTTTTCTCTTTGGGGGTCATTTTTGATGAAGGCCTCTCCTCTTCTTTGATGTCCCTAACTCACCCTTGGGTTACACATGTGCACCCAGCCAGTAGAATGTAAGGCAAAACTAACATATTACCACATTTAAGCATCAAAGCAATAAATCTTTTATAGCTGGCATTTTCCTGGGACCCATCCAGATTTTCCCTTCTTTCTGTTAATTTTAATAACTGTTATCTCTTGCTTTTTCGTGTCCTTGAACATCTGCAGGAAAGAGGCGGGGGGTGGAAACCCTCCTCTCCCTTTCCTTCTTGGCATGACACGTTTTAACTGCTTTATTATTTCCCAATATCAATTACTGTATCAATATTAATTAGTGTTTAAATTTTGGCAGCAAAATTCATACCTATTTACCATAAAACCAATCCGGCTGATAGGTGAGGAAAGAGAATTCAAGTTCATTTAAAGCACTGCTCAATTGTTGGCTTTCTTTTGAGTGAATTGATGCTAAGAACTATTTTCTCACATATGGCGGCGTTTCTCTGCAAAGAGGCTTTGATGAGAAATTTCTGACCACATTTGCTATTGCTCTTTAAGATAAGTCAAGAACATGAGTAGCTTTGTTGAGGAATGGAGAATTGTTTGTAGCTCAGGAGGAGCCTTACATTTTAGCACAGGAGGAAGGTAAGGCACAGGTTTAAATGCTTTCTCCTCCTGGAGTGACACACTTTCAGAGGAGTCTGTGACGAGAAGTCCCCTCAGCCACTGCCAGGGCTGTCTGCCTCCTCTGCAGGCTCAGTATTCTGGGAGTTCCACGAGCCTCACCTGCAACTATATTTTCCTCTGAATATTTCTTGTTGTGCAGTACACAGGAAGAATGTTTGGTGCTAGATTCCCTATTTGGGCTTTGAGGTAAATCTCAGTAATGCTGGTGATTTTTATGTCCAGATGAACTTTTTATGGATAGTAAGGAAAAAGGAAGCAATACCATGGAAAATTAATTGCTGAAAATGTGAGCAGCCCAACCACACTAAAAATGAAATCAAAACTGAAATTTTTTTTTATTTTTTTTCCCTTGAAAGGTACGGCAAAACATGCAGTGCTAATAAAGTCTTTAAGAGATGCAACCAGCTCCCAGCTGTATAAAAATCAAAGAGGTAAAGGATGAGAAGGGGCATGGGAAGAATCTTCAGCCCTTCCTATTGAAGGTCCAAGAGTGTGAAAACTGACTCTGGCTGTTGCCCTTAGGTAACACATGCTCATTGTAGAGGAGGGCAGGTGGCCAAGCTGTTGGTGGCCCAAGCCCTGCGTGGCTGGCTCAGTTGCAGTCCTAGTTGGACCAGGGCGGTGGGCTCGGGAGGGGAGGAGGTGGGGGGATCTCGGGAGGCTTCCGCTTCAAGGCTGGGCTGGGGGGCCGTGGGGGAGGCACGAAGGGCTGGTGCTCTGCTTTCTTGGGCAACTGCTGCTGCCGAGGCCTCGTGTGAGAGCTGTCAAAGGCGACGGTCTCTGGGCTCTCTGGGGGCGAGGGAGAGGCACGCCTTCTCGGCCGGGATGCTGGAGCGGCGGCAGCGCGACTGTGGAGAGAGGAGTTGGCTGAGGCCCCAGCTGCCAGAGGCACACAGGAACCCTCCTGCACAGCAGGACCCAGAGCTGGCAAGGCTCCCCAGCACGGCTGGAGCTGCTGGCACAGCTTGGCCCAGCTGCACAGCTGTCCCTCAAGGCCCCGGGGAGCAGGGCACGGCTCTGGGCAGGCTCCCTGGCCAGGAGCGGGCCCCAGAGCGCCTCTGCCTTTCGAGGGCAATTTCGTCCCTGCTCTTTCTCCTCCCCACCCTGCTTTGCCTCTGCCCTGTGCCCCTGGGGCTGCTCTTGGCCAGGCAGGCTCAGTGGGAGCCAGCACTGGCTGCAGTCCCAGCAGGCCTACCAGGACAAGGCCCAGCAATTAAGAGGCCAATGAAAGCTCTGGGCAGCAGCAGAACCCTCAGCAGAGTTCTTTGGACAGCCATGGACTGGCCATACCGACACTGCAGCTTCTCTGATCCCTGAATGTTCCCTGACTGTGTGCGGCCTTTAAAGATTCTGGTGGGTAGAGATGAGCAACAACTTACCGTTTCTTTCCCTTCCACCACCGGAACCCAACATAGCACAGCAGCATGGAAATTGGCACAGTGAACAGTGTCACTACCGTGCCTATCATGCAAGACCTGCGCACGTCCTGGGGGCAGATAATTCTTGGGTTTTTCCGTGGATTCTGGGCGTCAGTGTCTGACTTGCCAAGCACTTCTGTGGGAGCAATGGGGAGCGTCAGCTCGTGCTGTGCTGCACTGCTGAGCTGGCAGCACGGTGGATGCGGGCAGGACGTTCTCCGTTTCCCCCAGAGCTGGGGCCTGCAGGCACCTTGCCGCCCCTTGGCACAGGCTGTGCCACCCAACAAAGCCCAGCAGGCCGGGAGGAGAGCCCGGGGCCAGCGCAGCTGCTTGGGCAGTGGCTGCTTGGAGGGACACGGGCCAAAGCCATCCCTGAGCAGCCACTGCCAGCCCTGGCCCTCCCTGCCCCGTGACAGCTCCCCCAGCCCCAGGGCACAGAGTCAGGCCCTGTCAGGACCCAGTGCAGCCCCTGCCCAGTCGGGAGCCAAGGCTGGCTCTGGCCCTGGGCTCGCGGCAGGGCTCCCGCTCGGGGCTGCTCCTGTGCCTTGGGCCTCTGGGCACTCAGGGCCAGCTCCAGAGCAGCTGCAGCGGGAGGGACAGTGGTGCATGGGTCCCCTTTCCCCGAGGCTGTGAACGAGCTCCAGAGGCCTCCAAGGCTCCAGAGGCTCCTCCAGCTTTGGCTGTTGCCGGGCCGGGCAAAGGCAAGCCCTGGGGGAAAGAGCTGCCGCCCCACAGCCCCGCCAAGGGCTGAGCCTAGTGGAGTAATTATCTCCTGTACCTGTGCCCATGTCTGGCATCTCATCCTTTCCTGCATCGGTGGCTGGCACAAAGCCATTGCTTCCTACAGGATATGGCCCCATCTGCATGGACTTTTGCTCCATCGCTTGAGAAAGGAAAAAGCACAGCTGGATCCAATGGAATCATTGCAGGAGGTGGCAACTTCAGGAGAAAATACTTGTCAAGTCATAGGTAAGGATCAGGAAAATAGCCAGGTTATTAGGGCTGGGCCAGGGCCCTCCCTGACTGAAAAAGCCCCTACACCTGATTTGACTGGAGATTAGGAAATTGCAGGGGATCTCAGGGCATGGATGGCCCGTGGTGCAGTTTGGGCTGCCTGTGAACTGATGCCAAATGTCTTCCTGCAGAGGCTGGGGAGAAGCTGCAGCCAGGCCAGGCTGGCAAACAGCCCTGCAGGGCGTGGAAGCAGCAGCGGGGCAGCGAGGCTGCCATGGATCCCTTCCCGCTGTGCCAGGCACGGCGTGTCCAGATGTGCAGCCAAAGCCCCCGGCTGCTGAGCCCCAGGACAAGGCTGAGGGAAATGCACCCACCACGGTGTCTCTCCAGGTCATTCAGCATCTGGTCCAGAAGTTTGGCTGCGTCCAAGGATTTCGTGTCTCCTATGTCTCGGTTCTTCCATTTAGGAGGACCTTAATGGAAAGTTCCATTTCTCCTTCAGGCACAAGTGGCAGTGAGGGCACCTGGGTGATTGGTGCCCTCCAAGGCACTCCCTCAGCTCTGCCTTCCACTCAGGAGCAGGGCCAGGGGGACCTCGTGCCTGCAGTGGCCCCACACTGGGATGGAAGGAGCCCCTTGCAGGGCAGTCGGGGCAGAAAGGACTCCCTGGAGATGCCAGCAGCTCCAAACCCAGCCGCAGGCAGGGCCAGGGCTTGGCAGTGGCAGCAGGAGCAGCTCAGGCTCCCTGGGGCCGGCAAAGGAGCTGAGAAAGGCTCAGCCCCGGGGCACAGCCCTGGGTCCGGCCCCTTCCCTCTGTGCTCTTCTCTGTGGCTGCACAGAGCACACAGAAGGACACAGTGGCATTGCACATGGGAGGAGGATGGACAGATAAATGCTCCTTCCTCCCACTGACAGCGATCCTGTGGGATCACAGAAGGGAGAAGGGCAATATTTACAGCTTCTTTAAACCCAGAGATTATGTTAAGGGTGCAGGCTCATGAATGAGCCGTTGTCACATTGACACTGATTATTTTTCAGGAAAGGAAAACAGAGAACTTGCCTGCACCATGCCCTTGAGTCTTCATACTGTCGTTCACCAGCTTTTCCATGTAAGCCATCTTTTCGTTCCAGTCTAGAAGAGAGCAAAGACCAGGACATTTCTGTGGTGTGCTGGGATCCCCCACTGCCTTTAGGAAATGGGCACTGCAAGGGGGTCATGTAAGGCTGTGGGTGCCAGTTGTGAATGCACAAGGTCAAAGCTGCACAGGGGCCTGGGGAGCTCTGGGCAGGCTCCTGGTCACTCTCCACCCTCTTTGCAGGCCCTGTGACACATCCCTGGAGAGGAAACAGGGCCAGCCCAGGGCCCTGGGGGCTCTCTCCCTCCCCCAGAGGAAACCCTCCCTGAAGGCCTGGGGAAAACCATCCCCAGCGCTTCCCGGGGAGCAGGGAGCGCTGTCCCGGGAAAGGGGAGCCAGGCTGCCGGCTCACCTGCTCGCCGCGCTTGCAGCGGAGCAGCCTGGGCAGCCCTGGCAGGCAGGGCCACGGCCAGGAGGAGCAGGAGGAAGAGGCGCAGAGCAAGGGCCATGCTGCCTTGCCCTCTGCCAGTCCCGCAGCTCTTGCTGCCACCGCTGTCCTGACACCGCTGTCCCAATGTCAGCACCACTGCTGCCACCGCCGCTGCTGCTGCCGCAACAGTTGTGCTCAAGCACTGACTGCTCGCTCCTTGTGCTGCTGTGCAACCACGGGGCTCTGGCACCTCTGTGACCTCAGAGCCTGCTGTGACCTCAGGGCCAGGGTGGAGTTGTGTGGGGAGTGGGATCTGCCTTCTTTGGCCGGGAGCTCGTCCTGCCCAGCTGCCCTGTCCAAGGGCTGTGACACAGTCCCAGCCCAGCTGATCTCACAGGCTGGGTCATGAAGGGATGGAGAGCAGCCCTGCCAAGAAGGACTTGGAGGTGCTGCAAGATGAGAGGCAGAACATGAGCCAGCCATGTGCATCCAAAGGAGAGTGCCCAGCAGCTTGAAGGAGGTGATTCCACCCCTCTGCTCTGGTGAGACCCCACCTGGAGTACAGTGGAAGAGGTTTTACAGTGACGTCTGTGAGCCACTGAGAACTTTGACAAGAGGATCCATGTTTACCCCTGAAAGAATTTCCTACCAAGGTTGTTGACAAAGAAACCAAGAAAGAAAGAAGGATAAATAAGATAAATCTGCAACTGCCTAGTCCATGAAGCATTTTGCTTGTCTCTCGTGACCAGTGAGTAAAGTGTAAACCTATGAGCTTTGTAAGAATGTAGAACGAGCATGCATGCTAGAATAAAAACAGTGTTTGAAGCCTTCTGGAAATGGAGTGTGTTGCTTTGTACTGTCTCCGTCTCTACCACGACAGAGTAATGCATCCATCTCTGGGCTCCCCACACAGGAAGGCCATGGTCCTGTTGGATCTAGTCCAGAGGAGGGACAAAATGCTCTGAGGACTGGAGCCCTTCTGCTTTGGAGACAGGCTGGGAGAGCTGGTGGCGTTCAGCCTGGAAGAGAGCAGACTCCAGGGAGACCTGATTGCTGTGTTTCAGTACCTTAAGGAGGCTTGTAAAAGAGATGGGACAGCACTTTTAGTAGAGCCTTTTGTGAGCAGACCGAGAGGGAATGCTTTCAATCTAAAAGATGGTCAATTCAGACTGGACCCCATTTTTTACACTAGGTCTGGAAGGCCTGGCACAGGTTGCCCAGAGAGGTGGACATCCATCCCTGCAGACATTCAAGCTCATGCTCTCAGCAACCTGACCTACTTAAAGGTGTCCGTGCTCACTGCAGGGTATTGGACTAGATATCCTTTAAATGTCCCTTCCAAGCCAAGCCATTCTGTGCTCCTGGGCACCATCAAAGCAGTGCTGGATTAGTGCTGGGGTGATTATGTGGCACCTGCATTTTGCTAGTCCTGTCATTTAGCAATTGGCCCTGAGAGCATTCATGGGCTGGGCAGTGAAGTCTGCAAATAACAGACATTGTGCTCCAGGAGAAACAGGGGAGGAACACTGCTTCCATATCAGATAAATTTTGCTACCCATTCCAAGTTAAGAAATAAAGGAATGCCCTGAAGATCCCTTCATGTGGGCGCATTATTGGCCGTATCAGTACTTGTGTTCTGTATATCATGTAAGTTGTTAATGCTTCTTGCCTCATTTATCACTGGATGAAACACAATTACTGCATTGCTCCTTGTCTACTTGCTTCCAAGTCAAGGCAAATTTTGGTCATGATTGAGTGGGACATATTCATCTGTTCACAAACAAACTCTTCTTTCCATTCACACAGCGGCAAGATTGCTTTGTGGATTTGCTAATCGGACTGGAATTAAGGTCTACCTCTCACTAGAATTAAAGCTGATGCATTAGGATGTAAAGTTTTGAGTAATTTGTCCTGGTGTCTGGCACTGTAGAGAGTTGTTCTGGAATTAAATGACACTTGAAGACATGTCTAGTCTACCATACTTCTGGCACACTAGAAGTGAAAAAACAGCCTTTGAAACACAATTTTATCCTTTCTTCCTCCTCGTCCCAGGAATTTCAATGTCTGAGGTCTAAGCTCTTCAGCTGCCTCACAAACATTGTTTTAATTCAGACAGGCATCCATGCCTTGAGCCACAAATCTGGCCTGTGGCTGTGAAGCTTGAAGCAATGTAGGTTTATAGCACTAAAAGTAATAATCCATTCCCAGGTTAAGCCAAGCATTTCCCAAGTAAGCCTACCTATGCTCAGGGATGTTTCAAAAAGGATCATTATAAAAGCTAGGAATGGGCAGAAAGTGTGTCATCAAAATTAAAAAGACAGCTTTCTGAGATTTTTATATTCCGATAGAAAGTGAACAATTTTGAATCTTATATGGAGCATTGACTAAGAAGTGAATGACAGGTTGTCAAAGTAATTGGGGAACAATATACCATAAATAAAAATAAGTTTACATGTAGATAATAGGTAAACCACCTTGCTAAGAAAAAAACCAGACCTGCCAATACTAAAATCACTAAGGCTGTTTCATCTGTCTAAGTACAAAAAAATTGCTGAAAAGTATCAGAGATCCTTAAGAGCATTACTATATACAGGAAATTCCAGGTATTGGGAAAAATGAAGAAAATTTTAGTATGCAATTCCCAGAGGTAACCTGGAATTTATTGGTGGATTTGTTGCCAAATTTCTGAGAGCAGACTGGAAAAGCAGAGGGGCTGGTCAGCCCATGTGTGGGCATTTAGAGCAGTGTGAGAGATGTTTCTGGGACCAACTGCAGGGAAGAAGAGCAGCAGACAATTACTGTGACAATCTCTTTGCTGGCTGTGGAGTTTGTGTCAGTCAGTTCCCTGGGGCTGGGCGAGCTGTCACGGGGCAGGGAGGGCCAGGGCTGGCAGTGGCTGCTCAGGGATGGCTTTGGCCCGTGTCCCTCCAAGCAGCCACTGCCCAAGCAGCTGCGCTGCCCCCGGGCTCTCCTCCCGGCCTGCTGGGCTTTGTTGGGTGGCACAGCCTGTGCCAAGGGGCGGCAAGGTGCCTGCAGGCCCCAGCTCTGGGGGAAACGGAGAACGTCCTGCCCGCATCCACCGTGCTGCCAGCTCAGCAGTGCAGCACAGCACGAGCTCACGCTCCCCATTGCTCCCACAGGTGCAGCCGTCCCAACCACACGTGTTCCTGATTCCCAGAAGAGGGGTGAAAAATGTTAATCACTTGTTTTTAAAATTTTTAAATTTTATTAATAATAAAATGTTTATAAAAATAGCAATATTATTAGAGTGATAAAAATTTTGGACAATGTGGATTAGGAGAATAGGAGACAATAGAAAGATAGAGCTACAGACATCTGGGTACCTATTTTCTGAGCAGCATAAGCCCGATAAAGGACAGACTTGAACGGAGGATTAACCCTTGGAAACAATAACCTGTTGCATATTCATGCATCTCATACATGATGCATAAATTCCATTCAAGCACAGGATTCTGTCTGGTCATCGTCAACTTCTCCCTCTTAGTCCTAACCGGCTTCTTGTGGGCTGAGCGAGGCAGAAGAAGTTAGTTTCTTCTGATAGGAGAGCAATAAATTCTTTTCTCTGTGAAAGATGTCGGTGTCCTGTGGCTGCTATATTTGCAAAAAGCCAATCATAAAATACACATTTCTCAGAGGACCTCAGAATGGGTTGCTGTTGGGGAACACTCTGTTTGCTTGGGATAAGGGCAAGTTTGACCTTCTGTTGTTGCTGGAAAGGATTTGGAAGCGCTCACCAGAGCCCTGACTGAGAGCTTCCCTGTTGCGGTGCATGTTTTTGATTGTAATTCGGTTCCAGTAGTCAGTTTTATCACACCCCCTTATTTGGTATTGTTATACCATATTTTATTTCCAATGAGTTGCTCGATTCCCCCCTGTATTGCTGGTTTTTCCCTAGTTGTCCATCTCCCCAAAGACCTGCCCTTTTGTTTCCTGTTCCTCCTCCCATTCAATGTCAATCCCTCCCCAAGTCTGCCCCTTTCTCTAGATACTTCCCTATCAATTAGTTATCCTTTGAAACCCTATTGGTTTGTTTAAGTTGTCCTCCTCCCCTGTAATCCCCTATTGGTTTAAACATTGTATTCCCTGCCTTGTGTTCCACCCTCACTTTCTCCCAATTGAACTGTGTCCTCCCCAGGGACCTCCCCAGTTTGGAAATCGGTGTATGGCTTTAATTCAGTGTCTTTCTGTCGCCGAGTCGGCAGGGAACAAACATACAGAAGAGCTCTCCGTGTTCCTTGTCCCTACCCCAGTGCAGTCCACCTGTGCTGTAAAGCAGCTGTGCCCTACAGCCAAACCCCAGAGCTGACAGTTTTCTGGCGGCGGCCCACTCTGGGTGTTGGTGTTGACAGCTAGTCGGGCTGAAGAAATCGGGCACTGCAGCACTTCCCGAATGAGCTCTTCTCTTGCAATAAAGAGATGGAGCTGCCAGCCCAGTGTCCGGGTGGCAGCAGCAGCAGCAAAGCCCACCCGGCAGCAGCACAGGCTGAGCTCCATGGCCAGGAGCAGCCGTGGATGGCCACGGTGTGGGCAGGCAGGAGCCAGGCAGGGGCTGCTGTGACCAGCGGCGGGGTCCCGAGGGCTGGGGGAGCCCATGCTGAGCGTCCCTGGGCTGAGGGCACATTGCCTTCTGGGGGATGATCTGGGCCTGAACCTCATGAGACACAATGTGATATTTTGGGGTCTGTGCTCAGAGGTGAAGGGGTCCCTCATGAGGCACAAAGTGATATTTTGGGGTCCCTGCTGAGGGGTTCAGGGATCCCTCATGAATCACAAAGGAGTATTGATGGCCACTCCTAAGGTGTGCAGGGATCCCTCATGAGGTGTGCAGCGGGGTTACATTTGAGGGGGTTCTTTACTCTTCTCAGCACAGCAAAGGGTCACTTGGCCGAGGTTTTGCAAAGCTGAGAGAAAGCCTCTTGCAAAGCCTTGGGCCCGGCCTGCGGGCACAGTGGACAGGCGGAGCCCATCCCCTGGGGCCAGGCCGGGCTGCTCAGGCCGGGCCGGGCCGGGCCAGGCTCGGGCCCCGGCAGGCAAGGGCCGTGGCCCTGGGCTCTGATGAGGCTGCTGAGCTCCGCCCTGGCCCTGTGCTGCAGCCCAACACATTTACAGCCAGGGCCGTGCCCTGGCCCACAGGAGGCACCCGGGGCTGCAACTGAGGCCGCACCTTCTCCCACTCAAGGGGGCTGGCTCTGTTCCTTTGGAGGATCCAGAGCCTTGTACTTCGGCCTGATGGTGCAAAGATCCCCCCAGCATCCCTGAGCTTGCAGAAATAAAGGCTTTGTGCTCATTGTTATGTTTCCCCAATTACCCCATCATCAGAAAAACCCAACTATATTAGAGGTATTAGCAAATCTAATTGAATAGTTTAGAAAATATATAAAATTGGATACACTTGAATTATTGACAGTACACTTTGATTAAAAATAAGGGATCATTTGGTTCCAATAATAGTGCATAAGCAAAAGATAACCGTGGGGTACGGGTTGCAAGGTTCTTGGACCCTTGCCACCTCATGAACAAGCTTGCCAATTGAAGATTGTCCTCTTCTATGCCATATGCCAATGGCATCTCCTCCCATTTTCGATTCATCACACTTCTACCTCCGCCCTCATCACCACCTTTACCACGCATGCTCCACCATTCTTTTGGTGGTCGCACCCGTGTTTGGGGGTCATCTTTGGATGAAGGCTCTCCTCTTCTTCGATGTCTTTTAATTCACTTTTGGGTTACGCATGTGCACTAAGCTAGCATAATGCAAGCCAAAACGAACATAATATTATATTTAAGCTTCAAAGTAATAAATCTCTTATAGCTGGCATTTTCCTGGGACCCAACCAGATTTTCCTTTTTTTCTGTTAATTTTTAGTACCTGATATCTCTTGCTTTTTCCTGCTTTGAACATCTGCAGGAAAGTGGGGGGTCGAACCCCTCCTCTCCCTTTCTTTCTTGGCATGACACGTTTTTAACTGTGTTATTATTTCCAAATATTAATTACTGTATGAATATTGATTACTGTTTTAATTTTGTCAGCACGAATCATACTTATTTACCACAAATCCCCCATTTCTCTTCTTCATCATTGATTTGTGCTTTATTAAAAATCTGTGCCCTGATATCCTTTATATTCTTCAGAATTTGGATTTTCTCGTTGTCTCATTTCAACTTCAAACTTTTCTAGCATTTCTCTCGCTGCCTTTAGTTTTTCACACTCTTTTTCAAATTTGGTTAGCATTTCCTCGGTTATTTCAGTCTCTCCAGATCCTGCCACAGTTAATCGGTTCCTTGTTCTTTAACACAGGTCGATTTAGCTCTTACTACCATGATAGATCTTGGTTTTCCTTTCACTGCTGATTCTGGATCTAGAGGCATTGTTGTAATCTGCATCCCTTGAATCACAAGTGAATTAGCCTACTAAAACACGGAATCATACAAGGCAGAAACAAAAGTCCCAAAACTGAACATAACAACGTGAATCCTAGCTTTTTCCACCAAACACCTCCAAAGAGGTTATCTCACCAATCTGCTTTCAAGATTGAATTCTACTTTTGTACTGGCACATGGGCCACCCCTTTTATTTCCTCCGCTTGTTCGGTGATAGCTTCTCCATAATCATCAATTTCTATGCAGCACTCAGATTCATTAAATCTGCCAGAAACTCCTCCTTCTTCTGCTAACAGATAGTCTAGGGCAATCCTGTTTTGGTACACAAACGCCCGCATTTGTGAATATTGCCTAGCCAGCAATTTTAGGGCACCGGAGTTGTGATTTGACACCACCTCCACTACTGCCTGGAGCCTTATCAATCAATTCAACAGGTAAATTGGGGTCCTGTATCCCTACAAATAGCCCTACAAATTGGTTGTGCTTGCAGAGGGATCAAACATAACCAAGGCAGAGTGAATTATAAAGTAATTATAGTGTGTACCAGGATTACAATCCGAGGTCCAGGACAATTTGTATGGGCAGCAAGTGATGGTACCTGGACAACACATCTGCCTGTAGACGGGAAAGTAAAGGAGATTACTTTAGGCCTGCCAACCTTATGTCCAATTTGGAAAAAGTCCCCATTTAATGGAAAACATGAACTTCTGCAGATAAGAGCAAGACGAGAAGTTCTAGACAATGAAAATCCAGATGACACTTGGCAAGAACCCTCTAGTGGAGTGAAATTTGGATGGGCCCTAGAGTCATTGCTTGGTCCTATAGCAAACTATAAGAGCAGAGAGATGCTGTACGAACTTACAGGTCAGGTAGGTAGACTGGCAAGAGTCACCCGGGAAGGATTTAAAGAATTAAATATACAGTTACAAGCAGACACAAAAATGACTTTACAAAATCGATTGGCCCTAGATATGTTACTCCTGAAAGAGCATGGAGTATGTGGATTTTTAAAGGGACAAGTTGATCGTTGCTGCGTTCATATCCCAAATGTAACTGCAGATGTAGAATATGACATCAGTCAGTTGAAACAAATAGATCATGAAGCACAAGAAGAGCAAAAGGATTTGGCTACAAGCTGGTTAGGAAAAAATCTTTAAAGGATTAGGGTGGAATGTGAGCTCATGGATTAAATCTATCATTGAGAGTGTGATAATCTTACTAATTGTATTCTTAGGTATTCTTAGCAATTTGGTTAGTTTACAGCATCTTAAAGGAAGAGATACAGAAGAAAACATCCTGGAAACAGAGGATAATAAAGGCACTAACACGAGATCCACGCCCACCATCTTCTGGTTCTCCAGTTTACTGTAACAGCATTCATGACAACGTTTTCATCAACCCTGGATTTGAAGAACCAAGTACGAACTGAGGAATAAAGGACTGTATCAAGTGAAAACATTTACACCTATAGTGAAGTGAAAATGCTTTCAAAGGGGGGAGAATGATAGTGGAACCCTGGAAAAATTAAAGATAGAATCTAAAATGTTAGGCATTGTGCTTTCCCAGATCAACTGCACCTGCGTAAGCAGTATGATAAATTATATAATTGTTAGATGTGATGATTGTTTAGTAATTAAATGTAATTATTATATAACCATAAGAAGAATAGTGAGAAACTATGTTGGAAATTCAGAGAGGGGCTAAATTTATGTACACAATAGAACAATATAAGTTTAATAATTAACATGAAAGTTATGTAATGATAGAGTATAAAACATGATCAATTCGGATGTATGGTCGGAGTCGGATTTGGGTTGAATATACCCCGATTCCCAGAGCTCTTAATAAAAAGCACCGCATATAATCGCTCCATGATTATGTGTTTTTGAACGCTAACAGTGGGAACCTCTCTAAGTGGGTACAATTGATTCTCCCTTGATTCCCCCTCATCTCCATCATTTTCCTCCCCTTGTCTCCCTCTGCCTCTGGTTCTGTGTGCCACCTGCTCCTCTTGAAGAGGAGGTGCATTTGGATTTACTGGGGGACTCTCAGGGGCCTGTGGCTGAGCTAGCTGGTTGGGTTGTCCATAAGGGGGTGGGAGCTGATTTAGTGGGTCCCGCGGCTCCTGCCTGTTCCTTTTAACCACCTGCCCTTTGGTTAATAAAGGATACATCGGCAACCCCCAGCTTCCTGCCTCTGAACAATAAACCTACTTCTCCCCTCAGGACTCCATAAGGCAGCATACTCACTCGCCTCCTGATTAACAGGGTTTTTCGAATTCACATAAATATTTAGAGCCTGGCAAATCCAATCCTCAAATGATCCAAACTTAGGCCAATATATCTTTCAGTATCATTTCCTATGTCCATTCAAACATGCAATATTTAATCATTTTCGTTTACTTTTTCCCCTTCAGGATTCCCATTCCATCCCAAAACTGTATCATCGCCAGTGGGCTGTCCTGAGGAATGCTCCCTTCCTGAGAACTCCCCTCAAAGTTCCCAGATACCCTAAACTCCTGCGAATTTTTCACACAATCCGCAGCCCCTGGGTCTAAGGACTTACTTTTTCCCTGACCCATCTCTGGCAGCAACAAACTCAGAGATCCCCGGTACCAGGAGAGTCTTGGTTTTCCACACTCACCTTGTGGTTCAACTTCCTCACTTACTACTCTGTCACACTGCCTTTTCAATCTACTTGTTCCACTCCTATTTCTCAATCTTTCTCAATCCATTAGCCATGTTCTCTCACCATCTAATCTCATACTAAATTGCCAGCTACCAAGCCCTCCAAGGAAATTGAACCTATTCAATCACTCTCCTTCTCATTCTCCCTACTGAGTCAATCCTTCCTGCTCAGAGACCTTCCCACAGGTGCTTGGACCAGGGACACCCTCCTTCCCCCATGGTCAAACCCTCCTGGGGTCCCCACTCGTTCACTTTTCTTTCACATCCCTCCTGGGTTCTCCACTCGTTCACTTTTCTTTCACATCCCTCCTTTACTGGCCAGTCTCCTTGCGGATATCTTGGAAACGCAGTACCGGGAGGCCTCACCCGCTTCAGGGGTGCAGGACTGCCCAGCCTCTGTCTCAGATACTCCACACACACTCACACATGCATACAGCCACCCCCCAGACCCAAAACCTGGTGATACTCACAGCCTCCTTTTCTCTTTGGGGGTCATTTTTGATGAAGGCCTCTCCTCTTCTTCGATGTCCCTAACTCACCCTTGGGTTACACATGTGCACCCAGCCAGTAGAATGTAAGGCAAAACTAACATATTACCACATTTAAGCATCAAAGCAATAAATCTTTTATAGCTGGCATTTTCCTGGGACCCATCCAGATTTTCCCTTCTTTCTGTTAATTTTAATAACTGTTATCTCTTGCTTTTTCGTGTCCTTGAACATCTGCAGGAAAGAGGCGGGGGGTGGAAACCCTCCTCTCCCTTTCTTTCTTGGCATGACACGTTTTAACTGCTTTATTATTTCCCAATATCAATTACTGTATCAATATTAATTAGTGTTTAAATTTTGGCAGCAAAATTCATACCTATTTACCATAAAACCAATCCGGCTGATAGGTGAGGAAAGAGAATTCAAGTTCATTTAAAGCACTGCTCAATTGTTGGCTTTCTTTTGAGTGAATTGATGCTAAGAACTATTTTCTCACATATGGCGGCGTTTCTCTGCAAAGAGGCTTTGATGAGAAATTTCTGACCACATTTGCTATTGCTCTTTAAGATAAGTCAAGAACATGAGTAGCTTTGTTGAGGAATGGAGAATTGTTTGTAGCTCAGGAGGAGCCTTACATTTTAGCACAGGAGGAAGGTAAGGCACAGGTTTAAATGCTTTCTCCTCCTGGAGTGACACACTTTCAGAGGAGTCTGTGACGAGAAGTCCCCTCAGCCACTGCCAGGGCTGTCTGCCTCCTCTGCAGGCTCAGTATTCTGGGAGTTCCACGAGCCTCACCTGCAACTATATTTTCCTCTGAATATTTCTTGTTGTGCAGTACACAGGAAGAATGTTTGGTGCTAGATTCCCTATTTGGGCTTTGAGGTAAATCTCAGTAATGCTGGTGATTTTTATGTCCAGATGAACTTTTTATGGATAGTAAGGAAAAAGGAAGCAATACCATGGAAAATTAATTGCTGAAAATGTGAGCAGCCCAACCACACTAAAAATGAAATCAAAACTGAAATTTTTTTTTATTTTTTTTCCCTTGACAGGTAAGGCAAAACATGCAGTGCTAATAAAGTCTTTAAGAGATGCAACCAGCTCCCAGCTGTATAAAAATCAAAGAGGTAAAGGATGAGAAGGGGCATGGGAAGAATCTTCAGCCCTTCCTATTGAAGGTCCAAGAGTGTGAAAACTGACTCTGGCTGTTGCCCTTAGGTAACACATGCTCATTGTAGAGGAGGGCAGGTGGCCAAGCTGTTGGTGGCGCAAGCCCTGCGTGGCTGGCCCAGTTGCAGTCCTAGTTGGACCAGGGCGGTGGGCTCGGGAGGGGAGGAGGTGGGGGGATCTCGGGAGGCTTCCGCTTCAAGGCTGGGCTGGGGGGCCGTGGGGGAGGCACGGAGGGCTGGTGCTCTGCTTTCTTGGGCAACTGCTGCTGCCGAGGCCTCGTGTGAGAGCTGTCAAAGGCGACGGTCTCTGGGCTCTCTGGGGGCGAGGGAGAGGCACGCCTTCTCGGCCGGGATGCTGGAGCGGCGGCAGCGCGACTGTGGAGAGAGGAGTTGGCTGAGGCCCCAGCTGCCAGAGGCACACAGGAACCCTCCTGCACAGCAGGACCCAGAGCTGGCAAGGCTCCCCAGCACGGCTGGAGCTGCTGGCACAGCTTGGCCCAGCTGCACAGCTGTCCCTCAAGGCCCCGGGGAGCAGGGCACGGCTCTGGGCAGGCTCCCTGGCCAGGAGCGGGCCCCAGAGCGCCTCTGCCTTTCGAGGGCAATTTCGTCCCTGCTCTTTCTCCTCCCCACCCTGCTTTGCCTCTGCCCTGTGCCCCTGGGGCTGCTCTTGGCCAGGCAGGCTCAGTGGGAGCCAGCACTGGCTGCAGTCCCAGCAGGCCTACCAGGACAAGGCCCAGCAATTAAGAGGCCAATGAAAGCTCTGGGCAGCAGCAGAACCCTCAGCAGAGTTCTTTGGACAGCCATGGACTGGCCATACCGACACTGCAGCCTCTCTGATCCCTGAATGTTCCCTGACTGTGTGCGGCCTTTAAAGATTCTGGTGGGTAGAGATGAGCAACAACTTACCGTTTCTTTCCCTTCCACCACCGGAACCCAACATAGCACAGCAGCATGGAAATTGGCACAGTGAACAGTGTCACTACCGTGCCAATCATGCAAGACCTGCGCACGTCCTGGGGGCAGATAATTCTTGGGTTTTTCCGTGGATTCTGGGCGTCAGTGTCTGACTTGCCAAGCACTTCTGTGGGAGCAATGGGGAGCGTCAGCTCGTGCTGTGCTGCACTGCTGAGCTGGCAGCACGGTGGATGCGGGCAGGACGTTCTCCGTTTCCCCCAGAGCTGGGGCCTGCAGGCACCTTGCCGCCCCTTGGCACAGGCTGTGCCACCCAACAAAGCCCAGCAGGCCGGGAGGAGAGCCCGGGGCCAGCGCAGCTGCTTGGGCAGTGGCTGCTTGGAGGGACACGGGCCAAAGCCATCCCTGAGCAGCCACTGCCAGCCCTGGCCCTCCCTGCCCCGTGACAGCTCCCCCAGCCCCAGGGCACAGAGTCAGGCCCTGTCAGGACCCAGTGCAGCCCCTGCCCAGTCGGGAGCCAAGGCTGGCTCTGGCCCTGGGCTCGCGGCAGGCCTCCCGCTCGGGGCTGCTCCTGTGCCTTGGGCCTCTGGGCACTCAGGGCCAGCTCCGGAGCAGCTGCAGCGGGAGGGACAGTGGTGCACGGGTCCCCTTTCCCCGGGGCTGTGATCGAGCTCCAGAGGCCTCCAAGGCTCCAGAGGCTCCTCCAGCTTTGGCTGTTGCCGGGCCGGGCAAAGGCAAGCCCTGGGGGAAAGAGCTGCCGCCCCACAGCCCCGCCAAGGGCTGAGCCTAGTGGAGTAATTATCTCCTGTACCTGTGCCCATGTCTGGCATCTCATCCTTTCCTGCATCGGTGGCTGGCACAAAGCCATTGCTTCCTACAGGATATGGCCCCATCTGCATGGAGTTTTGCTCCATCGCTTGAGAAAGGAAAAAGCACAGCTGGATCCAATGGAATCATTGCAGGAGGTGGCAACTTCAGGAGAAAATACTTGTCAAGTCATAGGTAAGGATCAGGAAAATAGCCAGGTTATTAGGGCTGGGCCAGGGCCCTCCCTGACTGAAAAAGCCCCTACACCTGATTTGACTGGAGATTAGGAAATTGCAGGGGATCTCAGGGCATGGATGGCCCGTGGTGCAGTTTGGGCTGCCTGTGAACTGATGCCAAATGTCTTCCTGCAGAGGCTGGGGAGAAGCTGCAGCCAGGCCAGGCTGGCAAACAGCCCTGCAGGGCGTGGAAGCAGCAGCGGGGCAGCGAGGCTGCCATGGATCCCTTCCCGCTGTGCCAGGCATGGCGTGTCCAGATGTGCAGCCAAAGCCCCCGGCTGCTGAGCCCCAGGACAAGGCTGAGGGAAATGCACCCACCACGGCGTCTCTCCAGGTCATTCAGCATCTGGTCCAGAAGTTTGGCTGCGTCCAAGGATTTCGTGTCTCCTATGTCTCGATTCTTCCATTTAGGAGGACCTTAATGGAAAGTTCCATTTCTCCTTCAGGCACAAGTGGCAGTGAGGGCACCTGGGTGATTGGTGCCCTCCAAGGCACTCCCTCAGCTCTGCCTTCCAGTCAGGAGCAGGGCCAGGGGGACCTCGTGCCTGCAGTGGCCCCACACTGGGATGGAAGGAGCCCCTTGCAGGGCAGTCGGGGCAGAAAGGACTCCCTGGAGATGCCAGCAGCTCCAAACCCAGCCGCAGGCAGGGCCAGGGCTTGGCAGTGGCAGCAGGAGCAGCTCAGGCTCCCTGGGGCCGGCAAAGGAGCTGAGAAAGGCTCAGCCCCGGGGCACAGCCCTGGGTCCGGCCCCTTCCCTCTGTGCTCTTCTCTGTGGCTGCACAGAGCACACAGAAGGACACACTGGCATTGCACATGGGAGGAGGATGGACAGATAAATGCTCCTTCCTCCCACTGACAGCGATCCTGTGGGATCACAGAAGGGAGAAGGGCAATATTTACAGCTTCTTTAAACCCAGAGATTATGTTAAGGGTGCAGGCTCATGAATGAGCCGTTGTCACATTGACACTGATTATTTTTCAGGAAAGGAAAACAGAGAACTTGCCTGCACCATGCCCTTGAGTCTTCATACTGTCGTTCACCAGCTTTTCCATGTAAGCCATCTTTTCGTTCCAGTCTAGAAGAGAGCAAAGACCAGGACATTTCTGTGGTGTGCTGGGATCCCCCACTGCCTTTAGGAAATGGGCACTGCAAGGGGGTCATGTAAGGCTGTGGGTGCCAGATGTGAATGCACAAGGCCAAAGCTGCACAGGGGCCTGGGGAGCTCTGGGCAGGCTCCTGGTCACTCTCCACCCTCTTTGCAGGCCCTGTGACACATCCCTGGAGAGGAAACAGGGCCAGCCCAGGGCCCTGGGGGCTCTCTCCCTCCCCCAGAGGAAACCCTCCCTGAAGGCCTGGGGAAAACCATCCCCAGCGCTTCCCGGGGAGCAGGGAGCGCTGTCCCGGGAAAGGGGAGCCAGGCTGCCGGCTCACCTGCTCGCCGCGCTTGCAGCGGAGCAGCCTGGGCAGCCCTGGCAGGCAGGGCCACGGCCAGGAGGAGCAGGAGGAAGAGGCGCAGAGCAAGGGCCATGCTGCCTTGCCCTCTGCCAGTCCCGCAGCTCTTGCTGCCACCGCTGTCCTGACACCGCTGTCCCAATGTCAGCACCACTGCTGCCACCGCCGCTGCTGCTGCCGCAACAGTTGTGCTCAAGCACTGACTGCTCGCTCCTTGTGCTGCTGTGCAACCACGGGGCTCTGGCACCTCTGTGACCTCAGAGCCTGCTGTGACCTCAGGGCCAGGGTGGAGTTGTGTGGGGAGTGGGATCTGCCTTCTTTGGCCGGGAGCTCGTCCTGCCCAGCTGCCCTGTCCAAGGGCTGTGACACAGTCCCAGCCCAGCTGATCTCACAGGCTGGGTCATGAAGGGATGGAGAGCAGCCCTGCCAAGAAGGACTTGGAGGTGCTGCAAGATGAGAGGCAGAACATGAGCCAGCCATGTGCATCCAAAGGAGAGTGCCCAGCAGCTTGAAGGAGGTGATTCCACCCCTCTGCTCTGGTGAGACCCCACCTGGAGTACAGTGGAAGAGGTTTTACAGTGACGTCTGTGAGCCACTGAGAACTTTGACAAGAGGATCCATGTTTACCCCTGAAAGAATTTCCTACCAAGGTTGTTGACAAAGAAACCAAGAAAGAAAGAAGGATAAATAAGATAAATCTGCAACTGCCTAGTCCATGAAGCATTTTGCTTGTCTCTCGTGACCAGTGAGTAAAGTGTAAACCTATGAGCTTTGTAAGAATGTAGAACGAGCATGCATGCTAGAATAAAAACAGTGTTTGAAGCCTTCTGGAAATGGAGTGTGTTGCTTTGTACTGTCTCCGTCTCTACCACGACAGAGTAATGCATCCATCTCTGGGCTCCCCACACAGGAAGGCCATGGTCCTGTTGGATCTAGTCCAGAGGAGGGACAAAATGCTCTGAGGACTGGAGCCCTTCTGCTTTGGAGACAGGCTGGGAGAGCTGGTGGCGTTCAGCCTGGAAGAGAGCAGACTCCAGGGAGACCTGATTGCTGTGTTTCAGTACCTTAAGGAGGCTTGTAAAAGAGATGGGACAGCACTTTTAGTAGAGCCTTTTGTGAGCAGACCGAGAGGGAATGCTTTCAATCTAAAAGATGGTCAATTCAGACTGGACCCCATTTTTTACACTAGGTCTGGAAGGCCTGGCACAGGTTGCCCAGAGAGGTGGACATCCATCCCTGCAGACATTCAAGCTCATGCTCTCAGCAACCTGACCTACTTAAAGGTGTCCGTGCTCACTGCAGGGTATTGGACTAGATATCCTTTAAATGTCCCTTCCAAGCCAAGCCATTCTGTGCTCCTGGGCACCATCAAAGCAGTGCTGGATTAGTGCTGGGGTGATTATGTGGCACCTGCATTTTGCTAGTCCTGTCATTTAGCAATTGGCCCTGAGAGCATTCATGGGCTGGGCAGTGAAGTCTGCAAATAACAGACATTGTGCTCCAGGAGAAACAGGGGAGGAACACTGCTTCCATATCAGATAAATTTTGCTACCCATTCCAAGTTAAGAAATAAAGGAATGCCCTGAAGATCCCTTCATGTGGGCGCATTATTGGCCGTATCAGTACTTGTGTTCTGTATATCATGTAAGTTGTTAATGCTTCTTGCCTCATTTATCACTGGATGAAACACAATTACTGCATTGCTCCTTGTCTACTTGCTTCCAAGTCAAGGCAAATTTTGGTCATGATTGAGTGGGACATATTCATCTGTTCACAAACAAACTCTTCTTTCCATTCACACAGCGGCAAGATTGCTTTGTGGATTTGCTAATCGGACTGGAATTAAGGTCTACCTCTCACTAGAATTAAAGCTGATGCATTAGGATGTAAAGTTTTGAGTAATTTGTCCTGGTGTCTGGCACTGTAGAGAGTTGTTCTGGAATTAAATGACACTTGAAGACATGTGTAGTCTACCATACTTCTGGCACACTAGAAGTGAAAAAACAGCCTTTGAAACACAATTTTATCCTTTCTTCCTCCTCGTCCCAGGAATTTCAATGTCTGAGGTCTAAGCTCTTCAGCTGCCTCACAAACATTGTTTTAATTCAGACAGGCATCCATGCCTTGAGCCACAAATCTGGCCTGTGGCTGTGAAGCTTGAAGCAATGTAGGTTTATAGCACTAAAAGTAATAATCCATTCCCAGGTTAAGCCAAGCATTTCCCAAGTAAGCCTACCTATGCTCAGGGATGTTTCAAAAAGGATCATTATAAAAGCTAGGAATGGGCAGAAAGTGTGTCATCAAAATTAAAAAGACAGCTTTCTGAGATTTTTATATTCCGATAGAAAGTGAACAATTTTGAATCTTATATGGAGCATTGACTAAGAAGTGAATGACAGGTTGTCAAAGTAATTGGGGAACAATATACCATAAATAAAAATAAGTTTACATGTAGATAATAGGTAAACCACCTTGCTAAGAAAAAAACCAGACCTGCCAATACTAAAATCACTAAGGCTGTTTCATCTGTCTAAGTACAAAAAAATTGCTGAAAAGTATCAGAGATCCTTAAGAGCATTACTATATACAGGAAATTCCAGGTATTGGGAAAAATGAAGAAAATTTTAGTATGCAATTCCCAGAGGTAACCTGGAATTTATTGGTGGATTTGTTGCCAAATTTCTGAGAGCAGACTGGAAAAGCAGAGGGGCTGGTCAGCCCATGTGTGGGCATTTAGAGCAGTGTGAGAGATGTTTCTGGGACCAACTGCAGGGAAGAAGAGCAGCAGACAATTACTGTGACAATCTCTTTGCTGGCTGTGGAGTTTGTGTCAGTCAGTTCCCTGGGGCTGGGGGAGCTGTCACGGGGCAGGGAGGGCCAGGGCTGGCAGTGGCTGCTCAGGGATGGCTTTGGCCCGTGTCCCTCCAAGCAGCCACTGCCCAAGCAGCTGCGCTGCCCCCGGGCTCTCCTCCCGGCCTGCTGGGCTTTGTTGGGTGGCACAGCCTGTGCCAAGGGGCGGCAAGGTGCCTGCAGGCCCCAGCTCTGGGGGAAACGGAGAACGTCCTGCCCGCATCCACCGTGCTGCCAGCTCAGCAGTGCAGCACAGCACGAGCTCACGCTCCCCATTGCTCCCACAGGTGCAGCCGTCCCAACCACACGTGTTCCTGATTCCCAGAAGAGGGGTGAAAAATGTTAATCACTTGTTTTTAAAATTTTTAAATTTTATTAATAATAAAATATTTATAAAAATAGCAATATTATTAGAGTGATAAAAATTTTGGACAATGTGGATTAGGAGAATAGGAGACAATAGAAAGATAGAGCTACAGACATCTGGGTACCTATTTTCTGAGCAGCATAAGCCCGATAAAGGACAGACTTGAACGGAGGATTAACCCTTGGAAACAATAACCTGTTGCATATTCATGCATCTCATACATGATGCATAAATTCCATTCAAGCACAGGATTCTGTCTGGTCATCGTCAACTTCTCCCTCTTAGTCCTAACCGGCTTCTTGTGGGCTGAGCGAGGCAGAAGAAGTTAGTTTCTTCTGATAGGAGAGCAATAAATTCTTTTCTCTGTGAAAGATGTCGGTGTCCTGTGGCTGCTATATTTGCAAAAAGCCAATCATAAAATACACATTTCTCAGAGGACCTCAGAATGGGTTGCTGTTGGGGAACACTCTGTTTGCTTGGGATAAGGGCAAGTTTGACCTTCTGTTGTTGCTGGAAAGGATTTGGAAGCGCTCACCAGAGCCCTGACTGAGAGCTTCCCTGTTGCGGTGCATGTTTTTGATTGTAATTCGGTTCCAGTAGTCAGTTTTATCACACCCCCTTATTTGGTATTGTTATACCATATTTTATTTCCAATGAGTTGCTCGATTCCCCCCTGTATTGCTGGTTTTTCCCTAGTTGTCCATCTCCCCAAAGACCTGCCCTTTTGTTTCCTGTTCCTCCTCCCATTCAATGTCAATCCCTCCCCAAGTCTGCCCCTTTCTCTAGATACTTCCCTATCAATTAGTTATCCTTTGAAACCCTATTGGTTTGTTTAAGTTGTCCTCCTCCCCTGTAATCCCCTATTGGTTTAAACATTGTATTCCCTGCCTTGTGTTCCACCCTCACTTTCTCCCAATTGAACTGTGTCCTCCCCAGGGACCTCCCCAGTTTGGAAATCGGTGTATGGCTTTAATTCAGTGTCTTTCTGTCGCCGAGTCGGCAGGGAACAAACATACAGAAGAGCTCTCCGTGTTCCTTGTCCCTACCCCAGTGCAGTCCACCTGTGCTGTAAAGCAGCTGTGCCCTACAGCCAAACCCCAGAGCTGACAGTTTTCTGGCGGCGGCCCACTCTGGGTGTTGGTGTTGACAGCTAGTCGGGCTGAAGAAATCGGGCACTGCAGCAATTCCCGAATGAGCTCTTCTCTTGCAATAAAGAGATGGAGCTGCCAGCCCAGTGTCCGGGTGGCAGCAGCAGCAGCAAAGCCCACCCGGCAGCAGCACGGGCTGAGCTCCATGGCCAGGAGCAGCCGTGGATGGCCACGGTGTGGGCAGGCAGGAGCCAGGCAGGGGCTGCTGTGACCAGCGGCGGGGTCCCGAGGGCTGGGGGAGCCCATGCTGAGCGTCCCTGGGCTGAGGGCACATTGCCTTCTGGGGGATGATCTGGGCCTGAACCTCATGAGACACAATGTGATATTTTGGGGTCTGTGCTCAGAGGTGAAGGTGTCCCTCATGAGGCACAAAGTGATATTTTGGGGTCCCTGCTGAGGGGTTCAGGGATCCCTCATGAATCACAAAGGAGTATTGATGGCCACTCCTAAGGTGTGCAGGGATCCCTCATGAGGTGTGCAGCGGGGTTACATTTGAGGGGGTTCTTTACTCTTCTCAGCACAGCAAAGGGTCACTTGGCCGAGGTTTTGCAAAGCTGAGAGAAAGCCTCTTGCAAAGCCTTGGGCCCGGCCTGCGGGCACAGTGGGCAGGCGGAGCCCATCCCCTGGGGCCAGGCCGGGCTGCTCAGGCCGGGCCGGGCCGGGCCAGGCTCGGGCCCCGGCAGGCAAGGGCCGTGGCCCTGGGCTCTGATGAGGCTGCTGAGCTCCGCCCTGGCCCTGTGCTGCAGCCCAACACATTTACAGCCAGGGCCGTGCCCTGGCCCACAGGAGGCACCCGGGGCTGCAACTGAGGCCGCACCTTCTCCCACTCAAGGGGGCTGGCTCTGTTCCTTTGGAGGATCCAGAGCCTTGTACTTCGGCCTGATGGTGCAAAGATCCCCCCAGCATCCCTGAGCTTGCAGAAATAAAGGCTTTGTGCTCATTGTTATGTTTCCCCAATTACCCCATCATCAGAAAAACCCAACTATATTAGAGGTATTAGCAAATCTAATTGAATAGTTTAGAAAATATATAAAATTGGATACACTTGAAATATTGACAGTACACTTTGATTAAAAATAAGGGATCATTTGGTTCCAATAATAGTGCATAAGCAAAAGATAACCGTGGGGTACGGGTTGCAAGGTTCTTGGACCCTTGCCACCTCATGAACAAGCTTGCCAATTGAAGATTGTCCTCTTCTATGCCATATGCCAATGGCATCTCCTCCCATTTTCGATTCATCACACTTCTACCTCCGCCCTCATCACCACCTTTACCACGCATGCTCCACCATTCTTTTGGTGGTCGCACCCGTGTTTGGGGGTCATCTTTGGATGAAGGCTCTCCTCTTCTTCGATGTCTTTTAATTCACTTTTGGGTTACGCATGTGCACTAAGCTAGCATAATGCAAGCCAAAACGAACATAATATTATATTTAAGCTTCAAAGTAATAAATCTCTTATAGCTGGCATTTTCCTGGGACCCAACCAGATTTTCCTTTTTTTCTGTTAATTTTTAGTACCTGATATCTCTTGCTTTTTCCTGCTTTGAACATCTGCAGGAAAGTGGGGGGTCGAACCCCTCCTCTCCCTTTCTTTCTTGGCATGACACGTTTTTAACTGTGTTATTATTTCCAAATATTAATTACTGTATGAATATTGATTACTGTTTTAATTTTGTCAGCACGAATCATACTTATTTACCACAAATCCCCCATTTCTCTTCTTCATCATTGATTTGTGCTTTATTAAAAATCTGTGCCCTGATATCCTTTATATTCTTCAGAATTTGGATTTTCTCGTTGTCTCATTTCAACTTCAAACTTTTCTAGCATTTCTCTCGCTGCCTTTAGTTTTTCACACTCTTTTTCAAATTTGGTTAGCATTTCCTCGGTTATTTCAGTCTCTCCAGATCCTGCCACAGTTAATCGGTTCCTTGTTCTTTAACACAGGTCGATTTAGCTCTTACTACCATGATAGATCTTGGTTTTCCTTTCACTGCTGATTCTGGATCTAGAGGCATTGTTGTAATCTGCATCCCTTGAATCACAAGTGAATTAGCCTACTAAAACACGGAATCATACAAGGCAGAAACAAAAGTCCCAAAACTGAACATAACAACGTGAATCCTAGCTTTTTCCACCAAACACCTCCAAAGAGGTTATCTCACCAATCTGCTTTCAAGATTGAATTCTACTTTTGTACTGGCACATGGGCCACCCCTTTTATTTCCTCCGCTTGTTCGGTGATAGCTTCTCCATAATCATCAATTTCTATGCAGCACTCAGATTCATTAAATCTGCCAAAAACTCCTCCTTCTTCTGCTAACAGATAGTCTAGGGCAATCCTGTTTTGGTACACAAACGCCCGCATTTGTGAATATTGCCTAGCCAGCAATTTTAGGGCACCGGAGTTGTGATTTGACACCACCTCCACTACTGCCTGGAGCCTTATCAATCAATTCAACAGGTAAATTGGGGTCCTGTATCCCTACAAATAGCCCTACAAATTGGTTGTGCTTGCAGAGGGATCAAACATAACCAAGGCAGAGTGAATTATAAAGTAATTATAGTGTGTACCAGGATTACAATCCGAGGTCCAGGACAATTTGTATGGGCAGCAAGTGATGGTACCTGGACAACACATCTGCCTGTAGACGGGAAAGTAAAGGAGATTACTTTAGGCCTGCCAACCTTATGTCCAATTTGGAAAAAGTCCCCATTTAATGGAAAACATGAACTTCTGCAGATAAGAGCAAGACGAGAAGTTCTAGACAATGAAAATCCAGATGACACTTGGCAAGAACCCTCTAGTGGAGTGAAATTTGGATGGGCCCTAGAGTCATTGCTTGGTCATATAGCAAACTATAAGAGCAGAGAGATGCTGTACGAACTTACAGGTCAGGTAGGTAGACTGGCAAGAGTCACCCGGGAAGGATTTAAAGAATTAAATATACAGTTACAAGCAGACACAAAAATGACTTTACAAAATCGATTGGCCCTAGATATGTTACTCCTGAAAGAGCATGGAGTATGTGGATTTTTAAAGGGACAAGTTGATCGTTGCTGCGTTCATATCCCAAATGTAACTGCAGATGTAGAATATGACATCAGTCAGTTGAAACAAATAGATCATGAAGCACAAGAAGAGCAAAAGGATTTGGCTACAAGCTGGTTAGGAAAAAATCTTTAAAGGATTAGGGTGGAATGTGAGCTCATGGATTAAATCTATCATTGAGAGTGTGATAATCTTACTAATTGTATTCTTAGGTATTCTTAGCAATTTGGTTAGTTTACAGCATCTTAAAGGAAGAGATACAGAAGAAAACATCCTGGAAACAGAGGATAATAAAGGCACTAACACGAGATCCACGCCCACCATCTTCTGGTTCTCCAGTTTACTGTAACAGCATTCATGACAACGTTTTCATCAACCCTGGATTTGAAGAACCAAGTACGAACTGAGGAATAAAGGACTGTATCAAGTGAAAACATTTACACCTATAGTTAAGTGAAAATGCTTTCAAAGGGGGGAGAATGATAGTGGAACCCTGGAAAAATTAAAGATAGAATCTAAAATGTTAGGCATTGTGCTTTCCCAGATCAACTGCACCTGCGTAAGCAGTATGATAAATTATATAATTGTTAGATGTGATGATTGTTTAGTAATTAAATGTAATTATTATATAACCATAAGAAGAATAGTGAGAAACTATGTTGGAAATTCAGAGAGGGGCTAAATTTATGTACACAATAGAACAATATAAGTTTAATAATTAACATGAAAGTTATGTAATGATAGAGTATAAAACATGATCAATTCGGATGTATGGTCGGAGTCAGATTTGGGTTGAATATACCCCGATTCCCAGAGCTCTTAATAAAAAGCACCGCATATAATCGCTCCATGATTATGTGTTTTTGAACGCTAACTGTGGGAACCTCTCTAAGTGGGTACAATTGATTCTCCCTTGATTCCCCCTCATCTCCATCATTTTCCTCCCCTTGTCTCCCTCTGCCTCTGGTTCTGTGTGCCACCTGCTCCTCTTGAAGAGGAGGTGCATTTGGATTTACTGGGGGACTCTCAGGGGCCTGTGGCTGAGCTAGCTGGTTGGGTTGTCCATAAGGGGGTGGGAGTTGATTTAGTGGGTCCCGCGGCTCCTGCCTGTTCCTTTTAACCACCTGCCCTTTGGTTAATAAAGGATACATCGGGAACCCCCAGCTTCCTGCCTCTGAACAATAAACCTACTTCTCCCCTCAGGACTCCATAAGGCAGCATACTCACTCGCCTCCTGATTAACAGGGTTTTTCGAATTCACATAAATATTTAGAGCCTGGCAAATCCAATCCTCAAATGATCCAAACTTAGGCCAATATATCTTTCAGTATCATTTCCTATGTCCATTCAAACATGCAATATTTAATCATTTTCGTTTACTTTTTCCCCTTCAGGATTCCCATTCCATCCCAAAACTGTATCATCGCCAGTGGGCTGTCCTGAGGAATGCTCCCTTCCTGAGAACCCCCCTCAAAGTTCCCAGATACCCTAAACTCCTGCGAATTTTTCACACAATCCGCAGCCCCTGGGTCTAAGGACTTACTTTTTCCCTGACCCATCTCTGGCAGCAACAAACTCAGAGATCCCCGGTACCAGGAGAGTCTTGGTTTTCCACACTCACCTTGTGGTTCAACTTCCTCACTTACTACTCTGTCACACTGCCTTTTCAATCTACTTGTTCCACTCCTATTTCTCAATCTTTCTCAATCCATTAGCCATGTTCTCTCACCATCTAATCTCATACTAAATTGCCAGCTACCAAGCCCTCCAAGGAAATTGAACCTATTCAATCACTCTCCTTCTCATTCTCCCTACTGAGTCAATCCTTCCTGCTCAGAGACCTTCCCACAGGTGCTTGGACCAGGGACACCCTCCTTCCCCCATGGTCAAACCCTCCTGGGGTCCCCACTCGTTCACTTTTCTTTCACATCCCTCCGGGGTTCTCCACTCGTTCACTTTTCTTTCACATCCCTCCTTTACTGGCCAGTCTCCTTGCGGATATCTTGGAAACGCGGTACCGGGAGGCCTCACCCGCTTCAGGGGTGCAGGACTGCCCAGCCTCTGTCTCAGATACTCCACACACACTCACACATGCATACAGCCACCCCCCAGACCCAAAACCTGGTGATACTCACAGCCTCCTTTTCTCTTTGGGGGTCATTTTTGATGAAGGCCTCTCCTCTTCTTTGATGTCCCTAACTCACCCTTGGGTTACACATGTGCACCCAGCCAGTAGAATGTAAGGCAAAACTAACATATTACCACATTTAAGCATCAAAGCAATAAATCTTTTATAGCTGGCATTTTCCTGGGACCCATCCAGATTTTCCCTTCTTTCTGTTAATTTTAATAACTGTTATCTCTTGCTTTTTCGTGTCCTTGAACATCTGCAGGAAAGAGGCGGGGGGTGGAAACCCTCCTCTCCCTTTCTTTCTTGGCATGACACGTTTTAACTGCTTTATTATTTCCCAATATCAATTACAGTATCAATATTAATTAGTGTTTAAATTTTGGCAGCAAAATTCATACCTATTTACCATAAAACCAATCCGGCTGATAGGTGAGGAAAGAGAATTCAAGTTCATTTAAAGCACTGCTCAATTGTTGGCTTTCTTTTGAGTGAATTGATGCTAAGAACTATTTTCTCACATATGGCGGCGTTTCTCTGCAAAGAGGCTTTGATGAGAAATTTCTGACCACATTTGCTATTGCTCTTTAAGATAAGTCAAGAACATGAGTAGCTTTGTTGAGGAATGGAGAATTGTTTGTAGCTCAGGAGGAGCCTTACATTTTAGCACAGGAGGAAGGTAAGGCACAGGTTTAAATGCTTTCTCCTCCTGGAGTGACACACTTTCAGAGGAGTCTGTGACGAGAAGTCCCCTCAGCCACTGCCAGGGCTGTCTGCCTCCTCTGCAGGCTCAGTATTCTGGGAGTTCCACGAGCCTCACCTGCAACTATATTTTCCTCTGAATATTTCTTGTTGTGCAGTACACAGGAAGAATGTTTGGTGCTAGATTCCCTATTTGGGCTTTGAGGTAAATCTCAGTAATGCTGGTGATTTTTATGTCCAGATGAACTTTTTATGGATAGTAAGGAAAAAGGAAGCAATACCATGGAAAATTAATTGCTGAAAATGTGAGCAGCCCAACCACACTAAAAATGAAATCAAAACTGAAATTTTTTTTTATTTTTTTTCCCTTGAAAGGTACGGCAAAACATGCAGTGCTAATAAAGTCTTTAAGAGATGCAACCAGCTCCCAGCTGTATAAAAATCAAAGAGGTAAAGGATGAGAAGGGGCATGGGAAGAATCTTCAGCCCTTCCTATTGAAGGTCCAAGAGTGTGAAAACTGACTCTGGCTGTTGCCCTTAGGTAACACATGCTCATTGTAGAGGAGGGCAGGTGGCCAAGCTGTTGGTGGCGCAAGCCCTGCGTGGCTGGCCCAGTTGCAGTCCTAGTTGGACCAGGGCGGTGGGCTCGGGAGGGGAGGAGGTGGGGGGATCTCGGGAGGCTTCCGCTTCAAGGCTGGGCTGGGGGGTCGTGGGGGAGGCACGGAGGGCTGGTGCTCTGCTTTCTTGGGCAACTGCTGCTGCCGAGGCCTCGTGTGAGAGCTGTCAAAGGCGACGGTCTCTGGGCTCTCTGGGGGCGAGGGAGAGGCACGCCTTCTCGGCCGGGATGCTGGAGCGGCGGCAGCGCGACTGTGGAGAGAGGAGGCAGCTGAGGCCCCAGCTGCCAGAGGCACACAGGAACCCTCCTGCACAGCAGGACCCAGAGCTGGCAAGGCTCCCCAGCACGGCTGGAGCTGCTGGCACAGCTTGGCCCAGCTGCACAGCTGTCCCTCAAGGCCCCGGGGAGCAGGGCACGGCTCTGGGCAGGCTCCCTGGCCAGGAGCGGGCCCCAGAGCGCCTCTGCCTTTCAAGGGCAATTTCGTCCCTGCTCTTTCTCCTCCCCACCCTGCTTTGCCTCTGCCCTGTGCCCCTGGGGCTGCTCTTGGCCAGGCAGGCTCAGTGGGAGCCAGCACTGGCTGCAGTCCCAGCAGGCCTACCAGGACAAGGCCCAGCAATTAAGAGGCCAATGAAAGCTCTGGGCAGCAGCAGAACCCTCAGCAGAGTTCTTTGGACAGCCATGGACTGGCCATACCGACACTGCAGCCTCTCTGATCCCTGAATGTTCCCTGACTGTGTGCGGCCTTTAAAGATTCTGGTGGGTAGAGATGAGCAACAACTTACCGTTTCTTTCCCTTCCACCACCGGAACCCAACATAGCACAGCAGCATGGAAATTGGCACAGTGAACAGTGTCACTACCGTGCCAATCATGCAAGACCTGCGCACGTCCTGGGGGCAGATAATTCTTGGGTTTTTCCGTGGATTCTGGGCGTCAGTGTCTGACTTGCCAAGCACTTCTGTGGGAGCAATGGGGAGCGTCAGCTCGTGCTGTGCTGCACTGCTGAGCTGGCAGCACGGTGGATGCGGGCAGGACGTTCTCCGTTTCCCCCAGAGCTGGGGCCTGCAGGCACCTTGCCGCCCCTTGGCACAGGCTGTGCCACCCAACAAAGCCCAGCAGGCCGGGAGGAGAGCCCGGGGCCAGCGCAGCTGCTTGGGCAGTGGCTGCTTGGAGGGACACGGGCCAAAGCCATCCCTGAGCAGCCACTGCCAGCCCTGGCCCTCCCTGCCCCGTGACAGCTCCCCCAGCCCCAGGGCACAGAGTCAGGCCCTGTCAGGACCCAGTGCAGCCCCTGCCCAGTCGGGAGCCGAGGCTGGCTCTGGCCCTGGGCTCGCGGCAGGGCTCCCGCTCGGGGCTGCTCCTGTGCCTTGGGCCTCTGGGCACTCAGGGCCAGCTCCGGAGCAGCTGCAGCGGGAGGGACAGTGGTGCACGGGTCCCCTTTCCCCGAGGCTGTGAACGAGCTCCAGAGGCCTCCAAGGCTCCAGAGGCTCCTCCAGCTTTGGCTGTTGCCGGGCCGGGCAAAGGCAAGCCCTGGGGGAAAGAGCTGCCGCCCCACAGCCCCGCCAAGGGCTGAGCCTAGTGGAGTAATTATCTCCTGTACCTGTGCCCATGTCTGGCATCTCATCCTTTCCTGCATCGGTGGCTGGCACAAAGCCATTGCTTCCTACAGGATATGGCCCCATCTGCATGGAGTTTTGCTCCATCGCTTGAGAAAGGAAAAAGCACAGCTGGATCCAATGGAATCATTGCAGGAGGTGGCAACTTCAGGAGAAAATACTTGTCAAGTCATAGGTAAGGATCAGGAAAATAGCCAGGTTATTAGGGCTGGGCCAGGGCCCTCCCTGACTGAAAAAGCCCCTACACCTGATTTGACTGGAGATTAGGAAATTGCAGGGGATCTCAGGGCATGGATGGCCCGTGGTGCAGTTTGGGCTGCCTGTGAACTGATGCCAAATGTCTTCCTGCAGAGGCTGGGGAGAAGCTGCAGCCAGGCCAGGCTGGCAAACAGCCCTGCAGGGCGTGGAAGCAGCAGCGGGGCAGCGAGGCTGCCATGGATCCCTTCCCGCTGTGCCAGGCACGGCGTGTCCAGATGTGCAGCCAAAGCCCCCGGCTGCTGAGCCCCAGGACAAGGCTGAGGGAAATGCACCCACCACGGCGTCTCTCCAGGTCATTCAGCATCTGGTCCAGAAGTTTGGCTGCGTCCAAGGATTTCGTGTCTCCTATGTCTCGATTCTTCCATTTAGGAGGACCTTAATGGAAAGTTCCATTTCTCCTTCAGGCACAAGTGGCAGTGAGGGCACCTGGGTGATTGGTGCCCTCCAAGGCACTCCCTCAGCTCTGCCTTCCAGTCAGGAGCAGGGCCAGGGGGACCTCGTGCCTGCAGTGGCCCCACACTGGGATGGAAGGAGCCCCTTGCAGGGCAGTCGGGGCAGAAAGGACTCCCTGGAGATGCCAGCAGCTCCAAACCCAGCCGCAGGCAGGGCCAGGGCTTGGCAGTGGCAGCAGGAGCAGCTCAGGCTCCCTGGGGCCGGCAAAGGAGCTGAGAAAGGCTCAGCCCCGGGGAACAGCCCTGGGCCTGGCCCCTTCCCTCTGTGCTCTCCTCTGTGGCTGCACAGAGCGCACAGAAGGACACACTGGCATTGCACACGGGAGGAGGATGGACAGATAAATGCTCCTTCCTCCCACTGACAGCGATCCTGTGGGATCACAGAAGGGAGAAGGGCAATATTTACAGCTTCTTTAAACCCAGAGATTATGTTAAGGGTGCAGGCTCATGAATGAGCCGTTGTCACATTGACACTGATTATTTTTCAGGAAAGGAAAACAGAGAACTTGCCTGCACCATGCCCTTGAGTCTTCATACTGTCGTTCACCAGCTTTTCCATGTAAGCCATCTTTTCGTTCCAGTCTAGAAGAGAGCAAAGACCAGGACATTTCTGTGGTGTGCTGGGATCCCCCACTGCCTTTAGGAAATGGGCACTGCAAGGGGGTCATGTAAGGCTGTGGGTGCCAGATGTGAATGCACAAGGCCAAAGCTGCACAGGGGCCTGGGGAGCTCTGGGCAGGCTCCTGGTCACTCTCCACCCTCTTTGCAGGCCCTGTGACACATCCCTGGAGAGGAAACAGGGCCAGCCCAGGGCCCTGGGGGCTTTCTCCCTCCCCCAGAGGAAACCCTCCCTGAAGGCCTGGGGAAAACCATCCCCAGCACTTCCCGGGGAGCAGGGAGCGCTGTCCCGGGAAAGGGGAGCAAGGCTGCCGGCTCACCTGCTCGCCGCGCTTGCAGCGGAGCAGCCTGGGCAGCCCTGGCAGGCAGGGCCACGGCCAGGAGGAGCAGGAGGAAGAGGCGCAGAGCAAGGGCCATGCTGCCTTGCCCTCTGCCAGTCCCGCAGCTCTTGCTGCCACCGCTGTCCTGACACCGCTGTCCCAATGTCAGCACCACTGCTTCCACCGCCGCTGCTGCTGCCGCAACAGTTGTGCTCAAGCACTGACTGCTCGCTCCTTGTGCTGCTGTGCAACCACGGGGCTCTGGCACCTCTGTGACCTCAGAGCCTGCTGTGACCTCAGGGCCAGGGTGGAGTTGTGTGGGGAGTGGGATCTGCCTTCTTTGGCAGGGAGCTCATCCTGCCCAGCTGCCCTGTCCAAGGGCTGTGACACAGTCCCAGCCCAGCTGATCTCACAGGCTGGGCCATGAAGGGATGGAGAGCAGCCCTGCCAAGAAGGACTTGGAGGTGCTGCAAGATGAGAGGCAGAACATGAGCCAGCCATGTGCATCCAAAGGAGAGTGCCCAGCAGCTTGAAGGAGGTGATTCCACCCCTCTGCTCTGGTGAGACCCCACCTGGAGTACAGTGGAAGAGGTTTTACAGTGACCTCTGTGAGCCACTGAGAACTTTGACAAGAGGATCCATGTTTACCCCTGAAAGAATTTCCTACCAAGGTTGTTGACAAAGAAACCAAGAAAGAAAGAAGGATAAATAAGATAAATCTGCAACTGCCTAGTCCATGAAGCATTTTGCTTGTCTCTCGTGACCAGTGAGTAAAGTGTAAACCTATGAGCTTTGTAAGAATGTAGAACGAGCATGCATGTTAGAATAAAAACAGTGTTTGAAGCCTTCTGGAAATGGAGTGTGTTGCTTTGTACTGTCTCCGTCTCTACCACGACAGAGTAATGCATCCATCTCTGGGCTCCCCACACAGGAAGGCCATGGTCCTGTTGGATCTAGTCCAGAGGAGGGACAAAATGCTCTGAGGACTGGAGCCCTTCTGCTTTGGAGACAGGCTGGGAGAGCTGGTGGCGTTCAGCCTGGAAGAGAGCAGACTCCAGGGAGACCTGATTGCTGTGTTTCAGTACCTTAAGGAGGCTTGTAAAAGAGATGGGACAGCACTTTTAGTAGAGCCTTTTGTGAGCAGACCGAGAGGGAATGCTTTCAATCTAAAAGATGGTCAATTCAGACTGGACCCCATTTTTTACACTAGGTCTGGAAGGCCTGGCACAGGTTGCCCAGAGAGGTGGACATCCATCCCTGCAGACATTCAAGCTCATGCTCTCAGCAACCTGACCTACTTAAAGGTGTCCGTGCTCACTGCAGGGTATTGGACTAGATATCCTTTAAATGTCCCTTCCAAGCCAAGCCATTCTGTGCTCCTGGGCACCATCAAAGCAGTGCTGGATTAGTGCTGGGGTGATTATGTGGCACCTGCATTTTGCTAGTCCTGTCATTTAGCAATTGGCCCTGAGAGCATTCATGGGCTGGGCAGTGAAGTCTGCAAATAACAGACATTGTGCTCCAGGAGAAACAGGGGAGGAACACTGCTTCCATATCAGATAAATTTTGCTACCCATTCCAAGTTAAGAAATAAAGGAATGCCCTGAAGATCCCTTCATGTGGGCGCATTATTGGCCGTATCAGTACTTGTGTTCTGTATATCATGTAAGTTGTTAATGCTTCTTGCCTCATTTATCACTGCATGAAACACAATTACTGCATTGCTCCTTGTCTACTTGCTTCCAAGTCAAGGCAAATTTTGGTCATGATTGAGTGGGACATATTCATCTGTTCACAAACAAACTCTTCTTTCCATTCACACAGCGGCAAGATTGCTTTGTGGATTTGCTAATCGGACTCGAATTAAGGTCTACCTCTCACTAGAATTAAAGCTGATGCATTAGGATGTAAAGTTTTGAGTAATTTGTCCTGGTGTCTGGCACTGTAGAGAGTTGTTCTGGAATTAAATGACACTTGAAGACATGTCTAGTCTACCATACTTCTGGCACACTAGAAGTGAAAAAACAGCCTTTGAAACACAATTTTATCCTTTCTTCCTCCTCGTCCCAGGAATTTCAATGTCTGAGGTCTAAGCTCTTCAGCTGCCTCACAAACATTGTTTTAATTCAGACAGGCATCCATGCCTTGAGCCACAAATCTGGCCTGTGGCTGTGAAGCTTGAAGCAATGTAGGTTTATAGCACTAAAAGTAATAATCCATTCCCAGGTTAAGCTAATAATTTCCCAAGTAAGCCTACCTATGCTCAGGGATGTTTCAAAAAGGATCATTATAAAAGCTAGGAATGGGCAGAAAGTGTGTCATCAAAATTAAAAAGACAGCTTTCTGAGATTTTTATATTCCGATAGAAAGTGAACAATTTTGAATCTTATATGGAGCATTGACTAAGAAGTGAATGACAGGTTGTCAAAGTAATTGGGGAACAATATACCATAAATAAAAATAAGTTTACATGTAGATAATAGGTAAACCACCTTGCTAAGAAAAAAACCAGACCTGCCAATACTAAAATCACTAAGGCTGTTTCATCTGTCTAAGTACAAAAAAATTGCTGAAAAGTATCAGAGATCCTTAAGAGCATTACTATATACAGGAAATTCCAGGTATTGGGAAAAATGAAGAAAATTTTAGTATGCAATTCCCAGAGGTAACCTGGAATTTATTGGTGGATTTGTTGCCAAATTTCTGAGAGCAGACTGGAAAAGCAGAGGGGCTGGTCAGCCCATGTGTGGGCATTTAGAGCAGTGTGAGGGATGTTTCTGGGACCAACTGCAGGGAAGGAGAGCAGCAGACAATTACTGTGACAATCTCTTTGCTGGCTGTAGAGTTTGTGTCAGTCAGTTCCCTGGGGCTGGGGGAGCTGTCACGGGGCAGGGAGGGCCAGGGCTGGCAGTGGCTGCTCAGGGATGGCTTTGGCCCGTGTCCCTCCAAGCAGCCACTGCCCAAGCAGCTGCGCTGCCCCCGGGCTCTCCTCCCGGCCTGCTGGGCTTTGTTGGGTGGCACAGCCTGTGCCAAGGGGCGGCAAGGTGCCTGCAGGCCCCAGCTCTGGGGGAAACGGAGAACGTCCTGCCCGCATCCACCGTGCTGCCAGCTCAGCAGTGCAGCACAGCACGAGCTCACGCTCCCCATTGCTCCCACAGGTGCAGCCGTCCCAACCACACGTGTTCCTGATTCCCAGAAGAGGGGTGAAAAATGTTAATCACTTGTTTTTAAAATTTTTAAATTTTATTAATAATAAAATGTTTATAAAAATAGCAATATTATTAGAGTGATAAAAATTTTGGACAATGTGGATTAGGAGAATAGGAGACAATAGAAAGATAGAGCTACAGACATCTGGGTACCTATTTTCTGAGCAGCATAAGCCCGATAAAGGACAGACTTGAACGGAGGATTAACCCTTGGAAACAATAACCTGTTGCATATTCATGCATCTCATACATGATGCATAAATTCCATTCAAGCACAGGATTCTGTCTGGTCATCGTCAACTTCTCCCTCTTAGTCCTAACCGGCTTCTTGTGGGCTGAGCGAGGCAGAAGAAGTTAGTTTCTTCTGATAGGAGAGCAATAAATTCTTTTCTCTGTGAAAGATGTCGGTGTCCTGTGGCTGCTATATTTGCAAAAAGCCAATCATAAAATACACATTTCTCAGAGGACCTCAGAATGGGTTGCTGTTGGGGAACACTCTGTTTGCTTGGGATAAGGGCAAGTTTGACCTTCTGTTGATGCTGGAAAGGATTTGGAAGCGCTCACCAGAGCCCTGACTGAGAGCTTCCCTGTTGCAGTGCATGTTTTTGATTGTAATTCGGTTCCAGTAGTCAGTTTTATCACACCCCCTTATTTGGTATTGTTATACCATATTTTATTTCCAATGAGTTGCTCGATTCCCCCCTGTATTGCTGGTTTTTCCCTAGTTGTCCATCTCCCCAAAGACCTGCCCTTTTGTTTCCTGTTCCTCCTCCCATTCAATGTCAATCCCTCCCCAAGTCTGCCCCTTTCTCTAGATACTTCCCTATCAATTAGTTATCCTTTGAAACCCTATTGGTTTGTTTAAGTTGTCCTCCTCCCCTGTAATCCCCTATTGGTTTAAACATTGTATTCCCCGCCTTGTGTTCCACCCTCACTTTCTCCCAATTGAACTGTGTCCTCCCCAGGGACCTCCCCAGTTTGGAAATCGGTGTATGGCTTTAATTCAGTGTCTTTCTGTCGCCGAGTCGGCAGGGAACAAACATACAGAAGAGCTCTCCGTGTTCCTTGTCCCTACCCCAGTGCAGTCCACCTGTGCTGTAAAGCAGCTGTGCCCTACAGCCAAACCCCAGAGCTGACAGTTTTCTGGCGGCGGCCCACTCTGGGTGTTGGTGTTGACAGCTAGTCGGGCTGAAGAAATCGGGCACTGCAGCACTTCCCGAATGAGCTCTTCTCTTGCAATAAAGAGATGGAGCTGCCAGCCCAGTGTCCGGGTGGCAGCAGCAGCAGCAAAGCCCACCCGGCAGCAGCACAGGCTGAGCTCCATGGCCAGGAGCAGCCGTGGATGCCCGCGGTGTGGGCAGGCAGGAGCCAGGCAAGGGCTGCTGTGACCAGCGGCGGGGTCCCGAGGGCTGGGGGAGCCCATGCTGAGCGTCCCTGGGCTGAGGGCACATTGCCTTCTGGGGGATGATCTGGGCCTGAACCTCATGAGACACAATGTGATATTTTGGGGTCTGTGCTCAGAGGTGAAGGGGTCCCTCATGAGGCACAAAGTGATATTTTGGGGTCCCTGCTGAGGGGTTCAGGGATCCCTCATGAATCACAAAGGAGTATTGATGGCCACTCCTAAGGTGTGCAGGGATCCCTCATGAGGTGTGCAGCGGGGTTACATTTGAGGGGGTTCTTTACTCTTCTCAGCACAGCAAAGGGTCACTTGGCCGAGGTTTTGCAAAGCTGAGAGAAAGCCTCTTGCAAAGCCTTGGGCCCGGCCTGCGGGCACAGTGGACAGGCGGAGCCCATCCCCTGGGGCCAGGCCGGGCTGCTCAGGCCGGGCCGGGCCGGGCCAGGCTCGGGCCCCGGCAGGCAAGGGCCGTGGCCCTGGGCTCTGATGAGGCTGCTGAGCTCCGCCCTGGCCCTGTGCTGCAGCCCAACACATTTACAGCCAGGGCCGTGCCCTGGCCCACAGGAGGCACCCGGGGCTGCAACTGAGGCCGCACCTTCTCCCACTCAAGGGGGCTGGCTCTGTTCCTTTGGAGGATCCAGAGCCTTGTACTTCGGCCTGATGGTGCAAAGATCCCCCCAGCATCCCTGAGCTTGCAGAAATAAAGGCTTTGTGCTCATTGTTATGTTTCCCCAATTACCCCATCATCAGAAAAACCCAACAATATTAGAGGTATTAGCAAATCTAATTGAATAGTTTAGAAAATATATAAAATTGGATACACTTGAAATATTGACAGTACACTTTGATTAAAAATAAGGGATCATTTGGTTCCAATAATAGTGCATAAGCAAAAGATAACCGTGGGGTACGGGTTGCAAGGTTCTTGGACCCTTGCCACCTCATGAACAAGCTTGCCAATTGAAGATTGTCCTCTTCTATGCCATATGCCAATGGCATCTCCTCCCATTTTCGATTCATCACACTTCTACCTCTGCCCTCATCACCACCTTTACCACGCATGCTCCACCATTCTTTTGGTGGTCGCACCCCTGTTTGGGGGTCATCTTTGGATGAAGGCTCTCCTCTTCTTCGATGTCTTTTAATTCACTTTTGGGTTACGCATGTGCACTAAGCTAGCATAATGCAAGCCAAAACGAACATAATATTATATTTAAGCTTCAAAGTAATAAATCTCTTATAGCTGGCATTTTCCTGGGACCCAACCAGATTTTCCTTTTTTTCTGTTAATTTTTAGTACCTGATATCTCTTGCTTTTTCCTGCTTTGAACATCTGCAGGAAAGTGGGGGGTCGAACCCCTCCTCTCCCTTTCTTTCTTGGCATGACACGTTTTTAACTGTGTTATTATTTCCAAATATTAATTACTGTATGAATATTGATTACTGTTTTAATTTTGTCAGCACGAATCATACTTATTTACCACAAATCCCCCATTTCTCTTCTTCATCATTGATTTGTGCTTTATTAAAAATCTGTGCCCTGATATCCTTTATATTCTTCAGAATTTGGATTTTCTCGTTGTCTCATTTCAACTTCAAACTTTTCTAGCATTTCTCTCGCTGCCTTTAGTTTTTCACACTCTTTTTCAAATTTGGTTAGCATTTCCTCGGTTATTTCAGTCTCTCCAGATCCTGCCACAGTTAATCGGTTCCTTGTTCTTTAACACAGGTCGATTTAGCTCTTACTACCATGATAGATCTTGGTTTTCCTTTCACTGCTGATTCTGGATCTAGAGGCATTGTTGTAATCTGCATCCCTTGAATCACAAGTGAATTAGCCTACTAAAACACGGAATCATACAAGGCAGAAACAAAAGTCCCAAAACTGAACATAACAACGTGAATCCTAGCTTTTTCCACCAAACACCTCCAAAGAGGTTATCTCACCAATCTGCTTTCAAGATTGAATTCTACTTTTGTACTGGCACATGGGCCACCCCTTTTATTTCCTCCGCTTGTTCGGTGATAGCTTCTCCATAATCATCAATTTCTATGCAGCACTGAGATTCATTAAATCTGCCAGAAACTCCTCCTTCTTCTGCTAACAGATAGTCTAGGGCAATCCTGTTTTGGTACACAAACGCCCGCATTTGTGAATATTGCCTAGCCAGCAATTTTAGGGCACCGGAGTTGTGATTTGACACCACCTCCACTACTGCCTGGAGCCTTATCAATCAATTCAACAGGTAAATTGGGGTCCTGTATCCCTACAAATAGCCCTACAAATTGGTTGTGCTTGCAGAGGGATCAAACATAACCAAGGCAGAGTGAATTATAAAGTAATTATAGTGTGTACCAGGATTACAATCCGAGGTCCAGGACAATTTGTATGGGCAGCAAGTGATGGTACCTGGACAACACATCTGCCTGTAGATGGGAAAGTAAAGGAGATTACTTTAGGCCTGCCAACCTTATGTCCAATTTGGAAAAAGTCCCCATTTAATGGAAAACATGAACTTCTGCAGATAAGAGCAAGACGAGAAGTTCTAGACAATGAAAATCCAGATGACACTTGGCAAGAACCCTCTAGTGGAGTGAAATTTGGATGGGCCCTAGAGTCATTGCTTGGTCCTATAGCAAACTATAAGAGCAGAGAGATGCTGTACGAACTTACAGGTCAGGTAGGTAGACTGGCAAGAGTCACCCGGGAAGGATTTAAAGAATTAAATATACAGTTACAAGCAGACACAAAAATGACTTTACAAAATCGATTGGCCCTAGATATGTTACTCCTGAAAGAGCATGGAGTATGTGGATTTTTAAAGGGACAAGTTGATCGTTGCTGCGTTCATATCCCAAATGTAACTGCAGATGTAGAATATGACATCAGTCAGTTGAAACAAATAGATCATGAAGCACAAGAAGAGCAAAAGGATTTGGCTACAAGCTGGTTAGGAAAAAATCTTTAAAGGATTAGGGTGGAATGTGAGCTCATGGATTAAATCTATCATTGAGAGTGTGATAATCTTACTAATTGTATTCTTAGGTATTCTTAGCAATTTGGTTAGTTTACAGCATCTTAAAGGAAGAGATACAGAAGAAAACATCCTGGAAACAGAGGATAATAAAGGCACTAACACGAGATCCACGCCCACCATCTTCTGGTTCTCCAGTTTACTGTAACAGCATTCATGACAACGTTTTCATCAACCCTGGATTTGAAGAACCAAGTACGAACTGAGGAATAAAGGACTGTATCAAGTGAAAACATTTACACCTATAGTGAAGTGAAAATGCTTTCAAAGGGGGGAGAATGATAGTGGAACCCTGGAAAAATTAAAGATAGAATCTAAAATGTTAGGCATTGTGCTTTCCCAGATCAACTGCACCTGCGTAAGCAGTATGATAAATTATATAATTGTTAGATGTGATGATTGTTTAGTAATTAAATGTAATTATTATATAACCATAAGAAGAATAGTGAGAAACTATGTTGGAAATTCAGAGAGGGGCTAAATTTATGTACACAATAGAACAATATAAGTTTAATAATTAACATGAAAGTTATGTAATGATAGAGTATAAAACATGATCAATTCGGATGTATGGTCGGAGTCAGATTTGGGTTGAATATACCCCGATTCCCAGAGCTCTTAATAAAAAGCACCGCATATAATCGCTCCATGATTATGTGTTTTTGAACGCTAACTGTGGGAACCTCTCTAAGTGGGTACAATTGATTCTCCCTTTCTTCCCCCTCATCTCCGTCATTTTCCTCCCCTTGTCTCCCTCTGCCTCTGGTTCTGTGTGCCACCAGCTCCTCTTGAAAAGGAGGTGCATTTGGATTTATGGGGGGACTCTCAGGGGCCTGTGGCTGAGCTAGCTGGTTGGGTTGTCCATTAGGGGGTGGGAGTTGATTTAGTGGGTCCCGCGGCTCCTGCCTGTTCCTTTTAACCACCTGCCCTTTGGTTAATAAAGGAAACATCGGGAACCCCCAGCTTCCTACCTCTGAACAACAAACCTACTTCTCCCTTCAGGACTTCATAAGGCAGCATACTCACTCGCCTCCTGATTAACAGGGTTTTTCGAATTCACATATATATTTAGAGCCTGGCAAATCCAATCCTCAAATGATCCAAACTTTGGCCAATATATCTTTCAGTATCATTTCCTTTGTCCATTCAAACATGCAATACTTAATCATTTTCGTTTACTTTTTCCCCTTCAGGATTCCCATTCCATCCCAAAACTGTATCATCGCCAGTGGGCTGTCCTGAGGAATGCTCCCTTCCTGAGAACCCCCCTCAAAGTTCCCAGATACCCTAAACTCCTGTGAATTTTTCACACAATCCGCAGCCCCTGGGTCTAAGGACTTACTTTTTCCCTGACCCATCTCTGGCAGCAACAAACTAAGAGATCCCCAGTACCAGGAGAGTCTTGGTTTTCCACACTCACCTCGTGGTTCAACTTCCTCACTTACTACTCTGTCTCACTGCCTTTTCAATCTACTTGTTCCACTCCTATTTCTCACTCTTTCTCAATCCATTAGCCATGTTCTCTCACCATCTAATCTCATACTAAATTGCCAGCTACCAAGCCTTCCAAGGAAATTGAACCTATTCAATCACTCTCCTTCTCATTCTCCCTACTGAGTCAATCCCTCCTGCTCAAGGACCTTCCCACAGGTGCTTGGACCAGGGACACCCTCCTTCCCCCATGGTCAAACCCTCCTGGGGTCTCCACTCGTTCACTTTTCTTTCACTTCCCTCCTTTACTGGCCAGTCTCCTTGCGCATATCTTGGAAACGCGGGTACCGGGAGGCCTCACCCGCTTCAGGGGTGCAGGACTGCCCAGCCTCTGTCTCAGATACTCCACACACACTCACACATGCATACAGCCACCCCCCAGACCCAAAACCTGGTGATACTCACAGCCTCCTTTTCTCTTTGGGGGTCATTTTTGATGAAGGCCTCTCCTCTTCTTCGATGTCCCTAACTCACCCTTGGGTTACACATGTGCACCAAGCCAGTAGAATGTAAGGCAAAACTAACATATTACCACATTTAAGCATCAAAGCAATAAATCTTTTATAGCTGGCATTTTCCTGGGACCCATCCAGATTTTCCCTTCTTTCTGTTAATTTTAATAACTGTTATCTCTTGCTTTTTCATGTCCTTGAACATCTGCAGAAAAGTGGGGGGGGGGTGGAAACCCTCCTCTCCCTTTCTTTCTTGGCATGACACGTTTTAACTGTTTTATTATTTCCAAATATTAATTACTGAATGAATATTGATTACTGTATAAATTTTGGCAGCAAAATTCATACCTATTTACCATAAAACCAATCCGGCTGATAGGTGAGGAAAGAGAATTCAAGTTCATTTAAAGCACTGCTCAATTGTTGGCTTTCTTTTGACTGAGCTGATGCTAAGACCTATTTTCTCACATATGGCGGCGTTTCTCTGCAAAGAGGCTTTGATGAGAAATTTCTGACCACATTTGCTTTTGCTCTTTAAGATAAGTCAAGAACATGAGTAGCTTTGTTGAGGAATGGAGAATTGTTTGTAGCTCAGGAGGAGCCTTACATTTTAGCACAGGAGGAAGGTCAGGCACAGGTTTAAATGCTTTCTCCTCCTGGAGTGACACACTTTCAGAGGAGTCTGTGACGAGAAGTCCCCTCAGCCACTGCCAGGGCTGTCTGCCTCCTCTGCAGGCTCAGTATTCTGGGAGTTCCACGAGCCTCACCTGCAACTATATTTTCCTCTGAATATTTCTTGTTGTGCAGTACACAGGAAGAATGTTTGGTGCTAGATTCCCTATTTGGGCTTTGAGGTAAATCTCAGTAATGCTGGTGATTTTTATGTCCAGATGAACTTTTTATGGATAGTAAGGAAAAAGGAAGCAGTACCATGGAAAATTAATTGCTGAAAATGTGAGCAACCCAACCATACTAAAAATGAAATCAAAACTGAAATTTTTTTTTATTTTTTTTCCCTTGACAGGTAAGGCAAAACATGCAGTGCTAATAAAGTCTTTAAGAGATGCAACCAGCTCCCAACTGTATAAAAAGCAAAGAGGTAAAGGATGAGAAAGGGCATGGGAAGAATCTTCAGCCCTTCCTGTTGAAGGTCCAAGAGTGTGAAAACTGACTCTGGCTGTTGCCCTTAGGTAACACATGCTCATTGTAGAGGAGGGCAGGTGGCCAAGCTGTTGGTGGCGCAAGCCCTGCGTGGCTGGCCCAGTTGCAGTCCTAGTTGGACCAGGGCAGTGGGCTCGGGAGGGGAGGAGGTGGGGGGATCTCGGGAGGCTTCCGCTTCAAGGCCGGGCTGGGGGGCCGTGGGGGAGGCACGGAGGGCTGGTGCTCTGCTTTCTTGGGCAACTGCTGCTGCCGAGGCCTCGTGTGAGAGCTGTCAAAGGCGACGGTCTCTGGGCTCTCTGGGGGCGAGGGAGAGGCACGCCTTCTTGGCCGGGATGCTGGAGCGGCGGCAGCGCGACTGTGGAGAGAGGAGGCAGCTGAGGCCCCAGCTGCCAGGGGCACACAGGGTGCCTCCTGCACAGCAGGGCCCAGAGCTGGCAAGGCTCCCCAGCACGGCTGGAGCTGCTGGCACAGCTTGGCCCAGCTGCACAGCTGCCCCTCAAGGCCCTGGCGAGCAGGGCACGGCTCTGGGCAGGCTCCCTGGCCAGGAGCGGGCCCCAGAGCGCCTCTGCCTTTCAAGGGCAATCTCGTCCCTGCTCTTTCTCCTTCCCACCTTGCTCTGCCTCTGCCTTGAGCCCCTGGGACTGCTCTTGGCCAGGCAGCCTCAGTGGGAGTCAGCACTGGCTGCAGCCCCAGTGGGCCCCCCAGGACAAGGCCCAGCAATTAGGAGGCCAATGAAAGCTCTGCAGCAGCAGAACCCTCAGCAGAGTTCTTTGGACAGCCATGGACTGGCCATACCGACACTGCAGCCTCTCTGTTCCCTGAATGTTCCCTGACTGTGTGCGGCCTTTAAAGAATCTGGTGGGAAGAGATGAGCAACAACTTACCGTTTCTTTCCCTTCCACCACCGGAACCCAACATAGCACAGCGCCATGGAAATTGGCACAGTGAACAGTGTCACTACCGTGCCTATCATGCAGGACCTGCGCACGTCCTGGGGGCAGATAATTCTTGGGTTTTTCCATGGATTCTGGGCGTCAGTGTCTGACTTGCCAAGCACTTCTGTGGGAGCAATGGGGAGCGTCAGCCCGTGCTGTGCTGCACTGCTGAGCTGGCAGCACGGTGGATGCGGGCAGGACGTTCTCCGTTTCCCCCAGAGCTGGGGCCTGCAGGCACCTTGCCGCCCCTTGGCACAGGCTGTGCCACCCAACAAAGCCCAGCAGGCCGGGAGGAGAGCCCGGGGGCAGTGCAGCTGCTTGGGCAGGGGCTGCTTGGAGGGACACGGGCCAAAGCCATCCCTGAGCAGCACTGCCAGCCCTGGCCCTCCCTGCCCCGTGACAGCTGCCCCAGCCCCAGGGCACAGAGTCAGGCCCTGTCAGGACCCAGTGCAGCCCCTGCCCAGTCGGGAGCCAAGGCTGGCTCTGGCCCTGGGCTCGCGGCAGGGCTCCCGCTCGGGGCTGCTCCTGTGCCTTGGGCCTCTGGGCACTCAGGGCCAGCTCCGGAGCAGCTGCAGCGGGAGGGACATTGGTGCACGGGTCCCCTTTCCCCGGGGCTGTGAATGAGCTCCAGAGGCCTCCAAGGCTCCAGAGGCTCCTCCAGCTTTGGCTGCTGCCAGGCCGGGCAAGGGCAGGCCCTGGGGGAAAGAGCTGCCGCCCCACAGCCCCGCCAAGGGCTGAGTCTAGCGAAGCAATTATCTCCTGTACCTGTGCCCATGTCTGGCATCTCCTCCTTTCCTGCATCAGTGGCTGGCACAAAGCCATTGCTTCCTACAGGATATGGCCCCATCTGCATGGACTTTTGCTCCATTGCTTGAGAAAGGAAAAAGCACAGCTGGATCCAATGGAATCATTGCAGGAGGTGGCAACTTCAGGAGAAAATACTTGTCAAGTCATGGATAAGGATCAGTAAAATAGCCAGGTTATTGGGGCTGGGCCAGGGCCCTCCCTGACCGAAAAAAGGCCCTACACCTGATCTGACTGGAGATTAGGAAATTGCAGGGGATCTCAGGACATGTATTGGCCGTGGTGCAGTTTGGGCTGCCTGTGAACTGATGCCAAATGCCTTCCTGCAGAGGCTGGGGAGAAGCTGCAGCCAGGCCAGGCTGGCAAACAGCCCTGCAGGGCGTGGAAGCAGCAGCGGGGCAGCGAGGCTGCCATGGATCCCTTCCCGCTGTGCTGGGCACGGCGTGTCCAGATGTGCAGCCAAAGCCCCCGGCTGCTGAGCCCCAGGACAAGGCTGAGGGAAATGCACCCACCACGGCGTCTCTCCAGGTCATTCAGCATCTGGTCCAGATGTTTGGCCGCCTCCAAGGATTTCGTGTCTCCTATGTCTCGGTTCTTCCATTTAGGAGGACCTTAATGGAAAGTTCCATTTCTCCTTCAGGCACAAGTGGCAGTGAGTGCACCTGGGTGACTGGTGCCCTCCAAGGCACTCCCTCAGCTCTGCCTTCCACTCAGGAGCAGGGCCAGGGGGACCTCGTGCCTGCAGTGGCCCCACACTGGCATGGAAGGAGCCCCTTGCGGGGCAGTCGGGGCAGAAAGGACTCCCTGGAGATGCCAGCAGCTCCAAACACAGCCCCAGGCAGGGCCAGGGCTTGGCAGTGGCAGCAGGAGCAGCTCAGGCTCCCTGGGGCCGGCAAAGGAGCTGAGAAAGGCTCAGCCCCGGGGAACAGCCCTGGGCCCGGCCCCTTCCCTCTGTGCTCTCCTCTGTGGCTGCACAGAGCGCACAGAAGGACACACTGGCATTGCACACGGGAGGAGGATGGACAGATAAATGCTCCTTCCTCCCACTGACAGCGATCCTGTGGGATCACAGAAGGGAGAAGGGCAATATTTACAGCTTCTTTAAACCCAGAGATTATGTTAAGGGTGCAGGCTCATGAATGAGCCGTTGTCACATTGACACTGATTATTTTTCAGGAAAGGAAAACAGAGAACTTGCCTGCACCATGCCCTTGAGTCTTCATACTGTCGTTCACCAGCTTTTCCATGTAAGCCATCTTTTCGTTCCAGTCTAGAAGAGAGCAAAGACCAGGACATTTCTGTGGTGTGCTGGGATCCCCCACTGCCTTTAGGAAATGGGCACTGCAAGGGGGTCATGTAAGGCTGTGGGTGCCAGTTGTGAATGCACAAGGTCAAAGCTGCACAGGGGCCTGGGGAGCTCTGGGCAGGCTCCTGGTCACTCTCCACCCCTCTTTGCAGGCCCTGTGACACATCCCTGGAGAGGAAACAGGGCCAGCCCAGGGCCCTGGGGGCTTTCTCCCTCCCCCAGAGGAAACCCTCCCTGAAGGCCTGGGGAAAACCATCCCCAGTGCTTCCCGGGGAGCAGGGAGCGCTGTCCCGGGAAAGGGGAGCCAGGCTGCCGGCTCACCTGCTCGCCGCGCTTGCAGCGGAGCAGCCTGGGCAGCCCTGGCAGGCAGGGCCACGGCCAGGAGGAGCAGGAGGAAGAGGCGCAGAGCAAGGGCCATGCTGCCTTGCCCTCTGCCAGTCCCGCAGCTCTTGCTGCCACCGCTGTCCTGACACCGCTGTCCCAATGTCAGCACCACTGCTGCCACCGCCGCTGCTGCTGCCGCAACAGTTGTGCTCAAGCACTGACTGCTCGCTCCTTGTGCTGCTGTGCAACCACGGGGCTCTGGCACCTCTGTGACCTCAGAGCCTGCTGTGACCTCAGGGCCAGGGTGGAGTTGTGTGGGGAGTGGGATCTGCCTTCTTTGGCAGGGAGCTCATCCTGCCCAGCTGCCCTGTCCAAGGGCTGTGACACAGTCCCAGCCCAGCTGATCTCACAGGCTGGGCCATGAAGGGATGGAGAGCAGCCCTGCCAAGAAGGACTTGGAGGTGCTGCAAGATGAGAGGCAGAACATGAGCCAGCCATGTGCATCCAAAGGAGAGTGCCCAGCAGCTTGAAGGAGGTGATTCCACCCCTCTGCTCTGGTGAGACCCCACCTGGAGTACAGTGGAAGAGGTTTTACAGTGACCTCTGTGAGCCACTGAGAACTTTGACAAGAGGATCCATGTTTACCCCTGAAAGAATTTCCTACCAAGGTTGTTGACAAAGAAACCAAGAAAGAAAGAAGGATAAATAAGATAAATCTGCAACTGCCTAGTCCATGAAGCATTTTGCTTGTCTCTCGTGACCAGTGAGTAAAGTGTAAACCTATGAGCTTTGTAAGAATGTAGAACGAGCATGCATGCTAGAATAAAAACAGTGTTTGAAGCCTTCTGGAAATGGAGTGTGTTGCTTTGTACTGTCTCCGTCTCTACCACGACAGAGTAATGCATCCATCTCTGGGCTCCCCACACAGGAAGGCCATGGTCCTGTTGGATCTAGTCCAGAGGAGGGACAAAATGCTCTGAGGACTGGAGCCCTTCTGCTTTGGAGACAGGCTGGGAGAGCTGGTGGCGTTCAGCCTGGAAGAGAGCAGACTCCAGGAAGACCTGATTGCTGTGTTTCAGTACCTTAAGGAGGCTTGTAAAAGAGATGGGACAGCACTTTTAGTAGAGCCTTTTGTGAGCAGACCGAGAGGGAATGCTTTCAATCTAAAAGATGGTCAATTCAGACTGGACCCCATTTTTTACACTAGGTCTGGAAGGCCTGGCACAGGTTGCCCAGAGAGGTGGACATCCATCCCTGCAGACATTCAAGCTCATGCTCTCAGCAACCTGACCTACTTAAAGGTGTCCGTGCTCACTGCAGGGTATTGGACTAGATATCCTTTAAATGTCCCTTCCAAGCCAAGCCATTCTGTGCTCCTGGGCACCATCAAAGCAGTGCTGGATTAGTGCTGGGGTGATTATGTGGCACCTGCATTTTGCTAGTCCTGTCATTTAGCAATTGGCCCTGAGAGCATTCATGGGCTGGGCAGTGAAGTCTGCAAATAACAGACATTGTGCTCCAGGAGAAACAGGGGAGGAACACTGCTTCCATATCAGATAAATTTTGCTACCCATTCCAAGTTAAGAAATAAAGGAATGCCCTGAAGATCCCTTCATGTGGGCGCATTATTGGCCGTATCAGTACTTGTGTTCTGTATATCATGTAAGTTGTTAATGCTTCTTGCCTCATTTATCACTGCATGAAACACAATTACTGCATTGCTCCTTGTCTACTTGCTTCCAAGTCAAGGCAAATTTTGGTCATGATTGAGTGGGACATATTCATCTGTTCACAAACAAACTCTTCTTTCCATTCACACAGCGGCAAGATTGCTTTGTGGATTTGCTAATCGGACTCGAATTAAGGTCTACCTCTCACTAGAATTAAAGCTGATGCATTAGGATGTAAAGTTTTGAGTAATTTGTCCTGGTGTCTGGCACTGTAGAGAGTTGTTCTGGAATTAAATGACACTTGAAGACATGTCTAGTCTACCATACTTCTGGCACACTAGAAGTGAAAAAACAGCCTTTGAAACACAATTTTATCCTTTCTTCCTCCTCGTCCCAGGAATTTCAATGTCTGAGGTCTAAGCTCTTCAGCTGCCTCACAAACATTGTTTTAATTCAGACAGGCATCCATGCCTTGAGCCACAAATCTGGCCTGTGGCTGTGAAGCTTGAAGCAATGTAGGTTTATAGCACTAAAAGTAATAATCCATTCCCAGGTTAAGCCAAGCATTTCCCAAGTAAGCCTACCTATGCTCAGGGATGTTTCAAAAAGGATCATTATAAAAGCTAGGAATGGGCAGAAAGTGTGTCATCAAAATTAAAAAGACAGCTTTCTGAGATTTTTATATTCCGATAGAAAGTGAACAATTTTGAATCTTATATGGAGCATTGACTAAGAAGTGAATGACAGGTTGTCAAAGTAATTGGGGAACAATATACCATAAATAAAAATAAGTTTACATGTAGATAATAGGTAAACCACCTTGCTAAGAAAAAAACCAGACCTGCCAATACTAAAATCACTAAGGCTGTTTCATCTGTCTAAGTACAAAAAAATTGCTGAAAAGTATCAGAGATCCTTAAGAGCATTACTATATACAGGAAATTCCAGGTATTGGGAAAAATGAAGAAAATTTTAGTATGCAATTCACAGAGGTAACCTGGAATTTATTGGTGGATTTGTTGCCAAATTTCTGAGAGCAGACTGGAAAAGCAGAGGGGCTGGTCAGCCCATGTGTGTGCATTTAGAGCAGTGTGAGGGATGTTTCTGGGACCAACCGCAGTGAAGAAGAGCAGCAGACAATTACTGGGACAATCTCTTTGCTGCCTGTGGAGTTTGTGTCAGTCGGTTCCCTGGGGCTGGGGGAGCTGTCACGGGGCAGGGAGGGCCAGGGCTGGCAGTGGCTGCTCAGGGATGGCTTTGGCCCGTGTCCCTCCAAGCAGACACTGCCCAAGCAGCTGCGCTGCCCCCGGGCTCTCCTCCCAGCCTGCTGGGCTTTGTTGGGTGGCACAGCCTGTGCCAAGGGGCGGCAAGGTGCCTGCAGGCCCCAGCTCTGGGGGAAACGGAGAACGTCCTGCCCGCTCAGCAGTGCAGCACAGCACGGGCTGACGCTCCCCATTGCTCCCACAGGTGCAGCTGGAACCACCACACGTGTTCCTGATTCCCAGAAGAGGTGTGAAAAATGGCAATCCCTTGTTTGTAAAGTTTTAAAAATTTATTAATAATAAAATGGTTATAAAAATAGCAATATCATTAGAGTGATAAAAATTTTGGACAATTTGGATTAGGAGAATAGGAGACAATAGAAACAAAGAGTTACGGACATCTGGGTACCTATTTTCTGGGCAATATAAGTCAAAAAATAACACATGTTAACGGAGGATTAACCCTTAAAATCAATAAGCTGTTGCATGTTCATACATCTCATAGATGATGCATACATTCCATTCAAACACAGGATTTTGTCTGATCCTCGTCAACTTCTCCCTCTTAATCCTAACTGGCTTCCTGAGGGCTGAATGACGCAGGAGGAAGTTAGTTTCTTCTGATAGGAGAGCAATAAATTCTTTTTCTCTGAAAAATTTCAGTGTTCTATGGCTGCTACGTCGCTATGAGCCCTTGCTTTCAAACAACTATCTTACATAGTGTATTTTATATTTTAGCATTCTGTTATAACCTATAATTATATTTATAAGACTACTTGAGAAAATTAATACAACATCAGTTCTAAGATAACACATATAATATTCATTTTAATATTTGCAAAAAGCCAATCATAAAACAACCATGTTTCCCAGGGGTTTGGAAGTGATGGCTGTTGGGGAACACTATTGTTTACTTCTGATAAGGGCAAGTTTGAGCTTCTATTGATGCCAGGAAAGAATGTGGAAGTGCTCAACAGAGCCCTGACTGAGAGCTTCCCTGTTGCAGTGCATGTTTTTGATTGTAATTCGGTGCTAGTGGTCAGTTTTATCACACCCCCTTATTTGGTATTCTTATAGCATATTTTATTGCCAATGGGTTGCTCCTTTCCACTCTGTGTTGTTGACTTTGCCCTAGTTGTCCATCTCCCCAAAGACCTGCCCTTTTGTTTCCTGTTCCTCCTCCCATTCAATGCCAATCCCTCCCCAAGCCTGCCCTTTCTCTAGATACTTCCCTATCAATTAGTTATCCTTTGAAACCCTATTGGTTTGTTTAAGTTGTCCTCCTCCCCTGTAATCCCCTATTGGTTTAAACAATGTATTCCCCGCCTTGTGTTCCACCCTCAGTTTCTCCCAATTGGACTGTGTCCTCCCCAGGGACCTCCCCAGTTTGGAAATCGGTGTATGGCTTTAATTCAGTGTATTTCTGTCGATGACTCTGCGGAGAATGAACATACAGAAGAGCTCTCCCTGTTCCTTGTCTCTACCGCAGCACAGTCCACCTGTGCTGTAAAGCAGCTGTGCCCTACAGCCAAACCCCAGAGCTGACAGTTTTCTGGGGGCGGCCCACTCTGGGTGGTGGTGTTGACAGCTAGTCGGGCTGAAGAAATCGGGCACTGCAGCAGTTCCCAAATGAGCTCTTCTCTAGCAATAAAGAGATGGAGCTGCCAGCCCAGTGTCCGGGTGGCAGCAGCAGCAGCAGCAGCAAAGCCCACCCCGCAGCAGCACGGGCTGAGCTCCATGGCCAGGAGCAGCCGTGGATGCCCACGGTGTGGGCAGGCAGGAGCCAGGCAGGGGCTGCTGTGACCAGCGGCGGGGCCCCGAGGGCTGGGGGAGCCCATGCTGAGCGTCCCTGGGCTGAGGGCACATTTCCTTCCCTGGCATCAGCTGGGCCTGGAGCTCCTCCAGTGGCATGCCCAGGAAAAGAGGGAAGCCATCGGATGGTGCTTTCATTGAGAGCAATGGAAAGAGGCTGGACTCTGAAGGAAGTCCTTCATAGCCTGAGGGATGAGCTCAGAGCCCGACAGACACTGGGCCTGTGGCAGCCACGGATCTCTTATGAGCAGAGTGGGGATTTGCCCCCCAGGACTCATCTGTTCACCCAGGGACACATGGTGAACACACACACACAGAAGATGGCTCAGCACTGGTGCTGCTCCCTGAGTGTTATGTTTGGGTCCCTCTAAAGGCATGCAGGGGCTTTGGGTCACCTCTGTCCTGTGCAGGGGACTGGGGACACCAAGAAATTGTGCAGGGAATTTAATGAATGTCCCAAATTGTGCAGGGGCATTTGTAAATTGGGCAGGACTTGGGGGTCTCCTGTGAAGCACACAGGGGGAGTTTAGGGTGGCTGAGGACACCTACAAGTTGTGCTGTGGGTTTGGGTGTCCCCTAAAGCGTGCAGGTACCCTGATGTCCCGTGTTGCATAATTTTTGTCAGCTTTGGCATCAAGTTCTTCACTTTTTAAATACGGGCCAATGGCCGCACAGCGCAGAGCAGGGACTCGGTGTTAGCATGGCAGGGCTGATGCTGCCTGCAATAGTGGGAATCACCAACATGAGTGGAATTTTGGATTTGGCATTGCTGTTGTATGTAGAACCATGAAAAGCCTCACTTGTCCAATGTTTTATAACTCATTCCTGTGAAAAACAAAATGACATTGCAAATAGGTACCAGGAGGAACATCCTCTCCTCCCTGGAAGGGCACCTCTTGAGATCCATTCCAACAAAATCCTGCCCCAGCCATGAGGTCACAGCAGGCTCTGAGGTCACAGAGGTGCCAGAGCCCCGTGGTTGCACAGCAGCACAAGGAGCGAGCAGTCAGTGCTTGAGCACAACTGTTGCGGCAGCAGCAGCGGCGGTGGCAGCAGTGGTGCTGACATTGGGACAGCAGTGTCAGGACAGCGGTGGCAGCAAGAGCTGCGGGACTGGCAGAGGGCAAGGCAGCATGGCCCTTGCTCTGCGCCTCTTCCTCCTGCTCCTCCTGGCCGTGGCCCTGCCTGCCAGGGCTGCCCAGGCTGCTCCGCTGCAAGCACGGCGAGCAGGTGAGCCGGCAGCCTGGCTCCCCTTTCCCGGGACAGCGCTCCCTGCTCCCCGGGAAGCGCTGGGGATGGTTTTCCCCAGGCCTTGAGGGAGGGTTTCCTCTGGGGGAGGGAGAGAGCCCCCACGGGCCCTGGGCTGGCCCTGTTTCCTCTCCCGGGAAGTGTCACAGGGCCTGCAGAGAGGGTGCAGAGTGACCAGGAGCCTGCCCAGAGCTCTCCAGGCCCCTGTACAGCTCTGCCCTTTTCCATTGACATCTGGCTCCCACAGCCTTACCCGACCCCCTTGCAGTGCCCAGTTCCCAGAGGCAGAAGGGGATGCCAGTGCATCATGGAAATGGGTCTGGTCTTTGCTCCCTTCTAGATTTGGATCGCGACTTTGATTATTTAGAATTGTTGTTGAATGACGTTTCGCAAGTCTTGAAGAATGCTGGAGGTAAGTTCTGAATTTCCCTTTCTAGTGACATATTAATCAGTATCCAAGTGGCAAGAGCTCGTTCATCTGCCTGCCATTTTCGTTAGAGCTTAAGTCAGGGCAGAAGGGTTCTGAAAACCTTGCCCTGCTCTTTTCTGGAGCCCTGAGTGATCCCACAGGATGACTGTCAGTGGGAGGAAGGAGCATTTAGCCGTCCATCCTCCTCCCATGTGCAATGCCACTGGTGTCCTTCCGTGCGGTCTGTGCAGTCACAGAGAAAAGCAGAGAGGGAAGGGGCCGGGCCCAGGGCTGTGCCCTGGGGCTGAGCCTTTCCTGCAGCCTGAGGATCTCCTGCAGTGACACAGGAGCTGTTTTGTCGTGCCTTTCTTTGCAGCTGAACCTGTTGGTGAAGGTGATGTGGCTTCCCAACCCACGTTCAGGATTGAGCCTCTGGGACATGGCGAGGGTAGGTCAAGGCCTTTCCCCTGGGAGAGCTGCCAGCTCAGAGCCCAAAGCTCGGCCAAGGGGGCATCGCTGCAGGTGCCAGGACAGAGCCATGCACGTGTGTGCCCTTGCCCTGCACAATCCCCTCACACCTTCTGCTCAGGCCTGGCAGCTATTTGGAGGAAGGTGGGCCCTGGCCCAGCCCCAAAAGGCCAGATGGTTTTGAATCTTATCCCCATTTTTGATAAGCATGATGTCCTGAAGATGCCACCAAAAGAAATCAGAATTTGTTCCATCTGATGCAGCTGAACTTTTTCCTTTTTCAAGTGATGGAGCAAAAGGCAGGACAGAAGGCAGTGTTTCCCCAAGCAAGCAGAGGACGACTGGCAGCCCCTGCTGCAGGAAAGGAGGAGATGCCAGACATGGGCACAGGCACAGGAGGTAATTGCTCTGCCACTGTCAGCCATTTAGCAGGGCTGTGTGGCGGCAGCTCTTTCCCCCAGCTCCTGCCCTTGCATGGCCCAGTACCAGCCAAAGCTGGAGGAGCCTCTGGAGGCTTGGAGGCCTCTGGTGTCTTGGAGGCCTCTGGAGCTCGTTCACAGCCCCGGGGAAAGGTGACCCTTGCACCAACGTCCCTCCCGCTGCAGCTGCTCTGGAGCTGGCCCTGAGTGCCCAGAGGCCCAAGGCACAGGAGCAGCCCCGAGCGGGAGGCCTGCCGCGAGCCCGGGGCCAGAGCCAGCCTTGGCTCCAGACTGGCCGGGGGCTGCACTGGGTCCTGACAGGGCCTGACTCTATGCCCTGGGGCTGGGGGAGCTGTCACGGGGCAGGGAGGGCCAGGGCTGGCAGTGGCTGCTCAGGGATGGCTTTGGCCCGTGTCCCTCCAAGCAGCCACTGCCCAAGCAGCTGCGCTGCCCCCGGGCTCTCCTCCCGGCCTGCTGGGCTTTGTTGGGTGGCACAGCCTGTGCCAAGTGGCGGCAAGGTGCCTGCAGGCCCCAGCTCTGGGGGAAACGGAGAACGTCCTGCCCGCATCCACCGTGCTGCCAGCTCAGCAGTGCAGCACAGCACGAGCTCACGCTCCCCATTGCTCCCACAGGTGCAGCCAGCCCCACCACACGTGTTCCTGATTCCCAGAAGAGGGGTGAAAAATGTTAATCCCTTGTTTTTAAAATTTTAAAATTTTATTAATAATAAAATGTTTATAAAAATAACAATATCATTAGAGTGATAAAAATTTTGGACAATCTGGATTAGGAGAATAGGAGACAATAGAAATATAGAGCTACAGACATCTGGGTACCTATTTTCTGAGCAGCATAAGCCCGATAAAGGACAGACTTGAACAGAGGATTAACCCTTGGAAACAATAACCTGTTGCATATTCATGCATCTCATACATGATGCATAAATTCCATTCAAACACAGGATTCTGTCTGGTCATCGTCAACTTCTCCCTCTTAGTCCTAACCGGCTTCTTGTGGGCTGAGCGAGGCAGAAGAAGTTAGTTTCTTCTGATAGGAGAGCAATAAATTCTTTCTCTGTGAAAGATTTCAGTGTCCTGTGGCTGCTATATTTGCAAAAAGCCAATCATAAAATACACATTTCTCAGAGGACCTCAGAATGGGTTGCTGTTGGGGAACACTCTGTTTGCTTGGGATAAGGGCAAGTTTGACCTTCTGTTGATGCTGGAAAGGATTTGGAAGCGCTCACCAGAGCCCTGACTGAGAGCTTCCCTGTTGCAGTGCATGTTTTTGATTGTAATTCGGTTCCAGTAGTCTGTTTTATCACACCCCCTTATTTGGTATTGTTATAGCATATTTTATTGCCAATGAGTTGCTCGATTCCCCCCTGTATTGCTGGTTTTTCCCTAGTTGTCCATCTCCCCAAAGACCTGCCCTTTTGTTTCCTGTTCCTCCTCCCATTCAGTGTCAATTCCTCCCCAAGCCTGCCCCTTTTTCTAGATACTTCCCTATCAATTTGTTATCCTTTGAAGCCCTATTGGTTTGTTTAAGTTGTCCTCCTCCCCTGTAATCCCCTATTGGTTTAAACATTGTATTCCCCGCCTTGTGTTCCACCCTCAGTTTCTCCCAATTGGACTGTGTCCTCCCCAGGGACCTCCCCAGTTTGGAAATCGGTGTATGGCTTTAATTCAGTGTCATTCTGTGGCCGAGCCGGCAGGGAACAAACATACAGAAGAGCTCTCCGTGTTCCTTGTCCCTACCCCAGCGCAGTCCACCTGTGCTGTAAAGCAGCTGTGCCCTACAGCCAAACCCCAGAGCTGACAGTTTTCTGTCGGCGGCCCACTCTGGGTGGTGGTGTTGACAGCTAGTCGGGCTGAAGAAATCGGGCACTGCAGCAGTTCCCAAATGAGCTCTTCTCTTGCAATAAAGAGATGGAGCTGCCAGCCCAGTGTCCGGGTGGCAGCAGCAGCAGCAAAGCCCACCCGGCAGCAGCACAGGCTGAGCTCCGTGCCCAGGAGCAGCCGTGGATGCCCACGGTGTGGGCAGGCAGGAGCCAGGCAGGGGCTGCTGTGACCAGCGGCGGGGCCCCGAGGGCTGGGGGAGCCCATGCTGAGCGTCCCTGGGCTGAGGGCACATTGCCTTCTGGGGGGTGATCTGGGCCTGAACCTCATGAGACACAATGTGATATTTTGGGGTCTGTGCTCAGAGGTGAAGGGGTCCCTCATGAGGCACAAAGTGATACTTTGGTGTCCCTGCTGAGGGGTACAGGGATCCCTCATGAATCACAAAGGAGTATTGATGGCCACTCCTAAGGTGTGCAGGGATCCCTTATGAGGTGTGCAGCGGGGTTACATTTGAGGGGGTTCTTTACTCTTCTCAGCACAGCAAAGGGTCACTTGGCCGAGGTTTTGTAAAGCTGGGAGAAAGCCTCTTGCAAAGCCTTGGGCCCGGCCTGTGGGCTCAGTGGGCAGGCGGAGCCCATCCCCTGGGGCCAGGCCGGGCTGCTCAGGCCGGGCCGGGCCGGGCCAGGCTCGGGCCCCGGCAGGCAAGGGCCGTGGCCCTGGGCTCTGATGAGGCTGCTGAGCTCCGCCCTGGCCCTGTGCTGCAGCCCAACACATTTACAGCCAGGGCCGTGCCCTGGCCCACAGGAGGCACCCGGGGCTGCAACTGAGGCCGCACCTTCTCCCACTCAAGGGGGCTGGCTCTGTTCCTTTGGAGGATCCCGAGCCTTGTACCTCGGCCTGATGGTGCAAAGATCTCCCCAGCATCCCTGAGCTTGCAGAAATAAAGGCTTTGTGCTCATTGTTATGTTTCCCCAATTACCCCATCATCAGGAAAACCCAACAATATTAGAGGTATTAGCAAATCTAATGGAATAGTTTAGAAAATATATAAAATTGGATACACTTGAAATATTGACAGTATATTTTGATTAAAAATAAGAGATCATTTGGTTCCAATAATAGTGCATAAGCAAAAGATAACTGTGGGGTACAGGTTGCAAGGTTCTTGGACCCTTGCCACCTCATGAACAAGCTTGCCAATTGATGATTCTCCTCTTCTATGCCATATGTCAATGGCATCTCCTCCCATTTTCGATTCATCACACTTCTGCCTCCGCCCTCATCACCACCTTTACCACGCATGCTCCACCATTCTTTTGGTGGTCGCACCCCTTTTTGGGGGTCACCTTTGGATGAAGGCTCTCCTCTTCTTCGATGTCTTTTAATTCACTTTTGGCTTACGCATGTGCACTAAGGTAGCATAATGCAAGCCAAAACGAACATAATATTATATTTAAGCTTCAAAGCAATAAATCTCTTATAGCTGGCATTTTCCTGGGACCCAACCAGATTTTCCTTTCTTTCTGTTAATTTTTACTACCTGATATCTCTTGCTTTTTCCTGCTTTGAACATCTGCAGGAAAGAGGGGGTTCGAACCCCTCCTCTCCCTTTCTTTCTTGGTATGACACGTTTTAACTGTGTTATTATTTCCAAATATTAATTACTGTATGAATAGGGATTACTGTTTTAATTGTGTCAGCACGAATCATACTTATTTACCACAAATCCCCCATTTCTCTTCTTCATCATTGATTTGTGCTTTATTAAAAATCTGTGCCCTGATATCCTTTATATTCTTCAGAATTTGGATTTTCTTGTTGTCTCATTTCAACTTCAAACTTTTCTAGCATTTCTCTCGCTGCCTTTAGTTTTTCACACTCTTTTTCAAATTTGGTTAGCATTTCCCTGGTTATTTCAATCTCTCCAGGACCTGCCACAGTTAATCGGTTCCTTGTTCTTTAACACAGGTCGATTTAGCTCTTACTACCATGATAGATCTTGGTTTTCCTTTCACTGCTGATTCTGGATCTAGAGGCATTGTTGTAATCTGCATCCCTTGAATCACAAGTGAATTAGCCTACTAAAACACGGAATCATACAAAGCAGAAACAAAAGTCCCAAAACTGAACATAACCACGTGAATCCTAACTTTTTCCACCAAACACCTCCAAAGAGGTTATCTCACCAATCTTCTTTCAAGGTTGAATTCTACTTTTGTACTGGCACATAGGCCACCCTTTTAATTTCCTCCGCTTGTTCGGTGATAGCTTCTCCATAATCATCAATTTCTATGCAGCACTCAGATTCATTAAATCTGCCAGAAACTCCTCCTTCTTCTGCTAACAGATAGTCTAGGGCAATCCTGTTTTGGTACACAAACGCCCGCATTTGTGAATATTGCCTAGCCAGCAATTTTAGGGCACCGGAGGTGTTATTTGACACCACTTCTACTACTGCTTGGAGCCTTATCAATCAATTCAACAGCTAAATTGGGGTCCTGTATCCCCATGGCCCGTCCTGAGCCCATGTTGCTGGGTCATAATATGCTGTAATTCTTTCTGCAGGCCATTTGTTCTCTCCCCATTTTTGGTTCCCTCCTGCTGTTGGAAAATTGAAATTCAAATCTCTTTTATTCTGCTGCAGGGTTTCATACAATGGAGTTCCTAACGTATTGCTCCTAGACCTCGGTAGAACAAAGAAGGAGGGTTGTATTACTCCCAAGGTAGAGGTTCCTCCCCATTTTTGAGGTAACTCACTGTATGCTCGTTGCCGACAAATCTAATATATCCCCTATGGGGCTTTCCATCTCTTATCAGTTTTCTCTGGCTGTTCCCAATAAGACCTCAGGCTGTTGATGGATTGGTAGGGGTTAGCTCCAGGACTTCTGTACCAGCATAAATCAATTTGATCATCCCACTCACAGTTTCTTTCTTTTATTGGTCCCCCATATCCATCAGGAATTTCAGGTCACCAAACTTTTGAACCATTATCCGTATTGACTACTAATGTGGACTTAACAGGAGTATGCTGCACTATTTTATTACATTTCTTTCCTTCTCGGGTTATACAAATGGTTCCAATTACTTGATGGCTTAAAATCAATCCTTCAGGTCTTCAATGTTCCAGAAATTTGGGTGTGGTTCCATTTTAAAAATTGCTCTGGAGCTAAGCTCTCACCTTTCCACAGCCATGTTTCAGCCATTTTTAGACCCCCATAAACCCAACATTTGGATAATCCCAATTCTGCAGCAATCTCTTGCATCAATCCCACAAACGGATTCTTTTTGAGGCTGGCAGGTCCCAATCTTTGTAGTGCTGTTTTAGTTCTTTATACAATTCGGCCAGTTCTTTTGACTCTTTTTTCTCCTGTTCTTTCTTCTATTCCCCTTTGGTTCCTTTTCTTCTTTCCTGTTCTCTTTTAATTTTTCTCTTATTTCCCGGCCTCCTGTGCCTATACTTGGATCATCTCCATTATCATCACTTTCAAAACAAAAGAATCTTTCGTATTGAGGGCAAATCTGATCGCCATGGGGATAAGGAGCTCGTTCATTGTATTCCAAATTTTTCCTTACCCAATACATCTTTCCCTTTTTAACACAAACATCTATAAAGCTGCTGCAATTGTAGCAGGCAGAACTAACACAGATTCTATTTTGCCCCTAATCCAAACAGGGTGATTGCAATAGTCACAAATGTTGAAATTGCTGGGACTTGGTTTTTCTCTGTTTGCTTTTTCATTGCCTATCCTTTCATTTCTTGAACTCTGTCCAGTGTGGCTCTCTGGCTTTGGCCAACTGTCCAGGGTACCATAATAAACACAGTGAAAATAATCCTCAGGAAATCTACCTTTCTACCATTCTCAAGGCCCCTTGGGTTGCAACCAAGGACCGAGATGCCAGTCTTCTCAGTAGCAAAGGTAATATCCCGGAATCTAGTCACTGGTGGTTTTAGTTTCCTTGGTACCCATAGCCCCACAGAGTTTGCTTTTCCCCTTTTAAATGCCATTTCCCAGTTCAGGCTGGTTAAGAAAAGATAATTAAAATTAAAAGAACAGGGAAAAGGTTAGGCTGAAACACCATAAACCTATATTTTCCAAAATCTCAGGGATGTGCCAACCACAATAGGATTTTACCAATTATTTTCTGCTTCAAGGGCGGGGAGTTCATTAAGTCGCCGCCTCCAATAGGCAAACTCGCAGCACCAATATGCCCCTGGAATGTGCCTATGATGTGATGTATAGACTTCTTCTCCACAACAACTATTGATTATAAGACACTGGTCTATAAGGCCATTAATTGCTCGTTCTCTTATTTGTGCTACAGCCAATATAGCAAGAACCAATTGATCTAAGTTCTCTGTTAATCCAATTGTTGCTGGAAGGGTCCCGTCTCCCAGTCTCAAAGGTATCTCAAAAAATCGCTAGCAATGCGTTCTATAGTTAGCCAGCTAAATGCATAACCATAGCAAAACCAACAAATCAATTGTCTCTCCTTCTCTTCCCTCTTAGTTACTCTCAACCATAAGTTAAAGCAAAGTGTGCAAACAATGCACATCCAGAGACGACACTTTAAACCATGTTCACCGCACTCCCAACGTTTTACTTGTCTCTGAGGTCTTTTAACAACAGGTGTTATCAATCTCAGTTTCTAAAATTGCAGTGAAATGTGTACCCTGGTCTGAATCAATGACCCTCACTAATCCAAATCTTGGAATTACATGTTCTAACAATATTTTAGCCACTGTTTGAGCTGTAGCCCAAGCTGCTGGAAATGCTTCTCCCACTGAGTTAATTGATCTATTATAACTAACAAATACTTCCACTGACCCACTTTAAACAATTCTGTGAAGTCAGCCTGGATCTTTTCAAATGGCCTGTAGGCTGTTTTGTGTCCTCCAGAGAGAGGGCTCCTCAACACGTTCTTAGACACCCCTGGGTAATTTGTTTTCCACTTTCAAATATCTCTATACACCCATAAAATTTTAAAAAGTTATCACAAAGGGCTCTTGTTCCTCAGTGTGTCTGTCTATGCAAGTTATCTAAGATCTGACGTGCCACTGGTTTTGGCATCATAATCCTGCCATCAGGAAGAACCCACTTTCCCTCCTTAAATGTTGCTCCTAATTTCCTTATAGCTGCCAGTTCTGCTAGTGAAAGGGAAAGTGTCTCCTGCTGAATGTCTGTTTCTTGTAAGGTCACGATTTCAGTATCTCTTTTCCTTAAGGCTGCTCTTCTTGCTTCTTCATTGGCCAGATTATTTCCTCTGACTCTAATATCCCTCCCTCTCTGGTGCCCCTTTACATGAACCACTGCTATTCTCTTTGGGCCCTTTAAAGCTTCAAGTATCTGAATTATCAATCTCTCGTGTACTAACCCTTTTCCTTGAGTGCTTATAAGTCTCCTGTCCTTCCAAATTTTTCCAGAAGTATGTACTACACTGAAAGCATATCTGGAGTCCATATAAATAGTCCCTTCTCGCCCTCTAGTATTAATGATGCACGGAGTAATGCATTAAGTTCACAAGCTTGTGCTGACCAGGATGGACTAAGGGGACCAGACTCCTTTACCTCAAGCTGTCCCCCACTGATTATAGCATAAGCTGATTTTCTTTTCCCACTCACTACCCGAGATGACCCATCTGTAACTAACTTTTCTCCCCTTTGTAATTCTTGGTCTCCCAAATCTGGACGTATTTTTGTTTGTAATTCTGTAACCTCTATGCAATCATGTACCAGCTGTTCCCCTGGATTCCCATAAAGAAACTGAGCAGGGCTCTGTACTTGTGTCACCTTCAAGTCTAATTCGGGGGAGGTAATCAAGACAGCCTCGTACTTCAATATTTGGCTATCTCTTAACCATTTTTCCGCTTTCTGTGCTAAAATTCCCCTAATATTGTGAGGGGTGTATACTTCCAAAGGTGCACCAAAGGTTACTTTTTGGGCCTCTTCCACTAGCAAGGCAGGCGCTACCAGAGCCTGTAAACATGTTGGCCAGCCTTTACTAACTGGATTTAATAGTTTTGAACAATAGCCCACTGGTTTCCAGCTTCCTGCCCAGTCTTGAGTCAGTACCCCATAGGCTGTCTGATGAGTTGTACTTACAAATAACTGAAAGGGTTTTCCCAAATGAGGAAGACTTAGTACAGGAGCCTGCAACAAAACTTCTTTAGCCTCTTCAAATTTTTTCTAATCCTCCATAGTCCACTTAAAATGGTTTGTAGGCAATTTTTCATACAAAAATTTCACTTTTCCACTAAATCCTTCAATCCACTGTCTGCAATAACCCAAAAGACCTAAAAACTGTCTTATTTTTTATTTCAGGGGTCCCATGTTTCATATTCCTCAAACTCTCTCAGGGTCCAGCTTTTTCTTTCCCTTACTGATCCAATGACTTAAGTACATGACTTCTGATTCCACAAACTGTAATTTGGATCTGAATATTTTCAGACCATTTTCACCTCAAAAATTCAGCAAATGAATAGTGCTCCTCCTAGTTTTCTCCTCCCTTTCCTCTGCTAAGAACAAATCATCCACATACTGTAACAACTTGATTCCTTCAGGCAACTCAAAAGTTTTTAAGAGATTTTCTAATGCTCTCCCAAAAAGATTAGGTGACTCGGTGAAACCCTGCGGTAGTACCGTCCACCTGAGCTGTTCTCTTCTACCTGTCTCCCTATCTTCCCACTCAAAAGCAAAATAATCTCTACTGCCCTCATCCAAAGGGCAAGTCCAAAAGGCATCTTCTAAATCCACCACACTATACGACATGTAATTAGGAGGCAATTGACTCAACAAAGTATATGGGTTAGCCACTATTGGAAAATGTGTAATAGTCCTTTGTTTTATTGCCCTTCAATCTTGAACCAGCCTGTAACTCCCGTCAGGTTTCTTTACCCGTAAGATGGGAGTATTAGGGGGTGACGTGCAAGGTTCTAATATTCCTTGCTGTATTAAATTTTCAATCACTGGTTTTAATCCCTTCCGCTCCTCTAGTGATATTGAATATTGCTTCACTCAGATTGGTACTTCTCGATTCTGTATTTCAATTTTAATAAGCGGAATGTTGAGGTTCCCCCCTTCACCCGAATGCCAAACCATATCATTAATTTCCAGATTATCCTCTCCAGTTAAAGAATAACTTTTAAGTTTTTCTTCACAGGGTTTTATCTGTAAATCCAAGGCTATTATTAGATCTCTGCCTAATAAATTATTCTCGGCCTCCAGTATCAACAATAAATCATTTACTCCAAATTTGTAATCTGTTTAAATTTGCACCCCTTTAATTACAGGAACGGGAAAAGCCTCTCCCTTAACTCGAATTACTGGAACTCTCTCCCGACTTATCTTACATCCCTGGGGTAATTTTCTAACTGTTGCCCGAGAAGCTCCAGTATCCACTAAAAATACAACTTCTTTACTATGGGGACCTATCTTGAACTTTATCAAGGGCTCTTCTGGTGGTGTTTTGGTCCCCTTCATTAAATAGAGCCCCTGACCTCCCTAATCCTCCTGAAAATTTTTCTCCTCTTGCTGTTTCTTCCTAAAACTTTTTTCTAGGTGCCCCTTTTTATGACAGTAAAAACAGGTGGGTCCTGCACCCCTCAAGGTAGGGCAAGAATTTTTAAATGCCCCTTCTTGTGGCAAGAAAAACACATGGGTCCTGTGTTCCTAAAAATAGATGCTGACATCTGCTCTGTTCTTTCCTGCAGGTTTTTCTGTAATCAAAGCTGCCTGCATTTCTTTAACTGCCGCCACCAAAATTCATGCATCTGCCTTCTGCTTTTCCTCATCTCTCCTTACATACACCTTTTGTGCTTCTCTCAGTAATTCCTGAAGTCCCCTGTCCTGCCAATCTTCTAATTTTTCCAGCTTCTTCCTGATGTCTCCCCAGGATTTTGCTACAAACTGAGTTTTTAAAGAACCGTCCCTGCTGCAGTATCAGTATCTATACCTGAATATAATTGCAAGTCTTTCTTTAATCTCTCTAACCATTCTGCCGGGGACTCATTCTTTCTCTGCTGCTGACTCAAAGCTTTTCCTATATTGTGTCCCCTAGGCACTGCCCCACAAATTCCTTGAACAATTATCCACCGGAGATCACTCATATTCTACCTATGCTTTGCATTCTGATTATTCCAATTTGGATCCTGCATAGGCCATTTCTGATCACTCCGCCCTTGTCCCTCAGTTCTCTGTCCCAAATCCACATTCCTGCCTGTCTGATCATCTCTCTCTCTTCTCTTGTAAACAAAATTCCTAGCATAGACTGCATCTGCACCCAGGTATATGTGTTTGGTCCCAAAAACTGATCTAACTTTTCTGCCACTCTGACGGGGTCCTCTATCAGTGTACCCATCTCCTTCTTAAACTCCCTGACATCCTCGGTCTTTAGGGGAACACTCACATAACCAATAGGTGGCCTCTGTCCTGGATTTGCCATGGTGATAGTGGAACCCTGGAAAAACTTAAAGATAGAATCTAAAATGTTAGGCTTTGTGCTTTCCCAGATCAAGTGCACCTGTGTAAGCAGTATGATAAATGATGTAATTGTTAGATGTGATGATTGTTTAGTAATTAAATGTAATTATTATATAACCATAATAAGAATAGTGAGAAATTATGCTGGAAATTCAGAGAGGGGCTAAATTTATGTATACAATACAACAATATAAGTTTAATAATTAACATGAAAATTATGTAACGATAGAGTATAAAACATGATCATTTCGGATATATGGTCGGAGTCAGATTTGGATTGAATATACCCCGATTCCCAGAGCTCTTAATAAAAAGCACCGCATATAATCGCTCTGTGATTATGTGTTTTTGAACGCTAACAGTGGGAACCTCTCTAAGTGGGTACAATTGATTCTCCCTTTCTTCCCCCTCATCTCCGTCATTTTCCTCCCCTTGTCTCCCTCTGCCTCTGGTTCTGTGTGCCACCTGCTCCTCTTGAAGAGGAGGTGCATTTGGATTTATGGGGGGACTCTCAGGGGCCTGTGGCTGAGCTAGCTGGTTGGGTTGTCCATTAGGGGGTGGGAGTTGATTTAGTGGGTCCCACGGCTCCTGCCTGTTCCTTTTAACCACCTTCCCTTTGGTTAATAAAGGAAACATCGGGAACCCCCAGCTTCCTACCTCTGAACAACAAACCTACTTCTCCCTTCAGGACTTCATAAGGCAGCATACTCACTCGCCTCCTGATTAACAGGGTTTTTCGAATTCACATATATATTTAGAGCCTGGCAAATCCAATCCTCAAATGATCCAAACTTTGGCCAATATATCTTTCAGGATCATTTCCTTTGTCCATTCAAACATGCAATACTTAATCATTTTCGTTTACTTTTTCCCCTTCAGGATTCCCATTCCATCCCAAAACTGTATCATCGCCAGTGGGCTGTCCTGAGGAATGCTCCCTTCCTGAGAACCCCCCTCAAAGTTCCCAGATACCCTAAACTCCTGTGAATTTTTCACACAATCCGCAGCCCCTGGGTCTAAGGACTTACTTTTTCCCTGACCCATCTCTGGCAGCAACAAACTAAGAGATCCCCAGTACCAGGAGAGTCTTGGTTTTCCACACTCACCTCGTGGTTCAACTTCCTCACTTACTACTCTGTCTCACTGCCTTTTCAATCTACTTGTTCCACTCCTATTTCTCACTCTTTCTCAATCCATTAGCCATGTTCTCTCACCATCTAATCTCATACTAAATTGCCAGCTACCAAGCCTTCCAAGGAAATTGAACCTATTCAATCACTCTCCTTCTCATTCTCCCTACTGAGTCAATCCCTCCTGCTCAAGGACCTTCCCACAGGTGCTTGGACCAGGGACACCCTCCTTCCCCCATGGTCAAACCCTCCTGGGGTCTCCACTCGTTCCCTTTTCTTTCACTTCCCTCCTTTACTGGCCAGTCTCCTTGCGGATATCTTGGAAACGCGGTACCGGGAGGCCTCACCCGCTTCAGGGGTGCAGGACTGCCCAGCCTCTGTCTCAGATACTCCACACACACTCACACATGCATACAGCCACCCCCCAGACCCAAAACCTGGTGATACTCACAGCCTCCTTTTCTCTTTGGGGGTCATTTTTGATGAAGGCCTCTCCTCTTCTTCGATGTCCCTAACTCACCCTTGGGTTACACATGTGCACCCAGCCAGAAGAATGTAAGGCAAAACTAACATATTACCACATTTAAGCATCAAAGCAATAAATCTTTTATAGCTGGCATTTTCCTGGGACCCATCCAGATTTTCCCTTCTTTCTGTTAATTTTAATAACTGTTATCTCTTGCTTTTTCATGTCCTTGAACATCTGCAGAAAAGTGGGGGGGGGGTGGAAACCCTCCTCTCCCTTTCTTTCTTGGCATGACACGTTTTAACTGTTTTATTATTTCCAAATATTAATTACTGAATGAATATTGATTACTGTATAAATTTTGGCAGCAAAATTCATACCTATTTACCATAAAACCAATCCGGCTGATAGGTGAGGAAAGAGAATTCAAGTTCATTTAAAGCACTGCTCAATTGTTGGCTTTCTTTTGACTGAGCTGATGCTAAGACCTATTTTCTCACATATGGCGGCGTTTCTCTGCAAAGAGGCTTTGATGAGAAATTTCTGACCACATTTGCTTTTGCTCTTTAAGATAAGTCAAGAACATGAGTAGCTTTGTTGAGGAATGGAGAATTGTTTGTAGCTCAGGAGGAGCCTTACATTTTAGCACAGGAGGAAGGTCAGGCACAGGTTTAAATGCTTTCTCCTCCTGGAGTGACACACTTTCAGAGGAGTCTGTGACGAGAAGTCCCCTCAGCCACTGCCAGGGCTGTCTGCCTCCTCTGCAGGCTCAGTATTCTGGGAGTTCCACGAGCCTCACCTGCAACTATATTTTCCTCTGAATATTTCTTGTTGTGCAGTACACAGGAAGAATGTTTGGTGCTAGATTCCCTATTTGGGCTTTGAGGTAAATCTCAGTAATGCTGGTGATTTTTATGTCCAGATGAACTTTTTATGGATAGTAAGGAAAAAGGAAGCAGTACCATGGAAAATTAATTGCTGAAAATGTGAGCAACCCAACCATACTAAAAATGAAATCAAAACTGAAATTTTTTTTTATTTTTTTTCCCTTGACAGGTAAGGCAAAACATGCAGTGCTAATAAAGTCTTTAAGAGATGCAACCAGCTCCCAACTGTATAAAAAGCAAAGAGGTAAAGGATGAGAAAGGGCATGGGAAGAATCTTCAGCCCTTCCTGTTGAAGGCCCAAGAGTGTGAAAACTGACTCTGGCTGTTGCCCTTAGGTAACACATGCTCATTGTAGAGGAGGGCAGGTGGCCAAGCTGTTGGTGGCGCAAGCCCTGCGTGGCTGGCCCAGTTGCAGTCCTAGTTGGACCAGGGCGGTGGGCTCGGGAGGGGAGGAGGTGGGGGGATCTCGGGAGGCTTCCGCTTCAAGGCCGGGCTGGGGGGCCGTGGGGGAGGCACGGAGGGCTGGTGCTCTGCTTTCTTGGGCAACTGCTGCTGCCGAGGCCTCGTGTGAGAGCTGTCAAAGGCGACGGTCTCTGGGCTCTCTGGGGGCGAGGGAGAGGCACGCCTTCTTGGCCGGGATGCTGGAGCGGCGGCAGCGCGACTGTGGAGAGAGGAGGCAGCTGAGGCCCCAGCTGCCAGGGGCACACAGGGTGCCTCCTGCACAGCAGGGCCCAGAGCTGGCAAGGCTCCCCAGCACGGCTGGAGCTGCTGGCACAGCTTGGCCCAGCTGCACAGCTGCCCCTCAAGGCCCTGGCGAGCAGGGCACGGCTCTGGGCAGGCTCCCTGGCCAGGAGCGGGCCCCAGAGCGCCTCTGCCTTTCAAGGGCAATCTCGTCCCTGCTCTTTCTCCTTCCCACCTTGCTCTGCCTCTGCCTTGAGCCCCTGGGACTGCTCTTGGCCAGGCAGCCTCAGTGGGAGTCAGCACTGGCTGCAGCCCCAGCGGGCCCCCCAGGACAAGGCCCAGCAATTAGGAGGCCAAGGAAAGCTCTGGGCAGCAGCAGAACCCTCAGCAGAGTTCTTTGGACAGCCATGGACTGGCCATACCGACACTGCAGCCTCTCTGTTCCCTGAATGTTCCCTGACTGTGTGCGGCCTTTAAAGAATCTGGTGGGAAGAGATGAGCAACAACTTACCGTTTCTTTCCCTTCCACCACCGGAACCCAACATAGCACAGCGCCATGGAAATTGGCACAGTGAACAGTGTCACTACCGTGCCTATCATGCAGGACCTGCGCACGTCCTGGGGGCAGATAATTCTTGGGTTTTTCCGTGGATTCTGGGCGTCAGTGTCTGACTTGCCAAGCACTTCTGTGGGAGCAATGGGGAGCGTCAGCCCGTGCTGTGCTGCACTGCTGAGCTGGCAGCACGGTGGATGCGGGCAGGACGTTCTCCGTTTCCCCCAGAGCTGGGGCCTGAAGGCACCTTGCCGCCCCTTGGCACAGGCTGTGCCACCCAACAAAGCCCAGCAGGCCGGGAGGAGAGCCCGGGGGCAGTGCAGCTGCTTGGGCAGGGGCTGCTTGGAGGGACACGGGCCAAAGCCATCCCTGAGCAGCCACTGCCAGCCCTGGCCCTCCCTGCCCCGTGACAGCTCCCCCAGCCCCAGGGCACAGAGTCAGGCCCTGTCAGGACCCAGTGCAGCCCCTGCCCAGTCGGGAGCCGAGGCTGGCTCTGGCCCTGGGCTCGCGGCAGGGCTCCCGCTCGCGGCTGCTCCTGTGCCTTGGGCCTCTGGGCACTCAGGGCCAGCTCCGGAGCAGCTGCAGCGGGAGGGACATTGGTGCACGGGTCCCCTTTCCCCGGGGCTGTGAATGAGCTCCAGAGGCCTCCAAGGCTCCAGAGGCTCCTCCAGCTTTGGCTGCTGCCGGGCCGGGCAAGGGCAGGCCCTGGGGGAAGGGCTGCTGCCACACAGCCCCGCCAAGGGCTGAGTCTAGCGAAGCAATTATCTCCTGTACCTGTGCCCATGTCTGGCATCTCCTCCTTTCCTGCATCAGTGGCTGGCACAAAGCCATTGCTTCCTACAGGATATGGCCCCATCTGCATGGACTTTTGCTCCATTGCTTGAGAAAGGAAAAAGCACAGCTGGATCCAATGGAATCATTGCAGGAGGTGGCAACTTCAGGAGAAAATACTTGTCAAGTCATGGATAAGGATCAGTAAAATAGCCAGGTTATTGGGGCTGGGCCAGGGCCCTCCCTGACCGAAAAAAGGCCCTACACCTGATCTGACTGGAGATTAGGAAATTGCAGGGGATCTCAGGACATGTATTGGCCGTGGTGCAGTTTGGGCTGCCTGTGAACTGATGCCAAATGTCTTCCTGCAGAGGCTGGGGAGAAGCTGCAGCCAGGCCAGGCTGGCAAACAGCCCTGCAGGGCGTGGAAGCAGCAGCGGGGCAGCGAGGCTGCCATGGATCCCTTCCCGCTGTGCCGGGCACGGCGTGTCCAGATGTGCAGCCAAAGCCCCCGGCTGCTGAGCCCCAGGACAAGGCTGAGGGAAATGCACCCACCACGGCGTCTCTCCAGGTCATTCAGCATCTGGTCCAGATGTTTGGCCGCCTCCAAGGATTTCGTGTCTCCTATGTCTCGGTTCTTCCATTTAGGAGGACCTTAATGGAAAGTTCCATTTCTCCTTCAGGCACAAGTGGCAGTGAGTGCACCTGGGTGATTGGTGCCCTCCAAGGCACTCCCTCAGCTCTGCCTTCCACTCAGGAGCAGGGCCAGGGGGACCTCGTGCCTGCAGTGGCCCCACACTGGCATGGAAGGAGCCCCTTGCGGGGCAGTCGGGGCAGAAAGGACTCCCTGGAGATGCCAGCAGCTCCAAACACAGCCCCAGGCAGGGCCAGGGCTTGGCAGTGGCAGCAGGAGCAGCTCAGGCTCCCTGGGGCCGGCAAAGGAGCTGAGAAAGGCTCAGCCCCATGGAACAGCCCTGGGCCCGGCCCCTTCCCTCTGTGCTCTCCTCTGTGGCTGCACAGAGCGCACAGAAGGACACACTGGCATTGCACACGGGAGGAGGATGGACAGATAAATGCTCCTTCCTCCCACTGACAGCGATCCTGTGGGATCACAGAAGGGAGAAGGGCAATATTTACAGCTTCTTTAAACCCAGAGATTATGTTAAGGGTGCAGGCTCATGAATGAGCCGTTGTCACATTGACACTGATTATTTTTCAGGAAAGGAAAACAGAGAACTTGCCTGCACCATGCCCTTGAGTCTTCATACTGTCGTTCACCAGCTTTTCCATGTAAGCCATCTTTTCGTTCCAGTCTAGAAGAGAGCAAAGACCAGGACATTTCTGTGGTGTGCTGGGATCCCCCACTGCCTTTAGGAAATGGGCACTGCAAGGGGGTCATGTAAGGCTGTGGGTGCCAGTTGTGAATGCACAAGGTCAAAGCTGCACAGGGGCCTGGGGAGCTCTGGGCAGGCTCCTGGTCACTCTCCACCCTCTTTGCAGGCCCTGTGACACATCCCGGGAGAGGAAACAGGGCCATCCCAGGGCCCTGGGGGCTTTCTCCCTCCCCCAGAGGAAACCCTCCCTGAAGGCCTGGGGAAAACCATCCCCAGCGCTTCCCGGGGAGCAGGGAGCGCTGTCCCGGGAAAGGGGAGCCAGGCTGCCGGCTCACCTGCTCGCCGCGCTTGCAGCGGAGCAGCCTGGGCAGCCCTGGCAGGCAGGGCCACGGCCAGGAGGAGCAGGAGGAAGAGGCGCAGAGCAAGGGCCATGCTGCCTTGCCCTCTGCCAGTCCCGCAGCTCTTGCTGCCACCGCTGTCCTGACACCGCTGTCCCAATGTCAGCACCACTGCTGCCACCGCCGCTGCTGCTGCCGCAACAGTTGTGCTCAAGCACTGACTGCTCGCTCCTTGTGCTGCTGTGCAACCACGGGGCTCTGGCACCTCTGTGACCTCAGAGCCTGCTGTGACCTCAGGGCCAGGGTGGAGTTGTGTGGGGAGTGGGATCTGCCTTCTTTGGCAGGGAGCTCATCCTGCCCAGCTGCCCTGTCCAAGGGCTGTGACACAGTCCCAGCCCAGCTGATCTCACAGGCTGGGCCATGAAGGGATGGAGAGCAGCCCTGCCAAGAAGGACTTGGAGGTGCTGCAAGATGAGAGGCAGAACATGAGCCAGCCATGTGCATCCAAAGGAGAGTGCCCAGCAGCTTGAAGGAGGTGATTCCACCCCTCTGCTCTGGTGAGACCCCACCTGGAGTACAGTGGAAGAGGATTTACAGTGACCTCTGTGAGCCACTGAGAACTCTGATAAGAGGATCCATGTTTACCCCTGAAAGAATTTCCTACCAAGGTTGTTGACAAAGAAACCAAGAAAGAAAGAAGGATAAATAAGATAAATCTGCAACTGCCTAGTCCATGAAGCATTTTGCTTGTCTCTCGTGACCAGTGAGTAAAGTGTAAACCTATGAGCTTTGTAAGAATGTAGAACGAGCATGCATGCTAGAATAAAAACAGTGTTTGAAGCCTTCTGGAAATGGAGTGTGTTGCTTTGTACTGTCTCCGTCTCTACCACGACAGAGTAATGCATCCATCTCTGGGCTCCCCACACAGGAAGGCCATGGTCCTGTTGGATCTAGTCCAGAGGAGGGACAAAATGCTCTGAGGACTGGAGCCCTTCTGCTTTGGAGACAGGCTGGGAGAGCTGGTGGCGTTCAGCCTGGAAGAGAGCAGACTCCAGGGAGACCTGATTGCTGTGTTTCAGTACCTTAAGGAGGCTTGTAAAAGAGATGGGACAGCACTTTTAGTAGAGCCTTTTGTGAGCAGACCGAGAGGGAATGCTTTCAATCTAAAAGATGGTCAATTCAGACTGGACCCCATTTTTTACACTAGGTCTGGAAGGCCTGGCACAGGTTGCCCAGAGAGGTGGACATCCATCCCTGCAGACATTCAAGCTCATGCTCTCAGCAACCTGACCTACTTAAAGGTGTCCGTGCTCACTGCAGGGTATTGGACTAGATATCCTTTAAATGTCCCTTCCAAGCCAAGCCATTCTGTGCTCCTGGGCACCATCAAAGCAGTGCTGGATTAGTGCTGGGGTGATTATGTGGCACCTGCATTTTGCTAGTCCTGTCATTTAGCAATTGGCCCTGAGAGCATTCATGGGCTGGGCAGTGAAGTCTGCAAATAACAGACATTGTGCTCCAGGAGAAACAGGGGAGGAACACTGCTTCCATATCAGATAAATTTTGCTACCCATTCCAAGTTAAGAAATAAAGGAATGCCCTGAAGATCCCTTCATGTGGGCGCATTATTGGCCGTATCAGTACTTGTGTTCTGTATATCATGTAAGTTGTTAATGCTTCTTGCCTCATTTATCACTGCATGAAACACAATTACTGCATTGCTCCTTGTCTACTTGCTTCCAAGTCAAGGCAAACTTTGGTCATGATTGAGTGGGACATATTCATCTGTTCACAAACAAACTCTTCTTTCCATTCACACAGTGGCAAGATTGCTTTGTGGATTTGCTAATCGGACTGGAATTAAGGTCTACCTCTCACTAGAATTAAAGCTGATGCATTAGGATGTAAAGTTTTGAGTAATTTGTCCTGGTGTCTGGCACTGTAGAGAGTTGTTCTGGAATTAAATGACACTTGAAGACATGTGTAGTCTACCATACTTCTGGCACACTAGAAGTGAAAAAACAGCCTTTGAAACACAATTTTATCCTTTCTTCCTCCTCGTCCCAGGAATTTCAATGTCTGAGGTCTAAGCTCTTCAGCTGCCTCACAAACATTGTTTTAATTCAGACAGGCATCCATGCCTTGAGCCACAAATCTGGCCTGTGGCTGTGAAGCTTGAAGCAATGTAGGTTTATAGCACTAAAAGTAATAATCCATTCCCAGGTTAAGCCAAGCATTTCCCAAGTAAGCCTACCTATGCTCAGGGATGTTTCAAAAAGGATCATTATAAAAGCTAGGAATGGGCAGAAAGTGTGTCATCAAAATTAAAAAGACAGCTTTCTGAGATTTTTATATTCCGATAGAAAGTGAACAATTTTGAATCTTATATGGAGCATTGACTAAGAAGTGAATGACAGGTTGTCAAAGTAATTGGGGAACAATATACCATAAATAAAAATAAGTTTACATGTAGATAATAGGTAAACCACCTTGCTAAGAAAAAAACCAGACCTGCCAATACTAAAATCACTAAGGCTGTTTCATCTGTCTAAGTACAAAAAAATTGCTGAAAAGTATCAGAGATCCTTAAGAGCATTACTATATACAGGAAATTCCAGGTATTGGGAAAAATGAAGAAAATTTTAGTATGCAATTCCCAGAGGTAACCTGGAATTTATTGGTGGATTTGTTGCCAAATTTCTGAGAGCAGACTGGAAAAGCAGAGGGGCTGGTCAGCCCATGTGTGGGCATTTAGAGCAGTGTGAGGGATGTTTCTGGGACCAACTGCAGGGAAGAAGAGCAGCAGACAATTACTGTGACAATCTCTTTGCTGGCTGTAGAGTTTGTGTCAGTCAGTTCCCTGGGGCTGGGGGAGCTGTCACGGGGCAGGGAGGGCCAGGGCTGGCAGTGGCTGCTCAGGGATGGCTTTGGCCCGTGTCCCTCCAAGCAGCCACTGCCCAAGCAGCTGCGCTGCCCCCGGGCTCTCCTCCCGGCCTGCTGGGCTTTGTTGGGTGGCACAGCCTGTGCCAAGGGGCGGCAAGGTGCCTGCAGGCCCCAGCTCTGGGGGAAACGGAGAACGTCCTGCCCGCATCCACCGTGCTGCCAGCTCAGCAGTGCAGCACAGCACGAGCTCACGCTCCCCATTGCTCCCACAGGTGCAGCCGTCCCAACCACACGTGTTCCTGATTCCCAGAAGAGGGGTGAAAAATGTTAATCACTTGTTTTTAAAATTTTTAAATTTTATTAATAATAAAATGTTTATAAAAATAGCAATATTATTAGAGTGATAAAAATTTTGGACAATGTGGATTAGGAGAATAGGAGACAATAGAAAGATAGAGCTACAGACATCTGGGTACCTATTTTCTGAGCAGCATAAGCCCGATAAAGGACAGACTTGAACGGAGGATTAACCCTTGGAAACAATAACCTGTTGCATATTCATGCATCTCATACATGATGCATAAATTCCATTCAAGCACAGGATTCTGTCTGGTCATCGTCAACTTCTCCCTCTTAGTCCTAACCGGCTTCTTGTGGGCTGAGCGAGGCAGAAGAAGTTAGTTTCTTCTGATAGGAGAGCAATAAATTCTTTTCTCTGTGAAAGATGTCGGTGTCCTGTGGCTGCTATATTTGCAAAAAGCCAATCATAAAATACACATTTCTCAGAGGACCTCAGAATGGGTTGCTGTTGGGGAACACTCTGTTTGCTTGGGATAAGGGCAAGTTTGACCTTCTGTTGTTGCTGGAAAGGATTTGGAAGCGTTCACCAGAGCCCTGACTGAGAGCTTCCCTGTTGCGGTGCATGTTTTTGATTGTAATTCGGTTCCAGTAGTCAGTTTTATCACACCCCCTTATTTGGTATTGTTATACCATATTTTATTTCCAATGAGTTGCTCGATTCCCCCCTGTATTGCTGGTTTTTCCCTAGTTGTCCATCTCCCCAAAGACCTGCCCTTTTGTTTCCTGTTCCTCCTCCCATTCAATGTCAATCCCTCCCCAAGTCTGCCCCTTTCTCTAGATACTTCCCTATCAATTAGTTATCCTTTGAAACCCTATTGGTTTGTTTAAGTTGTCCTCCTCCCCTGTAATCCCCTATTGGTTTAAACATTGTATTCCCTGCCTTGTGTTCCACCCTCACTTTCTCCCAATTGAACTGTGTCCTCCCCAGGGACCTCCCCAGTTTGGAAATCGGTGTATGGCTTTAATTCAGTGTCTTTCTGTCGCCGAGTCGGCAGGGAACAAACATACAGAAGAGCTCTCCGTGTTCCTTGTCCCTACCCCAGTGCAGTCCACCTGTGCTGTAAAGCAGCTGTGCCCTACAGCCAAACCCCAGAGCTGACAGTTTTCTGGCGGCGGCCCACTCTGGGTGTTGGTGTTGACAGCTAGTCGGGCTGAAGAAATCGGGCACTGCAGCACTTCCCGAATGAGCTCTTCTCTTGCAATAAAGAGATGGAGCTGCCAGCCCAGTGTCCGGGTGGCAGCAGCAGCAGCAAAGCCCACCCGGCAGCAGCACAGGCTGAGCTCCATGGCCAGGAGCAGCCGTGGATGGCCACGGTGTGGGCAGGCAGGAGCCAGGCAGGGGCTGCTGTGACCAGCGGCGGGGTCCCGAGGGCTGGGGGAGCCCATGCTGAGCGTCCCTGGGCTGAGGGCACATTGCCTTCTGGGGGATGATCTGGGCCTGAACCTCATGAGACACAATGTGATATTTTGGGGTCTGTGCTCAGAGGTGAAGGTGTCCCTCATGAGGCACAAAGTGATATTTTGGGGTCCCTGCTGAGGGGTTCAGGGATCCCTCATGAATCACAAAGGAGTATTGATGGCCACTCCTAAGGTGTGCAGGGATCCCTCATGAGGTGTGCAGCGGGGTTACATTTGAGGGGGTTCTTTACTCTTCTCAGCACAGCAAAGGGTCACTTGGCCGAGGTTTTGCAAAGCTGAGAGAAAGCCTCTTGCAAAGCCTTGGGCCCGGCCTGCGGGCACAGTGGGCAGGCGGAGCCCATCCCCTGGGGCCAGGCCGGGCTGCTCAGGCCGGGCCGGGCCGGGCCAGGCTCGGGCCCCGGCAGGCAAGGGCCGTGGCCCTGGGCTCTGATGAGGCTGCTGAGCTCCGCCCTGGCCCTGTGCTGCAGCCCAACACATTTACAGCCAGGGCCGTGCCCTGGCCCACAGGAGGCACCCGGGGCTGCAACTGAGGCCGCACCTTCTCCCACTCAAGGGGGCTGGCTCTGTTCCTTTGGAGGATCCAGAGCCTTGTACTTCGGCCTGATGGTGCAAAGATCCCCCCAGCATCCCTGAGCTTGCAGAAATAAAGGCTTTGTGCTCATTGTTATGTTTCCCCAATTACCCCATCATCAGAAAAACCCAACTATATTAGAGGTATTAGCAAATCTAATTGAATAGTTTAGAAAATATATAAAATTGGATACACTTGAAATATTGACAGTACACTTTGATTAAAAATAAGGGATCATTTGGTTCCAATAATAGTGCATAAGCAAAAGATAACCGTGGGGTACGGGTTGCAAGGTTCTTGGACCCTTGCCACCTCATGAACAAGCTTGCCAATTGAAGATTGTCCTCTTCTATGCCATATGCCAATGGCATCTCCTCCCATTTTCAATTCATCACACTTCTACCTCCGCCCTCATCACCACCTTTACCACGCATGCTCCACCATTCTTTTGGTGGTCGCACCCGTGTTTGGGGGTCATCTTTGGATGAAGGCTCTCCTCTTCTTCGATGTCTTTTAATTCACTTTTGGGTTACGCATGTGCACTAAGCTAGCATAATGCAAGCCAAAACGAACATAATATTATATTTAAGCTTCAAAGTAATAAATCTCTTATAGCTGGCATTTTCCTGGGACCCAACCAGATTTTCCTTTTTTTCTGTTAATTTTTAGTACCTGATATCTCTTGCTTTTTCCTGCTTTGAACATCTGCAGGAAAGTGGGGGGTCGAACCCCTCCTCTCCCTTTCTTTCTTGGCATGACACGTTTTTAACTGTGTTATTATTTCCAAATATTAATTACTGTATGAATATTGATTACTGTTTTAATTTTGTCAGCACGAATCATACTTATTTACCACAAATCCCCCATTTCTCTTCTTCATCATTGATTTGTGCTTTATTAAAAATCTGTGCCCTGATATCCTTTATATTCTTCAGAATTTGGATTTTCTCGTTGTCTCATTTCAACTTCAAACTTTTCTAGCATTTCTCTCGCTGCCTTTAGTTTTTCACACTCTTTTTCAAATTTGGTTAGCATTTCCTCGGTTATTTCAGTCTCTCCAGATCCTGCCACAGTTAATCGGTTCCTTGTTCTTTAACACAGGTCGATTTAGCTCTTACTACCATGATAGATCTTGGTTTTCCTTTCACTGCTGATTCTGGATCTAGAGGCATTGTTGTAATCTGCATCCCTTGAATCACAAGTGAATTAGCCTACTAAAACACGGAATCATACAAGGCAGAAACAAAAGTCCCAAAACTGAACATAACAACGTGAATCCTAGCTTTTTCCACCAAACACCTCCAAAGAGGTTATCTCACCAATCTGCTTTCAAGATTGAATTCTACTTTTGTACTGGCACATGGGCCACCCCTTTTATTTCCTCCGCTTGTTCGGTGATAGCTTCTCCATAATCATCAATTTCTATGCAGCACTGAGATTCATTAAATCTGCCAGAAACTCCTCCTTCTTCTGCTAACAGATAGTCTAGGGCAATCCTGTTTTGGTACACAAACGCCCGCATTTGTGAATATTGCCTAGCCAGCAATTTTAGGGCACCGGAGTTGTGATTTGACACCACCTCCACTACTGCCTGGAGCCTTATCAATCAATTCAACAGGTAAATTGGGGTCCTGTATCCCTACAAATAGCCCTACAAATTGGTTGTGCTTGCAGAGGGATCAAACATAACCAAGGCAGAGTGAATTATAAAGTAATTATAGTGTGTACCAGGATTACAATCCGAGGTCCAGGACAATTTGTATGGGCAGCAAGTGATGGTACCTGGACAACACATCTGCCTGTAGACGGGAAAGTAAAGGAGATTACTTTAGGCCTGCCAACCTTATGTCCAATTTGGAAAAAGTCCCCATTTAATGGAAAACATGAACTTCTGCAGATAAGAGCAAGACGAGAAGTTCTAGACAATGAAAATCCAGATGACACTTGGCAAGAACCCTCTAGTGGAGTGAAATTTGGATGGGCCCTAGAGTCATTGCTTGGTCCTATAGCAAACTATAAGAGCAGAGAGATGCTGTACGAACTTACAGGTCAGGTAGGTAGACTGGCAAGAGTCACCCGGGAAGGATTTAAAGAATTAAATATACAGTTACAAGCAGACACAAAAATGACTTTACAAAATCGATTGGCCCTAGATATGTTACTCCTGAAAGAGCATGGAGTATGTGGATTTTTAAAGGGACAAGTTGATCGTTGCTGCGTTCATATCCCAAATGTAACTGCAGATGTAGAATATGACATCAGTCAGTTGAAACAAATAGATCATGAAGCACAAGAAGAGCAAAAGGATTTGGCTACAAGCTGGTTAGGAAAAAATCTTTAAAGGATTAGGGTGGAATGTGAGCTCATGGATTAAATCTATCATTGAGAGTGTGATAATCTTACTAATTGTATTCTTAGGTATTCTTAGCAATTTGGTTAGTTTACAGCATCTTAAAGGAAGAGATACAGAAGAAAACATCCTGGAAACAGAGGATAATAAAGGCACTAACACGAGATCCACGCCCACCATCTTCTGGTTCTCCAGTTTACTGTAACAGCATTCATGACAACGTTTTCATCAACCCTGGATTTGAAGAACCAAGTACGAACTGAGGAATAAAGGACTGTATCAAGTGAAAACATTTACACCTATAGTGAAGTGAAAATGCTTTCAAAGGGGGGAGAATGATAGTGGAACCCTGGAAAAATTAAAGATAGAATCTAAAATGTTAGGCATTGTGCTTTCCCAGATCAACTGCACCTGCGTAAGCAGTATGATAAATTATATAATTGTTAGATGTGATGATTGTTTAGTAATTAAATGTAATTATTATATAACCATAAGAAGAATAGTGAGAAACTATGTTGGAAATTCAGAGAGGGGCTAAATTTATGTACACAATAGAACAATATAAGTTTAATAATTAACATGAAAGTTATGTAATGATAGAGTATAAAACATGATCAATTGGGATGTATGGTCGGAGTCAGATTTGGGTTGAATATACCCCGATTCCCAGAGCTCTTAATAAAAAGCACCGCATATAATCGCTCCATGATTATGTGTTTTTGAACGCTAACTGTGGGAACCTCTCTAAGTGGGTACAATTGATTCTCCCTTGATTCCCCCTCATCTCCATCATTTTCCTCCCCTTGTCTCCCTCTGCCTCTGGTTCTGTGTGCCACCTGCTCCTCTTGAAGAGGAGGTGCATTTGGATTTACTGGGGGACTCTCAGGGGCCTGTGGCTGAGCTAGCTGGTTGGGTTGTCCATAAGGGGGTGGGAGTTGATTTAGTGGGTCCCGCGGCTCCTGCCTGTTCCTTTTAACCACCTGCCCTTTGGTTAATAAAGGATACATCGGCAACCCCCAGCTTCCTGCCTCTGAACAATAAACCTACTTCTCCCCTCAGGACTTCATAAGGCAGCATACTCACTCGCCTCCTGATTAACAGGGTTTTTCGAATTCACATAAATATTTAGAGCCTGGCAAATCCAATCCTCAAATGATCCAAACTTAGGCCAATATATCTTTCAGTATCATTTCCTATGTCCATTCAAACATGCAATATTTAATCATTTTCGTTTACTTTTTCCCCTTCAGGATTCCCATTCCATCCCAAAACTGTATCATCGCCAGTGGGCTGTCCTGAGGAATGCTCCCTTCCTGAGAACTCCCCTCAAAGTTCCCAGATACCCTAAACTCCTGCGAATTTTTCACACAATCCGCAGCCCCTGGGTCTAAGGACTTACTTTTTCCCTGACCCATCTCTGGCGGCAACAAACTAAGAGATCCCCAGTACCAGGAGAGTCTTGGTTTTCCACACTCACCTCGTGGTTCAACTTCCTCACTTACTACTCTGTCTCACTGCCTTTTCAATCTACTTGTTCCACTCCTATTTCTCACTCTTTCTCAATCCATTAGCCATGTTCTCTCACCATCTAATCTCATACTAAATTGCCAGCTACCAAGCCCTCCAAGGAAATTGAACCTATTCAATCACTATCCTTCTCATTCTCCCTACTGAGTCAATCCCTCCTGCTCAAGGACCTTCCCACAGGTGCTTGGACCAGGGACACCCTCCTTCCCCCATGGTCAAACCCTCCTGGGGTCCCCACTCGTTCACTTTTCTTTCACATCCCTCCTGGGTTCTCCACTCGTTCACTTTTCTTTCACATCCCTCCTTTACTGGCCAGTCTCCTTGCGCATATCTTGGAAACGCGGTACCGGGAGGCCTCACCCGCTTCAGGGGTGCAGGACTGCCCAGCCTCTGTCTCAGATACTCCACACACACTCACACATGCATACAGCCACCCCCCAGACCCAAAACCTGGTGATACTCACGGCCTCCTTTTCTCTTTGGGGGTCATTTTTGATGAAGGCCTCTCCTCTTCTTCGATGTCCCTAACTCACCCTTGGGTTACACATGTGCACCCAGCCAGAAGAATGTAAGGCAAAACTAACATATTACCACATTTAAGCATCAAAGCAATAAATCTTTTATAGCTGGCATTTTCCTGGGACCCATCCAGATTTTCCCTTCTTTCTGTTAATTTTAATACCTGTTATCTCTTGCTTTTTCATGTCCTTGAACATCTGCAGGAAAGAGGTGGGGGGTGGAAACCCTCCTCACCCTTTCTTTCTTGGCATGACACGTTTTAACTGTATTATTATTTCCAAATATTAATTACTGAATGAATATTGATTACTGTATAAATTTTGGCAGCAAAATTCATACCTATTTACCATAAAACAAATCCAGCTGATAGGTGAGGACGGAGAATTCAAGTTCATTTAAAGCACTGCTCAATTCAGGGTTGGCTTTCTTTTGAGTGAATTGATGCTAAGAACTATTTTCTCACATATGGCGGCGTTTCTCTGCAAAGAGGCTTTGATGAGAAATTTCTGACCACATTTGCTATTGCTCTTTAAGATAAGTCAAGAACATGAGTAGCTTTGTTGAGGAATGGAGAATTGTTTGTAGCTCAGGAGGAGCCTTACATTTTAGCACAGGAGGAAGGTAAGGCACAGGTTTAAATGCTTTCTCCTCCTGGAGTGACACACTTTCAGAGGAGTCTGTGATGAGAAGTCCCCTCAGCCACTGCCAGGGCTGTCTGCCTCCTCTGCAGGCTCAGTATTCTGGGAGTTCCACGAGCCTCACCTGCAACTATATTTTCCTCTGAATATTTCTTGTTGTGCAGTACACAGGAAGAATGTTTGGTGCTAGATTCCCTATTTGGGCTTTGAGGTAAATCTCAGTAATGCTGGTGATTTTTATGTCCAGATCAACTTTTTATGGATAGTAAGGAAAAAGGAAGCAGTACCATGGAAAATTAATTGCTGAAAATGTGAGCAACCCAACCATACTAAAAATGAAATCAAAACTGAAATTTTTTTTTATTTTTTTTCCCTTGACAGGTAAGGCAAAACATGCAGTGCTAATAAAGTCTTTAAGAGATGCAACCAGCTCCCAACTGTATAAAAAGCAAAGAGGTAAAGGATGAGAAAGGGCATGGGAAGAATCTTCAGCCCTTCCTGTTGAAGGCCCAAGAGTGTGAAAACTGACTCTGGCTGTTGCCCGTAGGTAACACATGCTCATTGTAGCGGAGGGCAGGTGGCCAAGCTGTTGGTGGCGCAAGCCCTGCGTGGCTGGCCCAGTTGCAGTCCTAGTTGGACCAGGGCGGTGGGCTCGGGAGGGGAGGAGGTGGGGGGATCTCGGGAGGCTTCCGCTTCAAGGCCGGGCTGGGGGGCCGTGGGGGAGGCACGAAGGGCTGGTGCTCTGCTTTCCTGGGAAACTGCTGCTGCCGAGGCCTCGTGTGAGAGCTGTCAAAGGCGACGGTCTCTGGGCTCTCTGGGGGCGAGGGAGAGGCACGCCTTCTCGGCGGGGATGCTGGAGCGGCGGCAGCGCGACTGTGGAGAGAGGAGGCGGCTGAGGCCCCAGCTGCCAGAGGCACACAGGGAGCCTCCTGCACAGCAGGGCCCAGAGCTGGCAAGGCTCCCCAGCACGGCTGGAGCTGCTGGCACAGCTTGGCCCAGCTGCACAGCTGCCCCTCAAGGCCCCGGCGAGCAGGGCACGGCTCTGGGCAGGCTCCCTGGCCAGGAGCGGGCCCCAGAGCGCCTCTGCCTTTCAAGGGCAATGTCGTCCCTGCTCTTTCTCCTCCCCACCTTGCTCTGCCTCTGCCCTGTGCTCTTGGGGCTGCTCTTGGCCAGGCAGCCTCAGTGGGAGCCAGCACTGGCTGCAGCCCCAGCAGGCCTACCAGGCAAAGGCCCAGCAATTAAGAGGCCAAGGAAACCTCTGGGCAGCAGCAGAACCCTCAGCAGAGTTCTTTGGACAGCCATGGACTGGCCACACCGACACTGCAGCCTCTCTGTTCCCTGAATGTTCCCTGACTGTGTGCGGCCTTTAAAGATTCTGGTGGGTAGAGATGAGCAACAACTTACCGTTTCTTTCCCTTCCACCACCGGAACCCAACATAGCACAGCAGCATGGAAATTGGCACAGTGAACAGTGTCACTACCGTGCCAATCATGCAGGACCTGCGCACGTCCTGGGGGCAGATAATTCTTGGGTTTTTCCGTGGATTCTGGGCGTCAGTGTCTGACTTGCCAAGCACTTCTGTGGGAGCAATGGGGAGCGTCAGCCCGTGCTGTGCTGCGCTGCTGAGCTGGCAGCACGGTGGATGCAGGCAGGACGTTCTCCGTTTCCCCCAGAGCTGGGGCCTGCAGGCACCTTGCCGCCCCTTGGCACAGGCTGTGCCACCCAACAAAGCCCAGCAGGCCGGGAGGAGAGCCCGGGGACAGCGCAGCTGCTTGGGCAGGGGCTGCTTGGAGGGACACGGGCCAAAGCCATCCCTGAGCAGCACTGCCAGCCCTGGCCCTCCCTGCCCCGTGACAGCTCCCCCAGCCCCAGGGCACAGAGTCAGGCCCTGTCAGGACCCAGTGCAGCCCCTGCCCAGTCGGGAGCCAAGGCTGGCTCTGGCCCTGGGCTCGCGGCAGGGCTCCCGCTCGGGGCTGCTCCTGTGCCTTGGGCCTCTGGGCACTCAGGGCCAGCTCCGGAGCAGCTGCAGCGGGAGGGACATTGGTGCACGGGTCCCCTTTCCCCGGGGCTGTGATCGAGCTCCAGAGGCCTCCAAGGCTCCAGAGGCTCCTCCAGCTTTGGCTGCTGCCGGGCCGGGCAAGGGCAGTCCCTGGGGGAAGAGCTGCTGCCACACAGACCCGCCAAGGGCTGAGCCTAGCGGAGCAATTATCTCCTGTACCTGTGCCCAAGACTGGCATCTCCTCCTTTCCTGCATCGGTGGCTGGCACAAAGCCATTGCTTCCTACAGGATATGGCCCCATCTGCATGGACTTTTGCTCCATCGCTTGAGAAAGGAAAAAGCACAGCTGGATCCAATGGAATCATTGCAGGAGGTGGCAACTTCAGGGGAAAATACTTGTCAAGTCATAGATGAGGATCAGGAAAATAGCCAGGTTATTGGGGCTGGGCCAGGGCCCTCCCTGACCGAAAAAGCCCCTACACCTGATTTGACTGGAGATTAGGAAATTGCAGGGGATCTCAGGGCATGTATGGCCCATGGTGCAGTTTGGACTGCCTGTGAACTGATGCCAAATGCCTTCGTGCAGAGGCTGGGGAGAAGCTGCAGCCAGGCCAGGCTGGCAAACAGCCCTGCAGGGCGTGGAAGCAGCAGCGGGGCAGCGAGGCTGCCATGGATCCCTTCCCGCTGTGCCGGACACGGCGTGTCCAGATGTGCAGCCAAAGCCCCCGGCTGCTGAGCCCCAGGACAAGGCTGAGGGAAATGCACCCACCACGGCGTCTCTCCAGGTCATTCAGCATCTGGTCCAGATGTTTGGCTGCCTCCAAGGATTTCGTGTCTCCTATGTCTCGGTTCTTCCATTTAGGAGGACCTTAATGGAAAGTTCCATTTCTCCTTCAGGCACAAGTGGCAGTGAGGGCACCTGGGTGATTCGTGCCCTCCAATGCACTCCCTCAGCTCTGCCTTCCACTCAGGAGCAGGGCCAGGGGGACCTCATGCCTGCAGTGGCCCCACACTGTGATAGGAGGAGCCCCCTGTGTGGTAGTCTGGGCAGAAAGGACTCCCTGGAGCTGCTGCAGCTCCAAACCCAGCCCCAGGCAGGGCCAGGGCTTGGCAGTGGCAGCAGGAGCAGCTCAGGCTCCCTGGGGCCGGCAAAGGAGCTGAGAAAGGCTCAGCCACGGGGAACAGCCCGGGGCCCAGCCCCTTCCCTCTCTGCTCTTCTCTGTGGCTGCACAGAGCGCACGGAAGGACACACTGGCATTGCACACGGGAGGAGGATGGACAGATAAATGCTCCTTCCTCCCACTGACAGCGATCCTGCGGGATCACAGAAGGGAGCAGGGCAAGATTTCCAGCTTCATTAAACCCTGAGATTATGTTAAGGGAGCAGGCTCATGACTGAGCCGTTGCCACATGGACACTGATTATTTTTCAGGAAAGGCACACAGAGAACTTGCCTCCACCATGCCCTCGAGTCTTCATAGTGTCTTTCACCAGCTTTTCCATAAAAGACATCTTTTCGTTCCAGTCTAGAAGAGAGCAAAGACCAGGACATTTCTGTGGTGTGCTGGGATCCCCCACTGCCTATAGGAAATGGGCACTGCAAGGGGGTCATGTAAGGCTGTGGGTGCCAGATGTGAATGCACAAGGCCAAAGCTGCACAGGGGCCTGGGGAGCTCTGGGCTGGCTCCTGGTCACTCTCCACCCTCTTTGCAGGCCCTGTGACACATCCCTGGAGAGGAAACTGGGCCAGCCCAGGGCCCTGGGGGCTCTCTCCCTCCCCCAGAGGAAACCCTCCCTGAAGGCCTGGGGAAAACCATCCCCAGCGCTTCCCGGGGAGCAGGGAGCGCTGTCCCGGGAAAGGGGAGCCAGGCTGCCGGCTCACCTGCTCGCCGCGCTTGCAGCGGAGCAGCCTGGGCAGCCCTGGCAGGCAGGGCCACGGCCAGGAGGAGCAGGAGGAAGAGGCGCAGAGCAAGGGCCATGCTGCCTTGCCCTCTGCCAGTCCCGCAGCTCTTGCTGCCACCGCTGTCCTGACACCGCTGTCCCAATGTCAGCACCACTGCTGCCACCGCCGCTGCTGCTGCCGCAACAGTTGTGCTCATGCACTGACTGCTCGCTCCTTGTGCTGCTGTGCAACCACGGGGCTCTGGCACCTCTGTGACCTCAGAGCCTGCTGTGACCTCAGGGCCAGGGTGGAGTTGTGTGGGGAGTGGGATCTGCCTTCTTTGGCAGGGAGCTCATCCTGCCCAGCTGCTCTGTCCAAGGGCTGTGACACAGTCCCAGCCCAGCTGATCTCACAGGCTGGGCCATGAAGGGATGGAGAGCAGCCCTGCCAAGAAGGACTTGGGGGTGCTGCAAGACGAGAGGCAGCACATGAGCCAGCCATGTGCATCCAAAGGAGAGTGCCCAGCAGCTTGAAGGAGGTGATACCACCCCTCTGCTCTGGTGAGACCCCACCTGGAGTACAGTGGAAGAGGTTTTACAGTGACCTCTGTGAGCCACTGGGAACTGTGACAAGAGGATCCATGTTTACCCCTGAAAGAATTTCCTACCAAGGTTGTTGACATAGAAACCAAGAAAGAAAGAAGGATAAATAAGATAAATCTGCAACTGCCTACTCCAAGAATTATTTTGCTTGTCTCTGGTGACCAGTGAGTAAAGTGTAAACTTAGGAGCTTTGTAAGAATGTAGAACAAGCATGCATGTTAGAATAAAAACAGTGTTTGAAGCCTTCTGGAAATGGAGTGTGTTGCTTTGTACTGTCTCCGTCTCTACCACGACAGAGTACTGCATCCATCTCTGGGCTCCCCACACAGGAAGGCCACGGTCCTGTTGGATCTAGTCCAGAGGAGGGACAAATTGCTCTGAGGGCTGGAGCCCTTCTGCTTTGGAGACAGGCTGGGAGAGCTGGTGGCATTCAGTCTGGAAGAGAGCAGACTCCAGGGAGACCTGATTTCTGCCTTTCAGTACCTTAAGGGGGCTTGTAAAAGAGATGGGACAGAACTTTTAGTAGAGCCTTTTGTGAGCAGACCGACCGAGAGGGAATGGTTTTAATCTAAAAGATGGTCGATTCAGACTGGACAAAAGAAACCCATTTTTTACTCTAGGTCTGGAAGGCCTGGCACAGGTTGCCCAGAGAGGTGGACATCCATCCCTGCAGACATTCAAGCTCATGCTCTCAGCAACCTGACCTACTTAAAGGTGTCCCTGCTCACTGCAGGGCATTGGACTAGATGGCCTTTAAATGTCCCTTCCAAGCCAAGCCATTCTGTGTTCCTGGGCACCATCAAAGCAGTGCTGGATTAGTGCTGGGGTGATTATGTTGTCCCTGCATTTTGGTAGTTGGGTCCTTTAGCAATTGGCCCTGAGAGCATTCATGGGCTGGGCAGTGAAGTCTGCAAACAACAGACAGTGTGCTCCAGGAGAAACAGGGGAGGAACACTGCTTCCATTTCAAATAAATGCCAGCGTTTTGCTGCCCATTCCTAGTTAAGAAATAAAGGAATGTCCTGAAGATCCCCTCATGTAGGCGCATTTTTGGCTGCATCAGTATTTATGTTCTGTAAAACAGGTAAGTTGTTAATGCTTCTTGCCCCATTTATCACTGGATGAAACCCAAATACTGCATTGCTTCTTGTCTACTTTCTTCCAAGTCAAGGCAAATTTTGGTCATGATTGAGTGGGACATATTCATCTGTTCACAAACAAGTTCTTCTTGCCATTCACACAGTGGCAAGATTGCTTTGTGGATTTGCTAATCGGACTGGAATTAAGGTCTGCCTCTCACTAGAATTAAAGCTGATGCATTAGGATGTAAAGTTTTGAGTAATTTGTCCTGGTGTCTGGCACTGTAGAGAGTTGTTCTGGAATTAAATGACACTTGAAGACATGTGTAGTCTACCATACTTCTGGCACACTAGAAGTTAAAAAACAGCCTTTGAAACACAATTTTATCCTTTCTTCCTCCTCCTTCTCGTCCCAGGAATTTCAATGTCTGAGGTCTAAGCTCTTCAGCTGCCTCACAAACATTGTTTTAATTCAGACAGGCATCCATGCCTTGAGCAACAAATCTGGCCTGTGGCTGTGAAGCTTGAAGCAATGTAGGTTTATAGCACTAAAAGTAATAATCCATTCCCAGGTTAAGCCAATCATTTCCCAAGTAAGCCTACCTATGCTCAGGGATGTTTCAAAAAGGATCATTGTAAAAGCTAGGAATGGGGAGAAAGTGTGTCATCAAAATTAAAAAGACAGCTTTCTGAGATTTTTATATTCCGATAGAAAGAGATTCCAAATTATTCATATATGGAGCATTGACTAAGATGTGAATTACAGGTTGTCAAAGTAATTGGGGAACACTATACCATAAATAATAATAAGTTTACATGTAGACAATAAGTAAACCACCTTGCTAAGAAAAAAACAGACCTGCCAATACTAAAACCAATAAGGATGTTTCATCTGTCTCAATAAAAAAAAAAAAAAAACCACTGAAAAGAATCAGAGGTCATTTAGATGATTAGAATATACAGGAAATTCCAGGTATTGGGAAAAAATGAAGTAAACTGTATTGTCCAATTCCCAGAGGTAACCTGGAATTTATTGGTGGATTTGTTGCAAAATTTCTGAGAGCAGACTGGAAAAGCATAGGGGCTGGGCAGCCCATGTGTGTGCATTTAGAGCAGTGTGAGGGATGTTTCTGGGACCAACTGCAGGGAAGAAGAGCAGCAGACAAATACTGGGACAATCTCTTTGCTGCCTGTGGAGTTTGTGTCAGTCGGTTCCCTTGGGCTGGGGGAGCTGTCACGGGGCAGGGAGGGCCAGGGCTGGCAGTGGCTGCTCAGGGATGGCTTTGGCCCGTGTCCCTCCAAGCAGCCCCTGCCCAAGCAGCTGCGCTGCCCCCGGGCTCTCCTCCCGGCCTGCTGGGCTTTGTTGGGTGGCACAGCCTGTGCCAAGGGGTGGCAAGGTGCCTGCAGGCCCCAGCTCTGGGGGAAACGGAGAACGTCCTGCCCGCATCCACCGTGCTGCCAGCTCAGCAGTGCAGCACAGCACGGGCTGATGCTCCCCATTGCTCCCACAGGTGCAGCCGGCCCCACCACAAGTGTTCCTGATTCCCAGAAGAGGTGTGAAAGATGTTAATCACTTGTTTTTAAAATTTTATTAATAATAAAATGTTTATAAAACTAGCAATATCATTAGAGTGATAAAAATTTTGGACAATTTGGATTAGGAGAATAGGAGACAATAGAAACAAAGAGTTACGGACATCTGGGTACCTATTTTCTGGGCAATATAAGTCAAAAAATAACACATGTTAACGGAGGATTAACCCTTGGAAACAATAACCTGTTGCATATTCATGCATCTCATACATGATGCATAAATTCCATTCAAGCACAGGATTTTGTCTGGTCATCGTCAACCTCTCCCTCTTAGTCCTAACCAGTTTTCTGAGGGCTGAGCGAGGCAGGAAGAATTTAGTTTCTTCTGATAGGAGAGCAATAAATTCTTTTTCTCTGGCAAATTGCAGTGTTCTATGGCTGCTACCTCGCTATGTGCCCTTGCTTTCAAACAAGTATCTTACATAATGTCGTTTATATTTTAACATTCTGTTATAACCTAAAATTATATTTATAAGACTACTTGAGAAAATTAATACAGCATTAGTTTCTAAGATAACACATATAAATTTCATTTTAATATTTGCAAAAAGCCAATCATAAAACAAGCATGTTTCACAGGGGTTTGGAAGAGGTTATTGTTGGGGAACACTCTGTTTGCTTGTGATGAGGGCAAGTTTGAGCTTCTATTGATGCCAGGAAAGTATTTGGAAGTGCTCAACAGAGCCCTGACTGAGAGCTTCCCTGTTGCAGTGCATGTTTTTGATTGTATTTCGGTTCTAGTAGTCAGTTTTATGACACCCCCTTATTTGGTATTGTTATACCATATTTTATTGCCAATGGGTTGTTCCTTTCCCCTCTGTGTTGTTGGCTTTGCCCTAGTTGTCCATCTCCCCAAAGTCCTGCCCTTTTGTTCCCTGTTCTTGCTCCCATCCAATGTCAATCCCTCCCCAAGCCTGCCCCTTTCTCTAGATGCTTCCCTATCCATTTGGGATCCTTTGAAACCCTATTGGTTTGTTTAAGTTGTCCTCCTCCCCTGTAATCCCCTATTGGTTTAAACATTGTATTCCCCGTCTTGTGTTCCACCCTCAGTTTCTCCCAATTGGACTGTATCCTCCCCAGGGACCTCTCCAGTTTGGAAATCGGTGTATGGCTTTAATTCAGTGTCATTCTGTCGCCGAGTCGGCAGGGAACAAACATACAGAAGAGCTCTCCCTGTTCCTTGTCCCTACCCCCGCGCAGTCCACCTGTGCTGTAAAGCAACTGTGCCCTACAGCCAAACCCCAGAGCTGACAGTTTTCTGGCGGCGGCCCACTCTGGGTGGTGGTGTTGGCAGCTAGTCGGGCTGAAGAAATCGGGCACTGCAGCACTTCCCGAATGAGCTCTTCTCTTGCAATAAAGAGAGGGAGCTGCCAGCCCAGTGTCCGGGTGGCAGCAGCAGCAGCAAAGCCCACCCGGCAGCAGCACAGACGGAGCTCCATGGCCAGGAGCAGCCGTGGATGCCCACGGTGTGGGCAGGCAGGAGCCAGGCAGGGGCTGCTGTGACCAGCGGCGGGGCCCCGAGGGCTGGGGGAGCCCATGCTGAGCGTCCCTGGGCTGAGGGCACATTGCCTTCCCTGGCATCAGCTGGGCCTGGGCCGCCTCCAGTGGCATGCCCAGGGAAAGAGGGAAGCCATCGGGAGGTGCTTTCATCGAGAATAATGGAAAGAGGCTGGACTCTGAAGGAAGTCCTTCATAGCCTGAGGGATGAGCTCAGAGCCCGACAGACACTGGGCCTGTGGCAGCCCCGGATCTCTTATGAGCAGAGTGGGGATTTGTCCGCCAGGCCTCATCTGTTCACCCAGGGACACATGGTGAACACAAACAGACAGAAGATGGCTCAGCACTGGTGCTGCTCCCTGAGTGTTATGTTTGGGTCCCTCTAAAGGCATGCAGGGGCTTTGGGTCACCTCTGTGCTGTGCAGGGGACTGGGGACAGCAAGAAATTGTGCAGGGAATTTAATGTATGCCCAAAGGTGTACAGGGGCTGAGGGACAGCTGTAAATTGAGCAGGGCTTGGGGGTCTCTTGTGGAGGCCACAGGGGGATTTTAGGGCGGCTGAGGACACCCATAAGATGTGCACCTGGTTTGGGTGTCCCCTAAAGCGTGCAGGTACCCTGATGTCCCGTGTTGCATAATTTTTGTCATCTTTGACATCAAGTTCTTCACTTTTTAAACACGGGCCAAATGGCCGCACAGCGCAGAGCAGGGACTCGGTGTTAGCATGGCAGGGCTGCTTGCTGCCTGCAATAGTGGGAATCACCAACATGAGTGGAATTTTGGATTTGGCATTGCTGTTGTATGTAGAACCATGAAAAGCCTCACTTGTCCAATGTTTTATAACTCACTTCCTGTGAAAAACAAAATGACATTGTAAATAGGTACGAGGACGGACATCCTCTCCTCTCTGGAAGGGTACCACTTGAGATCCATTCTAACAAAATCCTGCCCCAGCCATGAGGTCACAGCAGGCTCTGAGGTCACAGAGGTGCCAGAGCCCCATGGTTGCACAGCAGCACAAGGAGCAAGCAGTCAGTGCTTGCGCACAACTGTTGCGGCAGCAGCAGCGGCGGTGGCAGCAGCGGTGCTGACATTGGGACAGCGGTGTCAGGACAGCGGTGGCAGCAAGAGCTGCGGGACTGGCAGAGGGCAAGGCAGCATGGCCCTTGCTCTGCGCCTCTTCCTCCTGCTCCTCCTGGCCGTGGCCCTGCCTGCCAGGGCTGCCCAGGCTGCTCCGCTGCAAGCGCGGCGAGCAGGTGAGCCGGCAGCCTGGCTCCCCTTTCCCGGGACAGCACTCCCTGCTCCCCGGGAAGCGCTGGGGATGGTTTTCCCCAGGCCTTTAGGGAGGGTTTCCTCTGGGGGAGGGAGAGAGCCCCCACGGGCCCTCGGCTGGCCCTGTTTCCTCGCCAGGGATGTGTCACAGGGCCTGCAAAGAGGGTGGAGAGTGACCAGGAGCCAGCCCAGATCTCCCCAGGCCCCTGTGCAGCTCTGGCAGCTCTGGCCTTGTCCATTCACACCTGGCCCCCACGGACTTTCCTGACCCCCTTGCAGTGCCCAGTTCCCGGAGGGAGAAGGGGATGCCAGTGCATCATGGAAATGGGTCTGGTCTTTGCTCCCTTCTAGATTTGAATCAGGACTTTGATGATTTAGAATTTTTGTTGAATGATATTTCGAACGTCTTGAAGAACGCTGGAGGTAAGTTCTGAATTTCCCTTTCTAGTCACATATTAATCAGTATCCAAGTGGCAAGAGCTCGTTCATCTGCCTGCCATTTTCTTTCGAGCTTAAGTCAGGGCAGAAGGGTTCTGAAAACCTTGCCCTGCTCCTTTCTGGAGCCCTGAGTGATCCCACAGGATGACTGTCAGTGGGAGGAAGGAGCATTTAGCCGTCCATCCTCCTCCCATGTGCAATGCCACTGTGTCCTTCCGTGCGGTCTGTGCAGTCACAGAGAAAAGCAGAGAGGGAAGGGGCTGGGCCCAGGGCTGTGCCCCGGGGCTGAGCCTTTCCTGCAGCCTGAGGATCTCCTACAGTGACACAGGTGCTGTTCTGTCCTCCCTTTCTTTGCAGCTGAACCTGTTGGTGAAGGTGGTCTGGCTTCCCAACCCACGTTCAGGATTGAGCCTCTGGGACATAGCGAGGGTAGGCCTTTCCCCTGGGAGAGCTGCCAGCTCAGAGCCCAAAGCTCGGCCAAGGGGGCATCGCTGCAGGTGCCAGGACAGAGCCATGCACGTGTGTGCCCTCGCCCTGCGCGATCCCCTCACACATTCTGCTCAGGCCTGGCAGCTATTTGGAGGAAGGTGGGCCCTGGCCCAGCCCCAAAAGGCCAGATGGTTTTGAATCTTATCCCCATTTTTGATAAGCATGATTTCCTGAAGATGCCACCAAAAGAAATCAGAAATTGTTCCCTCTGATCCAGCTGAACTTTTTCCTTTTTCAAGTGATGGAGCAAAAGGCAGGACAGAAGGGAGTGTTTCCCCAAGCAAGCAGAGGCCGACTGGCAGCCCCTGCTGCAGGAAAGGAGGAGATGCCAGACATGGGCACTGGCGCAGGAGGTAATTGCTCTGCCACGGTCAGCCCTTGGGGGGGCTGTGTGGTGGCAGCTCTTTCCACCAGAGCCTACCCTTGCATGGCCCAGTACCAGCCAAAGCTGGAGGAGCCTCTGGAGCCTTGGAGGCCTCTGGAGCTCATTCACAGCCCCGGGGAAAGGGGACCCGTGCACCAATGTCCCTCCTGCTGCAGCTGCTCCGGAGCTGGCCCTGAGTGCCCAGAGGCCCAAGGCACAGGAGCAGCCCCGAGCGGGAGCCCTGCCGCGAGCCCAGGGCCAGAGCCAGCCTTGGCTCTCGACTGGGCAGGGGCTGCACTGGGTCCTGACAGGGCCTGACTCTGTGCCCTGGGGCTGGGGGAGCTGTCACGGGGCAGGGAGGGCCAGGGCTGGCAGTGGCTGCTCAGGGATGGCTTTGGCCCGTGTCCCTCCAAGCAGCCCCTGCCCAAGCAGCTACGCTGGCCCCGGGCTCTCCTCCCGGCCTGCTGGGCTTTGTTGGGTGGCACAGCCTGTGCCAAGGGGCGGCAAGGTGCCTGCAGGCCCCGGCTCTGGGGGAAACGGGGAACGTCCTGCCCGCATCCACCGTGCTGCCAGCTCAGCAGTGCAGCACAGCACGGGCTCACGCTCCCCATTGCTCCCACAGGTGCAGCCAGCCCCACCACACGTGTTCCTGATTCCCAGAAGAGGTGTGAAAAATGGCAATCCCTTGTTTGTAAAGTTTTAAATTTTTATTAATAATAAAATGGTTATAAAAATAGCAATATCATTAGAGTGATAAAAATTTTGGACAATTTGGATTAGGAGAATAGGAGACAATAGAAAGATAGAGCTACAGACATCTGGGTACCTATTTTCTGAGCAGCATAAGCCTGATAAAGCACAGACTTGAACGGAGGATTAACCCTTGGAAACAATAACCTGTTGCATATTCATGCATCTCATTCATGATGCATAAATTCCATTCAAGCACAGGATTCTGTCTGGTCATCGTCAACTTCTCCCTCTTAGTCCTAACCGGCTTCTTGTGGGCTGAGCGAGGCAGAAGAAGTTAGTTTCTTCTGATAGGAGAGCAATAAATTCTTTTCTCTGTGAAAGATGTCGGTGTCCTGTGGCTGCTATATTTGCAAAAAGCCAATCATAAAATACACATTTCTCAGAGGACCTCAGAATGGGTTGCTGTTGGGGAACACTCTGTTTGCTTGGGATAAGGGCATGTTTGAACTTCTGTTGATGCTGGAAAGGATTTGGAAGCGCTCAACAGAGCCCTGACTGAGAGCTTCCCGGTTGCAGTGCATGTTTTTGATTGTAATTCGATCATTGTAGTCAGTTTTATCACACCCCCTTGTTTGGTATTGTTATACCATATTTTATTTCCAATGAGTTGCTCGATTCCCCCCTGTATTGCTGGTTTTTCCCTAGTTGCCCATCTCCCCAAAGACCGGCCCTTTTGTTTCCTGTTCCTCCTCCCATTCAATGTCAATCCCTTCCCAAGCCTGCCCCTCTTTCTAGATACTTCCCTATCCATTTGGTATTCTTTGAAACACTATTGGTTTGTTTAAGTTGTCCTCCTCCCCTGTAATCCCCTATTGGTTTAAACATTGTATTCCCTGCCTTGTGTTCCACCCTCAGTTTCTCCCAATTGGACTGTGTCCTCCCCAGGGACCTCCCCAGTTTGGAAATCGGTGTATGGCTTTAATTCAGTGTCATTGTGTCGCCGAGTCGGCAGGGAACAAACATACAGAAGAGCTCTCCGTGTTCCTTGTCCCTACCCCAGCGCAGTCCACCTGTGCTGTAAAGCAGCTGTGCCCTACAGCCAAACCCCAGAGCTGACAGTTTTCTGGCGGCGGCCCACTCTGGGTGTTGGTGTTGGCAGCTAGTCGGGCTGAAGAAATCGGGCACTGCAGCACTTCCCGAATGAGCTCTTCTCTTGCAATAAAGAGATGGAGCTGCCAGCCCAGTGTCCGGGTGGCAGCAGCAGCAGCAAAGCCCACCCGGCAGCAGCACAGGCTGAGCTCCGTGCCCAGGAGCAGCCGTGGATGCCCACGGTGTGGGCAGGCAGGAGCCAGGCAGGGGCTGCTGTGACCAGCGGCGGGGTCCCGAGGGCTGGGGGAGCCCATGCTGAGCGTCCCTGGGCTGAGGGCACATTGCCTTCTGGGGGATGATCTGGGCCTGAACCTCATGAGGCACAAAGTGATATTTTGGGGTCCCTGCTGAGGGGTACAGGGATCCCTCATGAATCACAAAGGATTATTGATGGCCACTCCTAAGGTGTGCAGGGATCCCTCATGATTTGTGCAGCGGGGTTACATTTGAGGGGGTTCTTTACTCTTCTCAGCACAGCAAAGGGTCACTTGGCCGAGGTTTTGTAAAGCTGGGAGAAAGCCTCTTGCAAAGCCTTGGGCCCGGCCTGCGGGCACAGTGGGCAGGTGGAGCCCATCCCCTGGGGCCAGGCCGGGCTGCTCAGGCCGGGCCGGGCCGGGCCAGGCTCGGGGCCCGGCAGGGAAGGGCCGCGGCCCTGGGCTCTGATGAGGCTGCTGAGCTCCGCCCTGGCCCTGTGCTGCAGCCCAACACATTTACAGCCAGGGCCGTGCCCTGGCCCACAGGAGGCACCCGGGGCTGCAACTGAGGTCGCACCTTCTCCCACTCAAGGGGGCTGGCCCTGTTCCTTTGGAGGATCCCGAGCCTTGTACCTCGGCCTGATGGTGCAAAGATCCCCCCAGCATCCCTGAGCTTGCAGAAATAAAGGCTTTGTGCTCATTGTTATGTTTCCCCAATTACCCCATCATCAGAAAAACCCAACTATATTAGAGGTATTAGCAAATCTAATTGAATAGTTTAGAAAATATATAAAATTGGATACACTTGAAATATTGACAGTATATTTTGATTAAAAATAAGAGATCATTTGGTTCCAATAATACTGCATAAGCAAAAGATAACTGTGGGGTACAGGTTGCAAGGTTCTTGGAACCTTGCCACCTCACGAACAAGCTTGCTAATTGATGATTCTCCTCTTCTATGCCATATGCCAATGGCATCTCCTCCCATTTTCGATTCATCACACTTCTGCCTCCGTCCTCATCACCACCTTTACCACGTATGCTCCACCATTCTTTTGGTGGTCGCACCCCTTTTTGGGGGTCACCTTTGGATGAAGGCTCTCCTCTTCTTCGATGTCTTTTAATTCACTTTTGGGTTACGCATGTGCACTAAGGTAGCATAATGCAAGCCAAAACGAACATAATATTATATTTAAGCTTCAAAGCAATAAAACTCTTATAGCCGGCATTTTCCTGGGACCCAACCAGATTTTCCTTTCTTTCTGTTAATTTTTAGTACCTGATATCTCTTGCTTTTTCCTGCTTTGAACATCTGCAGGAAAGAGGGGGTTCGAACCCCTCCTCTCCCTTTTTTTCTTGGTATGACACGTTTTAACTATGTTATTATTTCCAAATATTAATTACTGTATGAATATTGATTACTGTTTTAATTTTGTCAGCACGAATCATACTTGTTTACCACAAATCCCCCATTTCTCTTCTTCATCATTGATTTGTGCTTTATTAAAAATCTGTGCCCTGATATCCTTTATATTCTTCAGAATTTGGATTTTCTTGTTGTCTCATTTCAACTTCAAACTTTTCTAGCATTTCTCTCGCTGCCTTTAGTTTTTCACACTCTTTTTCAAATTTGGTTAGCATTTCCTGGGTTATTTCAATCTCTCCAGGTCCTGCCACAGTTAATGGGTTCCTTGTTCTTTAACACAGGTCGATTTAGCTCTTGCTACCATTATAGATCTTGGTTTTCCTTTCACTGCTGATTCTGGATCTAGAAGCATTGTTGTAATCTGCATCCCTTGAATCACAAGTGAATTAGCCTACTAAAACACGGAATCATACAAGGCAGAAACAAAAGTCCCAAAACTGAACATAACAACGTGAATCCTAACTTTTTCCACCAAACACCTCCAAAGAGGTTATCTCACCAATCTGCTTTCAAGATTGAATTCTACTTTTGTACTGACACATGGGCCACCCTTTTAATTTCCTCTGCTTGTTCGGTGATAGCTTCTCCATAATCATCAATTTCTATGCAGCACTGAGATTCATTAAATCTGCCAGAAACTCCTCCTTCTTCTGCTAACAGATAGTCTAGGGCAATCCTATTTTGGTACACAAACGCCCGCATTTGTGAATATTGCCTAGCCAGCAATTTTAGGGCACCGGAGGTGTTATTTGACACCACTTCCACTACTGCCTGGAGCCTTATCAATCAATTCAACAGGTAAATTGGGGTCCTGTATCCCCATGGCCCGTCCTGAGCCCATGTTGCTGGGTCATAATATGCTATAATTCTTTCTGCAGGCCATTTGTTCTCTCCCCATTTTTGGTTCCCTCCTGCTGTTGGAAAATTGAAATTAAAATCTCTTTTATTCTGCTGCAGGGTTTCATACAATGGAGTTCCTAACGTATTGCTCCTAGAACTCGGTAGAACAAAGAAGGAGGGTTGTATTACTCCTAAGGTAGAGGTTCCTCCCCATTTTTGAGGTAACTCACTGTATGCTCGTTGCCCACAAATCTAATATATCCCCTATGGGGCTTTCCATTTCTTATCAGTTTTCTCTGGCTGTTCCCAATAAGACCTCAGGCTGTTGATGGATTGGTAGGGGTTAGCTCCAGGACTTCTGTACCAGCATAAATCAATTTGATCATCCCACTCCCAGTTTATTTCTTTTATTGGTCCCCCATATCCATCAGGAATTTCAGGTCACCAAACTTTTGAACCATTATCCATATTGACTACTAATGTGGACTTAAGAGGAGTATGCTGCACTATTTTATTACATTTCTTTCCTTCTCGGGTTATACAAATGGTTCCAATTACTTGATGGCTTAAAATCTATCCTTCAGGTCTCTTCAATGTTCCAGAAATTTGGGTGTGGTTCCATTTTAAAAATTGCTCTGGAGCTAAGCTCTCACCTTTCCACAGCCATGTTTCAGCCATTTTTAGACCCCCATAAACCCAACATTTGGATAATCCCAATTCTGCAGCAATCTCTTGCATCAATCCCACAAACGGATTCTTTTTGAGGCTGGCAGGTCCCAATCTTTGTAGTGCTGTTTTAGTTCTTTATACAATTCGGCCAGTTCTTTTGACTCTTTTTTCTCCTGTTCTTTCTTCTATTCCCCTTTGGTTCCTTTTCTTCTTTCCTGTTCTCTTTTAATTTTTCTCTTATTTCCCGGCCTCCTGTGCCTATACTTGGATCATCTCCATTATCATCACTTTCAAAACAAAAGAATCTTTCGTATTGAGGGCAAATCTGATCGCCATGGGGATAAGGAGCTCGTTCATTGTATTCCAAATTTTTCCTTACCCAATACATCTTTCCCTTTTTAACACAAACATCTCTAAAGCTGCTGCAATTGTAGCAGGCAGAACTAACACAGATTCTATTTTGTCCCTAATCCAAACAGGGTGATTGCAATAGTCACAAATGTTGAAATTGCTGGGACTTGGTTTTTCTCTGTTTGCTTTTTCATTGCCGATCCTTTCATTTCTTGAACTCTGTCCAGTGTGGCTTTCTGGCTTTGGCCAACTGTCCAGGGTACCATAATAAACACAGTGAAAATAATCCTCAGGAAATCTACCTTTCTACCATTCTCAAGGCCCCTTGGGTTGCAACCAAGGGCCGAGATGCCAGTCTTCTCAGTAGCAAAGGTAATATCCCGGGATCTAGTCACTGGTGCTTTTGGTTTCCTTGGTACCCATAGCCCCACAGAGCTTGCTTTTCCCCTTTTAAATGCCATTTCCCAGTTCAGGCTGGTTAAGAAAAGATAATTAAAATTAAAAGAACAGGGAAAAGGTTAGGCTGAAACACCATAAACCTATATTTTCCAAAATCTCAGGGATGTGCCAACCACAATAGGATTTTTCCAATTATTTTCTGCTTCAAGGGCGGGGAGTTCATTAAGTCACCGCCTCCAATAGGCAAACTTGCAGCACTAATATGCCCCTGTAATGTGCCTATGATGTGGTATATAGACTTCTTCTCCACAACAACTCTTGATTATAAGACACTGGTCTATAAGGCCATTAATTGCTCGTTCTCTTATTTGTGCTACAGCCAATATAGCAAGAACCAATTGATCTAAGTTCTCTTTTAATCCAATTGTTGCTGGAAGGGTCCCGTCTCCCAGTGCCAAAGGTATCTCAAAAAATCGCTAGCAATGCGTTCTATAGTTAGCCAGCTAAAAACATAACCATAGCAAAACCAACAAATCAATTTTCTCTCCTTCTCTTTCCTCTTAGTTACTCTCAACCATAAGTTAAAGCAAAGTGTGCAAACAATACACATCCGGAGAGGACACTTTAAACCATGTTCACCGCACTCCCAACGTTTTACTTGTCTCTGAGTTCTTTTAACAACAGGTGTTATCAATCTCAGTTTCTAAAATTGCAGTGAAATGCCTACCCTGGTCTGAATCAATGACCCTCACTATTTCAAATCTTGGAATTACATGTTCTAACAATATTTTAGCCACTGTTTGAGCTGTAGCCCAAGCTGTTGGAAATGCTTCTCCCACAGAGTTAATTGATCTATTATAACTAATAAATACTTCCACTGACCCACTTTAGACAATTCTGTGAAGTCAGCCTGGATCTTTTCAAATGGCCTGTAGGCTGTTTTGTGTCCTCCAGAGAGAGGGCTCCTCAACACGTTCTTAGACACCCCTGGGTAATTTGTTTTCCACTTTCAAATATCTCTATACACCCATAAAATTTTGAAAAGTGATCACAAAGGGCTCTTGTTCCCCAGTGTGTCTGTCTATGCAAGTTATCTAAGATCTGACGTGCCACTGGCTTTGGCATCATAATCCTGCCATCAGGAAGAAGCCACTTTCCCTCCTTAAATGTTGCTCCTAATTTCCTTATAGCTGCCAGTTCTGCTAGTGAAAGGGAAAGTGTCTCCTGCTGAATATCTGTTTCTTGTAAGGTCATGATTTCAGTATCTCTTTTCCTTAAGGCTGCTCTTCTTGCTTCTTCATTGGCCAGATTATTTCCTCTGACTGTAATATCCCTCCCTCTCTGGTGCCCCTTCACATGAACCACTGCTATTCTCTTTGGGCCCTTTAAAGCTTCAAGTATCTGAATTATCAATCTCTCGTGTACTAACCCTTTTCCTTGAGTGCTTATAAGTCTCCTTTCCTTCCAAATTTTTCCAGAAGTATGTACTACACTGAAAGCATATCTGGAGTCCATATAAATAGTCCCTTCTCGCCCTTCTAGTATTAATGATGCACGGAGTAATGCATTAAGTTCACAAGCTTGTGCTGACCAGGATGGACTTAAGGGGACCAGATTCCTTTACCTCAAGCTGTCCCCCACTGATTATAGCATAACCTGATTTTCTTTTCCCACTCACTACCCGAGATGACCCATCTGTAACTAACTTTTCTCCCCTTTGTAATTCTTGGTCTCCCAAATCTGGACGTATTTTTGTTTGTAATTCTGTAACCTCTATGCAATCATGTACCAGCTGTTCCCCTGGATCCCCATAAAGAAACTGAGCAGGGCTCTGTACTTGTGTCACCTTCAAGTCTAATTCGGGGGAGGTAATCAAGACAGCCTCGTACTTCGGTATTCGTCTATCTGTTAACCATTTTTCAGCTTTTTGTGCTAAAATTCCCCTAATATTGTGAGGGGTTATACTTCCAAAGGTGCACCAAAGGTTACTTTTTGGGCCTCTTCCACTAGCAAGGCAGGTGCTACCAGAGCCTGTAAACATGTTGGCCAGCCTTTACTAACTGGATTTATTTGTTTTGAACAATAGCCCACTGGTTTCCAGCTTCCTGCCCAGTGTTGAGTCAGTACCCCATAGGCTGTCTGATGAGTTGTACTTACAAATAACTGAAAGGGTTTTCCCAAATCAGGAAGACTTAGTACAGGAGCCTGCAACAAAATTCTTTAACCTCTTCAAATTTTTTCTAATTGTCCGTAGTCCACTTAAAATGGTATGTAGGCAATTTTTCATACAAAAATTTCACTTTTCCACTAAATCCTTCAATCCACTGTCTGCAATAACCCAAAAGACCTAAAAACTGTCTTTTTTCTCTTTTTTATTTCAGGGGTCCCATGTTTCAAATTCCTCAAACTCTCTCAGGGTCCAGCTTTTTCTTTCCCTTACTGATCCAATGACCTAAGTATATGACTTCGGGCTCTTCTGGTGGTGTTTTGGTCCCCTTCATTAAATAGAGCCCCTGACCTCCCTAATCCTCCTGAAAATTTTTCTCCTCTTGCTGTTTCTTCCTAAAACTTTTTTGTAGGTGCCCCTTTTTATGACAGTAAAAACAGGTGGGTCCTGCACCCCTCAAGGTAGGGCAAGAATTTTTAAATGCCCCTTCTTGTGGCAAGAAAAACACATGGGTCCTGTGTTCCTAAAAATAGATGCTGACATCTGCTCTGTTCTTTCCTGCAGGTTTTTCTGTAATCAAAGCTGCCTGCATTTCTTTAACTGCCGCCACCAAAATTCATGCATCTGCCTTCTGCTTTTCCTCATCTCTCCTTACATACACCTTTTGTGCTTCTCTCAGTAATTCCTGAAGTCCCCTGTCCTGCCAATCTTCTAATTTTTCCAGCTTCTTCCTGATGTCTCCCCAGGATTTTGCTACAAACTGAGTTTTTAAAGAACCTGCCCCGCTGCAGTATCAGTATCTATGCTTGAATATAATTGCAAGTCTTTCTTTAATCTCTCTAACCATTCTGCCGGGGACTCATTCTTTCTCTGCTGCTGACTCAAAGCTTTTCCTATATTATGTCCCCTAGGGACTGCCCCACAAATTCCTTGAACAATTATTCACTGGAGATCACTCATATTCTACCTATGCTTTGCATTCTGATTATTCCAATTTGGATCCTGCATAGGCCATTTCTGATTACTCTGCCCTTGTCCCTCAGTTCTCTGTCCCAAATCCACATTCCTGCCTGTCTGATCATCTCTCTCTCTTCTCTTGTAAACAAAATTCCTAGCATAGACTGCATCTGCACCCAGGTATATGTGTTTGGTCCCAAAAACTGATCTAACTTTTCTGCCACTCTGACGGGGTCCTCTATCAGTGTACCCATCTCCTTCTTAAACTCCCTGACATCCTCGGTCTTTAGGGGAACACTCACATAACCAATAGGTGGCCTCTGTCCTGGATTTGCCATGGTGATAGTGGAACCCTGGAAAAAGTTAAAGATAGAATCTAAAATGTTAGGCTTTGTGCTTTCCCAGATCAACTGCACCTGCATAAGCAGTATGATAAATTATATAATTGTTAGATGTGATGATTGTTTAGTAATTAAATGTAATTATTATATAACCATAAGAAGAATAGTGAGAAACTATGTTGGAAATTCAGAGAGGGGCTAAATTTATGTACACAATAGAACAATATAAGTTTAATAATTAACATGAAAGTTATGTAACGATAGAGTATAAAACATGATCAATTCGGATGTATGGTCGGAGTCAGATTTGGGTTGAATATACCCCGATTCCCAGAGCTCTTAATAAAAAGCACCGCATATAATCGCTCTGTGATTATGTGTTTTTGAACGCTAACAGTGGGAACCTCTCTAAGTGGGTACAATTGATTCTCCCTTTCTTCCCCCTCATCTCCATCATTTTCCTCCCCTTGTCTCCCTCTGCCTCTGGTTCTGTGTGCCACCAGCTCCTCTTGAAGAGGAGGTGCATTTGGATTTATGGGGGGACTCTCAGGGGCCTGTGGCTGAGCTAGCTGGTTGGGTTGTCCATTAGGGAGTGGGAGTTGATTTAGTGGGTCCCACGGCTCCTGCCTGTTCCTTTTAACCACCTGCCCTTTGGTTAATAAAGGATACATCGGGAACCCCCAGCTTCCTGCCTCTGAACAATAAACCTACTTCTCCCCTCAGGACTTCATAAGGCAGCATACTCACTCGCCTCCTGATTAACAGGGTTTTTTGAATTCACATATATATTTAGAGCCTGGCAAATCCAATCCTCAAATGATCCAAACTTTGGCCAATATATCTTTCAGTATCATTTCCTTTGTCCATTCAAACATGCAATACTTAATCATTTTCGTTTACTTTTTCCCCTTCAGGATTCCCATTCCATCCCAAAACTGTATCATCGCCAGTGGGCTGTCCTGAGGAATGCTCCCTTCCTGAGAACCCCCCTCAAAGTTCCCAGATACCCTAAACTCCTGCGAATTTTTCACACAATCCGCAGCCCCTGGGTCTAAGGACTTACTTTTTCCCTGACCCATCTCTGGCGGCAACAAACTAAGAGATCCCCGGTACCAGGAGAGTCTTGGTTTTCCACACTCACCTCGTGGTTCAACTTCCTCACTTACTACTCTGTCTCACTGCCTTTTCAATCTACTTGTTCCACTCCTATTTCTCACTCTTTCTCAATCCATTAGCCATGTTCTCTCACCATCTAATCACATACTAAATTGCCAGCTACCAAGCCCTCCAAGGAAATTGAACCTATTCAATCACTCTCCTTCTCATTCTCCCTACTGAGTCAATCCCTCCTGCTCAAGGACCTTCGCACAGGTGCTTGGACCAGGGACGCCCTCCTTCCCCCATGGTCAAACCCTCCTGGGGTCTCCACTCGTTCACTTTTCTTTCACATCCCTCCTTTACTGGCCAGTCTCCTTGCGGATATCTTGGAAACGCGGTACCGGGAGGCCTCACCCGCTTCAGGGGTGCAGGACTGCCCAGCCTCTGTCTCAGATACTCCACACACACTCACACATGCATACAGCCACCCCCCAGACCCAAAACCTGGTGATACTCACGGCCTCCTTTTCTCTTTGGGGGTCATTTTTGATGAAGGCCTCTCCTCTTCTTTGATATCCTTAACTCACCCTTGGGTTACACATGTGCACCCAGCCAGAAGAATGTAAGGCAAAACTAACATATTACCACATTTAAGCATCAAAGCAATAAATCTTTTATAGCTGGCATTTTCCTGGGACCCATCCAGATTTTCCCTTCTTTCTGTTAATTTTAATAACTGTTATCTCTTGCTTTTTCATGTCCTTGAACATCTGCAGGAAAGAGGTGGGGGGTGGAAACCCTCCTCTCCCTTTCTTTCTTGGCATGACACGTTTTAACTGTTTTATTATTTCCAAATATTAATTACTGAATGAATATTGATTGTTGTATAAATTTTGGCAGCAAAATTCATACCTATTTACCATAAAACAAATCCGGCTGATAGGTGAGGAAGGAGAATTCAAGTTCATTTAAAGCACTGCTCAATTCAGGGTTGGCTTTCTTTTGACTGAGCTGATGCTATGAACTATTTTCTCACATATGGCGGCGTTTCTCTGCAAAGAGGCTTTGATGAGAAATTTCTGACCACATTTGCTTTTGCTCTTTAAGATAAGTCAAGAACATGAGTAGCTTTGTTGAGGAATGGAGAATTGTTTGTAGCTCAGGAGGAGCCTTACATTTTAGCACAGGAGGAAGGTAAGGCACAGGTTTAAATGCTTTCTCCTCCTGGAGTGACACACTTTCAGAGGAGTCTGTGACGAGAAGTCCCCTCAGCCACTGCCAGGGCTGTCTGCCTCCTCTGCAGGCTCAGTATTCTGGGAGTTCCATGAACCTCAGCTGCCAGTGAATATTCTTCTGAATATTTTTTGTTGTGCAGTACAAAGGGAGAATATTTGGTGCTAGATTCCCTATCTGGGCTTTGAGGTAAATCTCAGTAATGCTGGTGATTTTTATGTCCAGATGAACTTTTTATGGATAGTAAGGAAAAAGGAAGCAGTACCATGGAAAATTAATTGCTGAAAATGTGAGCAGCCCAACCACACTAAAAATGAAATCAAAACTGAAGAATTTTTTAATTTTTTTTCCCTTGAAAGGTAAGGTAAAAGATGCAGTGCTAATAAAGTCTTTAAGAGATGCAACTAGCTCCCAATTGTATGAAAAGCAAAGAGGTAAAGGATGAGAAAGGGCATGGGAAGAATCTTCAGCCCTTCCTGTTGAAGGTCCAAGAGTGTGAAAACTGACTCTGGCTGTTGCCCCTAGATAACACATGCTCATTGTAGAGGAGGGCAGGTGGCCAAGCTGTTGGTGGCGCAAGCCCTGCGTGGCTGGCTCAGTTGCAGTCCTAGTTGGACCAGGGCGGTGGGCTCGGGAGGGGAGGAGGTGGGGGGATCTCGGGAGGCTTCCGCTTCAAGGCCGGGCTGGGGGGCCGTGGGGGAGGCACGGAGGGCTGGTGCTCTGCTTTCTTGGGCAACTGCTGCTGCCGAGGCCTCGTGTGAGAGCTGTCAAAGGCGACGGTCTCTGGGCTCTCTGGGGGCGAGGGAGAGGCACGCCTTCTCGGCCGGGATGCTGGAGCGGCGGCAGCGCGACTGTGGAGAGAGGAGGTGGCTGAGGCCCCAGCTGCCAGAGGCACACAGGAACCCTCCTGCACAGCAGGGCCCAGAGCTGGCAAGGCTCCCCAGCACGGCTGGAGCTGCTGGCACAGCTTGGCCCAGCTGCACAGCTGCCCCTCAAGGCCCCGGCGAGCAGGGCACGGCTCTGGGCAGGCTCCCTGGCCAGGAGCGGGCCCCAGAGCGCCTCTGTCTTTCAAGGGCAATTTCGTCCCTGCTCTTTCTCCTTCCCACCTTCCTCTGCCTCTGCCTTGAGCCCCTGGGACTGCTCTTGGCCAGGCAGCCTCAGTGGGAGTCAGCACTGGGTGCAGCCCCAGTGGGCCCCCAAGACAAGGCCCAGCAATTAGGAGGCCAAGGAAAGCTCTGGGCAGCAGCAGAACCCTCAGCAGAGTTCTTTGGACAGCCATGGACTGGCCACACCTACACTGCAGCCTCTCTGTTCCCTGAATGTTCCCTGACTGTGTGCGGCCTTTTAAGAAGCTGGTGGGAAGAGATGAGCAACAACTTACCGTTTCTTTCCCTTCCACCACCGGAACCCAACATAGCACAGCACCATGGAAATTGGCACAGTGAACAGTGTCACTACCGTGCCTATCATGCAGGACCTGCGCACGTCCTGGGGGCAGATAATTCTTGGGTTTTTCCGTGGATTCTGGGCGTCAGTGTCTGACTTGCCAAGCACTTCTGTGGGAGCAATGGGGAGCGTCAGCCCGTGCTGTGCTGCACTGCTGAGCTGGCAGCACGGTGGATGCGGGCAGGACGTTCTCTGTTTCCCCCAGAGCTGGGGCCTGCAGGCACCTTGCCGCCCCTTGGCACAGGCTGTGCCACCCAACAAAGCCCAGCAGGCCGGGAGGAGAGCCCGGGGCCAGCGCAGCTGCTTGGGCAGTGGCTGCTTGGAGGGACACGGGCCAAAGCCATCCCTGAGCAGCCACTGCCAACCCTGGCCCTCCCTGCCCCGTGACAGCTGCCCCAGCCCCAGGGCACAGAGTCAGGCCCTTTCAGGACCCAGTGCAGCCCCTGCCCAGTCGGGAGCCGAGGCTGGCTCTGGCCCTGGGCTCGCGGCAGGGCTCCCGCTCGGGGCTGCTCCTGTGCCTTGGGCCTCTGGGCACTCAGGGCCAGCTCCGGAGCAGCTGCAGCGGGAGGGACATTGGTGCACGGGTCCCCTGTCCCTGGGGCTGTGAACGAGCTCCAGAGGCTTCCAAGACTCCAGAGGTGCCTCCATCTTTGGCTGCTGCTGGGGCATACACGGGCAGGACCTGGGGGAAGGGCTGCTGCCACACAGCCCCGCCAAGGGCTGAGCCTAGCGAAGCAATTATCTCCTGTACCTGTGCCCATGTCTGGCATCTCCTCCTTTCCTGCATCAGTTGCTGGCACAAAGCCATTGCTTCCTACAGGATATGGCCCCATCTGCATGGACTTTTGCTGCATTGCTTGAGAAAGGAAAAAGCACAGCTGGATCCAATGGAATCATTGCAGGAGGTGGCAACTTCAGGAGAAAATACTTGTCAAGTCATGGATAAGGATCAGTAAAATAGCCAGGTTATTGGGGCTGGGCCAGGGCCCTCCCTGACCGAAAAAAGCCCCTACACCTGATTTGACTGGAGATTAGGAAATTGCAGGGGATCTCAGGGCATGTATGGGCCGTGGTGTGGTTTGGGCTGCCTGTGAACTGATGCCAAATCAATCCTGCAGAGGCTGGGGAGAAGCTGCAGCCAGGCCAGGCTGGCAAACAGCCCTGCAGGGCGTGGAAGCAGCAGCGGGGCAGCGAGGCTGCCATGGATCCCTTCCTGCTGTTCCGGGCACGGCGTGTCCAGATGTGCAGCCAAAGCCCCCAGCTTCTGTGCCCCAGGACAAGGCTGAGGGAAATGCACCCACCACGGCGTCTCTCCAGGTCATTCAGCATCTGGTCCAGAAGTTTGACCGCCTCCAAGGATTTCGTGTCTCCTATGTCTCGGTTCTTCCATTTAGGAGGACCTTAATGGAAAGTTCCATTTCTCCTTTAGGCCCAAGTGGCAGTGAGGGCACCTTGGTGATTGGTGCCCTCCAAGGCACTCCCTCAGCTCTGCCTTCAAATCAGGAGCAGGACCAGGGGCACCTTGTACCTGCAGTGGCCCCACACTGGGATGGAAGGAGCCCCTTGTGTGGCAGTCTGGGCAGAAAGGACTCCCTGGAGCTGCTGCAGCTCCAAACCCAGCCCCAGGCAAGGCCAGGGCTTGGCAGTGGCAGCAGGAGCAGCTCAGGCTCCCTGGGGCCGGCAAAGGAGCTGAGAAAGGCTCAGCCCCGGGGCACAGCCCTGGGCCCAGCCCCTTCCCTCTGTGCTCTTCTCTGTGGCTGCACAGAGCACACAGAAGGACACAGTGGCATTGCACACGGGAGGAGGATGGACAGATAAATGCTCCTTCCTCCCACTGACAGCGATCCTGTGGGATCACAGAAGGGAGAAGGGCAAGATTTACAGCTTCTTTAAACCCTGAGATTATGTTAAGGGAGCAGGCTCATGACTGAGCTGTTGCCACATGGACACTGATTGTTTTTCAGGAAAGGCACACAGAGAACTTGCCTGCACCATGCCCTCGAGCCTTCATAGTGTCGTTCACCAGCTTTTCCATATAATCCATTTTTTCGTTCCAGTCTAGAAGAGAGCAAAGACCAGGACATTTCCATGGTGTGCTGGGATCCCCCACTGCCTATAGGAAATGGGCACTGCAAGAGGGTCATGTAAGGCTGTGGATGCCAGATGTGAATGGACAAGGCCAAAGCTGCACAGGGGCCTGGGGAGCTCTGGGCTGGCTCCTGGTCACTCTCCACCCTCTTTGCAGGCCCTGTGACACATCCCTGGGGAGGAAACAGGGCCAGCCCAGGGCCCATGGGGGCTCTCTCCCTCCCCCAGAGGAAACCCTCCCTGAAGGCCTGGGGAAAACCATCCCCAGCGCTTCCCGGGGAGCAGGGAGCGCTGTCCCGGGAAAGGGGAGCCAGGCTGCCGGCTCACCTGCTCGCCGCGCTTGCAGCGGAGCAGCCTGGGCAGCCCTGGCAGGCAGGGCCATGGCCAGGAGGAGCAGGAGGAAGAGGCGCAGAGCAAGGGCCATGCTGCCTTGCCCTCTGCCAGTCCCGCAGCTCTTGCTGCCAACGCTGTTCCAATGTGTGCAAGAATTGCTAAGGACTGAGGGGCTGGACATTGTGATGCTGTGACCCCAGAGTCTGTTTGGACCTCAGCCTGCCATGACCTCACAATCCTGCTGTGACCTCATGGCCTGCTTGGGGATGGACCTCATGGCTGGAATTTTCCTTCTCTGGGAGGGAGCTCACCCTGCCTGGCGGTTGTGTCCAACGGCTGGACATGCCCCACCAAGTTGAGCTCACTGCTCTGTGTTCTGGGCACTGGCACAGGAAATCACATCCAAGGATTTCTGAGCTCCTCAGGCACTGTCAGCAACATCCCAGCATGCTGAGGAGTAAGTGATCTCTGGCTGGAGACAAGTTCCACATTCCCTCCTGTCAGCAGCTTCCCAGCCGGAAATTTGGCACCTTGGGTGGGCCATAGCTAACACAGTCCTCTGGCTTCATAGGAAAGGTGAAGCCTTTACTTCACCATTTGCTCTTCATGTGCAATTTAAGGCACTGCTTCCTTTTGTGGTCCTCAAAGGACACAGTGAATAAAACAGGGGGGAAAGTCACCCAACCTCTTCAATGCTTGGATATGCCAATGGAAACCTTGAGGAGCACAAGGTGGGTCTGTGCTGCCTGTCAAAGCCAGAGCCCCTTCCATGATTGTGTGGCTGCCTCAGTGACACGGTGCCAGAGTTCTTCAGCCTGGGCTGCTCCCAGCACTGTCACCAGGAGGGGGCTGCCCCCAAAAAGCCACACAATTTGGGTGCTGCTATAGGTCACATTTGCTCTATGGCACAGGTGGAATGCTTCAAGGGCAGGGACAAGGAACAAGGAGAGGTCTTCTGTATGACTCCAAAAGGTGTTTATGTCCAGGAAGGTCAGGCTCAGAAAGACACAAGTCCAGGCTCTAGAAGGGGTTTTTCAACAAGGGGAGGTGCAAGAGAAGAGTACAAAACTTTAACCAAGTGGGAGAAACCTGGGGAGAAGCATAAGGCAGGGAATACAGTGTTTAAACCAATTGGGAATTACAGGGGAGCGGAAGAGTTGAAACAAACCAATGGGACCTCGTGGTGTACAAAAATGACAGGGAAGTTTCTGGAGAAAGGGGCAGGTATGAGGAGGGATTGACATTGTTCTTCCTGGGAGCAGGAATACAGATCATTGAGGAACAAAGGGCAGGTTTTTGGGAAGATGGAAACCCTGGGCAAAACCAACAAGAGAGGTGCAAAGGAACAATCGTTTAAGGATAAAATATGCTATAACAATACAAAAGACTGCAGGGAATTTCAGAACTGACTGTTAAAACTGAATTGCAATTGAATATACAATAGAGAGGCACCACAACACCCCAGGGCACAAGGGAAGAGCTAGAGATGCCAGCACTCTGGACTTCTGCCATGCCCTGGACACATCAGCCCTGCCCTGCATCCTTGTCCCTCCTTTGGTGAGCTGTGGATCTGATGGAGGCACAGTTTGGAGAATGAGCAATTGCCTGGCTGGTCACATCCAGGGGGTTGTGGTCAATGCCTCAGAGGCCCAATGGATGTCAGTGACCAGTGGTGTCCCTCAGGGTGACAGCAGAAGCTCCCTGGACACTGGGGACTCAGTGTCCTGGTGGTGCTGCTGGACAAGAGAGCTGGAGGTGCCTCCAAAGCAGAACTGTTGTGATTGCCCAAGTCTTTCAGACTTGCTCAGTGAATGAGGAGCTGATTGAAGTGAAAAGATACTGAGAAACCACACAGTCCCTTCCCTGGGAAGAAACATCTCCCCATCCAAACCTCCCCTGTCTTTATCCAGCTCCAAGAGGAACAGACATATATCTGTATATCTATTCCACTTTAAATAAAATCTGTTTATTTTTCCTTTTTCTATGAAGTAGTGTTTACGAAGAAGTTTTATTTTATGCCATTACATGTATTAAAGACATTAAATAACAGATGCTTTCAAGGTGTCAAATTCTGGAACTGCAGCAAATTCCTCCCTGACTGACATTCATGACTGCCTGCTGTCAGGGAGGGATCAGAAGATCCTGTCCAGAGGGTGGGAGCAGATGTATGCCCTCTTCTTCAGGATCTGCTTTGCAGCTTTTTTAATGGAATCCTCCTGATTTTCATCTGCATCTATGGCGAAACAGAGAAAAGTCAATTAAGGGAGCATAAAGAGCGGTTGTAAATTTCTTTCAAGAAGTGGTTTTGAGTACAAATGCAGGAGTGAGTGCCAGGAAGAAACTGAACATTGTCTTCTGAAAAAGATTGATTATTACAGACTGAGATTTGCAGAGCCAACGCACTGCTGATGAGTACTTCCCACAGAGATCAAATCCCTCGTTTCTATCAGTCACTTGACAGGAGTCTATACATATAATATAGATTTTAAATTGTTCCATAAAGAACCCTGGCAGTTTGCTTTAGCAATGAAGTGAAGTGACTCTGCTCAACAGGTTTCAGCTCTGCTGCTTGTTTGAATTAAAAGCAGAGAAAAACTCTTCTGTTGGTTACATCACACTACCAATAGTTTCATGAGTGTGTGAAAGACATAAGAGCAGAAAAATCATTCCAATTTATAGTACTTACAGTCTTCTAATTCAGCCATGGGATAATTAGGACACCATTCATTATACCAAATAACGGTATAAAGCACTGGAAAAGAAGTTATATTTGAAACTAAATTTTAAAAGCGTGAATGAATTTCATAAAGAAAACCACATTTTAACACTGAACTGGAGCACATTTGCTTCTGCTGCAACACCACTGTTGCCATGACAGTTTATATGAGCTACTAAATAAGCACTGTCCTGTCCTGAACTCTGCTGCCCAAACACTGCTGAGAACTTGCTGTGCCTCTGCCCTGTGCCCCTGGGGCTGCTCTTGGCCAGGCAGCCTCAGTGGGAGCCAGCACTGGCTGCAGCCCCAGCGGGCCCCCCAGGACAAGGCCCAGCAATGAGGAGGGCAATGAAAGCACTGGGCTGCAGCAGAACCCTCAGGAGAGTTATTTGGACAACCATGGACTGGCCACAACTCCACAGTAGCGTGACTACGAGTCAGGCTACCAATGCTATGGAGCAAAGTTATAAGAAAACCGTGGAGAAAAATCAGCAACTGACCGTCTGATCTCATACAGCTTGCGAATGCCAAGATAGCAGCCTAGCAGCACAAGTGGCACAGTGAACACTATCACCACTGTGCCTATCATGCATTTCCTGCGAACATCCTGGGGACAGACAATTCTTGGGAGGCGCATTGGATCCGGGCCATATATTCCTGCTTCAGTGACAACGTCTGTGGGAGCAATGGGGAGCGTCAGCCCGTGCTGTGCTGCACTGCTGAGCTGGCAGCACGGTGGATGCGGGCAGGACGTTCTCCGTTTCCCCCAGAGCTGGGGCCTGCAGGCACCTTGCCACCCCTTGGCACAGGCTGTGCCACCCAACAAAGCCCAGCAGGCCGGGAGGAGAGCCCGGGGGCAGCGCAGCTGCTTGGACAGTGGCTGCTTGTAGAGACACGGGCCAAAGCCATCCCTGAGCAGCCACTGCCAGCCCTGGCCCTCCCTGCCCTGTGACAGCTCCCCCAGCCCAGGGACACACACCCAGGCCCTCTCAGGACACACTGGAGCCTTGCCCTCCCCCTCTGCCCGTTCCCCACCATGGGCACCCCATGCAGTCTCTCCCAGGTTTCAGGACATGTCCCACACGGAGGGACCCCAGCAGGACTGCTCAGCCAGGCTGAGCCTGGCACAGCAATCACCTTCTGTGGCACTGTCTGGCATCTCCTCACTTCCTGTATCAGTGGCTAGCACGGATACATTGCGTCCTCCAGGATGTGCTGCCTTCCGGAAAGACTTTTGGTCCATCTCTGGAGAAAGGAAAAGGGACAGCCAGATCAGGTAGAGCCATTGCCCAGTAGGGAGGTGGCATCTTCAGGAGGTACCACTTGTAAAAGACATGGATAAGGATCAGGGAAAGGCCAAGGCCCTTGGGGCTGCCACAGGGTCCTCCCTCCTCCAAATATCTGCCCCACCGGATCTGCTCAGAGACCAGGAAATCCCAGTCCCATGGTGCAGTTTGGGCTCTCACTTAGTTGATGCCAAATGCCTTCCTGCAGAGGCTGGGGAGAAGCTGCAGCCAGGCCAGGCTGGCAAACAGCCCTGCAGGGCGTGGAAGCAGCAGCGGGGCAGCGAGGCTGCCATGGATCCCTTCCTGCTGTTCCAGGCACAGCATGTCCCGATGTGCAGCCAAAGCCTCCGGCTGCTGAGCCCCAGGACAAGGCTGAGGGAAATGCACCCACCACGGTGCCTCTCCAGGTCAATCAGGATTTGGTCCAGTTGTTTGGATGCCTCCAGGAGCACATTCTGTTTTGTAGGTTTTTTCCTCCCTCTCAGAGGACCTTAAGAGAAAGTATTTCCATTTCGCCAGGAATAGATCCCACAGATGCAGGGCTCAGCTCGTGGGGTCAGCAGGGACACACTACTCACCCCTGCGATGGGAGCTGGGCTTGTGTGCAACATCCACCAAAGGACCTGGGAAGATCCTCCCTGCAGACACACCTGTAACTCAAGAGCCACAGAAGCTTCTGTCACCTGGTTCCTGCCAGGTTGTCAATGAATATTCTCTCAGAACTTACCTGCAGAAGCTCCCATGGGTTCCAAACCATCTTCCATCCCAGCTGCTGGCAAAGCAATGGCACCACTCTCATCTGGAAGGGAGCACAGATCAGACCCATTTCCATGGTGTGCTGGCATCCCCCTCTGCCTATGGGAACTGTGCACTGCAAGGGGATCGGGTAAGGCTGTGGGAGCCAGGTGTGAATGGACAAGGCCAAAGCTGCACAGGGGCTCGGGGAGCTCTGGGCTGGCTCCTGCTCACTCTGCACCCTCTTTGCAGGGCCTGTCTGACATCCCTGGAGGGCAGGCACTGACGCACAGCCAAGATGGCAGCTCAAGCCTCAGCAGGGCTCAGGCCCAGAGGCACAGCAATTACCTCCTGTGACTGTGCTGGGCATCACCTCCCTTCCTGCAGCAGAGGCTGCCAATGAGCCCCTGCTTCCTGCAGGCATTGCTGTTTTCAGCACAGCCTTTGGGTTCATCTCTGGAGAAAGAAAAAGAGACAGCTAAATTAGGTGGGTATGTTCCCCTTTCTGGGAGGTGGCATCTTCAGGAAGCAATACTGGTCAAACTGATGGATAATGAGCAAGAATTCGTAAAAACTTTTGGGATTGGCCAGGGTTCACCGTTCTCTAAATTGCTGTCATTCCTGATCTCCCCATGGTCCAGGCAATTGCAGGGGATCTCAGAGCATGTATGAACCATGGTGCAGTTTGGTCTGCCTGTCAGCAGATGCCAAATGCCTTCCTGCAGAGGCTGGGGAGAAGCTGCAGCCAGGCCAGGCTGGCAAACAGCCCTGCAGGGCGTGGAAGGAGCAGCGGGGCAGCGAGGCTGCCATGGATCCCTTCCCGCTGTGCCAGGCACGGCGTGTCCAGATGTGCAGCCAAAGCCCCCGGCTGCTGAGCCCCAGGACAAGGCTGAGGGAAATGCACCCACCACGGCGCCTCTCCAGGTCATTCAGCATCTGGTCCAGAAGTTTGGCTGCCTCCAAGGATTTCGTGTCTCCTATGTCTCGGTTCTTCCATTTAGGAGGACCTTAATGGAAAGTTCCATTTTTCCTTCAGGCCCAAGTGGCAGTGAGGGCACCTGGGTGATTGGTGCCCTCCCAGGCACTCCCTCAGCTCTTCCTTCCACTCAGGAGCAGGGCCAGGGGCACCTCGTGCCTGCAGTGGCCCCACACTGGGATGGAAGGAGCCCCTTGCGGGGCAGTCGGGGCAGAAAGTACTCCCTTGAGCTGCTGCGGCTCCAAACACAGCCCCAGGCAAGGCCAGGGCTTGGCAGTGGTAGAAGGAGCAGCTCAGGCTCCCTGGGGCTGGCAAAGGAGCTGAGAAAGGCTCAGCCCCATGGAACAGCCCTGGGCCCAGCCCCTTCCCTCTGTGCTCTTCTCTGTGGCTGCACAGAGCACATGGAAGGACACACTGGCATTGCACACGGGAGGATGTTGGACAGATAAATGATCCTTTTTCTCAATGACAGCGATCCTGGAGGATTTTGCAGCCTGCATTGCTGCTAGTAAATTCAAGGTAAAGAAGCAAAAAGGGTCTTTGCAAAATATCCGCAGATGTTTAATTCAGCCGTGCAGTGAAATATTCAGGTCCCAGAAACAGACACACAGTGGGTCCAGCTTTGTCTCTCTGGAGGCCCGAGGCCTGACGTTGGTCTCAGGGCACTACAAAGGGCCAGTCAAGGAAATGGGAGGCAATGGCTCAGGAACATAAGAACAGTGGAGGGAGCCAATGTGGTGTAACTTAAGGGATGCCCCCCAGGGCCTCCAGAGTGGGATCGCTCAGGGTCCAGAAGGGAGCAGGGAAAGGTTACTAGATTCTTTCAACCCTGAAATGATGTTAACCTAAAGGGTTCATGGGTGACCTCTTCGCACATGGACACGGATAATTTTGTCAGGAAAGGCAAAGAGAGAACTTACCACCAGCATTCTCCAGGGGTTTCAAGCCATCATCTGATAGGGCATCCAGATAATCTATGACGCCATCCCAATCTAGAATGGAGCACAAACAGACCCATTTCCATGGTGTGCTGGGATCCCCCTCTGCCTTAGGGAACTGGGCACTGCAAGGGGGTCGGGAAAGGCCATGGGAGCCAGATGTGAATGGACAAGGCCAAAGCTGCACAGGGGCCTGGGGAGCTCTGGGCTGGTCCTGGTCACTCTGCACCCTCTTTGCAGGCCCTGTGACACATCCCTGGAGAGGAAATAGGGGCAGCCTAGGGCCCGTGGGGGTTCTCTCCCTCCCCCAGAGGAAACCCTCCCTCAAGGCCTGGGGAAAATCATCCCCAGAGCTTCCCGGGGAGCAGGGAGCGCTGTCCCGGGAAAGGGGAGCCAGGCTGCCGGCTCACCTGCTCGCCGCGCTTGCAGCGGAGCAGCCTGGGCAGCCCTGGCAGGCAGGGCCACGGCCAGGAGGAGCAGGAGGAAGAGGCGCAGAGCAAGGGCCATGCTGCCTTGCTCTCTGCCAGTCCCGCAGCTCTTGCTGCCACCGCTGTCCTGACACCGCTGTCCCAATGTCAGCACCACTGCTGCCACCGCCGCTGCTGCTGCCGCAACAGTTGTGCTCAAGCACTGACTGCTCGCTCCTTGTGCTGCTGTGCAACCACGGGGCTCTGCCACCTCTGTGACCTCAGAGCCTGCTGTGACCTCATGGCCTTAGCTATACCCCCAGTTTGCACCTCCACCAAGGGGCCAAAGCGCACACACAAAGGAGAAAAGTTCCAAAGTTCAGTCATGAGGAAGACCACAGTCTTCCACCTCTGAGATCACTAAGAGACCCCTGTGCGAACACCACAGCAAACAATGCATGCCCAGAAGGACCTGGATCTGATTACCATGCGAGGCCAGGACAGGAGGGGCCAGGGGTTGAGTATGCATGGCAAGGTTGTGCAATGTAATGAACATGGAACATCTTTGAGAATGAAGATGTGAGTCAGACCGAGGCTCAGGGCACAAGTTTTCACGAGAGCTATCTCGCTTGTGTCGGCTGCTGACAATATGTACCCAATTCATAATTACATCAGACTGTGGATTCTAATTGTTTTGTGTATCGCTTCAAGAGCACACAGTTTTCAAAGACACAGGGCCTTGCAGGTCTGAGATGACTTTAAAAACAAAACCAACCTTTATGTGCAACACCTGTGTATCAAAACTTCACAATACAAATCACAAGCTAATTTTTGCTGTTAAGGGAATAAAAAACCTCAAAAACCAATAGCAAAACTGTGACCAAATAGAACAGGCAGACAAAACAACCACCAAGAAAAAAAATCAAAACCAACACAAAAATCCTCACAAATCCAGAAAAAGATAAAAATCAGGTGAAGGAGGCAGAGATCCAAGAGCAACAAATGGGCAGAGGAACTACAGGACTACAGAAAGGACAGATAATAAGAAAGAAGAGATAATAAGTGGCTATGGCACCAACGCACCCAGGGGATCTGAGATACTGTTCTCACCCTTCTGAAAACTATCTGAAACCAAAATAAACTGAAAATCAATGATTATTACTGTGATCATGGGAACCTCCATGTTTAGCTCTAATAAATCCATTGTGTTTGAGTTCTGTTTTCCTTGATAAGTCACATCATCTAGCAAGGGGGCTTTTCTGTCCAAGGAAAGACACTGCAGTGGAAAAGGTGGCCAACTGGAAAACATAAGGAACAAGAGCTACAAATAAAGTACTTTTAAAAATATGTTGTTTGATACATTTGCTGTTTGTTTATGAGGTTTGGGTCTGTCTTTGAAAGCAGCCCCTTAGATGTTAATGCTCACACAAGTCCTTTCTAAAGGGCTGTCTTTGCAAAAACCCTGCCAATTTGGTGATGCAAGACAGAAACAGCTTCCCTTGGGCTACAGCTGGAAGGCTTGGAAATGTGTTCCAGAAACTCATGATGGGACAAAGTCTGATTAACACAATTTAATATCATGAAGTGCAGGATTGTGAAATACCAAGCTGTGTTATGTGTCAGGTACATACAGGCAACGTATGTATTTGTCATTGTGATATGTGGGGAAACCAACCATAGGACAGTTATAAAGACAAATTCTAACAATAACTGAGGAAAGTAAAGCATGGGAAAAGGCCTTTGAACCTATCTTTTGTTTGCAATTAACCTGTATGAGTCTTAAGTTGATTTAGGAGCATTTGAATTAAAGCATTAAGGATATTCCTGTTTGACAGGAACTTTCTGCTTGTAGCTAAGCCTTAAAGAGTTTTGCAATATTAGCCTTTTAATTTTAGTATAAATTAAGTATAATTTTAGAATATTCCTTGTAGTAAGGATCTTGGAAACTACAGCTTTAGAATATATAAAAAGGAAGCATGCTTATCTCAGGCCTTAACAAAACAGAGAAAAGCAGCTTCAGAAAAGAAGATGAACATCAACTCAAGGATTAATAGTTTTCACCAAGGGAAGCTGGACATCACTGTGATGAGATTTATAGTCCTTGCAATTAAAAGTTGGACACACATCTGGAGACCTGGACCTCACCAGATGGGATACTTCTTCCTTATTTCGGAAACCGGACCACCACCACCTGGGACACTCCTTTTCTGGGATACATCCTGAGAAAAACTAAATCACAATAGTGTATAGAATTGTGACACAAAATTGGGAATAAAAACTGCTGATGAGTAAAAATTGGAATAGAAACTCTTGAAAAAGCTTATGAATACCCCTATCAATACCTGTAAGCCTCAACTATCGGTGTGCAGTGGGAGGGAAAACTTCTCCCACTGTACCTACCACTGTATTGCTCATACTTTACCATATTATTTAATAAATTGATTGCTGCTTGAATATTGGCCTAGTCAAGCTTCACATTTATAACAAGGTGTAAGTTATCCAATAAAATAATTACAGTATTTAAATGACAAGCAGCGGGAAAAGGCTGTGCATTGGAATGACAGGAAACAGACACATAGGCATGATGGACAAGTGTCCCAGCTGTTATGTTTTCCCAATTACCCCATCATAAAATAACCAAACAATATTTAAAATAGTAACAATTTTAATTGAATAGTTAAATAAAAAAATATAAAATTGGATACAATATAATTTGATTAAAATAAGGGATAATTTGGTTCCAATAATAGTGCATAAGCAAAAGTTAACCACGGGGTACGGAGTGCAGGGCTCTTGGACCCTTGCCACATCACATACAAGCTTGCCAAGAGAAAATCACCCCTTATATGCCATGTGTCAATACCATCTCCTCCCATTTTCGGTTTGTCTTATCTCTATCTCTGCTTTCATTACCACTTTTACCACGCATGTGCCGCTACTCAGTTTGGTGGTCGCACAAGTCTTTGGGAGTCGTCACTGATGAAGGCTCTGTAGTCTCTTCTTTGTCCTTTAATTCACCTTTGGATTACACATGCGCATCAAGCCAGTACAATGTAAGCCAAGAATAACATATCACTATATCTACATATCAAGGCAATAAATCCCTTATAATTTGCAACTTCTGGGACCCAACCAGGTTTTGCTTCCTTTCTGCTCATTTTTAGAAACTGTATCTTCAGCTTCTTTCCTCCTGTCCTTGTGAACATCTGCCGGGAGGGGGGTAGTGGAGCCCCTCCTCTCCCTCTCTTCTCGGGCATTAAAACTTTTAACTATTTTATTATTCCTAAATATTAGTTACTGTATCAATATTGATTACTGTTTCAATTTTCATCAGCACGAATCATACCAATTTATCACACCAGCCCAACCAGACCAGGAGCACTGGGAGCACAAAGGGACACAGCCAGGAGGCCCAACATCTCCTTGCTGAGGGCCCATTTCATGCAAAAGCTGGCACTCAGAATATTAAACAAAATGAAAATAAAAGGGTGGGGGGAGGCGGCAGTGAGGTGGCCTCACAGGTTCAAATCTGTACTCTGCTTTTGTCACCAGAAGTATCCAAGTTCCTGTACTTGTTTTCCTGGAGAATTTGCAGTCAACAGAGCTTCAGTCCCTTTCATCAAATCAGTCTAAAAGGCCGCTCGGGGCTGGGTCAGTCATTTAGACTCGAGCATTGACTGGGGGCAAGGCAACAAAAAAACAATAGCTGCAGGCCACCCATCCAGCTTTTCATGTTAATGAGAACAAAGCCTTTATTTGTGCAAACTCAGGGATGCTGGGGGGATCTTTGCACCATCAGGCCAAAGTACAAGGCTCGGGATACTCCAAAGGAACAGAGCCAGCCCCCTTGAGAGGGAGAAGATGCGGACTCAGTTGCAGCCCCGGGTGCCTCCTGTGGGCCAGGGCATGGCCCTGGCTGTAAATGTGTTGGGCTGCAGCACAGGGCCATGGCGGAGCTCAGCAGCCTCATCAGAGCCCAGGGCCATGGTCGTTGCCTGCTGGGACCCGAGCCTGGCCCGGCCCAGCCTGAGCAGCCCGGCCTGGCCCCAGGGGATGGGCTCCGCCTTTCCGCTGTGCCCGCAGGCCGGGCCCAAGGCTTTGCAAGAGGCTTTCTCCCAGCTTTGCAAAACCTCGGCCAAGTGACCCTTTGCTGTGCTGAGAAGAGTAAAAAACCCCCTCAAATGTAACCCCGCTGCACACCTCATGAGGGGTCCCTGCACGGGTTGGAAGAGGCCATCAATAATCCTTTGTGATTCATGAAGGATCCCTGCACCCATCAACAGTGACCCCAAAATATCCATGCCTGCCTCATGGGGCCCAGACCTAGATGATGCCAGGGAAGGAAATGTGCCCTCAGCCCAGGGACACTCAGCATGGGCTCCCCCAGCCCTCGGGGCCCCGCCGCTGGTCACAGCAGCCCCTGCCTGGCTCCTGCCTGCCCACACCGTTGGCATCCATGGCTGCTCCTGGCCATGGAGCTCGGCCTGTGCTTCCGCTGGGTGGGCTTTGCTGCTGCTACCACCTGGACACTGAGGTTACAGCTTCATCTCTTTATTGCAACAAAAAATCTGGGCAAGGCTCTGGAATGTGGACGTGGGGTGGGGGACAAAAGCACCTTCAGTGTCATTTGGAAGACAGGTCAGATGAGGGGGACGTGGTGGTCTCAACTGTGTACGGAAGCTGCTGAAGTGGTTTTGGGGTTGCGGCACAGGTTGGCATGGACCGGAGTGGGGTGGAGGCATATTGAAGATCCCTGTGGGGAGTGGAGGAGGCTCAGGGATTCCTGCAGGGAGTGGAGGTGGAACTGGGATCTCCACAGGGATCGGCTGCTTCCTCCTGTATGGCAGCTGTTCTGGAGTTGTCCTCTGAGAGCTTTTGTTGGGGCTACCCAGGTCCTCACCACTGCTGGAGGAGCTGCTCAAGGTATGTGGGGGTGAGATCCTGTCACTGTCCTTCAGCTACTGTCGAGAGCTGTGACTGCGGAGAGAGGAGGTGGCTGAGGCCCCAGCTGCCAGTGGCACACAGGGACCCTCCTGCACAGCAGGGCCCAGAGCTGGCAAGGCTCCCCAGCACGGCTGGAGCTGCTGGCACAGCTTGGCCCAGCTGCACAGCTGCTCCTCAAGGCCCCGGCGAGCAGGGCACGGCTCTGGGCAGGTTCCCTGGACAGGAGCAGGCCCCAGAGCGCCTCTGCCTTTCAAGGGCAATCTCGTCCCTGCTCTTTCTCCTCCCCACCATGCTTTGCCTCTGCCCTTTGCCCCTGGGGCTGCTCTTGTCCAGGCAGCCTCAGTGGAGCCAGCACTGGCTGCAGCCCCAGCGGGCCCCCCAGGACAAGGCCCAGCAATGAGGAGGCCAATGAAAGCACTGGGCAGTAGCAGAACCCTCCCCACCGTTCTTTGGACAACCATGGACTGGCCACACCTACACTGCAGCCTCACTGGGAATATTCCCTGCCTATGAGAAGCATTTAAAGGAAGCTGTTTGAGGTAGAGATGAGCACAACTTACTGTTTCTTTTCCTTCCACCACTGGAACCCAGCATAGCACAGCACCATGGAAATTGGCACAGTGAACAGTGTCACTACCGTGCCAGTCATGCAGGACCTGCGCACGTCCTGGGGGCAGATAAATCTTGGGGTGTTCCGTGGATTCTGGGCGTCAGTGTCTGACTTGCCAAGCACTTCTGTAGGAGCAATGGGGAGCGTGAGCCTGTGTTGTGCTGCACTGCTGAGCTGGCAGCACGGTGGATGCGGGCAGGACGTTCTCCGTTTCCCCCAGAGCTGGGGCCTGCAGGCACCTTGCCGCCCCTTGGCACAGGCTGTGCCACCCAACAAAGCCCAGCAGGCCGGGAGGAGAGCCCGGGGGCAGCGCAGCTGCTTGGGCAGTTGCTGTTTGGAGGGACACGGGCCAAAGCCATCCCTGAGCAGCCACTGCCAGCCCTGGCCCTCCCTGCCCCGTGACAGCTCCCCCAGCCCAAGGAACTGACTGACACAAACTCTACAGCCAGCAAAGAGATTGCCCCAGTGATTTCTTCTATTCTTCCCTGCAGCTGGTCTCAGAAACATCCCTCACACTGCTCTAAATGCCCACCCATGGGCTGACCAGCCCCTATGCCTTTCCAGTCTGCTCTCAGAAATTTTTCAACAAATCCACCAATAAATTCCAGGTTACCTCTGTGAATTGCACTCTGCAGTTTCCTTCATTTTTTTTCCCAATAGCTGGAAGTTCCTGCCTATGGTAATGGTCTTGAGGATCTCCAAATCTTTTCAGTAATTTTTTTGTATTGAGAGAGATGAAAGAGCCCTATTGGTTTTAGTTTTTGCAGCTCTGGTTTTTTTCTTAGAGTGATGGTTTACTTATTATCTACATGTAAACTTATTTTTATTTATGTTTTTTTGTTTCCCATGCAATTATTTTGACAATCTGTCATTCACTTCTTAGGTAATGTTCCGATAATGAACAATTTTGAATCTCTTTATAGGAATATATAGATTTCAGAAAGCTGTATATTTAATTTTGAGACACTCCTTCTCCCCATTCCCAGCTTTTATAATGATCCTTTTTGAAACATCCTTGAGAATAGGTAGAGTTTTATGGAAAATGCTTGGCTTAACCTGGGAATGGAATATTATTTTTAATGCTATAAACCTACATTGCTTCAAGCTTCACAGCCACAGTCATGATTTGTGGCTCAAGGCATGGATGCCTGTCTGAATTAAAACAATGTTTGTGAGGCAGCTGAAGAGCTTAGACCTCAGAAATTGAAATTCCTGGGATGAGGAGAAGGAAGAAAGGATAAAATTGTGTTTCAAAGGCTGTTTTTTCACTTCTAGTATGCCAGAAGTATGGTAGAATACATGTGTCTTCAAATGTCATTTAAATCCAGAACAACTCTCTACAGTTGCAGACACCAGGACAAATTACGCAAAACTTTGCATCCTAATGCATCAGCTTTAATTCTAGTGAGAAATACGCCTTATTTACAGTGCGATTAGAGCAAATCCACAAAGCAATCTTGCCACTGTGTGAATGGCAAGAAGAATTTGCTTGTGAACAGGTGAATATGTCCCACTCAGTCATGACCAAAATTTGCCTTGACTTGGAAGCAAGTAGACAAGAAGCAATGCAGTATTTGGGTTTCATCCAGTAATAAAAGAGACAACTTACGTGTTATACAGAACACATGTACTGATACGGGCAATAATGCACCCACATGAAGGGATCTTCAGGACATTCCTTTATTTCTTAACCAGGAATGGGCAGCAAAATGCTGGCATTTATCTGAACTGGAAGCCGTATTCCTCTCCTGTTTCTCCTTTATTGGAATTACCAATATTGCTGTTATAAATGATCAATCAAAAGCAAAATTATAAAAAAATGAGAAAATATTTATTTATCTTTTTCTGCAACCAAAATATGGTCTTCAAAACCACCATAGCCAAAGAGACAGCGTCGAGCCTGGGTTCGCTGCGGGGTGAGCCTGGATCAAATCTCTATCACATCAGAGCCCTCCTTGTTCACAAGAGCCGCTTCTAGCGAGGATGTTTTATAGAGTTTATTGTGCCCGAGGAGAAGGAGTCCAAGTTTCTTCTGGAATTCTTCACATTCTTAGTTGGTTCTTTCACTGTGCAGAGCTGGACAATTGCCGTTTCCTGGTAATAGCCAGCGTTGATCGAATCCCGGGAAGTCGCTTATTCACATGTATGTTCCTGGTGACTTTGGCTATCTTGATTGATGTTATCAACAGGGCAATGATCGCTCTTAGGCATCTTCCAATGGCTCAGGACGGCGGTGATCATCACGCTGGGTGCGTTTATTCATAAGCTAAATGCTGAGCGTTATCCTGCCTCCTTCAGGAATTTCGGAGTTTGAATAGACATCTACTTCTTGGGCTGCTTGTGGTCAGAGACCTGTTTGGATTTCACAATCTTTTTAAAATACATTCTTTTATAGCATGAATTATTTCCCAACATATATTACAATCCCCCTTCTTTAATGTCAACACATTAATATATGCTCCCTCTACATCCCAAATTACCATTATCTATTTACTTCCTACATCTACCCTCCACTGTTAAGGGTCCCCTACAAAGAGCAGGCTTTATTAAATTCTCATGCCATGCACTCATTGTGGGATTCCCTAATAGCCATTATAATTGTTCCCATTTGTTTTGACCTGTTTCTCAAATTTTGCCAAGACCTCAGCAGCATTGCTTGTACACTTCCCGTCTCCCAGGTTCATGATCATGGACATGTTGTTTCTGGAAGCCAACTCCAGGTCCACTATAGCTATCTGCATACCCTGTACCACGGAGTGTATCAGTCTATTAAAACAAGGTATTAGACAAGGGAGGAATATGACTCCTGCTAGTGAACACAGCACAAAATATATTATTTTGTTCCACCAGGCCCCCTCAAATAATCTGTCCCACCAAGCTGACTGCAAGATCGAATTCCATTTCTGGACTGGGACATGGGCTACTTTCTTAATTTTGGCAGCCAATCCTCTTATGGTTTCCCCATAATCATCAATTTCAATACAACATTATGATTCATTGAATTTTTCACAGACTCCCTCTTCTTCAGCCAGCAAATAGTCTAAAACTATTTGATTCAGGTACACAAAAGCCTGTACCTGAGTGTGCTGCCGACTCAACAATCCAGAGCCTCTGAGGTGTGATTCAACACAATTTCCTCCACTGCCTGCAGCCTGATCAATTGGTTCAGTAGATAGATTGCAGTCCTTTATCCATAGCTTCTGTCCTGAACTCATGTGGCCGGCCCATAATAATCAATTATCCTTGCTGCCAGCCACTCCTCCTCCCCCCAAGTTTTCCTGCCACTTAGGACAGGTATCATTTTCTTCAAGCTTCTTCTCTGCCTCCTCAGGGTCTCATACAGAGGAGCCCTGAGTAAGTTGCTTTTTGTTTGAGGAAGAGTGAAGAAAACTGGCTGGATCATGCCCAAAGTGCATGATCCCTTCCACCTTGGAGGTAACTCACTGTAGGCTTTCTTTCCACAATCCAATAAATTCCATCTGGGGCTTTCCATCTGATATTAGATTTCCCTGGGTCTCCCCAATATTCTCTCAGTCCTGCCAAGGATTGGTAAGGATTAGCTCCGGGACTCTTGACCCAACAAAGTGCCATCTGACCATTCCAATCACAATTTGTTTCATTCTTCTGACTCCAGTACACCATAGGAGGTTCTGGTTGCCAGACTTTGCTCTTGCTGTCTGAATTCACCAACAAAGTACGGTGTGTATCCCACCATTTCAGTATATTCTTTCCCTTCTCGACTGATGCAGATAGTCCCAATCACTCGCTGCTCCAACATCCATCCCTTAGGTCTTAGTGCCAATTTTGAGACCCTTGGGTTGTCCCCAAAAGCTGTTTCTGGAGCCAAACCTTCACCCTTCCAAGGCCACTTCTCTGCCAATTTCAGCCCCCTACAAATCCAATAGTTTGACAGTCCCAATTCCGTGGCAATTTCCTCAACTAAATCAGTGAGTAAGTTTCGATCTGGGAAGGTAGTTCCCCATCAGTGTATTGTCTTCTGAGCCGTTCCTACTGATCACTCAAAGTTTTCAATCTTTCATCTTCCACCCTTTTCTTTCTCAGTTCTGACTCCCTCCTTTTCAGCTCCTGAGTAATCGCTCTCATTTTTCCCTCAGGATCTATTCCATCTTTGTTCCTTGCAAAACAGACAGCCCTAAACATATTGCAGGCAGACTCTATCATCATTTGCCTGTGCTAAGTCCAACATGATCGGCTCTCTGTTCAGGGTGAATTTGCTATCAAATTTCATATTTCTTCCCACACAGTACATTTTCCCGTTCATCACGCACATTCCCAGATTCAAATTGTCATAACACAATGGATTCACCTGGTGATACACTACAGAAATTGATTCTGTCTTTTCCCCAACCCACATTGTTTGGTTACATTGACTGCAAACGGGGATCGACATTGGTTCCACATTTCTTTTCAGCACTCAGTGTTGGTGCTTTTCTGACTGCCCGTTCAGCGTCCAAGCCTTCAGATCTAAACACAGGATCTCTTTGCCCAATCTGCACAATTTGACCCGAGTGCCGTTTATCAAACAGTACCTGCCATATTCCCTTGATGCATTTCTCCGGGGCTTGGCATGCTAAGATCCCCTTGTCCCTTCGCTCAGTCAGGACCATCTCAGTGCACTTACTGCACTCATCCACGGAGCTCTGATTTCCCACAAGTATCAGAGTCTCACTGTGCAGACTCTGTGTCCCGCACATGGCTAGGCTCAGACCAATCAGGATTCCCACCAGAGGCAAGGAAGACCATCTTTGCGGCAGCAGGAGTATTCTTCAGGGAACACATTCTCTGACCTAGCCACATTCCTCCTCTTAAAGGAGCCCCATCTCAAGATCTTAACAGCATCTGAGCTGCATGGTACTTTGATTGACTTCTGACATTCCACATCCAATATTTCTGCCTTAGATTTGAGTTTTCCATGCATGCCATTCTGGAAAATGTGGAACCACTCCTGTGAATCTAATTCGATAATTCCTAAATTTGCGTCTAGGGTTAGATTGCGGTCAGTCAGCTCAAGCTCCTCTTCCAGACACTGTGGGCACAATCCATTTGGTCTCTGCCCCCTACCAAAGTATACAACAAAAACCCCTTGACAATATTCACACTTGAAGTGTACAAACGGATAGCACACACAGTCAGACAGTATACAACCTATCCGTTCACCATCGGTCATTTATGAGGATGTTGGAGTTTGATCTTTAGGTCACCTGGAGAAGAGGTGATCCTCTACTCGGGAGCCTCCTCCTGATGCTCCACTTTCTTCACCCTGGACACGTGTGTCCAACTTTTCCCTGCCATCCGAATGGCTATGTCTTTTGTCAGGACAAGAAAGGGGCCTTCCCAGTGAGGGGAGAGGGGTAAATCTTTCCGTACTTTCACAAGTACTCTGTCACCTGGCTGAATTTTGTGGATAGCAAATCCCAGAGTGGCACTCTGAGATACTATCCCCTGTTCTCTCAATTCCTGTAAGTTTCTTTTTATTGCTACTAAATATGGTTGAATTTGGCTGTCCTCCAATCTGGGGTGTCCCACTGGTGTCCTGTGCTTATATGGCATTCCATATAGCATTTCAAAGGGTGAGAGCCCCATTTCTGAATGAGGCATCATCCTGATACTAAGCAAGGCCAGAGGGAGGCATTTCAGCCAGGACATCCGAGTTTCTAAACTTAATTTAGAGAACTGTGCCTTCAAAGTCTGAGTCATCCTTTCAACTTGTCCCAAGCTCTGGGGATGCCACGGAGTGGTATTCCCACCAAATGCCCAGTGCCTCTGCCATCTGCTTAATAATTTTCAAAGTAAAATCAGTCCCTTGATCCGAGTCAATGTAATTCACCACCCCATATCGGGGCACATTTTCTTCCAGCAATTTCCTGGACATTGTCTGAGCTGTTGCCCTTGGACTGGGGGAAGTTTCCACCAAATGGGTCAATTTGTCGACTTTTACAAGCACAAATTTGAACCTTCTCAGCTGGGGCAATTCAGTAAAATCAACTTGAATTCTCTCCAAAGCTCAGTACCCAATGTGCCGACTCCCCAGGATTGCCTGTCTTGCCTTGATTTTGTTAACTTTCTGACAGATCAGGCATCCTTGTACCTCTTTGTTTGGCCAATTCATAAATTCCTCTGCACCAGAAAAATTTCCAAAATTGTTCAGCCAGGGCCTGAACCCCCCAGTGTGTTTGCTGCTGCAGTCTCCTCAAAATTCTCCTGGTAAAACCTTCAGAGGCTAGTTCTCTCCCATCCAGTAGTTTCCACTTCCTCCAATTTTCCCCCAATCTTCTCATAACTTTCAATCTCCTTTGGGGAGGATTGAGGAGGGTCATTTGGGACCTCGATCCCTTTGATCTCCGGGGTACTTACCATCATCAATGCCGTGGTTTTTGCCTCCTGGTCTGCCAAGTGGTTTCCCAAGGTCTGGAACTGCATCCCTGCCTGATGTCCCTTCACATGGACAATTGATATTTCCTCCGGCTCCGTTATCGCTTCCAGAATTTGCCGGATCAATTCCCTGTGCATCAGTGCCCATCCCTGGGTGTTGATCGTCCCCCTTTCTTCTCAAATTTTCCCAAAGGTGTGAACCTTCCCAAAGGCATACCTAGAGTCTGTAAAAATTGTTCCTTTCTTTCTCTTCAGTTCTTTAAGGCTCTCGGAACTGCATAAAATTCACAAGCCTGTGCTGACCAACCCGCGTTCAGGAGGTCTGCTTCTATCACTTTTCCTGTTTGCCTGTCGACGACTGCATATTGTGACTTCCTTTTCCCTTCAATCACTCTGCTTGAGCCATCTACAAGCCCTTTTCCTCCTTCGTCTAATTCCTCTTCTTCCAAATCTGCTCTTTGTCTGCAATTTGACTGCTTTCACACAATCATGGACGAATTTTTGCGAAGCTTCCCCAAACAAAAACTGAGCCAGGTTTTGCGCGGTTGATGTCTGCAATTCCAAGTCCGGTGAGTGAATCAAAGTGGCTTCATACTTCAGCAATCTAGCCTCCATGAGCCATTTATCTGCCTTTTGTTGTAGTATGCCCCGCACATTGTGCAGTGCAAATACTACCAAAGGTGCTCCAAAAGTTACTTTCTTGGCTTCGTCCAGCAACAATGCTACAGCTACGATCGCTTGCAAGCACGTGGGCCAGCCCCTGTTTACAGGGTCCAAAAGCCTAGACAAGTAAGCACCCGATTTCCTGACCCCTGCCCATTCCTGTGTCAGCACACCATGTGCTGTGTGATTGCTCACATCCATAAACAACTGGAATGGCCATCTCACATCGGGGAGCCTCAGCACTGGTACTGCTGTGAGCACTTCCTTGACTCCCCTAAATTCTTCCTCATCCTTTTCTGTCCATTGATTCTGTCCATGGTGATATTTTCATACAAAAACTTCACCTTCTCACTGTATCCTTCGATCCACTGCCGACAATATCCCAACAACCCCAGAAGTTGCCTAACTTCTCTTTTTGTCCGTGGGGGTGGTAGGGCAATAATCCCCGCCACCCTTTTAGGATCCAACTTCTTTTTCCCTTTTGCTAACCAATGTCGCAAATATCTGACCTCTGGCTCTGTGAACTGCAACTTTGACTTAGACACCTTCAATCCTTTTTCCCCTAAAAAGTTCAAAAGTTCAATGGTACTCGTCCTCACATCCTCCTCCCTAAGACCTGCAATCAACAAATCATCTACGTATTGTAGCAATTGTGTTCCCTCTATTGGTACAAAATGACTCAGCACTTGCTCGAGTGCTTGCCCAAAAAGTTTGGAAAATCAACGAAGCCCTGAGGCAACGACGTCCATCTGAGCTGCTGCTTTCTGTTTGTTTCTGGGTCTTCCCACTGAAACGCAAAGTAATCTCTGCTGTGCTCTGTTAAAGGACAGGTCCAGAAAGCATCCTTCAAATCGATCAGGCTGTACCATGTGTCCTCGGGAGAGATGTTATTCAGCAGGGTGTAAGGATTCGAGACTGTGGGGAACAGTGTCTTAGTCCTTTGATTCACAGTCCTTAAATTCTGCACTAGCCTGTGGCTACCATCCGCTTTTCACACTGCCAAAGTCGGGGTGTTGTGGTGCGGCATGCATGGCTCCAACGTTCCCTTTTTCATCAATTCATCAATCACCGGTTTCAGCCTCCTCCTCCCTTCCATGGGGATGTGGTACTGTTTGACCCGAATGGGGTCTTCTGGCCTTTCAATTTCAACATGGATTGGCTCTATGTCCAACTTCCCGGCCTCTCCCTGGACATACCAAACCTGTGGATAAATCATCTCCTCATCCTGAGTGGTGAGTTTATACAATCTCACTTTGAGCTGGGAATCTTGCACTGCTAAACCCATTTCCAATGCCACCATCAAATACCACCCCACCAAATTCAAGTCTGCATCTTTTATCAATAACATTTTTCCTTTACACTTTTTACTTTCTGTCTCTATTTCAACATTCCTTATGATCGGAACCTTGAAAGGTTCCCCTTTGCTCCAATTACCATCATTGCATCATCGCTTAGAGAGCACCCTCGCAGTAACTGCTGCACCGTGGTCTGTTCAGCCCCAGAATCTACTGAAAACCAAGTTTCATGTCTGTGAGGTCCCACTCACAATTTTATCAAGGCCTCCCCTGGTGTTCCAGACCCCAAACTGAGAAGCCCCTGACACCCCTAATCTTCCTGAATCATAGTTTGATCCTTGACCTTGTTGGGACAATTCCTCCGAATGTGCCCCTTTGGCTCGCAGTAGTAGCACTTGAAGTCCTTTTTCTGGCTGTTTGAACCTTTTCCTTGGGAAGGATTTTGTTTCTTCACCGGCGCTGTTTGTGCCAAGTCTCTGACCTGTTCCTGTTCTTGTGCCTCCCTCACTGCAGCCGCTAGCACTTTCGCCTGAATCTTTTGCTTTTCTTTGTCTCTTCTAATGTAGATTTTTCTGGGCTTCTCAAAGAAATTCATGCAGTTCCCTGTCCTGCCATCCATCTATCTTTTCCAATTTCTTCCTTATGTCTTCCCATGATTTCACCACAAATTGCGTCTTCAGCAAGACCGCCCCAATTGGAGATTCGGGGTCTGTCCCGGAATACATTCTCAAGCTCTTTTGGAGCCTTTCCAGACATTCCATGGGGGTTTCTTCTTTTCCCTGGCATTCCCTGAGTACTTTGCTCATGTTTTGTCCCTTCGGCACTGCTTCCCTGATACCTTCTATTATCATATTTCTCAAGTTTATCCTTTTCTGCCTCCCTTCCTCCATTTGGGTGTTCCAAGATGGCCACATCTAATCTCCTCGCTCCCCCTGGGGATTCCTGTTCTCCCAATCCCTGATCACGGCTTGTCTGATCATTTCTCTTTCCTCATTGTTGAACAGTGACCTCAGGATCGCACTGAGATCCTTGTACGTGTAGGTGCTGGTTCCTAGAAATTCATCTAGTCGTTCTGCCACCCCCAAAGGATCATTCATCAACTTCCCCATCTCTTTCTTGAAAGCCCTCACATCCCCAGTGTCGATCGGCGCATGTACGAAGCCACTAACCCCTGGAGCCGTTGGTACTTCCCGTAAAGGGAAGAGTCCAGGCTTTTCCTCGTCGTCATCACTATCTCCAGTGGTTGCCCTCCTCGTCCTCCACCTTGTTCAATTGGCCGTAGGAGAGTTTGCTTTCTTTAGGGAAATTATCTGTTTCTCCTTGATTTTGGGAAGGGTCAGTGGCTGGGACTGCTCGCATGGGAGTGGAGGCGCCAATACCTGCTCACATGGGAGAGAAGGTGCCATGGCCAGCTCCGGTGGGAGCAGCGGTGCCGAAGCCTGTCCCCGTGGGATCGATGCCTCGGGAGGCAGCGTGGGCACCTGAGGTACCTGGGCTGGCGCGGGTTGGGGCAAAGGGACAAGGTAGGGCGGCGGAAGGTTTTCCAGCAGTTCCCACTCCTTGCCCTGGTTTGCCAAGCATCTGAGAGCTCTGATCGGGTATAATCCCGAACAAGCGTATTTCCACATCTCAACATACTCAATTTCCTCAAAATCCTTGAAAGTGCCGAACACCGGCCAAAGCACATATTTTTCAATCTCCTTCCCCCCACACTTTTCCATACAAAAATGTATCATCTTTTCCTTGGACTTTCCCATCCTTCTGGGGCTGTCATCCCAGTGTTCGAATATCCATCTGTCCTGGTTTAGGGCAAATTTGTTACAGAATCTGCAAAGGAGGGCCCCTCCAGAAAGCAAAACCCACACGGCCCCTCCCCCCAACCGGTTCGGGAAAAAATTCCTTGGAGGGAGGTGGAAGGAACCTGTTTATTTCAGGCACAGCACCCCCCAGCACACAAAATTAACAATACCCAATGACACCGCTCTGAGAAAGATGACAAAATCAGAAAGTCTCTTTCGGGGGTGGTTGCTCTGTTCTCAGTCCCTCCGGCGCTGGGGCAGCTGCTGCAGGCCAAAACGGTGCAAACCTTCGGTGTTCCCGGGTCCCAGTTCGGAGCAGGTTCGAGATGGTCACAGAAACAAGAGAGGAGAAACAGTCCAGGAAGGAATGTGGACTGTTTAGCTAGAGCTAGCTAATAAGCAGATGCCAAAGCAGAGCAGAAGCGAGAGCAGAAAAGAGAGCAAGCAAAGCAGCAAGCTGAAAGCAAGAAGTGAAAAACAGCCCTGTGTACTGCTCGTCTCTGTGTCCCTGATAAGAGAAACCCAAACAAAACTTCCACTCTTCAGAGCCGGTCTTAAAGGCACAGAACAGATGAATGGGGATACAAGCATCATAATGTCACCCTAGGACACCATCCCAATGGGCTTCCCCTCAAGATTTCAGGCATAACCTTCCCGGGATCTTGGGGAGGTTTTTCCTGGGGCTTTGTCCTGGTTTAGGACAAATTAGGGGAAATCTCCAAAAGGGAGCCCCCCAAACAAAACAAACCTCCAACCACCCCTCCCCCAACACCTGGTTCAGGAAGGAATTTCTCAGAGGAGCAAAGTGGAAAACAAAACCTATTTATTTACAAGTAACAAAAGAACACTCCCCAACACAAGAAAAGAAAAGAAAAGAAAAGAAAAGAAAAGAAAAGAAAAGAAAAGAAAAGAAAAGAAAAGAAAAGAAAAGAAAAGAAAAGAAAAGAAAAGAAAAGAAAAGAAAAGAAAAGAAAAGAAAAGAAAAGAAAAGAAAAGAAAAGAGGCAGTGTTTTGAAGGGTGCTGACCTTCTCTCGCCAGCTCCAGGTGTCCTGGACGTCTCAGGTCACATCCGGAGCCGGTCCAGTATCTTCAGGGGAGGGTAAGAAAGAGGGAACAAAAGAAAAGGAAAAAAAAAAAACAGCGCAAAAAGCAGAAAGCAAGCAAGCAAAGTGGCTAGCCAAGCCAAGCAGCCAAAAGCCAAAAGCAAAGAGGACCTGGTCAAACACTCCCTCCTCTCTTCCCCGCCCCACCGCAGCAAGATGGCCGGCGGGGGGGGAGGGGGAAGAGAGAAAAGGCACAGCTGCCAGACACAACACACGATATTGGGATAAAGGCTGTCAACCCACGACAGGCTTTTTCCAGCACTTACACTTTTTCAATCCCATTTTCCCAAAAACCCCATTTGCTAATTTTCTCACCTTGTGTCCTTCAGCTGGGATTCTCGACGTGAGTCCCAGGTTTTTGTCCAGTGTCGATTTCCTAAGTCTGTGAAACACTACCAGTCTACTCAGCCACGTGGAGAACCGTTCTGCAGGTCTTTTGACTGTTATCAAGCTCTCTTACCTGATTCTCTAGATCAGAAGGCAGACCAGCTCCCAAAATATTTTGGGAACGTTCTTTCCCCTCCTGACCCCAACCATGATTGATCCCCTGAACTCACAATAAGTCCCAGGTCCCACGTGTGACAAGAAAAAGCACTTGCTTCCCCTTTCACCAACCACTTTCCCCACGGGAGAGGGGAACTGCAATCGTGGTATCCACACTTGCTTCATGATAAAATCACGTCTCACACACGCTCAATCACACCCCGCTCAACCACATGGTACTCACGGTTCCTTTTCCCAGGTGGATTCCTTGTGCACATCAATTTTCTGAGTGAAGAAAAAGCACCACAGCCTCGGAGATCCCTCTTCGGATCGTTCCGAATTTCCAAGAGCTCTGGGCTCATTTTATCCATCTTTGGCTGTGGTTCTGGCTTCGGTTTGGTATTTGATTGGTATCGTCGGCCAGGGGCTGTGTACAAATCACAACCGGGACAGGACTGCTGTGGAACATGCCTTGAGCTCTTTCATTTTTCAGCATCAGTCTCATTACATGGTTATGACAATGGAAAGATGCCACCAGCTCACATCCCAGGCAGTTCTTTGTGTAAAGAACTTAATAATACAACTTACTGTATGTGTTTTTTGACCAATCACACAAAGCAAAAGCATATTGACAGTAGTTCTATCCAACCACTATAAGCACACCTACCTTTGGTTAAGACAATGCTTGCTTATTTCGAATACAATACCTACTTGTAAGCCTGAAAACACAATGCACAGAGCTCCATTATTAAGCTTAAACTTCCTGATATCTTGTTAGATAAACTTTTCTGTAGCTTAGAGAGTTATTCTAGACAAGCGTTAATACACAGACCATTGTTCTATTTGTCCTTGCCTTTCTACTTTTCAAATAATTTTTCTGCTGACCTATCTAGTGACTGCTGCTTAGGTCTAATCACAGTTCTACTGTCTCTGAGGCCTGCCTTTTGCAGCTTTCCCAAAAGCCTTTAATTTTTGTGGATTCCCACAGATTGGTTTCGTGAACTCCCAAACCTGTCACACCGCTGAAATCAGCAGGGAGCCTCCTGACAGGAAAGGGGTGCCCGAACCCAAAATTCAAATCCCATCAGGGTGGCCCTAATTGTTATCAATGATCAATTGAAAGTCAAATTATCAAAAAATGTGGAAATATTTATTTAACTTTTCCGCAACCAAAATACGGTCCTCAAAACCACCACAGCGAAAGAGACAGCGTTGAGCCTGGGTTCAGCGCTGGGTGAACCTGGATCTAACCTCTATCACATCAGATTCCCCCTCGTTCACAAGAGCTGCCTCTAGCAAGGATGTTTTATACAGTTTATTGTGCCAGAGGTGAAGGAGTTCAAGTTCTTTTCTAACTCTGCATATTCATAGTTGGCTGTTTCACTGTGCAGAGCCGGACAAAGGCTGTCTCCTGGCTGATAGCCAGCATTGATCGAGTTCAGGGAAGCCATATATTCACATGCATGTTCCTGGCAAATCTGGCTATCTTGATGGATGTTATCAACAGGGCGATGATCACTCTTAGGCGGTTTCTGTTGGCTCAGGATGGCGGTGATCATCGCCCTGGGTGCGTGTATTCTCAGGCTAAAATGCCAATCCTTATGCTGCCTCCTTCAGGAATTTCAGAGTTTGAATAGATCTCTGCTTCTTGGGCTGCCTGCGGTCAAAGACTGGTTAGGATTTCACAATCTTTAAAAAATACAATCTTTTATAGCATGATATTTCTAACATATATTACATAGCTGACGGGACGTGCCTTGGCTTGTCTGGCCCCCACAGCTGAACCAAATAGCAGCAACTGTGGTGTTCCACCCCAGAGACACTTGCGGCCAGCTGGATGTTGCAGCTGGGCTCGTGGGGACAAGTGCAGACATGCCGGGACTCCGGTGCCAGCGGGATGGAGCTTCCTCCCATGGAGGGTCTGCTCCTCAGGCTTCCCTCTGCCAGAGAAGCTTTAAGGCGGTAGTGAAGGAAAGGAGTCGGTTCTGATGGAGGGTTTTAATCCAGAGCTTTATTCTGGCCCACAGGCCACTGAATCCAGCAACTGCTCCAATGGAACTCCTGGACCGCATGGTTACTTGACCTTTTACCCGAGGGAGGGGAGGAGGGAAGGGATAGGGAGCCCACCAACCTGGGACAGGAGAGGAGATCTCAAGGGACAAATGACACATGGATGCATGGATGGCCCAATGCCCCCCCCCCCCCCCCACAAAGGTAGAGGGCATCTTTTAAATCTGCCAATCACTCAATGACGTTCTGGAATTGCAGGATTGAGAGACAGTGCTCGGCAGGGGTAAGACTGGGGAAAGGAGGGATGATGGACACACCTGGGAGGGAATCTTCAGGGGAGAAACCCGGGGTTTTGGGGTAAACCATGAAATCACACTGCAACACTCCTAGAGCACACTGTCTGTTATTTGCAGACTTCCCTGCCCAGCCCATGAATGCTCTCAGGGCCAATTGCTAAAGGACACAACTACCAAAATACAGGTGCCACATAATCACCCCAGCACTAATCCAGCACTGCTTTGATGGTGCCCAGGAGCACAGAATGGCTTGGCTTGGAAGGGACATTTAAAGGCCATCTAGTCCAATGCCCTGCAGTGAGCAGGGACACCTTTAAGTAGGTCAGGTTGCTGAGAGCATGAGCTTGAATGTCTGCAGGGATGGATGTCCACCTCTCTGGGCAACCTGTGCCAGGCCTTCCAGACCTAGTGTAAAAAATGGGTTTCTTTTGTCCAATCTGAATTGACCATCTTTTAGATTGAAAGCATTCCCTCTCGGTCTGCTCACAAAAGGCTCTACTAAAAGTGCTGTCCCATCTCTTTTACAAGCCCCCTTAAGCTACTGAAAGGAAGCAATCAGGTCTCCCTGGAGTCTGCTCTCTTCCAGACTGAATGCCACCAGCTCTCCCAGCCTGTCTCCAAAGCAGAAGGGCTCCAGCCCTCAGAGCAATTTGTCCCTCCTCTGGACTAGATCCAACAGGACTATGGCCTTCCTGCGTGGGGAGCCCAGAGATGGATGCAGTACTCTGTCGTGGTAGAGACGGAGACAGTACAAAGCAACACACTCCATTTCCAGAAGGCTTCAAACACTGTTTTTATTCTAGCATGCATGCTTGTTCTACATTCTTACAAAGCTCATAAGTTTACACTTTACTCACTGGTCATGAGCGACAAGCAAAGTGCTTCTTGAAATAAGCAGTTACAACTTTCACTTATTTATCCTCCTTTCTTGTTTGGTTTCTATGTCAACAACCTTGGTACGAAATTCTTTCAGGAGTAAACGTGGATTTTCATGTCAAACTTCTCAATGACTCACAGAGGTCGATGTAAAACCTCTTCCACTGTACTCCAGGTGGGGTCTCACCAGAGCAGAGGGGTGGTATCACCTCCTTCAACCTTCTGGGCACTCTCCTTTGGATGCACATGGCTGGCTCCTGTGCAGCCTCTCATCTTGCAGCACCCCCAAGTCCTTCTTGGCAGGGCTGCTCTCCATCCCTTCATGACCCAGCCTGTGAGATCAGCTGGGCTGGGACTGTGTCACAGCCCTTGGACAGGGCAGCTGGGCAGGATGAGCTCCCTGCCAAAGAAGGCAGATCCCACTCCCCACACAACTCCACCCTGGCCATGAGGTCACAGCAGGCTCTGAGGTCACAGAGGTGCCAGAGCCCCGTGGTTGCACAGCAGCACAAGGAGCAAGCAGTCAGTGCTTGAGCACAACTGTTGCGGCAGCAGCAGCGGCGGTGGCAGCAGTGGTGCTGACATTGGGACAGCGGTGTCAGGACAGCGGTGGCAGCAAGAGCGTTGGGACTGGCAGAGGGCAAGGCAGCATGGCCCTTGCTCTGCGCCTCTTCCTCCTGCTCCTCCTGGCCGTGGCCCTGCCTGCCAGGGCTGCCCAGGCTGCTCCACTGCAAGCGCGGCGAGCAGGTGAGCCGGCAGCCTGGCTCCCCTTTCCTGGGACAGCGCTCCCTGCTCCCCGGGAAGCGCTGGGGATGGTTTTCCCCAGGCCTTGAGGGAGGGTTTCCTCTGGGGGAGGGAGAGAGCCCCCACGGGCCCTTGGCTGGCCCTGTTTCCTCCCCAGGGATGCGTCACAGGGCCTGCAAAGAGGCTGGAGAGTGTCCAGGAGCCAGCCCTGAGCTCTCCAGGGCCCTGTGCAGCTCTGGCAGTTCTGGCCTTGTCCATTCACACCTGGCCCCCACGGACTTTCCTGACCCCCTTGCAGTGCCCAGTTCCGGGAGGGAGAAGGGGATGCCAGTGCATCATGGAAATGGGTCTGGTCTTTGCTCCCTTCTAGAATTGGATCGCAACTTTGATTATTTAGAATTGTTGTTGAATGATATTACGAATGTCTTGAAGAATGCTGGAGGTAAGTTCTGAATTTCCCTTTCTAGTGACATATTAATCAGTATCCAAGTGGCAAGAGCTCGTTCATCTGCCATTTTCGTTCGAGCTTAAGTCAGGGCAGAAGGGTTCTGAAAACCTTGCCCTGCTCCTTTCTGGAGCCCTGAGTGATCCCACAGGATGACTGTCAGTGGGAGGAAGGAGCATTTAGCTGTCCATCCTCCTCCCATGTGCAATGCCACTGTGTCCTTCCGTGCGGTCTGTGCAGACACAGAGGAAAGCAGAGAGGGAAGGGGCTGGGCCCAGGGCTGTGCCCCGGGGCTGAGCCTTGCCTGCAGCCTGAGGATCTCCTACAGTGCCACGGGTGCTGTTCTGTCCTGCCTTTCTTTGCAGCTGAACCTGTTGGTGAAGGTGGTGCGGCTTCCCAACCCATGTCCATGACTGAGCCTCTGGGAGGTGGTGAGGGTAGGTCAAGGCCTTTCCCCTGGGAGAGCTGCCAGCTCAGAGCCCAAAGCTCGGCCAGGGGGGCATCGCTGCAGGTGCCAGGACAGAGCCATGCACGTGTGCGCCCTCACCCTGCGTGATCCCCTCACCGCTCCTGCAGCTCAGTGGTGCCCGTGCAGCTGAGTAGAGGTGGCAGAAGCTTCTGTGGCTGTTGTGTTACAGATGTGCCTGCAGGGAGGACTCTTCCTGATCCTTCCCTCATTCCTACACAGAAGCCTGCCTCCCATCTCAGAGGTGAGTAGCATGTCCCTGTTGACCCCACAGGCGTAGCCCTGCTTCTGTAGGATCCATTAATGGGAAAAGGAAACATGTTTTTCTAAGGTCCTCTAAAAGGAAAGAACAAAGCTGCAGGACAGAAGAAAGCCCATGAGTTATCTGAACACATGAGGCAAAGGACGAAGGAAATGCAGCAGGCAGGACAAGGTGGGTGCATTTCCCTCAGCCTTGTCCTGGGCCTCAGCAGCCGGGGGCTTTGGCTGCACATCTGGACACGCCGTGCCCGGCACAGCGGGAAGGGATCCATGGCAGCCTCACTGCCCCGCTGCTGCTTCCACGCCCTGCAGGGCTGTTTGCCAGCCTGGCCTGGCTGCAGCTTCTCCCCAGCCTCTGCAGGAAGGCATTGGGCATCAGCTGCCAGGCAGCCCAAACTGCACAATGCACCTCACATCCCCTGCAATTTCCCATCTCCAGGCAAATCAGAAGGGGCAGCTGTTTGGAGTACAGAAGGCCCTGGCCTAAACAAAAATTTTATAGGGATTTCCTAACCATTCTTAACCATGTCTTTGACAAGCATTGCCTCTTGAAGATTACCCATCCTCAATGGGGAACAGCACTACCTAATCCAGCTGTACCTCATCCTTTCTCCAGAAGCAGATGGAGAGGCTGTGCAGAAGAAAGCATTTCCGGGAGGAAGCAGTGGCTCACTGACAGCCTCTGCTGCAGGAAGGGAGGCGATGCCAGGCACAGCCACAGCAGGTAATTGCTGTGCCTCTGGGCCTGAGCCCTGCTGAGGCTTGAGCTGCCCTCTCTGCTGCTTGGCACTGCGGGCACAGCCCGGACAAGACGGGCACAGCCCAGAGGAATTGTCCCGAGCAGGCTCAGGGCACTCGGGTACTGAGCTGTCCTGCTGGGCTCCCTCCGTGGGAGACACGTCCCGAAACCTGGGAGCGGCTGCACGGGGTGCCCATGGTGGGGAAAGGGCAGAGGGGGAGAGCAAGGCTCCACTGTGTCTTGAAAGGGCTTGGCCACGTGTCCTTGGGATGGGGAAGGGGTCCCAAGGCAAAGAGAGATGGAGAGATACAAGAAGGTGGGAAAGGCAGGAGAAAGGGCAGGAGAGTCAGAGGGACAGGGGGATAGTGTGGCACTGCCTGCTGCAGCTTTCCCCAGGGCTTTAGCAAGAGTTGCAGCTGTGGGAGTGAGAGCACCCAGGGGCCTGAGCTGCTTCAGCCGCCCCACCAGGGATGTTGCACAGGGCATGGAAAGAGGGTGCAGAGTGACCAGGAGCCTGCCCAGAGCTCGCCAGGCCCCTGTGCAGCTTTGGCCTTGTCCATTGACATCTGGCTCCCACAGCCATACCCGACCCCCTTGCAGTGCCCATTTCCCAGAGGCAGACGGGGATCTCAGCATGCCCTGAAAAATGTTCTCATCTGTGCTCCATTTTAGATGAGGTTTCTGGAAAGGCTTCTCCATTAGATGGACGGCATAAAGTTTTGAAGCCTTTGGAACCTCCTGCAGGTATGTTCTCATTGTCCCACCACGGAATAATTGTTGACAACCTGGCAGGAACCTGCTTACAGAAGCTTCTGTGGCTGTTGTGTTACAGATGTGTCTGTGCAGGGAGGACTTTTCCAGTTCCTTTGCTGGTTCCTTCACTGAAGCCAGGCTCTCATCGCAGGGGTGAGTAGTGTGTCCCTGCTGACCCCACAGGCTGAGTTCTGCTTTTATGATATCCATTCATAGGAAATCAAACCATGTTTTTTGAAGGTCCTCCAACAGGAAAGTACAAATCTACAACAGAGAAGAAAGCTCATGAGCCATCTGAATACATGAGGCAAAGGATGAAGGAAATGCAGCAGGCAGGAAAAGGTGGGTGTATTTCCCTCAGCCTTGTCCTGGGGCTCAGCAGCCGGGGGCTTTGGCTGCACATCTGGACACGCCATGCCCAGCACAGTGGGAAGGGATCCATGGCAGCCTCGCTGCCCCGCTGCTGCTTCCACGCCCTGCAGGGCTGTTTGCCAGCCTGGCCTGGCTGCAGCTTCTCCCCAGCCTCTGCAGGAAGGCATTGGGCATCAACTGACCGAGAGCCCAAACTTCACCATGGATCCCCTGCATTTTCCCAGTGTCTGAGCACATCCTGAGGTTTGGCTGCTTGGCAGAGGGAGGGCCATAGGAAGCCACAAAGGCCTGTGGGGATCAGGATTTTCCTGATTCTTATCCATATTGTGGACAAGTATTGCCTCCTGAGGAGGTCACCACCTGGATGTGCAATGATTGCATCCCACCAAGCCTCTTCCTTTCTCAAGGGATGGACAGAGAGGCTCTGTGGAAGGTGGCATTTCCTGCAGGAAGGGAGGCGATGCCAGGCACAGCCACAGGAGGTAATTGCTGTGCCTCTGGGCCTGAGCCCTGCTGAGGCTTGAGCTGCCCTCTCTGCTCCGTGGCACTGTGGGCACAGCCCGGACAAGACGGGCACAGCCCAGAGGAATTGTCCCGAGCAGGCTCAGGGCACTCGGGTACTGAGCTGTCCTGCTGGGCTCCCTCCGTGGGAGACACGTCCCCAAACCTGGGAGCGGCTGCACGGGGTGCCCATGGTGGGGAAAGGGCAGAGGGGGAGAGCAAGGCTCCACTGGGTCCTGACAGAGCTTGGCTATGTGCCCTTGGGCTGGGGAAGCTGTTTCTTGGGCAGGTTGGCAAACAGGAGGGCGGGACAGAGGTTGGGAGCAATAGCTGTGGCACTGCAGATTTCCCCGAGCATTTAGTGAGGGTTTCCTGTGTGGCAGCGAGAGAGCCCCAGGGCCCTGGGCTGCCCCAGCTGCCCCTCCAGGGATGTTGCACAGGGACTCCAAAGTGTCTGGAGAGTGATCAGGAGCCACAGGCTCCCACAGCCTTACCCCACCCCCTTGCAGTGCCCAGTTCCCCAAGTCAGAAGGGGATCCCAGCACATCATGGAAATGGTTCCGAAAAATCTCTGCTCCCTTCTAGATTGGGATCATGACTTGGATTATTTGGAAATGATGGTAAATGGTGGTTTGAAGATGTTGTCAGATGCTGGAGACAAGTTCTCAACGTACCTTTCCTGACAGAATAATCAGTGTCTATGTGGCAAAAGCTCACTCATATGGCATTTCCTTTAAGTTCCTCTAAAGGTTGTTCAGTTCTGGAAACTTTGCCCTGCTCCCTTCTGGAGCCCTGAGGGATCCCACAGGATGACTGTCAGTGGGAGGAAGGAGCATTTAGCTGTCCATCCTTCTTCTGTGTGCAATGTCAGTGTGTCCTTCTGTGTGCACTGTGCAGCCACGGAGAGGAGAAGAGAGGGAAGGGGCCGGGCCCAGAGCTGTGCCCCGGGGCTGAGCCTTTCCTGCAGCCTGAGGATCTCCTACAGTGACACAGGTGCTGTTCTGTCCTCCCTTTCTTTGCAGCTGAACCTGTTGGTGAAGGTGGTCTGGCTTCCCAACCCACGTTCAGGATTGAGCCTCTGGGACATGGCGAGGGTAGGTCAAGGCCTTTCCCCTGGGAGAGCTGCCAGCTCAGAGCCCAAAGCTCGGCCAAGGGGGCATCGCTGCAGGTGCCAGGACAGAGCCATGCACGTGTGTGCCCTCGCCCTGCGCGATCCCCTCACACCTTCTGCTCAGGCCTGGCAGCTATTTGGAGGAAGGTGGGCCCTGGCCCAGCCCCAAAAGGCCAGATGGTTTTGAATCTTATCCCCATTTTGATAAGCCTGATGTCCTAAAGATGCCACCAAAAGAAATCCGAAATTGTTCCATCTGATGCAGCTGAACTTTTTCCTTTTTCAAGTGATGGAGCAAAAGGCAGGACAGAAGGCAGTGTTTCCCCAAGCAAGCAGAGGCCGACTGGCAGCCCCTGCTGCAGGAAAGGAGGAGATGCCAGACATGGGCACAGGCACAGGAGGTAATTGCTCTGCCACTGTCAGCCATTTAGCAGGGCTGTGTGGCGGCAGCTCTTTCCCCGAGGTCCTGCCCTTGTATGGCCCAGCAGCAGTCAAAGCTGGAGGCACCTCTGGAGCCTTGGAAGCCTCTGGAGCTCATTCACAGCCCCGGGGAAAGGGGACTCGTGCACCAATGTCCCTCCCGCTGCAGCTGCTCTGGAGCTGGCCCTGAGTGCCCAGAGGCCCAAGGCACAGGAGCAGCCCCGAGCGGGAGCCCTGCCGCGAGCCCAGGGCCAGAGCCAGCCTTGGCTCCCGACTGGGCAGGGGCTGCACTGGGTCCTGACAGGGCCTGACTCTGTGCCCTGGGGCTGGGGGAGCTGTCACGGGGCAGGGAGGGCCAGGGCTGGCAGTGGCTGCTCAGGGATGGCTTTGGCCCGTGTCCCTCCAAGCAGCCACTGCCCAAGCAGCTGCGCTGCCCCCGGGCTCTCCTCCCGGCCTGCTGGGCTTTGTTGGGTGGCACAGCCTGTGCCAAGGGGGGCGGCAAGGTGCCTGCAGGCCCCAGCTCTGGGGGAAACGGAGAATGTCCTGCCCACATCCACCGTGCTGCCAGCTCAGCAGTGCAGCACAGCACGGGCTGACGCTCCCCATTGCTCCCACAGGTGCGGCCAGCCCCACCACACGTGTTCTGGATTCCCAGAAGGGCCCTGGAAGGGGTTTCTGGATAGGATTAATAGCAGGCCTGCTTTTTTTGGAGCTTATTTTCATCTTATGCTGTGTCCAAATTTGGACTTGCTGGAAGAGAAAAGGGTGAGTGTTTTGTTCACCTTTCCCTCAAACAGCTTCTTTTAAAAGTCTAATGTTGTAGACAGGAAATGTTCCCAGAGAGGCTGCTGTGGGGTTGTTGCCAGTCTGTGATTGTCCAGAGAAGCTGGGGAGGCTTGCCAGCTCTGGGCGCTGCTGTGCAGGAGGCTCCCTGTGTGCCACTGGCAGCTGGGGCCTCAGCCACCTCCTCTCTCCACAGGGATGCCTCTGCAGATTCACAAGACTGGCCAAATACCTCAGCCAGGGGGAACTGGTCCTGTCATCTCGCATCTCCGTGCCCGTGTCTGTTGTCCCTTCCACGGCTGCATTACCAGCTCATTGCTCGGGACAGCTTGTTGGTATCACCACCCAGAGCAGGAGCCTCTGTCCCCAAAGGTGCTGCCCCTGGTGTCCAGCCAGGCCAGGAGGTGCAGCCCTCCTACCAGGGAAGGGCCTGAGCCTGGCAACATCTTTGGGGTTCAGCTCAGGTGTGTCGGTGCTACCACCAGCTCTGGCGGAGCTGCTTGTCTGGGCACAGCCAGGGCTGGGCAGGCAGCAGCTGAACATGGGGCACCTGAGACAAAGCAGCCCCATTTTGTCTTTGTTTTACATTTATACACAGCAGAAGATTTTAGAAATATTTAGAAACATTTTTTGTAGAAAAATATCCCTAAATATTTCTTCCCTTTTCCTATTGTAGTTTTGGATTTTTCAAAGTAGTTTTAGAATTCTGAAAATTTTGGAACACTTTTATGCTTGCCGAATAAAAAATAAAACTGCATTTAATTGGTGATCATTACTCTTAGATGAACTAAGTCATCACAAGACACCCAGTGTACTGGAGAGGCTCTTTTCCCACTGGAGATTTTTACCTAGTGACAACAACAGACTTAAAGCCCTTTCACTGATAATTTCCGGGATTTCTTACCAGCTCATCTCTCAGTCTTCAGAGGCAAACTTTGAGCACAGTGGGCATCTCCTGCTGTGCAGGAGGGTCTCTGTGAGCCAGCTGACACCGGGGCCTCTTTTGCAGAGGTAAACGCAACTCCACGACTTTGTGAAAGTTGTAAAGTTGGTATGTTTATTACTGTGCTGGATGCATGTGGAGATTCCTCTCCTTAAAAGACATGCATACCTCTGGGAACTCCAGATCCTTTTTTATCACCCTCTCAAGTAGATATGCATCCAATTTTACGATAGGTTCCTACATATTCATTTTTACAAATTTGGTGTGACATTTACCGCTAGTTAATCTTTATCAGGAAGAATTCCCAGGTCAGGTTGGCCTGTTCTCATAGCAGTTCCTCTGTCTCTGTGTCCCCTGCCAGCCCCTTATCTCTGTCCTTGACTGAAGCAGTTTCTCTGAGCCTAGGCTTTTTACCAGTCAGACTAAACAGCTATGCTTTCCAACTACAGACTTAACTCAAAGATGTACATTTCACCTAAATCAAAATGGATTTCTACTCTGGAAAATTTCTACTCTGTCTCTTTTCCCCCCTTTCCTAGAAAATAAGTAAATTCTTTTATCTAATGCAAATCCCTATGACAATAAGTGTCTCTTAATGCTTTACCATGTACGTTTGATAAGGAGGTTAACACAGCTGTTTGCTGTAGTATTCTCCAATATCACATTAGCAATATAATGGATAACCCTAAAATTAGCTTATTCCAGCTAATATTAACAAAACTACAATGGGATGACACATTTTATTAAGGATTCCATTGTCAGTTGGTGACCACCCAAAGATCACATTCCACCAGTGATGATCTGCAGTTTGCTTTACTCTTTGCAGAATTCTGGTTATTTCTTTGGTATCATGAGAGACAGTAATTAGGGCTTTCTCTGTTTTCTGGAATTTCCTTCGAGATCTGCAGTAGGTCTTGGTGCTTAATTAATTGTTTTATCAATGTAGAGGTCCATCCCAACAGGAGTTGGTGATAGTCTGTGTTACATTGTGTAATTGGTTTTAATCAACTGGTGGGATGTCAGGGGGGCCATGTACAAAAAATCACACCCGATAATCTTAACAACATTGCAAATACAAAAATTAAAATTATTTCTTCTAGACAAAATAATATTGTTGTTATCAATTTTTACAGCAGCACAAGCAGTTCTCAGGCACACAAAACTTTTACTAGTATATATGAGCACAGTTTTCTGATCAGTGACTGCATGAATCTCAAAGTGGCAAATACTCTGTTCAGTGTCTAGACACACATTTGGGCATTAATTGTATTGCTTTCACAAATGAATCCCAGTTGTTCTCTAGTAATGCAGGATTCTAACTTTACTGTTTGCCTCTTTTCATTCACCTTTCCAGCCCACACCCTATGTTCTGAAGGGTAGAGCACTGTTTTTTCATTATTTAATCCCAGTGCAGTGATGGGGCGGATAACATAAACAGTGGCATTACGTATGGTAAGAACAAAGGCAGTGGCCACATTAGAAGCAGGATCATAGGTGAAATTTACTATAGTCCACCAGGATTGAAACTTCTTTACAAAATCAATCACATTATCCCAGACAACTTCCCAAATTTCAGCTGGAAAATTACCTTCACCCCCTTCCTGTATGATCAGAGCTGCTGTTGCCTGCATCTATAACTGTGCTTGTATACAACTGAAAGCTAAAGACACATTATTTCCAACTGTACCAAGTGCTTCTAATATTACCCTGTGGTCTTGGCTCCCAGCCTTTTCCCACTTTGGCAGTACTTTGGAAACCTGCCACTGGCTAGTTCCTAATGCCAATAGAGCTGACTGTTAAGGCTGCTTCAATTTTGCTAGGTCACCTGCTGCAGTGGCCAGCTTATTCATCAGTATTTCTGAATCAATTCCATTTAAAACTCTCAATCCATTCCCTAACATCCAAGTTAGATAATTTCTTATTCTGCTCCTGAGCTATATCTGTCTTTGTAACCACCTTGTGCAGCCTTCAAAGGATGTTCTTAGGAAAGAGGAGCAGGCTGGTTGGATTTTTGAGATGTTAATTTGCACTAGCAACTCAACACGTTTGAGAGACCATTCTGGATTGAACAACAGTTGTTTTCACTTACATTCTTCACTACGTAGGGGCCTATTTCTCACACTTCAGGTTCAAGTTTGGGTTGGGTCTGAACTATTTGATTACCAGTGTGGGTTGTATAAGGTCCTGCCATTGTAAAAAGTGCAGTGTTGATTTAAAATTTAAATGAGAGCTCGATAGCATCTCGAGCTTAAAGGCAGGTCACTTCTACAAGCTGTATCAAGGAGAAATTACACCAACAGTCTGATTCACTTGGGCTATCACAAACTTCTTGGTGCCTGTATACGGGGAGGTTGAGACACTAATTTCATCTGGTTTCTCATTAGCCGTCTCATTGACTACCTAGCACTCTATTTTGAATTCTTCTCTCTTGATCTCCTGAAGTGTCCACAGTTCTCGTTCTTGCCACTCCTGCTCCTCATATACCTGATCTTCATGAATTACTACAGTGGACAGGTTTAGCTCTTTTATCTTAGAAAGTTCTCCCATGGATCCAGTATACAGATTGAAAGCTTGGGACCAAGGCCATTCAGCATTGCTTTGGATAGAGGTACTCTCTAATTCTAAGACTCCAGTTATAATTACATACAAATCAATTCTGTAATTGAAATGACAAACTACCCCTGGCTGCAATATACTCATTTTGCCTGAGTAAGTTTTAATCTCAGTTCATTGTTTCTTGATGTCCCTCTCTAAGGGGCTCCTGGGGCTTTCTTCACTCGAGAGCGATGGATCCAGGCATTCTACTCCTTGGTCTGGATTGCAGAGAAGGTGGTGAGAAGCACTTGCAGTGATCTCTCTCACTGTGCATCCAAAGTCTTTTCTGCAAGAGGCTTAACATATACATAATCTCTAGACTGTATGTTATGTACTGGTCTGTCTAGCTCTTTGCTCCGAGTTCTAGCCACGTGTTTTTCAATTTCTCTGAGCTGTTTGCTTAAAGCCACCATGCAGGTGGCCAGGGTTATCTCTCCAATGTCGGTGGACATTCTCTTTCGTATTCCATATGGTCTTCCATAAAGCATTTCAAAAGGACTCAGCTTTTCTTTAGCTCGTGGTTTAGTCTGAATTCGCAGCAGTGCCAGTGGAAGAGCCTGGGGCCGGGGCAGATTAACATCCTGCCCCAGTCTTACAATCTGCTGCTTAATCAAATGATTCATTTTCTCCACCTGGCTGCTTGATTGCGGGTGGTATGGAGTGTGAAGTTCTCAATCTATGAATCTATGCCCAGGTGGCTACTAATCTTTGGCGCTCTTTTGGAAATGAAATGTGATCCTCTATCCGAGGATATTGTGGCTGGAGCTCTGAAGCATGGTATTATTTCTTGTAATAATACCCTGGTCACCTCTAGAGCTTTGACAGTTCTGGTGGGGAATGCTTCTGGCTACCCTGAAAATGTATCTGTCAATACTAATAAATACAGATACCCCCCCTTTCTCTGGGAGTTCTGAAAAGTTAATTTGCCACAGCTGTCCAGGCCCATGGCCTCTCTTAATTTGACCGAGTTTCGGCCTGGGAGTATTTTTGGGGTTTGTCTGGAGGCAAGGATCTCACTGTTGGTTTACCTGAGTAATAGTGGCAGATTAATTCTTGGCAATGATTCTTTCAATCAGATATTCATTTTAGAAAGCCTGTGGAAACTACTACTTAAAAGTCAACCCTTTATTTTGATGCACTCTGTATCACTGGCAGCCTTGGTCATTCTGGGAAAGGAGCCACACTTTATAAAAGCTTTTAAGTAGTTAGGCCCCAGTGTGTTTTCTGGTGCTCTTCTTTCACTAGTGATCACAAAAATGGGAAGGGATTACTGGCTGTCTTTCAACGGCAGCCCACCCCTTGTGGTTGCATGTCTCTTTTGATTAGTGCTATTATATTTTGGCTTACTTTTGAGGGAAATCTGTCCATAATTACTCCACTTTTTGCTGCTTTATTTGCCTCTCCATCCACTAGCTCATTTCCTTCTTCCAATTCTGAGCTCACTCTCTGGTGTGCCTTAATATGCCTTTTCAGGCAGCTGAACTGCTTCCAGCAGCTGCATTGTCTCTTCTTTTTGTGAGGTTAGCAGTCCCCTCTCGTTCCAGATGGCTCCATGTGCATGCACAACTCTGAATGCATACCTCGAGTCTGTATAGATGTTTATTCTCTTTCCTTTTGCCATTTCCAAGGCACGGGTCAGGGCAATTATCGCGGCCTTCTGCGCAGAGGAGCCTGTCGGTAAGGGCCTGGATTCTATTACTTCTCTGCAGGCAGTCACTGTGTATCCAGCATGTTGCTTTCCACTGGCAACGTGGCTACTACTGCCATCAGTGAACCAGGTCTCTGTATCATCTAGATGAGTGTCTTTAAAATTCTGGGCATCTGGAGTAAGTAGCTTCAATGGTCTCCAGGCAATTGTGGTGTACTGCTTCTTCTTGATTTCCACTGAGAAAAGAAGCTGGGTTGACAATATTAGTCACCACGATCTCTACATCATCTTGCTCTACCATGATGGCCTGGTATTTCAGAAACTTCTGTGGTGAAAGCCAGAGGCCACCCTTTGCTTCCAGTACTGCGGGCACTGTGTGGGACACTAGCACAGCCATTTTTGTCCCAGGGTAAACTTGCGTGCCTCTTGAATATTCAGCACGACTGCTGCTACAGCTCTGAGGCATCCTGGCCATCCTTTGGCTGTTGCATCTAGCTGCTTGGAGAGGTAAGCAACTGCCCTCTGATATGGACCCAAGTCCTGAGCCAATATTCCCAGGGCAATTCCCTGTCTGTCATGGGAAAACCAGAAAGAATGGTTCACTTACATCTGGAAGTCCCAAAGCTGGAGCTGACATGAGGGCACTCTTTAGCTGGTGAAAGGCCCGTCTGCCTTCCTTTGTCCACTGGAGATCTCTGTTTCCACTGGCAATAAGAGCATAGAGGAGTCTTACGAGCAGTCCATAAGTATAAACCCACAGTCGGCACAACCTTGCCATGCCTAAGAAGGTTTGGAGTTCCTTTATTGTCTGGGGTTTTGGGGTTTGGCATATGGTTCTTTGCGAGTCTGTCCTAAAGTCCGTTGCCCAGCACTCACCTGGTACCCCAGGTAGATTACTTTCTCTTTCACTGCCTGTGCCTTTTTTTTGATACTCTGTGTCCTTGGGGTCCTAGGAAATTCAAAAGGCTTACTGTCCAGGCCAGACATGCTTCCCTCGTCCGAGTGGCTACTAGAAGATCATCCAGGTACTACAAAAGCCTTCCTTCTTCCTGTGGAGCTTCCCAAAACTCCAGATCTTTTGCAAGTTGCTCCCCAAACAGAGTAGGGGAAATTTTGAAGCGCTGAGGAAGCACGGGCCATGTGAGCTGGGTTTTGTGCCCACTTTTAGGGCTTTCCCATTCGAATGCAAAAATTTTCTGTCTGACTTTGTGGATATGGAGGCAAAAGAAGGCACCATTTGATTCTAAAATGGTTAACCAGATTAGCTCAGGTGTTAAATAAGTTCATAAGGTATATGGATTGGCTACCACAGGATACAGATCTTCTGTTACTTTATTGACAGCCCTCAAATCCTGTACTATCCGGTCTGACCCATCAGATTGCAGGTAAAATGGGAGTATTGAAATCAGATTGGCATTCTTTTAATAATGCTAACCGCAGAAAATTTTCAATTATTGGACTGATTCCTTCCCTGTCTTCATTCTTTAGGGGGGACTTCTGCCTAATTCTGACTTGTTGTGTCCCTTCCTTAAGCTTAATTACTATGGAGGAGGCATTTTTCTCCATCCCTTGTACACAGATGTCCATACCCTGGGAAATACTTGACTTAGTATCTCTTCATCAATTTCCATCTCAATTTCAATATCTGTTAAGGTTAAACTTAATACCTCAATGTACTTTTGATCATTCAGCTCCAGAGGACCCTCTCCATTTTTGAATGTAATGGTTGCTTCAAAACTCCTTCAATAAATCACTTCCTAAAAATGCCTATGCTGAATGGGGCATATACAAAAACTTATGCATACCCCATTGTTTGTTTTCCCAATTCCCCAGCCACCTCCTCTCTTCACAGGGATGATTCTGCAGCTTCACAAGACCTGTCAAATAACTCAGGCAGGGAAAACTAGACCTGTCATCTCTCATTTCCATGCCAGTGTCCATTGTCCCACGGCTGCGCTACCAGCTTATTGCTGGGGACATGCTGTTGCCACCACCACCCAGAGCAGGACGCCCTGTCCTCAGAGGTGCTGGCCCTGCGTGAGAGTCTGTCCTAATTTTCCCTCATCTGCCTCACGATTGTCTTTGGGAGACCACTGAAGAGAAGACCCCCCCGTCTATATCTGGCTCTGAAGGAGAAAAGTCACATGCCACGGACCCTGAGACCTGAAAGCTCAGTTTTGAGCTGTTGTTTCCACAGCAGTGTTTGCTGTATGCTAAGAAGAGGACACCATGCCCCGTTTGCAACAATAGCAGCTTTGGAAGCTGTCCCACCTCTCGGCCTGGCTGGACTTCTCCTGAGTTTCAGGTGGTCTCCCATAGAAGACCCTTGCCTGTTTTACAACCACCGTGACAGACAGACGGAGATGTGAGAAGCTTTTCCATCAAGGACTGAGACATGAAACTCCAAAAAAGGCCCCTCTGCTCCTTCCAAGGACTGGGAGTGAAACCCCCAGCCTGGGGGAGGTGTGTGGGGAGGCAAGCTGACCAAAGCGAGATGTTTGCCTGCAGATTGTGACCACTGGAGCAAGAAAACAATGGCTCTCATTTACTGCTGAGAACACTGACTACCTGTTACATCTATCAAGCTCATTTACTGCTGAGAACATGGACTACCTGTTACATCTGTTCCCTATTGTATCTGTTTCCCCCCCCCCTCGCAATTTTCAGTAATAAAAACCTCTGAGTTAGGTAGCGCCTTTGAGATCTCCCCAGCGTAGCAGGCAGACCCTCAGCTGGACTGCACCAAAGTTGGTACAGTTGGTACAGTTGGTACAGTTAGTCTCTGAGTTGGTAGCTATATCCCCCCTCTCTCTCTCTCTCTTTCTCTCTCTTTTTCTCTCCCTTAATCCCTCTATCGCATTTTTGCTGTAGTTATTTCAATAAAACTGCATTTGATTTGATTATCACTGCAAACCCCCTTGTACCGTGTTGGTGTTTTGCACTCTGAGATCATTCCTACGAACCATCAGGTCATCTGTCCACTAGGACAGACCCTGACACCTTGGCAACCAGAAGCACAGGGAGCACAAACAGACACAGCCAGGAGGCCCAGCAGCTCTTTCCTGAGGGCCCATTTCATGCAAGAACTGGCCCTCAGAATATTAAACAAAATAAAAATAAAAGGGTTGGGGGAGGAGGCGTTGAGGTGGCCTCACAGGTTCAACTCTGCACTCTGCTTTTGTCACCAGCATTATCCAAGTTCCTGTACTTTTTTCCTGGAGAATTTGCAGTCAACAGAGCTTCACTCCCTCTCATCAAATCAGTCTTAAGTCCAGCTTCAGGCTGGGTCATTCATTTAGACTCGAGCACTGACTGGGTTCCAGGCAACAAAAGAACATTAGCTGCAGGCCACCCATACAGCTTTTCATATTAATGAGCACAAAGCCTTTATTTCTGCAAGCTCAGGGATGCTGGGGGGATCTTTGCACCATCAGGCCGAAGTACAAGGCTCTGGATCCTCCAAAGGAATAGGGCCAGCCCCCTTGAGAGGGAGAAGATGCGGCCTCAGTTGCAGCCCCGGGTGCCTCCTGTGGGCCAGGGCACGGCCCTGGCTGTAAATGTGTTGGGCTGCAGCACAGGGCCAGGGCGGAGCTCAGCACCCTCATCAGAGCCCAGGGCCACGGCCCTTGCCTGCCGGGACACGAGTCTGCCCCGGCCCGGCCCGGCCTGAGCAGCCCGGCCTGGCCCCAGAGGATGAGCTCCGCCTGTCCGCTGTGCCCGCAGGCCGGGCCCAAGGCTTTGCAAGAGGCTTTCTCCCAGCTTTGCAAAACCTTGGCCAAGTGACCCTTTGCTGTGCTGAGAAGAGTATAAAACCCCCTCAAATGTAACCCTGCTGCACACCTCATGAGGGATCCCTGCACGGGTTTGAAGAGGCCATCAATACTCCTTTGTGATTCATGAGGGACCTCAGCACCCCTCAGCAGGGACCCCAAAATATCCATGCCTGCCTCATGGGGCCAGGGCTCAGATGATGCCAGGGAAGGAAATGTGTCCTCGGCCCAGGGACACTCAGCATGGGCTCCCCCAGCACTCAGGGCCACCCCACTGGTCACAGCAGCCCCTGCCTGGCTCCTGCCTGCACACACCGTGGGCATCCATGGCTGCTCCTGGCCATGGAGCTCAGCCTGTGCTGCTGCGGGGTGGCCTTTGCGGCTGTTACGATCTGGACAGAGCTGTGACAACACCATTTCTTTATTGAAATATAAAATGTGGGCCAAGCCCTACCCTGGCAGACAGGGGCTGCCCACATTCACTCCTGGCTGGGAAACAGGACTTGCGGGCTCTGGGGCAGAGGGTCTTGTTTTGGAGGGGAAAACGAATTTGGAATGTGAGAAGGCCTTCTGATGGTGTTGCAGCCACGGCAGGGCAGATAAGGGCATAAGTGGAGACCTGGGATAACAGGTCAAGTTCTCTTTGCCCGAGTTGCTAGGCCTCTCTTCTGAAGATGCACAGGAGCACCTGTGGAGAGAGGAGGTGGCTGAGGCCCCAGCTGCCAGTGGCACACAGGGACCCTCCTGCACAGAAGGGCCCAGAGCTGGCAAGGCTCCCCAGCACGGCTGGAGCTGCTGGCACAGCTTGGCCCAGCTGCACAGCTGTCCCTCAAGGCCCTGGCGAGCAGGGTACGGCTCTGGGCAGGCTCCCTGGCCAGGAGCGGGTCCCAGAGCACCTCTGCCTTTCAAGGGCAATCTAATCCCTGCTCTTTCTCCTCCACATTTTGCTTTGCCTCTGCCCTGTTTTTGGCCAGGAAACCTCAGCGGGAGCGAGCACTGGCTGCAGCCCCAGCAGATCTTAAGCCCATGCTTCAGCTTGGGCTCCCTGCCAGCTGATGCCAAATGCCTTCCTGCAGAGGCTGGGGAGAAGCTGCAGCCAGGTCAGGCTGGGAAAAAGCCCTACAGGGTATGGAAGCAGCAGCAAGGCAGTGAGGTTTCCATGGATGCCCTCCCACTGTGCTGGGCACCGGGGGTTGGACATTGTGATGCTGTAGAACCACACGGCTCTGTGACCCCAGAGCCTGCTGTGACCTCACATCCTGCTGTGACCTCATGGCCTGCTTGGGGATGGACCTCATGGCTGGAATTTTCCTTCTCTGGGAGGGAGCTCATGCTTGCCTGGCTGTTGTGTCCAAGGGCTGGCCTTGCCTCCCCAAGCTGAGCTCACTGGTCTGTGTTCTGGGCACTGGCACAGGAAATCACATCCAATGATTTCTGAGCTCCTCAGGCACTGTCAGCAACATCCCAGCATGCTGAGGAGTAAGTGATCTCTGGCTGGAGACAAGTTCCACATTCCCTCCTGTCAGCAGCTTCCCAGCCGGAAATTTGGCACCTTGGGTGGGCCATAGCTAACACAGTCCTCTGGCTTCATAGGAAAAGTGAAGCCTTTACTTCACCATTTGCTCTTCATGTGCAATTTAAGGCACTGCTTCCTTTTGTGGTCCTCAAAGGACACAGTCAATAAAACAGGGGGGAAAGTCACCCAACCTCTTCAATGCTTGGATATGCCAAAAAAAAACCTTGAGGAGCATAGGGTGGGTGTGTGCAGTCTGACCAAGCCAGAGCCCTTCCATGATTGTGTGGCTGCCTCAGTGACACGGTGCCAGAGTTCTTCAGCCTGGGCTGCTCCCAGCACTGTCACCAGGAGGGTGCTGCCTCCAAAAAGCCACACAATTTGGGTGCTGCTATAGGTCACATTTGCTCTATGGCACAGGTGGAATGCTTCAAGGGCAGGGACAAGGAACAAGGAGAGGTCTTCTGTATGACTCCCAAATTGTTTATGCCCAGGAAGGTCAGGCTCAGAAAGACACAAGTCCAGGCTCTAGAAGGGGTTTTTCAACAAGGGGAGGTTCAAGAGGAGGGTACAAAACTTTAACAAATTGGGAGAAACCTGGGGAGAAGCATAAGGCAGGGAATACAGTGTTTAAACTAATTGGGAATTACAGGGGAGGGGAAGAGTTTAAACAAACCAATGAGACCTCAAGGGATACAAAAATGACAGGGAAGTTTCTGGAGAAAGGGGCAGGCATGAGGAGGGACTAACCATGTTCATACTGGGAGAAGGAACAGGTAACATTCAGGAACAAAGGGCAGGTTATTGGGAAGATGGAAAACTGGGGCAAAACCAACAAGAGAGGTGCAAAATAACAATCCATTAAGGATAAAATATGCTATAACAATACAAGAGATGGGGCGGGGGGGTGGGGGTTTGAACTGACCATTGAAACTGAATTGCAGTTGAAAACACAGTAGAGACACACTGCAACAGCCCAGTGTGGTAGTCTGTTATTTTACAGTTTGTTCTTCTGTAGTAAGTTTTAAATACTCCTTGTTGTACGTTTGTAATGTTTCATTCCACGTATCCCACTTGGTTTCTCTGGTGGTTCAGTCCTGAGTTGTTTATTCACCAAGTATTTGTCAATGCCCCTGTCCATCAAAGACAGCACAGCCTTTTGTTCTGCTGTGTACCCTGTTGTGGGATCTCAGCACCTCAGGACTGAGGTACAGAGAGACCGAGACCACCCTTGGGGGGCTCGGGAGTCCTGGAATGTTGCCAGAAGTGTCTGGTGGCTGTACTTTGATCCTACACAGGAGATGACACCTGTATGAAGACTGGGAGTATTTCACTGGGGTGAATGGTGAAGGGATAAGTTAATTAAGGTGTAGAACACAGGGTTTAGAATTTCTGTACAGGGGGGTCTAAAGAAGTAAGATGGAGGAATTGGGGTGTGTCCTGTCCTTCTTCTTCTTCTTCTTGGCCTCCATCTTCTGTGGTGATGGTGGCACTTTGGGATTGGTCTTTACTAGAAGTGCACCGATTAATAAGAGTAGAAGGTATTGGAGAAAAATTATAAATACTGTACACATAACTTCGAGTATAAAGATAAGTGACCGCCCCAGAGGCAGGGGAGTGTGCCCATGGCTGACTTGCTGTGCAGACCTCTGTCGGGCTGAAAGAAAATCTTTTAGATAAACAATTAATAAACACTGAGACCAAAACAAGATCAGAAGTCTCTCCTCGTCCTTTGAAGCGCGGGCTGCCCAAGGCCACTCTGGGCCTTTCCAGGTCTTTGAAACAGCCGAGAAACCGAGCAAGTGGCATCCCTGAGCTATCTCCGGACATAAATCAGCCAGCAGGAGAAAAAGAAAAGCAACAAGCCTAAATCAGCATAAACCAGCATAAATCAAGCATAAATCAGCTAAGAAAAACACCAGAAAATCTACACCCTGTAGTTCATCCCTTCCTCAAAGCAAGATTGGATTTCAAGGTTTCCTCCTTCCCCTTGTTGCTTTCTGTTGGATAGCCCTTGCCCTGCACTCCTTCCCTAATGCCTTCCCCTTGGTAAAAAGTTGTGTCCTCCCCTTCTTCTCTCTCTTCCTTAAAAATCAGTTATTGTCAGTTGTCCCTGACTCCTCTGGGGACACAAACCTTCCTTAGAACTCAAACAAGTGATCTCTCTCGGTTCCTTCACCTCGGTCCCTCGTACTGGGTTGCTGCTGTGTCACCCGTGCCACAGGTGTCGGCTGCAGGGAGCTGCGAGCCCCTGTAGGCACCGCCAGCCGGGAAGGTCCCTGTAGGGATCCAGGGGCAGCCTCTCTTGTGACTGTCCATGGGACTCAGGCAGTGAGCTGGCCAGAGAACATATTGCCTGTGACCCAGCCGCAAAGTTACACTCCAGTGCATAAGGGAAGAGCTAGAGATGCCACCACTCTGGACTTCTGCCATGCCCTGGACCCATCAGCCCTGCCCTGCATCCTTGTCCCTCCTTTGGTGAGCTATGGATCTGATGGAGGCACAGTATGGAGAATGAGCAATTGCCTGGCTGGTCACATCCAGGGGGTTGTGGTAAATGGCTTGGAGGTCCGATGGACGTCAGTGACCAATGGTGTCCCTCAGGGTGACAGCAGAAGCTCCCTGGACACTGGGGACTCAGTGTCCTGGTGGTGCTGCTGGACAAGAGAGCTGGAGGTGCCTCCAAAGCAGAACTGTTCTGATTGCCCAAGTCTTTCAGACTTGCTCAGTGAATGAGGAGCTGATTGAAGTGAAAAGATACTGAGAAACCACACAGTCCCTTCCCTGGGAAGAAACATTTCCCCATCCAAACTTCCTCTCTTTATCCCACTCCAAGAGGAACAGACATGTATATACATCTATCTATCTATCTATCTATTTCTGTCTTAGTTATTTAACTATCCAGCGATCTAATATCTACCTATCTTCCTATATATCTATCCATCTATCTATCTGACAAAATAATTTCAGCTTTAAATAAAATCTCTTTATTTATCCTTATCCTTTGAAATAGAGTTTGGAAAGTAGTATTTTTATACAATTACATTTATCAAAGACTTTAATTAACAGATGCTTTTTATCTCTCCATCATGAAACTGCAGCAAATTCCTCCCTGACTGACAGTGATGAGTGCCTGCTGTCAGGGAGGGATCAGAAGGTCCTGTCCAGAGGGTGGGAGCAGATGTATGCCCTCTTCTCCAGGATCTGCTTTCCAGCTTTTTTAATGGAATCATCCAGGTTTTCATTGGCATTACTGGAGAAAGAGAGAAAAGTCAACTAAGGGAGCATAAAGAGCCGTTGTAAATTTCTTTCAAGAAGCGTTTTTGAGTACGAGTGCAAGAGTGAGTGCCAGGAAGAAACTGAACATTCTCTTCTGAAGAAGATTGATTATTACAGACTGAGCTTTGGAGAGCCAATGCACAGCTGGTCAGTACTTCCCCCAGAGTCCAAATCCCTCATTTCTATCAGTCACTTGACAGGAGTATATACATAAAATATAGATTTTATATTGCTCAATAAAGAACCATGGCAGTTTGCTTTAGCTATGAAGTGAAGAGACTCTTCTCAACAGGTTCCGGCTCTGCCGCTTGTTTGAATTAAAAGTAGAGAAAAACGCTTCTGTTGGTCACATAAACCAACAAAAGTTTTATGAGTCTGTGAAAGGCATAAGACGGTAAAACTCATTCCATTTTATAGTACTTACAGTCTCTTAATTCAGCCATGGGATAATTGGGCCACCATTCACTATACCAAAAAACTGGAATAGGCACTGGAAAACAAGTTAGTTTCAAAACTAAGTTTAGAAAAAGTGAATGAATTTCATAAAGAAAAACATGTAGAAAAAACATAGGAATTTAAACTTCTCAAAGCCCTTTGATAATAGAGCCCTGATTCCCAGTCATGTCCAGTGCAGCCTCAGCTGTCCCTTTGAGGCCAGAACTGCCAACGCTCAGGGCTGGGATGAGCCTTCACCCAGAACTGGCTCCAAGACTGATTGGGAATCAATCCAGAACAGGGCTCACAAAAAGAGCAAAGTTTCACGGCCAAATCCAAACCTTCACCAGGCTGGATTTGTTTTAACACTGAACTGGAGCATATTTGCTTGTGCTGCAACACCGTTGCCATTAAACTTTACATGAGCTACAAAATAAGCATTGCCCTGTCCTGAACTGTGCTGCCCAAACACTGCTGAGAACTTGCTGTGCCTCTGCCCTGTGCCCCTGGGGCTGCTCTTGGCCAGGCAGCCTCAGTGGGAGCCAGCACTGGCTGCAGCCCCAGCGGGCCCCCCAGGACAAGGCCCAGCAATGAGGAGGCCAATGAAAGCTCAGGGCAGCAGCAGAACCGTCCCCAGAGTTTTTTGGACAACCATGGACTGGCCACAACTCCACAGCAGCACAACTGCGAGTCAGGCTACCAATGCTATGGAGCAGAGTTATAAGAAAACTGTGGAGAAAAATCAGCAACTGACCGTCTGATCTCATACAGCTTGCGAATGCCAAGATAGCAGCCTAGCAGCACAAGTGGCACAGTGAACACTATCACCACTGTGCCTATCATGCATTTCCTGCGAACATCCTGGGGACAGACAATTCTTGGGAGGCGCATTGGATCCGGGCCATATATTCCTGCTTCAGTGACAACATCTGTGGGAGCAATGGGGAGCGTCAGCCCGTGCTGTGCTGCACTGCTGAGCAGGCAGCACGGTGGATGCGGGCAGGACGTTCTCCGTTTCCCCCAGAGCTGGGGCCTGCAGGCACCTTGCCGCCCCTTGGCACAGGCTGTGCCACCCAACAAAGCCCAGCAGGCCGTGAGGAGAGCCCGGGGCCAGCGCAGCTGCTTGGGCAGTGGCTGCTTGGAGAGACACGGGCCAAAGCCATCCCTGAGCAGCCACTGCCAGCCCTGGCCCTCCCTGCCCCGTGACAGCTCCCCCAGCCCAGGGACACACACCCAGGCCCTCTCAGGACACACTGGAGCCTTGCTCTCCCCCTCTGCCCATTCCCCACCATGGGCACCCCATGCAGTCTCTCTCAGGTTTCAGGACATGTCCCACACGGAGGGACCCCAGCAGAACTACTCAGCCAGGCTGAGCCTGGCACAGCAATCACCTTCTGTGGCACTGTCTGGCATCTCCTCATGTCCTGTATACGTGGCTAGCACGGGTACATTGCGTCCTCCAGGATGTGCTGCCTTCTGGAAAGACTTTTGGTCCATCTCTGGAGAAAGGAAAAGGGACAGCCAGATCAGGTAGAGCCATTGCCCAGTGGGGAGGTGGCATCTTCAAGGAGTATCACTTGGGAAAGACATGGATAAGGATCAGGGAAAGGCCAAGGCCCTTGGGGCTGCCTCAGGGCCCTCCCTCCTCCAAATATCTGCCCCACCGGATCTGCCCAGAGACCAAGAAATCCCAGGCCCATGGTGCAGTTTGGGCTCTCACTTAGCTGATGCCCAATGCCTTCCTGCAGAGGCTGGGGAGAAGCTGCAGCCAGGCCAGGCTGGCAAACAGCCCTGCAGGGCGTGGAAGCAGCAGCGGGGCAGCGAGGCTGCCATGGATCCCTTCCTGCTGTTCCAGGCACGGCGTGTCCCGATGTGCAGCCAAAGCCTCCGGCTGCTGAGCCCCAGGACAAGGCTGAGGGAAATGCACCCACCATCGGGCCTCTCCAGGTCAATCAGGATTTGGTCCAGTTGTTTGGATGCCTCCAGGAGCACATTCTGTTTTGTAGGTTTTTTCCTCCCTCTCAGAGGACCTTAAGAGAAAGTATTTCCATTTCACCAGGAATAGATCCCACAGATGCAGGGCTTAGCTCGTGGGGTCAGCAGGGACACACTACTCACCCCTGCGATGGGAGCTGGGCTTGTGTGCAACATCCACCAAAGGACCTGGGAAGATCCTCCCTGCAGACACACCTGTAACTCAAGAGCCACAGAAGCATCTGTCACCTGGTTCCTGCCAGGTTGCCAGTGATTGTTCTCTCAGAACATACCTGCAGAAGCTCCCAAGTGCTCCAAACCATCTTCCATCCCAGCTGCTGGCAAAGCAATGGCACCACTCTCATCTGGAAGGGAGCACAGGTCAGACCCATTTCCATGGTGTGCTGGCATTCCCCTCTGCCTTTGGGAACTGTGCACTGCAAGGGGATCGGGTAAGGCTGTGGGAGCCAGATGTCAATGGACAAGGCCAAAGCTGCACAGAGGCCCGGGGAGCTCTGGGCTGGCTCCTGGTCACTGTGCACCCTCTTTGCAGGGCCTGTCTGACATCCCTGGAGGGCAGGCACTGACGCACAGCCAAGATGGCAGCTCAAGCCTCATCAGGGCTCAGGCCCAGAGGCACAGCAATTACCTCCTGTGACTGTGCTGGGCATCACCTCCTTTCCTGCAGCAGAGGCTGCCAATGAGTCCCTGCTTCCTGCAGGAAATGCTGTTTTCGGCACAGCCTTTGGGTTCATCTCTGGAGAAAGAAAAAGAGACAGCTAAATTAGATGGAGATGTTCCCCTTTCTGGGAGGTGGCATCTTCAGGAGGCAATACTGGTCAAACTGATGGATAAGGAGGAAGAAATCATAAAAACTTTTGGGATTGGCCAGGATTTTCCCTTCTCAAAACTGCTGTCATTCCTGATCTCCCCATGGTCCAGGCAATTGCAGGGGATCTCAGGGCATGTATGAACCATGTTGCAGTTTGGTCTGCCTGTCAGCAGATGCCAAATGCCTTCCTGCAGAGGCCGGGGAGAAGCTGCAGCCAGGCCAGGCTGGCAAACAGCCCTGCAGGGCGTGGAAGCAGCAGCGGGGCAGCGAGGCTGCCATGGATCCCTTCCCGCTGTGCTGGGCACGGCGTGTCCAGATGTGCAGCCACAGCCCCCGGCTGCTGAGCCCCAGGACAAGGCTGAGGGAAATGCACCCACCATCGGGCCTCTCCAGGTCATTCAGCATCTGGTCCAGAAGTTTGGCTGCCTCCAGGGATTTCTTGTCTCCTGTACCTTGGTTCATTGAACTAGGAGGACCTTAATAGAAAGTTGTTCCATTTCTACTTCTTGCCAGAGTGGCAGTGAGGGCACCTGGGTGATTGGTGCCCTCCAAGGCACTCCCTCGGCTCTGCCTTCCATTCAGGAGCAGGGCCAGGGGCACCTTGTACCTGCAGTGGCCCCACACTGGGATGGAAGGAGCCCCTTGCGGGGCAGTCAGGGCAGAAAGGACTCCCTGGAGCTGCTGCAGCTCCAAACACAGCCCCAGGCAAGGCCAGGGCTTGGCAGTGGCAGCAGGAGCAGCTCAGGCTCCCTGGGGCTGGCAAAGGAGCAGAGAAAGGCTCAGCCCTGCGGAACAGCCCTGGGCCCAGCCCCTTCCCTCTCTGCTCTTCTCCATGGCTGCACAGAGCACACAGAAGGACACACTGGCATTGCACATGGGAGGGGGATGGACAGATAAATGATCCTTTTTCTCTATGACTGAGATCCTGTGGGATCACTGTTGGACACAAGAGCAGAAATTTGGAAGACAGGATTCCCACAATTTAGCAAACTTAAGCGGATCTTGACAGGAATGACACAGGAATATTACTCTGAGCAAGGATTTCACTTGGACAATGATTACTCTGTTAGGGAAGGGGTTTTGGTAGCCTACCTTCACCAAGCTCCAGCATCCTTAAGTATTGATTTACCAGAATTTCCAATCTACGCAACTCAGGATCCCAGTCTAGAAAGGAGCACAGATAGAAACCGTTCCATGCTGTGCTGGGATCCCCTTCTATAGGGAACCCAGCACTGGAAGGGGGTCAGGTAATGCTGCGTGCCAGCAATGCCAAGCAGCAGAGAGGGCAGCTCAAGCCTCAGCAGGGCTCAGGCCCAGAGGCACAGCAATTACCTCCTGTGGCTGTGCCTGGCATGTCCTCCTTTCCTGCAGCAGAGGCTGCCAATGAGCCCCTGCTTCCTCTGGCAAACTGCGCCTTCAGCGCATCCTCTCCTTCCATCTCTGCAGAGAGGAAAAGGGACAGCTGGATCAGGGGGGGCTGTTCCCCAATGGGAAGGTGGCATCTTCAGGAGGCACTGCGTGTCCAAGTAATGGATAAGATGCAGAAGAAAGATCAGGTTATTGGGGCTGCTGCAGGGTCCTCCCTCCTCCAAAGAGCTGCTCCTCCAGATGTGCTCAGAGACCAGGAAATTGCAGGGGATCACAGGCCCATGGTGCAGTTTGGGCTCTCTGTCTGCAGATGCCCAATGCCTTCCTGCAGAGGCCGGGGAGAAGCTGCAGCCAGGCCAGGCTGGCAAACAGCCCTGCAGGGCATGGAAGCAGCAGCGGGGCAGCGAGGCTGCCATGGATCCCTTCCTGCTGTGCCGGGCACGGCGTGTCCAGATGTGCAGCCAAAGCCCCCGGCTGCTGAGCCCCAGGACAAGGCTGAGGGAAATGCACCCACCACGGCGTCTCTCCAGGTCACTCAGGGTCCTTTCCATGTATTGCGACGCCTCTAGGGAATTAGTGCCTCCTCCAGGCTTGTTCCTCCCTCTCGGAGGACCTTAAGTGACGTGTTTGCATGTCAGAAGAGTGGATCCCACCGAAGTGGGGCTCAGCCCGTGGGGTCAGCAGGGACACAATACTCACCCCTGCGATGGGAGCTGGGCTTCTGAGCAGCAACCCAGAAAGGAGCTTGATGAGTCCTCTCTGCAGAGACTCCTGTAACACAACAGCCACTGAAGCTTCTGTCACCTGCTTCCTGCCAGGTTGCCAAGGATTATCCGCTTAGGGGAACATTGGCAATGTACCTGCAGGAGGCTGAAGAGACTGGAAATCCTCATGGAGCCAAGCTGCTGGAGAAACCTTCCTAGCAAGCTCATCTAGAGGGAAGCAAACACACAAAACCATTTCCATGGTGTCCTGGGATCCCCCCTCTGCTTTTGGGACCTGGGCACTGCAAGGTGGTTGGGTAAGTCTTTGGGAGCCAGATGTCAATGGAAAAGGGCAGAGCTGCACAGGGGCCTGGGGAGCTCTGGGCTGGCTCCTGGACACTCTGCACCCTCTTTGCAGGCCCTGTGACTCATCCCTGGAGAGGAAACAGGGCCAGCCGAGGGGCCTGTGGGGGCTCTCTCTCTCCCCCAGGGGAAACCCTCTCTCAAGGCCTGGGGAAAACCATCCCCAGCGCTTCCCGGGGAGCAGGGAGCGCTGTCCCGGGAAAGGGGAGCCAGGCTGCCGGCTCACCTGCTCGCCGCGCTTGCAGCGGAGCAGCCTGGGCAGCCCTGGCAGGCAGGGCCACGGCCAGGAGGAGCAGGAGGAAGAGGCGCAGAGCAAGGGCCATGCTGCCTTGCCCTCTGCCAGTCCCGCAGCTCTTGCTGCCACCGCTGTCCTGACACCGCTCTCCCAATGTCAGCACCACTGCTGCCACCGCCGCTGCTGCTGCCGCAACAGTTGTGCTCAAGCACTGACTGCTCGCTCCTTGTGCTGCTGTGCAACCACGGGGCTCTGGCACCTCTGTGACCTCAGAGCCTGCTGTGACCTCATGGCTGGGGCAGGATTTTGTTAGAATGGATCTCAAGAGGTGCCCTTCCAGCAAGGAGAGGATGTCCCGCCCAGGACCTATTTGCAAGCTCGGATTTTTTCACAACTGAGTTACACGATATTGCAAAAGTGAGACGTTTTGTGGTTCTACATATAAGAGCAATGTCAAGTCCAAAATTCCACTCATGCTGGTGATTCCCACTATCGCAGGCAGCAGCAGCCCTGCCATGCTGACACTAACTCCCTATTGTGCACTTTGCTGCCCTTTGGCCCCTATTTAAAAATTAAGAACTTGATGCCAAAGCTGACAAAAATAATGCAACACAGGCCTTCAGGGTAGCTGCACACTTTAGGGGACACCCAAACCCTGTGCACATCTTACGGGTGTCTTCACCCACCCTAAAATCCCCGTATGTCCTCAAAGAAAGACATACGACCTCTGCTCAATTTTACAGATGCCCCTGCACAACTTGCGACATACATTAAACTCCCTGCACAACTTCTTGGTGTCCCCAGTCCCCTGCACAGCACAGAGGTGACCCAAAGCCCCTGCATGCCTTTAGAGGGACCCAAACATAACACTCAGGGAGCAGCACCACGGCTGAGCCATCTTCTGTGTGTGTGTTCACCATGTGTCCCTGGGTGAACAGATGAGGCCTGGGGGGCAAATCCCCTCTCTGCTGATAAGAGATCCGGGGCTGCCACAGGCCCAGTGTCTCTCAGGCTCTGAGTTCATCCCTCAGGCTATGAAGGACTTCCTTCAGAGTCCAGCCTCTTTCCATTGTTCTCAATGAAAGCACCTCCCAATGGCTTCCCTCTTTCCCTGGGCATGCCACTGGAGGAGCTCCAGGCCCAGCTGATGCCAGGGAAGGAAATGTGCCCTCAGCCCAGGGACGCTCAGCATGGGCTCCCCCAGCCCTCGGGGCCCCGCCGCTGGTCACAGCAGCCCCTGCCTGGCTCCTGCCTGCCCACACCGTGGGCATCCACGGCTGCTCCTGGCCATGGAACTCAGCTTGTGCTGGTGCCGCGTGGGCTTTCCTGCTGCTATCACCTGGACAGAGCTGTGAAAACTCCATTTCTTTATTGAAATATAAAATGTGGGCCAAGCTCGGCCCTGGCAGACAGGAGCTGCCCACCTTCAATCCTAGCTGGGGAACAGGACAAGGGGGCCCTGAGGTTTAGGGTCTCGTTTTGGGGGAGAGTAATTTGGGAAGGCCTCGTGATGGTGCTGCAGCCGCAGCAGGCCAGATAAGGGCATAAGTGGAGACCTGGGAAAACAGGTCAAGTTCTCTTTGCCCGAGTTGCTAGGCCTCTCTTCTGAAGATGCACAGGAGCACCTGTGGAGAGAGGAGGTGGCTGCGGCCTCAGCTGCCAGTGGGACGCAGGGATCCTCCTGCACAGCAGGGCCCAGATCTGGCAAGGCTCCCCAGCACGGCTGGAGCTGCTGGCACAGCTTGGCCCAGCTGCACAGCTGTCCCTCAAGGCCCCGGGGAGCAGGGCACGGCTCTGGGCAGGCTCCCTGGCCAGGAGCGGGCCCCAGAGCGCCTCTGCCTTTCAAGGGAAATCTTGTCCCTGCTCTTTCTCCTCCCCACCTTGCTTTGCCTCTGCCCTGTGCCCTTGGGGCTGCTCTTGGCCAGGCAGTCTCAGTGGAGCCAGCACTGGCTGCAGCCCCAGCGGGCCCCCCAGGACAAGGCCCAGCAATTAAGAGGCCAGTGAAAGCACTGGGCAGTAGCAGAACCCTCCCCACCATTCTTTGGACAACCATGGACTGGCCACACCTACACTGCAGCCTCACTGGGAATGTTCCCGGCCTATGAGAAGCATTTAAAGGAAGCTGTTTGAGGTAGAGATGAGCACAACTTACTGTTTCTTTTCCTTCTACCACTGGAACCCAACATAGCACAGCACCATGGAAATTGGCACAGTGAACATTGTCACTACCGTGCCAGTCATGCAGGAGCTGCGCACATCCTGGGGGCAGATAATTCTTGGGGTGTTCCGTGGATTCTGGGCGTTTGTGTCTGACTTGCCAAGCACTTCTGTAGGAGCAAGGGGGAGCGTCAGCTCGTGCTGTGCTGCACTGCTGAGCTGGCAGCACGGTGGATGCGGGCAGGATGTTCTCCGTTTCCCCCAGAGCTGGGGCCTGCAGGCACCTTGCCGCCCCTTGGCACAGGCTGTGCCACCCAACAATGCCCAGCAGGCCGGGAGGAGAGCCCAGAGGCAGCGCAGCTGCTTGGGCAGTGGCTGCTTGGAGGGACACGGGCCAAAGCTGTCCCTGAGCAGCCACTGCCAGCCCTGGCCCTCCCTGCCCCGTGACAGCTCCCCCAGCCCAAGGAACTGACTGACAAAAACTCTACAGCCAGCAAAGAGATTGTCCCAGTGATTTCTGCTTTTATTCCCTGCAGCTGGTCTCAGAAACATCCCTCACACTGCTCTAAATGCCCACCCATGGGCTGACCAGCCCCTATGCCTTTCCAGTCTGCTCTCAGAAATTTTTCAACAAATCCACCAATAAATTCCAGGTTACCTCTGGGAATTGCACTCTGCAGTTTCCTTCATTTTTTTTCCCAATAGCTGGAAGTTCCTGCATATGGTAATGGTCTTGAGGGTCTCCAATTCTTTTCAGTAATTTTTTTGTATTGAGACAGATGAAAGAGCCTTATTGGTTTTAGTTTTTGAAGCTCTGGTTTTTTTCTTAGAGTGATGGTTTACTTATTATCTACATGTAAACTTATTTTTATTTATGTTTTTTGTTTCCCATGCAATTATTTTGACAATCTGTCATTCACTTCTTAGGTAATGTTCCGTATATGAACAATTTTGAATCTCTTTATAGCAATATAAAGATTTCAGAAAGCTGTATTTTTAATTTTGAAGACACTCCTTCTCCCCATTCCCAGCTTTTATAATGATCCTTTTTGAAACATCCTTGAGAATAGGTAGAGTTATTTGGAAAATGCTTGGCTTAGCCTGGGAATGGATTATCATTTTTAATGCTATAAACCTACATTGCTTCAAGCTTCACAGCCACAGTCATGATTTGTGGCTCAAGGCATGGATGCCTGTCTGAATTAAAACAATGTTTGTGAGGCAGCTGAAGAGCTTAGACCTCAGACATTGAAATTCCTAGGACGAGGAGAAGGAAGAAAGGATAAAATTGTGTTTCAAAGGCTGTTTTTTCACTTCTAGTATGCGAGAAGTATGGTAGAATACACGTGTCTTCAAATGTCATTTAAATCCAGAACAACTCTCTACAGTTGCAGACACCAGGACAAATTACGCAAAACTTTGCATCCTAATGCATCAACTTTAATTCTAGTGAGAGATACGCCTTATTTACAGTGCGATTAGAGCAAATCCACAAAGCAATCTTGCCACTGTGTGAATGGCAAGAAGAATTTGCTTGTGAACAGGTGAATATGTCCCACTCAATCATGACCAAAATTTGCCTTGACTTGGAAGCAAGTAGACAAGAAGCAATGCAGTATTTGGGTTTCATCCAGTGATAAAAGAGACAACTTACCTGTTATACAGAACACATGTACTGATACGGGCAATAATGCACCCACATGAAGGCATCTTCAGGACATTCCTTTATTTCTTAACCAGGAATGGGCAGCAAAATGCTGGCATTTATCTGAACTGGAAGCCGTATTCCTCTCCTGTTTCTCCTTTATTGGAATTACCAATATTGCTGTTATAAATGATCAATCAAAAGCAAAATTATAAAAAAATGAGAAAATATTTATTTATCTTTTTCTGCAACCAAAATACGGTCTTCAAAACCACCATAGCCAAAGAGACAGCGTCAAGCCTGGGTTCGGTGCTGGGTGAGCCTGGATCAAATCTCTATCACATCAGAGCCCTCCTTGTTCACAAGAGCCGCTTCTAGCGAGGATGTTTTATACAGTTTATTGTGCCCGAGGAGAAGGAGTCCAAGTTTCTTCTGGAATTCTACACATTCTTAGTTGGTTCTTTCACTGTGCAGAGCTGGACAATTGCCGTTTCCTGGTAATAGCCAGCGTTGATCGAATCCCGGGAAGTCGCATATTCACATGTATGTTCCTGGTGACTTTGGCTATCTAGATTGATGTTATCAACAGGGCAATGATCGCTCTTAGGCATCTTCCGATGGCTCAGGATGGCGGTGATCATCACGCTGGGTGCGTTTATTCATAAGCTAAATGCTGAGAGTTATCCTGCCTCCTTCAGGAATTTCGGAGTTTGAATAGACATCTACTTCTTGGGCTGCTTGTGGTCAGAGACCTGTTTGGATTTCACAATCCTTATAAAATACATTCTTTTATAGTATGAATTATTTCCCAACATATATTACAATCCCCCCCTTTTAATGTCAACACTAATTTATGCTACCTCTACATCCCAAATTACCATTATCTATTTATTTCCTACATCTACCCTCCACTGTAAAGGGTCCCCTACAAAGAGCAGGCTTTATTAAATTCTCATGCCATGCACTCATTGCGGGATTCCCTAATAGCCATTATAATTGTTCCCATTTGTTTTGACCTGTTTCTCAAATTTTGCCAAGACCTCAGCAGCATTGCTTGTACACTTCCCGTCTCCCAGGTTCATGATCATGGACATGTTGTTTCTGGAAGCCAACTCCAGGTCCACTATAGCTATCTGCATACCCTCTACCACGGAGTGTATCAGTCTATTAAAACAAGGTATTAGACAAGGGAGGAATATGACTCCTGCTAGTGAACACAGCACAAAAAATATTATTTTGTTCCACCAGGCCCCCTCAAATAATCTGTCCCACCAAGATGACTGCAAGTTCAAATTCCATTTCTGGACTGGAACATGGGCTACTTTCTTAATTTTGGCAGCCAATCCTCTTATGGTTTCCCCATAATCATCAATTTCAATACAACATTATGATTCATTGAATTTTCCACAGACTCCCTCTTCTTCAGCCGGCAAATAGTCTAAAACTATTTGATTCAGGTACACAAAAGCCTGTACCTGAGTGTGCTGCCAACTCAACAATCCAGGGCCTCTGAGGTGTGATTCAACACAATTTCCTCCACTGCCTGCAGCCTGATCAATCGGTTCAGTAGATAGATTGCAGTCCTATATCCATAGCTTCTGTCCTGAACTCATGTGGCCGGCCCATAATAATCAATTATCCTTGCTGCCAGCCACTCCTCCTCCCCCCAAGTTTGCCTTCAACTTAGGAGAGGTATCATTTTCTTCCAAGCTTCCTCTCTCCCTCCTCAGGGTCTCATACAGAGGAGCCCCGAGTAAGTTGCTTTTTGTTTGAGGAAGAGTGAAGAAAACTGGCTGGATCATGCCCAAAGTGCATGACCCCTTCCACCTTGGAGGTAACTCACTGTAGGCTTTCTTTCCACAATCCAATAAATTCCATCTGGGGCTTTCCATCTGATATTAGATTTCCCTGGGTCTCCCCAATATTCTCTCAGTCCTGCCAAGGATTGGTAAGGATTAGCTCCGGGACTCTTGACCCAACAAAGTGCCATCTGACCATTCCAATCACAATTTGTTTCATTCTTCTGACTCCAGCACACCATAGGAGGTTCTGGTTGCCAGACTTTGCTCTTGCTGTCTGAATTCACCAACAAAGTGTTTATATACGGTGTGTGTCCCACCATTTCAGTATATTCTTTCCCTTCTCGACTGATGCAGATAGTCCCAATCACTCGCTGCTCCAACACCCATCCCTTAGGTCTTAGTGCCAATTTTGAGACCCTTGGATTGTCCCATTTCAAAAGCTGTTCTGGAGCCAAACCTTCACCCTTCCAAGGCCACTTCTCTGCCAATTTCAACCCCCTACAAATCCAATAGTTTGACAGTCCCAATTCCATGGCAATTTCCTCAACTAAATCAATGAGTAAGTTTCGATCTGGGGAAGGTAATTCCCCATCAGCATATTGTCTCCTGAACTGTTCCTACTGATCACTCAAAGTTTTCAATCTTTCCTCTTCCACCCTTTTCTTTCTCGGTTCTGACTCCCTCCTTTTCAGCTCCTGAGTAATCACTCTCATTTTTCCCTCAGGATCTATTCCATCTTTGTTCCTTGCAAAACAGACAGCCCTAAACATATTGCAGGCAGACTCTATCATCATTTGCCTGTGCTAAGTCCAACATGGTTGGCTCTCTGTTCAGGGTGAATTTGCTATCAAATTTCATATTTCTTCCCACACAGTACATTTTCCCATTCATCACGCACATTCCCAGATTCAAATTGTCATAACACAATGGATTCACCTGGTGATACACTACAGAAATTGATTCTGTCTTTTCTCCAACCCACATTGTTTGGTTACATTGACTGCAAATGGGGATCGACATTGGTTCTACATTTCTTTTCAGCACTCAGTGTTGGTGCTTGTCTGACTGCTCGTTCAGCATCCCAGCCTTTAGATCTAAACACAGGATCTCCTTGCCCAATCTGCACAATTTGATTCGAGTGCCGTTTATCAAACAGTACCTGCCATATTCCCTTGATGCATTTCTCCGGGGCTTGGCATGCTAAGATCCCCTTGTCCCTTCGCTCAGTCAGGACCATCTGAGTGCACTTACTGCACTCATCAACGGAGCTCTGATTTCCCACAAGTATCGAAGTCTCACTGTGCAGACTCTGTATCCCGCACATGGCTAGGCTCAGACCAATCAGGATTCCCACCAGCGGCAAGGAAGACCATCTTTGCGGCAGCAGGAGTATTCTTCAGGGAACACATTCTCTGACCTAGCCACATTCCTCCTCTTAAAGGAGATCTTGACAGCATCTGAGCTGCATGGTACTTTGATTGACTTCCGACATTCCACATCCAATATTTCTGCCTTAGATTTGAGTTTTCCATGCACACCCTTCTGGAAAATGTGGAACCACTCCTGTGAATCTAATTCGATAATTCCTAAATTTGCGTCTAGGGTTAGATTGCGGTCAGTCAGCTCAAGCTCCTCTTCCAGACACTGGGGGCACAATCCATTTGGTCTCTGCCCCCTCCTACAGTATACAACAAAAACCCCTTGAAAATACTCACACTTGAAGTGTACAAACGGATAGCACACACAGTCAGACAGTATACAACCTATCCGTTCACCATCAGTCATTTATGAGGATGTTGGAGTTTGATCTTTAGGTCACCTGGAGAAGAGGTGATCCTCTACTCGGGAGCCTCCTCCTGATGCTCCACTTTCTTCACCCTGGACACGTGTGTCCAACCTTTTCCTGCCATCCAAATGGCTATGTCTTTTGTCAGGACAAGAAAGGGGCCTTCCCAGTGAGGGGAGAGGGGTAAATCTTTCCATACTTTCACAAGTACTCTGTCACCTGGCTGAATTTTGTGGATAGCAAATCCCAGAGTGGCACTCTGAGATACTATCCCCTGTTCTCTCAATTCCTGTAAGTTTCTGTTTATTGCTACTAAATACAGTTGAATTTGGCTGTCCTCCAATCTGGGGTGTCCCACTGGTGTCCTGTGCTTATATGGCATTCAATATAGCATTTCAAAGGGTGAGAGCCCCGTTTCTGAATGAGGCATCGTCCTGATACTAAGCAAGGCCAGAGGGAGGCATTTCAGCCAGGATATCCGAGTTTCTAAAATTAATTTAGAGAACTGTGCCTTCAAAGTCTGAGTCATCCTTTCAACTTGTCCCAAGCTCTGGGGATGCCACGGAGTGGTATTCCCAACAAATGCCCAGTGCCTCTGCCATCTGCTTAATAATTTTCGAAGTAAAATCAGTCCCTTGATCCGAGTCAATGTAATTCACCACCCCATATTGGGGCACAATTTCTTCCAGCAATTTTCTGGACATTGTCTGAGCTGTTGCCCTTGGACTGGGGGAAGTTTCCACCAAATGGGTCAATTTGTCGACTTTTACAAGCACAAATTTGAACCTTCTCAGCTGGGGCAATTCAGTAAAATCAACTTGAATTCTCTCCAAAGCTCAGTAGCCAATGTGGCGACTCCCCAGGATTGCCTGTCTTGCCTTGATTTTGTTAACTTTCTGACAGATCAGGCATCCTTGTACCTCTTTGTTTGGCCAATTCATAAATTCCTCTGCACCAGAAAAATTTCCAAAATTGTTCAGCCAGGGCCTGAACCCCCCAGTGTGTTTGCTGCCGCAGTCTCCTCAAAATTCTCCTGGTAAAACCTTCAGAGGCTAGTTCTCTCCCATCCAGTAGTTTCCACTTCCTCCAATTTTCCCCCAATCTTCTCAGAACTTTCAATCTCCTTTGTGGAGGATTGAGGAGGGTCATTTGGGACCTCGATCCCTTTGATCTCCGGGGTACTTACCATCATCAATGCCGCGGTTTTTGCCTCTTGGTCTGCCAAGTGGTTTCCCAAGGTCTGGAACTGCATCCCTGCCTGATGTCCCTTCACATGGACAATTGATATTTCCTCCGGCTCCGTTATCGCTTCCAGAATTTGCCGGATCAATTCCCTGTGCATCAGTGCCCGTCCCTAGGTGTTGATCGTCCCCCTTTCTTCTCAAATTTTCCCAAAGGTGTGAACCTTCCCAAAGGCATACCTAGAGTCTGTAAAAATTGTTCCTTTCTTTCTCTTCAGTTCTTTTAAGGCTCTCGGAACTGCATAAAATTCACAAGCCTGTGCTGACCAACCCACGTTCAGGAGGCTTGCTTCTATCACTTTTCCTGTTTGCCTGTCGACGACTGCATATCGTGACTTCCTTTTCCCTTCAATCACTCTGCTTGAGCCATCTACAAGCCCTTTTCCTCCTTTGTCTAATTCCTCTTCTTCCAAATCTGCTCTTTGTCTGCAATTTGACTGCTTTCACACAATCATGGACGAGTTTTTCCGAAGCTTCCCCAAACAAAAACTGAGCCAGGTTTTGCGCAGTTGATGTCTGCAATTCCAAGTCCGGTGAGTGAAATAACGTGGCTTCATACTTCAGCAATCTAGCATCCATGAGCCATTTATCTGCCTTTTGTTGTTGTATGCCCCGCACATTGTGCAGTGCAAATACTACCAAAGGTGCTCCAAAAGATTCTTGGCTTCCTTGGCTTTCTTGGCTTCCTCCAGCAACAATGCTACAGCTACAATCGCTTGCAAGCACGCGGGCCAGCCCCTGCTTGCAGGATCCAAAAGCCTAGACAAGTAAGCACCCGGTTTCCTGACCCCTGCCCATTCCTGTGTCAGCACACCATGTGCTGTGTGATTGCTCACATCCATAAACAACTGGAATGGCCATCTCACATCGGGGAGCCTTAGCACTGGTACTGCTGTGAGCACTTCCTTGACTCCCCTAAATTCTTCCTCATCCTTTTCTGTCCATTTGATTCTGTCCATGGTGATATTTTCATACAAAAACTTCACCTTCTCACTGTATCCTTCGATCCACTGCCGACAATATCCCAACAACCCCAGAAGTTGCCTAACTTCTCTTTTTGTCCGTGGGGGTGGTAGGGCAATAATCCCCGCCACCCTTTCAGGATCCAACTTCTTTTTCCCTTTTGCTAACCAATGTTGCAAATATCTGACCTCTGGCTCTGTGAACTGCAACTTTGACTTAGACACCTTCAATCCTTTTTCCCCTAAAAAGTTCAAAAGTTCAATGGTACTCGTCCTCACATCCTCCTCCCTAAGACCTGCAATCAACAAATCATCTACGTATTGTAGCAATTGTGTTCCCTCTATTGGTACAAAATGACTCAGCACTTGATCGAGTGCTTGCCCAAAATGTTTGGAGAATCAACGAAACCCTGAGGCAATGATGTCCATCTGAGCTGCTGCTTTCTGTTTGTTTCTGGGTCTTCCCACTGAAACGCAAAGTAATCTCTGCTGTCCTCTGTTAAAGGACAGGTCCAGAAAGCATCTTTCAAATCGATCAGGCTGTACCATGTGTCCTTGAGAGAGATGTTATTCAGCAGGATGTAAGGATTCGAGACTGTGGGGAACAGTGTCTTAGTCCTTTGATTTACAGCCCTTAAATCCTGCACTAGCCTGTGGCTACCATCCGCTTTTCACACTGCCAAAGTCGGGGTGTTGTGTTGGGGCATGCATGGTTCCAACGTTCCCTTTTTTATCAATTCATCAATCACCGGTTTCAGCCTCCTCCCCCCTTCCATGGGGATGGGGTACTGTTTGACCCGAATGGGGTCTTCTGGCCTTTCAATTGCAACATGGATTGGCTCTATGTCCAACTTCCCGGCCTCCCCCTGGACATACCAAACCTGTGGATAAATCATCTCCTCATCCTGAGTGGTGAGTTTATACAATCTCACTTTGAGCTGGGAATCTTGCACTGCTAAACCCATTTCCAATGCCACCATCAAATACCACCCCACCAAATTCAAGTCTGCATCTTTTATCAATAACATTTTTCCTTTACACTTTTTACTTTCTGTCTCTATTTCAACATTCCTTATGATCGGAACCTTGAAAGGTTCCCCTTTGCTCCAATTACCATCATTGCATCATCGCTTAGAGAGCACCCTCGCAGTAACTGCTGCACCGTGGTCTGTTCAGCCCCAGAATCTACTGAAAACCAAGTTTCATGTCTGTGAGGTCCCACTCACAATTTTATCAAGGCCTCCCCTGGTGTTCCAGACCCCAAACTGAGAAGCCCCTGGCACCCCTAATCTTCCTGAAACATAGTTTGATCCTTGACCTTGTTGGGACAATTCCTCCGAATGTGCCCCTTTGGCTCGCAGTAGGAGCACTTGAAGTCCTTTTTCTGGCTGTTTGAACCTTTTCCTTGGGAAGGATTTTGTTTCTTCACCGGCGCTGTTTGTGCCAAGTCTCTGACCTGTTCCTGTTCTTGTGCCTCCCTCACTGCAGCCGCTAGCACTTTCGCCTGAATCTTTTGCTTTTCTTTGTCTCTTCTAATGTAGATTTTTCTGGGCTTCTCAAAGAAATTCATGCAGTTCCCTGTCCTGCCATCCATCTATCTTTTCCAATTTCTTCCTTATGTCTTCCCATGATTTCACCACAAATTGCGTCTTCAGCAAGACCGCCCCAATTGGAGATTCGGGGTCTGTCCCGGAATACATTCTCAAGCTCTTTCGGAGCCTTTCCAGACATTCCATGGGGGTTTCTTCTTTTCCCTGGCATTCCCTGAGTACTTTGCTCATGTTTTGTCCCTTCGGCACTGCTTCCCTGATACCTTCTATTATCATATTTCTCAAGTTTATCCTTTTCTGCCTCCCTTCCTCCATTTGGGTGTTCCAAGATGGCCACATCTAATCTCCTCGCTCCCCCTGGGGATTCCTGTTCTCCCAATCCCTGATCACGGCTTGTCTGATCATTTCTCTTTCCTCATTGTTGAACAGTGACCTCAGGATCGCACTGAGATCCTTGTACGTGTAGGTGCTGGTTCCTAGAAATTCATCTAGTCGTTCTGCCACCCCCAAAGGATCATCCATCAACTTCCTCATCTCTTTCTTGAAAGCCCTCACATCCCCAGTGTCGATCGGCACATGTGCCAAGCCACTAACCCCTGGAGCCGTTGGTACTTCCCGTAAAGGGAAGAGTCCAGGCTTTTCCTCGTCGTCATCACTATCTCCAGTGGTTGCCCTCCTCGTCCTCCACCTTGTTCAATTGGCCGTAGGAGAGTTTGCTTTCTTTAGGGAAATTATCTGTTTCTCCTTGATTTTGGGAAGGGTCAGTGGCTGGGACTGCTCGCATGGGAGTGGAGGCGCCAATACCTGCTCACATGGGAGAGAAGGTGCCATGGCCAGCTCCGGTGGGAGCAGCGGTGCTGAAGCCTGTCCCCGTGGGATCGATGCCTCGGGAGGCAGCGTGGGCACCTGAGGTACCTGGGCTGGCACGGGTTGGGGCAAAGGGACAAGGTAGGGCGGCGGAAGGTTTTCCAGCAGTTCCCACTCCTTGCCCTGGTTTGCCAAGCATCTGAGAGCTCTGATCGGGTATAATCCCGAAGAAGCGTATTTCCGCATCTCAACATACTCAATTTCCTCAAAATCCTTGAAAGTGCCGAACACCGGCCAAACCACATATTTTGCAATCTCCTTCCCCCCACACTTTTCCATACAAAAATGTATCATCTTTTCCTTGGACTTTCCCATCCTTCTGGGGCTGTCATCCCAGTGTTCGAATATCCATCTGTCCTGGTTTAGGGCAAATTTGTTACAGAATCTGCAAAGGAGGGCCCCTCCAGAAAGCAAAACCCACACGGCCCCTCCCCCCAACCGGTTCGGGAAAAAATTCCTTGGAGGGAGGTGGAAGGAACCTGTTTATTTCAGGCACAGCACCCCCCAGCACACAAAATTAACAATACCCAATGACACCGCTCTGAGAAAGATGACAAAATCAGAAAGTCTCTTTCGGGGGTGGTTGCTCTGTTCTCAGTCCCTCCGGCGCTGGGGCAGCTGCTGCAGGCCAAAACAGTGCAAACCTTCGGTGTTCCTGGGTCCCAGTCCAGAGCAGGTTCGAGATGGTCACAGAAACAAGAGAGGAGAAACAGTCCAGGAAGGAATGTGGACTGTTTAGCTAGAGCTAGCTAATAAGCAGATGCCAAAGCAGAGCAGAAGCGAGAGCAGAAAAGAGAGCAAGCAAAGCAGCAAGCTGAAAGCAAGAAGTGAAAAACAGCCCTGTGTACTGCTCGTCTCTGTGTCCCTGATAAGAGAAACCCAAACAAAACTTCCACTCTTCAGAGCCGGTCTTAAAGGCACAGAACAGATGAATGGGGATACAAGCATCATAATGTCACCCTAGGACACCATCCCAATGGGCTTCCCCTCAAGATTTCAGGCATAACCTTCCCGGGATCTTGGGGAGGTTTTTCCTGGGGCTTTGTCCTGGTTTAGGACAAATTAGGGGAAATCTCCAAAAGGGAGCCCCCCAAACAAAACAAACCTCCAACCACCCCTCCCCCAACACCTGGTTCAGGAAGGAATTTCTCAGAGGAGCAAAGTGGAAAACAAAACCTATTTATTTACAAGTAACAAAAGAACACTCCCCAACACAAGAAAAGAAAAGAAAAGAAAAGAAAAGAAAAGAAAAGAAAAGAAAAGAAAAGAAAAGAAAAGAAAAGAAAAGAAAAGAAAAGAAAAGAAAAGAAAAGAAAAGAAAAGAAAAGAAAAGAAAAGAAAAGAAAAGAAAAGAAAAGAAAAGAGGCAGTGTTTTGAAGGGTGCTGACCTTCTCTCGCCAGCTCCAGGTGTCCTGGACGTCTCAGGTCACATCCGGAGCCGGTCCAGTATCTTCAGGGGAGGGTAAGAAAGAGGGAACAAAAGAAAAGGAAAAAAAAAAAACAGCGCAAAAAGCAGAAAGCAAGCAAGCAAAGTGGCTAGCCAAGCCAAGCAGCCAAAAGCCAAAAGCAAAGAGGACCTGGTCAAACACTCCCTCCTCTCTTCCCTGCCCCACCGCAGCAAGATGGCCGGGGTGGGGGGGAAGAGAGAAAAGGCACAGCTGCCAGACACAACACACGATATTGGGATAAAGGCTGTCAACCCACGACAGGCTTTTTCCAGCACTTACACTTTTTCAATCCCATTTTCCCAAAAACCCCATTTGCTAATTTTCTCACCTTGTGTCCTTCAGCTGGGATTCTCGACGTGAGTCCCAGGTTTTTGTCCAGTGTCGATTTCCTAAGTCTGTGAAACACTACCAGTCTACTCAGCCACGTGGAGAACCGTTCTGCAGGTCTTTTGACTGTTATCAAGCTCTCTTACCTGATTCTCTAGATCAGAAGGCAGACCAGCTCCCAAAATATTTTGGGAACGTTCTTTCCCCTCCTGACCCCAACCATGATTGATCCCCTGAACTCACAATAAGTCCCAGGTCCCACGTGTGACAAGAAAAAGCACTTGCTTCCCCTTTCACCAACCACTTTCCCCACGGGAGAGGGGAACTGCAATCGTGGTATCCACACTTGCTTCATGATAAAATCACGTCTCACACACGCTCAATCACACCCCGCTCAACCACATGGTACTCACGGTTCCTTTTCCCAGGTGGATTCCTTGTGCACGTCAATTTTCTGAGTGAAGAAAAAGCACCACAGCCTCGGAGATCCCTCTTCGGGTCGTTCCGAATTTCCAAGAGCTCTGGGCTCATTTTATCCATCTTTGGCTGTGGTTCTGGCTTCGGTTTGGTATTTGATTGGTATCGTCGGCCAGGGGCTGTGTACAAATCACAACCGGGACAGGACTGCTGTGGAACATGCCTTGAGCTCTTTCATTTTTCAGCATCAGTCTCATTACATGGTTATGACAATGGGAAGATGCCACCAGCTCACATCCCAGGCAGTTCTTTGTGTAAAGAACTTAATAATACAACTTACTGTATGTGTTTTTTGACCAATCACACAAAGCAAAAGCATATTGACAGTAGTTCTATCCAACCACTATAAGCACACCTACCTTTGGTTAAGACAATGCTTGCTTATTTCGAATACAATACCTACTTGTAAGCCTGAAAACACAATGCACAGAGCTCCATTATTAAGCTTAAACTTCCTGATATCTTGTTAGATAAACTTTTCTGTAGCTTAGAGAGTTATTCTAGACAAGCGTTAATACACAGACCATTGTTCTATTTGTCCTTGCCTTTCTACTTTTCAAATAATTTTTCTGCTGACCTAACTAGTGACTGCTGCTTAGGTCTAATCACAGTTCTACTGTCTCTGAGGCCTGCCTTTTGCAGCTTTCCCAAAAGCCTTTAATTTTTGTGGATTCCCACAGATTGGTTTCGTGAACTCCCAAACCTGTCACCCCGCTGAAATCAGCAGGGAGCCTCCTGACAGGAAAGGGGTGCCCGAACCCAAAATTCAAATCCCATCAGGGTGGCCCTAATTGTTATCAATGATCAATTGAAAGTCAAATTATCAAAAAATGTGGAAATATTTATTTAACTTTTCCGCAACCAAAATACGGTCCTCAAAACCACCACAGCGAAAGAGACAGCGTTGAGCCTGGGTTCAGCGCTGGGTGAACCTGGATCTAACCTCTATCACATCAGATTCCCCCTCGTTCACAAGAGCCGCCTCTAGCAAGGATGTTTTATACAGTTTATTGTGCCAGAGGTGAAGGAGTTCAAGTTCTTTTCTAACTCTGCATATTCATAGTTGGCTGTTTCACTGTGCAGAGCTGGACAAAGGCTGTCTCCTGGCTGATAGCCAGCATTGATCGAGTTCAGGGAAGCCATATATTCACATGCATGTTCCTGGCAAATCTGGCTATCTTGATGGATGTTATCAACAGGGCGATGATCACTCTTAGGCGGTTTCTGTTGGCTCAGGATGGCGGTGATCATCGTCCTGGGTGCGTCTATTCTCAGGCTAAAATGCCAATCCTTATGCTGCCTCCTTCAGGAATTTCAGAGTTTGAATAGATCTCTGCTTCTTGGGCTGCCTGCGGTCAAAGACTGGTTAGGATTTCACAATCTTTAAAAAATACAATCTTTTATAGCATGATATTTCTAACATATATTACATAGCTGACGGGACGTGCCTTGGCTTGTCTGGCCCCCGCAGCTGAACCAAATAGCAGCAACTGTGGTGTTCCACCCCAGAGACACTTGCGGCCAGCTGGATGTTGCAGCTGGGCGCGTGGGGACAAGTGCAGACATGCCGGGACTCCGGTGCCAGCGGGATTGAGCTTCCTCCCCTGGAGGGTCTGCTCCTCAGGCTTCCCTCTGCCAGAGAAGCTTTAAGGCGGTAGTGAAGGAAAGGAGTCGGTTCTGATGGAGGGTTTTAATCCAGAGCTTTATTCTGGCCCACAGGCCACTGAATCCAGCAACTGCTCCAATGGAACTCCTGGACCGCATGGTTACTCGACCTTTTACCCGAGGGAGGGGAGGAGGGAAGGGATAGGGAGCCCACCAACCTGGGACAGGAGAGGAGATCTCAAGGGACAAATGACACATGGATGCATGGATGGCCCAATGCCCCCCCCCCCCCCCCCCCAAAGGTAGAGGGCATCTTTTAAATCTGCCAATCACTCAATGACGTTCTGGAATTGCAGGATTGAGAGACAGTGCTCGGCAGGGGTAAGACTAGGGAAAGGAGGGATGATGGACACACCTGGGAGGGAATCTTCAGGGGAGAAACCCGGGGTTTTGGGGTAAACCATGAAATCACACTGCAACACTCCTAGAGCACACTGTCTGTTATTTGCAGATTTCCCTGCCCAGCCCATGAATGCTCTCAGGGCCAATTGTTAAAGGACACAACTACCAAAATACAGGTGCCACATAATCACCCCAGCACTAATCCAGCACTGCTTTGATGGTGCCCAGGAGCACAGAATGGCTTGGCTTGGAAGGGACATTTAAAGGCCATCTAGTCCAATGCCCTGCAGTGAGCAGGGACACCTTTAAGTAGGTCAGGTTGCTGAGAGCATGAGCTTGAATGTCTGCAGGGATGGATGTCCACCTCTCTGGGCAACCTGTGCCAGGCCTTCCAGACCTAGTGTAAAAAATGGGTTTCTTTTGTCCAATCTGAATTGACCATCTTTTAGATTGAAAGCATTCCCTCTCGGTCTGCTCACAAAAGGCTCTACTAAAAGTGCTGTCCCATCTCTTTTACAAGCCCCCTTAAGCTACTGAAAGGAAGCAATCAGGTCTCCCTGGAGTCTGCTCTCTTCCAGACTGAACGCCACCAGCTCTCCCAGCCTGTCTCCAAAGCAGAAGGGCTCCAGCCCTCAGAGCAATTTGTCCCTCCTCTGGACTAGATCCAACAGGACTATGGCCTTCCTGCGTGGGGAGCCCAGAGATGGATGCATTACTCTGTCGTGGTAGAGACGGAGACAGTACAAAGCAACACACTCCATTTCCAGAAGGCTTCAAACACTGTTTTTATTCTAGCATGCATGCTTGTTCTACATTCTTACAAAGCTCATAAGTTTACACTTTACTCACTGGCCATGAGCTACAAGCAAAGTGCTTCTTGAAATAAGCAGTTACAACTTTCACTTATTTATCCTCCTTTCTTGTTTGGTTTCTATGTCAACAACCTTGGTACAAAATTCTTTCAGGGGTAAACATGGATTTTCATGTCAAACTTCTCAATGACTCACAGAGGTCGATGTAAAACCTCTTCCACTGTACTCCAGGTGGGGTCTCACCAGAGCAGAGGGGTGGTATCACCTCCTTCAACCTTCTGGGCACTCTCCTTTGGATGCACATGGCTGGCTCATGTGCAGCCTCTCATCTTGCAGCACCCCCAAGTCCTTCTTGGCAGGGCTGCTCTCCATCCCTTCATGACCCAGCCTGTGAGATCAGCTGGGCTGGGACTGTGTCACAGCCCTTGGACAGGGCAGCTGGGCAGGACGAGCTCCCTGCCAAAGAAGGCAGATCCCACTCCCCACACACCTCCACCCTGGCCCTGAGGTCACAGCAGGCTCTGAGGTCACAGATGTCCCAGACCCGGTGGTTGCACAGCAGCACAAGGAGCGAGCAGTCAGTGCTTGAGCACAACTGTTGCGGCAGCAGCAGCGGCGGTGGCAGCAGTGGTGCTGACATTGGGACAGCGGTGTCAGGACAGCGGTGGCAGCAAGAGCTGCGGGACTGGCAGAGGGCAAGGCAGCATGGCCCTTGCTCTGCGCCTCTTCCTCCTGCTCCTCCTGGCCGTGGCCCTGCCTGCCAGGGCTGCCCAGGCTGCTCCGCTGCAAGCGCGGCGAGCAGGTGAGCCGGCAGCCTGGCTCCCCTTTCCTGGGACAGCGCTCCCTGCTCCCCGGGAAGCGCTGGGGATGGTTTTCCCCAGGCCTTCAGGGAGGGTTTCCTCTGGGGGAGGGAGAAAGCCCCCAGGGCCCTGGGCTGGCCCAGTTTCCTCTCCAGGGATGTGTCACAGGGCCTGCAAAGAGGGTGGAGAGTGACCAGGAGCCAGCCCAGATCTCCCCAGGCCCCTGTGCAGCTCTGGCAGTTCTGGCCTTGTCCATTCACACCTGGCCCCCACGGACTTTCCTGACCCCCTTGCAGTGCCCAGTTCCCGGAGGGAGAAGGGGATGCCAGTGCATCATGGAAATGGGTCTGGTCTTTGCTCCCTTCTAGAATTGGATCGCCACTTTGATGATTTAGAATTGTTGTTGAATGATATTACGAATGTCTTGAAGAATGCTGGAGGTAAGTTCTGAATTTCCCTTTCTAGTGACATATTAATCAGTATCCAAGTGGCAAGAGCTCGTTCATCTGCCATTTTCGTTCGAGCTTAAGTCAGGGCAGAAGGGTTCTGAAAACCTTGCCCTGCTCCTTTCTGGAGCCCTGAGTGATCCCACAGGATGACTGTCAGTGGGAGGAAGGAGCATTTAGCTGTCCATCCTCCTCCCATGTGCAATGCCACTGTGTCCTTCCGTGCGGTCTGTGCAGTCACAGAGAAAAGCAGAGAGGGAAGGGGCTGGGCCCAGGGCTGTGCCCCGGGGCTGAGCCTTTCCTGCAGCCTGAGGATCTCCTACAGTGCCACGGGTGCTGTTCTGTCCTGCCTTTCTTTGCAGCTGAACCTGTTGGTGAAGGTGATCTGGCTTCCCAACCCATGTCCATGACTGAGCCTCTGGGAGGTGGTGAGGGTAGGTCAAGGCCTTTGCCCTGGGAGATCTGCCAGCTCAGAGCCCAAAGCTCGGCCAGGGGGGCATCGCTGCAGGTGCCAGGACAGAGCCATGCACGTGTGCACCCTCACCCTGCGTGATCCCCTCACCGCTCCTGCAGCTCAGTGGTGCCCGTGCAGCTGAGTAGAGGTGGCAGAAGCTTCTGTGGCTGTTGTGTTACAGATGTGCCTGCAGGGAGGACTCTTCCTGATCCTTCCCTCATTCCTACACAGAAGCCTGCCTCCCATCTCAGGGGTGAGTAGCATGTCCCTGTTGACCCCACAGGCTGAGCCCTGCTTCTGTGGGATCCATTAATGGGAAAAGGAAACATGTTTTTCTAAGGTCCTCTAAAAGGACAGAAGAAAGCCCATGAGTCATCTGAACACATGAGGCAAAGGACGAAGGAAATGCAGCAGGCAGGACAAGGTGGGTGCATTTCCCTCAGCCTTGTCCTGGGGCTCAGCAGCCGGGGGCTGTGGCTGCACATCTGGACACGCCGTGCCCGGCACAATGGGAAGGGATCCATGGCAGCCTCGCTGCCCCGCTGCTGCTTCCACGCCCTACAGGGCTGTTTCCCAGCCTGGCCTGGCTGCAGCTTCTCCCCAGCCTCTGCAGGAAGGCATTGGGCATCAGCTGCCAGGCAGCCCAAACTGCACAATGCACCTCACATCCCCTGCAATTTCCCATCTCCAGGCAAATCAGAAGGGGCAGCTGTTTGGAGTACAGAAGGCCCTGGCCTAAACAAAAATTTTATAGGGATTTCCTAACCATTCTCAACCATGTCTTTGACAAGCATTGCCTCTTGAAGATTACCCATCCTCAATGGGGAACAGCACTACCTAATCCAGCTGTACCTCATCCTTTCTCCAGAAGCAGATGGAGAGGCTGTGCAGAAGAAAGCATTTCCAGGAGGAAGCAGTGGCTCACTGACAGCCTCTGCTGCAGGAAGGGAGGCGATGCCAGGCACAGCCACAGCAGGTAATTGCTGTGCCTCTGGGCCTGAGCCCTGCTGAGGCTTGAGCTGCCCTCTCTGCTGCTTGGCACTGCAGGCACAGCCCGGACAAGACGGGCACAGCCCAGAGGAATTGTCCCGAGCAGGCTCAGGGCACTCGGGTACTGAGCTGTCCTGCTGGGCTCCCTCCGTGGGAGACACGTCCCCAAACCTGGGAGCGGCTGCACGGGGTGCCCATGGTGGGGAAAGGGCAGAGGGGGAGAGCAAGGCTCCACTTGGTCCTGACAGAGCCTGGCTATGTGCCCTTGGGATGGGGAAGGGGTCCCAAGGCAAAGAGAGATGGAGAGATAGAAGAAGGTGGGAAAGGCAGGAGAAAGGGCAGGAGAGTCAGAGGGACAGGGGGATAGTGTGGGACTGCCTGCTGCAGCTTTCCCCAGGGCTTTAGCAAGAGTTGCAGCTGTGGGAGTGAGAGCACCCAGGGCCCTGGGCTGCTTCAGCCACCTCACCAAGGGTGTCGCACAGGGCATGGAAAGAGGGTGCAGAGTGACCAGGAGCCTGCCCAGAGCTCCCCAGGCCCCTGTGCAGCTTTGGCCTTGTCCATTGACATCTGACTCCCACAGCCTTACCTGACCCCCTTGCAGTGCCCATTTTTCAGAGGCAGACGGGGATCTCAGCATGCCCTGAAAAATGTTCTCATCTCTGCTCCGTTTTAGATGAGGTTTCTGGAAAGGCTTCTCCATTAGATGGACGGCATAAAGTTTTGAAGCCTTTGGAACCTCCTGCAGGTATGTTCTCATTGTCCCACCAGGGAATAATTGTTGACAACCTGGCAGGAACCTGCTTACAGAAGCTTCTGTGGCTGTTGTGTTACAGATGTGTCTGCAGGGAGGACTTTTCCTGTTCCTTTGCTGGTTCCTTCACCGAAGCCAGGCTCTCATCGCAGGGGTGAGTAGTGTGTCCCTGCTGACCCCACAGGCTGAGTTCTGCTTTTGTGATATCCATTCATAGGAAATCAAACCATGTTTTTTGAAGGTCCTCCAACAGGAAAGTACAAATCTACAACAGAGAAGAAAGCTCATGAGCCATCTGAATACATGAGGCAAAGGACGAAGGAAATGCAGCAGGCAGGAAAAGGTGGGTGTATTTTCCTCAGCCTTGTCCTGGGTCTCAGCAGCCGGGGGCTGTGGCTGCACATCTGGACATGCCATGCCCAGCACAGCGGGAAGGGATCCATGGCAGCCTCGCTGCCCCGCTGCTGCTTCCACGCCCTGCAGGGCTGTTTGCCAGCCTGGCCTGGCTGCAGCTTCTCCCCAGCCTCTGCAGGAAGGCATTGGGCATCAGCTGACAGGCAGACCAAACAGCAGCACGGACCTCAGATCCCCTGCGATTTCCCTGTCGCCAGTCAAATCAGAAGGGGCAGCTGTTTGGAGTACAGAGGGCCTTAGCTTCATCAAAAATTTTTTAGGGATTTCTTGCTTCTTAACCATGTCTTTGACAAGCATTGCCTCTTGAAGATTACCCATCCTCAAAGGGGAACAACCCCACCTGACCCAGCTGTACCTAATCTTTTCTCCAGAAGCAGATGGAGAGGCTGCGATGAAGGCTCAGTTTCCCGGAGGAAGCAGTGGCTCATTGACAGCCTCTGCTGCAGGAAGGGAGGCGATGCCAGGCACAGCCACAGGAGGTAATTGCTGTGCCTCTGGGCCTGAGCCCTGCTGAGGCTTGAGCTGCCCTCTCTGCTCCTTGGCACTGCAGGCACAGCCTGGACAAGACGGGCACAGCCCAGAGGAATTGTCCCGAGCAGGCTCAGGGCACTCGGGTACTGAGCTGTCCTGCTGGGCTCCCTCCGTGGGAGACACGTCCCCAAACCTGGGAGCGGCTGCACGGGGTGCCCATGGTGGGGAAAGGGCAGAGGGGGAGAGCAAGGCTCCACTTGGTCCTGACAGAGCCTGGCTATGTGCCCTTGGGATGGGGAAGGGGTCCCAAGGCAAAGAGAGATGGAGAGATAGAAGAAGGTGGGAAAGGCAGGAGAAAGGGCAGGAGAGTCAGAGGGACAGGGGGATAGCAGTGGCACTGCCTGCTGCAGCTTTCCCCAGGGCTTTAGCAAGAGTTGCAGCTGTGGGAGTGAGAGCACCTAGGGCCCTGGGCTGCTTCAGCCACCTCACCAAGGGTGTCGCACAGGGCATGGAAAGAGGGTGCAGAGTGACCAGGAGCCTGCCCAGAGCTCGCCAGGCCCCTGTGCAGCTTTGGCCTTGTCCATTGACATCTGGCTCCCACAGCCTTACCCGACCCCCTTGCAGTGCCCATTTCCCAGAGGCAGACGGGGATCCCAGCATGCCCTGAAAAATGTTCTCATCTCTGCTCCGTTTTAGATGAGCTTGCTAGGAAGATTTCTCCATTAGATTGGCTAAATAAAGTTTTGAAGCCTTTGGAGCCTCGTACAGGTTTGTTCTCATTGTCCCACCACGGAATAATTGTTGACAACCTGGCAGGAACCTAGTTACAGAAGCTTCTGTGGCTGTTGTGTTACAGATGCGTCTGCAGGGAGGACTTTTCCTGTTCCTTTGCTGGTTCCTTCACCAAAGCCAGGCTCTCATCGCAGGGGTGAGTAGTGTGTCTCTGCTGACCCCAGAGGTTGAGCCCTTCTTCTGTGGGATCCATTCATAGGAAATGGAACCACTTTCTCTTAAGGTCCTCTGAGAGGGAAGAAGAAAGCCACAGGGCACAAGGAAGCCGATGAGCCAAATAACATCCTTAAACAAATGGTGGAGGAACTGCACAAAGAGAATGGTGAGAGCATTTCCCTCAGCCTTGTCCTGGGGCTCAGCAGCCGGGGGCTTTGGCTGCACATCTGGACACGCCGTGCCCGGCACAGCAGGAAGGGATCCATGGCAGCCTCGCTGCCCCGCTGCTGCTTCCACGCCCTGCAGGGCTGTTTGCCAGCCTGGCCTGGCTGCAGCTTCTCCCCAGCCTCTGCAGGAAGGCATTGGGCATCAACTGACAGAGAGCCCAAACTTCACCATGGATCCCCTGCATTTTCCCAGTGTCTGAGCACATCCTGAGGTGTGGCTGCTTGGCAGAGGGAGGGCCATAGGAAGCCCCAAAGACCTGTGGGGATCAGGATTTTCCTGATTCTTATCCATGTTGTGGACAAGTATTGCCTCCTGAGGAGGTCACCACCTGGATGTGCAATGATTGCGTCCCACCAAGCCTCTTCCTTTCTCAAGGGATGGACAGAGAGGCTCTGTGGAAGGTGGCATTTCCTGCAGGAAGGGAGGCGACGCCAGGCACAGCCACAGGAGGTAATTGCTGTGCCTCTGGGCCTGAGCCCTGCTGAGGCTTGAGCTGCCCTCTCTGCTCCTTGGCACTGTGGGCACAGCCCGGACAAGACGGGCACAGCCCAGAGGAATTGTCCCGAGCAGGCTCAGGGCACTCGGGTACTGAGCTGTCCTGCTGGGCTCCCTCCGTGGGAGACACGTCCCGAAACCTGGGAGCGGCTGCACAGGGTGCCCATGGTGGGGAAAGGGCAGAGGGGGAGAGCAAGGCTCTAGTGGGTCCTGACAGAGCTTGGCTATGTGCCCTTGGGCTGGGGAAGCTGTTTCTTGGGCAGGTTGGCAAACAGGAGGGCGGGACAGAGGTTGGGAGCAATAGCTGTGGCACTGCAGATTTCCCCGAGCATTTAGTGTGGGTTTCCTGTGTGGCAGCGAGAGAGCCCCAGGGCCCTGGGCTGCCCCAGCTGCCCCTCCAGGGATGTTGCACAGGGACTCCAAAGTGTCTGGAGAGTGATCAGGAGCCACAGGCTCCCACAGCCTTACCCCACCCCCTTGCAGTGCCCAATTCCCCAAGTCAGAAGGGGATCCCAGCACATCATGGAAATGGTTCCGTAGAATCTCTGCTCCCTTCTAGATTGGGATCATGACTTGGATTATTTGGAAATGATGGTAAATGGTGGTTTGAAGATGTTGTCAGATGCTGGAGACAAGTTCTCAACGTACCTTTCCTGACAGAATAATCAGTGTCTATGTGGCAAAAGCTCACTCATATGGCATTTCCTTTAAGTTCCTCTAAAGGTTGTTCAGTTCTGGAAACTTTGCCCTGCTCCCTTCTGGAGCCCTGAGGGATCCCACAGGATGACTGTCAGTGGGAGGAAGGAGCATTTAGCTGTCCATCCTTCTTCTGTGTGCAATGTCAGTGTGTCCTTCTGTGTGCACTGTGCAGCCACGGAGAGGAGAAGAGAGGGAAGGGGCCGGGCCCAGAGCTGTGCCCCGGGGCTGAGCCTTTCCTGCAGCCTGAGGATCTCCTACAGTGACACAGGTGCTGTTCTGTCCTCCCTTTCTTTGCAGCTGAACCTGTTGGTGAAGGTGGTCTGGCTTCCCAACCCACGTTCAGGATTGAGCCTCTGGGACGTGGCGAGGGTAGGTCAAGGCCTTTCCCCTGGGAGAGCTGCCAGCTCAGAGCCCAAAGCTCGGCCAAGGGGGCATCGCTGCAGGTGCCAGGACAGAGCCATGCACGTGTGTGCCCTCGCCCTGCGCGATCCCCTCACACCTTCTGCTCAGGCCTGGCAGCTATTTGGAGGAAGGTGGGCCCTGGCCCAGCCCCAAAAGGCCAGATGGTTTTGAATCTTATCCCCATTTTGATAAGCCTGATGTCCTAAAGATGCCACCAAAAGAAATCCGAAATTGTTCCATCTGATGCAGCTGAACTTTTTCCTTTTTCAAGTGATGGAGCAAAAGGCAGGACACAAGGCAGTGTTTCCCCAAGCAAGCAGAGGCCGACTGGCAGCCCCTGTTGCAGGAAAGGAGGAGATGCCAGACATGGGCACAGGCACAGGAGGTAATTGCTCTGCCACTGTCAGCCATTTAGCAGGGCTGTGTGGCGGCAGCTCTTTCCCCCAGGTCCTGCCCTTGTATGGCCCAGCAGCAGCCAAAGATGGAGGCACCTCTGGAGCCTTGGAAGCCTCTGGAGCTCGTTCACAGCCCCAGGGACAGGGGACCCGTGCACCAATGTCCCTCCCGCTGCAGCTGCTCCGGAGCTGGCCCTGAGTGCCCAGAGGCCCAAGGCACAGGAGCAGCCCCGAGCGGGAGCCCTGCCGCGAGCCCAGGGCCCGAGCCAGCCTTGGCTCCAGACTGGGCAGGGGCTGCACTGGGTCCTGACAGGGCCTGACTCTGTGCCCTGGGGCTGGGGGAGCTGTCACGGGGCAGGGAGGGCCAGGGCTGGCAGTGGCTGCTCAGGGATGGCTTTGGCCCGTGTCCCTCCAAGCAGCCACTGCCCAAGCAGCTGCGCTGCCCCCGGGATCTCCTCCCGGCCTGCTGGGCTTTGTTGGGTGGCACAGCCTGTGCCAAGGGGCGGCAAGGTGCCTGCAGGCCCCAGCTCTGGGGGAAACGGAGAACGTCCTGCCCGCATCCACCGTGCTGCCAGCTCAGCAGTGCAGCACAGCACGGGCTGACGCTCCCCATTGCTCCCACAGGTGCGGCCAGCCCCACCACACGTGTTCTGGATTCCCAGAAGGGCCCTGGAAGGGGTTTCTGGATAGGATTAATAGCAGGCCTGCTTTTTTTGGAGCTTATTTTCATCTTATGCTGTGTCCAAATTTGGACTTGCTGGAAGAGAAAAGGGTGAGTGTTTTGTTCACCTTTCCCTCAAACAGCTTCTTTTAAAAGTCTAATGTTGTATACAGGAAATGTTCCCAGAGAGGCTGCTGTGGGGTTGTTGCCAGTCTGTGATTGTCCAGAGAAGCTGGGGAGGCTTGCCAGCTCTGGGCGCTGCTGTGCAGGAGGCTCCCTGTGTGCCACTGGCAGCTGGGGCCTCAGCCACCTCCTCTCTCCACAGGGATGCCTCTGCAGCTTCACAAGACTGGCCAAATACCTCAGCCAGGGGGAACTGGTCCTGTCATCTCGCATCTCCGTGCCCGTGTCTGTTGTCCCTTCCACGGCTGCATTACCAGCTCATTGCTCGGGACAGCTTGTTGGTATCACCACCCAGAGCAGGAGCCTCTGTCCCCAAAGGTGCTGCCCCTGGTGTCCAGCCAGGCCAGGAGGTGCAGCCCTCCTACCAGGGAAGGGCCTGAGCCTGGCAACATCTTTGGGGTTCAGCTCAGGTGTGTCTGTGCTACCACCAGCTCTGGAGGAGCTGCTTGTCTGGGCACTGCCAGGGCTGGGCAGGCAGCAGCTGAGCATGGGGCTCCTGAGACAAAGCAGCCCCATTTTGTCTTTGTTTTACATTTATACACAGCAGAAGATTTTAGAAATATTTAGAAACATTTTTTGTAGAAAAATATCCCTAAATATTTCTTCCCTTTTCCTATTGTAGTTTTGGATTTTTCAAAGTAGTTAAGTAGTTTTAGAATTCTGAAAAATTTGGAACACTTTTATGCTTGCCGAATAAAAAATAAAACTGCATTTAATTGGTGATCATTACTCTTAGATGAACTAAGTCATCACAAGACACCCAGTGTACTGGAGAGGCTCTTTTCCCACTGGAGATTTTTACCTAGTGACAACAACAGACTTAAAGCCCTTTCACTGATAATTTCCGGGATTTCTTACCTGCTCATCTCTCAGTCTTCAGAGGCAAACTTTGAGCACAGTGGGCATCTCCTGCTGTGCAGGAAGGTCTCTGTGAGCGAGCTGACCCCGGGGCCTCTTTTGAGGAGATAAACGCAACTCCACGACTTTGTGAAAGTTGTAAAGTTGGTATGTTTATTACTGTGCTGGATGCATGTGGAGATTCCTCTCCTTAAAAGACATGCGTACCTCTGGGAACTCCAGATCCTTTTTTATCACCCTCTCAAATAGATATGCATCCAATTTTACGATAGGTTCCTACATATTCATTTTTACAAATTTGGTGTGACATTTACCGCTAGTTAATCTTTATCAGGAAGAATTCCCAGGTCAGGTTGGCCTGTTCTCATAGCAGTTCCTCTGTCTCTGTGTCCCCCGCCAGCCCCTTATCTCTGTCCTTGACTGAAGCAGTTTCTCTGAGCCTAGGCTTTTTACCAGTCAGACTAAACAGCTATGCTTTCCAACTACAGACTTAACTCAAAGATGTACATTTCGCCTAAATGAAAATGGATTTCTAGTCTGGAAAATTTCTACTCTGTCTCTTTTCCCCCCTTTCCTAGAAAATAAGTAAATTCTTTTATCTAATGCAAATCCCTATGACAATAAGTGTCTCTTAATGCTTTACCATGTACGTTTGATAAGGAGGTTAACACAGCTGTTTGCTGTAGTATTCTCCAATATCACATTAGCAATATAATGGATAACCCTAAAATTAGCTTATTCCAGCTAATATTAACAAAACTACAATGGGATGACACATTTTATTAAGGATTCCATTGTCAGTTGGTGACCACCCAAAGATCACATCCCACCAGTGATGATCTGCAGTTTGCTTTACTCTTTGCAGAATTCTGGTTATTTCGTTGGTATCATGAGAGACAGTAATCAGGGCTTTCTCTGTTTTCTGGAATTTCCTTCGAGATCTGCAGTAGGTCTTGGTGCTTAATTAATTGTTTTATCAATGTAAGGTCCATCCCAACAGGAGTTGGTGATAGTCTGTGTTACATTGTGTAATTGGTTTTAATCAACTGGTGGGATGTCAGGGGGGCCATGTACAAAAAATCACACCCGATAATCTTAACAACATTGCAAATACAAAAATTAAAATTATTTCTTCTAGACAAAATAATATTGTTGTTATCAATTTTTACAGCAGCACAAGCAGTTCTCAGGCACACAAAACTTTTACTAGTATATATGAGCACAGTTTTCTGATCAGTGACTGCATGAATCTCAAAGTGGCAAATACTCTGTTCAGTGTCTAGACACACATTTGGGCATTAATTGTATTGCTTTCACAAATGAATCCCAGTTGTTCTCTAGTAATGCAGGATTCTAACTTTACTGTTTGCCTCTTTTCATTCACCTTTCCAGCCCACACCCTATGTTCTGAAGGGTAGAGCACTGTTTTTTCATTATTTAATCCCATTGCAGTGATGGGGCGGATATCATAAACAGTGGCATAATGTTAGGTAAGAACCAAGGCAGTGGCCACATTAGAAGCAGGATCATAGGTGAAATTTACTATAGTCCACCAGGATTGAAACTTCTTTACAAAATCAATCACATTATCCCAGACAACTTCCCAAATTTCAGCTGGAAAATTACCTTCACCCCCTTCCCGTATGATCAGAGCTGCTGTTGCCTGCATCTATAACTGTGCTTGTATACAACTGAAAACTAAAGACACATTATTTCCAACTGTACCAAGTGCTTCTAATATTACCCTGTGGTCTTGGCTCCCAGCCTTTTCCCACTTTGGCAGTACTTTGGAAACCTGCCACTGGCTAGTTCCTAATGCCAATAGAGCTGACTGTTAAGGCTGCTTCAATTTTGCTAGGTCACCTGCTGCAGTGGCCAGCTTATTCATCAGTATTTCTGAATCAATTCCATTTAAAACTCTCAATCCATTCCCTAACATCCAAGTTAGATAATTTCTTGTTCTGCTCCTGAGCTATATCTGTCTTTGTAACCACCTTGTGCAGCCCTCAAAGGATGTTCTTCGGAAAGAGGAGCAGGCTGGTTGGATTTTTGAGATGTTAATTTGCACTAGCAACTCAACACGTTTGAGAGACCATTCTGGATTGAACAACAGTTGTTTTCACTTACATTCTTCCCTACGTAGGGGCCTGTTTCTCACACTTCAGGTTCAAGTTTGGGTTGGGTCTGAACTATTTGATTACTAGTGTGGGTTGTATAAGGTCCTAACATTGTAAAAAGTGCAGTGTTGATTTAAAATTTAAATGAGAGCTTTATAGCATCTCGAGCTTAAAGGCAGGTCACTTCTACAGGCTGTATCAAGGAGAAATTACACCAATAGTCTGATTCACTTGGGCTATCACAAACTTCTTGGTGCCTGTATATGGGGAGGTTGAGACACTAATTTCATCTGGTTTCTCATTAGCCGTCTCATTGACTACCTAGCACTCTATTTTGATTTCTTCTCTCTTGATCTCCTGAAGTGTCCACAGTTCTCGTTCTTGCCACTCCTGCTCCTCATATACCTGATCTTCATGAATTACTACAGTGGACAGGTTTAGCTCTTTTATCTTAGAAAGTTCTCCCATGGATCCAGTATACAGATTGAAAGCTTGGGACCAAGGCCATTCAGCATTGCTTTGGATAGAGGTACTCTCTAATTCTAAGACTCCAGTTATAATTACATACAAATCAATTCTGTAATTGAAATGACAAACTACCCCTGGCTGCAATATACTCATTTTGCCTGAGTAAGTTTTAATCTCAGTTCATTGTTTCTTGATGTCCCTCTCTAAGGGGCTCCTGGGGCTTTCTTCACTCGAGAGCGATGGATCCAGGCATTCTACTCCTTGGTCTGGATTGCAGAGAAGGTGATGAGAAGCACTTGCAGTGATCTCTCTCACTGTGCATCCAAAGTCTTTTCTGCAAGAGGCTTAACATGTACATAATCTCTAGACTGTATGTTATGTACTGGTCTGTCTAGCTCTTTGCTCCGAGTTCTAGCCACGTGTTTTTCAATTTCTCTGAGCTGTTTGCTTAAAGCCACCATGCAGGTGGCCAGGGTTATCTCTCCAATGTGGGTGGACATTCTCTTTCGTATTCCATATGGTCTTCCATAAAGCATTTCAAAAGGACTCAGCTTTTCTTTAGCTCGTGGTTTAGTCTGAATTCGCAGCAGTGCCAGTGGAAGAGCCTGGGGCCAGGGCAGATTAACATCCTGCCCCAGTCTTACAATCTGCTGCTTAATCAAATGATTCATTTTCTCCACCTGGCTGCTTGATTGCGGGTGGTATGGAGTGTGAAGTTCTCAATCTATGAATCTATGCCCAGGTGGCTACTAATCGGTGGCACTCTTTTGGAAATGAAATGTGATCCTCTATCCGAGGATATTGTGGCTGGAGCTCTGAAGCATGGTATTATTTCTTGTAATAATACCATGGTCACCTCTAGAGCTTTGACAGTTCTGGTGGGGGATGCTTCTGGCTAGCCTGAAAATGTATCTGTCAATACTAATAAATACAGATACCCCCCTTTCTCTGGGAGTTCTGAAAAGTTAATTTGCCACAGCTGTCCAGGCCCATGGCCTCTCTTAATTTGACCGAGTTTCGGCCTGGGGGTATTTTTGGGGTTTGTCTGGAGGCAAGGATCTCACTGTTGGTTTACCTGAGTAATAGTGGCAGATTAATTCTTGGCAATGATTCTTTCAATCAGATATGCATTTTAGAAAGCCTGTGGAAACTACTACTTAAAAGTCAACCCTTTATTTTGATGCACTCTGTATCACTGGCAGCCTTGGTCATTCTGGGAAAGGAGCCACACTTTATAAAAGCTTTTAAGTAGTTAGGCCCCAGTGTGTTTTCTGGTGCTCTTCTTTCACTAGTGATCACAAAAATGGGAAGGGATTACTGGCTGTCTTTCAACGGCAGCCCACCCCTTGTGGTTGCATGTCTCTTTTGATTAGTACTATTATATTTTGGCTTACTTTTGAGGGAAATCTGTCCATAATTACTCCACTTTTTGCTGCTTTATTTGCCTCTCCATCCACTAGCTCATTTCCTTCTTCCAATTCTGAGCTCACTCTCTGGTGTGCCTTAATATGCCTTTTCAGGCAGCTGAACTGCTTCCAGCAGCTGCATTGTCTCTTCTTTTTGTGAGGTTAGCAGTCCCCTCTTGTTCCAGATGGCTCCATGTGCATGCACAACTCTGAATGCATACCTCGAGTCTGTATAGATGTTTATTCTCTTTCCTTTTGCCATTTCCAAGGCACGGGTCAGGGCAATTATCGCGGCCTTCTGCGCAGAGGAGCCTGTCGGTAAGGGCCTGGATTCTATTACTTCTCTGCAGGTAGACACTGCGTATCCAGCATGTCGCTTTCCACTGGCAACGTGGCTACTACTGCCATCAGTGAACCAGGTCTCTGTATCGTCTAGACGAGTGTCTTTAAAATTCTGGGCATCTGGAGTAAGTAGCTTCAATGGTCTCCAGGCAATCGTGGTGTACTGCTTCTCCTTAATTTCCACTGAGAAAAGAAGCTGGGTTGACAATATTAGTCACCACGATCTCTACATCATCTTGCTCTACCATGATGGCCTGGTATTTCAGAAACTTCTGTGGTGAAAGCCAGAGGCCACCCTTTGCTTCCAGTACTGCGGACACTGTGTGGGACACTAGCACAGCCATTTTTGTCCCAGGGTAAACTTGCGTGCCTCTTGAATATTCAGCACGACTGCTGCTACAGCTCTGAGGCAACCTGGCCATCCTTTTGCTGATGCATCTAGTTGCTTGGAGAGGTAAGCAACTGCCCTCTGATATGGACCCAAGTCCTGAGCCAATATTCCCAGGGCAATTCCCTGTCTGTCATGGGAAAACCAGAAAGAATGGTTCACTTACATCTGCAAGTCCCAAAGCTGGAGCTGACATGAGGGCACTCTTTAGCTGGTGAAAGGCCCGTGTGCCTTCCTTTGTCCACTGGAGATCTCTGTTTCCACTGGCAATAAGAGCATAGAGGAGTCTTACGAGCAGTCCATAAGTATAAACCCACAGTCGGCACAACCTTGCCATGCCTAAGAAGGTTTGGAGTTCCTTTATTGTCTGGGGTTTTGGGGTTTGGCATATGGCTCCTTGCGAGCCTGCCCTAATGTCCGTTGCCCAGCACTCACCTGGTACCCCAGGTAGATTACTTTCTCTTTCACTGCCTGTGCCTTTTCTTTGATACTCTGTGTCCTTGGGGTCCTAGAAAATTCAAAAGGCTTAGTGTCCAGGCCAGACATGCTTCCCTCGTCCGAGTGGCTACTAGAAGATCATCCAGGTACTACAAAAGCCTTCCTTCTTCCTGTGGAGCTTCCCAAAACTCCAGATCTTTTGCAAGTTGCTCCCCAAACAGAGTAGGGGAAATTTTGAAGCGCTGAGGAAGCACGGGCCATGTGAGCTGGGTTTTGTGCCCACTTTTAGGGCTTTCCCATTCGAATGCAAAAATTTTCTGTCTGACTTTGTGGATATGGAGGCAAAAGAAGGCATCATTTGATTCTAAAATGGTTAACCAGATTAGCTCAGGTGTTAAATAAGTTCATAAGGTATATGGATTGGCTACCACAGGATACAGATCTTCTGTTACTTTATTGACAGCCCTCAAATCCTGTACTATCCGGTCTGACCCATCAGATTGCAGGTAAAATGGGAGTATTGAAATCAGATTGGCATTCTTTTAATAATGCTAACCGCAGAAAATTTTCAATTATTGGACTGATTCCTTCCCTGTCTTCATTCTTTAGGGGGTACTGCTGCCTAATTCTGACTTGTTGTGTCCCTTCCTTAAGCTTAATTACTATGGAGGAGGCATTTTTCGCCATCCCTGGTACACCAGAGGTCCATACCCTGGGAAATACTTGACTTAGTATCTCTTCATCAATTTCCATCTCAATTTCAATAGCTGTTAAGGTTAAATTTAATACCTCAATGTACTTTTGATCATTCAGCTCCAGAGGACCCTCTCAATAAATCACTTCTTAAAAATGCCTATGCTGAGTGGGGCATATACAAAAACTTATGCATACCCCATTGTTTGTTTTCCCAATTCCCCAGCCACCTCCTCTCTTCACAGGGATGATTCTGCAGCTTCACAAGACCTGTCAAATAACTCAGGCAGGGAAAACTAGACCTGTCATCTCTCATTTCTATGCCAGTGTCCGTTGTCCCACGGCTGCGCTACCAGCTTATTGCTGGGGACATGCTGTTGCCACCACCACCCAGAGCAGGACGCCCTGTCCTCAGAGGTGCTGGCCCTGCGTGAGAGTCTGTCCTAATTTTCCCTCATCTGCCTCACGATCGTCTTTGGGAGACCACTGAAGAGAAGACCCCCCCATCTATATCTGGCTCTGAAGGAGAAAAGTCACACGCCACGGACCCTGAGACCTGAAAGCTCAGTTTTGAGCTGTTGTTTCCACAGGAGTGTTTGCGGTATGCTAAGAAGAGGACACCATGCCCCGTTTGCAACAATAGCAGCTTTGGAAGCTGTCCCACCTCTTGGCCTGGCTGGACTTCTCCTGAGTTTCAGGTGGTCTCCCATAGAAGACCCTTGCCTGTTTTACAACCACCGTGACAGACAGACGGAGATGTGAGAAGCTTTTCCATCAAGGACTGAGACATGAAACTCCAAAAAAGGCCCCTCTGCTCCTTCCAAGGACTGGGACTGAAACCCCCAGCCCGGGGGAGGTGTGTGGGGAGGCAAGCTGACCAAAGCGAGATGTTTGCCTGCAGATTGTGACCACTGGAGCAAGAAAACAATGGCTCTCATTTACTGCTGAGAACACCGACTACCTGTTACATCTATCAAGCTCATTTACTGCTGAGAACATGGACTACCTGTTACATCTGTTCCCTATTGTATCTGTTTCCCCCCCCCTCGCAATTTTCAGTAATAAAAACCTCTGAGTTAGCTAGCGCCTTTGAGATCTCCCCAGCGTAGCAGGCGGACCCTCAGCTGGACTGCACCAAAGTTGGTACAGTTGGTACAGTTGGTACAGTTAGTCTCTGAGTTGGTAGCTATATCCCCCCTCTCTCTCTCTCTCTTTCTCTCTCTTTTTCTCTCCCTTAATCCCTCTATCGCATTTTTGCTGTAGTTATTTCAATAAAACTGCATTTGATTTGATTATCACTGCAAACCCCCTTGTACCGTGTTGGTGTTTTGCACTCTGAGATCATTCCTACGAACCATCAGGTCATCTGTCCACTAGGACAGACCCTGACACCTTGGCAACCAGAAGCACAGGGAGCACAAACAGACACAGCCAGGAGGCCCAGCAGCTCTTTCCTGAGGGCCCATTTCATGCAAGAACTGGCTCTCAGAATATTAAACAAAATAAAAATAAAAGGGTTGGGAGAGGAGGCGTTGAGGTGGCCTCACAGGTTCAACTCTGCACTCTGCTTTTGTCACCAGCATTACCCAAGTTCCTGTACTTTTTTCCTGGAGAATTTGCAGTCAACAGAGCTTCACTCCCTCTCATCAAATCAGTCTTAAGGCCAGCTTCAGGCTGGGTCATTCATTTAGACTCGAGCACTGACTGGGGTCCAGGCAACAAAAGAACATTAGCTGCAGGCCACCCATACAGCTTTTCATATTAATGAGCACAAAGCCTTTATTTCCGCAAGCTCAGGGATGCTGGGGGGATCTTTGCACCATCAGGCCGAAGTACAAGGCTCTGGATCCTCCAAAGGAACAGGGCCAGCCCCCTTGAGTGGGAGAAGGCGCGACCTCAGTAGCAGCCCCGGGTGCCTCTTGTGGGCCAGGGCACAGCCCTGGCTGTAAATGTGTTGGGCTGCAGCACAGGGCCATGGCGGAGCTCAGCACCCTCATCAGAGCCCAGGGCCACGGCCCTTCCCTGCCGGGACACGAGTCTGCCCCGGCCCGGCCCGGCCTGAGCAGCCCGGCCTGGCCCCAGGGGATGAGCTCCGCCTGTCCACTGTGCCCGCAGGCCGGGCCCAAGGCTTTGCAAGAGGCTTTCTCCCAGCTTTGCAAAACCTCGGCCAAGTGACCCTTTGCTGTGCTGAGAAGAGTAAAAAACCCCCTCAAATGTAACCCCGCTGCACACCTCATGAGGGATCCCTGCACGGGTTCGAAGAGGCCATCAATACTCCTTTGTGATTCATGAGTGACCTCAGCACCCCTCAGCAGGGACCCCAAAATATCCATGCCTGCCTCATGGGGCCAGGGCTCAGATGATGCCAGGGAAGGAAATGTGTCCTCGGCCCAGGGACACTCAGCATGGGCTCCCCCAGCCTTCAGGGCCACCCCACTGGTCACAGCAGCCCCTGCCTGGCTCCTGCCTGCACACACCGTGGGCATCCACGGCTGCTCCTGGCCATGGAGCTCAGCCTGTGCTGCTGCGGGGTGGCCTTTGCGGCTGTTACGATCTGGACAGAGCTGTGACAACACCATTTCTTTATTGAAATATAAAATGTGGGCCAAGCCCTACCCTGGCAGACAGGGGCTGCCCACATTCACTCCTGGCTGGGAAACAGGGCTTGCGGGCTCTGGGGCAGAGGGTCTTGTTTTGGAGGGGAAAACGAATTTGGAATGTGAGAAGGCCTTCTGATGGTGTTGCAGCCACGGCAGGGCAGATAAGGGCATAAGTGGAGACCTGGGATAACAGGTCAAGTTCTCTTTGCCCGAGTTGCTAGGCCTCTCTTCTGAAGATGCACAGGAGCACCTGTGGAGAGAGGAGGTGGCTGAGGCCCCAGCTGCCAGTGGCACACAGGGACCCTCCTGCACAGCAGGGCCCAGAGCTGGCAAGGCTCCCCAGCATGGCTGGAGCTGCTGGCACAGCTTGGCCCAGCTGCACAGCTGCCCCTCAAGGCCGTGGCGAGCAGGGCACGGCTCTGGGCAGGCTCCCTGGCCAGGAGCGGGCCCCAGAGCGCCTCTGCCTTTCAAGGGCAATCTAATCCCTGCCCTTTCTCCTCCACATTTTGCTTTGCCTCTGCCCTGTTTTTGGCCAGGAAGCCTCAGCGGGAGCGAGCACTGGCTGCAGCCCCAGCAGATCTTAAGCCCATGCTTCAGCTTGGGCTCCCTGCCAGCTGATGCCAAATGCCTTCCTGCAGAGGCTGGGGAGAAGCTGCAGCCAGGTCAGGCTGGGAAAAAGCCCTACAGGGTATGGAAGCAGCAGCAAGGCAGTGAGGTTTCCATGGATGCCCTCCCGCTGTGCTGGGCACCGGGGGTTGGACATTGTGATGCTGTAGAACCACACGGCTCTGTGGCCCCAGAGCCTGCTGTGACCTCACATCCTGCTGTGACCTCATGGCCTGCTTGGGGATGGACCTCATGGCTGGAATTTTCCTTCTCTGGGAGGGAGCTCATGCTTGCCTGGCTGTTGTGTCCAAGGGCTGGCCTTGCCTCCCCAAGCTGAGCTCACTGCTCTGTGTTCTGGGCACTGGCACAGGAAATCACATCCAATGATTTCTGAGCTCCTCAGGCACTGTCAGCAACATCCCAGCATGCTGAAGAGTAAGTGATCTCTGGCTGGAGACAAGTTCCACATTCCCTCCTGTCAGCAGCTTCCCAGCCAGAAATTTGGCACCTTGGGTGGGCCATAGCTAACACAGTCCTCTGGCTTCATAGGAAAGGTGAAGCCTTTACTTCACCATTTGCTCTTCATGTGCAATTTAAGGCACTGCTTCCTTTTGTGGTCCTCAAAGGACACAGTGAATAAAACAGGGGGGAAAGTCACCCAACCTCTTCAATGCTTGGATATGCCAAAAAAAACCTTGAGGAGCATAGGGTGGGTGTGTGCAGTTTGACCAAGCCAGAGCCCTTCCATGATTGTGTGGCTGTCTCAGTGACACGGTGCCAGAGTTCTTCAGCCTGGGCTGCTCCCAGCACTGTCACCAGGAGGGGGCTGCCTCCAAAAAGCCACACAATTTGGGTGCTGCTATAGGTCACATTTGCTCTATGGCACAGGTGGAATGCTTCAAGGGCAGGGACAAGGAACAAGGAGAGGTCTTCTGTATGACTCCCAAAGGTGTTTATGCCCAGGAAGGTCAGGCTCAGAAAGACACGAGTCCAGGCTCTAGAAGGGGTTTTTCAACAAGGGGAGGTTCAAGAGGAGGGTACAAAACTTTAACAAATTGGGAGAAACCTGGGGAGAAGCATAAGGCAGGGAATACATTGTTGAAACCAATTGGGAATTACAGGGGAGGGGAAGAGTTTAAACAAACCAATGAGACCTCAAGGGATACAAAAATGACAGGGAAGTTTCTGGAGAAAGGGGCAGGCATGAGGAGGGACTGACCATGTTCATACTGGGAGAAGGAACAGGTAACATTCAGGAACAAAGGGCAGGTTATTGGGAAGATGGAAAACTGGGGCAAAACCAACAAGAGAGGTGCAAAATAACAATCCATTAAGGATAAAATATGCTATAACAATACAAGAGATGGGGCGGGGGGGTGGGGGTTTGAACTGACCATTGAAACTGAATTGCAGTTGAAAACAGTAGAGACACACTGCAACACCCCAGTGTGGTAGTCTGTTATTTTACAGTTTGTTCTTCTGTAGTAAGTTTTAAATACTCCTTGTTGTACGTTTGTAATGTTTCATTCCACGTATCCCACTTGGTTTCTCTGGTGGTTCAGTCCTGAGTTGTTTATTCACCAAGTATTTGTCAATGCCCCTGTCCATCAAAGACAGCACAGCCTTTTGTTCTGGTGTGTACCCTGTAGTTCATCCCTTCCTCAAAGCAAGATTGGATTTCAAGGTTTGCTCCTTCCCCTTGTTGGTTTCTGTTGGATAGCCCTTGCCCTGCACTCCTTCCCTAATGCCTTCCCCTTCGTGAAATGTTGTGTCCTCCCCTTCTTCTCTCTCTTCCTTAAAAATCAGTTATTGTCAGTTGTCCTGACTCCTCTGGGGACACAAACCTTCCTTAGAACTCAAACAAGTGATCTCTCTCGGTTCCTTCACCTCGGTCCCTCGTACTGGGTTGCTGCTGTGTCACCCGTGCCACAGGTGTCAGCTGCAGGGAGCTGCGAGCCCCTGTACGCACCGCCAGCCGGGAAGGTCCCTGTAGGGATCCAGGGGCAGCCTCTCTTGTGACTGTCCATGGGACTCAGGCAGTGAGCTGGCCAGAGAACATATTGCCTGTGACCCAGCCGCGAAGTTACACCCCAGTGCACAAGGGAAGAGCTAGAGATGCCACCACTCTGGACTTCTGCCATGCCCTGGACACATCAGCCCTGCCCTGCATCCTTGTCCCTCCTTTGGTGAGCTATGGATCTGATGAAGGCACAGTTTGGAGAATGAGCAATTGCCTGGCTGGTCACATCCAGGGGGTTGTGGTCAATGCCTCAGAGGCCCAATGGATGTCAGTGACCAGTGGTGTCCCTCAGGGTGACAGCAGAAGCTCCCTGGACACTGGGGACTCAGTGTCCTGGTGGTGCTGCTGGACAAGAGAGCTGGAGGTGCCTCCAAAGCAGAACTGTTCTGATTGCCCAAGTCTTTCAGACTTGCTCAGTGAATGAGGAGCTGATTGAAGTGAAAAGATACTGAGAAACCACACAGTCCCTTCCCTGGGAAGAAACATTTCCCCATCCAAACTTCCTCTCTTTATCCCACTCCAAGAGGAACAGACATGTATATACATCTATCTATCTATCTATCTATCTATCTATCTATCTATCTATCTATCTATCTATCTATCTATCTATCTATCATTCTATCTATCTATCTATCTATCTATCTATCTATCTATCTATCTATCTATCTATCTATCTATCTATTTCTGTCTTAGTTATTTAACTATCCAGCGATCTAATATCTACCTGTCTTCCTATATATCTATCCATCTATCTATCTGACAAAATAATTTCAGCTTTAAATTAAATCTCTTTATTTATCCTTATCCTTTGAAATAGAGTTTGGAAAGTAGTATTTTTATACAATTACATTTATCAAAGACTTTAATTAACAGATGCTTTTAATCTCTCCCTCATGAAACTGCAGCAAATTCCTCCCTGACTGACAGTGATGAGTGCCTGCTGTCAGGGAGGGATCAGAAGGTCCTGTCCAGTGGGTGGGAGCAGATGTATGCCCTCTTCTCCAGGATCTGCTTTCCAGCTTTTTTAATGGAATCATCCAGGTTTTCATTGGCATTACTGGAGAAAGAGAGAAAAGTCAACTAAGGGAGCATAAAGAGCCGTTGTAAATTTCTTTCAAGAAGTGTTTTTGAGTACGAGTGCAAGAGTGAGTGCCAGGAAGAAACTGAACATTCTCTTCTGAAGAAGATTGATTATTACAGACTGAGCTTTGGAGAGCCAATGCACAGCTGGTCAGTACTTCCCACAGAGTCCAAATCCCTCGTTTCTATCAGTCACTTGACAGGAGTATATACATAAAATATAGATTTTATATTGATCAATAAAGAACCCTGGCAGTTTGCTTTAGCTATGAAGTGAAGAGACTCTTCTCAACAGGTTCCGGCTCTGCCGCTTGTTTGAATTAAAAGTAGAGAAAAACGCTTCTGTTGGTCACATAAACCAACAAAAGTTTTATGAGTGTGTGAAAGGCATAAGACGGTAAAATTCATTCCATTTTATAGTACTTACAGTCTCTTAATTCAGCCATGGGATAATTGGGCCACCATTCACTATACCAAAAAACTGGAATAGGCACTGGAAAACAAGTTAGTTTCAAAACTAAGTTTAGAAAAAGTGAATGAATTTCATAAAGAAAAACATGTTGCAAAAACATAGGAATTTAAACTTCTCAAAGCCCTTTGATAATAGAGCCCTGATTCCCAGTCATGTCCAGTGCAGCCTCAGCTGTCCCTTTGAGGCCAGAACTGCCAACGCTCAGGGCTGGGATGAGCCTTCACCCAGAACTGGCTCCAAGACTGATTGGGAATCAATCCAGAACAGGGCTCACAAAAAGAGCAAAGTTTCACGGCCAAATCCAAACCTTCATGAGGCTGGATTTGTTTTAACACTGAACTGGAGCATATTTGCTTGTGCTGCAACACCGTTGCCATTAAACTTTACATGAGCTACAAAATAAGCATTGCCCTGTCCTGAACTGTGCTGCCCAAACACTGCTGAGAACTTGCTGTGCCTCTGCCCTGTGCCCCTGGGGCTGCTCTTGGCCAGGGAGCCTCAGTGGGAGCCAGCACTGGCTGCAGCCCCAGCGGGCCCCCCAGGACAAGGCCCAGCAATGAGGAGGCCAATGAAAGCTCAGGGCAGCAGCAGAACCGTCCCCAGAGTTCTTTGGACAACCATGGACTGGCCACAACTCCACAGCAGCACGACTACGAGTCAGGCTACCAATGCTATGGAGCAAAGTTATAAGAAAACTGTGGAGAAAAATCAGCAACTGACCGTCTGATCTCATACAGCTTGCGAATGCCAAGATAGCAGCCTAGCAGCACAAGTGGCACAGTGAACACTATCACCACTGTGCCTATCATGCATTTCCTGCGAACATCCTGGGGACAGACAATTCTTGGGAGGCGCATTGGATCCGGGCCATATATTCCTGCTTCAGTGACAACATCTGTGGGAGCAATGGGGAGCGTCAGCCCGTGCTGTGCTGCAGTGCTGAGCTGGCAGCACGGTGGATGCGGGCAGGACGTTCTCCGTTACCCCCAAGGCTGGGGCCTGCAGGCACCTTGCCGCCCCTTGGCACAGGTTGTGCCACCCAACAAAGCCCAGCAGGCCGGGAGGAGAGCCCGGGGCCAGCGCAGCTGCTTGGGCAGTGGCTGCTTGGAGAGACACGGGCCAAAGCCATCCCTGAGCAGCCACTGCCAGCCCTGGCCCTCCCTGCCCCGTGACAGCTCCCCCAGCCCAGGGACACACACCCAGGCCCTCTCAGGACACACTGGAGCCTTGCCCTCCCCCTCTGCCCATTCCCCACCATGGGCACCCCATGCAGTGGCTCGATGGTTTCAGGACATGTCTCACATGGAGGGACCCCAGCAGAACTACTCAGCCAGGCTGAGCCTGGCACAGCAATCACCTTCTGTGGCACTGTCTGGCATCTCCTCATGTCCTGTATACGTGGCTAGCACGGGTACATTGCGTCCTCCAGGATGTGCTGCCTTCTGGAAAGACTTTTGGTCCATCTCTGGAGAAAGGAAAAGGGACAGCCAGATCAGGTAGAGCCATTGCCCAGTGGGGAGGTGGCATCTTCAAGGAGTATCACTTGGGAAAGACATGGATAAGGATCAGGGAAAGGCCAAGGCCCTTGGGGCTGCCTCAGGGCCCTCCCTCCTCCAAATATCTGCCCCACCGGATCTGCCCAGAGACCAAGAAATCCCAGGCCCATGGTGCAGTTTGGGCTCTCACTTAGCTGATGCCAAATGCCTTCCTGCAGAGGCTGGGGAGAAGCTGCAGCCAGGCCAGGCTGGCAAACAGCCCTGCAGGGCGTGGAAGCAGCAGCGGGGCAGCAAGGCTGCCATGGATCCCTTCCTGCTGTTCCAGGCACAGCATGTCCCGATGTGCAGCCAAAGCCTCCGGCTGCTGAGCCCCAGGACAAGGCTGAGGGAAATGCACCCACCATCGGGCCTCTCCAGGTCAATCAGGATTTGGTCCAGTTGTTTGGATGCCTCCAGGAGCACATTCTGTTTTGTAGGTTTTTTCTTCCCTCTCAGAGGACCTTAAGAGAAAATATTTCCATTTCACCAGGAATAGATCCCACAGATGCAGGGCTCAGCCTGTGGGGTCAGCAGGGACACACTACTCACCCCTGCGATGGGAGCTGGGCTTGTGTGCAACATCCACCAAAGGACCTGGGAAGATCCTTCCTGCAGACACACCTGTAACTCAAGAGCCACAGAAGCTTCTGTCATACAGTTCCTGCCAGGTTGTCAATGAATATTCTCTCAGAACTTACCTGCAGAAGCTCCCATGGGTTCCAAACCATCTTCCATCCCAGCTGCTGGCAAAGCAATGGCACCACTCTCATCTGGAAGGGAGCACAGGTCAGACCCATTTCCATGGTGTGCTGGCATCCCCCTCTGCCTTTGGGAACTGTGCACTGCAAGGGGATCGGGTAAGGCTGTGGGAGCCAGATGTGAATGCACAAGGCCAAAGCTGCACAGGGGCCTGGGGAGCTCTGGGCAGGCTCCTGCTCACTCTGCACCCTCTTTGCAGGGCCTGTCTGACATCCCTGGAGGGCAGGCACTGACGCACAGCCAAGATGGCAGCTCAAGCCTCAGCAGGGCTCAGGCCCAGAGGCACAGCAATTACCTCCTGTGACTGTGCTGGGCATCACCTCCCTTCCTGCAGCAGAGGCTGCCAATGAGCCCCTGCTTCCTGCAGGAAATGCTGTTTTCAGCACAGCCTTTCGGTTCATCTCTGGAGAAAGAAAAAGAGACAGCTAAATTAGGTGGGTATGTTCCCCTTTCTGGGAGGTGGCATCTTCAGGAAGCAATACTGGTCAAACTGATGGATAATGAGCAAGAATTCGTAAAAACTTTTGGGATTGGCCAGGGTTCACCGTTCTCTAAATTGCTGTCATTCCTGATCTCCCCATGGTCCAGGCAATTGCAGGGGATCTCAGGGCTTGTATGAACCATGGTGCAGTTTGGTCTGCCTGTCAGCAGATGCCAAATGCCTTCCTGCAGAGGCTGGGGAGAAGCTGCAGCCAGGCTAGGCTGGCAAACAGCCCTGCAGGGCGTGGAAGCAGCAGCGGGGCAGCGAGGCTGCCATGGATCCCTTCCTGCTGTGCTGCGCACGGCGTGTCCAGATGTGCAGCCGAAGCCCCCGGCTGCTGAGCCCCAGGACAAGGCTGAGGGAAATGCACCCACCACGGCGCCTCTCCAGGTCATTCAGCATCTGGTCCAGAAGTTTGGCTGCCTCCAAGGATTTCGTGTCTCCTATGTCTCGGTTCTTCCATTTAGGAGGACCTTAATGGAAAGTTCCATTTTTCCTTCAGGCCCAAGTGGCAGTGAGGGCACCTGGGTGATTGGTGCCCTCCCAGGCACTCCCTCGGCTCTGCCTTCCATTCAGGAGCAGGGCCAGGGGCACCTTGTACCTGCAGTGGCCCCACACTGGGATGGAAGGAGCCCCTTGCGGGGCAGTCAGGGCAGAAAGGACTCCCTTGAGCTGCTGCAGCTCCAAACACAGCCCCAGGCAAGGCCAGGGCTTGGCAGTGGTAGAAGGAGCAGCTCAGGCTCCCTGGGGCTGGCAAAGGAGCTGAGAAAGGCTCAGCCCCATGGAACACCCCTGGGCCCGGCCCCTTCCCTCTGTGCTCTTCTCTGTGGCTGCACAGAGCACATGGAAGGACACACTGGCATTGCACACGGGAGGATGTTGGACAGATAAATGATCCTTTTTCTCAATGACAGCGATCCTGGAGGATTTTGCAGCCTGCATTGCTGCTAGTAAATTCAAGGTAAAGAAGCAAAAAGGGTCTTTGCAAAATATCCGCAGATGTTTAATTCAGCCGTGCAGTGAAATATTCAGGTCCCAGAAACAGACACACAGTGGGTCCAGCTTTCTCTCTCTGGAGGCCCGAGGCCTGACGTTGGTCTCAGGGCACTACAAAGGGCCAGTCAAGGAAATGGGAGGCAATGGCTCAGGAACATAAGAACAGTGGAGGGAGCCAATGTGGTGTAACTTAAGGGATGCCCCCCAGGGCCTCCAGAGTGGGATCGCTCAGGGTCCAGAAGGGAGCAGGGAAAGGTTACTAGATTCTTTCAACCCTGAAATGATGTTAACCTAAAGGGTTCATGGGTGACCTCTTCGCACATGGACACGGATAATTTTGTCAGGAAAGGCAAAGAGAGAACTTACCACCAGCATTCTCCAGGGGTTTCAAGCCATCATCTGATAGGGCATCCAGATAATCTATGACGCCATCCCAATCTAGAATGGAGCACAAACAGACCCATTTCCATGGTGTGCTGGGATCCCCCTCTGCCTTAAGGAACTGGGCACTGCAAGGGGGTTGGGAAAGGCCATGGGAGCCAGATGTGAATGGACAAGGCCAAAGCTGTACAGGGGCCTGGGGAGCTCTGGGCTGGTCCTGGTCACTCTCCACCCTCTTTGCAGGCCCTGTGACACATCCCTGGAGAGGAAATAGGGCCAGCTGAGGGCCCGTGGGGGTTCTCTCCTTCCCCCAGAGGAAACCCTCCCTAAAGGCCTGGGGAAAACCATCCCCAGCGCTTCCCGGGGAGCAGGGAGCGCTGTCCCGGGAAAGGGGAGCCAGGCTGCCAGCTCACCTGCTCCCCGCACTTGCAGCGGAGCAGCCTGGGCAGCCCTGGCAGGCAGGGCCACGGCCAGGAGGAGCAGGAGGAAGAGGCGCAGAGCAAGGGCCATGCTGCCTTGCCCTCTGCCAGTCCCGCAGCTCTTGCTGCCACCGCTGTCCTGACACCGCTGTCCCAATGTCAGCACTGCTGCTGCCACCGCCGCTGCTGCTGCCGCAACTGTTGTGCTCAAGCACTGACTGCTCGCTCCTTGTGCTGCTGTGCAACCACGGGGCTCTGGCACCTCTGTGACCTCAGAGCCTGCTGTGACCTCATGGCCTTAGCTATACCCCCAGATTGCACCCCCACCAAGGGACCAAAGCGCACACACAAAGGAGAAAAGTTCCAAAGTTCAGTCATGAGGAAGACCACAGTCTTCCGCCTCAGAGATCACTAAGAGACCCCTGTGCGAACACCACAGCAAACAATGCATGCCCAGAACGACCTGGATCTGATTACCATGCGAGGCCAGGACAGGAGGGGCCAGGGGTTGAATATGCATGGCAAGGTTGTGCAATGTAATGAACATGGAACATTTTTGAGAATGAAGATGTGAGTCAGACCAAGGCTCAGGGCACAAGTTTTCACAAGAGCTATCTCGCTTGTGTCGGCTGCTGACGATATGTACCCAATTCATAATTACATCAGACTGTGGATTCTAATTGTTTTGTGTATCGCTTCAAGAGCACACAGTTTTCAAAGACACAGGGCCTTGCAGGTCTGAGATGACTTTAAAAACAAAACCAACCTTTATGTGCAACACCTGTGTATCAAAACTTCACAATACAAATCACAAGCTAATTTTTGCTGTTAAGGGAATAAAAAACCTCAAAAACCAATAGCAAAACTGTGACCAAATAGAACAGGCAGACAAAACAACCACCAAGAAAAAAAATCAAAACCAACACAAAAATCCTCACAAATCCAGAAAAAGATAAAAATCAGGTGAAGGAGGCAGAGATCCAAGAGCAACAAATGGGCAGAGGAACTACAGGACTACAGAAAGGACAGATAATAAGAAAGAAGAGATAATAAGTGGCTATGGCACCAACGCACCCAGGGGATCTGAGATACTGTTCTCACCCTTCTGAAAACTATCTGAAACCAAAATAAACTGAAAATCAATGATTATTACTGTGATCATGGGAACCTCCATGTTTAGCTCTAATAAATCCATTGTGTTTGAGTTCTGTTTTCCTTGATAAGTCACATCATCTAGCAAGGGGGCTTTTCTGTCCAAGGAAAGACACTGCAGTGGAAAAGGTGGCCAACTGGAAAACATAAGGAACAAGAGCTACAAATAAAGTACTTTTAAAAATATGTTGTTTGGTAGATTTGCTGTTTGTTTATGAGGTTTGGGTCTGTCTTTGAAAGCAGCCCCTTAGATGTTAATGCTCACACAAGTCCTTTCTAAAGGGCTGTCTTTGCAAAAACCCTGCCAATTTGGTGATGCAAGACAGAAACAGCTTCCCTTGGGCTACAGCTGGAAGGCTTGGAAATGTGTTCCAGAAACTCATGATGGGACAAAGTCTGATTAACACAATTTAATATCATGAAGTGCAGGATTGTGAAATACCAAGCTGTGTTATGTGTCAGGTACATACAGGCAACGTATGTATTTGTCATTGTGATATGTGGGGAAACCAACCATAGGACAGTTATAAAGACAAATTCTAACAATAACTGAGGAAAGTAAAGCATGGGAAAAGGCCTTTGAACCTATCTTTTGTTTGCAATTAACCTGTATGAGTCTTAAGTTGATTTAGGAGCATTTGAATTAAAGCATTAAGGATATTCCCGTTTGACAGGAACTTTCTGCTTGTAGCTAAGCCTTAAAGAGTTTTGCAATATTAACCTTTTAATTTTAGTATAAATTAAGTATAATTTTAGAATATTCCTTGTAGTAAGGATCTTGGAAACTACAGCTTTAGAATATATAAAAAGGAAGCATGCTTATCTCAGGCCTTAACAAAACAGAGAAAAGCAGCTTCAGAAAAGAAGATGAACATCAACTCAAGGATTAATAGTTTTGACCAAGGGAAGCTGGACATCACTGTGATGAGATTTATAGTCCTTGCAATTAAAAGTTGGACACACATCTGGAGACGTGGACCTCACCAGATGGGATACTTCTTCCTTATTTCGGAAACCGGACCACCACCACCTGGGACACTCCTTTTCTGGGATACATCCTGAGAAAAACTAAATCACAATAGTGTATAAAATTGTGACACAAAATTGGGAATAAAAACTGCTGATGAGTAAAAATTGGAATAGAAACTCTTGAGAAAGCTTATGAATACCCCTATCAATACCTGTAAGCCTCAACTATCGGTGTGCAGTGGGAGGGAAAACTTCTCCCACTGTACCTACCACTGTATTGCTCATACTTTACCATATTATTTAATAAATTGATTGCTGCTTGAATATTGGCCTAGTCAAGCTTCACATTTATAACAAGGTGTAAGTTATCCAATAAAATAATTACAGTATTTAAATGACAAGCAGCGGGAAAGGGCTGTGCATTGGAATGACAGGAAACAGACACATAGGCATGATGGACAAGTGTCCCAGCTGTTATGTTTTCCCAATTACCCCATCATAAAATAACCAAACAATATTTAAAATAGTAACAATTTTAATTGAATAGTTAAATAAAAAAATATAAAATTGGATACAATATAATTTGATTAAAATAAGGGATAATTTGGTTCCAATAATAGTGCATAAGCAAAAGTTAACCACGGGGTACGGAGTGCAGGGCTCTTGGACCCTTGCCACATCACATACAAGCTTGCCAAGAGAAAATCACCCCTTATATGCCATGTGTCAATACTATCTCCTCCCATTTTCGGTTTGTCTTATCTCTATCTCTGCTTTCATTACCACTTTTACCACGCATGTGCCGCTACTCAGTTTGGTGGTCGCACAAGTCTTTGGGAGTCGTCACTGATGAAGGCTCTGTAGTCTCTTCTTTGTCCTTTAATTACCTTTGGGTTACACGTGCGCATCAAGCCAGTACAATGTAAGCCAAGAATAACATATCACTATATCTACATATCAAGGCAATAAATCCCTTATAATTTGAAACTTCTGGGACCCAACCAGGTTTTGCTTCCTTTCTGCTCATTTTTAGAAACTGTATCTTCAGCTTCTTTCCTCCTGTCCTTGTGAACATCTGCCGGAAGGGGGGTAGTGGAGCCCCTCCTCTCCCTCTCTTCTCGGGCATTAAAACTTTTAACTATTTTATTATTCCTAAATAATAGTTACTGTATCAATATTGATTACTGTTTCAATTTTCATCAGCACGAATCATACCAATTTATCACACCAGCCCAACCAGACCAGGAGCACTGGGAGCACAAAGGGACACAGCCAGGAGGCCCAACAGCTCCTTGCTGAGGGCCCATTTCATGCAAAAGCTGGCACTCAGAATATTAAACAAAATGAAAATAAAAGGGTGGGGGGAGGCGGCAGTGAGGTGGCCTCACAGGTTCAAATCTGCACTCTGCTTTTGTCACCAGAAGTATCCAAGTTCCTGTACTTGTTTTCCTGGAGAATTTGCAGTCAACAGAGCTTCAGTCCCTTTCATCAAATCAGTCTAAAAGGCCGCTCGGGGCTGGGTCAGTCATTTAGACTCGAGCATTGACTGGGGGCAAGGCAACAAAAGAACATTAGCTGCAGGCCACCCATACAGCTTTTCATGTTAATGAGAACAAAGCCTTTATTTGTGCAAGCTGAGGGATGCTGGGGGGATCTTTGCACCATCAGGCCGAAGTACAAGGCTCGGGATACTCCAAAGGAACAGAGCCAGCCCCCTTGAGAGGGAGAAGATGCGGCCTCAGTTGCAGCCCCGGGTGCCTCCTGTGGGCCAGGGCACGGCCCTGGCTGTAAATGTGTTGGGCTGCAGCACAGGGCCAGGGCGGAGCTCAGCAGCCTCATCAGAGCCCAGGGCCATGGTCGTTGCCTGCTGGGACCCGAGCCTGGCCCGGCCCGGCCTGAGCAGCCCGGCCTGGCCCCAGGGGATGAGCTCCGCCTGTCCGCTGTGCCCGCAGGCCGGGCCCAAGGCTTTGCAAGAGGCTTTCTCCCAGCTTTGCAAAACCTCGGCCAAGTGACCCTTTGCTGTGCTGAGAAGAGTAAAAAACCCCCTCAAATGTAACCCCGCTGCACACCTCATGAGGGGTCCCTGCACGGGTTGGAAGAGGCCATCAATACTCCTTTGTGATTCATGAGGGATCCCTGCACCCATCAACAGTGACCCCAAAACTTCCTGGTGTGCCTCATGGGGCCCAGACCTAGATGATGCCAGGGAAGGAAATGTGCCCTCAGCCCAGGGACACTCAGCATGGGCTCCCCCAGCCCTCGGGGCCCCGCCGCAGGTCACAGCAGCCCCTGCCTGGCTCCTGCCTGCCCACACCGTTGGCATCCATGGCTGCTCCTGGCCATGGAGCTCGGCCTGTGCTTCCGCTGGGTGGGCTTTGCTGCTGCTACCACCTGGACACTGAGGTTACAGCTTCATCTCTTTATTGCAACAAAAAATCTGGGCAAGGCTCTGGAATGTGGACGTGGGGTGGGGGACAAAAGCACCTTCAGTGTCATTTGGAAGACAGGTCAGATGAGGGGGACGTGGTGGTCTCAGCTGTGTACGGAAGCTGCTGAAGTGGTTTTGGGGTTGCGGCACAGGTTGGCATGGACCGGAGTGGGGTGGAGGCATATTGAAGATCCCTGTGGGGAGTGGAGGAGGCTCAGGGATTCCTGCAGGGAGTGGAGGTGGAACTGGGATCTCCACAGGGATCGGCTGCTTCCTCCTGTATGGCAGCTGTTCTGGAGTTGTCCTCTGAGAGCTTTTGTTGGGGCTACCCAGGTCCTCACCACTGCTGGAGGAGCTGCTCAAGGTATCTGGGGGTGAGATCCTGTCACTGTCCTTCAGCTACTGTCGAGAGCTGTGACTGCGGAGAGAGGAGGTGGCTGAGGCCCCAGCTGCCAGTGGCACACAGGGACCCTCCTGCACAGCAGGGGCCAGAGCTGGCAAGGCTCCCCAGCATGGCTGGAGCTGCTGGCACAGCTTGGCCCAGCTGCACAGCTGCCCCTCAAGGCCCCGGCGAGCAGGGCACGCCTCTGGGCAGGTTCCCTGGACAGGAGCGGGCCCCAGAGCACCTCTGCCTTTCAAGGGCAATCTCGTCCCTGCTCTTTCTCCTCCCCACCATGCTTTGCCTCTGCCCTTTGCCCCTGGGGCTGCTCTTGTCCAGGCAGCCTCAGTGGAGCCAGCACTGGCTGCAGCCCCAGCGGGCCCCCCAGGACAAGGCCCAGCAATTAAGAGGCCAATGAAAGCACTGGGCAGTAGCAGAACCCTCCCCACCGTTCTTTGGACAACCATGGACTGGCCACACCTACACTGCAGCCTCACTGGGAATGTTCCCTGCCTATGAGAAGCATTTAAAGGAAGCTGTTTGAGGTAGAGATGAGCACAACTTACTGTTTCTTTTCCTTCCACCACTGGAACCCAGCATAGCACAGCACCATGGAAATTGGCACAGTGAACAGTGTCACTACCGTGCCAGTCATGCAGGAGCTGCGCACATCCTGGGGGCAGATAATTCTTGGGGTGTCCCGTGACTTCTGGGTGTTTGTGTCTGACTTGCCAAGCACTTCTGTAGGAGCAAGGGGGAGCGTCAGCCCGTGCTGTGCTGCACTGCTGAGCTGGCAGCACGGTGGATGCGGGCAGGACATTCTCCGTTTCCCCCAGAGCTGGGGCCTGCAGGCACCTTGCCGCCCCTTGGCACAGGCTGTGCCACCCAACAATGCCCAGCAAGCCGTGAGGAGAGCCCAGGGGCAGCGCAGCTGCTTGGGCAGGGGCTGCTTGAAGGGACACGGGCCAAACCCATCCCTGGGCAGCCACTGCCAGCCCTGGCCCTCCCTGCCCCGTGACAGCTCCCCCAGCCCAAGGAACTGACTGACAAAAACTCTACAGCCAGCAAAGAGATTGTCCCAGGGATTTCTTCTATTCTTCCCTGCAGCTGGTCTCAGAAACATCCCTCACACTGCTCTAAATGCCCACCCATGGGCTGACCAGCCCCTATGCCTTTCCAGTCTGCTCTCAGAAATTTTTCAACAAATCCACCAATAAATTCCAGGTTACCTCTGTGAATTGCACTCTGCAGTTTCCTTCATTTTTTTTCCCAATAGCTGGAAGTTCCTGCATATGGTAATGGTCTTGAGGGTCTCCAATTCTTTTCAGTAATTTTTTTGTATTGAGACAGATGAAAGAGACTTATTGGTTTTAGTTTTTGAAGCTCTGGTTTTTTTCTTAGAGTGATGGTTTACTTATTATCTACATGTAAACTTATTTTTATTTATGTTTTTTTTCCCATGCAATTATTTTGACAATCTGTCATTCACTTCTTAGGTAATGTTCCGTATATGAACAATTTTGAATCTCTTTATAGCAATATAAAGATTTCAGAAAGCTGTATTTTTAATTTTGAAGACACTCCTTCTCCCCATTCCCAACTTTTATAATGATCCTTTTTGAAACATCCTTGAGAATAGGTAGAGTTATTTGGAAAATGCTTGGCTTAGCCTGGGAATGGATTATCATTTTTAATGCTATAAACCTACATTGCTTCAAGCTTCACAGCCACAGTCATGATTTGTGGCTCAAGGCATGGATGCCTGTCTGAATTAAAACAATGTTTGTGAGGCAGCTGAAGAGCTTAGACCTCAGACATTGAAATTCCTGGGACGAGGAGAAGGAAGAAAGGATAAAATTGTGTTTCAAAGGCTGTTTTTTCACTTCTAGTATGCGAGAAGTATGGTAGAATACACGTGTTTTCAAATGTCATTTAAATCCAGAACAACTCTCTACAGTTGCAGACACCAGGACAAATTACGCAAAACTTTGCATCCTAATGCATCAGCTTTAATTCTAGTGAGAAATACGCCTTATTTACAGTGCGATTAGAGCAAATCCACAAAGCAATCTTGCCACTGTGTGAATGGCAAGAAGAATTTGCTTGTGAACAGGTGAATATGTCCCACTCAATCATGACCAAAATTTGCCTTGACTTGGAAGCAAGTAGACAAGAAGCAATGCAGTATTTGGGTTTCATCCAGTGATAAAAGAGACAACTTACGTGTTATACAGAACACATGTACTGATAGGGCCAATAATGCACCCACATGAAGGGATCTTCAGGACATTCCTTTATTTCTTAACCAGGAATGGGCAGCAAAATGCTGGCATTTATCTGAACTGGAAGCCGTATTCCTCTCCTGTTTCTCCTTTATTGGAATTACAATATTGCTGTTTTAAATGATTAATCAAAAGCAAAATTATAAAAAAATGAGAAAATATTTATTTATCTTTTTCTGCAACCAAAATATGGTCTTCAAAACCACCATAGCCAAAGAGACAGCGTCGAGCCTGGGTTCGGTGCTGGGTGAGCCTGGATCAAATCTCTATCACATCAGAGCCCTCCTTGTTCACAAGAGCCGCTTCTAGCGAGGATGTTTTATACAGTTTATTGTGCCTGAGGAGAAGGAGTCCAAGTTTCTTCTGGAATTCTTCACATTCTTAGTTGGTTCTTTCAATGTGCAGAGCTGGACAATTGCTGTTTCCTGGTAATAGCCAGCGTTGATCGAATCCCGGGAAGTCGCTTATTCACATGTATGTTCCTGGTGACTTTGGCTATCTTGATTGATGTTATCAACAGGGCAATGATCGCTCTTAGGCATCTTCCAATGGCTCAGGACGGCGGTGATCATCACGCTGGGTGCGTTTATTCATAAGCTAAATGCTGAGCGTTATCCTGCCTCCTTCAGGAATTTCGGAGTTTGAATAGACATCTACTTCTTGGGCTGCTTGTGGTCAGACACCTGTTTGGATTTCACAATCTTTTTAAAATACATTCTTTTATAGCATGAATTATTTCCCAACATATATTACAATCCCCCTTCTTTAATTTCAACACATTAATTTATGCTCCCTCTGCATCCCAAATTACCATTATCTATTTACTTCCTACATCTACCCTCCACTGTTAAGGGTCCCCTACAAAGAGCTGGCTTTATCAAATTCTCATGCCATGCACTCATTGCGGGATTCCCTAATAGCCATTTTAATTGTTCCCATTTGTTTTGACCTGTTTCTCAAATTTTGCCAAGACCTCAGCAGCATTGCTTGTACACTTCCCGTCTCCCAGGTTCATGATCATGGACATGTTGTTTCTGGAAGCCAACTCCAGGTCCACTATAGCTATCTGCATACCCTCTACCACGGAGTGTATCAGTCTATTAAAACAAGGTATTAGACAAGGGAGGAATATGACTCCTGCTAGTGAACACAGCACAAAATATATTATTTTGTTCCACCAGCCCCCCTCAAATAATCTGTCCCACCAAGATGACTGCAAGTTCAAATTCCATTTCTGGACTGGGACATGGGCTACTTTCTTAATTTTGGCAGCCAATCCTCTTATGGTTTCCCCATAATCATCAATTTCAATAAACATTATGATTCATTGAATTTTTCACAGACTCCCTCTTCTTCAGCCAGCAAATAGTCTAAAACTATTTGATTCTGGTACACAAAAGCCTGTACCTGAGTGTGCTGCCGACTCAACAATCCAGGGCCTCTGAGGTATGATTCAACACAATTTCCTCCACTGCCTGCAGCCTGATCAACTGGTTCAGTAGATAGATTGCAGTCCTATATCCATAATTCCTGTCCTGAACTCATGTGGCCGGCCCATAATAATCAATTATCCTTGCTGCCAGCCACTCCTCCTCCTCCCAAGTTTGCCTGCCACTTAGGACAGGTATAATTTTCTTCAAGCTTCTTCTCTGCCTCCTCAGGGTCTCATACAGAGGAGCCCCGAGTAAGTTGCTTTTTGTTTGAGGAAGAGTGAAGAAAACTGGCTGGATCATGCCCAAAGTGCATGACCCCTTCCACCTTGGAGGTAACTCACTGTAGGCTTTCTTTCCACAATCCAATAAATTCCATCTGGGGCTTTCCATCTGATATTAGATTTCCCTGGGTCTCCCCAATATTCTCTCAGTCCTGCCAAGGATTGGTAAGGATTAGCTCTGGGACTCTTGACCCAACAAAGTGCCATCTGACCATTCCAATCACAATTTGTTTCATTCTTCTGACTCCAGTACACCATAGGAGGTTCTGGTTGCCAGACTTTGCTCTTGCTGTCTGAATTCACCAACAAAGTGGTTATATACGGTGTGTGTCCCACCATTTCAGTATATTCTTTCCCTTCTCGACTGATGCAGATAGTCCCAATCACTCGCTGCTCCAACACCCATCCCTTAGGTCTTAGTGCCAATTTTGAGACCTTTGGGTTGTCCCATTTCAAAAGCTGTTCTGGAGCCAAACCTTCACCCTTACAAGGCCACTTCTCTGCCAATTTCAACCCCCTACAAATCCAATAGTTTGACAGTCCCAATTCCATGGCAATTTCCTCAACTAAATCAATGAGTAAGTTTCAATCTGGGGAAGGTAGTTCCCCATCAGCATATCGTCTCCTGAACTGTTCCTACTGATCACTCAAAGTTTTCAATCTTTCCCCTTCCACCCTTTTCTTTCTCGGTTCTGACTCCCTCCTTTTCAGCTCCTGAGTAATCACTCTCATTTTTCCCTCAGGATCTATTCCATCTTTGTTCCTTGCAAAACAGACAGCCCTAAACATATTGCAGGCAGACTCTATCATCATTTGCCTGTGCTAAGTCCAACATGGTTGGCTCTCTGTTCAGGGTGAATTTGCTATCAAATTTCATATTTCTTCCCACACAGTACATTTTCCCGTTCATCACGCACATTCCCAGATTCAAATTGTCGTAACACAATCAATTCACCTGGTGATACACTACAGAAATTGATTCTGTCTTTTCCCCAACCCACATTGTTTGGTTACATTGACTGCAAATGGGGATCGACATTGGTTCTACCTTTCTTTTCAGCACTCAGTGTTGGTGCTTGTCTGACTGCTCGTTCAGCGTCCCAGCCTTCAGATCTAAACACAGGATCTCCTTGCCCAATCTGCACAATTTGACCCGAGTGCCGTTTATCAAACAGTACCTGCCAGATTCCCTTGATGCATTTCTCCGGGGCTTGGCATGCTAAGATCCCCTTGTCCCTTCGCTCAGTCGGGACCATCTCAGTGCACTTACTGCACTCATCCAAGGAGCTCTGATTTCCCACATGGATCGGAGTCTCACTGTGCAGACTCTGTATCCTGCACATGGCTAGGCTCAGGCCAACCAGGATTCCCACCAGCGGCAAGGAAGACCATCTTTGCGGCAGCTGGAGTATTCTTCAGGGAACACATTCTCTGACCTAGCCACATTCCTCCTCTTAAAGGAGATCTTGACAGCATCTGAGCTGCATGGTACTTTGATTGACTTCCGACATTCCACATCCAATATTTCTGCCTTAGATTTGAGTTTTCCATGCACGCCCTTCTGGCAAATGTGGAACCACTCCTGTGAATCTAATTCGATAATTCCTAAATTTGCGTCTAGGGTTAGATTGCGGTCAGTCAGCTCAAGCTCCTCTTCCAGACACTGGGGGCACAATCCATTTGGTCTCTGCCCCCTCCTACAGTATACAACAAAAACCCCTTGACAATATTCACACTTGAAGTGTACAAACAGATAGCACACACAGTCAGACAGTATACAACCTATCCGTTCACCATCGGTCATTTATGAGGATGTTGGAGTTTGATCTTTAGGTCACCTGGAGAAGAGGTGATCCTCTACTCGGGAGCCTCCTCCTGATGCTCCACTTTCTTCACCCTGGACACGTGTGTCCAACCTTTTCCTGCCATCCGAATGGCTATGTCTTTTGTCAGGACAAGAAAGGGGCCTTCCCAGTGAGGGGAGAGGGGTAAATCTTTCCATACTTTCACAAGTACTCTGCCACCTGGCTGAATTTTGTGGATAGCAAATCCCAGAGTGGCACTCTGACATACTATCCCCTGTTCTCTCAATTCCTGTAAGTTTCTGTTTATTGCTACTAAATACGGTTGAATTTGGCTGTCCTCCAATCTGGGGTGTCCCACTGTGTCCTGTGCTTATATGGCATTCCATATAGCATTTCAAAGGGTGAGAGCCCCGTTTCTGAATGAGGCATCGTCCTGATACTAAGCAAGGCCAGAGGGAGGCATTTCAGCCAGGATATCCGAGTTTCTAAAATTAATTTAGAGAACTGTGCCTTCAAAGTCTGAGTCATCCTTTCAACTTGTCCAAAGCTCTGGGGACGCCACGGAGTGGTATTCCCAACAAATGCCCAGTGCCTCTGCCATCTGCTTAATAATTTTCGAAGTAAAATCAGTCCCTTGATCCGAGTCAATGTAATTCACCACCCCATATTGGGGCACAATTTCTTCCAGCAATTTCCTGGACATTGTCTGAGCTGTTGCCCTTGGACTGGGGGAAGTTTCCACCAAATGGGTCAATTTGTCGACTTTTACAAGCACAAATTTGAACCTTCTCAGCTGGGGCAATTCAGTAAAATCAACTTGAATTCTCTCCAAAGCTCAGTACCCAATGTGGCGACTCCCCAGGATTGCCTGTCTTGCCTTGATTTTGTTAACTTTCTGACAGATCAGGCATCCTTGTACCTCTTTGTTTGGCCAATTCATAAATTCCTCTGCACCAGAAAAATTTCCTAAATTGTTCAGCCAGGGACTGAACCCCCCAGTGTATTTGCTGCTGCAGTCTCCTCAAAATTCTCCTGGTAAAACCTTCAGAGGCTAGTTCTCTCCCATCCAGTAGTTTCCACTTACCTTCCTCCAATTTTCCCCCAATCTTCTCAGAACTTTCAATCTCCTTTGGGGAGGATTGAGGAGGGTCATTTGGGACCTCGATCCCTTTGATCTCCGGGGTACTTACCATCATCAATGCTGCGGTTTTTGCCTCCTGGTTTGCCAAGTGGTTTCCCCAGGTCTGGAACTGCATCCCTGCCTGATGTCCCTTCACATGGACAATTGATATTTCCTCTGGCTCCGTTATCGCTTCCAGAATTTGCCGGATCAATTCCCTGTGCATCAGTGCCCGTCCCTAGGTGTTGATCGTCCCCCTTTCTTCTCAAATTTTCCCAAAGGTGTGAACCTTCCCAAAGGCATACCTAGAGTCTGTAAAAATTGTTTCTTTCTTTCCCTTCAGTTCTTTCAAGGCTCTTGGAACTGCATAAAATTCACAAGTCTGTGCTGACCAACCCGCGTTGAGGAGGCCTGCTTCTATCACTTTTCCTGTTTGCCTGTCGACGACTGCATATCGTGACTTCCTTTTCCCTTCAATCACTCTGCTTGAGCCATCTACAAGCCCTTTTCCTCCTTCGTCTAATTCCTCTTCTTCCAAATCTGCTCTTTGTCTGCAATTCGACTGCTTCCACACAATCATGGACGAGTTTTTCCGAAGCTTCCCCAAACAAAAACTGAGCCAGGTTTTGCGCGGTTGATGTCCGCAATTCCAAGTCCGGTGAGTGAAATAACGTGGCTTCATACTTCAGCAATCTAGCATCCATGAGCCATTTATCTGCCTTTTGTTGTAGTATGCCCCGCACATTGTGCAGTGCAAATACTACCAAAGGTGCTCCAAAAGATTCTTGGCTTCCTTGGCTTTCTTGGCTTCCTCCAGCAACAATGCTACAGCTACAATCGCTTGCAAGCACGCGGGCCAGCCCCTGCTTGCAGGATCCAAAAGCCTAGACAAGTAAGCACCCGGTTTCCTGACCCCTGCCCAGTCCTGTGTCAGCACACCATGTACTGTGTGATTGCTCACATCCATAAACAACTGGAATGGCTGTCTCACATCCGGGAGCCTCAGCACTGGTACTGCTGTGAGCACTTCCTTGACTCCCCTAAATTCTTCCTCATCTTTTCTGTCCATTGGATTCTTTCCATGGTGATATTTTCATACAAAAACTTCACCTTCTCACTGTATCCTTCCATCCACTGCCGACAATATCCCAACAACCCCAGAAGTTGCCTAACTTCTCTTTTTGTCCGTGGGGGTGGTAGGGCAATAATCCCCGCCACCCTTTTAGGATCCAACTTCTTTTTCCCTTTTGCTAACCAATGTCGCAAATATCTGACCTCTGGCTCTGTGAACTGCAACTTTGACTTAGACACCTTCAATCCTTTTTCCCCTAAAACGTTCAAAAGTTCAATGGTACTCGTCCTCACATCCTCCTCCCTAAGACCTGCAATCAACAAATCATCTACGTCTTGTAGCAATTGTGTCCCCTCTATTGGTACAAAATGACTCAGCACTTGCTCGAGTGCTTGCCCACAATGTTTGGAGAATCAACGAACCCCTGTGGCAACGACGTCCATCTGAGCTGCTGCTTTCTGTTTGTTTCTGGGTCTTCCCACTGAAACGCAAAGTAATCTCTGCTGTCCTCTGTTAAAGGACAGGTCCAGAAAGCATCTTTCAAATTGATCAGGCTGTACCATGTGTCCTCGGGAGAGATGTTATTCAGCAGGATGTAAGGATTCGAGACTGTGGGGAACAGTGTCTTAGTCCTTTGATTCACAGCCCTTAAATCCTGCACTAGCCTGTGGCTACCATCCGCTTTTCACACTGCCAAAGTCGGGGTGTTGTGGTGCGGCATGCATGGCTCCACTGTTCCCTTTTTTATCAATTCATCAATCACCGGTTTCAGCCTCCTCCTCCCTTCCATGGGGATGTGGTACTGTTTGACCCGAATGGGGTCTTCTGGCCTTTCAATTGCAACATGGATTGGCTCTATGTCCAACTTCCCGGCCTCCCCCTGGACATACCAAACCTGTGGATAAATCATCTCCTCATCCTGAGTGGTGAGTTTATACAATCTCACTTTGAGCTGGGAATCTTGCACTGCTAAACCCATTTCCAATGCCACCATCAAATACCACCCCACCAAATTCAAGTCTGCATCTTTTATCAATAACATTTTTCCTTTACACTTTTTACTTTCTGTCTCTATTTCAACCTTCCTTATGATCGGAACCTTAAAAGGTTCCCCTTTGCTCCAATTACCATCATTGCATCATTGCTTAGAGAGCACCCTCGCAGTAACTGCTGCACTGTGGTCTGTTCAGCCCCAGAATCTACTAAAAACCAAATTTCATGCCTGTGAGGTCCCACTCACAATTTTATCAAGGCCTCCCTTGGTGTTCCAGACCCCAAACTGAGAAGCCCCTGACACCCCTAATCTTCCTGAATCATAGTTTGATCCTTGACCTTGTTGGGACAATTCCTCCGAATGTTCCCCTTTGGCTTGCAGTAGTAGCACTTGAAGTCCTTTTTCTGGCTGTTTGAACCTTTTCCTTGGGAAGGATTTTGTTTCTTCACCGGCGCTGTTTTTGCCAAGTCTCTGACCTCTTCCTGTTCTTGTGCCTCCCTCACTGCAGCCGCTAGCACTTTCACCTGAATCTTTTGCTTTGTCTCTTCTAATGTAGATTTTTCTGGGCTTCTCAGAGCAATTCCTGCAGTTCCCTGTCCTGCCATCCATCTATCTTTTCCAATTTCTTCCTTATGTCTTCCCATGATTTCACCACAAATTGGGTCTTCAGCAAGACCGCCCCAATTGGAGATTCGGGGTCCGTCCCAGAATACATTCTCAAGCTCTTTCGGAGCCTTTCCAGACATTCCATGGGGGTTTCATCTTTTCCCTGGCATTCCCTGAGTATTTTGCTCATGTTTTGTCCCTTTGGCACTGCCTCCCTGATACCTTCTATTATCATGTTTCTCAAGTTTATCCTTTTCTGCCTCCCTTCCTCCATTTGGGCATTCCAAGACGGCCACATCTAATCTCGTCGCTCCCCCTGGGGATTCCTGTTCTCCCAATCCCTGATCACGGCTTGTCTGATCATTTCTCTTTCCCCATTGTTGAACAGTGACCTCAGGATCACACTGAGATCCTCGTACGTCTAGGTGCTGGTTCCTAGAAATTCATCTAGTCGTTCTGCCACCCCCAAAGGATCATTCATCAACTTCCCCATCTCTTTCTTGAAAGCCCTCACATCCCCGGTGTCGATGGGCGCATGTACGAAGCCACTAACCCCTGGAGCCGTTGGTACTTCCCGTAAAGGGAAGAGTCCAGGCTTTTCCTCGTCGTCATCACTATCTCCAGTGGTTGCCCTCCTTGTCCTCCACCTTGTTCAATTGGCCGGAGGAGAGTTTGCTTTCTTTAGGGAAATTATCTGTTTCTCCTTGATTTTGGGAAGGGTCAGTGGCTGGGACTGCTCGCATGGGAGTGGAGGCGCCAATACCTGCTCACATGGGAGAGAAGGTGCCACGGCCAGCTCCGGTGGGAGCAGCGGTGCCGAAGCCTCTCCCCGTGGGATCGATGCCTCGGGAGGCAGCGTGGGCACCTGAGGTACCTGGGCTGGCGCGGGTTGGGGCAAAGGGACAAGGTAGGGCGGCGGAAGGTTTTCCAGCAGTTCCCACTCCTTGCCCTGGTTTGCCAAGCATCTGAGAGCTCTGATCGGGTATAATCCCGAACAAGCGTATTTCCACATCTCAACATTCTCAATTTCCTTAAAATCCTTGAAAGTGCCGAACACCGGCCAAACCACATATTTTGCAATCTCCTTCCCCCCACACTTTCCCGTACAAAAATGTATCATCTTTTCCTTGGACTTTCCCACCCTCCTGGGGCTGTCATCCCAGTGTTCTAATATCCATCTGTCCTGGTTTAGGGCAAAATTGTTAAAGAATCTGCAAAGGACGGCCCCTCCAGAAAGCAAAACCCACACGGCCCCTCCCTCCAACCGGTTCGGGAAAAAATTCCTTGGAGGGAAGTGGAAAGAACCTGTTTATTTCAGGCACAGCACCCCCCAGCACACAAAATTAACAATACCCAATGACACTGCTCTGAGAAAGATGACAAAATCAGAAAGTCTCTTTCGGGGGTGGTTGCTCTGTTCTCAGTCCCTCCGGCGCTGGGGCAGCTGCTGCAGGCCAAAACGGTGCAAACCTTTGGTGTTCCTGGGTCCCAGTCCAGAGCAGGTTCGAGATGGTCACAGAAACAAGAGAGGAGAAACAGTCCAGGAAGGAATGTGGACTGTTTAGCTAGACCTAGCTAATAAGCAGAGGCCAAAGCAGAGCGGAAGCGAGAGCAGAAAAGAGAGCAAGCAAAGCAGCAAGCTGAAAGCAAGAAGTGAAAACAGCCCTGTGTACTGCTCGTCTCTGTGTCCCTGATAAGAGAAACCCAAACAAAACTTCCACTCTTCAGAGTCGGTCTTAAAGGCACAGAACAGATGAATGGGGATACAAGCATCACAACGTCACCCCAGGACACCATCCCAATGGGCTTCCCCTCAAGATTTCAGGCATAACCTTCCCGGGATCTTGGGGAGGTTTTTCCTGGGGCTTTGTCCTGGTTTAGGACAAATTAGGGGGAAATCTCCAAAAGGGAGCCCCCCAAACAAAACAAACCTCCAACCACCCCTCCCCCAACACCTGGTTCGGGAAGGAATTCCTCGGAGGAGCAAAGTGGAAAACAAAACCTATTTATTTACAAGTAACAAAAGAACACTCCCCAACACAAGAAAAGAAAAGAAACCAGGCAGTGTTGTGAGGGGTGCCAAGCTTCTCTCGTGAGTTCCAGGTGTCCTGGACGTCTCAGGTCACATCCGGAGCCGGTCCAGTATCTTCAGGGGAGGGTAAGAAAGAGGGAATAAAAGAAAAGGAAAAAAAAACAGTGCAAAAAGCAGAAAGCAAGCAAGCAAAGCGGCTAGCCAAGCCAAGCAGCCAAAAGCCAAAAGCAAAGAGGACCTGGTCAAACACTCCCTCCTCTCTTCCCCGCCCCACCGCAGCAAGATGGCCGGGGTGGGGGGGAAGAGAGAAAAGGCACAGCTGCCAGACACAACACACGATATTGGGATAAAGGCTGTCAACCCACGACAGGCTTTTTCCAGCACTTACACTTTTTCAATCCCATTTTCCCAAAAACCCCATTCGCTAATTTTCTCACCTTGTGTCCTTCAGCTGGGATTCTCGACGTGAGTCCCAGGTTTTTGTCCAGTGTCGATTTCCTAAGTCTGTGAAACACTACCAGTCTACTCAGCCACGTGGAGAACCGTTCTGCGGGTCTTTTGACTGTTATCAAGCTCTCTTACCTGATTCTCTAGATCTGAAGGCAGACCAGCTCCCAAAATATTTTGGGAACGTTCTTTCCCCTCCTGACCCCAACCATGATTGATCCCCTGAACTCACAATAAGTCCCAGGTCCCACGTGTGACAAGAAAATCACTTGCTTCCCCTTTCACCAACCACTTTCCCCACGGGAGAGGGGAACTGCAATCGTGGTATCCACACTTGCTTCATGATAAAATCACGTCTCACACACGCTCAATCACACCCCGCTCAACCACATGGTACTCACGGTTCCTTTTCCCAGGTGGATTCCTTGTGCACGTCAATTTTCTGAGTGAAGAAAAAGCACCACAGCCTCAGAGATCCCTCTTCGGATCGTTCCGAATTTCCAAGAGCTCTGGGCTCATTTTATCCATCTTTGGCTGTGGTTCTGGCTTCGGTTTGGTATTTGATTGGTATCGCCGGCCAGGGGCTGTGTACAAATCACAACCGGGACAGGACTGCTGTGGAACATGCCTTGAGCTGTTTCATTTTTCAGCATCAGTCTCATTACATGGTTATGACAATGGGAAGATGCCACCAGCTCACATCCCAGGCAGTTCTTTGTGTAAAGAACTTAATAATACAACTTACTGTATATGTTTTTTGACCAATCACACAAAGCAAAAGCATATTGACAGTAGTTCTATCCAACCACTATAAGCACACCTACCTTTGGTTAAGACAATGCTTGCTTATTTCGAATACAATACCTACTTGTAAGCCTGAAAACACAATGCACAGAGCTCCATTATTAAGCTTAAACTTCCTGATATCTTGTTAGATAAACTTTTCTGTAGCTTCGAGAGTTATTCTAGACAAGCGTTAATACACAGACCATTGTTCTATTTGTCCTTGCCTTTCTACTTTTCAAATAATTTTTCTGCTGACCTATCTAGTGACTGCTGCTTAGGTCTAATCACAGTTCTACTGTCTCTGAGGCCTGCCTTTTGCAGCTTTCCCAAAAGCCTTTAATTTTTGTGGATTCCCACAGATTGGTTTCGTGAACTCCCAAACCCGTCACCCCGCTGAAATCAGCAGGGAGCCTCCTAACAGGAAAGGGGTGCCTGAACCCAAAATTCAAATCCCATCAGGGTGGCCCTAATTGTTATCAATGATCAATTGAAAGTCAAATTATCAAAAAATGCGGAAATATTTATTTAACTTTTCCGCAACCAAAATACGGTCCTCAAAACCACCACAGCCAAAGAGACAGGGTTGAGCCTGGGTTCAGCTCTGGGTGAACCTGGATCTAACCTCTATCACATCAGATTCCCCCTCGTTCACAAGAGCCGCCTCTAGCAAGGATGTTTTATACAGTTTATTGTGCCAGAGGTGAAGGAGTTCAAGTTCTTTTCTAACTCTGCATATTCATAGTTGGCTGTTTCACTGTGCAGAGCCAGACAAAGGCTGTCTCCTGGCTGATAGCCAGCATTGATCGAGTTCAGGGAAGCCATATATTCACATGCATGTTCCTGGCAAATCTGGCTATCTTGATGGATGTTATCAACAGGGCGATGATCACTCTTAGGCGGTTTCTGATGGCTCAGGATGGCGGTGATCATCGCCCTGGGTGCGTCTATTCTCAGGCTAAAATGCCAATCGTTATGCTGCCTCCTTCAGGAATTTCAGAGTTTGAATAGATGTCTGCTTCTTGGGCTGCCTGCGGTCAAGGACTGGTTAGGATTTCACAATCTTTAAAAAATACGATCTTTTATAGCATGATATTTCTAACATATATTACATAGCTGACGGGACGTGCCTTGGCTTGTCTGGCCCCCGCAGCTGAACCAAATAGCAGCAACTGTGGTGTTCCACCCCAGAGACACTTGCGGCCAGCTGGATGTTGCAGCTGGGCGCGTGGGGACAAGTGCAGACATGCCGGGACTCCGGTGCCAGCGGGATGGAGCTTCCTCCCCTGGAGGGTCTGCTCCTCAGGCTTCCCTCTGCCAGAGAAGCTTTAAGGCGGTAGTGAAGGAAAGGAGTCGGTTCTGATGGAGGGTTTTAATCCAGAGCTTTATTCTGGCCCACAGGCCACTGAATCCAGCAACTGCTCCAATGGAACTCCTGGACCGCATGGTTACTTGACCTTTTACCCGAGGGAGGGGAGGAGGGAAGGGATAGGGAGCCCACCAACCTGGGACAGGAGAGGAGATCTCAAGGGACAAATGACACATGGATGCATGGATGGCCCAATGCCCCCCCCCCCCCCCACAAAGGTAGAGGGCATCTTTTAAATCTGCCAATCACTCAATGAGGTTCTGGAATTGCAGGATTGAGAGACAGTGCTCGGCAGGGGTAAGACTGGGGAAAGGAGGGATGATGGACACACCTGGGAGGGAATCTTCAGGGGAGAAACCCGGGGTTTTGGGGTAAACCATGAAATCACACTGCAACACTCCTAGAGCACACTGTCTGTTATTTGCAGACTTCCCTGCCCAGCCCATGAATGATCTCAGGGCCAATTGCTAAAGGACACAACTACCAAAATACAGGTGCCACATAATCACCCCAGCACTAATCCAGCACTGCTTTGATGGTGCCCAGGAGCACAGAATGGCTTGGCTTGGAAGGGACATTTAAAGGCCATCTAGTCCAATGCCCTGCAGTGAGCAGGGACACCTTTAAGTAGGTCAGGTTGCTGAGAGCATGAGCTTGAATGTCTGCAGGGATGGATGTCCACCTCTCTGGGCAACCTGTGCCAGGCCTTCCAGACCTAGTGTAAAAAATGGGTTTCTTTTGTCCAGTCTGAATTGACCATCTTTTAGATTGAAAGCATTCCCTCTCGGTCTGCTCACAAAAGGCTCTACTAAAAGTGCTGTCCCATCTCTTTTACAAGCCCCCTTAAGCTACTGAAAGGCAGCAATCAGGTCTCCCTGGAGTCTGCTCTCTTCCTGACTGAATGCCACCAGCTCTCCCAGCCTGTCTCCAAAGCAGAAGGGCTCCAGCCCTCAGAGCAATTTGTCCCTCCTCTGGACTAGATCCAACAGGACCATGGCCTTCCTGTGTGGGGAGCCCAGAGATGGATGCAGTACTCTGTCGTGGTAGAGACGGAGACAGTACAAAGCAACACACTCCATTTCCAGAAGGCTTCAAACACTGTTTTTATTCTAGCATGCATGCTTGTTCTACATTCTTACAAAGCTCATAAGTTTACACTTTACTCACTGGTCATGAGCGACAAGCAAAGTGCTTCTTGAAATAAGCAGTTACAACTTTCACTTATTTATCCTCCTTTCTTGTTTGGTTTCTATATCAACAACCTTGGTAGGAAATTCTTTCAGGGGTAAACATGGATTTTCATGTCAAACTTCTCAATGACTCACAGAGGTCGATGTAAAACCTCTTCCACTGTACTCCAGGTGGGGTCTCACCAGAGCAGAGGGGTGGAATCACCTCCTTCAACCTTCTGGGCACTCTCCTTTGGATGCACATGGCTGGCTCATGTGCAGCCTCTCATCTTGCAGCACCCCAAGTCCTTCTTGGCAGGGCTGCTCTCCATCCCTTCATGACCCAGCCTGTGAGATCAGCTGGGCTGGGACTGTGTCACAGCCCTTGGACAGGGCAGCTGGGCAGGACGAGCTCCCTGCCAAAGAAGGCAGATCCCACTCCCCACACACCTCCACCCTGGCCATGAGGTCACAGCAGGCTCTGAGGTCACAGAGGTGGCAGAGCCCCGTGGTTGCACAGCAGCACAAGGAGCGAGCAGTCAGTGCTTGAGCACAACTGTTGCGGCAGCAGCAGCGGCGGTGGCGGCAGTGGTGCTGATATTGGGACAGCGGTGTCGGGACAGCGGTGTCAGGACAGCGGTGGCAGCAAGAGCTGCGGGACTGGCAGAGGGCAAGGCAGCATGGCCCTTGCTCTGCGCCTCTTCCTCCTGCTCCTCCTGGCCGTGGCCCTGCCTGCCAGGGCTGCCCAGGCTGCTCCGCTGCAAGCGCAGCGAGCAGGTGAGCCGGCAGCCTGGCTCCCCTTTCCCGGGACAGCGCTCCCTGCTCCCCGGGAAGTGCTGGGGATGGTTTTCCCCAGACCTTGAGGGAGGGTTTCCTCTGGGGGAGGGAGACAGCCCCCACGGGCCCTTGGCTGGCCCTGTTTCCTCCCCAGGGATGTGTCACAGGGCCTGCAAAGAGGGTGGAGAGTGTCCAGGAGCCAGCCCAGAGCTCCCCAGGCCCCTGTGCAGCTCTGGCAGTTCTGGCCTTGTCCATTCACACCTGGCCCCCACGGACTTTCCTGACCCCCTTGCAGTGCCCAGTTCCGGGAGGGAGAAGGGGATGCCAGTGCATCATGGAAATTGGTCTGGTTTTTGCTCCCTTCTAGAATTGGATCGCAACTTTGATTATTTAGAATTGTTGTTGAATGATATTACGAATGTCTTGAAGAATGCTGGAGGTAAGTTCTGAATTTCCCTTTCTAGTGACATATTAATCAGTATCCAAGTGGCAAGAGCTCGTTCATCTGCCATTTTCGTTCGAGCTTAAGTCAGGGCAGAAGGGTTCTGAAAACCTTGCCCTGCTCCTTTCTGGAGCCCTGAGTGATCGCACAGGATGACTGTCAGTGGGAGGAAGGAGCATTTAGCTGTCCATCCTCCTCCCATGTGCAATGCCACTGTGTCCTTCCGTGCGGTCTGTGCAGTCACAGAGAAAAGCAGAGAGGGAAGGGGCTGGGCCCAGGGCTGTGCCCCGGGGCTGAGCCTTTCCTGCAGCCTGAGGATCTCCTACAGTGCCACGGGTGCTGTTCTGTCCTGCCTTTCTTTGCAGCTGAACCTGTTGGTGAAGGTGATCTGGCTTCCCAACCCATGTCCATGACTGAGCCTCTGGGAGGTGGTGAGGGTAGGTCAAGGCCTTTCCCCTGGGAGATCTGCCAGCTCAGAGCCCAAAGCTCGGCCAGGGGGGCATCGCTGCAGGTGCCAGGACAGAGCCATGCACGTGTGTGCCCTCACCCTGCGTGATCCCCTCAGCGCTCCTGCAGCTCAGTGGTGCCCGTGCAGCTGAGTAGAGGTGGCAGAAGCTTCTGTGGCTGTTGTGTTACAGATGTGCCTGCAGGGAGGACTCTTCCTGATCCTTCCCTCATTCCTACACAGAAGCCTGCCTCCCATCTCAGGGGTGAGTAGCATGTCCCTGTTGACCCCACAGGCTGAGCCCTGCTTCTGTGGGATCCATTAATGGGAAAAGGAAACATGTTTTTCTAAGGTCCTCTAAAAGGAAAGAACAAAGCTGCAGGACAGAAGAAAGCCCATGAGTCATCTGAATACATGAGGCAAAGGACGAAGGAAATGCAGCAGGCAGGACAAGGTGGGTGCATTTCCCTCAGCCTTGTCCTGGGCCTCAGCAGCCGGGGGCTTTGGCTGCACATTTGGACACGCCGTGCCCGGCACAGCAGGAAGGGATCCATGGCAGCTTCGCTTCCCCGCTGCTGCTTCCACGCCCTACAGGGCTGTTTCCCAGCCTGGCCTGGCTGCAGCTTCTCCCCAGCCTCTGCAGGAAGGCATTGGGCATCAGCTGCCAGGCAGACCAAACTGCACAATGCACCTCACATCCCCTGCAATTTCCCATCTCCAGGCAAATCAGAAGGGGCAGCTGTTTGGAGTACAGAAGGCCCTGGCCTAAACAAAAATTTTATAGGGATTTCCTAACCATTCTCAACCATGTCTTTGACAAGCATTGCCTCTTGAAGATTACCCATCCTCAATGGGGAACAGCACTACCTAATCCAGCTGTACCTCATCCTTTCTCCAGAAGCAGATGGAGAGGCTGTGCAGAAGACAGGCGGTGCATTTCCGGGAGGAAGCAGTGGCTCACTGACAGCCTCTGCTGCAGAGAGGGAGGTGATGCCAGGCACAGCCACAGGAGGTAATTGCTGTGCCTCTGGGCCTGAGCCCTGCTGAGGCTTGAGCTGCCCTCTCTGCTCCTTGGCACTGTGGGCACAGCCCGGACAAGACGGGCACAGCCCAGAGGAATTGTCCCGAGCAGGCTCAGGGCACTCGGCTACTGAGCTGTCCTGCTGGGCTCCCTCCGTGGGAGACACGTCCCGAAACCTGGGAGCGGCTGCAAGGGGTGCCCATGGTGGGGAAAGGGCAGAGGGGGAGAGCAAGGCTCCACTGTGTCTTGAAAGGGCTTGGCCACGTGCCCTTGGGATGGGGAAGGGGTTCCAAGGCAAAGAGAGATGGAGAGATAGAAGAAGGTGGGAAAGGCAGGAGAAAGGGCAGGAGAGTCAGAGGGACAGGGGGATAGTGTGGCACTGCCTGCTGCAGCTTTCCCCAGGGCTTTAGCAAGAGTTGCAGCTGTGGGAGTGAGAGCACCTAGGGCCCTGAGCTGCTTCAGCCGCCCCACCAGGGATGTTGCACAGGCCATGGAAAGAGGGTGCAGAGTGACCAGGAGCCTGCCCAGAGCTCCCCAGGCCCCTGTGCAGCTTTGGCCTTGTCCATTGACATCTGGCTCCCACAGCCTTACCCGACCCCCTTGCAGTGCCCATTTTCCAGAGGCAGACGGGGATCTCAGCGTGCCCTGAAAAATGTTCTCATCTGTGCTCCGTTTTAGATGAGGTTTCTGGAAAGGCTTCTCCATTAGATGGACGGCATAAAGTTTTGAAGCCTTTGGAACCTCCTGCAGGTATGTTCTCATTGTCCCACCACGGAGTAATTGTTGACAACCTGGCAGGAACCTGCTTACAGAAGCTTCTGTGGCTGTTGTGTTACAGATGCGTCTGCAGGGAGGACTTTTCCTGTTCCTTTGCTGGTTCCTTCACCGAAGCCAGGCTCTCATCGCAGGGGTGAGTAGTGTGTCCCTGCTGACCCCACAGGCTGAGTTCTGCTTTTATGATATCCATTCATAGGAAATCAAACCATGTTTTTTGAAGGTCCTCCAACAGGAAAGTACAAATCTACAACAGAGAAGAAAGCTCATGAGCCATCTGAATACATGAGGCAAAGGACGAAGGAAATGCAGCAGGCAGGAAAAGGTGGGTGTATTTCCCTCAGCCTTGTCCTGGGGCTCAGCAGCCGGGGGCTTTGGCTGCACATCTGGACACGCCATGCCCAGCACAGCGGGAAGGGATCCATGGCAGCTTCGCTGCCCCGCTGCTGCTTCCACGCCCTGCAGGGCTGTTTGCCAGCCTGGCCTGGCTGCAGCTTCTCCCCAGCCTCTGCAGGAAGGCATTGGGCATCAGCTGACAGGCAGACCAAACAGCAGCACGGACCTCAGATCCCCTGCGATTTCCCTGTCGCCAGTCAAATCAGAAGGGGCAGCTGTTTGGACTACAGAGGGCCTTGGCTTCACCAAAAATTTTTTAGGGATTTCTTGCTTCTTAACCATGTCTTTGACAAGCATTGCCTCTTGAAGTTTCCCCATCCTCAAAGGGGAACAACCCCACCTGACCCAGCTGTACCTAATCCTTTCTCCAGAAGCAGATGGAGAGGCTGTGATGAAGGCTCAGTTTCCCGGAGGAAGCAGTGGCTCATTGACAGCCTCTGCTGCAGGAAGGGAGGCGATGCCAGGCACAGCCACAGGAGGTAATTGCTGTGCCTCTGGGCCTGAGCCCTGCTGAGGCTTGAGCTGCCCTCTCTGCTGCTTGGCACTGTGGGCACAGCCCGGACAAGACGGGCACAGCCCAGAGGAATTGTCCCGAGCAGGCTCAGGGCACTCGGGTACTGAGCTGTCCTGCTGGGCTCCCTCCGTGGGAGACACGTCCCGAAACCTGGGAGCGGCTGTACGGGGTGCCCATGGTGGGTAAAGGGCAGAGGGGGAGAGCAAGGCTCCACTGGGTCCTGACAGAGCCTGGCTATGTGCCTTGGGATGGGGAAGGGGTCCCAAGGCAAAGAGAGATGGAGAGATAGAAGAAGGTGGGAAAGGCAGGAGAAAGGGCAGGAGAGTCAGAGGGACAGGGGGATAGCTGTGGCACTGCCTGCTGCAGCTTTCCCCAGGGCTTTAGTAAGAGTTGCAGCTGTGGGAGTGAGAGCACCTAGGGCCCTGTGCTGCTTCAGCCACCTCACCAAGGGTGTCGCACAGGGCATGGAAAGAGGGTGCAGAGTGACCAGGAGCCTGCCCAGAGCTCCCCAGGCCCCTGTGCAGCTTTGGCCTTGTCCATTGACATCTGGCTCCCACAGCCTTACCCGACCCCCTTGCAGTGCCCATTTCCCAGAGGCAGACGGGGATCCCAGCATGCCCTGAAAAATGTACTCATCTCTGCTCTGTTCTAGATGAACTTTGTAGGAAGATTTCTCCATTAGATTGGCTAAATGAAGTTTTGAAGCCTTTGGAGCCTCGTACAGGTTTGTTCTCATTGTCCCACCACGGAATAATTGTTGACAACCTGGCAGGAATCTAGTTACAGAAGCTTCTGTGGCTGTTGTGTTACAGATGCGTCTGCAGGGAGGACTTTTCCTGTTCCTTTGCTGGTTCCTTCACCAAAGCCAGGCTCTCATTGCAGGGGTGAGTAGTGTGTCTCTGCTGACCCCAGAGGTTGAGCCCTTCTTCTGTGGGATCCATTCATAGGAAATGGAACCACTTTCTCTTAAGGTCCTCTGAGAGGGAAGAAGAAAGCCACAGGGCACAAGGAAGCCGATGATCCAAATAACATCCTTAAACAAATGGTGGAGGAACTGCACAAAGAGAATGGTGAGAGCATTTCCCTCAGCCTTGTCCTGGGGCTCAGCAGCCGGGGGCTTTGGCTGCACATCTGGACACGCCGTGCCCGGCACAGCAGGAAGGGATCCATGGCAGCCTCGCTGCCCCGCTGCTGCTTCCACGCCCTGCAGGGCTGTTTGCCAGCCTGGCCTGGCTGCAGCTTCTCCCCAGCCTCTGCAGGAAGGCATTGGGCATCAACTGACAGAGAGCCCAAACTTCACCATGGATCCCCTGCATTTTCCCAGTGTCTGAGCACATCCTGAGGTGTGGCTGCTTGGCAGAGGGAGGGCCATAGGAAGCCCCAAAGACCTGTGGGGATCAGGATTTTCCTGATTCTTATCCATGTTGTGGACAAGTATTGCCTCCTGAGGATGTCACCACCTGGATGTGCAATGATTGCGTCCCACCAAGCCTCTTCCTTTCTCAAGCAATGGACAGAGAGGCTCTGTGGAAGGTGGCATTTCCTGCAGGAAGGGAGGCGATGCCAGGCACAGCCACAGGAGGTAATTGCTGTGCCTCTGGGCCTGAGCCCTGCTGAGGCTTGAGCTGCCCTCTCTGCTCCTTGGCACTGTGGGCACAGCCCGGACAAGACGGGCACAGCCCAGAGGAATTGTCCCGAGCAGGCTCAGGGCACTCGGGTACTGAGCTGTCCTGCTGGGCTCCCTCCGTGGGAGACATGTCCCCAAACCTGGGAGCGGCTGCACAGGGTGCCCATGGTGGGGAAAGGGCAGAGGGGGAGAGCAAGGCTCCACTGGGTCCTGACAGAGCTTGGCTATGTGCCCGTGGGCTGGGGAAGCTGTTTCTTGGGCAGGTTGGCAAACAGGAGGGCGGGACAGAGTTTGGGAGCAATAGCTGTGGCACTGCAGATTTCCCCGAGCATTTAGTGAGGGTTTCCTGTGTGGCAGCGAGAGAGCCCCAGGGCCCTGGGCTGCTCCAGCTGCCCCTCCAGGGATGTTGCACAGGGACTCCAAAGTGTCTGGAGAGTGATCAGAAGCCACAGGCTCCCACAGCCTTACCCCACCCCCTTGCAGTGCCCAGTTCCCCAAGTCAGAAGGGGAACCCAGCACATCATGGAAATGGTTCCGTAGAATCTCTGCTCCCTTCTAGATTGGGATCATGACTTGGCTTATTTGGAAATGATGGTAAATGGTGGTTTGAAGATGTTGTCAGATGCTGGAGACAAGTTCTCAACGTACCTTTCCTGACAGAATAATCAGTGTCTATGTGGCAAAAGCTCACTCATATGGCATTTCCTTTAAGTTCCTCTAAAGGTTGTTCAGTTCTGGAAACTTTGCCCTGCTCCCTTCTGGAGCCCTGAGGGATCCCACAGGATGACTGTCAGTGGGAGGAAGGAGCATTTAGCTGTCCATCCTTCTTCTGTGTGCAATGTCAGTGTGTCCTTCTGTGTGCACTGTGCAGCCACGGAGAGGAGAAGAGAGGGAAGGGGCCGGGCCCAGGGCTGTGCCCCGGGGCTGAGCCTTGCCTGCAGCCTGAGGATCTCCTACAGTGACACAGGTGCTGTTCTGTCCTCCCTTTCTTTGCAGCTGAACCTGTTGGTGAAGGTGGTCTGGCTTCCCAACCCACATTCAGGATTGAGCCTCTGGGACATGGCGAGGGTAGGTCAAGGCCTTTCCCCTGGGAGAGCTGCCAGCTCAGAGCCCAAAGCTCGGCCAAGGGGGCATCGCTGCAGGTGCCAGGACAGAGCCATGCACGTGTGTGCCCTCGCCCTGCGCGATCCCCTCACACCTTCTGCTCAGGCCTGGCAGCTATTTGGAGGAAGGTGGGCCCTGGCCCAGCCCCAAAAGGCCAGATGGTTTTGAATCTTATCCCCATTTTGATAAGCCTGATGTCCTAAAGATGCCACCAAAAGAAATCCGAAATTGTTCCATCTGATGCAGCTGAACTTTTTCCTTTATCAAGTGATGGAGCAAAAGGCAGGACAGAAGGCAGTGTTTCCCCAAGCAAGCAGAGGCCGACTGGCAGCCCCTGCTGCAGGAAAGGAGGAGATGCCAGACATGGGCACAGGCACAGGAGGTAATTGCTCTGCCACTCTCAGCCATTTAGCAGGGCTGTGTGGTGGCAGCTCTTTCCCCCAGGTCCTGCCCATGTATGGCCCAGCAGCAGCCAAAGATGGAGGCACCTCTGGAGCCTTGGAAGCCTCTGGAGCTCGTTCACAGCCCCAGGGACAGGGGACCCATGCACCAATGTCCCTCCCGCTGCAGCTGTTCCGGAGCTGGCCCTGAGTGCCCATAGGCCCAAGGCACAGGAGCAGGCCTGAGCGGGAGCCCTGCCGCGAGCCCAGGGCCAGAGCCAGCCTTGGCTCCCGACTGGGCAGGGGCTGCACTGGGTCCTGACAGGGCCTGACTCTGTGCCCTGGGGCTGGGGGAGCTGTCACGGGGCAGGGAGGGCCAGGGCTGGCAGTGGCTGCTCAGGGATGGCTTTGGCCCGTGTCCCTCCAAGCAGCCACTGCCCAAGCAGCTGCGCTGGCCCCGGGCTCTCCTCCCGGCCTGCTGGGCTTTGTTGGGTGGCACAGCCTGTGCCAAGGGGCAGCAAGGTGCCTGCAGGCCCCAGCTCTGGGGGAAACGGAGAACATCCTGCCCGCATCCACCGTGCTGCCAGCTCAGCACTGCAGCACAGCACGGGCTGACGCTCCCCATTGCTCCCACAGGTGCGGCCAGCCCCACCACACGTGTTCTGGATTCCCAGAAGGGCCCTGGAAGGGGTTTCTGGATAGGATTAATAGCAGGCCTGCTTTTTTTGGAGCTTATTTTCATCTTATGCTGTGTCCAAATTTGGACTTGCTGGAAGAGAAAAGGGTGAGTGTTTTGTTCACCTTTCCCTCAAACAGCTTCTTTTAAAAGTCTAATGTTGTAGACAGGAAATGTTCCCAGAGAGGCTGCTGTGGGGTTGTTGCCAGTCTGTGATTGTCCAGAGAAGCTGGGGAGCCTTGCCAGCTCTGGGCGCTGCTGTGCAGGAGGCTCCCTGTGTGCCACTGGCAGCTGGGGCCTCAGCCACCTCCTCTCTCCACAGGGATGCCTCTGCAGATTCACAAGACTGGCCAAATACCTCAGCCAGGGGGAACTGGTCCTGTCATCTCGCATCTCCGTGCCCGTGTCTGTTGTCCCTTCCACGGCTGCATTACCAGCTCATTGCTAGCGACAGCTTGTTGGTATCACCACCCAGAGCAGGAGCCTCTGTCCCCAAAGGTGCTGCCCCTGGTGTCCAGCCAGGCCAGGAGGTGCAGCCCTCCTACCAGGGAAGGGCCTGAGCCTGGCAACATCTTTGGGGTTCAGCTCAGGTGTGTCGGTGCTACCACCAGCTCTGGAGGAGCTGCTTGTCTGGGCACTGCCAGGGCTGGGCAGGCAGCAGCTGAGCATGGGGCTCCTGAGACAAAGCAGCCCCATTTTGTCTTTGTTTTACATTTATACACAGCAGAAGATTTTAGAAATATTTAGAAACATTTTTTGTAGAAAAATATCCCTAAATATTTCTTCCCTTTTCCTATTGTAGTTTTGGATTTTTCAAAGTAGTTTTAGAATTCTGAAAATTTTGGAACACTTTTATGCTTGCCGAATAAAAAATAAAACTGCATTTAATTGGTGATCATTACTCTTAGATGAACTAAGTCATCACAAGACACCCAGTGTACTGGAGAGGCTCTTTTCCCACTGGAGATTTTTACCTAGTGACAACAACAGACTTAAAGCCCTTTCACTGATAATTTCCGGGATTTCTTACCAGCTCATCTCTCAGTCTTCAGAGGCAAACTTTGAGCACAGTGGGCATCTCCTGCTGTGCAGGAGGGTCTCTGTGAGCCAGCTGACACCGGGGCCTCTTTTGCGGAGATAAACGCAACTCCACGACTTTGTGAAAGTTGTAAAGTTGGTATGTTTATTACTGTGCTGGATGCATGTGGAGATTCCTCTCCTTAAAAGACATGCATACCTCTGGGAACTCCAGATCCTTTTTTATCACCCTCTCAAATAGATATGCATCCAATTTTACGATAGGTTCCTACATATTCATTTTTACAAATTTGGTGTGACATTTACCGCTAGTTAATCTTTATCAGGAAGAATTCCCAGGTCAGGTTGGCCTGTTCTCATAGCAGTTCCTCTGTCTCTGTGTCCCCTGCCAGCCCCTTATCTCTGTCCTTGACTGAAGCAGTTTCTCTGAGCCTAGGCTTTTTACCAGTCAGACTAAACAGCTATGCTTTCCAACTACAGACTTAACTCAAAGATGTACATTTCACCTAAATGAAAATGGATTTCTACTCTGGAAAATTTCTACTCTGTCTCTTTTCCCCCCTTTCCTAGAAAATAAGTAAATTCTTTTATCTAATGCAAATCCCTATGACAATAAGTGTCTCTTAATGCTTTACCATGTACGTTTGATAAGGAGGTTAACACAGCTGTTTGCTGTAGTATTCTCCAATATCACATTAGCAATATAATGGATAACCCTAAAATTAGCTTATTCCAGCTAATATTAACAAAACTACAATGGGATGACACATTTTATTAAGGATTCCATTGTCAGTTGGTGACCACCCAAAGATCACATCCCACCAGTGATGATCTGCAGTTTGCTTTACTCTTTGCAGAATTCTGGTTATTTCTTTGGTATCATGAGAGACAGTAATCAGGGCTTTCTCTGTTTTCTGGAATTTCCTTCGAGATCTGCAGTAGGTCTTGGTGCTTAATTAATTGTTTTATCAATGTAAGGTCCATCCCAACAGGAGTTGGTGATAGTCTGTGTTACATTGTGTAATTGGTTTCAATCAACTGGTGGGATGTCAGGGGGGCCATGTACAAAAAATCACACCCGATAATCTTAACAACATTGCAAATACAAAAATTAAAATTATTTCTTCTAGACAAAATAATATTGTTGTTATCAATTTTTACAGCAGCACAAGCAGTTCTCAGGCACACATAACTTTTACTAGTATATATGAGCACAGTTTTCTGATCAGTGACTGCATGAATCTCAAAGTGGCAAATACTCTGTTCAGTGTCTAGACACACATTTGGGCATTAATTGTATTGCTTTCACAAATGAATCCCAGTTGTTCTCTAGTAATGCAGGATTCTAACTTTACTGTTTGCCTCTTTTCATTCACCTTTCCAGCCCACACCCTATGTTCTGAAGGGTAGAGCACTGTTTTTTCATTATTTAATCCCAGTGCAGTGATGGGGCGGATAACATAAACAGTGGCATAATGTTAGGTAAGAACCAAGGCAGTGGCCACATTAGAAGCAGGATCATAGGTGAAATTTACTATAGTCCACCAGGATTGAAACTTCTTTACAAAATCAATCACATTATCCCAGACAACTTCCCAAATTTCAGCTGGAAAATTACCTTCACCCCCTTCCCGTATGATCAGAGCTGCTGTTGCCTGCATCTATAACTGTGCTTGTATACAACTGAAAGCTAAAGACACATTATTTCCAACTGTACCAAGTGCTTCTAATATTACCCTGTGGTCTTGGCTCCCAGCCTTTTCCCACTTTGGCAGTACTTTGGAAACCTGCCACTGGCTAGTTCCTAATGCCAATAGAGCTGACTGTTAAGGCTGCTTCAATTTTGCTAGGTCACCTGCTGCAGTGGCCAGCTTATTCATCAGTATTTCTGAATCAATTCCATTTAAAACTCTCAATCCATTCCCTAACATCCAAGTTAGATAATTTCTTGTTCTGCTCCTGAGCTATATCTCTCTTTGTAACCACCTTGTGCAGCCCTCAAAGGATGTTCTTAGGAAAGAGGAGCAGGCTGGTTGGATTTTTGAGATGTTAATTTGCACTAGCAACTCAACACGTTTGAGAGACCATTCTGGATTGAACAACAGTTGTTTTCACTTACATTCTTCCCTACGTAGGGGCCTGTTTCTCACACTTCAGGTTCAAGTTTGGGTTGGGTCTGAACTATTTGATTACTAGTGTGGGTTGTATAAGGTCCTGCCATTGTAAAAAGTGCAGTGTTGATTTAAAATTTAAATGAGAGCTTTATAGCATCTCGAGCTTAAAGGCAGGTCACTTCTACAGGCTGTATCAAGGAGAAATTACACCAACAGTCTGATTCACTTGGGCTATCACAAACTTCTTGGTGCCTGTATACGGGGAGGTTGAGACACTAATTTCATCTGGTTTCTCATTAGCCGTCTCATTGACTACCTAGCACTCTATTTTGATTTCTTCTCTCTTGATCTCCTGAAGTGTCCACAGTTCTCATTCTTGCCACTCTTGCTCCTCATATACCTGATCTTCATGAATTACTACAGTGGACAGGTTTAGCTCTTTTATCTTAGAAAGTTCTCCCATGGATCCAGTATACAGATTGAAAGCTTGGGACCAAGGCCATTCAGCATTGCTTTGGATAGAGGTACTCTCTAATTCTAAGACTCCAGTTATAATTACATACAAATCAATTCTGTAATTGAAATGACAAACTACCCCTGGCTGCAATATACTCATTTTGCCTGAGTAAGTTTTAATCTCAGTTCATTGTTTCTTGATGTCCCTCTCTAAGGGGCTCCTGGGGCTTTCTTCACTCGAGAGTGATGGATCCAGGCATTCTACTCCTTGGTCTGGATTGCAGAGAAGGTGATGAGAAGCACTTGCAGTGATCTCTCTCACTGTGCATCCAAAGTCTTTTCTGCAAGAGGCTTAACATATACATAATCTCTAGACTGTATGTTATGTACTGGTCTGTCTAGCTCTTTGCTCCGAGTTCTAGCCACGTGTTTTTCAATTTCTCTGAGCTGTTTGCTTAAAGCCACCATGCAGGTGGCCAGGGTTATCTCTCCAATGTGGGTGGACATTCTCTTCCGTATTCCATATGGTCTTCCATAAAGCATTTCAAAAGGACTCGGCTTTTCTTTAGCTCGTGGTTTAGTCTGAATTCGCAGCAGTGCCAGTGGAAGAGCCTGGGGCCAGGGCAGATTAACATCCTGCCCCAGTCTTACAATCTGCTGCTTAATCAAATGATTCATTTTCTCCACCTGGCTGCTTGATTGCGGGTGGTATGGAGTGTGAAGTTCTCAATCTATGAATCTATGCCCAGGTGGCTACTAATCTTTGGCACTCTTTTGGAAATGAAATGTGATCCTCTATCCGAGGATATTGTGGCTGGAGCTCTGAAGCATGGTATTATTTCTTGTAATAATACCATGGTCACCTCTAGAGCTTTGACAGTTCTGGTGGGGAATGCTTCTGGCTAGCCTGAAAATGTATTTGTCAATACTAATAAATACAGATTCCCCCCCTTTCTCTGGGAGTTCTGAAAAGTTAATTTGCCACAGCTGTCCAGGCCCATGGCCTCTCTTAATTTGACCGAGTTTCGGCCTGGGAGTATTTTTGGGGTTTGTCTGGAGGCAAGGATCTCACTGTTGGTTTACCTGAGTAATAGTGGCAGATTAATTCTTGGCAATGATTCTTTCAGTCAGACATGACTATTAGAAAGCCTGTGGAAACTACTACTTAAAAGTCAACACTTTATTTTGATGCACTCTGTATCACTGGCAGCCTTGGTCATTCTGGGAAAGGAGCCACACTTTATAAAAGCTTTTAAGTAGTTAGGCCCCAGTGTGTTTTCTGGTGCTCTTCTTTCACTAGTGATCACAAAAATGGGAAGGGATTACTGGCTGTCTTTCAACGGCAGCCCACCCCTTGTGGTTGCATGTCTCTTTTGATTAGTACTATTATATTTTGGCTTACTTTTGAGGGAAATCTGTCCATAATTACTCCACTTTTTGCTGCTTTATTTGCCTCTCCAGCCACTAGCTCATTTCCTTCTTCCAATTCTGAGCTCACTCTCTGGTGTGCCTTAATATGCCTTTTCAGGCAGCTGAACTGCTTCCAGCAGCTGCATTGTCTCTTCTTTTTGTGAGGTTAGCAGTCCCCTCTCGTTCCAGATGGCTCCATGTGCATGCACAACTCTGAATGCATACCTCGAGTCTGTATAGATGTTTATTCTCTTTCCTTTTGCCATTTCCAAGGCACGGGTCAGGGCAATTATCGCGGCCTTCTGCGCAGAGGAGCCTGTCGGTAAGGGCCTGGATTCTATTACTTCTCTGCAGGTAGACACTGTGTATCCAGCATGTCGCTTTCCACTGGCAACGTGGCTACTCCTGCCATCAGTGAACCAGGTCTCTGTATCGTCTAGACGAGTGTCTTTAAAATTCTGGGCATCTGGAGTAAGTAGCTTCAATGGTCTCCAGGCAATCGTGGTGTACTGCTTCTTCTTGATTTCCACTGAGAAAAGAAGCTGGGTTGACAATATTAGTCACCACGATCTCTACATCATCTTGCTCTACCATGATGGCCTGGTATTTCAGAAACTTCTGTGGTGAAAGCCAGAGGCCACCCTTTGCTTCCAGTACTGCGGGCACTGTGTGGGACACTAGCACAGCCATTTTTGTCCCAGGGTAAACTTGCGTGCCTCTTGAATATTCAGCACGACTGCTGCTACAGCTCTGAGGCAACCTGGCCATCCTTTTGCTGATGCATCTAGTTGCTTGGAGAGGTAAGCAACTGCCCTCTGATATGGACCCAAGTCCTGAGCCAATATTCCCAGGGCAATTCCCTGTCTGTCATGGGAAAACCAGAAAGAATGGTTCACTTACATCTGGAAGTCCCAAAGCTGGAGCTGACATGAGGGCACTCTTTAGCTGGTGAAAGGCCCGTCTGCCTTCCTTTGTCCACTGGAGATCTCTGTTTCCACTGGCAATAAGAGCATAGAGGAGTCTGACGAGCAGTCCATAAGTATAAACCCACAGTCGGCACAACCTTGCCATGCCTAAGAAGGTTTGGAGTTCCTTTATTGTCTGGGGTTTTGGGGTTTGGCATATGGCTCCTTGCGAGCCTGCCCTAATGTCCGTTGCCCAGCACTCACCTGGTACCCCAGGTAGATTACTTTCTCTTTCACTGCCTGTGCCTTTTCTTTGATACTCTGTGTCCTTGGGGTCCTAGAAAATTCAAAAGGCTTAGTGTCCAGGCCAGACATGCTTCCCTCGTCCGAGTGGCTACTAGAAGATCATCCAGGTACTACAAAAGCCTTCCTTCTTCCTGTGGAGCTTCCCAAAACTCCAGATCTTTTGCAAGTTGCTCCCCAAACAGAGTAGGGGAAATTTTGAAGCGCTGAGGAAGCACGGGCCATGTGAGCTGGGTTTTGTGCCCACTTTTAGGGCTTTCCCATTCGAATGCAAAAATTTTCTGTCTGACTTTGTGGATATGGAGGCAAAAGAAGGCATCATTTGATTCTAAAATGGTTAACCAGATTAGCTCAGGTGTTAAATAAGTTCATAAGGTATATGGATTGGCTACCACAGGATACAGATCTTCTGTTACTTTATTGACAGCCCTCAAATCCTGTACTATCCGGTCTGACCCATCAGATTGCAGGTAAAATGGGAGTATTGAAATCAGATTGGCATTCTTTTAATAATGCTAACCGCAGAAAATTTTCAATTATTGGACTGATTCCTTCCCTGTCTTCATTCTTTAGGGGGTACTGCTGCCTAATTCTGACTTGTTGTGTCCCTTCCTTAAGCTTAATTACTATGGAGGAGGCATTTTTCGCCATCCCTGGTACACCAGAGGTCCATACCCTGGGAAATACTTGACTTAGTATCTCTTCATCAATTTCCATCTCAATTTCAATAGCTGTTAAGGTTAAATTTAATACCTCAATGTACTTTTGATCATTCAGCTCCAGAGGACCCTCTCAATAAATCACTTCCTAAAAATGCCTATGCTGAATGGGGCATATACAAAAACTTATGCATACCCCATTGTTTGTTTTCCCAATTCCCCAGCCACCTCCTCCCTTCACAGGGATGATTCTGCAGCTTCACAAGACCTGTCAAATAACTCAGGCAGGGAAAACTAGACCTGTCATCTCTCATTTCTATGCCAGTGTCCGTTGTCCCACGGCTGCGCTACCAGCTTATTGCTGGGGACATGCTGTTGCCACCACCACCCAGAGCAGGACGCCCTGTCCTCAGAGGTGCTGGCCCTGCGTGAGAGTCTGTCCTAATTTTCCCTCATCTGCCTCACGATCGTCTTTGGGAGACCACTGAAGAGAAGACCCCCCCATCTATATCTGGCTCTGAAGGAGAAAAGTCACACGCCACGGACCCTGAGACCTGAAAGCTCAGTTTTGAGCTGTTGTTTCCACAGGAGTGTTTGCTGTATGCTAAGAAGAGGACACCATGCCCCGTTTGCAACAATAGCAGCTTTGGAAGCTGTCCCACCTCTTGGCCTGGCTGGACTTCTCCTGAGTTTCAGGTGGTCTCCCATAGAAGACCCTTGCCTGTTTTACAACCACCGTGACAGACAGACGGAGATGTGAGAAGCTTTTCCATCAAGGACTGAGACATGAAACTCCAAAAAAGGCCCCTCTGCTCCTTCCAAGGACTGGGACTGAAACCCCCAGCCCGGGGGAGGTGTGTGGGGAGGCAAGCTGACCAAAGCGAGATGTTTGCCTGCAGATTGTGACCACTGGAGCAAGAAAACAATGGCTCTCATTTACTGCTGAGAACACCGACTACCTGTTACATCTATCAAGCTCATTTACTGCTGAGAACATGGACTACCTGTTACATCTGTTCCCTATTGTATCTGTTTCCCCCCCCCCCTCGCAATTTTCAGTAATAAAAACCTCTGAGTTAGCTAGCGCCTTTGAGATCTCCCCAGCGTAGCAGGCAGACCCTCAGCTGGACTGCACCAAAGTTGGTACAGTTGGTACAGTTGGTACAGTTCGTCTCTGAGTTGGTAGCTATATCCCCCCTCTCTCTCTCTCTCTTTCTCTCTCTTTTTCTCTCCCTTAATCCCTCTATCGCATTTTTGCTGTAGTTATTTCAATAAAACTGCATTTGATTTGATTATCACTGCAAACCCCCTTGTACCGTGTTGGTGTTTTGCACTCTGAGATCATTCCTACGAACCATCAGGTCATCTGTCCACTAGGACAGACCCTGACACCTTGGCAACCAGAAGCACAGGGAGCACAAACAGACACAGCCAGGAGGCCCAGCAGCTCTTTCCTGAGGGCCCATTTCATGCAAGAACTGGCCCTCAGAATATTAAACAAAATAAAAATAAAAGGGTTGGGGGAGGAGGCGTTGAGGTGGCCTCACAGGTTCAACTCTGCACTCTGCTTTTGTCACCAGCATTACCCAAGTTCCTGTACTTTTTTCCTGGAGAATTTGCAGTCAACAGAGCTTCACTCCCTCTCATCAAATCAGTCTTAAGGCCAGCTTCAGGCTGGGTCATTCATTTAGACTCGAGCACTGACTGGTGTCCAGGCAACAAAAGAACATTAGCTGCAGGCCACCCATACAGCTTTTCATATTAATGAGCACAAAGCCTTTATTTCTGCAAGCTCAGGGATGCTGGGGGGATCTTTGCACCATCAGGCCGAAGTACAAGGCTCTGGATCCTCCAAAGGAACAGGGCCAGCCCCCTTGAGTGGGAGAAGGTGCGACCTCAGTTGCAGCCCCGAGTGCCTCTTGTGGGCCAGGGCACGGCCCTGGCTGTAAATGTGTTGGGCTGCAGCACAGGGCCATGGCGGAGCTCAGCACCCTCATCAGAGCCCAGGGCCACGGCCCTTCCCTGCCGGGACACGAGTCTGCCCCGGCCCGGCCCGGCCTGAGCAGCCCAGCCTGGCCCCAGGGGATGAGCTCCGCCTGTCCGCTGTGCCCGCAGGCCGGGCCCAAGGCTTTGCAAGAGGCTTTCTCCCAGCTTTGCAAAACCTCGGCCAAGTGACCCTTTGCTGTGCTGAGAAGAGTAAAAAACCCCCTCAAATGTAACCCCGCTGCACACCTCATGAGGGATCCCTGCACGGGTTCGAAGAGGCCATCAATACTCCTTTGTGATTCATGAGTGACCTCAGCACCCCTCAGCAGGGACCCCAAAATATCCATGCCTGCCTCATGGGGCCAGGGCTCAGATGATGCCAGGGAAGGAAATGTGTCCTCGGCCCAGGGACACTCAGCATGGGCTCCCCCAGCCTTCAGGGCCACCTCACTGGTCACAGCAGCCCCTGCCTGGCTCCTGCCTGCACACACCGTGGGCATCCACGGCTGCTCCTGGCCATGGAGCTCAGCCTGTGCTGCTGCGGGGTGGCCTTTGCGGCTGTTACGATCTGGACAGAGCTGTGACAACACCATTTCTTTATTGAAATATAAAATGTGGGCCAAGCCCTACCCTGGCAGACAGGGGCTGCCCACATTCACTCCTGGCTGGGAAACAGGGCTTGCGGGCTCTGGGGCAGAGGGTCTTGTTTTGGAGGGGAAAACGAATTTGGAATGTGAGAAGGCCTTCTGATGGTTGTGGAGAGCATTATTAATAATTGGTTAGCTGAGAAAGGCCACACTGATATAATGCCACTGGTTAAACTGAAGGAGAAAAGTCAGCAGTCAGCAAGCTAAAAGGAAGAGTCAGCAGCGACCTTGCTGCAACATGAGGATAGGGAGTTGAGATTAGTCCTGAATACATCCTAAGAATATGTAGAAAGTATCAAAAGTAGAACCATAGGAATGTAGAAGTAGGCGTAGGTGCTGATATGCAAGCTGACCAATCCTGAGCTCAACTTTTGCAATATGTATGAAGCTCATTATTAACTGTATTTAACCCGCCGTACTGATCAATAAAATTGAGCCTGTGATGATCAAAATGATGTCCTGGTTCCCTTCCGTCGACAAATGGTGGAGAATGCGGGCATAACCGAATCTCTGCCCTTTTTCTCGGATTAAAAGAAAAAGGGATTACGCCACGGTCCGGAAGTTGGGTTTGGGTCCCAGCAGCCGGGACGGTGCCGGAATTTGAAGCACCCTTAAGGTTCACAACTGTGACTTAAGCCAATACGTGTCGCCGGAGCCTGGAGAGCTGTAACTGCGCGCGCTGATTAATAGGTATGGATAGGGAAGCGGCATATGATTTATTTACCGCCTATTTAGAGCGGCGTGGGATAAAAGGGATAGATTTAAAAAAGGAGTTACCAGGGTTATTAGCTTATGGCCATGCTAAGGGTATCTTTTCTAATCCTCATACAGTTCATGAGTTATCAGAGTGGAGAAAGTTTGGGGAAATATTGTGGGATACAGTACTAGACGATGATAAGTCAGCAAAGAAATTCGGGAAGTTATGGCGGGTGGTGTATAACACGTTACTTCAGCAGGTCTCTGAGAGAAAGGCAGCAGAAAGGGCAACAGAAGCTCATAAGAGGAATATAGGGTATGGTCGTGAAGATGATCCCCTGGCACCCTCTGTAACTAAAGTACTTATGCCTAAAAGTCCCCAGCAAAGTGGTGTGGAGGATTTCTCTATAGGCGCAGTGGAACCGTCTGCACCTTTCCTGTCAGAGGGGGAGGGCGAGTCGGATGGTGGAGGTAGGAGCAAGCCAGCTTTACCTCCGCCACCAGCTTCAGGCGGGTCGGATGGTGGGAGTAGGGGCAAGCCAGCTTCGCCTCCGCCGCCAGCCTTGCCTCCACCGCTACCCCTCAATGAGCCGGCTCCGGTTTCACTGTCAGCTCCAGCGGGGGAGGGGGGGCTCCCGCTTCCCCCGCGCGAGCCAGCCTCTGCTTCACTGCCCCCCCCGCGCGAAACCTCGGTGTCTGCACCGAAGCGCCAGCAGCATAGCACCCTTAAAGGGCCAGATCCCATCCCAGGGGCACACCGTGATCCATGGGGGGAGATGGCTAAACAGAGGAGGGAAGCTTGGGCTGCTTTGGCGAAAGAAGTAATGCAAATGGGGGATGGTGAGGCGGTGGAAATAGCTTCTAGTCTTGCATGTCCAGTTACATACACACCACAGTATGATGCACAGGGGAACCTTACGCATAATATAGCAGAATATACTCCCTTAGATTGGAAGCTGTTAACTCAGCTACGTTCTATGGTTAGTCAGTTTGGAGTAAAAAGTGAACCTGTTAAGCAAATGTTAGATTATCTTTTTAATACTCAGGTTTTATGTCCTAATGATTTAAGAGGAATAGTTCGGTTGATATTCACTCAGCATCAGCAGTTATTGTTTAATGCACATGACCCATTACATGGAGTAACAGTAAAGGAGCTGATGGGCTTAGAGGCATTTTTACGTACAGAGGTACAGATGATATTGGGAGAAGATAAACTTAGAGAGTCTATGTGGTTAGTGCGTGCTGCAATAGATATGGTTAAAGAGCCAGGAGGGTTACCGGCTTATATGGGCATTAAGCAAGGAAGGGAAGAATCATTTGGAAATTTTATCGATAGAACAGCTACTGCTATAGATCGGGCTGGTGTTGCAGGGTGCTATTGAAGCAGGTGTGCTTTGCAAAATAGCAATCCAGCAACCCAAAGAGTGTTAGCTACTTTAGGGGCAAATTGGACTATTGAGGAAGCATTAGAGTGAATGGCATTAATGCCAACAGCTTCACAGGCATTTATAGCAGAAGCCTTAAAGGAATTAGGATTAGGGTTGCAAAAGCATAGTCTACTCAAAATCAGGTGTTAGCTGCTCTTGCTCCTCTCCGAAGAGGCTCACTGGCAGTCACGCAAGGAGTTTCGAGACCATTCATCAAGTGTTACCGATGCGGCAATGAGGGACAGACACAAGTTGCCTCAGTGACATCAGAGACACCAGCTGCTGCCGTGACATCGCTGCTACCTCCTGTCTGCAACCCGCAACAACACAGAGCTTCGGCTTGGACTTATCAGCAGCAGTAGACGTCACACTAATGACGAACCGGCCTGAGAGGATACCCACTGGAGTAAAGGGTCCTCTTATATTAAATGGACAAACATGTGGAGCATTATTGCTGGGACGTTCCTCTATAACTATGTTGGGATTATTTGTTTTGCCTGGTGTTATCGATGTGGACTTTACAGGGGAAATACAAATTATGGCTTACACCCTTTATCCTCCGATTAAAATTACAAAAGGACAACGCATTGCACAATTGGTACCACTGTCACAAATGACATCGGGAATACAATCATTTACTGGGCAAGCACGGGATGAAAAAGGTTTTGGCTCTACTGGTGTTACACTTTTAACTGTGGATTTACAAAATAGACCAAAACAAAAGGTTGAAATTACCTATGGGCATCAAAGCATAACCCTTTATGGATTATTGGATACAGGAGCAGATGCTAGCATCATTTCTCCAGAAGCCTGGCCACAACATTGGCCTCTATTTCCTTCATCAAACATGCTCACAGGAGTAGGAGGATTTACATTGGCAAGCAGGTCGCCGTCTTTGTCTGTGTGCATTGAGAATCAACAAATATCTGCTGTGTTTTCAATTGTTCAACTGCCTCCTACAGTTTCCTGCTTAATTGGAAGGGACATTTTAACACAATTGGGAGTGGTATTAACTAATCAGCACCCTTTGGGGTAATTGCCATTGCTTGGACTTTCCCCATTCCACTCACCTGGAAAACGGATACACCGGTGGTGGTTAAGCAATGGCCATTAAAAGGGGAGAGTCTTATGCATGCCCATGAATTGGTACAGGAACAATATACAAAAGGGCACCTAAGACTGTCCACAAGCCCTTGGAATACACCTATTTTTGTAATCAAAAAGAAATCAGGGAAATATCGTTTGATACATGATTTGAGGGCTGTAAATGACCAAATGGAACCAATGGGGGCCTTACAGCCTGGTCTTCCAAATCCAGCTATGATTCCAGAACACTGGCCACTTTTAATTCTTGACCTAAAGGATTGTTTTTTCACTATTGGCCTGCATCCTGATGACATGAAGAGATTTGCTTTTACTTTACCAGCAATAAATCGTGGGGAACCAGATAAAAGATTTGAATGGACATCTCTTCCGCAGGGCATGCGCAACTCTCCCACTTTATGTCAGCTTTATGTTGATGCAGCATTACAGCCACTACGTCGTAAATGGCCAGCAACTATAATATATCATTACATGGACGATATTTTGTTTGCACAGCAACAGCCATTCTCCTCTTTACAGATTAATACCATTAAAAATACTCTTGCTGCATATTCACTTGTTATTGCTGCAGAGAAAATTCAGACTACAAAGCCCTGGAAATATTTGGGATGGACTTTGACGAATCAAATAGTGATACCACAAAAATTGGAATTACAATTGGACATTAAAACTCTACATGATGCACAGAAGTTGCTGGGAGACTTACAGTGGCTGAAGCCTATTGTGGGAGTACCAAATCACTTATTAGAAGCCCTACGACCTTTGTTAAAAGGTGTGGACCCTACTACTCCTGTACACCTGACAAAGGAGCATCATCTTGCTTTGCAGCAAATTAGTAACTGTGTACAGCAAGGGTATGTGTCTCGTCGACAACTCGACCACCCCATTGACCTTACTATTTGGAATAGCCCTTGCCACTTGCTTGGTGCTCTCTCTCAGTTGCAAAAGAAAACGGGGGAGATACGGGTGTTGGAATGGTTATCACCACCACTACAGCAGAAGAAAACAATATCTTCAAAAATTGAACAATTGGCTGCATTAATCAAAAAGGGGCGTCTCAGAATTCTTGAAGTGGATGGTAGAGAACCTGCTAATATTAGATTGCCTATGGAAAAAGAAACCTTGGACTGGTACTTGATAAATTCAAAGAATTTACAAGAAGCATTATTGATGTCACCTGCTAAAGTAGAGACTAGTAAATTAGTGCCTAGAGTTTTGCAATGGATGACAGAATGGAACTGGATTACTCGACCTTTAAGAGAAGAAAATCCCATAGAAGGAGCTATTACAGTTTTTACAGATGCAGGAAAGAAATCAAGGCGTGCTGCTGTTACCTGGCAAGAAAAAGGACAATGGAAGCATCAACTCCTCACAGCAGACCCTGCAGATAGCTTACAAACTTTGGAATTGTTAGCAGTAGTATGGGCGGTGTCCAACTTACAGGAGCCTTTAAATGTGGTCACAGACTCTATGTATGTTGCAGGAGTAGTCAAACGAATAGAGGAAGCAACAATTAAGGAAGTGAATAATAAACGATTGTATGAGTTACTGATACAGTTAAGGAAGGCTTTACGAGAAAGAAAGGCAGCATATTCTGTGATTATAAGAACCCAAGTTCAGGATTATGGGAAAAACCTGCAAAGGTATTATATTGGGGTCGGGGGTATCTTTGTGTTTCCTCACCTACAGGGCCTTTGTGGGTGCCTGCTAAGTGGACTAAACCTGTTTTTGATGCAGCCTCTGGTGGATCGCCTTACAGAGGAGGACAAGGAGCAGCTGGGGAAGAAACTGCTTCTAGTCCTACAGCCACTACTGTTTCAGTTGAAGGGGTACTCGGAAGCGGTGGACAGAGCACTGACACGTCACTATCGGACAGCCCAGGAGTTGATTCGTTTCATTGACTCATTATCAACTTTTCATTTAACAGATCCAGCGAAACTACATTGCCTTGACTGTCAAAATCCACATTGTGCTGCCTGGATAGCTCTACGTTGTGGGGGTTGTAAAAGAACTTTTTGGATAGAACAATCATTATTACGGGATTTGTGGTGTCATACTTGTGAACACGAGCACACGTGGGGTAAAAGCTGGCAAGATGAATTAAGGAGACAAACGGGGCAAAACGCATATATAGCTTTAAATCTTTATGAGTCTCCTGAACAGAAGGTTCTTGCTTATTATCGATGGGAAATACAATGTATTGTAAATAGAATTAAGGTTCAAAGTAAATCACGTATAGTTTCTATAAGGTGTAGGAAATTAGTACCTTTAACACAGCATTCAGTTGTAGGACCCTTCCAAGGGGATCCTGATAGAGCATTAGATTGCTGCATTGATAAGTTGAAAAAATTAAGTTTGAAAGTGGCAGGACCAGTGAAATTAGGAGCAGCAAGATTGAAGACAGATAAGAAAAAGAAGGCAAAAAAAGGGAACGGTCTCATTTGAATAGGAGTATCAGTGATTGCTAATTAATTTTCTATGATTAGAACAATTTTACTGTTGTGGGACCCTCGGGAGGATATAGTTGTTGAGGAGGATAACGAACAAGAACTACGATTACGAAATAAGATACACCTTGTGTTAAAGAAAGACCTTGAGCTGTTAGCCTCATATAGTAAAAAGGCTGAAGAGGCTTTGCGATCACCACCATTGAATTGGTTGCTTTGGGTTGAAGATACACAATTTTATACTGGTCCTTACTTACATTCGCTTCCTTGTTATGTTTGCAAAAAGGATAAAGATAAATGCTATGCATGGGTAGCTTTGCATTGTGCAGATTGTAATCAGATTTATTGGTATTCACAGAAGTCATTGGGATATTTATGGTGTACATCTTGTTTTGGAAAGTGGATTCGAAATCATATCTGGGTTAGAGCTCTTGAACAAAGTACTGGCCTGCCAGGACAGACAGGATTACAGCTCTTTGAGAGTGCAGAACAAGTGGTTATAGCATATCTTAGGTGGAAGTTACAGGAAAACCTTAGAATATTTGAGATTACTAAAGCCTCACGCATCATAGCAGCTCGCTGCAAAGCTGATTTGCCTTCAAACTTACCTCGTGCTATACTTGTGAGCAAGGATGCTGATTTAGAATTAGATCAGTGTATTCAAAAATTGACTCAGCCTTACAATAGACAATCTAGCAAACCAGGGAAAAGACAGTGAAGAAAGAAAAAACAACGTAAGCAGAGGGAAGAAAAGAAAAAACAAAGTAAGCAGAAAGAAAAATGAGGTTTGTTTTTGTAATACTGCTCAATGCTGTAGCAAGTGAGGCAGTAGGAGTAACACACTTTAGTCAACCAAGGGAAAATTTATGGGTAACACTTGCTAATCAAACTAACCAATCATCACTTTGTCTTAGTCTTGGAGGAGTCACTAACCCATTTCGAACATGCCTGGTGGGACTTCCGGTGTGGTCTCCTGGAGAATTTTGCAGTTTGATAAACAATCAAACCTTATGTATGTCTAACATGTCAAACATCACATTGCCGGTGCAACAGGGGTATACTGCAGGTCAGAGTGATGGCTATCATCAATGCTTACTAATCCAATCACTTAACACCTCTTTGCACTCTCCTCCTGAAGAATTAGATCTTTTTGGAAGTACAAATGCCAGCATATCTAACACTACAGCTGGTGGATGGTTTAGCTTCAAACTTTCGGGTGCTCAGAATTTAAACCAACCTAAAGAAACATGGGCCACCCTAGATTCATCCCTGAATGTGAGTGAATTCTCTCCACAGCATTACAGTCAATGTAACGGCACAAATATCACAGTACCAATGAAATTACCCACAGGAATATTTTTGATTTGTGGAGACAGGGCATGGAATGGTATACCAGCTAAACCACAGGGTGGACCCTGTTTTTTGGGAAAATTGTCACTGTTTCATCCTAATGTGTCCTTGCTAATGCAGCTGAGTCAAAATTCAAACAGGAGAAAACGTAGCATACATGACTTAGACTGCAGCAAGATAGGAGATCCACGGTTTTGGGGCACATTCAAACAGGTGGTGGTTTCCACTATCTTACCAGGAGGATCTGCCAATAAAGCCATGAATTTAGCAAAACAATTAGGATGCTGGGCAAAGAATGAGCTGAACAAGACATCACAAATTCTAGACATGTTAACTGCAGATGTGCAAAGTGTTAACCATGCTGTTTTGCAAAATAGAGCTGCTGTAGATTTTTTGCTCTTAGCACAAGGGCATGGATGTGAAGAGTTCAAGGGAATGTGTTGCATGAATCTGTCTGATCATTCAGTGTCCATTCACACTAAGATAAAAGAATTACAACAGGGACTTCACAAACTTAAGGAAGAAGACGGTTTAGGAATTGACGAATGGCTTAAAGGCTTAGGACTTGGACCGTGGCTGAGGAACCTTGTGATCTATGCTATAGGATTGCTGGGTGTAATTTTACTGTTTTTGCTTATTTTGCCTTGTATCTTTAACTGTATCCAAAACATGGTCAGCCGTACAATAGCAAAAACATGGCAAACTAATCTCCTTGCACAAGAAGAAAACGGGGGAAATGTGGAGAGCATTATTAATAATTGGTTAGCTGAGAAAGGCCACACTGATATAATGCCACTGGTTAAACTGAAGGAGAAAAGTCAGCAGTCAGCAAGCTAAAAGGAAGAGTCAGCAGCGACCTTGCTGCAACATGAGGATAGGGAGTTGAGATTAGTCCTGAATACATCCTAAGAATATGTAGAAAGTATCAAAAGTAGAACCATAGGAATGTAGAAGTAGGCGTAGGTGCTGATATGCAAGCTGACCAATCCTGAGCTCAACTTTTGCAATATGTATGAAGCTCATTATTAACTGTATTTAACCCGCCGTACTGATCAATAAAATTGAGCCTGTGATGATCAAAATGATGTCCTGGTTCCCTTCCGTCGACAGATGGTGTTGCAGCCACGGCAGGGCAGATAAGGGCATAAGTGGAGACCTGGGATAACAGGTCAAGTTCTCTTTGCCCGAGTTGCTAGGCCTCTCTTCTGAAGATGCACAGGAGCACCTGTGGAGAGAGGAGGTGGCTGAGGCCCCAGCTGCCAGTGGCACACAGGGAGCCTCCTGCACAGCAGGGCCCAGAGCTGGCAAGGCTCCCCAGCATGGCTGGAGCTGCTGGCACAGCTTGGCCCAGCTGCACAGCTGCCCCTCAAGGCCGTGGCGAGCAGGGCACGGCTCTGGGCAGGCTCCCTGGCCAGGAGCGGGCCCCAGAGCACCTCTGCCTTTCAAGGGCAATCTAATCCCTGCTCTTTCTCCTCCACATTTTGCTTTGCCTCTGCCCTGTTTTTGGCCAGGAAGCCTCAGCGGGAGCGAGCACTGGCTGCAGCCCCAGCAGATCTTAAGCCCATGCTTCAGCTTGGGCTCCCTGCCAGCTGATGCCAAATGCCTTCCTGCAGAGGCTGGGGAGAAGCTGCAGCCAGGTCAGGCTGGGAAAAAGCCCTACAGGGTATGGAAGCAGCAGCAAGGCAGTGAGGTTTCCATGGATGCCCTCCCACTGTGCTGGGCACCGGGGGTTGGACATTGTGATGCTGTAGAACCACACGGCTCTGTGACCCCAGAGCCTGCTGTGACCTCACATCCTGCTGTGACCTCATGGCCTGCTTGGGGATGGACCTCATGGCTGGAATTTTCCTTCTCTGGGAGGGAGCTCATGCTTGCCTGGCTGTTGTGTCCAAGGGCTGCCCTTGCCTCCTCAAGCTGAGCTCACTGCTCTGTGTTCTGGGCACTGGCACAGGAAATCACATCCAATGATTTCTCAGCTCCTCAGGCACTGTCAGCAACATCCCAGCATGCTGAGGAGTAAGTGATCTCTGGCTGGAGACAAGTTCCACATTTCCTCCTGTCAGCAGCTTCCCAGCCGGAAATTTGGCACCTTGGGTGGGCCATAGCTAACACAGTCCTCTGGCTTCATAGGAAAGGTGAAGCCTTTACTTCACCATTTGCTCTTCATGTGCAATTTAAGGCACTGCTTCCTTTTGTGGTCCTCAAAGGACACAGTGAATAAAACAGGGGGGAAAGTCACCCAACCTCTTCAATGCTTGGATATGCCAAAAAAAACCTTGAGGAGCATAGGGTGGGTGTGTGCAGTCTGACCAAGCCAGAGCCCTTCCATGATTGTGTGGCTGCCTCAGTGACACGGTGCCAGAGTTCTTCAGCCTGGGCTGCTCCCAGCACTGTCACCAGGAGGGGGCTGCCTCCAAAAAGCCACACAATTTGGGTGCTGCTATAGGTCACATTTGCTCTATGGCACAGGTGGAATGCTTCAAGGGCAGGGACAAGGAACAAGGAGAGGTCTTCTGTATGACTCCCAAAGGTGTTTATGCCCAGGAAGGTCAGGCTCAGAAAGACACGAGTCCAGGCTCTAGAAGGGGTTTTTCAACAAGGGGAGGTTCAAGAGGAGGGTACAAAACTTTAACAAATTGGGAGAAACCTGGGGAGAAGCATAAGGCAGGGAATACAGTGTTGAAACCAATTGGGAATTACAGGGGAGGGGAAGAGTTTAAACAAACCAATGAGACCTCAAGGGATACAAAAATGACAGGGAAGTTTCTGGAGAAAGGGGCAGGCATGAGGAGGGACTGACCATGTTCATACTGGGAGAAGGAACAGGTAACATTCAGGAACAAAGGGCAGGTTATTGGGAAGATGGAAAACTGGGGCAAAACCAACAAGAGAGGTGCAAAATAACAATCCATTAAGGATAAAATATGCTATAACAATACAAGAGATGGGGCGGGGGGGTGGGGGTTTGAACTGACCATTGAAACTGAATTGCAGTTGAAAACACAATAGAGACACACTGCAACACCCCAGTGTGGTAGTCTGTTATTTTACAGTTTGTTCTTCTGTAGTAAGTTTTAAATACTCCTTGTTGTACGTTTTAATGTTTCATTCCACGTATCCCACTTGGTTTCTCTGGTGGTTCAGTCCTGAGTTGTTTATTCACCAAGTATATGTCAATGCCCCTGTCCATCAAAGACAGCACAGCCTTTTGTTCTGGTGTGTACCCTGTAGTTCATCCCTTCCTCAAAACAAGATTGGATTTCAAGGTTTGCTCCTTCCCCTTGTTGGTTTCTGTTGGATAGCCCTTGCCCTGCACTCCTTCCCTAATGCCTTCCCCTTGGTAAAAAGTTGTGTCCTCCCCTTCTTCTCTCTCTTCCTTAAAAATCAGTTATTGTCAGTTGTCCCTGACTCCTCTGGGGACACAAACCTTCCTTAGAACTCAAACAAGTGATCTCTCTCGGTTCCTTCACCTCAGTCCCTCGTACTGGGTTGCTGCTGTGTCACCCGTGCCACAGGTGTCGGCTGCAGGGAGCTGCGAGCCCCTGTACGCACCGCCAGCCGGGAAGGTCCCTGTAGGGATCCAGGGGCAGCCTCTCTTGTGACTGTCCATGGGACTCAGGCAGTGAGCTGGCCAGAGAACATATTGCCTGTGACCCAGCCGCAAAGTTACACCCCAGTGCATAAGGGAAGAGCTAGAGACGGCACCACTCTGGACTTCTGCCATGCCCTGGACACATCAGCCCTGCCCTGCATCCTTGTCCCTCCTTTGGTGAGCTGTGGATCTGATGAAGGCACAGTTTGGAGAATGAGCAATTGCCTGGCTGGTCACATCCAGGGGGTTGTGGTCAATGCCTCAGAGGCCCGATGGACGTCAGTGACCAATGGTGTCCCTCAGGGTGACAGCAGAAGCTCCCTGGACACTGGGGACTCAGTGTCCTGGTGGTGCTGCTGGACAAGAGAGCTGGAGGTGCCTCCAAAGCAGAACTGTTCTGATTGCCCAAGTCTTTCAGACTTGCTCAGTGAATGAGGAGCTGATTGAAGTGAAAAGATACTGAGAAACCACACAGTCCCTTCCCTGGGAAGAAACATTTCCCCATCCAAACTTCCTCTCTTTATCCCACTCCAAGAGGAACAGACATGTATATACATCTATCTATCTATCTATCTATCTATCTATCTATCTATCTATCTATCTATCTATCTATCTATCTATCTATCTATCTATCTATCTATCTATCATTCTATCTATCTATCATTCTATCTATCTATCTATCTATCTATCATTCTATCTATCTATCTATCTATCTATCTATCTATCTATCTATCTATCTATCTATCTATCTATTTCTGTCTTAGTTATTTAACTATCCAGCGATCTAATATCTACCTGTCTTCCTATATATCTATCCATCTATCTATCTGACAAAATAATTTCAGCTTTAAATTAAATCTCTTTATTTATCCTTATCCTTTGAAATAGAGTTTGGAAAGTAGTATTTTTATACAATTGCATTTATCAAAGACTTTAATTAACAGATGCTTTTAATCTCTCCCTCATGAAACTGCAGTAAATTCCTCCCTGACTGACAGTGATGAGTGCCTGCTGTCAGGGAGGGATCAGAAGGTCCTGTCCAGTGGGTGGGAGCAGATGTATGCCCTCTTCTCCAGGATCTGCTTTCCAGCTTTTTTAATGGAATCATCCAGGTTTTCATTGGCATTACTGGAGAAAGAGAGAAAAGTCAACTAAGGGAGCATAAAGAGCCGTTGTAAATTTCTTTCAAGAAGTGTTTTTGAGTACGAGTGCAAGAGTGAGTGCCAGGAAGAAACTGAACATTCTCTTCTGAAGAAGATTGATTATTACAGACTGAGCTTTGGAGAGCCAATGCACAGCTGGTCAGTACTTCCCCCAGAGTCCAAATCCCTCGTTTCTATCAGTCACTTGACAGGAGTATATACATAAAATATAGATTTTATATTGCTCAATAAAGAACCCTGGCAGTTTGCTTTAGCTATGAAGTGAAGAGACTCTTCTCAACAGGTTCCGGCTCTGCCGCTTGTTTGAATTAAAAGTAGAGAAAAACGCTTCTGTTGGTCACATAAACCAACAAAAGTTTTATGAGTGTGTGAAAGGCATAAGACGGTAAAACTCATTCCATTTTATAGTACTTACAGTCTCTTAATTCAGCCATGGGATAATTGGGCCACCATTCACTATACCAAAAAACTGGAATAGGCACTGGAAAACAAGTTAGTTTCAAAACTAAGTTTAGAAAAAGTGAATGAATTTCATAAAGAAAAACATGTAGAAAAAACATAGGAATTTAAACTTCTCCAAGCCCTTTGATAATAGAGCCCTGATTCCCAGTCATGTCCAGTGCAGCCTCAGCTGTCCCTTTGAGGCCAGAACTGCCAACGCTCAGGGCTGGGATGAGCCTTCACCCAGAACTGGCTCCAAGACTGATTGGGAATCAATCCAGAACAGGGCTCACAAAAAGAGCAAAGTTTCACGGCCAAATCCAAACCTTCATCAGGCTGGATTTGTTTTAACACTGAACTGGAGCATATTTGCTTGTGCTGCAACACCGTTGCCATTAAACTTTACATGAGCTACAAAATAAGCATTGCCCTGTCCTGAACTGTGCTCCCCAAACACTGCTGAGAACTTGCTGTGCCTCTGCCCTGTGCCCCTGGGGCTGCTCTTGGCCAGGCAGCCTCAGTGGGAGCCAGCACTGGCTGCAGCCCTAGCGGGCCCCCCAGGACAAGGCCCAGCAATGAGGAGGCCAATGAAAGCTCAGGGCAGCAGCAGAACCATCAGCAGAGTTCTTTGGACAACCATGGACTGGCCACAACTCCACAGCAGCATGACTACGAGTCAGGCTACCAATGCTATGGAGCAGAGTTATAAGAAAACTGTGGAGAAAAATCAGCAACTGACCGTCTGATCTCATACAGCTTGCGAATGCCAAGATAGCAGCCTAGCAGCACAAGTGGCACAGTGAACACTATCACCACTGTGCCTATCATGCATTTCCTGCGAACATCCTGGGGACAGACAATTCTTGGGAGGCGCATTGGATCTGGGCCATATATTCCTGCTTCAGTGACAACATCTGTGGGAGCAATGGGGAGCGTCAGCCCGTGCTGTGCTGCACTGCTGAGCTGGCAGCACGGTGGATGCGGGCAGGACGTTCTCCGTTACCCCCAAGGCTGGGGCCTGCAGGCACCTTGCCGCCCCTTGGCACAGGCTGTGCCACCCAACAAAGCCCAGCAGGCCGGGAGGAGAGCCCGGGGCCAGCGCAGCTGCTTGGGCAGTGGCTGCTTGGAGGGACACGGGCCAAAGCCATCCCTGAGCAGCCACTGCCAGCCCTGGCCCTCCCTGCCCTGTGACAGCTCCCCCAGCCCAGGGACACACACCCAGGCCCTCTCAGGACACACTGGAGCCTTGCCCTCCCCCTCTGCCCATTCCCCACCATGGGCACCCCATGCAGTGGCTCGATGGTTTCAGGACATGTCTCACATGGAGGGACCCCAGCAGAACTACTCAGCCAGGCTGAGCCTGGCACAGCAATCACCTTCTGTGGCACTGTCTGGCATCTCCTCATGTCCTGTATACGTGGCTAGCACGGGTACATTGCGTCCTCCAGGATGTGCTGCCTTCTGGAAAGACTTTTGGTCCATCTCTGGAGAAAGGAAAAGGGACAGCCAGATCAGGTAGAGCCATTGCCCAGTGGGGAGGTGGCATCTTCAAGGAGTATCACTTGGGAAAGACATGGATAAGGATCAGGGAAAGGCCAAGGCCCTTGGGGCTGCCTCAGGGCCCTCCCTCCTCCAAATATCTGCCCCACCGGATCTGCCCAGAGACCAAGAAATCCCAGGCCCATGGTGCAGTTTGGGCTCTCACTTAGCTGATGCCAAATGCCTTCCTGCAGAGGCTGGGGAGAAGCTGCAGCCAGGCCAGGCTGGCAAACAGCCCTGCAGGGCGTGGAAGCAGCAGCGGGGCAGCAAGGCTGCCATGGATCCCTTCCTGCTGTTCCAGGCACAGCATGTCCCGATGTGCAGCCAAAGCCTCCGGCTGCTGAGCCCCAGGACAAGGCTGAGGGAAATGCACCCACCATCGAGCCTCTCCAGGTCAATCAGGATTTGGTCCAGTTGTTTGGATGCCTCCAGGAGCACATTCTGTTTTGTAGGTTTTTTCTTCCCTCTCAGAGGACCTTAAGAGAAAATATTTCCATTTCACCAGGAATAGATCCCACAGATGCAGGGCTCAGCCTGTGGGGTCAGCAGGGACACACTACTCACCCCTGCGATGGGAGCTGGGCTTGTGTGCAACATCCACCAAAGGACCTGGGAAGATCCTTCCTGCAGACACACCTGTAACTCAAGAGCCACAGAAGCTTCTGTCATACAGTTCCTGCCAGGTTGTCAATGAATATTCTCTCAGAACTTACCTGCAGAAGCTCCCATGGGTTCCAAACCATCTTCCATCCCAGCTGCTGGCAAAGCAATGGCACCACTCTCATCTGGAAGGGAGCACAGACCAGACCCATTTCCATGGTGTGCTGGCATCCCCCTCTGCCTTTGGGAACTGTGCACTGCAAGGGGATCGGGTAAGGCTGTGGGAGCCAGATGTGAATGCACAAGGCCAAAGCTGCACAGGGGCCTGGGGAGCTCTGGGCAGGCTCCTGCTCACTCTGCACCCTCTTTGCAGGGCCTGTCTGACATCCCTGGAGGGCAGGCACTGACGCACAGCCAAGATGGCAGCTCAAGCCTCAGCAGGGCTCAGGCCCAGAGGCACAGCAATTACCTCCTGTGACTGTGCTGGGCATCACCTCCCTTCCTGCAGCAGAGGCTGCCAATGAGCCCCTGCTTCCTGCAGGAAATGCTGTTTTCAGCACAGCCTTTCGGTTCATCTCTGGAGAAAGAAAAAGAGACAGCTAAATTAGGTGGGTATGTTCCCCTTTCTGGGAGGTGGCATCTTCAGGAAGCAATACTGGTCAAACTGATGGATAAGGAGCAAGAATTCGTAAAAACTTTTGGGATTGGCCAGGGTTCACCGTTCTCTAAATTGCTGTCATTCCTGATCTCCCCATGGTCCAGGCAATTGCAGGGGATCTCAGGGCTTGTATGAACCATGGTGCAGTTTGGTCTGCCTGTCAGCAGATGCCAAATGCCTTCCTGCAGAGGCTGGGGAGAAGCTGCAGCCAGGCCAGGCTGGCAAACAGCCCTGCAGGGCGTGGAAGCAGCAGCAGGGCAGCGAGGCTGCCATGGATCCCTTCCTGCTGTGCTGGGCACGGCGTGTCCAGATGTGCAGCCAAAGCCCCCGGCTGCTGAGCCCCAGGACAAGGCTGAGGGAAATGCACCCACCACGGCGCCTCTCCAGGTCATTCAGCATCTGGTCCAGAAGTTTGGCTGCCTCCAAGGATTTCGTGTCTCCTATGTCTCGGTTCTTCCATTTAGGAGGACCTTAATGGAAAGTTCCATTTTTCCTTCAGGCCCAAGTGGCAGTGAGGGCACCTGGGTGATTGGTGCCCTCCCAGGCACTCCCTCAGCTCTTCCTTCCACTCAGGAGCAGGGCCAGGGGCACCTCGTGCCTGCAGTGGCCCCACACTGGGATGGAAGGAGCCCCTTGCGGGGCAGTCGGGGCAGAAAGGACTCCCTTGAGCTGCTGCAGCTCCAAACACAGCCCCAGGCAAGGCCAGGGCTTGGCAGTGGTAGAAGGAGCAGCTCAGGCTCCCTGGGGCCGGCAAAGGAGCTGAGAAAGGCTCAGCCCCATGGAACAGCCCTGGGCCCGGCCCCTTCCCTCTGTGCTCTTCTCTGTGGCTGCACAGAGCACATGGAAGGACACACTGGCATTGCACACGGGAGGATGTTGGACAGATAAATGATCCTTTTTCTCAATGACAGCGATCCTGGAGGATTTTGCAGCCTGCATTGCTGCTAGTAAATTCAAGGTAAAGAAGCAAAAAGGGTCTTTGCAAAATATCCGCAGATGTTTTATTCAGCCGTGCAGTGAAATATTCAGGTCCCAGAAACAGACACACAGTGGGTCCAGCTTTCTCTCTCTGGAGGCCCGAGGCCTGACGTTGGTCTCAGGGCACTACAAAGGGCCAGTCAAGGAAATGGGAGGCAATGGCTCAGGAACATAAGAACAGTGGAGGGAGCCAATGTGGTGTAACTTAAGGGATGCCCCCCAGGGCCTCCAGAGTGGGATCGCTCAGGGTCCAGAAGGGAGCAGGGAAAGGTTACTAGATTCTTTCAACCCTGAAATGATGTTAACCTAAAGGGTTCATGGGTGACCTCTTCGCACATGGACACGGATAATTTTGTCAGGAAAGGCAAAGAGAGAACTTACCACCAGCATTCTCCAGGGGTTTCAAGCCATCATCTGATAGGGCATCCAGATAATCTATGACGCCATCCCAATCTAGAATGGAGCACAAACAGACCCATTTCCATGGTGTGCTGGGATCCCCCTCTGCCTTAAGGAACTGGGCACTGCAAGGGGGTTGGGAAAGGCCATGGGAGCCAGATGTGAATGGACAAGGCCAAAGCTGTACAGGGGCCTGGGGAGCTCTGGGCTGGTCCTGGTCACTCTCCACCCTCTTTGCAGGCCCTGTGACACATCCCTGGAGAGGAAATAGGGCCAGCTGAGGGCCCGTGGGGGTTCTCTCCTTCCCCCAGAGGAAACCCTCCCTAAAGGCCTGGGGAAAACCATCCCCAGCGCTTCCCGGGGAGCAGGGAGCGCTGTCCCGGGAAAGGGGAGCCAGGCTGCCAGCTCACCTGCTCCCCGCACTTGCAGCGGAGCAGCCTGGGCAGCCCTGGCAGGCAGGGCCACGGCCAGGAGGAGCAGGAGGAAGAGGCGCAGAGCAAGGGCCATGCTGCCTTGCCCTCTGCCAGTCCCGCAGCTCTTGCTGCCACCGCTGTCCTGACACCGCTGTCCCAATGTCAGCACTGCTGCTGCCACCGCCGCTGCTGCTGCCGCAACAGTTGTGCTCAGGCACTGACTGCTCGCTCCTTGTGCTGCTGTGCAACCACGGGGCTCTGGCACCTCTGTGACCTCAGAGCCTGCTGTGACCTCATGGCCTTAGCTATACCCCCAGATTGCACCCCCACCAAGGGACCAAAGCGCACACACAAAGGAGAAAAGTTCCAAAGTTCAGTCATGAGGAAGACCACAGTCTTCCGCCTCAGAGATCACTAAGAGACCCCTGTGCGAACACCACAGCAAACAATGCATGCCCAGAACGACCTGGATCTGATTACCATGCGAGGCCAGGACAGGAGGGGCCAGGGGTTGAATATGCATGGCAAGGTTGTGCAATGTAATGAACATGGAACATTTTTGAGAATGAAGATGTGAGTCAGACCAAGGCTCAGGGCACAAGTTTTCACGAGAGCTATCTCGCTTGTGTCGGCTGCTGACGATATGTACCCAATTCATAATTACATCAGACTGTGGATTCTAATTGTTTTGTGTATCGCTTCAAGAGCACACAGTTTTCAAAGACACAGGGCCTTGCAGGTCTGAGATGACTTTAAAAACAAAACCAACCTTTATGTGCAACACCTGTGTATCAAAACTTCACAATACAAATCGCAAGCTAATTTTTGCTGTTAAGGGAATAAAAAACCTCAAAAACCAATAGCAAAACTGTGACCAAATAGAACAGGCAGACAAAACAACCACCAAGAAAAAAAATCAAAACCAACACAAAAATCCTCACAAATCCAGAAAAAGATAAAAATCAGGTGAAGGAGGCAGAGATCCAAGAGCAACAAATGGGCAGAGGAACTACAGGACTACAGAAAGGACAGATAATAAGAAAGAAGAGATAATAAGTGGCTATGGCACCAACGCACCCAGGGGATCTGAGATACTGTTCTCACCCTTCTGAAAACTATCTGAAACCAAAATAAACTGAAAATCAATGATTATTACTGTGATCATGGGAACCTCCATGTTTAGCTCTAATAAATCCATTGTGTTTGAGTTCTGTTTTCCTTGATAAGTCACATCATCTAGCAAGGGGGCTTTTCTGTCCAAGGAAAGACACTGCAGTGGAAAAGGTGGCCAACTGGAAAACATAAGGAACAAGAGCTACAAATAAAGTACTTTTAAAAATATGTTGTTTGGTAGATTTGCTGTTTGTTTATGAGGTTTGGGTCTGTCTTTGAAAGCAGCCCCTTAGATGTTAATGCTCACACAAGTCCTTTCTAAAGGGCTGTCTTTGCAAAAACCCTGCCAATTTGGTGATGCAAGACAGAAACAGCTTCCCTTGGGCTACAGCTGGAAGGCTTGGAAATGTGTTCCAGAAACTCATGATGGGACAAAGTCTGATTAACACAATTTAATATCATGAAGTGCAGGATTGTGAAATACCAAGCTGTGTTATGTGTCAGGTACATACAGGCAACGTATGTATTTGTCATTGTGATATGTGGGGAAACCAACCATAGGACAGTTATAAAGACAAATTCTAACAATAACTGAGGAAAGTAAAGCATGGGAAAAGGCCTTTGAACCTATCTTTTGTTTGCAATTAACCTGTATGAGTCTTAAGTTGATTTAGGAGCATTTGAATTAAAGCATTAAGGATATTCCCGTTTGACAGGAACTTTCTGCTTGTAGCTAAGCCTTAAAGAGTTTTGCAATATTAACCTTTTAATTTTAGTATAAATTAAGTATAATTTTAGAATATTCCTTGTAGTAAGGATCTTGGAAACTACAGCTTTAGAATATATAAAAAGGAAGCATGCTTATCTCAGGCCTTAACAAAACAGAGAAAAGCAGCTTCAGAAAAGAAGATGAACATCAACTCAAGGATTAATAGTTTTGACCAAGGGAAGCTGGACATCACTGTGATGAGATTTATAGTCCTTGCAATTAAAAGTTGGACACACATCTGGAGACCTGGACCTCACCAGATGGGATACTTCTTCCTTATTTCGGAAACCGGACCACCACCACCTGGGACACTCCTTTTCTGGGATACATCCTGAGAAAAACTAAATCACAATAGTGTATAAAATTGTGACACAAAATTGGGAAGAAAAACTGCTGATGAGTAAAAATTGGAATAGAAACTCTTGAGAAAGCTTATGAATACCCCTATCAATACCTGTAAGCCTCAACTATCGGTGTGCAGTGGGAGGGAAAACTTCTCCCACTGTACCTACCACTGTATTGCTCATACTTTACCATATTATTTAATAAATTGATTGCTGCTTGAATATTGGCCTAGTCAAGCTTCACATTTATAACAAGGTGTAAGTTATCCAATAAAATAATTACAGTATTTAAATGACAAGCAGCGGGAAAGGGCTGTGCATTGGAATGACAGGAAACAGACACATAGGCATGATGGACAAGTGTCCCAGCTGTTATGTTTTCCCAATTACCCCATCATAAAATAACCAAACAATATTTAAAATAGTAACAATTTTAATTGAATAGTTAAATAAAAAAATATAAAATTGGATACAATATAATTTGATTAAAATAAGGGATAATTTGGTTCCAATAATAGTGCATAAGCAAAAGTTAACCACGGGGTACGGAGTGCAGGGCTCTTGGACCCTTGCCACATCACATACAAGCTTGCCAAGAGAAAATCACCCCTTATATGCCATGTGTCAATACTATCTCCTCCCATTTTCGGTTTGTCTTATCTCTATCTCTGCTTTCATTACCACTTTTACCACGCATGTGCCGCTACTCAGTTTGGTGGTCGCACAAGTCTTTGGGAGTCGTCACTGATGAAGGCTCTGTAGTCTCTTCTTTGTCCTTTAATTACCTTTGGGTTACACGTGCGCATCAAGCCAGTACAATGTAAGCCAAGAATAACATATCACTATATCTACATATCAAGGCAATAAATCCCTTATAATTTGCAACTTCTGGGACCCAACCAGGTTTTGCTTCCTTTCTGCTCATTTTTAGAAACTGTATCTTCAGCTTCTTTCCTCCTGTCCTTGTGAACATCTGCCGGAAGGGGGGTAGTGGAGCCCCTCCTCTCCCTCTCTTCTCGGGCATTAAAACTTTTAACTATTTTATTATTCCTAAATATTAGTTACTGTATCAATATTGATTACTGTTTCAATTTTCATCAGCACGAATCATACCAATTTATCACACCAGCCCAACCAGACCAGGAGCACTGGGAGCACAAAGGGACACAGCCAGGAGGCCCAACAGCTCCTTGCTGAGGGCCCATTTCATGCAAAAGCTGGCACTCAGAATATTAAACAAAATGAAAATAAAAGGGTGGGGGGAGGCGGCAGTGAGGTGGCCTCACAGGTTCAAATCTGCACTCTGCTTTTGTCACCAGAAGTATCCAAGTTCCTGTACTTGTTTTCCTGGAGAATTTGCAGTCAACAGAGCTTCAGTCCCTTTCATCAAATCAGTCTAAAAGGCCGCTCGGGGCTGGGTCAGTCATTTAGACTCGAGCATTGACTGGGGGCAAGGCAACAAAAGAACATTAGCTGCAGGCCACCCATACAGCTTTTCATGTTAATGAGAACAAAGCCTTTATTTGTGCAAGCTGAGGGATGCTGGGGGGATCTTTGCACCATCAGGCCGAAGTACAAGGCTCTGGATCCTCCAAAGGAACAGGGCCAGCCCCCTTGAGAGGGAGAAGATGCGGCCTCAGTTGCAGCCCCGGGTGCCTCCTGTGGGCCAGGGCACGGCCCTGGCTGTAAATGTGTTGGGCTGCAGCACAGGGCCAGGGCGGAGCTCAGCAGCCTCATCAGAGCCCAGGGCCATGGTCGTTGCCTGCTGGGACCCGAGCCTGGCCCGGCCCGGCCTGAGCAGCCCGGCCTGGCCCCAGGGGATGAGCTCCGCCTTTCCGCTGTGCCCGCAGGCCAGGCCCAAGGCTTTGCAAGAGGCTTTCTCCCAGCTTTGCAAAACCTCGGCCAAGTGACCCTTTGCTGTGCTGAGAAGAGTAAAAAACCCCCTCAAATGTAACCCCACTGCACACCTCATGAGGGGTCCCTGCACGGGTTGGAAGAGGCCATCAATACTCCTTTGTGATTCATGAGGGATCCCTGCACCCATCAACAGTGACCCCAAAACTTCCTGGTGTGCCTCATGGGGCCCAGACCTAGATGATGCCAGGGAAGGAAATGTGCCCTCAGCCCAGGGACACTCAGCATGGGCTCCCCCAGCCCTCGGGGCCCCGCCGCTGGTCACAGCAGCCCCTGCCTGGCTCCTGCCTGCCCACACCGTTGGCATCCATGGCTGCTCCTGGCCATGGAGCTCGGCCTGTGCTTCCGCTGGGTGGGCTTTGCTGCTGCTACCACCTGGACACTGAGGTTACAGCTTCATCTCTTTATTGCAACAAAAAATCTGGGCAAGGCTCTGGAATGTGGACGTGGGGTGGGGGACAAAAGCACCTTCAGTGTCATTTGGAAGACAGGTCAGATGAGGGGGACGTGGTGGTCTCAGCTGTGTACGGAAGCTGCTGAAGTGGTTTTGGGGTTGCGGCACAGGTTGGCATGGACCGGAGTGGGGTGGAGGCATATTGAAGATCCCTGTGGGGAGTGGAGGAGGCTCAGGGATTCCTGCAGGGAGTGGAGGTGGAACTGGGATCTCCACAGGGATCGGCTGCTTCCTCCTGTATGGCAGCTGTTCTGGAGTTGTCCTCTGAGAGCTTTTGTTGGGGCTACCCAGGTCCTCACCACTGCTGGAGGAGCTGCTCAAGGTATCTGGGGGTGAGATCCTGTCACTGTCCTTCAGCTACTGTCGAGAGCTGTGACTGCGGAGAGAGGAGGTGGCTGAGGCCCCAGCTGCCAGTGGCACACAGGGACCCTCCTGCACAGCAGGGGCCAGAGCTGGCAAGGCTCCCCAGCACGGCTGGAGCTGCTGGCACAGCTTGGCCCAGCTGCACAGCTGCCCCTCAAGGCCCCGGCGAGCAGGGCACGGCTCTGGGCAGGTTCCCTGGACAGGAGCGGGCCCCAGAGCACCTCTGCCTTTCAAGGGCAATCTCGTCCCTGCTCTTTCTCCCCCCCACCATGCTTTGCCTCTGCCCTTTGCCCCTGGGGCTGCTCTTCTCCAGGCAGCCTCAGTGGGAGCCAGCACTGGCTGCAGCCCCAGCGGGCCCCCCAGGACAAGGCCCAGCAATTAAGAGGCCAATGAAAGCACTGGGCAGTAGCAGAACCCTCCCCACCGTTCTTTGGACAACCATGGACTGGCCACACCTACACTGCAGCCTCACTGGGAATGTTCCCTGCCTATGAGAAGCATTTAAAGGAAGCTGTTTGAGGTAGAGATGAGCACAACTTACTGTTTCTTTTCCTTCCACCACTGGAACCCAGCATAGCACAGCACCATGGAAATTGGCACAGTGAACAGTGTCACTACCGTGCCAGTCATGCAGGAGCTGCGCACATCCTGGGGGCAGATAATTCTTGGGGTGTCCCGTGGATTCTGGGCGTTTGTGTCTGACTTGCCAAGCACTTCTGTAGGAGCATGGGGGAGCGTCAGCCCGTGCTGTGCTGCACTGCTGAGCTGGCAGCACGGTGGATGCGGGCAGGACATTCTCCGTTTCCCCCAGAGCTGGGGCCTGCAGGCACCTTGCCGCCCCTTGGCACAGGCTGTGCCACCCAACAATGCCCAGCAAGCCGTGAGGAGAGCCCGGGGGCAGCGCAGCTGCTTGGGCAGGGGCTGCTTGGAGGGACACGGGCCAAACCCATCCCTGGGCAGCCACTGCCAGCCCTGGCCCTCCCTGCCCCGTGACAGCTCCCCCAGCCCAAGGAACTGACTGACAAAAACTCTACAGCCAGCAAAGAGATTGTCCCAGTGATTTCTTCTATTCTTCCCTGCAGCTGGTCTCAGAAACATCCCTCACACTGCTCTAAATGCCCACCCATGGGCTGACCAGCCCCTATGCCTTTCCAGTCTGCTCTCAGAAATTTTTCAACAAATCCACCAATAAATTCCAGGTTACCTCTGTGAATTGCACTCTGCAGTTTCCTTCATTTTTTTCCCAATAGCTGGAAGTTCCTGCATATGGTAATGGTCTTGAGGCTCTCCAATTCTTTTCAGTAATTTTTTTGTATTGAGACAGATGAAAGAGACTTATTGGTTTTAGTTTTTGAAGCTCTGTTTTTTTTCTTAGAGTGATGGTTTACTTATTATCTACATGTAAACTTATTTTTATTTATGTTTTTTTTCCCATGCAATTATTTTGACAATCTGTCATTCACTTCTTAGGTAATGTTCCGTATATGAACAATTTTGAATCTCTTTATAGCAATATAAAGATTTCAGAAAGCTGTATTTTTAATTTTGAAGACACTCCTTCTCCCCATTCCCAACTTTTATAATGATCCTTTTTGAAACATCCTTGAGAATAGGTAGAGTTATTTGGAAAATGCTTGGCTTAGCCTGGGAATGGATTATCATTTTTAATGCTATAAACCTACATTGCTTCAAGCTTCACAGCCACAGTCATGATTTGTGGCTCAAGGCATGGATGCCTGTCTGAATTAAAACAATGTTTGTGAGGCAGCTGAAGAGCTTAGACCTCAGACATTGAAATTCCTGGGACGAGGAGAAGGAAGAAAGGATAAAATTGTGTTTCAAAGGCTGTTTTTTCACTTCTAGTATGCGAGAAGTATGGTAGAATACACGTGTTTTCAAATGTCATTTAAATCCAGAACAACTCTCTACAGTTGCAGACACCAGGACAAATTACGCAAAACTTTGCATCCTAATGCATCAGCTTTAATTCTAGTGAGCGGTAGGCCTTATTTACAGTGCGATTAGAGCAAATCCACAAAGCAATCTTGCCACTGTGTGAATGGCAAGAAGAATTTGCTTGTGAACAGGTGAATATGTCCCACTCAATCATGACCAAAATTTGCCTTGACTTGGAAGCAAGTAGACAAGAAGCAATGCAGTATTTGGGTTTCATCCAGTGATAAAAGAGACCACTTACGTGTTATACAGAACACATGTACTGATAGGGCCAATAATGCACCCACATGAAGGGATCTTCAGGACATTCCTTTATTTCTTAACCAGGAATGGGCAGCAAAATGCTGGCATTTATCTGAACTGGAAGCCGTATTCCTCTCCTGTTTCTCCTTTATTGGAATTACAATATTGCTGTTTTAAATGATTAATCAAAAGCAAAATTATAAAAAAATGAGAAAATATTTATTTATCTTTTTCTGCAACCAAAATATGGTCTTCAAAACCACCATAGCCAAAGAGACAGCGTCGAGCCTGGGTTCGGTGCTGGGTGAGCCTGGATCAAATCTCTATCACATCAGAGCCCTCCTTGTTCACAAGAGCCGCTTCTAGCGAGGATGTTTTATACAGTTTATTGTGCCTGAGGAGAAGGAGTCCAAGTTTCTTCTGGAATTCTTCACATTCTTAGTTGGTTCTTTCAATGTGCAGAGCTGGACAATTGCTGTTTCCTGGTAATAGCCAGTGTTGATCGAATCCCGGGAAGTCGCTTATTCACATGTATGTTCCTGGTGACTTTGGCTATCTTGATTGATGTTATCAACAGGGCAATGATCGCTCTTAGGCATCTTCCGATGGCTCAGGACGGCGGTGATCATCATGCTGGGTGCGTTTATTCATAAGCTAAATGCTGAGCGTTATCCTGCCTCCTTCAGGAATTTCGGAGTTTGAATAGACATCTACTTCTTGGGCTGCTTGTGGTCAGGCACCTGTTTGGATTTCACAATCTTTTTAAAATACATTCTTTTATAGCATGAATTATTTCCCAACATATATTACAATCCCCCTTCTTTAATTTCAACACATTAATTTATGCTCCCTCTGCATCCCAAATTACCATTATCTATTTACTTCCTACATCTACCCTCCACTGTTAAGGGTCCCCTACAAAGAGCTGGCTTTATCAAATTCTCATGCCATGCACTCATTGCGGGATTCCCTAATAGCCATTATAATTGTTCCCATTTGTTTTGACCTGTTTCTCAAATTTTGCCAAGACCTCAGCAGCATTGCTTGTACACTTCCCGTCTCCCAGGTTCATGATCATGGACATGTTGTTTCTGGAAGCCAACTCCAGGTCCACTATAGCTATCTGCATACCCTCTACCACGGAGTGTATCAGTCTATTAAAACAAGGTATTAGACAAGGGAGGAATATGACTCCTGCTAGTGAACACAGCACAAAATATATTATTTTGTTCCACCAGCCCCCCTCAAATAATCTGTCCCACCAAGATGACTGCAAGTTCAAATTCCATTTCTGGACTGGGACATGGGCTACTTTCTTAATTTTGGCAGCCAATCCTCTTATGGTTTCCCCATAATCATAAATTTCAATACAACATTATGATTCATTGAATTTTTCACAGACTCCCTCTTCTTCAGCCAGCAAATAGTCTAAAACTATTTGATTCTGGTACACAAAAGCCTGTACCTGAGTGTGCTGCCGACTCAACAATCCAGGGCCTCTGAGGTATGATTCAACACAATTTCCTCCACTGCCTGCAGCCTGATCAACTGGTTCAGTAGATAGATTGCAGTCCTATATCCATAATTCCTGTCCTGAACTCATGTGGCCGGCCCATAATAATCAATTATCCTTGCTGCCAGCCACTCCTCCTCCTCCCAAGTTTGCCTGCCACTTAGGACAGGTATCATTTTCTTCAAGCTTCTTCTCTGCCTCCTCAGGGTCTCATACAGAGGAGCCCCGAGTAAGTTGCTTTTTGTTTGAGGAAGAGTGAAGAAAACTGGCTGGATCATGCCCAAAGTGCATGACCCCTTCCACCTTGGAGGTAACTCACTGTAGGCTTTCTTTCCACAATCCAATAAATTCCATCTGGGGCTTTCCATCTGATATTAGATTTCCCTGGGTCTCCCCAATATTCTCTCAGTCCTGCCAAGGATTGGTAAGGATTAGCTCCGGGACTCTTGACCCAACAAAGTGCCATCTGACCATTCCAATCACAATTTGTTTCATTCTTCTGACTCCAGTACACCATAGGAGGTTCTGGTTGCCAGACTTTGCTCTTGCTGTCTGAATTCACCAACAAAGTGGTTATATACGGTGTGTGTCCCACCATTTCAGTATATTCTTTCCCTTCTCGACTGATGCAGATAGTCCCAATCACTCGCTGCTCCAACACCCATCCCTTAGGTCTTAGTGCCAATTTTGAGACCTTTGGGTTGTCCCATTTCAAAAGCTGTTCTGGAGCCAAACCTTCACCCTTACAAGGCCACTTCTCTGCCAATTTCAACCCCCTACAAATCCAATAGTTTGACAGTCCCAATTCCATGGCAATTTCCTCAACTAAATCAGTGAGTAAGTTTCAATCTGGGGAAGGTAGTTCCCCATCAGCATATTGTCTCCTGAACTGTTCCTACTGATCACTCAAAGTTTTCAATCTTTCCCCTTCCACCCTTTTCTTTCTCGGTTCTGACTCCCTCCTTTTCAGCTCCTGAGTAATCACTCTCATTTTTCCCTCAGGATCTATTCCATCTTTGTTCCTTGCAAAACAGACAGCCCTAAACATATTGCAGGCAGACTCTATCATCATTTGCCTGTGCTAAGTCCAACATGGTTGGCTCTCTGTTCAGGGTGAATTTGCTATCAAATTTCATATTTCTTCCCACACAGTACATTTTCCCGTTCATCACGCACATTCCCAGATTCAAATTGTCGTAACACAATCAATTCACCTGGTGATACACTACAGAAATTGATTCTGTCTTTTCCCCAACCCACATTGTTTGGTTACATTGACTGCAAATGGGGATCGACATTGGTTCTACCTTTCTTTTCAGCACTCAGTGTTGGTGCTTGTCTGACTGCTCGTTCAGCGTCCCAGCCTTCAGATCTAAACACAGGATCTCCTTGCCCAATCTGCACAATTTGACCCGAGTGCCGTTTATCAAACAGTACCTGCCAGATTCCCTTGATGCATTTCTCCGGGGCTTGGCATGCTAAGATCCCCTTGTCCCTTCGCTCAGTCGGGACCATCTGAGTGCACTTACTGCACTCATCCAAGGAGCTCTGATTTCCCACATGGATCGGAGTCTCACTGTGCAGAATCTGTATCCTGCACATGGCTAGGCTCAGGCCAACCAGGATTCCCACCAGGGGCGAGGAAGACCATCTTTGCGGCAGCTGGAGTATTCTTCAGGGAACACATTCTCTGACCTAGCCACATTCCTCCTCTTAAAGGAGATCTTGACAGCATCTGAGCTGCATGGTACTTTGATTGACTTCCGACATTCCACATCCAATATTTCTGCCTTAGATTTGAGTTTTCCATGCACGCCCTTCTGGAAAATGTGGAACCACTCTTGTGAATCTAATTCGATAATTCCTAAATTTGCGTCTAGGGTTAGATTGCGGTCAGTCAGCTCAAGCTCCTCTTCCAGACACTGGGGGCACAATCCATTTGGTCTCTGCCCCCTCCTACAGTATACAACAAAAACCCCTTGACAATATTCACACTTGAAGTGTACAAACAGATAGCACACACAGTCAGACAGTATACAACCTATCCGTTCACCATCGGTCATTTATGAGGATGTTGGAGTTTGATCTTTAGGTCACCTGGAGAAGAGGTGATCCTCTACTCGGGAGCCTCCTCCTGATGCTCCACTTTCTTCACCCTGGACACGTGTGTCCAACCTTTTCCTGCCATCCGAATGGCTATGTCTTTTGTCAGGACAAGAAAGGGGCCTTCCCAGTGAGGGGAGAGGGGTAAATCTTTCCATACTTTCACAAGTACTCTGTCACCTGGCTGAATTTTGTGGATAGCAAATCCCAGAGTGGCACTCTGAGATACTATCGCCTGTTCTCTCAATTCCTGTAAGTTTCTGTTTATTGCTACTAAATACGGTTGAATTTGGCTGTCCTCCAATCTGGGGTGTCCCACTGTGTCCTGTGCTTATATGGCATTCCATATAGCATTTCAAAGGGTGAGAGCCCCGTTTCTGAATGAGGCATCGTCCTGATACTAAGCAAGGCCAGAGGGAGGCATTTCAGCCAGGATATCCGAGTTTCTAAAATTAATTTAGAGAACTGTGCCTTCAAAGTCTGAGTCATCCTTTCAACTTGTCCCAAGCTCTGGGGATGCCACGGAGTGGTATTCCCAACAAATGCCCAGTGCCTCTGCCATCTGCTTAATAATTTTCGAAGTAAAATCAGTCCCTTGATCCGAGTCAATGTAATTCACCACCCCATATTGGGGCACAATTTCTTCCAGCAATTTCCTGGACATTGTCTGAGCTGTTGCCCTTGGACTGGGGGAAGTTTCCACCAAATGGGTCAATTTGTCGACTTTTACAAGCACAAATTTGAACCTTCTCAGCTGGGGCAATTCAGTAAAATCAACTTGAATTCTCTCCAAAGCTCAGTACCCAATGTGGCGACTCCCCAGGATTGCCTGTCTTGCCTTGATTTTGTTAACTTTCTGACAGATCAGGCATCCTTGTACCTCTTTGTTTGGCCAATTCATAAATTCCTCTGCACCAGAAAAATTTCCTAAATTGTTCAGCCAGGGACTGAACCCCCAGTGTATTTGCTGCTGCAGTCTCCTCAAAATTCTCCTGGTAAAACCTTCAGAGGCTAGTTCTCTCCCATCCAGTAGTTTCCACTTACCTTCCTCCAATTTTCCCCCAATCTTCTCAGAACTTTCAATCTCCTTTGGGGAGGATTGAGGAGGGTCATTTGGGACCTCGATCCCTTTGATCTCCGGGGTACTTACCATCACCAATGCTGCGGTTTTTGCCTCCTGGTCTGCCAAGTGGTTTCCCAAGGTCTGGAACTGCATCCCTGCCTGATGTCCCTTCACATGGACAATTGATATTTCCTCTGGCTCCGTTATCGCTTCCAGAATTTGCCGGATCAATTCCCTGTGCATCAGTGCCCGTCCCTAGGTGTTGATCGTCCCCCTTTCTTCTCAAATTTTCCCAAAGGTGTGAACCTTCCCAAAGGCATACCTAGAGTCTGTAAAAATTGTTTCTTTCTTTCCCTTCAGTTCTTTCAAGGCTCTTGGAACTGCATAAAATTCACAAGTCTGTGCTGACCAACCCGCGTTCAGGAGGCCTGCTTCTATCACTTTTCCTGTTTGCCTGTCGACGACTGCATATCGTGACTTCCTTTTCCCTTCAATCACTCTGCTTGAGCCATCTACAAGCCCTTTTCCTCCTTCGTCTAATTCCTCTTCTTCCAAATCTGCTCTTTGTCTGCAATTCGACTGCTTCCACACAATCATGGACGAGTTTTTCCGAAGCTTCCCCAAACAAAAACTGAGCCAGGTTTTGCGCGGTTGATGTCCACAATTCCAAGTCCGGTGAGTGAAATAACGTGGCTTCATACTTCAGCAATCTAGCATCCATGAGCCATTTATCTGCCTTTTGTTGTAGCATGCCCCGCACATTGTGCAGTGCAAATACTACCAAAGGTGCTCCAAAAGCTTCTTGGCTTCCTTGGCTTTCTTGGCTTCCTGCAGCAAGAATGCTACAGCTACAATCGCTTGCAAGCACGCGGGCCAGCCCCTGCTTGCAGGATCCAAAAGCCCAGACAAGTAAGCACCCGGTTTCCTGACCCCTGCCCAGTCCTGTGTCAGCACACCATGTGCTGTGTGATTGCTCACATCCATAAACAACTGGAATGGCTGTCTCACATCGGGGAGCCTCAGCACTGGTACTGCTGTGAGCACTTCCTTGACTCCCCTAAATTCTTCCTCATCTTTTCTGTCCATTGGATTCTTTCCATGGTGATATTTTCATACAAAAACTTCACCTTCTCACTGTATCCTTCGATCCACTGCCAACAATATCCCAACAACCCCAGAAGTTGCCTAACTTCTCTTTTTGTCCGTGGGGGTGGTAGGTCAATAATCCCCGCCACCCTTTCAGGATCCAACTTCTTTTTCCCTTTTGCTAACCAATGTCGCAAATATCTGACCTCTGGCTCTGTGAACTGCAACTTTGACTTAGACACCTTCAATCCTTTTTCCCCTAAAACGTTCAAAAGTTCAATGGTACTCGTCCTCACATCCTCCTCCCTAAGACCTGCAATCAACAAATCATCTACGTCTTGTAGCAATTGTGTCCCCTCTATTGGTACAAAATGACTCAGCACTTGCTCGAGTGCTTGCCTACAATGTTTGGAGAATCAACGAACCCCTGTGGCAACGACGTCCATCTGAGCTGCTGCTTTCTGTTTGTTTCTGGGTCTTCCCACTGAAACGCAAAGTAATCTCTGCTGTCCTCTGTTAAAGGACAGGTCCAGAAAGCATCTTTCAAATCGATCAGGCTGTACCATGTGTCCTCGGGAGAGATGTTATTCAGCAGGATGTAAGGATTCGAGACTGTGGGGAACAGTGTCTTAGTCCTTTGATTCACAGCCCTTAAATCCTGCACTAGCCTGTGGCTACCATCCGCTTTTCACACTGCCAAAGTCGGGGTGTTGTGGTGCGGCATGCATGGCTCCACTGTTCCCTTTTTTATCAATTCATCAATCACCGGTTTCAGCCTCCTCCTCCCTTCCATGGGGATGTGGTACTGTTTGACCCGAATGGGGTCTTCTGGCCTTTCAATTTCAACATGGATTGGCTCTATGTCCAACTTCCCGGCCTCCCCCTGGACATACCAAACCTGTGGATAAATCATCTCCTCATCCTGAGTGGTGAGTTTATACAATCTCACTTTGAGCTGGGAATCTTGCACTGCTAAACCCATTTCCAATGCCACCATCAAATACCACCCCACCAAATTCAAGTCTGCATCTTTTATCAATAACATTTTTCCTTTACACTTTTTACTTTCTGTCTCTATTTCAACCTTCCTTATGATCGGAACCTTAAAAGGTTCCCCTTTGCTCCAATTACCATCATTGCATCATTGCTTAGAGAGCACCCTCGCAGTAACTGCTGCACCGTGGTCTGTTCAGCCCCAGAATCTACTAAAAACCAAATTTCATGCCTGTGAGGTCCCACTCACAATTTTATCAAGGCCTCCCTTGGTGTTCCAGACCCCAAACTGAGAAGCCCCTGACACCCCTAATCTTCCTGAATCATAGTTTGATCCTTGACCTTGTTGGGACAATTCCTCCGAATGTTCCCCTTTGGCTTGCAGTAGTAGCACTTGAAGTCCTTTTTCTGGCTGTTTGAACCTTTTCCTTGGGAAGGATTTTGTTTCTTCACCGGCGCTGTTTGTGCCAAGTCTCTGACCTCTTCCTGTTCTTGTGCCTCCCTCACTGCAGCCGCTAGCACTTTCACCTGAATCTTTTGCTTTGTCTCTTCTAATGTAGATTTTTCTGGGCTTCTCAGAGCAATTCCTGCAGTTCCCTGTCCTGGCATCCATCTATCTTTTCCAATTTCTTCCTTATGTCTTCCCATGATTTCACCACAAATTGGGTCTTCAGCAAGACCGCCCCAATTGGAGATTCGGGGTCCGTCCCAGAATACATTCTCAAGCTCTTTCGGAGCCTTTCCAGACATTCCATGGGGGTTTCATCTTTTCCCTGGCATTCCCTGAGTATTTTGCTCATGTTTTGTCCCTTTGGCACTGCCTCCGATACCTTCTATTATCATGTTTCTCAAGTTTATCCTTTTCTGCCTCCCTTCCTCCATTTGGGCATTCCAAGACGGCCACATCTAATCTCGTCGCTCCCCCTGGGGATTCCTGTTCTCCCAATCCCTGATCACGGCTTGTCTGATCATTTCTCTTTCCCCATTGTTGAACAGTGACCTCAGGATCACACTGAGATCCTTGTACGTGTAGGTGCTGGTTCCTAGAAATTCATCTAGTCGTTCTGCCACCCCCAAAGGATCATTCATCAACTTCCCCATCTCTTTCTTGAAAGCCCTCACATCCCCAGTGTCGATCGGCGCATGTACGAAGCCACTAACCCCTGGAGCCGTTGGTACTTCCCGTAAAGGGAAGAGTCCAGGCTTTTCCTCGTCGTCATCACTATCTCCAGTGGTTGCCCTCCTTGTCCTCCACCTTGTTCAATTGGCCGGAGGAGAGTTTGCTTCCTTTAGGGAAATTATCTGTTTCTCCTTAATTTTGGGAAGGGTCAGTGGCTGGGACTGCTCGCATGGGAGTGGAGGCGCCAATACCTGCTCACATGGGAGAGAAGGTGCCACGGCCAGCTCCGGTGGGAGCAGCGGTGCCGAAGCCTCTCCCCATGGGATCGATGCCTCGGGAGGCAGCGTGGGCACCTGAGGTACCTGGGCTGGCGCGGGTTGGGGCAAAGGGACAAGGTAGGGCGGCGGAAGGTTTTCCAGCAGTTCCCACTCCTTGCCCTGGTTTGCCAAGCATCTGAGAGCTCTGATCGGGTATAATCCCGAACAAGCGTATTTCCACATCTCAACATTCTCAATTTCCTCAAAATCCTTGAAAGTGCCGAACACCGGCCAAACCACATATTTTGCAATCTCCTTCCCCCCACACTTTTCCATACAAAAATGTATCATCTTTTCCTTGGACTTTCCCACCCTCCTGGGGCTGTCATCCCAGTGTTCTAATATCCATCTGTCCTGGTTTAGGGCAAAATTGTTAAAGAATCTGCAAAGGACGGCCCCTCCAGAAAGCAAAACCCACACGGCCCCTCCCTCCAACCGGTTCGGGAAAAAATTCCTTGGAGGGAAGTGGAAAGAACCTGTTTATTTCAGGCACAGCACCCCCCAGCACACAAAATTAACAATACCCAATGACACTGCTCTGAGAAAGATGACAAAATCAGAAAGTCTCTTTCGGGGGTGGTTGCTCTGTTCTCAGTCCCTCCGGCGCTGGGGCAGCTGCTGCAGGCCAAAACGGTGCAAACCTTTGGTGTTCCTGGGTCCCAGTCCAGAGCAGGTTCGAGATGGTCACAGAAACAAGAGAGGAGAAACAGTCCAGGAAGGAATGTGGACTGTTTAGCTAGACCTAGCTAATAAGCAGAGGCCAAAGCAGAGCAGAAGCGAGAGCAGAAAAGAGAGCAAGCAAAGCAGCAAGCTGAAAGCAAGAAGTGAAAAACAGCCCTGTGTATTGCTCGTCTCTGTGTCCCTGATAAGAGAAACCCAAACAAAACTTCCACTCTTCAGAGTCGGTCTTAAAGGCACAGAACAGATGAATGGGGATACAAGCATCACAACGTCACCCCAGGACACCATCCCAATGGGCTTCCCCTCAAGATTTCAGGCATAACCTTCCCGGGATCTTGGGGAGGTTTTTCCTGGGGCTTTGTCCTGGTTTAGGACAAATTAGGGGGAAATCTCCAAAAGGGAGCCCCCCAAACAAAACAAACCTCCAACCACCCCTCCCCCAACACCTGGTTCGGGAGGAATTCCTCGGAGGAGCAAAGTGGAAAACAAAACCTATTTATTTACAAGTAACAAAAGAACACTCCCCAACACAAGAAAAGAAAAGAAACCAGGCAGTGTTGTGAGGGGTGCCAAGCTTCTCTCGTGAGTTCCAGGTGTCCTGGACGTCTCAGGTCACATCCGGAGCCGGTCCAGTATCTTCAGGGGAGGGTAAGAAAGAGGGAATAAAAGAAAAGGAAAAAAAAACAGTGCAAAAAGCAGAAAGCAAGCAAGCAAAGCGGCTAGCCAAGCCAAGCAGCCAAAAGCCAAAAGCAAAGAGGACCTGGTCAAACACTCCCTCCTCTCTTCCCCGCCCCACCGCAGCAAGATGGCCGGGGTGGGGGGGAAGAGAGAAAAGGCACAGCTGCCAGACACAACACACGATATTGGGATAAAGGCTGTCAACCCACGACAGGCTTTTTCCAGCACTTACACTTTTTCAATCCCATTTTCCCAAAAACCCCATTCGCTAATTTTCTCACCTTGTGTCCTTCAGCTGGGATTCTCGACGTGAGTCCCAGGTTTTTGTCCATTGTCGATTTCCTAAGTCTGTGAAACACTACCAGTCTACTCAGCCACGTGGAGAACTGTTCTGCGGGTCTTTTGACTGTTATCAAGCTCTCTTACCTGATTCTCTAGATCAGAAGGCAGACCAGCTCCCAAAATATTTTGGGAACGTTCTTTCCCCTCCTGACCCCAACCATGATTGATCCCCTGAACTCACAATAAGTCCCAGGTCCCACGTGTGACAAGAAAATCACTTGCTTCCCCTTTCACCAACCACTTTCCCCACGGGAGAGGGGAACTGCAATCGTGGTATCCACACTTGCTTCATGATAAAATCACGTCTCACACACGCTCAATCACACCCCGCTCAACCACATGGTACTCACGGTTCCTTTTCCCAGGTGGATTCCTTGTGCACGTCAATTTTCTGAGTGAAGAAAAAGCACCACAGCCTCGGAGATCCCTCTTCGGATCGTTCCGAATTTCCAAGAGCTCTGGGCTCATTTTATCCATCTTTGGCTGTGGTTCTGGCTTCGGTTTGGTATTTGATTGGTATCGCCGGCCAGGGGCTGTGTACAAATCACAACCGGGACAGGACTGCTGTGGAACATGCCTTGAGCTGTTTCATTTTTCAGCATCAGTCTCATTACATGGTTATGACAATGGGAAGATGCCACCAGCTCACATCCCAGGCAGTTCTTTGTGTAAAGAACTTAATAATACAACTTACTGTATATGTTTTTTGACCAATCACACAAAGCAAAAGCATATTGACAGTAGTTCTATCCAACCACTATAAGCACACCTACCTTTGGTTAAGACAATGCTTGCTTATTTCGAATACAATACCTACTTGTAAGCCTGAAAACACAATGCACAGAGCTCCATTATTAAGCTTAAACTTCCTGATATCTTGTTAGATAAACTTTTCTGTAGCTTCGAGAGTTATTCTAGACAAGCATTAATACACAGACCATTGTTCTATTTGTCCTTGCCTTTCTACTTTTCAAATAATTTTTCTGCTGACCTATCTAGTGACTGCTGCTTAGGTCTAATCACAGTTCTACTGTCTCTGAGGCCTGCCTTTTGCAGCTTTCCCAAAAGCCTTTAATTTTTGTGGATTCCCACAGATTGGTTTCGTGAACTCCCAAACCCGTCACCCCGCTGAAATCAGCAGGGAGCCTCCTAACAGGAAAGGGGTGCCCGAACCCAAAATTCAAATCCCATCAGGGTGGCCCTAATTGTTATAAATGATCAATTGAAAGTCAAATTATCAAAAAATGCGGAAATATTTATTTAACTTTTCCGCAACCAAAATACGGTCCTCAAAACCACCACAGCCAAAGAGACAGGGTTGAGCCTGGGTTCAGCTCTGGGTGAACCTGGATCTAACCTCTATCACATCAGATTCCCCCTCGTTCACAAGAGCCGCCTCTAGCAAGGATGTTTTATACAGTTTATTGTGCCAGAGGTGAAGGAGTTCAAGTTCTTTTCTAACTCTGCATATTCATAGTTGGCTGTTTCACTGTGCAGAGCCGGACAATGGCTGTCTCCTGGCTGATAGCCAGCGTTGATCGAGTTCAGGGAAGCCATGTATTCACATGCATGTTCCTGGCAAATCTGGCTATCTTGATGGATGTTATCAACAGGGCGATGATCACTCTTAGGCGGTTTCTGATGGCTCAGGATGGCGGTGATCATCGCCCTGGGTGCGTCTATTCTCAGGCTAAAATGCCAATCGTTATGCTGCCTCCTTCAGAAATTTCAGAGTTTGAATAGATGTCTGCTTCTTGGGCTGCCTGCGGTCAAGGACTGGTTAGGATTTCACAATCTTTAAAAAATACGATCTTTTATAGCATGATATTTCTAACATATATTACATAGCTGACGGGACGTGCCTTGGCTGGTCTGGCCCCCGCAGCTGAACCAAATAGCAGCAACTGTGGTGTTCCACCCCAGAGACACTTGCGGCCAGCTGGATGTTGCAGCTGGGCTCGTGGGGACAAGTGCAGACATGCCGGGACTCCGGTGCCAGCGGGATGGAGCTTCCTCCCCTGGAGGGTCTGCTCCTCAGGCTTCCCTCTGCCAGAGAAACTTTAAGGCGGTAGTGAAGGAAAGGAGTCGGTTCTGATGGAGGGTTTTAATCCAGAGCTTTATTCTGGCCCACAGGCCACTGAATCCAGCAACTGCTCCAATGGAACTCCTGGACCGCATGGTTACTTGACCTTTTACCCGAGGGAGGGGAGGAGGGAAGGGATAGGGAGCCCACCAACCTGGGACAGGAGAGGAGATCTCAAGGGACAAATGACACATGGATGCATGGATGGCCCAATGCCCCCCCCCCCCACAAAGGTAGAGGGCATCTTTTAAATCTGCCAATCACTCAATGAGGTTCTGGAATTGCAGGATTGAAAGACAGTGCTCGGCAGGGGTAAGACTGGGGAAAGGAGGGATGATGGACACACCTGGGAGGGAATCTTCAGGGGAGAAACCCGGGGTTTTGGGGTAAACCATGAAATCACACTGCAACACTCCTAGAGCACACTGTCTGTTATTTGCAGACTTCCCTGCCCAGCCCATGAATGCTCTCAGGGCCAATTGCTAAAGGACACAAGTCCCAAAATACAGGTGCCACATAATCACCCCAGCACTAATCCAGCACTGCTTTGATGGTGCCCAGGAGCACAGAATGGCTTGGCTTGGAAGGGACATTTAAAGGCCATCTAGTCCAATGCCCTGCAGTGAGCAGGGACACCTTTAAGTAGGTCAGGTTGCTGAGAGCATGAGCTTGAATGTCTGCAGGGATGGATGTCCACCTCTCTGGGCAACCTGTGCAAGGCCTTCCAGACCTAGTGTAAAAAATGGGTTTCTTTTGTCCAGTCTGAATTGACCATCTTTTAGATTGAAAGCATTCCCTCTCGGTCTGCTCACAAAAGGCTCTACTAAAAGTGCTGTCCCATCTCTTTTACAAGCCCCCTTAAGCTACTGAAAGGAAGCAATCAGGTCTCCCTGGAGTCTGCTCTCTTCCAGACTGAATGCCACCAGCTCTCCCAGCCTGTCTCCAAAGCAGAAGGGCTCCAGCCCTCAGAGCAATTTGTCCCTCCTCTGGACTAGATCCAACAGGACCATGGCCTTCCTGTGTGGGGAGCCCAGAGATGGATGCAGTACTCTGTCGTGGTAGAGACGGAGACAGTACAAAGCAACACACTCCATTTCCAGAAGGCTTCAAACACTGTTTTTATTCTAGCATGCATGCTTGTTCTACATTCTTACAAAGCTCATAAGTTTACACTTTACTCACTGGTCATGAGCGACAAGCAAAGTGCTTCTTGAAATAAGCAGTTACAACTTTCACTTATTTATCCTCCTTTCTTGTTTGGTTTCTATGTCAACAACCTTGGTACGAAATTCTTTCAGGGGTAAACATGGATTTTCATGTCAAACTTCTCAATGACTCACAGAGGTCGATGTAAAACCTCTTCCACTGTACTCCAGGTGGGGTCTCACCAGAGCAGAGGGGTGGAATCACCTCCTTCAACCTTGTGGGCACTCTCCTTTGGATGCACATGGCTGGCTCATGTGCAGCCTCTCATCTTGCAGCACCCCAAGTCCTTCTTGGCAGGGCTGCTCTCCATCCCTTCATGACCCAGCCTGTGAGATCAGCTGGGCTGGGACTGTGTCACAGCCCTTGGACAGGGCAGCTGGGCAGGACGAGCTCCCTGCCAAAGAAGGCAGATCCCACTCCCCACACACCTCCACCCTGGCCATGAGGTCACAGCAGGCTCTGAGGTCACAGATGTCCCAGACCCGGTGGTTGCACAGCAGCACAAGGAGCGAGCAGTCAGTGCTTGAGCACAACTGTTGCGGCAGCAGCAGCGGCGGTGGCAGCAGTGGTGCTGACATTGGGACAGCGGTGTCAGGACAGCAGTGGCAGCAAGAGCTGCAGGACTGGCAGAGGGCAAGGCAGCATGGCCCTTGCTCTGCGCCTCTTCCTCCTGCTCCTCCTGGCCGTGGCCCTGCCTGCCAGGGCTGCCCAGGCTGCTCCGCTGCAAGCGCAGCGAGCAGGTGAGCCGGCAGCCTGGCTCCCCTTTCCCGGGACAGCGCTCCCTGCTCCCCGGGAAGCGCTGGGGATGGTTTTCCCCAGACCTTGAGGGAGGGTTTCCTCTGGGGGAGGGAGACAGCCCCCACGGGCCCTTGGCTGGCCCTGTTTCCTCCCCAGGGATGTGTCACAGGGCCTGCAAAGAGGGTGGAGAGTGTCCAGGAGCCAGCCCAGAGCTCCCCAGGCCCCTGTGCAGCTCTGGCAGTTCTGGCCTTGTCCATTCACACCTGGCCCCCACGGACTTTCCTGACCCCCTTGCAGTGCCCAGTTCCGGGAGGGAGAAGGGGATGCCAGTGCATCATGGAAATTGGTCTGGTTTTTGCTCCCTTCTAGAATTGGATCGCAACTTTGATTATTTAGAATTGTTGTTGAATGATATTACGAATGTCTTGAAGAATGCTGGAGGTAAGTTCTGAATTTCCCTTTCTAGTGACATATTAATCAGTATCCAAGTGGCAAGAGCTCGTTCATCTGCCATTTTCGTTCGAGCTTAAGTCAGGGCAGAAGGGTTCTGAAAACCTTGCCCTGCTCCTTTCTGGAGCCCTGAGTGATCCCACAGGATGACTGTCAGTGGGAGGAAGGAGCATTTAGCTGTCCATCCTCCTCCCATGTGCAATGCCACTGTGTCCTTCGGTGCGGTCTGTGCAGTCACAGAGAAAAGCAGAGAGGGAAGGGGCTGGGCCCAGGGCTGTGCCCCGGGGCTGAGCCTTTCCTGCAGCCTGAGGATCTCCTACAGTGCCACGGGTGCTGTTCTGTCCTGCCTTTCTTTGCAGCTGAACCTGTTGGTGAAGGTGATCTGGCTTCCCAACCCATGTCCATGACTGAGCCTCTGGGAGGTGGTGAGGGTAGGTCAAGGCCTTTCCCCTGGGAGATCTGCCAGCTCAGAGCCCAAAGCTCGGCCATGGGGGCATCGCTGCAGGTGCCAGGACAGAGCCATGCACGTGTGCGCCCTCACCCTGCGTGATCCCCTCACCGCTCCTGCAGCTCAGTGGTGCCCGTGCAGCTGAGTAGAGGTGGCAGAAGCTTCTGTGGCTGTTGTGTTACAGATGTGCCTGCAGGGAGGACTCTTCCTGATCCTTCCCTCATTCCTACACAGAAGCCTGCCTCCCATCTCAGGGGTGAGTAGCATGTCCCTGTTGACCCCACAGGCTGAGCCCTGCTTCTGTGGGATCCATTAATGGGAAAAGGAAACATGTTTTTCTAAGGTCCTCTAAAAGGAAAGAACAAAGCTGCAGGACAGAAGAAAGCCCATGAGTCATCTGAATACATGAGGCAAAGGACGAAGGAAATGCAGCAGGCAGGACAAGGTGGGTGCATTTCCCTCAGCCTTGTCCTGGGCCTCAGCAGCCGGGGGCTTTGGCTGCACATCTGGACACGCCGTGCCCGGCACAGCAGGAAGGGATCCATGGCAGCTTCGCTGCCCCGCTGCTGCTTCCACGCCCTACAGGGCTGTTTCCCAGCCTGGCCTGGCTGCAGCTTCTCCCCAGCCTCTGCAGGAAGGCATTGGGCATCAGCTGCCAGGCAGACCAAACTGCACAATGCACCTCACATCCCCTGCAATTTCCCATCTCCAGGCAAATCAGAAGGGGCAGCTGTTTGGAGTACAGAAGGCCCTGGCCTAAACAAAAATTTTATAGGGATTTCCTAACCATTCTCAACCATGTCTTTGACAAGCATTGCCTCTTGAAGATTACCCATCCTCAATGGGGAACGGCACTACCTAATCCAGCTGTACCTCATCCTTTCTCCAGAAGCAGATGGAGAGGCTGTGCAGAAGACAGGCGGTGCATTTCCGGGAGGACGCAGTGGCTCACTGACAGCCTCTGCTGCAGGAAGGGAGGCGATGCCAGGCACAGCCACAGGAGGTAATTGCTGTGCCTCTGGGCCTGAGCCCTGCTGAGGCTTGAGCTGCCCTCTCTGCTCCTTGGCACTGTGGGCACAGCCCGGACAAGACGGGCACAGCCCAGAGGAATTGTCTCGAGCAGGCTCAGGGCACTCGGGTACTGAGCTGTCCTGCTGGGCTCCCTCCGTGGGAGACACGTCCCCAAACCTGGGAGCGGCTGCACGGGGTGCCCATGGTGGGGAAAGGGCAGAGGGGGAGAGCAAGGCTCCACTGGGTCCTGACAGAGCCTGGCTATGTGCCTTGGGATGGGGAAGGGGTCCCAAGGCAAAGAGAGATGGAGAGATAGAAGAAGGTGGGAAAGGCAGGAGAAAGGGCAGGAGAGTCAGAGGGACAGGGGGATAGTGTGGCACTGCCTGCTGCAGCTTTCCCCAGGGCTTTAGCAAGAGTTGCAGCTGTGGGAGTGAGAGCACCCAGGGCCCTGGGCTGCTTCAGCCACCTCACCAAGGGTGTCGCACAGGGCATGGAAGGAGGGTGCAGAGTGACCAGGAGCCTGCCCAGAGCTCGCCAGGCCCCTGTGCAGCTTTGGCCTTGTCCATTGACATCTGGCTCCCACAGCCTTACCCGACCCCCTTGCAGTGCCCATTTTCCAGAGGCAGACGGGGATCTCAGCGTGCCCTGAAAAATGTTCTCATCTGTGCTCCGTTTTAGATGAGGTTTCTGGAAAGGCTTCTCCATTAGATGGACGGCATAAAGTTTTGAAGCCTTTGGAACCTCCTGCAGGTATGTTCTCATTGTCCCACCACGGAATAATTGTTGACAACCTGGCAGGAACCTGGTTACAGAAGCTTCTGTGGCTGTTGTGTTACAGATGCGTCTGCAGGGAGGACTTTTCCTGTTCCTTTGCTGGTTCCTTCACCGAAGCCAGGCTCTCATCGCAGGGGTGAGTAGTGTGTCCCTGCTGACCCCACAGGCTGAGTTCTGCTTTTATGATATCCATTCATAGGAAAACAAACCATGTTTTTTGAAGGTCCTCCAACAGGAAAGTACAAATCTACAACAGAGAAGAAAGCTCATGAGCCATCTGAATACATGAGGCAAAGGACGAAGGAAATGCAGCAGGCAGGAAATGTGGGTGTATTTCCCTCAGCCTTGTCCTGGGGCTCAGCAGCCGGGGGCTTTGGCTGCACATCTGGACACGCCGTGCCCAGCACAGCGGGAAGGGATCCATGGCAGCCTCGCTGCCCCGCTGCTGCTTCCACGCCCTGCAGGGCTGTTTGCCAGCCTGGCCTGGCTGCAGCTTCTCCCCGGCCTCTGCAGGAAGGCATTGGGCATCAGCTGACAGGCAGACCAAACAGCAGCACGGACCTCAGATCCCCTGCGATTTCCCTGTCGCCAGTCAAATCAGAAGGGGCAGCGGTTTGGTCTACAGAGGGCCTTGGCTTCACCAAAAATTTTTTAGGGATTTCTTGCTTCTTAACCATGTCTTTGACAAGCATTGCCTCTTGAAGTTTCCCCATCCTCAAAGGGGAACAACCCCACCTGACCCAGCTGTACCTAATCCTTTCTCCAGAAGCAGATGGAGAGGCTGTGATGAAGGCTCAGTTTCCCGGAGGAAGCAGTGGCTCATTGACAGCCTCTGCTGCAGGAAGGGACGCGATGCCAGGCACAGCCACAGGAGGTAATTGCTGTGCCTCTGGGCCTGAGCCCTGCTGAGGCTTGAGCTGCCCTCTCTGCTGCTTGGCACTGCAGGCACAGCCTGGACAAGACGGGCACAGCCCAGAGGAATTGTCCCGAGCAGGCTCAGGGCACTCGGGTACTGAGCTGTCCTGCTGGGCTCCCTCCGTGGGAGACACGTCCCCAAACCTGGGAGCGGCTGCACGGGGTGCCCATGGTGGGGAAAGGGCAGAGGGGGAGAGCAAGGCTCCACTGGGTCCTGACAGAGCCTGGCTATGTGCCTTGGGATGGGGAAGGGGTCCCAAGGCAAAGAGAGATGGAGAGATAGAAGAAGGTGGGAAAGGCAGGAGAAAGGGCAGGAGAGTCAGAGGGACAGGGGGATAGTGTGGGACTGCCTGCTGCAGCTTTCCCCAGGGCTTTAGCAAGAGTTGCAGCTGTGGGAGTGAGAGCACCCAGGGCCCTGGGCTGCTTCAGCCACCTCACCAAGGGTGTCGCACAGGGCATGGAAGGAGGGTGCAGAGTGACCAGGAGCCTGCCCAGAGCTCGCCAGGCCCCTGTGCAGCTTTGGCCTTGTCCATTGACATCTGGCTCCCACAGCCTTACCCGACCCCCTTGCAGTGCCCATTTTCCAGAGGCAGACGGGGATCCCAGCATGCCCTGAAAAATGTACTCATCTCTGCTCTGTTCTAGATGAGCTTGCTAGGAAGATTTCTCCATTAGATTGGCTAAATGAAGTTTTGAAGCCTTTGGAGCCTCGTACAGGTTTGTTCTCATTGTCCCACCACGGAATAATTGTTGACAACCTGGCAGGAACCTAGTTACAGAAGCTTCTGTGGCTGTTGTGTTACAGATGCGTCTGCAGGGAGGACTTTTCCTGTTCCTTTGCTGGTTCCTTCACCAAAGCCAGGCTCTCATCGCAGGGGTGAGTAGTGTGTCTCTGCTGACCCCAGAGGTTGAGCCCTTCTTCTGTGGGATCCATTCATAGGAAATGGAACCACTTTCTCTTAAGGTCCTCTGAGAGGGAAGAAGAAAGCCACAGGGCACAAGGAAGCCGATGAGCCAAATAACATCCTTAAACAAATGGTGGAGGAACTGCACAAAGAGAATGGTGGGCGCATTTCCCTCAGCCTTGTCCTGGGGCTCAGCAGCCGGGGGCTTTGGCTGCACATCTGGACACGCCGTGCCCGGCACAGCAGGAAGGGATCCATGGCAGCCTCGCTGCCCCGCTGCTGCTTCCACGCCCTGCAGGGCTGTTTGCCAGCCTGGCCTGGCTGCAGCTTCTCCCCAGCCTCTGCAGGAAGGCATTGGGCATCAACTGACAGAGAGCCCAAACTTCACCATGGATCCCCTGCATTTTCCCAATGTCTGAGCACATCCTGAGGTGTGGCTGCTTGGCAGAGGGAGGGCCATAGGAAGCCCCAAAGACCTGTGGGGATCAGGATTTTCCTGATTCTTATCCATGTTGTGGACACGTATTGCCTCCTGAGGATGTCACCACCTGGATGTGCAATGATTGCGTCCCACCAAGCCTCTTCCTTTCTCAAGGGATTGACAGAGAGGCTCTGTGGAAGGTGGCATTTCCTGCAGGAAGGGAGGCCATGCCAGGCACAGCCACAGGAGGTAATTGCTGTGCCTCTGGGCCTGAGCCCTGCTGAGGCTTGAGCTGCCCTCTCTGCTGCTTGGCACTGTGGGCACAGCCCGGACAAGCCGGGCACAGCCCAGAGGAATTGTCCCGAGCAGGCTCAGGGCACTCGGGTACTGAGCTGTCCTGCTGGGCTCCCTCCGTGGGAGACACGTCCCCAAACCTGGGAGCGGCTGCACGGGGTGCCCATGGTGGGGAAAGGGCAGAGGGGGAGAGCAAGGCTCCACTGGGTCCTGACAGAGCTTGGCTATGTGCCCTTGGGCTGGGGAAGCTGTTTCTTGGGCAGGTTGGCAAACAGGAGGGCGGGACAGAGGTTGGGAGCAATAGCTGTGGCACTGCAGATTTCCCCGAGCATTTAGTGAGGGTTTCCTGTGTGGCAGCGAGAGAGCCCCAGGGCCCTGGGCTGCTCCAGCTGCCCCTCCAGGGATGTTGCACAGGGACTCCAAAGTGTCTGGAGAGTGATCAGAAGCCACAGGCTCCCACAGCCTTACCCCACCCCCTTGCAGTGCCCAGTTCCCCAAGTCAGAAGGGGATCCCAGCACATCATGGAAATGGTTCTGTAGAATCTCTGCTCCCTTCTAGATTGGGATCATGACTTGGATTATTTGGAAATGATGGTAAATGGTGGTTTGAAGATGTTGTCAGATGCTGGAGACAAGTTCTCAACGTACCTTTCCTGACAGAATAATCAGTGTCTATGTGGCAAAAGCTCACTCATATGGCATTTCCTTTAAGTTCCTCTAAAGGTTGTTCAGTTCTGGAAACTTTGCCCTGCTCCCTTCTGGAGCCCTGAGGGATCCCACAGGATGACTGTCAGTGGGAGGAAGGAGCATTTAGCTGTCCATCCTTCTTCTGTGTGCAATGTCAGTGTGTCCTTCTGTGTGCACTGTGCAGCCACGGAGAGGAGAAGAGAGGGAAGGGGCCGGGCCCAGGGCTGTGCCCCGGGGCTGAGCCTTTCCTGCAGCCTGAGGATCTCCTACAATGACACAGGTGCTGTTCTGTCCTCCCTTTCTTTGCAGCTGAACCTGTTGGTGAAGGTGGTCTGGCTTCCCAACCCACGTTCAGGATTGAGCCTCTGGGACGTGGCGAGGGTAGGTCAAGGCCTTTCCCCTGGGAGAGCTGCCAGCTCAGAGCCCAAAGCTCGGCCAAGGGGGCATCGCTGCAGGTGCCAGGACAGAGCCATGCACGTGTGTGCCCTCGCCCTGCGCGATCCCCTCACACCTTCTGCTCAGGCCTGGCAGCTATTTGGAGGAAGGTGGGCCCTGGCCCAGCCCCAAAAGGCCAGATGGTTTTGAATCTTATCCCCATTTTGATAAGCCTGATGTCCTAAAGATGCCACCAAAAGAAATCCGAAATTGTTCCATCTGATGCAGCTGAACTTTTTCCTTTTTCAAGTGATGGAGCAAAAGGCAGGACAGAAGGCAGTGTTTCCCCAAGCAAGCAGAGGCCGACTGGCAGCCCCTGCTGCAGGAAAGGAGGAGATGCCAGACATGGGCACAGGCACAGGAGGTAATTGCTCTGCCACTCTCAGCCATTTAGCAGGGCTGTGTGGTGGCAGCTCTTTCCCCCAGGTCCTGCCCATGTATGGCCCAGCAGCAGCCAAAGATGGAGGCACCTCTGGAGCCTTGGAAGCCTCTGGAGCTCGTTCACAGCCCCAGGGACAGGGGATCCGTGCACCAATGTCCCTCCCGCTGCAGCTGTTCCGGAGCTGGCCCTGAGTGCCCATAGGCCCAAGGCACAGGAGCAGCCCTGAGCGGGAGCCCTGCCGCGAGCCCAGGGCCAGAGCCAGCCTTGGCTCCCGACTGGGCAGGGGCTGCACTGGGTCCTGACAGGGCCTGACTCTGTGCCCTGGGGCTGGGGGAGCTGTCACGGGGCAGGGAGGGCCAGGGCTGGCAGTGGCTGCTCAGGGATGGCTTTGGCCCGTGTCCCTCCAAGCAGCCACTGCCCAAGCAGCTGCGCTGCCCCCGGGCTCTCCTCCCGGCCTGCTGGGCTTTGTTGGGTGGCACAGCCTGTGCCAAGGGGCGGCAAGGTGCCTGCAGGCCCCAGCTCTGGGGGAAACGGAGAACATCCTGCCCACATCCACCGTGCTGCCAGCTCAGCAGTGCAGCACAGCACGGGCTGACGCTCCCCATTGCTCCCACAGGTGCGGCCAGCCCCACCACACGTGTTCTGGATTCCCAGAAGGGCCCTGGAAGGGGTTTCTGGATAGGATTAATAGCAGGCCTGCTTTTTTTGGAGCTTATTTTCATCTTATGCTGTGTCCAAATTTGGACTTGCTGGAAGAGAAAAGGGTGAGTGTTTTGTTCACCTTTCCCTCAAACAGCTTCTTTTAAAAGTCTAATGTTGTAGACAGGAAATGTTCCCAGAGAGGCTGCTGTGGGGTTGTTGCCAGTCTGTGATTGTCCAGAGAAGCTGGGGAGCCTTCCCAGCTCTGGGCGCTGCTGTGCAGGAGGCTCCCTGTGTGCCACTGGCAGCTGGGGCCTCAGCCACCTCCTCTCTCCACAGGGATGCCTCTGCAGATTCACAAGACTGGCCAAATACCTCAGCCAGGGGGAACTGGTCCTGTCATCTCGCATCTCCGTGCCCGTGTCTGTTGTCCCTTCCACGGCTGCATTACCAGCTCATTGCTAGCGACAGCTTGTTGGTATCACCACCCAGAGCAGGAGCCTCTGTCCCCAAAGGTGCTGCCCCTGGTGTCCAGCCAGGCCAGGAGGTGCAGCCCTCCTACCAGGGAAGGGCCTGAGCCTGGCAACATCTTTGGGGTTCCGCTCAGGTGTGTCTGTGCTACCACCAGCTCTGGAGGAGCTGCTTGTCTGGGCACAGCCAGGGCTGGGCAGGCAGCAGCTGAGCATGGGGCTCCTGAGACAAAGCAGCCCCATTTTGTCTTTGTTTTACATTTATACACAGCAGAAGATTTTAGAAATATTTAGAAACATTTTTTGTAGAAAAATATCCCTAAATATTTCTTCCCTTTTCCTATTGTAGTTTTGGATTTTTCAAAGTAGTTAAGTAGTTTTAGAATTCTGAAAAATTTGGAACACTTTTATGCTTGCCGAATAAAAAATAAAACTGCATTTAATTGGTGATCATTACTCTTAGATGAACTAAGTCATCACAAGACACCCAGTGTACTGGAGAGGCTCTTTTCCCACTGGAGATTTTTACCTAGTGACAACAACAGACTTAAAGCCCTTTCACTGATAATTTCTGGGATTTCTTACCTGCTCATCTCTCAGTCTTCAGAGGCAAACTTTGAGCACAGTGGGCATCTCCTGCTGTGCAGGAAGGTCTCTGTGAGCGAGTTGACCCCGGGGCCTCTTTTGAGGAGATAAACGCAACTCCACGGCTTTGTGAAAGTTGTAAAGTTGGTATGTTTATTACTGTGCTGGATGCATGTGGAGATTCCTCTCCTTAAAAGACATGCATACCTCTGGGAACTCCAGATCCTTTTTTATCACCCTCTCAAATAGATATGCATCCAATTTTACGATAGGTTCCTACATATTCATTTTTACAAATTTGGTGTGACATTTACCGCTAGTTAATCTTTATCAGGAAGAATTCCCAGGTCAGGTTGGCCTGTTCTCATAGCAGTTCCTCTGTCTCTGTGTCCCCCGCCACCCCCTTATCTCTGTCCTTGACTGAAGCAGTTTCTCTGAGCCTAGGCTTTTTACCAGTCAGACTAAACAGCTATGCTTTCCAACTACAGACTTAACTCAAAGATGTACATTTCACCTAAATGAAAATGGATTTCTACTCTGGAAAATTTCTACTCTGTCTCTTTTCCCCCCTTTCCTAGAAAATAAGTAAATTCTTTTATCTAATGCAAATCCCTATGACAATAAGTGTCTCTTAATGCTTTACCATGTACGTTTGATAAGGAGGTTAACACAGTTGTTTGCTGTAGTATTCTCCAATATCACATTAGCAATATAATGGATAACCCTAAAATTAGCTTATTCCAGCTAATATTAACAAAACTACAATGGGATGACACATTTTATTAAGGATTCCATTGTCAGTTGGTGACCACCCAAAGATCACATTCCACCAGTGATGATCTGCAGTTTGCTTTACTCTTTGCAGAATTCTGGTTATTTCTTTGGTATCATGAGAGACAGTAATCAGGGCTTTCTCTGTTTTCTGGAATTTCCTTCGAGATCTGCAGTAGGTCTTGGTGCTTAATTAATTGTTTTATCAATGTAAGGTCCATCCCAACAGGAGTTGGTGATAGTCTGTGTTACATTGTGTAATTGGTTTCAATCAACTGGTGGGATGTCACGGGGGCCATGTACAAAAAATCACACCCGATAATCTTAACAACATTGCAAATACAAAAATTAAAATTATTTCTTCTAGACAAAATAATATTGTTGTTATCAATTTTTACAGCAGCACAAGCAGTTCTCAGGCACACATAACTTTTACTAGTATATATGAGCACAGTTTTCTGATCAGTGACTGCATGAATCTCAAAGTGGCAAATTATCTGTTCAGTGTCTAGACACACATTTGGGCATTAATTGTATTGCTTTCACAAATGAATCCCAGTTGTTCTCTAGTAATGCAGGATTCTAACTTTACTGTTTGCCTCTTTTCATTCACCTTTCCAGCCCACACCCTATGTTCTGAAGGGTAGAGCACTGTTTTTTCATTATTTAATCCCAGTGCAGTGATGGGGCGGATAACATAAACAGTGGCATAATGTTAGGTAAGAACCAAGGCAGTGGCCACATTAGAAGCAGGATCATAGGTGAAATTTACTATAGTCCACCAGGATTGAAACTTCTTTACAAAATCAATCACATTATCCCAGACAACTTCCCAAATTTCAGCTGGAAAATTACCTTCACCCCCTTCCCGTATGATCAGAGCTGCTGTTGCCTGCATCTATAACTGTGCTTGTATACAACTGAAAGCTAAAGACACATTATTTCCAACTGTACCAAGTGCTTCTAATATTACCCTGTGGTCTTGGCTCCAAGCCTTTTCCCACTTTGGCAGTACTTTGGAAACCTGCCACTGGCTAGTTCCTAATGCCAATAGAGCTGACTGTGAAGGCTGCTTCAATTTTGCTAGGTCACCTGCTGCAGTGGCCAGCTTATTCATCAGTATTTCTGAATCAATTCCATTTAAAACTCTCAATCCATTCCCTAACATCCAAATTAGATAATTTCTTGTTCTGCTCCTGAGCTATATCTCTCTTTGTAACCACCTTGTGCAGCCCTCAAAGGATGTTCTTAGGAAAGAGGAGCAGGCTGGTTGGATTTTTGAGATGTTAATTTGCACTAGCAACTCAACACGTTTGAGAGACCATTCTGGATTGAACAACAGTTGTTTTCACTTACATTCTTCCCTACGTAGGGGCCTGTTTCTCACACTTCAGGTTCAAGTTTGGGTTGGGTCTGAACTATTTGATTACTAGTGTGGGTTGTATAAGGTCCTGCCATTGTAAAAAGTGCAGTGTTGATTTAAAATTTAAATGAGAGCTTTATAGCATCTCGAGCTTAAAGGCAGGTCACTTCTACAGGCTGTATCAAGGAGAAATTACACCAACAGTCTGATTCACTTGGGCTATCACAAACTTCTTGGTGCCTGTATACGGGGAGGTTGAGACACTAATTTCATCTGGTTTCTCATTAGCCGTCTCATTGACTACCTAGCACTCTTTTTTGATTTCTTCTCTCTTGATCTCCTGAAGTGTCCACAGTTCTCGTTCTTGCCACTCTTGCTCCTCATATACCTGATCTTCATGAATTACTACAGTGGACAGGTTTAGCTCTTTTATCTTAGAAAGTTCTCCCATGGATCCAGTATACAGATTGAAAGCTTGGGACCAAGGCCATTCAGCATTGCTTTGGATAGAGGTACTCTCTAATTCTAAGACTCCAGTTATAATTACATACAAATCAATTCTGTAATTGAAATGACAAACTACCCCTGGCTGCAATATACTCATTTTGCCTGAGTAAGTTTTAATCTCAGTTCATTGTTTCTTGATGTCCCTCTCTAAGGGGCTCCTGGGGCTTTCTTCACTCGAGAGTGATGGATCCAGGCATTCTACTCCTTGGTCTGGATTGCAGAGAAGGTGATGAGAAGCACTTGCAGTGATCTCTCTCACTGTGCATCCAAAGTCTTTTCTGCAAGAGGCTTAACATATACATAATCTCTAGACTGTATGTTATGTACTGGTCTGTCTAGCTCTTTGCTCCGAGTTCTAGCCACGTGTTTTTCAATTTCTCTGAGCTGTTTGCTTAAAGCCACCATGCAGGTGGCCAGGGTTATCTCTCCAATGTGGGTGGACATTCTCTTCCGTATTCCATATGGTCTTCCATAAAGCATTTCAAAAGGACTCGGCTTTTCTTTAGCTCGTGGTTTAGTCTGAATTCGCAGCAGTGCCAGTGGAAGAGCCTGGGGCCAGGGCAGATTAAAATCCTGCCCCAGTCTTACAATCTGCTGCTTAATCAAATGATTCATTTTCTCCACCTGGCTGCTTGATTGCGGGTGGTATGGAGTGTGAAGTTCTCAATCTATGAATCTATGCCCAGGTGGCTACTAATCGGTGGCACTCTTTTGGAAATGAAATGTGATCCTCTATCCGAGGATATTGTGGCTGGAGCTCTGAAGCATGGTATTATTTCTTGTAATAATACCATGGTCACCTCTAGAGCTTTGACAGTTCTGGTGGGGGATGCTTCTGGCTAGCCTGAAAATGTATTTGTCAATACTAATAAATACAGATTCCCCCCCTTTCTCTGGGAGTTCTGAAAAGTTAATTTGCCACAGCTGTCCAGGCCCATGGCCTCTCTTAATTTGACCGAGTTTCGGCCTGGGAGTATTTTTGGGGTTTGTCTGGAGGCAAGGATCTCACTGTTGGTTTACCTGAGTAATAGTGGCAGATTAATTCTTGGCAATGATTCTTTCAGTCAGACATGACTATTAGAAAGCCTGTGGAAACTACTACTTAAAAGTCAACACTTTATTTTGATGCACTCTGTATCACTGGCAGCCTTGGTCATTCTGGGAAAGGAGCCACACTTTATAAAAGCTTTTAAGTAGTTAGGCCCCAGTGTGTTTTCTGGTGCTCTTCTTTCACTAGTGATCACAAAAATGGGAAGGGATTACTGGCTGTCTTTCAACGGCAGCCCACCCCTTGTGGTTGCATGTCTCTTTTGATTAGTACTATTATATTTTGGCTTACTTTTGAGGGAAATCTGTCCATAATTACTCCACTTTTTGCTGCTTTATTTGCCTCTCCAGCCACTAGCTCATTTCCTTCTTCCAATTCTGAGCTCACTCTCTGGTGTGCCTTAATATGCCTTTTCAGGCAGCTGAACTGCTTCCAGCAGCTGCATTGTCTCTTCTTTTGGTGAGGTTAGCAGTCCCCTCTCGTTCCAGATGGCTCCATGTGCATGCACAACTCTGAATGCATACCTCGAGTCTGTATAGATGTTTATTCTCTTTCCTTTTGCCATTTCCAAGGCACGGGTCAGGGCAATTATCGCGGCCTTCTGCGCAGAGGAGCCTGTCGGTAAGGGCCTGGATTCTATTACTTCTCTGCAGGTAGACACTGCGTATCCAGCATGTCGCTTTCCACTGGCAACGTGGCTACTCCTGCCATCAGTGAACCAGGTCTCTGTATCGTCTAGACGAGTGTCTTTAAAATTCTGGGCGTCTGGAGTAAGTAGCTTCAATGGTCTCCAGGCAATCGTGGTGTACTGCTTCTCCTTAATTTCCACTGAGAAAAGAAGCTGGGTTGATAATATTAGTCACCACGATCTCTACATCATCTTGCTCTACCATGATGGCCTGGTATTTCAGAAACTTCTGTGGTGAAAGCCAGAGGCCACCCTTTGCTTCCAGTACTGCGGGCACTGTGTGGGACACTAGCACAGCCATTTTTGTCCCAGGGTAAACTTGCGTGCCTCTTGAATATTCAGCACGACTGCTGCTACAGCTCTGAGGCAACCTGGCCATCCTTTTGCTGATGCATCTAGTTGCTTGGAGAGGTAAGCAACTGCCCTCTGATATGGACCCAAGTCCTGAGCCAATATTCCCAGGGCAATTCCCTGTCTGTCATGGGAAAACCAGAAAGAATGGTTCACTTACATCTGGAAGTCCCAAAGCTGGAGCTGACATGAGGGCACTCTTTAGCTGGTGAAAGGCCCGTGTGCCTTCCTTTGTCCACTGGAGATCTCTGTTTCCACTGGCAATAAGAGCATAGAGGAGTCTTACGAGCAGTCCATAAGTATAAACCCACAGTCGGCACAACCTTGCCATGCCTAAGAAGGTTTGGAGTTCCTTTATTGTCTGGGGTTTTGGGGTTTGGCATATGGCTCCTTGCGAGCCTGCCCTAATGTCCGTTGCCCAGCACTCACCTGGTACCCCAGGTAGATTACTTTCTCTTTCACTGCCTGTGCCTTTTCTTTGATACTCTGTGTCCTTGGGGTCCTAGAAAATTCAAAAGGCTTAGTGTCCAGGCCAGACATGCTTCCCTCATCCGAGTGGCTACTAGAAGATCATCCAGGTACTACAAAAGCCTTCCTTCTTCCTGTGGAGCTTCCCAAAACTCCAGATCTTTTGCAAGTTGCTCCCCAAACAGAGTAGGGGAAATTTTGAAGCGCTGAGGAAGCACGGGCCATGTGAGCTGGGTTTTGTGCCCACTTTTAGGGCTTTCCCATTCGAATGCAAAAATTTTCTGTCTGACTTTGTGGATATGGAGGCAAAAGAAGGCATCATTTGATTCTAAAATGGTTAACCAGATTAGCTCAGGTGTTAAATAAGTTCATAAGGTATATGGATTGGCTACCACAGGATACAGATCTTCTGTTACTTTATTGACAGCCCTCAAATCCTGTACTATCCGGTCTGACCCATCAGATTGCAGGTAAAATGGGAGTATTGAAATCAGATTGGCATTCTTTTAATAATGCTAACCGCAGAAAATTTTCAATTATTGGACTGATTCCTTCCCTGTCTTCATTCTTTAGGGGGTACTGCTGCCTAATTCTGACTTGTTGTGTCCCTTCCTTAAGCTTAATTACTATGGAGGAGGCATTTTTCGCCATCCCTGGTACACCAGAGGTCCATACCCTGGGAAATACTTGACTTAGTATCTCTTCATCAATTTCCATCTCAATTTCAATAGCTGTTAAGGTTAAATTTAATACCTCAATGTACTTTTGATCATTCAGCTCCAGAGGACCCTCTCAATAAATCACTTCCTAAAAATGCCTATGCTGAATGGGGCATATACTAAAACTTATGCATACCCCATTGTTTGTTTTCCCAATTCCCCAGCCACCTCCTCCCTTCACAGGGATGATTCTGCAGCTTCACAAGACCTGTCAAATAACTCAGGCAGGGAAAACTAGACCTGTCATCTCTCATTTCTATGCCAGTGTCCGTTGTCCCACGGCTGCGCTACCAGCTTATTGCTGGGGACATGCTGTTGCCACCACCACCCAGAGCAGGACGCCCTGTCCTCAGAGGTGCTGGCCCTGCGTGAGAGTCTGTCCTAATTTTCCCTCATCTGCCTCACGATCGTCTTTGGGAGACCACTGAAGAGAAGACTCCCCCATCTATATCTGGCTCTGAAGGAGAAAAGTCACACGCCACGGACCCTGAGACCTGAAAGCTCAGTTTTGAGCTGTTGTTTCCACAGGAGTGTTTGCTGTATGCTAAGAAGAAGACACCATGCCCCGTTTGCAACAATAGCAGCTTTGGAAGCTGTCCCACCTCTCGGCCTGGCTGGACTTCTCCTGAGTTTCAGGTGGTCTCCCATAGAAGACCCTTGCCTGTTTTACAACCACCGTGACAGACAGACGGAGATGTGAGAAGCTTTTCCATCAAGGACTGAGACATGAAACTCCAAAAAAGGCCCCTCTGCTCCTTCCAAGGACTGGGACTGAAACCCCCAGCCCGGGGGAGGTGTGTGGGGAGGCAAGCTGACCAAAGCGAGATGTTTGCCTGCAGATTGTGACCACTGGAGCAAGAAAACAATGGCTCTCATTTACTGCTGAGTACACCGACTACCTGTTACATCTATCAAGCTCATTTACTGCTGAGAACATGGACTACCTGTTACATCTGTTCCCTATTGTATCTGTTTCCCCCCTCCTCGCAATTTTCAGTAATAAAAACCTCTGAGTTAGCTAGCGCCTTTGAGATCTCCCCAGCGTAGCAGGCAGACCCTCAGCTGGACTGCACCAAAGTTGGTACAGTTGGTACAGTTGGTACAGTTCGTCTCTGAGTTGGTAGCTATATCCCCCCTCTCTCTCTCTCTCTTTCTCTCTCTTTTTCTCTCCCTTAATCCCTCTATCGCATTTTTGCTGTAGTTATTTCAATAAAACTGCATTTGATTTGATTATCACTGCAAACCCCCTTGTACCGTGTTGGTGTTTTGCACTCTGAGATCATTCCTATGAACCATCAGGTCATCTGTCCACTAGGACAGACCCTGACACCTTGGCAACCAGAAGCACAGGGAGCACAAACAGACACAGCCAGGAGGCCCAGCAGCTCTTTCCTGAGGGCCCATTTCATGCAAGAACTGGCCCTCAGAATATTAAACAAAATAAAAATAAAAGGGTTGGGGGAGGAGGCGTTGAGGTGGCCTCACAGGTTCAACTCTGCACTCTGCTTTTGTCACCAGCATTACCCAAGTTCCTGTACTTTTTTCCTGGAGAATTTGCAGTCAACAGAGCTTCACTCCCTCTCATCAAATCAGTCTTAAGGCCAGCTTCAGGCTGGGTCATTCATTTAGACTCGAGCACTGACTGGGGTCCAGGCAACAAAAGAACATTAGCTGCAGGCCACCCATACAGCTTTTCATATTAATGAGCACAAAGCCTTTATTTCCGCAAGCTCAGGGATGCTGGGGGGATCTTTGCACCATCAGGCCGAAGTACAAGGCTCTGGATCCTCCAAAGGAACAGGGCCAGCCCCCTTGAGTGGGAGAAGGTGCGACCTCAGTTGCAGCCCCGAGTGCCTCTTGTGGGCCAGGGCACGGCCCTGGCTGTAAATGTGTTGGGCTGCAGCACAGGGCCATGGCGGAGCTCAGCACCCTCATCAGAGCCCAGGGCCACGGCCCTTCCCTGCCGGGACACGAGTCTGCCCCGGCCCGGCCCGGCCTGAGCAGCCCAGCCTGGCCCCAGGGGATGAGCTCCGCCTGTCCGCTGTGCCCGCAGGCCGGGCCCAAGGCTTTGCAAGAGGCTTTCTCCCAGCTTTGCAAAACCTCGGCCAAGTGACCCTTTGCTGTGCTGAGAAGAGTAAAAAACCCCCTCAAATGTAACCCCGCTGCACACCTCATGAGGGATCCCTGCACGGGTTTGAAGAGGCCATCAATACTCCTTTGTGATTCATGTGTGACCTCAGCACCCCTCAGCAGGGACCCCAAAATATCCATGCCTGCCTCATGGGGCCAGGGCTCAGATGATGCCAGGGAAGGAAATGTGTCCTCGGCCCAGGGACACTCAGCATGGGCTCCCCCAGCCTTCAGGGCCACCTCACTGGTCACAGCAGCCCCTGCCTGGCTCCTGCCTGCACACACCGTGGGCATCCACGGCTGCTCCTGGCCATGGAGCTCAGCCTGTGCTGCTGCGGGGTGGCCTTTGCGGCTGTTACGATCTGGACCGAGCTGTGACAACACCATTTCTTTATTGAAATATAAAATGTGGGCCAAGCCCTACCCTGGCAGACAGGGGCTGCCCACATTCACTCCTGGCTGGGAAACAGGGCTTGCGGGCTCTGGGGCAGAGGGTCTTGTTTTGGAGGGGAAAACGAATTTGGAATGTGAGAAGGCCTTCTGATGGTTGTGGAGAGCATTATTAATAATTGGTTAGCTGAGAAAGGCCACACTGATATAATGCCACTGGTTAAACTGAAGGAGAAAAGTCAGCAGTCAGCAAGCTAAAAGGAAGAGTCAGCAGCGACCTTGCTGCAACATGAGGATAGGGAGTTGAGATTAGTCCTGAATACATCCTAAGAATATGTAGAAAGTATCAAAAGTAGAACCATAGGAATGTAGAAGTAGGCGTAGGTGCTGATATGCAAGCTGACCAATCCTGAGCTCAACTTTTGCAATATGTATGAAGCTCATTATTAACTGTATTTAACCCGCCGTACTGATCAATAAAATTGAGCCTGTGATGATCAAAATGATGTCCTGGTTCCCTTCCGTCGACAAATGGTGGAGAATGCGGGCATAACCGAATCTCTGCCCTTTTTCTCGGATTCAAAGAAAAAGGGATTACGCCACGGGCCGGAAGTTGGGTTTGGGTCCCAGCAGCCGGGACGGTGCCGGAATTTGAAGCACCCTTAAGGTTCACAACTGTGACTTAAGCCAATACGTGTCGCCGGAGCCTGGAGAGCTGCAACAGCGCGCGCTGATTAATAGGTATGGATAGGCAAGCGGCATATGATTTATTTACCGCCTATTTAGAGCGGCGTGGGATAAAAGGGATAGATTTAAAAAAGGAGTTACCAGGGTTATTAGCTTATGGCCATGCTAAGGGTATCTTTTCTAATCCTCATACAGTTCATGAGTTATCAGAGTGGAGAAAGTTTGGGGAAATATTGTGGGATACAGTACTAGACGATGATAAGTCAGCAAAGAAATTCGGGAAGTTATGGCGGGTGGTGTATAACACGTTACTTCAGCAGGTCTCTGAGAGAAAGGCAGCAGAAAGGGCAACAGAAGCTCATAAGAGGAATATAGGGTATGGTCGTGAAGATGATCCCCTGGCACCCTCTGTAACTAAAGTACTTATGCCTAAAAGTCCCCAGCAAAGTGGTGTGGAGGATTTCTCTATAGGCGCAGTGGAACCGTCTGCACCTTTCCTGTCAGAGGGGGAGGGCGAGTCGGATGGTGGAGGTAGGAGCAAGCCAGCTTTGCCTCCGCCACCAGCTTCAGGCGGGTCGGATGGTGGGAGTAGGGGCAAGCCAGCTTCGCCTCCGCCGCCAGCCTTGCCTCCACCGCTACCCCTCAATGAGCCGGCTCCGGTTTCACTGTCAGCTCCAGCGGGGGAGGGGGGGCTCCCGCTTCCCCCGCGCGAGCCAGCCTCTGCTTCACTGCCCCCCCCGCGCGAAACCTCGGTGTCTGCACCGAAGCGCCAGCAGCATAGCACCCTTAAAGGGCCAGATCCCATCCCAGGGGCACACCGTGATCCATGGGGGGAGATGGCTAAACAGAGGAGGGAAGCTTGGGCTGCTTTGGCGAAAGAAGTAATGCAAATGGGGGATGGTGAGGCGGTGGAAATAGCTTCTAGTCTTGCATGTCCAGTTACATACACACCACAGTATGATGCACAGGGGAACCTTACGCATAATATAGCAGAATATACTCCCTTAGATTGGAAGCTGTTAACTCAGCTACGTTCTATGGTTAGTCAGTTTGGAGTAAAAAGTGAACCTGTTAAGCAAATGTTAGATTATCTTTTTAATACTCAGGTTTTATGTCCTAATGATTTAAGAGGAATAGTTCGGTTGATATTCACTCAGCATCAGCAGTTATTGTTTAATGCACATGACCCATTACATGGAGTAACAGTAAAGGAGCTGATGGGCTTAGAGGCATTTTTACGTACAGAGGTACAGATGATATTGGGAGAAGATAAACTTAGAGAGTCTATGTGGTTAGTGCGTGCTGCAATAGATATGGTTAAAGAGCCAGGAGGGTTACCGGCTTATATGGGCATTAAGCAAGGAAGGGAAGAATCATTTGGAAATTTTATCGATAGAACAGCTACTGCTATAGATCGGGCTGGTGTTGCAGGGTGCTATTGAAGCAGGTGTGCTTTGCAAAATAGCAATCCAGCAACCCAAAGAGTGTTAGCTACTTTAGGGGCAAATTGGACTATTGAGGAAGCATTAGAGTGAATGGCATTAATGCCAACAGCTTCACAGGCATTTATAGCAGAAGCCTTAAAGGAATTAGGATTAGGGTTGCAAAAGCATAGTCTACTCAAAATCAGGTGTTAGCTGCTCTTGCTCCTCTCCGAAGAGGCTCACTGGCAGTCACGCAAGGAGTTTCGAGACCATTCATCAAGTGTTACCGATGCGGCAATGAGGGACAGACACAAGTTGCCTCAGTGACATCAGAGACACCAGCTGCTGCCGTGACATCGCTGCTACCTCCTGTCTGCAACCCGCAACAACACAGAGCTTCGGCTTGGACTTATCAGCAGCAGTAGACGTCACACTAATGACGAACCGGCCTGAGAGGATACCCACTGGAGTAAAGGGTCCTCTTATATTAAATGGACAAACATGTGGAGCATTATTGCTGGGACGTTCCTCTATAACTATGTTGGGATTATTTGTTTTGCCTGGTGTTATCGATGTGGACTTTACAGGGGAAATACAAATTATGGCTTACACCCTTTATCCTCCGATTAAAATTACAAAAGGACAACGCATTGCACAATTGGTACCACTGTCACAAATGACATCGGGAATACAATCATTTACTGGGCAAGCACGGGATGAAAAAGGTTTTGGCTCTACTGGTGTTACACTTTTAACTGTGGATTTACAAAATAGACCAAAACAAAAGGTTGAAATTACCTATGGGCATCAAAGCATAACCCTTTATGGATTATTGGATACAGGAGCAGATACTAGCATCATTTCTCCAGAAGCCTGGCCACAACATTGGCCTCTATTTCCTTCATCAAACATGCTCACAGGAGTAGGAGGATTTACATTGGCAAGCAGGTCGCCGTCTTTGTCTGTGTGCATTGAGAATCAACAAATATCTGCTGTGTTTTCAATTGTTCAACTGCCTCCTACAGTTTCCTGCTTAATTGGAAGGGACATTTTAACACAATTGGGAGTGGTATTAACTAATCAGCACCCTTTGGGGTAATTGCCATTGCTTGGACTTTCCCCATTCCACTCACCTGGAAAACGGATACACCGGTGGTGGTTAAGCAATGGCCATTAAAAGGGGAGAGTCTTATGCATGCCCATGAATTGGTACAGGAACAATATACAAAAGGGCACCTAAGACTGTCCACAAGCCCTTGGAATACACCTATTTTTGTAATCAAAAAGAAATCAGGGAAATATCGTTTGATACATGATTTGAGGGCTGTAAATGACCAAATGGAACCAATGGGGGCCTTACAGCCTGGTCTTCCAAATCCAGCTATGATTCCAGAACACTGGCCACTTTTAATTATTGGCCTAAAGGATTGTTTTTTCACTATTGGCCTGCATCCTGATGACATGAAGAGATTTGCTTTTACTTTACCAGCAATAAATCATGGGGAACCAGATAAAAGATTTGAATGGACATCTCTTCCGCAGGGCATGCGCAACTCTCCCACTTTATGTCAGCTTTATGTTGATGCAGCATTACAGCCACTACGTCGTAAATGGCCAGCAACTATAATATATCATTACATGGACGATATTTTGTTTGCACAGCAACAGCCATTCTCCTCTTTACAGATTAATACCATTAAAAATACTCTTGCTGCATATTCACTTGTTATTGCTGCAGAGAAAATTCAGACTACAAAGCCCTGGAAATATTTGGGATGGACTTTGACGAATCAAATAGTGATACCACAAAAATTGGAATTACAATTGGACATTAAAACTCTACATGATGCACAGAAGTTGCTGGGAGACTTACAGTGGCTGAAGCCTATTGTGGGAGTACCAAATCACTTATTAGAAGCCCTACGACCTTTGTTAAAAGGTGTGGACCCTACTACTCCTGTACACCTGACAAAGGAACATCATCTTGCTTTGCAGCAAATTAGTAACTGTGTACAGCAAGGGTATGTGTCTCGTCGACAACTCGACCACCCCATTGACCTTACTATTTGGAATAGCCCTTGCCACTTGCTTGGTGCTCTCTCTCAGTTGCAAAAGAAAACGGGGGAGATACGGGTGTTGGAATGGTTATCACCACCACTACAGCAGAAGAAAACAATATCTTCAAAAATTGAACAATTGGCTGCATTAATCAAAAAGGGGCGTCTCAGAATTTTTGAAGTGGATGGTAGAGAACCTGCTAATATTAGATTGCCTATGGAAAAAGAAACCTTGGACTGGTACTTGATAAATTCAAAGAATTTACAAGAAGCATTATTGATGTCACCTGCTAAAGTAGAGACTAGTAAATTAGTGCCTAGAGTTTTGCAATGGATGACAGAATGGAACTGGATTACTCGACCTTTAAGAGAAGAAAATCCCATAGAAGGAGCTATTACAGTTTTTACAGATGCAGGAAAGAAATCAAGGCGTGCTGCTGTTACCTGGCAAGAAAAAGGACAATGGAAGCAACAACTCCTCACAGCAGACCCTGCAGATAGCTTACAAACTTTGGAATTGTTAGCAGTAGTATGGGCGGTGTCCAACTTACAGGAGCCTTTAAATGTGGTCACAGACTCTATGTATGTTGCAGGAGTAGTCAAACGAATAGAGGAAGCAACAATTAAGGAAGTGAATAATAAACGATTGTATGAGTTACTGATACAGTTAAGGAAGGCTTTACGAGAAAGAAAGGCAGCATATTCTGTGATTATAAGAACCCAAGTTCAGGATTATGGGAAAAACCTGCAAAGGTATTATATTGGGGTCGGGGGTATCTTTGTGTTTCCTCACCTACAGGGCCTTTGTGGGTGCCTGCTAAGTGGACTAAACCTGTTTTTGATGCAGCCTCTGGTGGATCGCCTTACAGAGGAGGACAAGGAGCGGCTGGGGAAGAAACTGCTTCTAGTCCTACAGCCACTACTGTTTCAGTTGAAGGGGTACTCGGAAGCGGTGGACAGAGCACTGACACGTCACTATCGGACAGCCCAGGAGTTGATTCGTTTCATTGACTCATTATCAACTTTTCATTTAACAGATCCAGCGAAACTACATTGCCTTGACTGTCAAAATCCACATTGTGCTGCCTGGATAGCTCTACGTTGTGGGGGTTGTAAAAGAACTTTTTGGATAGAACAATCATTATTACGGGATTTGTGGTGTCATACTTGTGAACACGAGCACACGTGGGGTAAAAGCTGGCAAGATGAATTAAGGAGACAAACGGGGCAAAACGCATATATAGCTTTAAATCTTTATGAGTCTCCTGAACAGAAGGTTCTTGCTTATTATCGATGGGAAATACAATGTATTGTAAATAGAATTAAGGTTCAAAGTAAATCACGTATAGTTTCTATAAGGTGTAGGAAATTAGTACCTTTAACACAGCATTCAGTTGTAGGACCCTTCCAAGGGGATCCTGATAGAGCATTAGATTGCTGCATTGATAAGTTGAAAAAATTAAGTTTGAAAGTGGCAGGACCAGTGAAATTAGGAGCAGCAAGATTGAAGACAGATAAGAAAAAGAAGGCAAAAAAAGGGAACGGTCTCATTTGAATAGGAGTATCAGTGATTGCTAATTAATTTTCTATGATTAGAACAATTTTACTGTTGTGGGACCCTCGGGAGGATATAGTTGTTGAGGAGGATAACGAACAAGAACTACGATTACGAAATAAGATACACCTTGTGTTAAAGAAAGACCTTGAGCTGTTAGCCTCATATAGTAAAAAGGCTGAAGAGGCTTTGCGATCACCACCATTGAATTGGTTGCTTTGGGTTGAAGATACACAATTTTATACTGGTCCTTACTTACATTCGCTTCCTTGTTATGTTTGCAAAAAGGATAAAGATAAATGCTATGCATGGGTAGCTTTGCATTGTGCAGATTGTAATCAGATTTATTGGTATTCACAGAAGTCATTGGGATATTTATGGTGTACATCTTGTTTTGGAAAGTGGATTCGAAATCATATCTGGGTTAGAGCTCTTGAACAAAGTACTGGCCTGCCAGGACAGACAGGATTACAGCTCTTTGAGAGTGCAGAACAAGTGGTTATAGCATATCTTAGGTGGAAGTTACAGGAAAACCTTAGAATATTTGAGATTACTAAAGCCTCACGCATCATAGCAGCTCGCTGCAAAGCTGATTTGCCTTCAAACTTACCTCGTGCTATACTTGTGAGCAAGGATGCTGATTTAGAATTAGATCAGTGTATTCAAAAATTGACTCAGCCTTACAATAGACAATCTAGCAAACCAGGGAAAAGACAGTGAAGAAAGAAAAAACAACGTAAGCAGAGGGAAGAAAAGAAAAAACAAAGTAAGCAGAAAGAAAAATGAGGTTTGTTTTTGTAATACTGCTCAATGCTGTAGCAAGTGAGGCAGTAGGAGTAACACACTTTAGTCAACCAAGGGAAAATTTATGGGTAACACTTGCTAATCAAACTAACCAATCATCACTTTGTCTTAGTCTTGGAGGAGTCACTAACCCATTTCGAACATGCCTGGTGGGACTTCCGGTGTGGTCTCCTGGAGAATTTTGCAGTTTGATAAACAATCAAACCTTATGTATGTCTAACATGTCAAACATCACATTGCCGGTGCAACAGGGGTATACTGCAGGTCAGAGTGATGGCTATCGTCAATGCTTACTAATCCAATCACTTAACACCTCTTTGCACTCTCCTCCTGAAGAATTAGATCTTTTTGGAAGTACAAATGCCAGCATATCTAACACTACAGCTGGTGGATGGTTTAGCTTCAAACTTTCGGGTGCTCAGAATTTAAACCAACCTAAAGAAACATGGGCCACCCTAGATTCATCCCTGAATGTGAGTGAATTCTCTCCACAGCATTACAGTCAATGTAACGGCACAAATATCACAGTACCAATGAAATTACCCACAGGAATATTTTTGATTTGTGGAGACAGGGCATGGAATGGTATACCAGCTAAACCACAGGGTGGACCCTGTTTTTTGGGAAAATTGTCACTGTTTCATCCTAATGTGTCCTTGCTAATGCAGCTGAGTCAAAATTCAAACAGGAGAAAACGTAGCATACATGACTTAGACTGCAGCAAGATAGGAGATCCACGGTTTTGGGGCACATTCAAACAGGTGGTGGTTTCCACTATCTTACCAGGAGGATCTGCCAATAAAGCCATGAATTTAGCAAAACAATTAGGATGCTGGGCAAAGAATGAGCTGAACAAGACATCACAAATTCTAGACATGTTAACTGCAGATGTGCAAAGTGTTAACCATGCTGTTTTGCAAAATAGAGCTGCTGTAGATTTTTTGCTCTTAGCACAAGGGCATGGATGTGAAGAGTTCAAGGGAATGTGTTGCATGAATCTGTCTGATCATTCAGTGTCCATTCACACTAAGATAAAAGAATTACAACAGGGACTTCACAAACTTAAGGAAGAAGACGGTTTAGGAATTGACGAATGGCTTAAAGGCTTAGGACTTGGACCGTGGCTGAGGAACCTTGTGATCTATGCTATAGGATTGCTGGGTGTAATTTTACTGTTTTTGCTTATTTTGCCTTGTATCTTTAACTGTATCCAAAACATGGTCAGCCGTACAATAGCAAAAACATGGCAAACTAATCTCCTTGCACAAGAAGAAAACGGGGGAAATGTGGAGAGCATTATTAATAATTGGTTAGCTGAGAAAGGCCACACTGATATAATGCCACTGGTTAAACTGAAGGAGAAAAGTCAGCAGTCAGCAAGCTAAAAGGAAGAGTCAGCAGCGACCTTGCTGCAACATGAGGATAGGGAGTTGAGATTAGTCCTGAATACATCCTAAGAATATGTAGAAAGTATCAAAAGTAGAACCATAGGAATGTAGAAGTAGGCGTAGGTGCTGATATGCAAGCTGACCAATCCTGAGCTCAACTTTTGCAATATGTATGAAGCTCATTATTAACTGTATTTAACCCGCCGTACTGATCAATAAAATTGAGCCTGTGATGATCAAAATGATGTCCTGGTTCCCTTCCGTCGACAGATGGTGTTGCAGCCACGGCAGGGCAGATAAGGGCATAAGTGGAGACCTGGGATAACAGGTCAAGTTCTCTTTGCCCGAGTTGCTAGGCCTCTCTTCTGAAGATGCACAGGAGCACCTGTGGAGAGAGGAGGTGGCTGAGGCCCCAGCTGCCAGTGGCACACAGGGAGCCTCCTGCACAGCAGGGCCCAGAGCTGGCAAGGCTCCCCAGCATGGCTGGAGCTGCTGGCACAGCTTGGCCCAGCTGCACAGCTGCCCCTCAAGGCCGTGGCGAGCAGGGCACGGCTCTGGGCAGGCTCCCTGGCCAGGAGCGGGCCCCAGAGCACCTCTGCCTTTCAAGGGCAATCTAATCCCTGCTCTTTCTCCTCCACATTTTGCTTTGCCTCTGCCCTGTTTTTGGCCAGGAAGCCTCAGCGGGAGCGAGCACTGGCTGCAGCCCCAGCAGATCTTAAGCCCATGCTTCAGCTTGGGCTCCCTGCCAGCTGATGCCAAATGCCTTCCTGCAGAGGCTGGGGAGAAGCTGCAGCCAGGTCAGGCTGGGAAAAAGCCCTACAGGGTATGGAAGCAGCAGCAAGGCAGTGAGGTTTCCATGGATGCCCTCCCGCTGTGCTGGGCACCGGGGGTTGGACATTGTGATGCTGTAGAACCACACGGCTCTGTGACCCCAGAGCCTGCTGTGACCTCACATCCTGCTGTGACCTCATGGCCTGCTTGGGGATGGACCTCATGGCTGGAATTTTCCTTCTCTGGGAGGGAGCTCATGCTTGCCTGGCTGTTGTGTCCAAGGGCTGGCCTTGCCTCCTCAAGCTGAGCTCACTGCTCTGTGTTCTGGGCACTGGCACAGGAAATCACATCCAATGATTTCTCAGCTCCTCAGGCACTGTCAGCAACATCCCAGCATGCTGAGGAGTAAGTGATCTCTGGCTGGAGACAAGTTCCACATTTCCTCCTGTCAGCAGCTTCCCAGCCGGAAATTTGGCACCTTGGGTGGGCCATAGCTAACACAGTCCTCTGGCTTCATAGGAAAGGTGAAGCCTTTACTTCACCATTTGCTCTTCATGTGCAATTTAAGGCACTGCTTCCTTTTGTGGTCCTCAAAGGACACAGTGAATAAAACAGGGGGGAAAGTCACCCAACCTCTTCAATGCTTGGATATGCCAAAAAAAAACCTTGAGGAGCATAGGGTGGGTGTGTGCAGTCTGACCAAGCCAGAGCCCTTCCATGATTGTGTGGCTGCCTCAGTGACACGGTGCCAGAGTTCTTCAGCCTGGGCTGCTCCCAGCACTGTCACCAGGAGGGGGCTGCCTCCAAAAAGCCACACAATTTGGGTGCTGCTATAGGTCACATTTGCTCTATGGCACAGGTGGAATGCTTCAAGGGCAGGGACAAGGAACAAGGAGAGGTCTTCTGTATGACTCCCAAAGGTGTTTATGCCCAGGAAGGTCAGGCTCAGAAAGACACGAGTCCAGGCTCTAGAAGGGGTTTTTCAACAAGGGGAGGTTCAAGAGGAGGGTACAAAACTTTAACAAATTGGGAGAAACCTGGGGAGAAGCATAAGGCAGGGAATACAGTGTTGAAACCAATTGGGAATTACAGGGGAGGGGAAGAGTTTAAACAAACCAATGAGACCTCAAGGGATACAAAAATGACAGGGAAGTTTCTGGAGAAAGGGGCAGGCATGAGGAGGGACTGAGCATGTTCATACTGGGAGAAGGAACAGGTAACATTCAGGAACAAAGGGCAGGTTATTGGGAAGATGGAAAACTGGGGCAAAACCAACAAGAGAGGTGCAAAATAACAATCCATTAAGGATAAAATATGCTATAACAATACAAGAGATGGGGCGGGGGGGTGGGGGTTTGAACTGACCATTGAAACTGAATTGCAGTTGAAAACACAATAGAGACACACTGCAACACCCCAGTGTGGTAGTCTGTTATTTTACAGTTTGTTCTTCTGTAGTAAGTTTTAAATACTCCTTGTTGTACGTTTGTAATGTTTCATTCCACGTATCCCACTTGGTTTCTCTGGTGGTTCAGTCCTGAGTTGCTTATTCACCAAGTATATGCCAATGCCCCTGTCCATCAAAGACAGCACAGCCTTTTGTTCTGGTGTGTACCCTGTAGTTCATCCCTTCCTCAAAACAAGATTGGATTTCAAGGTTTGCTCCTTCCCCTTGTTGGTTTCTGTTGGATAGCCCTTGCCCTGCACTCCTTCCCTAATGCCTTCCCCTTGGTAAAAAGTTGTGTCCTCCCCTTCTTCTCTCTCTTCCTTAAAAATCAGTTATTGTCAGTTGTCCCTGACTCCTCTGGGGACACAAACCTTCCTTAGAACTCAAACAAGTGATCTCTCTCGGTTCCTTCACCTCGGTCCCTCGTGCTGGGTTGCTGCTGTGTCACCCGTGCCACAGGTGTCAGCTGCAGGGAGCTGCGAGCCCCTGTACGCACCGCCAGCTGGGAAGGTCCCTGTAGGGATCCAGGGGCAGCCTCTCTTGTGACTGTCCATGGGACTCAGGCAGTGAGCTGGCCAGAGAACATATTGCCTGTGACCCAGCCGCAAAGTTACACCCCAGTGCATAAGGGAAGAGCTAGAGACGGCACCACTCTGGACTTCTGCCATGCCCTGGACACATCAGCCCTGCCCTGCATCCTTGTCCCTCCTTTGGTGAGCTGTGGATCTGATGGAGGCACAGTTTGGAGAATGAGCAATTGCCTGGCTGGTCACATCCAGGGGGTTGTGGTCAATGCCTCAGAGGCCCAATGGATGTCAGTGACCAATGGTGTCCCTCAGGGTGACAGCAGAAGCTCCCTGGACACTGGGGACTCAGTGTCCTGGTGGTGCTGCTGGACAAGAGAGCTGGAGGTGCCTCCAAAGCAGAACTGTTCTGATTGCCCAAGTCTTTCAGACTTGCTCAGTGAATGAGGAGCTGATTGAAGTGAAAAGATACTGAGAAACCACACAGTCCCTTCCCAGGGAAGAAACATTTCCCCATCCAAACTTCCTCTCTTTATCCCACTCCAAGAGGAACAGACATGTATATACATCTATCTATCTATCTATCTATCTATCTATCTATCTATCTATCTATCTATCTATCTATCTATCTATCTATCTATCTATCTATCATTCTATCTATCTATCATTCTATCTATCTATCTATCTATCATTCTATCTATCTATCTATCTATCTATCTATCTATCTATCTATCTATCTATCTATCTATCTATTTCTGTCTTAGTTATTTAACTATCCAGCGATCTAATATCTACCTGTCTTCCTATATATCTATCCATCTATCTATCTGACAAAATAATTTCAGCTTTAAATTAAATCTCTTTATTTATCCTTATCCTTTGAAATAGAGTTTGGAAAGTAGTATTTTTATACAATTGCATTTATCAAAGACTTTAATTAACAGATGCTTTTAATCTCTCCATCATGAAACTGCAGTAAATTCCTCCCTGACTGACATTCATGAGTGCCTGCTGTCAGGGAGGAATCAGAAGGTCCTGTCCAGTGGGTGGGAGCAGATGTATGCCCTCTTCTCCAGGATCTGCTTTCCAGCTTTTTTAATGGAATCATCCAGGTTTTCATTGGCATTACTGGAGAAAGAGAGAAAAGTCAACTAAGGGAGCATAAAGAGCCGTTGTAAATTTCTTTCAAGAAGTGTTTTTGAGTACGAGTGCAAGAGTGAGTGCCAGGAAGAAACTGAACATTCTCTTCTGAAGAAGATTGATTATTACAGACTGAGCTTTGGAGAGCCAATGCACAGCTGGTCAGTACTTCCCCCAGAGTCCAAATCCCTCGTTTCTATCAGTCACTTGACAGGAGTATATACATAAAATATAGATTTTATATTGCTCAATAAAGAACCCTGGCAGTTTGCTTTAGCTATGAAGTGAAGAGACTCTTCTCAACAGGTTCCGGCTCTGCCGCTTGTTTGAATTAAAAGTAGAGAAAAACGCTTCTGTTGGTCACATAAACCAACAAAAGTTTTATGAGTGTGTGAAAGGCATAAGACGGTAAAACTCATTCCATTTTATAGTACTTACAGTCTCTTAATTCAGCCATGGGATAATTGGGCCACCATTCACTATACCAAAAAACTGGAATAGGCACTGGAAAACAAGTTAGTTTCAAAACTAAGTTTAGAAAAAGTGAATGAATTTCATAAAGAAAAACATGTAGAAAAAACATAGGAATTTAAACTTCTCAAAGCCCTTTGATAATAGAGCCCTGATTCCCAGTCATGTCCAGTGCAGCCTCAGCTGTCCCTTTGAGGCCAGAACTGCCAACGCTCAGGGCTGGGATGAGCCTTCACCCAGAACTGGCTCCAAGACTGATTGGGAATCAATCCAGAACAGGGCTCACAAAAAGAGCAAAGTTTCACGGCCAAATCCAAACCTTCATCAGGCTGGATTTGTTTTAACACTGAACTGGAGCATATTTGCTTGTGCTGCAACACCGTTGCCATTAAACTTTACATGAGCTACAAAATAAGCATTGCCCTGTCCTGAACTGTGCTGCCCAAACACTGCTGAGAACTTGCTGTGCCTCTGCCCTGTGCCCCTGGGGCTGCTCTTGGCCAGGCAGCCTCAGTGGGAGCCAGCACTGGCTGCAGCCCCAGCGGGCCCCCCAGGACAAGGCCCAGCAATGAGGAGGCCAATGAAAGCTCAGGGCAGCAGCAGAACCATCAGCAGAGTTCTTTGGACAACCATGGACTGGCCACAACTCCACAGCAGCACGACTACGAGTCAGGCTACCAATGCTATGGAGCAGAGTTATAAGAAAACTGTGGAGAAAAATCAGCAACTGACCGTCTGATCTCATACAGCTTGCGAATGCCAAGATAGCAGCCTAGCAGCACAAGTGGCACAGTGAACACTATCACCACTGTGCCTATCATGCATTTCCTGCGAACATCCTGGGGACAGACAATTCTTGGGAGGCGCATTGGATCTGGGCCATATATTCCTGCTTCAGTGACAACATCTGTGGGAGCAAAGGGGAGCGTCAGCCCGTGCTGTGCTGCACTGCTGAGCTGGCAGCACGGTGGATGCGGGCAGGACGTTCTCCGTTACCCCCAAGGCTGGGGCCTGCAGGCACCTTGCCGCCCCTTGGCACAGGCTGTGCCACCCAACAAAGCCCAGCAGGCCGGGAGGAGAGCCCGGGGCCAGCGCAGCTGCTTGGGCAGTGGCTGCTTGGAGAGACACGGGCCAAAGCCATCCCTGAGCAGCCACTGCCAGCCCTGGCCCTCCCTGCCCTGTGACAGCTCCCCCAGCCCAGGGACACACACCCAGGCCCTCTCAGGACACACTGGAGCCTTGCCCTCCCCCTCTGCCCATTCCCCACCATGGGCACCCCATGCAGTGGCTCGATGGTTTCAGGACATGTCTCACATGGAGGGACCCCAGCAGAACTACTCAGCCAGGCTGAGCCTGGCACAGCAATCACCTTCTGTGGCACTGTCTGGCATCTCCTCATGTCCTGTATACGTGGCTAGCACGGGTACATTGCGTCCTCCAGGATGTGCTGCCTTCTGGAAAGACTTTTGGTCCATCTCTGGAGAAAGGAAAAGGGACAGCCAGATCAGGTAGAGCCATTGCCCAGTGGGGAGGTGGCATCTTCAAGGAGTATCACTTGGGAAAGACATGGATAAGGATCAGGGAAAGGCCAAGGCCCTTGGGGCTGCCTCAGGGCCCTCCCTCCTCCAAATATCTGCCCCACCGGATCTGCCCAGAGACCAAGAAATCCCAGGCCCATGGTGCAGTTTGGGCTCTCACTTAGCTGATGCCAAATGCCTTCCTGCAGAGGCTGGGGAGAAGCTGCAGCCAGGCCAGGCTGGCAAACAGCCCTGCAGGGCGTGGAAGCAGCAGCGGGGCAGCGAGGCTGCCATGGATCCCTTCCTGCTGTTCCAGGCACAGCATGTCCCGATGTGCAGCCAAAGCCTCCGGCTGCTGAGCCCCAGGACAAGGCTGAGGGAAATGCACCCACCATCGAGCCTCTCCAGGTCAATCAGGATTTGGTCCAGTTGTTTGGATGCCTCCAGGAGCACATTCTGTTTTGTAGGTTTTTTCTTCCCTCTCAGAGGACCTTAAGAGAAAATATTTCCATTTCACCAGGAATAGATCCCACAGATGCAGGGCTCAGCCTGTGGGGTCAGCAGGGACACACTACTCACCCCTGCGATGGGAGCTGGGCTTGTGTGCAACATCCACCAAAGGACCTGGGAAGATCCTTCCTGCAGACACACCTGTAACTCAAGAGCCACAGAAGCTTCTGTCACACAGTTCCTGCCAGGTTGTCAATGATTATTCTCTCAGAACTTACCTGCAGAAGCTCCCATGGGTTCCAAACCATCTTCCATCCCAGCTGCTGGCAAAGCAATGGCACCACTCTCATCTGGAAGGGAGCACAGACCAGACCCATTTCCATGGTGTGCTGGCATCCCCCTCTGCCTATGGGAACTGTGCACTGCAAGGGGATCGGGTAAGGCTGTGGGAGCCAGATGTGAATGCACAAGGCCAAAGCTGCACAGGGGCCTGGGGAGCTCTGGGCAGGCTCCTGGTCACTCTGCACCCTCTTTGCAGGGCCTGTCTGACATCCCTGGAGGGCAGGCACTGAGGCACAGCCAAGATGGCAGCTCAAGCCTCATCAGGGCTCAGGCCCAGAGGCACAGCAATTACCTCCTGTGACTGTGCTGGGCATCACCTCCCTTCCTGCAGCAGAGGCTGCCAATGAGCCCCTGCTTCCTGCAGGAAATGCTGTTTTCAGCACAGCCTTTCGGTTCATCTCTGGAGAAAGAAAAAGAGACAGCTAAATTAGGTGGGTATGTTCCCCTTTCTGGGAGGTGGCATCTTCAGGAAGCAATACTGGTCAAACTGATGGATAAGGAGCAAGAATTCGTAAAAACTTTTGGGATTGGCCAGGGTTCACCGTTCTCTAAATTGCTGTCATTCCTGATCTCCCCATGGTCCAGGCAATTGCAGGGGATCTCAGGGCTTGTATGAACGATGGTGCAGTTTGGTCTGCCTGTCAGCAGATGCCCAATGCCTTCCTGCAGAGGCTGGGGAGAAGCTGCAGCCAGGCCAGGCTGGCAAACAGCCCTGCAGGGCGTGGAAGCAGCAGCGGGGCAGCGAGGCTGCCATGGATCCCTTCCTGCTGTGCTGGGCACGGCGTGTCCAGATGTGCAGCCAAAGCCCCCGGCTGCTGAGCCCCAGGACAAGGCTGAGGGAAATGCACCCACCACGGCGCCTCTCCAGGTCATTCAGCATCTGGTCCAGAAGTTTGGCTGCCTCCAAGGATTTCGTGTCTCCTATGTCTCGGTTCTTCCATTTAGGAGGACCTTAATGGAAAGTTCCATTTTTCCTTCAGGCCCAAGTGGCAGTGAGGGCACCTGGGTGATTGGTGCCCTCCCAGGCACTCCCTCAGCTCTTCCTTCCACTCAGGAGCAGGGCCAGGGGCACCTCGTGCCTGCAGTGGCCCCACACTGGGATGGAAGGAGCCCCTTGCGGGGCAGTCGGGGCAGAAAGGACTCCCTTGAGCTGCTGCAGCTCCAAACACAGCCCCAGGCAAGGCCAGGGCTTGGCAGTGGTAGAAGGAGCAGCTCAGGCTCCCTGGGGCTGGCAAAGGAGCTGAGAAAGGCTCAGCCCCATGGAACAGCCCTGGGCCCGGCCCCTTCCCTCTGTGCTCTTCTCTGTGGCTGCACAGAGCACATGGAAGGACACACTGGCATTGCACACGGGAGGATGTTGGACAGATAAATGATCCTTTTTCTCAATGACAGCGATCCTGGAGGATTTTGCAGCCTGCATTGCTGCTAGTAAATTCAAGGTAAAGAAGCAAAAAGGGTCTTTGCAAAATATCCGCAGATGTTTTATTCAGCCGTGCAGTGAAATATTCAGGTCCCAGAAACAGACACACAGTGGGTCCAGCTTTCTCTCTCTGGAGGCCCGAGGCCTGACGTTGGTCTCAGGGCACTACAAAGGGCCAGTCAAGGAAATGGGAGGCAATGGCTCAGGAACATAAGAACAGTGGAGGGAGCCAATGTGGTGTAACTTAAGGGATGCCCCCCAGGGCCTCCAGAGTGGGATCGCTCAGGGTCCAGAAGGGAGCAGGGAAAGGTTACTAGATTCTTTCAACCCTGAAATGATGTTAACCTAAAGGGTTCATGGGTGACCTCTTCGCACATGGACACGGATAATTTTGTCAGGAAAGGCAAAGAGAGAACTTACCACCAGCATTCTCCAGGGGTTTCAAGCCATCATCTGATAGGGCATCCAGATAATCTATGACGCCATCCCAATCTAGAATGGAGCACAAACAGACCCATTTCCATGGTGTGCTGGGATCCCCCTCTGCCTTAAGGAACTGGGCACTGCAAGGGGGTTGGGAAAGGCCATGGGAGCCAGATGTGAATGGACAAGGCCAAAGCTGTACAGGGGCCTGGGGAGCTCTGGGCTGGTCCTGGTCACTCTCCACCCTCTTTGCAGGCCCTGTGACACATCCCTGGAGAGGAAATAGGGCCAGCTGAGGGCCCGTGGGGGTTCTCTCCTTCCCCCAGAGGAAACCCTCCCTAAAGGCCTGGGGAAAACCATCCCCAGCGCTTCCCGGGGAGCAGGGAGCGCTGTCCCGGGAAAGGGGAGCCAGGCTGCCAGCTCACCTGCTCCCCGCACTTGCAGCGGAGCAGCCTGGGCAGCCCTGGCAGGCAGGGCCACGGCCAGGAGGAGCAGGAGGAAGAGGCGCAGAGCAAGGGCCATGCTGCCTTGCCCTCTGCCAGTCCCGCAGCTCTTGCTGCCACCGCTGTCCTGACACCGCTGTCCCAATGTCAGCACTGCTGCTGCCACCGCCGCTGCTGCTGCCGCAACAGTTGTGCTCAGGCACTGACTGCTCGCTCCTTGTGCTGCTGTGCAACCACGGGGCTCTGGCACCTCTGTGACCTCAGAGCCTGCTGTGACCTCATGGCCTTAGCTATACCCCCAGATTGCACCCCCACCAAGGGACCAAAGCGCACACACAAAGGAGAAAAGCTCCAAAGTTCAGTCATGAGGAAGACCACAGTCTTCCGCCTCAGAGATCACTAAGAGACCCCTGTGCGAACACCACAGCAAACAATGCATGCCCAGAACGACCTGGATCTGATTACCATGCGAGGCCAGGACAGGAGGGGCCAGGGGTTGAGTATGCATGGCAAGGTTGTGCAATGTAATGAACATGGAACATTTTTGAGAATGAAGATGTGAGTCAGACCAAGGCTCAGGGCACAAGTTTTCACGAGAGCTATCTCGCTTGTGTCGGCTGCTGACGATATGTACCCAATTCATAATTACATCAGACTGTGGATTCTAATTGTTTTGTGTATCGCTTCAAGAGCACACAGTTTTCAAAGACACAGGGCCTTGCAGGTCTGAGATGACTTTAAAAACAAAACCAACCTTTATGTGCAACACCTGTGTATCAAAACTTCACAATACAAATCACAAGCTAATTTTTGCTGTTAAGGGAATAAAAAACCTCAAAAACCAATAGCAAAACTGTGACCAAATAGAACAGGCAGACAAAACAACCACCAAGAAAAAAAATCAAAACCAACACAAAAATCCTCACAAATCCAGAAAAAGATAAAAATCAGGTGAAGGAGGCAGAGATCCAAGAGCAACAAATGGGCAGAGGAACTACAGGACTACAGAAAGGACAGATAATAAGAAAGAAGAGATAATAAGTGGCTATGGCACCAACGCACCCAGGGGATCTGAGATACTGTTCTCACCCTTCTGAAAACTATCTGAAACCAAAATAAACTGAAAATCAATGATTATTACTGTGATCATGGGAACCTCCATGTTTAGCTCTAATAAATCCATTGTGTTTGAGTTCTGTTTTCCTTGATAAGTCACATCATCTAGCAAGGGGGCTTTTCTGTCCAAGGAAAGACACTGCAGTGGAAAAGGTGGCCAACTGGAAAACATAAGGAACAAGAGCTACAAATAAAGTACTTTTAAAAATATGTTGTTTGGTAGATTTGCTGTTTGTTTATGAGGTTTGGGTCTGTCTTTGAAAGCAGCCCCTTAGATGTTAATGCTCACACAAGTCCTTTCTAAAGGGCTGTCTTTGCAAAAACCCTGCCAATTTGGTGATGCAAGACAGAAACAGCTTCCCTTGGGCTACAGCTGGAAGGCTTGGAAATGTGTTCCAGAAACTCATGATGGGACAAAGTCTGATTAACACAATTTAATATCATGAAGTGCAGGATTGTGAAATACCAAGCTGTGTTATGTGTCAGGTACATACAGGCAACGTATGTATTTGTCATTGTGATATGTGGGGAAACCAACCATAGGACAGTTATAAAGACAAATTCTAACAATAACTGAGGAAAGTAAAGCATGGGAAAAGGCCTTTGAACCTATCTTTTGTTTGCAATTAACCTGTATGAGTCTTAAGTTGATTTAGGAGCATTTGAATTAAAGCATTAAGGATATTCCCGTTTGACAGGAACTTTCTGCTTGTAGCTAAGCCTTAAAGAGTTTTGCAATATTAACCTTTTAATTTTAGTATAAATTAAGTATAATTTTAGAATATTCCTTGTAGTAAGGATCTTGGAAACTACAGCTTTAGAATATATAAAAAGGAAGCATGCTTATCTCAGGCCTTAACAAAACAGAGAAAAGCAGCTTCAGAAAAGAAGATGAACATCAACTCAAGGATTAATAGTTTTGACCAAGGGAAGCTGGACATCACTGTGATGAGATTTATAGTCCTTGCAATTAAAAGTTGGACACACATCTGGAGACCTGGACCTCACCAGATGGGATACTTCTTCCTTATTTCGGAAACCGGACCACCACCACCTGGGACACTCCTTTTCTGGGATACATCCTGAGAAAAACTAAATCACAATAGTGTATAAAATTGTGACACAAAATTGGGAATAAAAACTGCTGATGAGTAAAAATTGGAATAGAAACTCTTGAGAAAGCTTATGAATACCCCTATCAATACCTGTAAGCCTCAACTATCGGTGTGCAGTGGGAGGGAAAACTTCTCCCACTGTACCTACCACTGTATTGCTCATACTTTACCATATTATTTAATAAATTGATTGCTGCTTGAATATTGGCCTAGTCAAGCTTCACATTTATAACAAGGTGTAAGTTATCCAATAAAATAATTACAGTATTTAAATGACAAGCAGCGGGAAAGGGCTGTGCATTGGAATGACAGGAAACAGACACATAGGCATGATGGACAAGTGTCCCAGCTGTTATGTTTTCCCAATTACCCCATCATAAAATAACCAAACAATATTTAAAATAGTAACAATTTTAATTGAATAGTTAAATAAAAAAATATTAAATTGGATACAATATAATTTGATTAAAATAAGGGATAATTTGGTTCCAATAATAGTGCATAAGCAAAAGTTAACCACGGGGTACGGAGTGCAGGGCTCTTGGACCCTTGCCACATCACATACAAGCTTGCCAAGAGAAAATCACCCCTTATATGCCATGTGTCAATACTATCTCCTCCCATTTTCGGTTTGTCTTATCTCTATCTCTGCTTTCATTACCACTTTTACCACGCATGTGCCGCTACTCAGTTTGATGGTCGCACAAGTCTTTGGGAGTCGTCACTGATGAAGGCTCTGTAGTCTCTTCTTTGTCCTTTAATTACCTTTGGGTTACACGTGCGCATCAAGCCAGTACAATGTAAGCCAAGAATAACATATCACTATATCTACATATCAAGGCAATAAATCCCTTATAATTTGCAACTTCTGGGACCCAACCAGGTTTTGCTTCCTTTCTGCTCATTTTTAGAAACTGTATCTTCAGCTTCTTTCCTCCTGTCCTTGTGAACATCTGCCGGAAGGGGGGTAGTGGAGCCCCTCCTCTCCCTCTCTTCTCGGGCATTAAAACTTTTAACTATTTTATTATTCCTAAATATTAGTTACTGTATCAATATTGATTACTGTTTCAATTTTCATCAGCACGAATCATACCAATTTATCACACCAGCCCAACCAGACCAGGAGCACTGGGAGCACAAAGGGACACAGCCAGGAGGCCCAACAGCTCCTTGCTGAGGGCCCATTTCATGCAAAAGCTGGCACTCAGAATATTAAACAAAATGAAAATAAAAGGGTGGGGGGAGGCGGCAGTGAGGTGGCCTCACAGGTTCAAATCTGCACTCTGCTTTTGTCACCAGAAGTATCCAAGTTCCTGTACTTGTTTTCCTGGAGAATTTGCAGTCAACAGAGCTTCAGTCCCTTTCATCAAATCAGTCTAAAAGGCCGCTTGGGGCTGGGTCAGTCATTTAGACTCGAGCATTGACTGGGGGCAAGGCAACAAAAGAACATTAGCTGCAGGCCACCCATACAGCTTTTCATGTTAATGAGAACAAAGCCTTTATTTGTGCAAGCTGAGGGATGCTGGGGGGATCTTTGCACCATCAGGCCGAAGTACAAGGCTCTGGATCCTCCAAAGGAACAGGGCCAGCCCCCTTGAGAGGGAGAAGATGCGGCCTCAGTTGCAGCCCCGGGTGCCTCCTGTGGGCCAGGGCACGGCCCTGGCTGTAAATGTGTTGGGCTGCAGCACAGGGCCAGGGCGGAGCTCAGCAGCCTCATCAGAGCCCAGGGCCATGGTTGTTGCCTGCTGGGACCTGAGCCTGGCCCGGCCCGGCCTGAGCAGCCCGGCCTGGCCCCAGGGGATGAGCTCCGCCTGTCCGCTGTGCCCGCAGGCCGGGCCCAAGGCTTTGCAAGAGGCTTTCTCCCAGCTTTGCAAAACCTCGGCCAAGTGACCCTTTGCTGTGCTGAGAAGAGTAAAAAACCCCCTCAAATGTAACCCCGCTGCACACCTCATGAGGGGTCCCTGCACGGGTTGGAAGAGGCCATCAATACTCCTTTGTGATTCATGAGGGATCCCTGCACCCATCAACAGTGACCCCAAAACTTCCTGGTGTGCCTCATGGGGCCCAGACCTAGATGATGCCAGGGAAGGAAATGTGCCCTCAGCCCAGGGACACTCAGCATGGGCTCCCCCAGCCCTCGGGGCCCCGCCGCTGGTCACAGCAGCCCCTGCCTGGCTCCTGCCTGCCCACACCGTTGGCATCCATGGCTGCTCCTGGCCATGGAGCTCGGCCTGTGCTTCCGCTGGGTGGGCTTTGCTGCTGCTACCACCTGGACACTGAGGTTACAGCTTCATCTCTTTATTGCAACAAAAAATCTGGGCAAGGCTCTGGAATGTGGACGTGGGGTGGGGGACAAAAGCACCTTCAGTGTCATTTGGAAGACAGGTCAGATGAGGGGGACGTGGTGGTCTCAGCTGTGTACGGAAGCTGCTGAAGTGGTTTTGGGGTTGCGGCACAGGTTGGCATGGACCGGAGTGGGGTGGAGGCATATTGAAGATCCCTGTGGGGAGTGGAGGAGGCTCAGGGATTCCTGCAGGGAGTGGAGGTGGAACTGGGATCTCCACAGGGATCGGCTGCTTCCTCCTGTATGGCAGCTGTTCTGGAGTTGTCCTCTGAGAGCTTTTGTTGGGGCTACCCAGGTCCTCACCACTGCTGGAGGAGCTGCTCAAGGTATCTGGGGGTGAGATCCTGTCACTGTCCTTCAGCTACTGTCGAGAGCTGTGACTGCGGAGAGAGGAGGTGGCTGAGGCCCCAGCTGCCAGTGGCACACAGGGACCCTCCTGCACAGCAGGGGCCAGAGCTGGCAAGGCTCCCCAGCACGGCTGGAGCTGCTGGCACAGCTTGGCCCAGCTGCACAGCTGCCCCTCAAGGCCCCGGCGAGCAGGGCACGGCTCTGGGCAGGTTCCCTGGACAGGAGCGGGCCCCAGAGCACCTCTGCCTTTCAAGGGCAATCTCGTCCCTGCTCTTTCTCCTCCCCACCATGCTTTGCCTCTGCCCTTTGCCCCTGGGGCTGCTCTTGGCCAGGCAGCCTCAGTGGGAGCCAGCACTGGCTGCAGCCCCAGCGGGCCCCCCAGGACAAGGCCCAGCAATTAAGAGGCCAATGAAAGCACTGGGCAGTAGCAGAACCCTCCCCACCGTTCTTTGGACAACCATGGACTGGCCACACCTACACTGCAGCCTCACTGGGAATGTTCCCTGCCTATGAGAAGCATTTAAAGGAAGCTGTTTGAGGTAGAGATGAGCACAACTTACTGTTTCTTTTCCTTCCACCACTGGAACCCAGCATAGCACAGCACCATGGAAATTGGCACAGTGAACAGTGTCACTACCGTGCCAGTCATGCAGGAGCTGCGCACATCCTGGGGGCAGATAATTCTTGGGGTGTCCCGTGGATTCTGGGCGTTTGTGTCTGACTTGCCAAGCACTTCTGTAGGAGCATGGGGGAGCGTCAGCCCGTGCTGTGCTGCACTGCTGAGCTGGCAGCACGGTGGATGCGGGCAGGACATTCTCCGTTTCCCCCAGAGCTGGGGCCTGCAGGCACCTTGCCGCCCCTTGGCACAGGCTGTGCCACCCAACAAAGCCCAGCAGGCCGGGAGGAGAGCCCGGGGGCAGCGCAGCTGCTTGGGCAGTGGCTGCTTGGAGGGACACGGGCCAAAGCCATCCCTGAGCAGCCACTGCCAGCCCTGGCCCTCCCTGCCCCGTGACAGCTCCCCCAGCCCAAGGAACTGACTGACAAAAACTCTACAGCCAGCAAAGAGATTGTCCCAGTGATTTCTTCTATTCTTCCCTGCAGCTGGTCTCAGAAACATCCCTCACACTGCTCTAAATGCCCACCCATGGGCTGACCAGCCCCTATGCCTTTCCAGTCTGCTCTCAGAAATTTTTCAACAAATCCACCAATAAATTCCAGGTTACCTCTGTGAATTGCACTCTGCAGTTTCCTTCATTTTTTTTCCCAATAGCTGGAAGTTCCTGCATATGGTAATGGTCTTGAGGGTCTCCAATTCTTTTCAGTAATTTTTTTGTATTGAGACAGATGAAAGAGACTTATTTGTTTTAGTTTTTGAAGCTCTGGTTTTTTTCTTAGAGTGATGGTTTACTTATTATCTACATGTAAACTTATTTTTATTTATGTTTTTTTTCCCATGCAATTATTTTGACAATCTGTCATTCACTTCTTAGGTAATGTTCCGTATATGAACAATTTTGAATCTCTTTATAGCAATATAAAGATTTCAGAAAGCTGTATTTTTAATTTTGAAGACACTCCTTCTCCCCATTCCCAACTTTTATAATGATCCTTTTTGAAACATCCTTGAGAATAGGTAGAGTTATTTGGAAAATGCTTGGCTTAGCCTGGGAATGGATTATCATTTTTAATGCTATAAACCTACATTGCTTCAAGCTTCACAGCCACAGTCATGATTTGTGGCTCAAGGCATGGATGCCTGTCTGAATTAAAACAATGTTTGTGAGGCAGCTGAAGAGCTTAGACCTCAGACATTGAAATTCCTGGGACGAGGAGAAGGAAGAAAGGATAAAATTGTGTTTCAAAGGCTGTTTTTTCACTTCTAGTATGCGAGAAGTATGGTAGAATACACGTGTCTTCAAATGTCATTTAAATCCAGAACAACTCTCTACAGTGCCAGACACCAGGACAAATTACGCAAAACTTTGCATCCTAATGCATCAGCTTTAATTCTAGTGAGCGGTAGGCCTTATTTACAGTGCGATTAGAGCAAATCCACAAAGCAATCTTGCCACTGTGTGAATGGCAAGAAGAATTTGCTTCTGAACAGGTGAATATGTCCCACTCAATCATGACCAAAATTTGCCTTGACTTGGAAGCAAGTAGACAAGAAGCAATGCAGTATTTGGGTTTCATCCAGTGATAAAAGAGACAACTTACCTGTTATACAGAACACATGTACTGATACGGCCAATAATGCACCCACATGAAGGGATCTTCAGGACATTCCTTTATTTCTTAACCAGGAATGGGCAGCAAAATGCTGGCATTTATCTGAACTGGAAGCCGTATTCCTCTCCTGTTTCTCCTTTATTGGAATTACAATATTGCTGTTTTAAATGATTAATCAAAAGCAAAATTATAAAAAAATGAGAAAATATTTATTTATCTTTTTCTGCAACCAAAATATGGTCTTCAAAACCACCATAGCCAAAGAGACAGCGTTGAGCCTGGGTTCGGTGCTGGGTGAGCCTGGATCAAATCTCTATCACATCAGAGCCCTCCTTGTTCACAAGAGCTGCTTCTAGCGAGGATGTTTTATACAGATTATTGTGCCTGAGGAGAAGGAGTCCAAGTTTCTTCTGGAATTCTTCACATTCTTAGTTGGTTCTTTCAATGTGCAGAGCTGGACAATTGCCGTTTCGTGGTAATAGCCAGCGTTGATCGAATCCCGGGAAGTCGCTTATTCACATGTATGTTCCTGGTGACTTTGGCTATCTTGATTGATGTTATCAACAGGGCAATGATCGCTCTTAGGCATCTTCCGATGGCTCAGGACGGCGGTGATCATCACGCTGGGTGCGTTTATTCATAAGCTAAATGCTGAGCGTTATCCTGCCTCCTTCAGGAATTTCGGAGTTTGAATAGACATCTACTTCTTGGGCTGCTTGTGGTCAGACACCTGTTTGGATTTCACAATCTTTTTAAAATACATTCTTTTATAGCATGAATTATTTCCCAGCATATATTACAATCCCCCTTCTTTAATTTAAACACATTAATTTATGCTACCTCTACATCCCAAATTACCATTATCTATTTACTTCCTACATCTACCCTCCACTGTTAAGGGTCCCCTACAAAGAGCTGGCTTTATCAAATTCTCATGCCATGCACTCATTGCGGGATTCCCTAATAGCCATTATAATTGTTCCCATTTGTTTTGACCTGTTTCTCAAATTTTGCCAAGACCTCAGCAGCATTGCTTGTACACTTCCCGTCTCCCAGGTTCATGATCATGGACATGTTGTTTCTGGAAGCCAACTCCAGGTCCACTATAGCTATCTGCATACCCTCTACCACGGAGTGTATCAGTCTATTAAAACAAGGTATTAGACAAGGGAGGAATATGACTCCTGCTAGTGAACACAGCACAAAATATATTATTTTGTTCCACCAGCCCCCCTCAAATAATCTGTCCCACCAAGATGACTGCAAGTTCAAATTCCATTTCTGGACTGGGACATGGGCTACTTTCTTAATTTTGGCAGCCAATCCTCTTATGGTTTCCCCATAATCATCAATTTCAATACAACATTATGATTCATTGAATTTTTCACAGATTCCCTCTTCTTCAGCCAGCAAATAGTCTAAAACTATTTGATTCAGGTACACAAAAGCCTGTACCTGAGTGTGCTGCTGACTCAACAATCCAGGGCCTCTGAGGTATGATTCAACACAATTTCCTCCACTGCCTGCAGCCTGATCAACTGGTTCAGTAGATAGATTGCAGTCCTATATCCATAACTCCTGTCCTGAACTCATGTGGCCGGCCCATAATAATCAATTATCCTTGCTGCCAGCCACTCCTCCTCCTCCCAAGTTTGCCTGCCACTTAGGACAGGTATCATTTTCTTCAAGCTTCTTCTCTGCCTCCTCAGGGTCTCATACAGAGGAGCCCCGAGTAAATTGCTTTTTGTTTGAGGAAGAGTGAAGAAAACTGGCTGGATCATGCCCAAAGTGCATGACCCCTTCCACCTTGGCGGTAACTCACTGTAGGCTTTCTTTCCACAATCCAATAAATTCCATCTGGGGCTTTCCATCTGATATTAGATTTCCCTGGGTCTCCCCAATATTCTCTCAGTCCTGCCAAGGATTGGTAAGGATTAGCTCCGGGACTCTTGACCCAACAAAGTGCCATCTGACCATTCCAATCACAATTTGTTTCATTCTTCTGACTCCAGTACACCATAGGAGGTTCTGGTTGCCAGACTTTGCTCTTGCTGTCTGAATTCACCAACAAAGTGGTTATATACGGTGTGTGTCCCACCATTTCAGTATATTCTTTCCCTTCTCGACTGATGCAGATAGTCCCAATCACTCGCTGCTCCAACACCCATCCCTTAGGTCTTAGTGCCAATTTTGAGACCTTTGGGTTGTCCCATTTCAAAAGCTGTTCTGGAGCCAAACCTTCACCCTTACAAGGCCACTTCTCTGCCAATTTCAACCCCCTACAAATCCAATAGTTTGACAGTCCCAATTCCATGGCAATTTCCTCAACTAAATCAGTGAGTAAGTTTCAATCTGGGGAAGGTAGTTCCCCATCAGCATATTGTCTCCTGAACTGTTCCTACTGATCACTCAAAGTTTTCAATCTTTCCCCTTCCACCCTTTTCTTTCTCGGTTCTGACTCCCTCCTTTTCAGCTCCTGAGTAATCACTCTCATTTTTCCCTCAGGATCTATTCCATCTTTGTTCCTTGCAAAACAGACAGCCCTAAACATATTGCAGGCAGACTCTATCATCATTTGCCTGTGCTAAGTCCAACATGGTTGGCTCTCTGTTCAGGGTGAATTTGCTATCAAATTTCATATTTCTTCCCACACAGTACATTTTCCCGTTCATCACGCACATTCCCAGATTCAAATTGTCGTAACACAATCAATTCACCTGGTGATACACTACAGAAATTGATTCTGTCTTTTCCCCAACCCACATTGTTTGGTTACATTGACTGCAAATGGGGATCGACATTGGTTCTACCTTTCTTTTCAGCACTCAGTGTTGGTGCTTGTCTGACTGCTCGTTCAGCGTCCCAGCCTTCAGATCTAAACACAGGATCTCCTTGCCCAATCTGCACAATTTGACCCGAGTGCCGTTTATCAAACAGTACCTGCCAGATTCCCTTGATGCATTTCTCCGGGGCTTGGCATGCTAAGATCCCCTTGTCCCTTCGCTCAGTCGGGACCATCTGAGTGCACTTACTGCACTCATCCAAGGAGCTCTGATTTCCCACATGGATCGGAGTCTCACTGTGCAGAATCTGTATCCTGCACATGGCTAGGCTCAGGCCAACCAGGATTCCCACCAGGGGCGAGGAAGACCATCTTTGCGGCAGCTGGAGTATTCTTCAGGGAACACATTCTCTGACCTAGCCACATTCCTCCTCTTAAAGGAGATCTTGACAGCATCTGAGCTGCATGGTACTTTGATTGACTTCCGACATTCCACATCCAATATTTCTGCCTTAGATTTGAGTTTTCCATGCACGCCCTTCTGGAAAATGTGGAACCACTCTTGTGAATCTAATTCGATAATTCCTAAATTTGCGTCTAGGGTTAGATTGCGGTCAGTCAGCTCAAGCTCCTCTTCCAGACACTGGGGGCACAATCCATTTGGTCTCTGCCCCCTACCAAAGTATACAACAAAAACCCCTTGACAATATTCACACTTGAAGTGTACAAACAGATAGCACACACAGTCAGACAGTATACAACCTATCCGTTCACCATCGGTCATTTATGAGGATGTTGGAGTTTGATCTTTAGGTCACCTGGAGAAGAGGTGATCCTCTACTCGGGAGCCTCCTCCTGATGCTCCACTTTCTTCACCCTGGACACGTGTGTCCAACCTTTTCCTGCCATCCGAATGGCTATGTCTTTTGTCAGGACAAGAAAGGGGCCTTCCCAGTGAGGGGAGAGGGGTAAATCTTTCCATACTTTCACAAGTACTCTGTCACCTGGCTGAATTTTGTGGATAGCAAATCCCAGAGTGGCACTCTGACATACTATCCCCTGTTCTCTCAATTCCTGTAAGTTTCTGTTTATTGCTACTAAATACGGTTGAATTTGGCTGTCCTCCAATCTGGGGTGTCCCACTGTGTCCTGTGCTTATATGGCATTCCATATAGCATTTCAAAGGGTGAGAGCCCCGTTTCTGAATGAGGCATCGTCCTGATACTAAGCAAGGCCAGAGGGAGGCATTTCAGCCAGGATATCCGAGTTTCTAAAATTAATTTAGAGAACTGTGCCTTCAAAGTCTGAGTCATCCTTTCAACTTGTCCCAAGCTCTGGGGACGCCACGGAGTGGTATTCCCACCAAATGCCCAGTGCCTCTGCCATCTGCTTAATAATTTTCGAAGTAAAATCAGTCCCTTGATCCGAGTCAATGTAATTCACCACCCCATATTGGGGCACAATTTCTTCCAGCAATTTCCTGGACATTGTCTGAGCTGTTGCCCTTGGACTGGGGGAAGTTTCCACCAAATGGGTCAATTTGTCGACTTTTACAAGCACAAATTTGAACCTTCTCAGCTGGGGCAATTCAGTAAAATCAACTTGAATTCTCTCCAAAGCTCAGTACCCAATGTGGCGACTCCCCAGGATTGCCTGTCTTGCCTTGATTTTGTTAACTTTCTGACAGATCAGGCATCTTTGTACCTCTTTGTTTGGCCTATTCATAAATTCCTCTGCACCAGAAAAATTTCCTAAATTGTTCAGCCAGGGACTGAACCCCCCAGTGTGTTCGCTGCTGCAGTCTCCTCAAAATTCTCCTGGTAAAACCTTCAGAGGCTAGTTCTCTCCCATCCAGTAGTTTCCACTTACCTTCCTCCAATTTTCCCCCAATCTTCTCAGAACTTTCAATCTCCTTTGGGGAGGATTGAGGAGGGTCATTTGGGACCTCGATCCCTTTGATCTCCGGGGTACTTACCATCATCAATGCCGTGGTTTTTGCCTCCTGGTCTGCCAAGTGGTTTCCCCCGGTCTGGAACTGCATCCCTGCCTGATGTCCCTTCACATGGACAACTGATATTTCCTCTGGCTCCATTATCGCTTCCAGAATTTGCCGGATCAATTCCCTGTGCATCAGTGCCCGTCCCTAGGTGTTGATCGTCCCCCTTTCTTCTCAAATTTTCCCAAAGGTGTGAACCTTCCCAAAGGCATACCTAGAGTCTGTAAAAATTGTTTCTTTCTTTCCCTTCAGTTCTTTCAAGGCTCTTGGAACTGCATAAAATTCACAAGTCTGTGCTGACCAACCCGCGTTCAGGAGGCCTGCTTCTATCACTTTTCCTGTTTGCCTGTCGACGACTGCATATCGTGACTTCCTTTTCCCTTCAATCACTCTGCTTGAGCCATCTACAAGCCCTTTTCCTCCTTCGTCTAATTCCTCTTCTTCCAAATCTGCTCTTTGTCTGCAATTCGACTGCTTCCACACAATCATGGACGAGTTTTTCCGAAGCTTCCCCAAACAAAAACTGAGCCAGGTTTTGCGCGGTTGATGTCTGCAATTCCAAGTCCGGTGAGTGAAATAACGTGGCTTCATACTTCAGCAATCTAGCATCCATGAGCCATTTATCTGCCTTTTGTTGTAGTATGCCCCGCACATTGTGCAGTGCAAATACTACCAAAGGTGCTCCAAAAGCTTCTTGGCTTCCTTGGCTTTCTTGGCTTCCTGCAGCAAGAATGCTACAGCTACAATCGCTTGCAAGCACGCGGGCCAGCCCCTGCTTGCAGGATCCAAAAGCCCAGACAAGTAAGCACCCGGTTTCCTGACCCCTGCCCAGTCCTGTGTCAGCACACCATGTGCTGTGTGATTGCTCACATCCATAAACAACTGGAATGGCTGTCTCACATCGGGGAGCCTCAGCACTGGTACTGCTGTGAGCACTTCCTTGACTCCCCTAAATTCTTCCTCATCTTTTCTGTCCATTGGATTCTTTCCATGGTGATATTTTCATAAAAAAACTTCACCTTCTCACCGTATCCTTCGATCCACTGCCGACAATATCCCAACAACCCCAGAAGTTGCCTAACTTCTCTTTTTGTCCGTGGGGGTGGTAGGGCAATAATCCCCGCCACCCTTTCAGGATCCAACTTCTTTTTCCCTTTTGCTAACCAATGTCGCAAATATCTGACCTCTGGCTCTGTGAACTGCAACTTTGACTTAGACACCTTCAATCCTTTTTCCCCTAAAACGTTCAAAAGTTCAATGGTACTCGTCCTCACATCCTCCTCCCTAAGACCTGCAATCAACAAATCATCTACGTCTTGTAGCAATTGTGTCCCCTCTATTGGTACAAAATGACTCAGCACTTGCTCGAGTGCTTGCCCACAATGTTTGGAGAATCAACGAACCCCTGTGGCAACGACGTCCATCTGAGCTGCTGCTTTCTGTTTGTTTCTGGGTCTTCCCACTGAAACGCAAAGTAATCTCTGCTGTCCTCTGTTAAAGGACAGGTCCAGAAAGCATCTTTCAAATTGATCAGGCTGTACCATGTGTCCTTGAGAGAGATGTTATTCAGCAGGATGTAAGGATTCGAGACTGTGGGGAACAGTGTCTTAGTCCTTTGATTCACAGCCCTTAAATCCTGCACTAGCCTGTGGCTACCATCCGCTTTTCACACTGCCAAAGTCGGGGTATTGTGTTGGGGCATGCATGGCTCCAACGTTCCCTTTTTTATCAATTCATCAATCACCGGTTTCAGCCTCCTCCCCCCTTCCATGGGGATGGGGTACTGTTTGACCCGAATGGGGTCTTCTGGCCTTTCAATTTCAACATGGATTGGCTCTATGTCCAACTTCCCGGCCTCCCCCTGGACATACCAAACCTGTGGATAAATCATCTCCTCATCCTGAGTGGTGAGTTTATACAATCTCACTTTGAGCTGGGAATCTTGCACTGCTAAACCCATTTCCAATGCCACCATCAAATACCACCCCACCAAATTCAAGTCTGCATCTTTTATCAATAACATTTTTCCTTTACACTTTTTACTTTCTGTCTCTATTTCAACCTTCCTTATGATCGGAACCTTAAAAGGTTCCCCTTTGCTCCAATTACCATCATTGCATCATTGCTTAGAGAGCACCCTCGCAGTAACTGCTGCACCGTGGTCTGTTCAGCCCCAGAATCTACTAAAAACCAAATTTCATGCCTGTGAGGTCCCACTCACAATTTTATCAAGGCCTCCCTTGGTGTTCCAGACCCCAAACTGAGAAGCCCCTGACACCCCTAATCTTCCTGAAACATAGTTTGATCCTTGACCTTGTTGGGACAATTCCTCCGAATGTGCCCCTTTGGCTTGCAGTAGTAGCACTTGAAGTCCTTTTTCTGGCTGTTTGAACCTTTTCCTTGGGAAGGATTTTGTTTCTTCACCGGCGCTGTTTGTGCCAAGTCTCTGACCTCTTCCTGTTCTTGTGCCTCCCTCACTGCAGCCGCTAGCACTTTCACCTGAATCTTTTGCTTTGTCTCTTCTAATGTAGATTTTTCTGGGCTTCTCAGAGCAATTCCTGCAGTTCCCTGTCCTGGCATCCATCTATCTTTTCCAATTTCTTCCTTATGTCTTCCCATGATTTCACCACAAATTGGGTCTTCAGCAAGACCGCCCCAATTGGAGATTCGGGGTCCGTCCCAGAATACATTCTCAAGCTCTTTCGGAGCCTTTCCAGACATTCCATGGGGGTTTCATCTTTTCCCTGGCATTCCCTGAGTATTTTGCTCATGTTTTGTCCCTTTGGCACTGCCTCCGATACCTTCTATTATCATGTTTCTCAAGTTTATCCTTCTCTGCCTCCCTTCCTCCATTTGGTCATTCCAAGACGGCCACATCTAATCTCCTCGCTCCCCCTGGGGATTCCTGTTCTCCCAATCCCTGATCACGGCTTGTCTGATCATTTCTCTTTCCCCATTGTTGAACAGTGACCTCAGGATCACACTGAGATCCTTGTACGTGTAGGTGCTGGTTCCTAGAAATTCATCTAGTCGTTCTGCCACCCCCAAAGGATCATTCATCAACTTCCCCATCTCTTTCTTGAAAGCCCTCACATCCCCAGTGTCGATCGGCGCATGTACGAAGCCACTAACCCCTGGAGCCGTTGGTACTTCCCGTAAAGGGAAGAGTCCAGGCTTTTCCTCGTCGTCATCACTATCTCCAGTGGTTGCCCTCCTTGTCCTCCACCTTGTTCAATTGGCCGGAGGAGAGTTTGCTTCCTTTAGGGAAATTATCTGTTTCTCCTTAATTTTGGGAAGGGTCAGTGGCTGGGACTGCTCGCATGGGAGTGGAGGCGCCAATACCTGCTCACATGGGAGAGAAGGTGCCATGGCCAGCTCCGGTGGGAGCAGCGGTGCTGAAGCCTGTCCCCGTGGGATCGATGCCTCGGGAGGCAGCGTGGGCACCTGAGGTACCTGGGCTGGCGCGGGTTGGGGCAAAGGGACAAGGTAGGGCGGCGGAAGGTTTTCCAACAGTTCCCACTCCTTGCCCTGGTTTGCCAAGCATCTGAGAGCTCTGATCGGGTATAATCCCGAACAAGCGTATTTCCACATCTCAACATTCTCAATTTCCTCAAAATCCTTGAAAGTGCCGAACACCGGCCAAACCACATATTTTGCAATCTCCTTCCCCCCACACTTTTCCATACAAAAATGTATCATCTTTTCCTTGGACTTTCCCACCCTCCTGGGGCTGTCATCCCAGTGTTCTAATATCCATCTGTCCTGGTTTAGGGCAAAATTGTTAAAGAATCTGCAAAGGACGGCCCCTCCAGAAAGAAAAACCCACACGGCCCCTCCCTCCAACCGGTTCGGGAAAAAATTCCTTGGAGGGAAGTGGAAAGAACCTGTTTATTTCAGGCACAGCACCCCCCAGCACACAAAATTAACAATACCCAATGACACTGCTCTGAGAAAGATGACAAAATCAGAAAGTCTCTTTCGGGGGTGGTTGCTCTGTTCTCAGTCCCTCCGGCGCTGGGGCAGCTGCTGCAGGCCAAAACGGTGCAAACCTTTGGTGTTCCTGGGTCCCAGTCCAGAGCAGGTTCGAGATGGTCACAGAAACAAGAGAGGAGAAACAGTCCAGGAAGGAATGTGGACTGTTTAGCTAGACCTAGCTAATAAGCAGAGGCCAAAGCAGAGCAGAAGCGAGAGCAGAAAAGAGAGCAAGCAAAGCAGCAAGCTGAAAGCAAGAAGTGAAAAACAGCCCTGTGTATTGCTCGTCTCTGTGTCCCTGATAAGAGAAACCCAAACAAAACTTCCACTCTTCAGAGTCGGTCTTAAAGGCACAGAACAGATGAATGGGGATACAAGCATCACAACGTCACCCCAGGACACCATCCCAATGGGCTTCCCCTCAAGATTTCAGGCATAACCTTCCCGGGATCTTGGGGAGGTTTTTCCTGGGGCTTTGTCCTGGTTTAGGACAAATTAGGGGGAAATCTCCAAAAGGGAGCCCCCAAACAAAACAAACCTCCAACCACCCCTCCCCCAACACCTGGTTCGGGAGGAATTCCTCGGAGGAGCAAAGTGGAAAACAAAACCTATTTATTTACAAGTAACAAAAGAACACTCCCCAACACAAGAAAAGAAAAGAAACCAGGCAGTGTTGTGAGGGGTGCCAAGCTTCTCTCGTGAGTTCCAGGTGTCCTGGACGTCTCAGGTCACATCCGGAGCCGGTCCAGTATCTTCAGGGGAGGGTAAGAAAGAGGGAATAAAAGAAAAGGAAAAAAAAACAGTGCAAAAAGCAGAAAGCAAGCAAGCAAAGCGGCTAGCCAAGCCAAGCAGCCAAAAGCCAAAAGCAAAGAGGACCTGGTCAAACACTCCCTCCTCTCTTCCCCGCCCCACCGCAGCAAGACGGCCGGGGGGGGGGGGAAGAGAGAAAAGGCACAGCTGCCAGACACAACACACGATATTGGGATAAAGGCTGTCAACCCACCACAGGCTTTTTCCAGCACTTACACTTTTTCAATCCCATTTTCCCAAAAACCCCATTCGCTAATTTTCTCACCTTGTGTCCTTCAGCTGGGATTCTCGACGTGAGTCCCAGGTTTTTGTCCAGTGTCGATTTCCTAAGTCTGTGAAACACTACCAGTCTACTCAGCCACGTGGAGAACTGTTCTGCGGGTCTTTTGACTGTTATCAAGCTCTCTTACCTGATTCTCTAGATCAGAAGGCAGACCAGCTCCCAAAATATTTTGGGAACGTTCTTTCCCCTCCTGACCCCAACCATGATTGATCCCCTGAACTCACAATAAGTCCCAGGTCCCACGTGTGACAAGAAAATCACTTGCTTCCCCTTTCACCAACCACTTTCCCCACGGGAGAGGGGAACTGCAATCGTGGTATCCACACTTGCTTCATGATAAAATCACGTCTCACACACGCTCAATCACACCCCGCTCAACCACATGGTACTCACGGTTCCTTTTCCCAGGTGGATTCCTTGTGCACGTCAATTTTCTGAGTGAAGAAAAAGCACCACAGCCTCGGAGATCCCTCTTTGGATCGTTCCGAATTTCCAAGAGCTCTGGGCTCATTTTATCCATCTTTGGCTGTGGTTCTGGCTTCGGTTTGGTATTTGATTGGTATCGCCGGCCAGGGGCTGTGTACAAATCACAACCGGGACAGGACTGCTGTGGAACATGCCTTGAGCTGTTTCATTTTTCAGCATCAGTCTCATTACATGGTTATGACAATGGGAAGATGCCACCAGCTCACATCCCAGGCAGTTCTTTGTGTAAAGAACTTAATAATACAACTTACTGTATATGTTTTTTGACCAATCACACAAAGCAAAAGCATATTGACAGTAGTTCTATCCAACCACTATAAGCACACCTACCTTTGGTTAAGACAATGCTTGCTTATTTCGAATACAATACCTACTTGTAAGCCTGAAAACACAATGCACAGAGCTCCATTATTAAGCTTAAACTTCCTGATATCTTGTTAGATAAACTTTTCTGTAGCTTCGAGAGTTATTCTAGACAAGCATTAATACACAGACCATTGTTCTATTTGTCCTTGCCTTTCTACTTTTCAAATAATTTTTCTGCTGACCTATCTAGTGACTGCTGCTTAGGTCTAATCACAGTTCTACTGTCTCTGAGGCCTGCCTTTTGCAGCTTTCCCAAAAGCCTTTAATTTTTGTGGATTCCCACAGATTGGTTTCGTGAACTCCCAAACCCGTCACCCCGCTGAAATCAGCAGGGAGCCTCCTAACAGGAAAGGGGTGCCCGAACCCAAAATTCAAATCCCATCAGGGTGGCCCTAATTGTTATAAATGATCAATTGAAAGTCAAATTATCAAAAAATGCGGAAATATTTATTTAACTTTTCCGCAACCAAAATACGGTCCTCAAAACCACCACAGCCAAAGAGACAGGGTTGAGCCTGGGTTCAGCTCTGGGTGAACCTGGATCTAACCTCTATCACATCAGATTCCCCCTCGTTCACAAGAGCCGCCTCTAGCAAGGATGTTTTATACAGTTTATTGTGCCAGAGGTGAAGGAGTTCAAGTTCTTTTCTAACTCTGCATATTCATAGTTGGCTGTTTCACTGTGCAGAGCTGGACAAAGGCTGTCTCCTGGCTGATAGCCAGCGTTGATCGAGTTCAGGGAAGCCATGTATTCACATGCATGTTCCTGGCAAATCTGGCTATCTTGATGGATGTTATCAACAGGGCGATGATCACTCTTAGGCGGTTTCTGATGGCTCAGGATGGCGGTGATCATCGCCCTGGGTGCGTCTATTCTCAGGCTAAAATGCCAATCGTTATGCTGCCTCCTTCAGGAATTTCAGAGTTTGAATAGATGTCTGCTTCTTGGGCTGCCTGCGGTCAAAGACTGGTTAGGATTTCACAATCTTTAAAAAATACGATCTTTTATAGCATGATATTTCTAACATATATTACATAGCTGACGGGACGTGCCTTGGCTTGTCTGGCCCCCGCAGCTGAACCAAATAGCAGCAACTGTGGTGTTCCACCCCAGAGACACTTGCGGCCAGCTGGATGTTGCAGCTGGGCTCGTGGGGACAAGTGCAGACATGCCGGGACTCCGGTGCCAGCGGGATGGAGCTTCCTCCCCTGGAGGGTCTGCTCCTCAGGCTTCCCTCTGCCAGAGAAACTTTAAGGCGGTAGTGAAGGAAAGGAGTCGGTTCTGATGGAGGGTTTTAATCCAGAGCTTTATTCTGGCCCACAGGCCACTGAATCCAGCAACTGCTCCAATGGAACTCCTGGACCGCATGGTTACTTGACCTTTTACCCGAGGGAGGGGAGGAGGGAAGGGATAGGGAGCCCACCAACCTGGGACAGGAGAGGAGATCTCAAGGGACAAATGACACATGGATGCATGGATGGCCCAATGCCCCCCCCCCCACAAAGGTAGAGGGCATCTTTTAAATCTGCCAATCACTCAATGACGTTCTGGAATTGCAGGATTGAAAGACAGTGCTCGGCAGGGGTAAGACTGGGGAAAGGAGGGATGATGGACACACCTGGGAGGGAATCTTCAGGGGAGAAACCCGGGGTTTTGGGGTAAACCATGAAATCACACTGCAACACTCCTAGAGCACACTGTCTGTTATTTGCAGACTTCCCTGCCCAGCCCATGAATGATCTCAGGGCCAATTGCTAAAGGACACAACTACCAAAATACAGGTGCCACATAATCACCCCAGCACTAATCCAGCACTGCTTTGATGGTGCCCAGGAGCACAGAATGGCTTGGCTTGGAAGGGACATTTAAAGGATATCTAGTCCAATACCCTGCAGTGAGCACGGACACCTTTAAGTAGGTCAGGTTGCTGAGAGCATGAGCTTGAATGTCTGCAGGGATGGATGTCCACCTCTCTGGGCAACCTGTGCCAGGCCTTCCAGACCTAGTGTAAAAAATGGGTTTCTTTTGTCCAGTCTGAATTGACCATCTTTTAGATTGAAAGCATTCCCTCTCGGTCTGCTCACAAAAGGCTCTACTAAAAGTGCTGTCCCATCTCTTTTACAAGCCCCCTTAAGCTACTGAAAGGAAGCAATCAGGTCTCCCTGGAGTCTGCTCTCTTCCAGACTGAATGCCACCAGCTCTCCCAGCCTGTCTCCAAAGCAGAAGGGCTCCAGCCCTCAGAGCAATTTGTCCCTCCTCTGGACTAGATCCAACAGGACCATGGCCTTCCTGTGTGGGGAGCCCAGAGATGGATGCAGTACTCTGTCGTGGTAGAGACGGAGACAGTACAAAGCAACACACTCCATTTCCAGAAGGCTTCAAACACTGTTTTTATTCTAGCATGCATGCTTGTTCTACATTCTTACAAAGCTCATAAGTTTACACTTTACTCACTGGTCATGAGCGACAAGCAAAGTGCTTCTTGAAATAAGCAGTTACAACTTTCACTTATTTATCCTCCTTTCTTGTTTGGTTTCTATGTCAACAACCTTGGTACGAAATTCTTTCAGGGGTAAACATGGATTTTCATGTCAAACTTCTCAATGACTCACAGAGGTCGATGTAAAACCTCTTCCACTGTACTCCAGGTGGGGTCTCACCAGAGCAGAGGGGTGGAATCACCTCCTTCAACCTTGTGGGCACTCTCCTTTGGATGCACATGGCTGGCTCATGTGCAGCCTCTCATCTTGCAGCACCCCAAGTCCTTCTTGGCAGGGCTGCTCTCCATCCCTTCATGACCCAGCCTGTGAGATCAGCTGGGCTGGGACTGTGTCACAGCCCTTGGACAGGGCAGCTGGGCAGGACGAGCTCCCTGCCAAAGAAGGCAGATCCCACTCCCCACACACCTCCACCCTGGCCATGAGGTCACAGCAGGCTCTGAGGTCACAGATGTCCCAGACCCGGTGGTTGCACAGCAGCACAAGGAGCGAGCAGTCAGTGCTTGAGCACAACTGTTGCGGCAGCAGCAGCGGCGGTGGCAGCAGTGGTGCTGACATTGGGACAGCGGTGTCAGGACAGCAGTGGCAGCAAGAGCTGCAGGACTGGCAGAGGGCAAGGCAGCATGGCCCTTGCTCTGCGCCTCTTCCTCCTGCTCCTCCTGGCTGTGGCCCTGCCTGCCAGGGCTGCCCAGGCTGCTCCGCTGCAAGCGCAGCGAGCAGGTGAGCCGGCAGCCTGGCTCCCCTTTCCCGGGACAGCGCTCCCTGCTCCCCGGGAAGCGCTGGGGATGGTTTTCCCCAGACCTTGAGGGAGGGTTTCCTCTGGGGGAGGGAGACAGCCCCCACGGGCCCTCGGCTGGCCCTGTTTCCTCCCCAGGGATGTGTCACAGGGCCTGCAAAGAGGGTGGAGAGTGTCCAGGAGCCAGCCCAGAGCTCCCCAGGCCCCTGTGCAGCTCTGGCAGTTCTGGCCTTGTCCATTCACACCTGGCCCCCACGGACTTTCCTGACCCCCTTGCAGTGCCCAGTTCCGGGAGGGAGAAGGGGATGCCAGTGCATCATGGAAATTGGTCTGGTTTTTGCTCCCTTCTAGAATTGGATCGCAACTTTGATTATTTAGAATTGTTGTTGAATGATATTACGAATGTCTTGAAGAATGCTGGAGGTAAGTTCTGAATTTCCCTTTCTAGTGACATATTAATCAGTATCCAAGTGGCAAGAGCTCGTTCATCTGCCATTTTCGTTCGAGCTTAAGTCAGGGCAGAAGGGTTCTGAAAACCTTGCCCTGCTCCTTTCTGGAGCCCTGAGTGATCGCACAGGATGACTGTCAGTGGGAGGAAGGAGCATTTAGCTGTCCATCCTCCTCCCATGTGCAATGCCACTGTGTCCTTCGGTGCGGTCTGTGCAGTCACAGAGAAAAGCAGAGAGGGAAGGGGCTGGGCCCAGGGCTGTGCCCCGGGGCTGAGCCTTTCCTGCAGCCTGAGGATCTCCTACAGTGCCACGGGTGCTGTTCTGTCCTGCCTTTCTTTGCAGCTGAACCTGTTGGTGAAGGTGATCTGGCTTCCCAACCCATGTCCATGACTGAGCCTCTGGGAGGTGGTGAGGGTAGGTCAAGGCCTTTCCCCTGGGAGATCTGCCAGCTCAGAGCCCAAAGCTCGGCCATGGGGGCATCGCTGCAGGTGCCAGGACAGAGCCATGCACGTGTGCGCCCTCACCCTGCGTGATCCCCTCACCGCTCCTGCAGCTCAGTGGTGCCCGTGCAGCTGAGTAGAGGTGGCAGAAGCTTCTGTGGCTGTTGTGTTACAGATGTGCCTGCAGGGAGGACTCTTCCTGATCCTTCCCTCATTCCTACACAGAAGCCTGCCTCCCATCTCAGGGGTGAGTAGCATGTCCCTGTTGACCCCACAGGCTGAGCCCTGCTTCTGTGGGATCCATTAATGGGAAAAGGAAACATGTTTTTCTAAGGTCCTCTAAAAGGAAAGAACAAAGCTGCAGGACAGAAGAAAGCCCATGAGTCATCTGAATACATGAGGCAAAGGACGAAGGAAATGCAGCAGGCAGGACAAGGTGGGTGCATTTCCCTCAGCCTTGTCCTGGGCCTCAGCAGCCGGGGGCTTTGGCTGCACATCTGGACACGCCGTGCCCGGCACAGCAGGAAGGGATCCATGGCAGCTTCGCTGCCCCACTGCTGCTTCCACGCCCTACAGGGCTGTTTCCCAGCCTGGCCTGGCTGCAGCTTCTCCCCAGCCTCTGCAGGAAGGCATTGGGCATCAGCTGCCAGGCAGACCAAACTGCACAATGCACCTCACATCCCCTGCAATTTCCCATCTCCAGGCAAATCAGAAGGGGCAGCTGTTTGGAGTACAGAAGGCCCTGGCCTAAACAAAAATTTTATAGGGATTTCCTAACCATTCTCAACCATGTCTTTGACAAGCATTGCCTCTTGAAGATTACCCATCCTCAATGGGGAACAGCACTACCTAATCCAGCTGTACCTCATCCTTTCTCCAGAAGCAGATGGAGAGGCTGTGCAGAAGACAGGCGGTGCATTTCCGGGAGGAAGCAGTGGCTCACTGACAGCCTCTGCTGCAGAGAGGGAGGTGATGCCAGGCACAGCCACAGGAGGTAATTGCTGTGCCTCTGGGCCTGAGCCCTGCTGAGGCTTGAGCTGCCCTCTCTGCTCCTTGGCACTGTGGGCACAGCCCGGACAAGACGGGCACAGCCCAGAGGAATTGTCCCGAGCAGGCTCAGGGCACTCGGGTACTGAGCTGTCCTGCTGGGCTCCCTCCGTGGGAGACACGTCCCCAAACCTGGGAGCGGCTGCACGGGGTGCCCATGGTGGGGAAAGGGCAGAGGGGGAGAGCAAGGCTCCACTGTGTCTTGAAAGGGCTTGGCCACGTGCCCTTGGGATGGGGAAGGGGTTCCAAGGCAAAGAGAGATGGAGAGATAGAAGAAGGTGGGAAAGGCAGGAGAAAGGGCAGGAGAGTCAGAGGGACAGGGGGATAGTGTGGGACTGCCTGCTGCAGCTTTCCCCAGGGCTTTAGCAAGAGTTGCAGCTGTGGGAGTGAGAGCACCTAGGGCCCTGAGCTGCTTCAGCCGCCCCACCAGGGATGTTGCACAGGCCATGGAAAGAAGGTGCAGAGTGACCAGGAGCCTGCCCAGAGCTCGCCAGGCCCCTGTGCAGCTTTGGCCTTGTCCATTGACATCTGGCTCCCACAGCCTTACCCGACCCCCTTGCAGTGCCCATTTTCCAGAGGCAGACGGGGATCTCAGCGTGCCCTGAAAAATGTTCTCATCTGTGCTCCGTTTTAGATGAGGTTTCTGGAAAGGCTTCTCCATTAGATGGACGGCATAAAGTTTTGAAGCCTTTGGAACCTCCTGCAGGTATGTTCTCATTGTCCCACCACGGAATAATTGTTGACAACCTGGCAGGAACCTGGTTACAGAAGCTTCTGTGGCTGTTGTGTTACAGATGCGTCTGCAGGGAGGACTTTTCCTGTTCCTTTGCTGGTTCCTTCACCGAAGCCAGGCTCTCATCGCAGGGGTGAGTAGTGTGTCCCTGCTGACCCCACAGGCTGAGTTCTGCTTTTATGATATCCATTCATAGGAAATCAAACCATGTTTTTTGAAGGTCCTCCAACAGGAAAGTACAAATCTACAACAGAGAAGAAAGCTCATGAGCCATCTGAATACATGAGGCAAAGGACGAAGGAAATGCAGCAGGCAGGAAAAGGTGGGTGCATTTCCCTCAGCCTTGTCCTGGGGCTCAGCAGCCGGGGGCTGTGGCTGCACATCTGGACACGCCATGCCCAGCACAGCGGGAAGGTATCCATGGCAGCTTCGCTGCCCCGCTGCTGCTTCCACGCCCTGCAGGGCTGTTTGCCAGCCTGGCCTGGCTGCAGCTTCTCCCCAGCCTCCGCAGGATGGCATTGGGCATCAGCTGACAGGCAGACCAAACAGCAGCACGGACCTCAGATCCCCTGCGATTTCCCTGTCGCCAGTCAAATCAGAAGGGGCAGCAGTTTGGACTACAGAGGGCCTTGGCTTCACCAAAAATTTTTTAGGGATTTCTTGCTTCTTAACCATGTCTTTGACAAGCATTGCCTCTTTAAGTTTCCCCATCCTCAAAGGGGAACAACCCCACCTGACCCAGCTGTACCTAATCCTTTCTCCAGAAGCAGATGGAGAGGCTGTGATGAAGGCTCAGTTTCCCGGAGGAAGCAGTGGCTCATTGACAGCCTCTGCTGCAGGAAGGGACGCGATGCCAGGCACAGCCACAGGAGGTAATTGCTGTGCCTCTGGGCCTGAGCCCTGCTGAGGCTTGAGCTGCCCTCTCTGCTGCTTGGCACTGTGGGCACAGCCCGGACAAGACGGGCACAGCCCAGAGGAATTGTCCCGAGCAGGCTCAGGGCACTCGGCTACTGAGCTGTCCTGCTGGGCTCCCTCCGTGGGAGACACGTCCCCAAACCTGGGAGCGGCTGCACGGGGTGCCCATGGTGGGGAAAGGGCAGAGGGGGAGAGCAAGGCTCCACTGGGTCCTGACAGAGCCTGGCTATGTGCCTTGGGATGGGGAAGGGGTCCCAAGGCAAAGAGAGATGGAGAGATAGAAGAAGGTGGGAAAGGCAGGAGAAAGGGCAGGAGAGTCAGAGGGACAGGGGGATAGCTGTGGCACTGCCTGCTGCAGCTTTCCCCAGGGCTTTAGTAAGAGTTGCAGCTGTGGGAGTGAGAGCACCTAGGGCCCTGGGCTGCTTCAGCCAACTCACCAAGGGTGTCGCACAGGGCATGGAAAGAGGGTGCAGAGTGACCAGGAGCCTGCCCAGAGCTCCCCAGGCCCCTGTGCAGCTTTGGCCTTGTCCATTGACATCTGGCTCCCACAGCCTTACCCGACCCCCTTGCAGTGCCCATTTCCCAGAGGCAGACGGGGATCCCAGCATGCCCTGAAAAATGTACTCATCTCTGCTCTGTTCTAGATGAACTTTCTAGGAAGATTTCTCCATTAGATTGGCTAAATGAAGTTTTGAAGCCTTTGGAGCCTCGTACAGGTTTGTTCTCATTGTCCCACCACGGAATAATTGTTGACAACCTGGCAGGAACCTAGTTACAGAAGCTTCTGTGGCTGTTGTGTTACAGATGCGTCTGCAGGGAGGACTTTTCCTGTTCCTTTGCTGGTTCCTTCACCAAAGCCAGGCTCTCATCGCAGGGGTGAGTAGTGTGTCTCTGCTGACCCCAGAGGTTGAGCCCTTCTTCTGTGGGATCCATTCATAGGAAATGGAACCACTTTCTCTTAAGGTCCTCTGAGAGGGAAGAAGAAAGCCACAGGGCACAAGGAAGCCGATGAGCCAAATAACATCCTTAAACAAATGGTGGAGGAACTGCACAAAGAGAATGGTGAGAGCATTTCCCTCAGCCTTGTCCTGGGGCTCAGCAGCCGGGGGCTTTGGCTGCACATCTGGACACGCCGTGCCCGGCACAGCAGGAAGGGATCCATGGCAGCCTCGCTGCCCCGCTGCTGCTTCCACGCCCTGCAGGGCTGTTTGCCAGCCTGGCCTGGCTGCAGCTTCTCCCCAGCCTCTGCAGGAACGCATTGGGCATCAACTGACAGAGAGCCCAAACTTCACCATGGATCCCCTGCATTTTCCCAATGTCTGAGCACATCCTGAGGTGTGGCTGCTTGGCAGAGGGAGGGCCATAGGAAGCCCCAAAGACCTGTGGGGATCAGGATTTTCCTGATTCTTATCCATGTTGTGGACACGTATTGCCTCCTGAGGATGTCACCACCTGGATGTGCAATGATTGCGTCCCACCAAGCCTCTTCCTTTCTCAAGGGATGGACAGAGAGGCTCTGTGGAAGGTGGCATTTCCTGCAGGAAGGGAGGCCATGCCAGGCACAGCCACAGGAGGTAATTGCTGTGCCTCTGGGCCTGAGCCCTGCTGAGGCTTGATCTGCCCTCTCTGCTGCTTGGCACTGTGGGCACAGCCCGGACAAGCCGGGCACAGCCCAGAGGAATTGTCCCGAGCAGGCTCAGGGCACTCGGGTACTGAGCTGTCCTGCTGGGCTCCCTCCGTGGGAGACACGTCCCCAAACCTGGGAGCGGCTGCACGGGGTGCCCATGGTGGGGAAAGGGCAGAGGGGGAGAGCAAGGCTCCACTGGGTCCTGACAGAGCTTGGCTATGTGCCCTTGGGCTGGGGAAGCTGTTTCTTGGGCAGGTTGGCAAACAGGAGGGCGGGACAGAGGTTGGGAGCAATAGCTGTGGCACTGCAGATTTCCCCGAGCATTTAGTGAGGGTTTCCTGTGTGGCAGCGAGAGAGCCCCAGGGCCCTGGGCTGCTCCAGCTGCCCCTCCAGGGATGTTACACAGGGACTCCAAAGTGTCTGGAGAGTGATCAGAAGCCACAGGCTCCCACAGCCTTACCCCACCCCCTTGCAGTGCCCAGTTCCCCAAGTCAGAAGGGGATCCCAGCACATCATGGAAATGGTTCTGTAGAATCTCTGCTCCCTTCTAGATTGGGATCATGACTTGGCTTATTTGGAAATGATGGTAAATGGTGGTTTGAAGATGTTGTCAGATGCTGGAGACAAGTTCTCAACGTACCTTTCCTGACAGAATAATCAGTGTCTATGTGGCAAAAGCTCACTCATATGGCATTTCCTTTAAGTTCCTCTAAAGGTTGTTCAGTTCTGGAAACTTTGCCCTGCTCCCTTCTGGAGCCCTGAGGGATCCCACAGGATGACTGTCAGTGGGAGGAAGGAGCATTTAGCTGTCCATCCTTCTTCTGTGTGCAATGTCAGTGTGTCCTTCTGTGTGCACTGTGCAGCCACGGAGAGGAGAAGAGAGGGAAGGGGCCGGGCCCAGGGCTGTGCCCCGGGGCTGAGCCTTTCCTGCAGCCTGAGGATCTCCTACAGTGACACAGGTGCTGTTCTGTCCTCCCTTTCTTTGCAGCTGAACCTGTTGGTGAAGGTGGTCTGGCTTCCCAACCCACGTTCAGGATTGAGCCTCTGGGACGTGCCGAGGGTAGGTCAAGGCCTTTCCCCTGGGAGAGCTGCCAGCTCAGAGCCCAAAGCTCGGCCAAGGGGGCATCGCTGCAGGTGCCAGGACAGAGCCATGCACGTGTGTGCCCTCGCCCTGCGCGATCCCCTCACACCTTCTGCTCAGGCCTGGCAGCTATTTGGAGGAAGGTGGGCCCTGGCCCAGCCCCAAAAGGCCAGATGGTTTTGAATCTTATCCCCATTTTGATAAGCCTGATGTCCTAAAGATGCCACCAAAAGAAATCCGCAATTGTTCCATCTGATGCAGCTGAACTTTTTCCTTTTTCAAGTGATGGAGCAAAAGGCAGGACAGAAGGCAGTGTTTCCCCAAGCAAGCAGAGGCCGACTGGCAGCCCCTGCTGCAGGAAAGGAGGAGATGCCAGACATGGGCACAGGCACAGGAGGTAATTGCTCTGCCACTCTCAGCCATTTAGCAGGGCTGTGTGGTGGCAGCTCTTTCCCCCAGGTCCTGCCCATGTATGGCCCAGCAGCAGCCAAAGATGGAGGCACCTCTGGAGCCTTGGAAGCCTCTGGAGCTCGTTCACAGCCCCAGGGACAGGGGACCCGTGCACCAATGTCCCTCCCGCTGCAGCTGTTCCGGAGCTGGCCCTGAGTGCCCATAGGCCCAAGGCACAGGAGCAGCCCTGAGCGGGAGCCCTGCCGCGAGCCCAGGGCCCAAGCCAGCCTTGGCTCTTGACTGGGCAGGGGCTGCACTGGGTCCTGACAGGGCCTGACTCTGTGCCCTGGGGCTGGGGGAGCTGTCACGGGGCAGGGAGGGCCAGGGCTGGCAGTGGCTGCTCAGGGATGCCTTTGGCCCGTGTCCCTCCAAGCAGCCACTGCCCAAGCAGCTGCGCTGTCCCCGGGCTCTCCTCCCGGCCTGCTGGGCTTTGTTGGGTGGCACAGCCTGTGCCAAGGGGCGGCAAGGTGCCTGCAGGCCCCAGCTCTGGGGGAAACGGAGAACATCCTGCCCGCATCCACCGTGCTGCCAGCTCAGCACTGCAGCACAGCACGGGCTGACGCTCCCCATTGCTCCCACAGGTGCGGCCAGCCCCACCACACGTGTTCTGGATTCCCAGAAGGGCCCTGGAAGGGGTTTCTGGATAGGATTAATAGCAGGCCTGCTTTTTTTGGAGCTTATTTTCATCTTATGCTGTGTCCAAATTTGGACTTGCTGGAAGAGAAAAGGGTGAGTGTTTTGTTCACCTTTCCCTCAAACAGCTTCTTTTAAAAGTCTAATGTTGTAGACAGGAAATGTTCCCAGAGAGGCTGCTGTGGGGTTGTTGCCAGTCTGTGATTGTCCAGAGAAGCTGGGGAGCCTTGCCAGCTCTGGGCGCTGCTGTGCAGGAGGCTCCCTGTGTGCCACTGGCAGCTGGGGCCTCAGCCACCTCCTCTCTCCACAGGGATGCCTCTGCAGATTCACAAGACTGGCCAAATACCTCAGCCAGGGGGAACTGGTCCTGTCATCTCGCATCTCCGTGCCCGTGTCTGTTGTCCCTTCCACGGCTGCATTACCAGCTCATTGCTAGCGACAGCTTGTTGGTATCACCACCCAGAGCAGGAGCCTCTGTCCCCAAAGGTGCTGCCCCTGGTGTCCAGCCAGGCCAGGAGGTGCAGCCCTCCTACCAGGGAAGGGCCTGAGCCTGGCAACATCTTTGGGGTTCCGCTCAGGTGTGTCTGTGCTACCACCAGCTCTGGTGGAGCTGCTTGTCTGGGCACTGCCAGGGCTGGGCAGGCAGCAGCTGAGCATGGGGCTCCTGAGACAAAGCAGCCCCATTTTGTCTTTGTTTTACATTTATACACAGCAGAAGATTTTAGAAATATTTAGAAACATTTTTTGTAGAAAAATATCCCTAAATATTTCTTCCCTTTTCCTATTGTAGTTTTGGATTTTTCAAAGTAGTTTTAGAATTCTGAAAATTTTGGAACACTTTTATGCTTGCCGAATAAAAAATAAAACTGCATTTAATTGGTGATCATTACTCTTAGATGAACTAAGTCATCACAAGACACCCAGTGTACTGGAGAGGCTCTTTTCCCACTGGAGATTTTTACCTAGTGACAACAACAGACTTAAAGCCCTTTCACTGATAATTTCCGGGATTTCTTACCAGCTCATCTCTCAGTCTTCAGAGGCAAACTTTGAGCACAGTGGGCATCTCCTGCTGTGCAGGAGGGTCTCTGTGAGCCAGCTGACACCGGGGCCTCTTTTGCGGAGATAAACGCAACTCCACGACTTTGTGAAAGTTGTAAAGTTGGTATGTTTATTACTGTGCTGGATGCATGTGGAGATTCCTCTCCTTAAAAGACATGCATACCTCTGGGAACTCCAGATCCTTTTTTATCACCCTCTCAAATAGATATGCATCCAATTTTACGATAGGTTCCTACATATTCATTTTTACAAATTTGGTGTGACATTTACCGCTAGTTAATCTTTATCAGGAAGAATTCCCAGGTCAGGTTGGCCTGTTCTCATAGCAGTTCCTCTGTCTCTGTGTCCCCTGCCAGCCCCTTATCTCTGTCCTTGACTGAAGCAGTTTCTCTGAGCCTAGGCTTTTTACCAGTCAGACTAAACAGCTATGCTTTCCAACTACAGACTTAACTCAAAGATGTACATTTCACCTAAATGAAAATGGATTTCTACTCTGGAAAATTTCTACTCTGTCTCTTTTCCCCCCTTTCCTAGAAAATAAGTAAATTCTTTTATCTAATGCAAATCCCTATGACAATAAGTGTCTCTTAATGCTTTACCATGTACGTTTGATAAGGAGGTTAACACAGCTGTTTGCTGTAGTATTCTCCAATATCACATTAGCAATATAATGGATAACCCTAAAATTAGCTTATTCCAGCTAATATTAACAAAACTACAATGGGATGACACATTTTATTAAGGATTCCATTGTCAGTTGGTGACCACCCAAAGATCACATTCCACCAGTGATGATCTGCAGTTTGCTTTACTCTTTGCAGAATTCTGGTTATTTCTTTGGTATCATGAGAGACAGTAATCAGGGCTTTCTCTGTTTTCTGGAATTTCCTTCGAGATCTGCAGTAGGTCTTGGTGCTTAATTAATTGTTTTATCAATGTAAGGTCCATCCCAACAGGAGTTGGTGATAGTCTGTGTTACATTGTGTAATTGGTTTCAATCAACTGGTGGGATGTCAGGGGGGCCATGTACAAAAAATCACACCCGATAATCTTAACAACATTGCAAATACAAAAATTAAAATTATTTCTTCTAGACAAAATAATATTGTTGTTATCAATTTTTACAGCAGCACAAGCAGTTCTCAGGCACACATAACTTTTACTAGTATATATGAGCACAGTTTTCTGATCAGTGACTGCATGAATCTCAAAGTGGCAAATACTCTGTTCAGTGTCTAGACACACATTTGGGCATTAATTGTATTGCTTTCACAAATGAATCCCAGTTGTTCTCTAGTAATGCAGGATTCTAACTTTACTGTTTGCCTCTTTTCATTCACCTTTCCAGCCCACACCCTATGTTCTGAAGGGTAGAGCACTGTTTTTTCATTATTTAATCCCAGTGCAGTGATGGGGCGGATAACATAAACAGTGGCATAATGTTAGGTAAGAACCAAGGCAGTGGCCACATTAGAAGCAGGATCATAGGTGAAATTTACTATAGTCCACCAGGATTGAAACTTCTTTACAAAATCAATCACATTATCCCAGACAACTTCCCAAATTTCAGCTGGAAAATTACCTTCACCCCCTTCCCGTATGATCAGAGCTGCTGTTGCCTGCATCTATAACTGTGCTTGTATACAACTGAAAGCTAAAGACACATTATTTCCAACTGTACCAAGTGCTTCTAATATTACCCTGTGGTCTTGGCTCCAAGCCTTTTCCCACTTTGGCAGTACTTTGGAAACCTGCCACTGGCTAGTTCCTAATGCCAATAGAGCTGACTGTTAAGGCTGCTTCAATTTTGCTAGGTCACCTGCTGCAGTGGCCAGCTTATTCATCAGTATTTCTGAATCAATTCCATTTAAAACTCTCAATCCATTCCCTAACATCCAAGTTAGATAATTTCTTGTTCTGCTCCTGAGCTATATCTCTCTTTGTAACCACCTTGTGCAGCCCTCAAAGGATGTTCTTAGGAAAGAGGAGCAGGCTGGTTGGATTTTTGAGATGTTAATTTGCACTAGCAACTCAACACGTTTGAGAGACCATTCTGGATTGAACAACAGTTGTTTTCACTTACATTCTTCCCTACGTAGGGGCCTGTTTCTCACACTTCAGGTTCAAGTTTGGGTTGGGTCTGAACTATTTGATTACTAGTGTGGGTTGTATAAGGTCCTGCCATTGTAAAAAGTGCAGTGTTGATTTAAAATTTAAATGAGAGCTTTATAGCATCTCGAGCTTAAAGGCAGGTCACTTCTACAGGCTGTATCAAGGAGAAATTACACCAACAGCCTGATTCACTTGGGCTATCACAAACTTCTTGGTGCCTGTATACGGGGAGGTTGAGACACTAATTTCATCTGGTTTCTCATTAGCCGTCTCATTGACTACCTAGCACTCTATTTTGATTTCTTCTCTCTTGATCTCCTGAAGTGTCCACAGTTCTCGTTCTTGCCACTCTTGCTCCTCATATACCTGATCTTCATGAATTACTACAGTGGACAGGTTTAGCTCTTTTATCTTAGAAAGTTCTCCCATGGATCCAGTATACAGATTGAAAGCTTGGGACCAAGGCCATTCAGCATTGCTTTGGATAGAGGTACTCTCTAATTCTAAGACTCCAGTTATAATTACATACAAATCAATTCTGTAATTGAAATGACAAACTACCCCTGGCTGCAATATACTCATTTTGCCTGAGTAAGTTTTAATCTCAGTTCATTGTTTCTTCATGTCCCTCTCTAAGGGGCTCCTGGGGCTTTCTTCACTCGAGAGCGATGGATCCAGGCATTCTACTCCTTGGTCTGGATTGCAGAGAAGGTGATGAGAAGCACTTGCAGTGATCTCTCTCACTGTGCATCCAAAGTCTTTTCTGCAAGAGGCTTAACATATACATAATCTCTAGACTGTATGTTATGTACTGGTCTGTCTAGCTCTTTGCTCCGAGTTCTAGCCACGTGTTTTTCAATTTCTCTGAGCTGTTTGCTTAAAGCCACCATGCAGGTGGCCAGGGTTATCTCTCCAATGTGGGTGGACATTCTCTTCCGTATTCCATATGGTCTTCCATAAAGCATTTCAAAAGGACTCGGCTTTTCTTTAGCTCGTGGTTTAGTCTGAATTCGCAGCAGTGCCAGTGGAAGAGCCTGGGGCCAGGGCAGATTAACATCCTGCCCCAGTCTTACAATCTGCTGCTTAATCAAATGATTCATTTTCTCCACCTGGCTGCTTGATTGCGGGTGGTATGGAGTGTGAAGTTCTCAATCTATGAATCTATGCCCAGGTGGCTACTAATCTTTGGCACTCTTTTGGAAATGAAATGTGATCCTCTATCCGAGGATATTGTGGCTGGAGCTCTGAAGCATGGTATTATTTCTTGTAATAATACCATGGTCACCTCTAGAGCTTTGACAGTTCTGGTGGGGGATGCTTCTGGCTAGCCTGAAAATGTATTTGTCAATACTAATAAATACAGATTCCCCCCCTTTCTCTGGGAGTTCTGAAAAGTTAATTTGCCACAGCTGTCCAGGCCCATGGCCTCTCTTAATTTGACCGAGTTTCGGCCTGGGAGTATTTTTGGGGTTTGTCTGGAGGCAAGGATCTCACTGTTGGTTTACCTGAGTAATAGTGGCAGATTAATTCTTGGCAATGATTCTTTCAGTCAGACATGACTATTAGAAAGCCTGTGGAAACTACTACTTAAAAGTCAACACTTTATTTTGATGCACTCTGTATCACTGGCAGCCTTGGTCATTCTGGGAAAGGAGCCACACTTTATAAAAGCTTTTAAGTAGTTAGGCCCCAGTGTGTTTTTTGGTGCTCTTCTTTCACTAGTGATCACAAAAATGGGAAGGGATTACTGGCTGTCTTTCAACGGCAGCCCACCCCTTGTGGTTGCATGTCTCTTTTGATTAGTACTATTATATTTTGGCTTACTTTTGAGGGAAATCTGTCCATAATTACTCCACTTTTTGCTGCTTTATTTGCCTCTCCAGCCACTAGCTCATTTCCTTCTTCCAATTCTGAGCTCACTCTCTGGTGTGCCTTAATATGCCTTTTCAGGCAGCTGAACTGCTTCCAGCAGCTGCATTGTCTCTTCTTTTGGTGAGGTTAGCAGTCCCCTCTCGTTCCAGATGGCTCCATGTGCATGCACAACTCTGAATGCATACCTCGAGTCTGTATAGATGTTTATTCTCTTTCCTTTTGCCATTTCCAAGGCACGGGTCAGGGCAATTATCGCGGCCTTCTGCGCAGAGGAGCCTGTCGGTAAGGGCCTGGATTCTATTACTTCTCTGCAGGTAGACACTGCGTATCCAGCATGTCGCTTTCCATTGGCAACGTGGCTACTCCTGCCATCAGTGAACCAGGTCTCTGTATCGTCCAGACGAGTGTCTTTAAAATTCTGGGCATCTGGAGTAAGTAGCTTCAATGGTCTCCAGGCAATCGTGGTGTACTGCTTCTCCTTAATTTCCACTGAGAAAAGAAGCTGGGTTGACAATATTAGTCACCACGATCTCTACATCATCTTGCTCTACCATGATGGCCTGGTATTTCAGAAACTTCTGTGGTGAAAGCCAGAGGCCACCCTTTGCTTCCAGTACTGCGGGCACTGTGTGGGACACTAGCACAGCCATTTTTGTCCCAGGGCAAACTTGCGTGCCTCTTGAATATTCAGCACGACTGCTGCTACAGCTCTGAGGCAACCTGGCCATCCTTTTGCTGATGAATCTAGCTGCTTGGAGAGGTAAGCAACTGCCCTCTGATATGGACCCAAGTCCTGAGCCAATATTCCCAGGGCAATTCCCTGTCTGTCATGGGAAAACCAGAAAGAATGGTTCACTTACATCTGCAAGTCCCAAAGCTGGAGCTGACATGAGGGCACTCTTTAGCTGGTGAAAGGCCCGTGTGCCTTCCTTTGTCCACTGGAGATCTCTGTTTCCACTGGCAATAAGAGCATAGAGGAGTCTTACGAGCAGTCCATAAGTATAAACCCACAGTCGGCACAACCTTGCCATGCCTAAGAAGGTTTGGAGTTCCTTTATTGTCTGGGGTTTTGGGGTTTGGCATATGGCTCCTTGCGAGCCTGCCCTAATGTCCGTTGCCCAGCACTCACCTGGTACTCCAGGTAGATTACTTTCTCTTTCACTGCCTGTGCCTTTTCTTTGATACTCTGTGTCCTTGGGGTCCTAGAAAATTCAAAAGGCTTACTGTCCAGGCCAGACATGCTTCCCTCATCCGAGTGGCTACTAGAAGATCATCCAGGTACTACAAAAGCCTTCCTTCTTCCTGTGGAGCTTCCCAAAACTCCAGATCTTTTGCAAGTTGCTCCCCAAACAGAGTAGGGGAAATTTTGAAGCGCTGAGGAAGCACGGGCCATGTGAGCTGGGTTTTGTGCCCACTTTTAGGGCTTTCCCATTCGAATGCAAAAATTTTCTGTCTGACTTTGTGGATATGGAGGCAAAAGAAGGCATCATTTGATTCTAAAATGGTTAACCAGATTAGCTCAGGTGTTAAATAAGTTCATAAGGTATATGGATTGGCTACCACAGGATACAGATCTTCTGTTACTTTATTGACAGCCCTCAAATCCTGTACTATCCGGTCTGACCCATCAGATTGCAGGTAAAATGGGAGTATTGAAATCAGATTGGCATTCTTTTAATAATGCTAACCGCAGAAAATGTTCAATTATTGGACTGATTCCTTCCCTGTCTTCATTCTTTAGGGGGTACTGCTGCCTAATTCTGACTTGTTGTGTCCCTTCCTTAAGCTTAATTACTATGGAGGAGGCATTTTTCACCATCCCTGGTACACCAGAGGTCCATACCCTGGGAAATACTTGACTTAGTATCTCTTCATCAATTTCCATCTCAATTTCAATAGCTGTTAAGGTTAAATTTAATACCTCAATGTACTTTTGATCATTCAGCTCCAGAGGACCCTCTCAATAAATCACTTCCTAAAAATGCCTATGCTGAATGGGGCATATACAAAAACTTATGCATACCCCATTGTTTGTTTTCCCAATTCCCCAGCCACCTCCTCCCTTCACAGGGATGATTCTGCAGCTTCACAAGACCTGTCAAATAACTCAGGCAGGGAAAACTAGACCTGTCATCTCTCATTTCTATGCCAGTGTCCGTTGTCCCACGGCTGCGCTACCAGCTTATTGCTGGGGACATGCTGTTGCCACCACCACCCAGAGCAGGACGCCCTGTCCTCAGAGGTGCTGGCCCTGCGTGAGAGTCTGTCCTAATTTTCCCTCATCTGCCTCACGATCGTCTTTGGGAGACCACTGAAGAGAAGACTCCCCCATCTATATCTGGCTCTGAAGGAGAAAAGTCACACGCCACGGACCCTGAGACCTGAAAGCTCAGTTTTGAGCTGTTGTTTCCACAGGAGTGTTTGCTGTATGCTAAGAAGAAGACACCATGCCCCGTTTGCAACAATAGCAGCTTTGGAAGCTGTCCCACCTCTTGGCCTGGCTGGACTTCTCCTGAGTTTCAGGTGGTCTCCCATAGAAGACCCTTGCCTGTTTTACAACCACCGTGACAGACAGACGGAGATGTGAGAAGCTTTTCCATCAAGGACTGAGACATGAAACTCCAAAAAAGGCCCCTCTGCTCCTTCCAAGGACTGGGACTGAAACCCCCAGCCCGGGGGAGGTGTGTGGGGAGGCAAGCTGACCAAAGCGAGATGTTTGCCTGCAGATTGTGACCACTGGAGCAAGAAAACAATGGCTCTCATTTACTGCTGAGAACACCGACTACCTGTTACATCTATCAAGCTCATTTACTGCTGAGAACATGGACTACCTGTTACATCTGTTCCCTATTGTATCTGTTTCCCCCCCCCCCCCCCTCGCAATTTTCAGTAATAAAAACCTCTGAGTTAGCTAGCGCCTTTGAGATCTCCCCAGCGTAGCAGGCAGACCCTCAGCTGGACTGCACCAAAGTTGGTACAGTTGGTACAGTTGGTACAGTTCGTCTCTGAGTTGGTAGCTATATCCCCCCTCTCTCTCTCTCTCTTTCTCTCTCTTTTTCTCTCCCTTAATCCCTCTATCGCATTTTTGCTGTAGTTATTTCAATAAAACTGCATTTGATTTGATTATCACTGCAAACCCCCTTGTACCGTGTTGGTGTTTTGCACTCTGAGATCATTCCTACGAACCATCAGGTCATCTGTCCACTAGGACAGACCCTGACACCTTGGCAACCAGAAGCACAGGGAGCACAAACAGACACAGCCAGGAGGCCCAGCAGCTCTTTCCTGAGGGCCCATTTCATGCAAGAACTGGCCCTCAGAATATTAAACAAAATAAAAATAAAAGGGTTGGGGGAGGAGGCGTTGAGGTGGCCTCACAGGTTCAACTCTGCACTCTGCTTTTGTCACCAGCATTATCCAAGTTCCTGTACTTTTTTCCTGGACAATTTGCAGTCAACAGAGCTTCACTCCCTCTCATCAAATCAGTCTTAAGGCCAGCTTCAGGCTGGGTCATTCATTTAGACTCGAGCACTGACTGGGGTCCAGGCAACAAAAGAACATTAGCTGCAGGCCACCCATACAGCTTTTCATATTAATGAGCACAAAGCCTTTATTTCCGCAAGCTCAGGGATGCTGGGGGGATCTTTGCACCATCAGGCCGAAGTACAAGGCTCTGGATCCTCCAAAGGAACAGGGCCAGCCCCCTTGAGTGGGAGAAGGTGCGACCTCAGTTGCAGCCCCGAGTGCCTCTTGTGGGCCAGGGCACGGCCCTGGCTGTAAATGTGTTGGGCTGCAGCACAGGGCCATGGCGGAGCTCAGCACCCTCATCAGAGCCCAGGGCCACGGCCCTTTCCTGCCGGGACACGAGTCTGCCCCGGCCCGGCCCGGCCTGAGCAGCCCAGCCTGGCCCCAGGGGATGAGCTCCGCCTGTCCGCTGTGCCCGCAGGCCGGGCCCAAGGCTTTGCAAGAGGCTTTCTCCCAGCTTTGCAAAACCTCGGCCAAGTGACCCTTTGCTGTGCTGAGAAGAGTAAAAAACCCCCTCAAATGTAACCCCGCTGCACACCTCATGAGGGATCCCTGCACGGGTTCGAAGAGGCCATCAATACTCCTTTGTGATTCATGAGTGACCTCAGCACCCCTCAGCAGGGACCCCAAAATATCCATGCCTGCCTCATGGGGCCAGGGCTCAGATGATGCCAGGGAAGGAAATGTGTCCTCGGCCCAGGGACACTCAGCATGGGCTCCCCCAGCCTTCAGGGCCACCTCACTGGTCACAGCAGCCCCTGCCTGGCTCCTGCCTGCACACACCGTGGGCATCCACGGCTGCTCCTGGCCATGGAGCTCAGCCTGTGCTGCTGCGGGGTGGCCTTTGCGGCTGTTACGATCTGGACAGAGCTGTGACAACACCATTTCTTTATTGAAATATAAAATGTGGGCCAAGCCCTACCCTGGCAGACAGGGGCTGCCCACATTGACTCCTGGCTGGGAAACAGGGCTTGCGGGCTCTGGGGCAGAGGGTCTTGTTTTGGAGGGGAAAACGAATTTGGAATGTGAGAAGGCCTTCTGATGGTGTTGCAGCCACGGCAGGGCAGATAAGGGCATAAGTGGAGACCTGGGATAACAGGTCAAGTTCTCTTTGCCCAAGTTGCTAGGCCTCTCTTCTGAAGATGCACAGGAGCACCTGTGGAGAGAGGAGGTGGCTGAGGCCCCAGCTGCCAGTGGCACACAGGGAGCCTCCTGCACAGCAGGGCCCAGAGCTGGCAAGGCTTCCCAGCATGGCTGGAGCTGCTGGCACAGCTTGGCCCAGCTGCACAGCTGCCCCTCAAGGCCGTGGCGAGCAGGGCACGGCTCTGGGCAGGCTCCCTGGCCAGGAGCGGGCCCCAGAGCACCTCTGCCTTTCAAGGGCAATCTAATCCCTGCTCTTTCTCCTCCACATTTTGCTTTGCCTCTGCCCTGTTTTTTGGCCAGGAAGCCTCAGCGGGAGCGAGCACTGGCTGCAGCCCCAGCAGATCTTAAGCCCATGCTTCAGCTTGGGCTCCCTGCCAGCTGATGCCAAATGCCTTCCTGCAGAGGCTGGGGAGAAGCTGCAGCCAGGTCAGGCTGGGAAAAAGCCCTACAGGGTATGGAAGCAGCAGCAAGGCAGTGAGGTTTCCATGGATGCCCTCCCGCTGTGCTGGGCACCGGGGGTTGGACATTGTGATGCTGTAGAACCACACGGCTCTGTGACCCCAGAGCCTGCTGTGACCTCACATCCTGCTGTGACCTCATGGCCTGCTTGGGGATGGACCTCATGGCTGGAATTTTCCTTCTCTGGGAGGGAGCTCATGCTTGCCTGGCTGTTGTGTCCAAGGGCTGGCCTTGCCTCCTCAAGCTGAGCTCACTGCTCTGTGTTCTGGGCACTGGCACAGGAAATCACATCCAATGATTTCTCAGCTCCTCAGGCACTGTCAGCAACATCCCAGCATGCTGAGGAGTAAGTGATCTCTGGCTGGAGACAAGTTCCACATTTCCTCCTGTCAGCAGCTTCCCAGCCGGAAATTTGGCACCTTGGGTGGGCCATAGCTAACACAGTCCTCTGGCTTCATAGGAAAGGTGAAGCCTTTACTTCACCATTTGCTCTTCATGTGCAATTTAAGGCACTGCTTCCTTTTGTGGTCCTCAAAGGACACAGTGAATAAAACAGGGGGGAAAGTCACCCAACCTCTTCAATGCTTGGATATGCCAAAAAAAAACCTTGAGGAGCATAGGGTGGGTGTGTGCAGTCTGACCAAGCCAGAGCCCTTCCATGATTGTGTGGCTGCCTCAGTGACACGGTGCCAGAGTTCTTCAGCCTGGGCTGCTCCCAGCACTGTCACCAGGAGGGGGCTGCCTCCAAAAAGCCACACAATTTGGGTGCTGCTATAGGTCACATTTGCTCTATGGCACAGGTGGAATGCTTCAAGGGCAGGGACAAGGAACAAGGAGAGGTCTTCTGTATGACTCCCAAAGGTGTTTATGCCCAGGAAGGTCAGGCTCAGAAAGACACGAGTCCAGGCTCTAGAAGGGGTTTTTCAACAAGGGGAGGTTCAAGAGGAGGGTACAAAACTTTAACAAATTGGGAGAAACCTGGGGAGAAGCATAAGGCAGGGAATACAGTGTTGAAACCAATTGGGAATTACAGGGGAGGGGAAGAGTTTAAACAAACCAATGAGACCTCAAGGGATACAAAAATGACAGGGAAGTTTCTGGAGAAAGGGGCAGGCATGAGGAGGGACTGAGCATGTTCATACTGGGAGAAGGAACAGGTAACATTCAGGAACAAAGGGCAGGTTATTGGGAAGATGGAAAACTGGGGCAAAACCAACAAGAGAGGTGCAAAATAACAATCCATTAAGGATAAAATATGCTATAACAATACAAGAGATGGGGCGGGGGGGTGGGGGTTTGAACTGACCATTGAAACTGAATTGCAGTTGAAAACACAATAGAGACACACTGCAACACCCCAGTGTGGTAGTCTGTTATTTTACAGTTTGTTCTTCTGTAGTAAGTTTTAAATACTCCTTGTTGTACGTTTGTAATGTTTCATTCCACGTATCCCACTTGGTTTCTCTGGTGGTTCAGTCCTGAGTTGTTTACTCACCAAGTATATGTCAATGCCCCTGTCCATCAAAGACAGCACAGCCTTTTGTTCTGGTGTGTACCCTGTAGTTCATCCCTTCCTCAAAACAAGATTGGATTTCAAGGTTTGCTCCTTCCCCTTGTTGGTTTCTGTTGGATAGCCCTTGCCCTGCACTCCTTCCCTAATGCCTTCCCCTTGGTAAAAAGTTGTGTCCTCCCCTTCTTCTCTCTCTTCCTTAAAAATCAGTTATTGTCAGTTGTCCCTGACTCCTCTGGGGACACAAACCTTCCTTAGAACTCAAACAAGTGATCTCTCTCGGTTCCTTCACCTCAGTCCCTCGTACTGGGTTGCTGCTGTGTCACCCGTGCCACAGGTGTCGGCTGCAGGGAGCTGCGAGCCCCTGTACGCACCGCCAGCCGGGAAGGTCCCTGTAGGGATCCAGGGGCAGCCTCTCTTGTGACTGTCCATGGGACTCAGGCAGTGAGCTGGCCAGAGAACATATTGCCTGTGACCCAGCCGCAAAGTTACACCCCAGTGCATAAGGGAAGAGCTAGAGACGGCACCACTCTGGACTTCTGCCATGCCCTGGACACATCAGGCCTGCCCTGCATCCTTGTCCCTCCTTTGGTGAGCTGTGGATCTGATGAAGGCACAGTTTGGAGAATGAGCAATTGCCTGGCTGGTCACATCCAGGGGGTTGTGGTCAATGCCTCAGAGGCCCGATGGACGTCAGTGACCAATGGTGTCCCTCAGGGTGACAGCAGAAGCTCCCTGGACACTGGGGACTCAGTGTCCTGGTGGTGCTGCTGGACAAGAGAGCTGGAGGTGCCTCCAAAGCAGAACTGTTCTGATTGCCCAAGTCTTTCAGACTTGCTCAGTGAATGAGGAGCTGATTGAAGTGAAAAGATACTGAGAAACCACACAGTCCCTTCCCAGGGAAGAAACATTTCCCCATCCAAACTTCCTCTCTTTATCCCACTCCAAGAGGAACAGACATGTATATACATCTATCTATATATCTATCATTCTATCTATCTATCTATCTATCTATCTATCTATCTATCTATCTATCTATCTATCTATCTATCTATCTATCCATCCATCTATCTATCTATCTATCTATCTATCTATCTATCTATCTATCTATCTATCTATCTATCTATTTCTGTCTTAGTTATTTAACTATCCAGCGATCTAATATCTACCTGTCTTCCTATATATCTATCCATCTATCTATCTGACAAAATAATTTCAGCTTTAAATTAAATCTCTTTATTTATCCTTATCCTTTGAAATAGAGTTTGGAAAGTAGTATTTTTATACAATTGCATTTATCAAAGACTTTAATTAACAGATGCTTTTAATCTCTCCCTCATGAAACTGCAGTAAATTCCTCCCTGACTGACATTCATGAGTGCCTGCTGTCAGGGAGGGATCAGAAGGTCCTGTCCAGTGGGTGGGAGCAGATGTATGCCCTCTTCTCCAGGATCTGCTTTCCAGCTTTTTTAATGGAATCATCCAGGTTTTCATTGGCATTACTGGAGAAAGAGAGAAAAGTCAACTAAGGGAGCATAAAGAGCCGTTGTAAATTTCTTTCAAGAAGTGTTTTTGAGTACGAGTGCAAGAGTGAGTGCCAGGAAGAAACTGAACATTCTCTTCTGAAGAAGATTGATTATTACAGACTGAGCTTTGGAGAGCCAATGCACAGCTGGTCAGTACTTCCCCCAGAGTCCAAATCCCTCGTTTCTATCAGTCACTTGACAGGAGTATATACATAAAATATAGATTTTATATTGCTCAATAAAGAACCCTGGCAGTTTGCTTTAGCTATGAAGTGAAGAGACTCTTCTCAACAGGTTCCGGCTCTGCCGCTTGTTTGAATTAAAAGTAGAGAAAAACGCTTCTGTTGGTCACATAAACCAACAAAAGTTTTATGAGTCTGTGAAAGGCATAAGACGGTAAAACTCATTCCATTTTATAGTACTTACAGTCTCTTAATTCAGCCATGGGATAATTGGGCCACCATTCACTATACCAAAAAACTGGAATAGGCACAGGACAACAAGTTAGTTTCAAAACTAAGTTTAGAAAAAGTGAATGAATTTCATAAAGAAAAACATGTAGAAAAAACATAGGAATTTAAACTTCTCAAAGCCCTTTGATAATAGAGCCCTGATTCCCAGTCATGTCCAGTGCAGCCTCAGCTGTCCCTTTGAGGCCAGAACTGCCAACGCTCAGGGCTGGGATGAGCCTTCACCCAGAACTGGCTCCAAGACTGATTGGGAATCAATCCAGAACTGGGCTCACAAAAAGAGCAAAGTTTCACGGCCAAATCCAAACCTTCATCAGGCTGGATTTGTTTTAACACTGAACTGGAGCATATTTGCTTGTGCTGCAACACCGTTGCCATTAAACTTTACATGAGCTACAAAATAAGCATTGCCCTGTCCTGAACTGTGCTCCCCAAACACTGCTGAGAACTTGCTGTGCCTCTGCCCTGTGCCCCTGGGGCTGCTCTTGGCCAGGCAGCCTCAGTGGGAGCCAGCACTGGCTGCAGCCCCAGCGGGCCCCCCAGGACAAGGCCCAGCAATGAGGAGGCCAATGAAAGCTCAGGGCAGCAGCAGAACCGTCCCCAGAGTTCTTTGGACAACCATGGACTGGCCACAACTCCACAGCAGCACGACTACGAGTCAGGCTACCAATGCTATGGAGCAGAGTTATAAGAAAACTGTGGAGAAAAATCAGCAACTGACCGTCTGATCTCATACAGCTTGCGAATGCCAAGATAGCAGCCTAGCAGCACAAGTGGCACAGTGAACACTATCACCACTGTGCCTATCATGCATTTCCTGCGAACATCCTGGGGACAGACAATTCTTGGGAGGCGCATTGGATCTGGGCCATATATTCCTGCTTCAGTGACAACATCTGTGGGAGCAATGGGGAGCGTCAGCCCGTGCTGTGCTGCACTGCTGAGCTGGCAGCACGGTGGATGCGGGCAGGACGTTCTCCGTTACCCCCAAGGCTGGGGCCTGCAGGCACCTTGCCGCCCCTTGGCACAGGCTGTGCCACCCAACAAAGCCCAGCAGGCCGGGAGGAGAGCCCGGGGGCAGCACAGCTGCTTGGGCAGTGGCTGCTTGGAGAGACACGGGCCAAAGCCATCCCTGAGCAGCCACTGCCAGCCCTGGCCCTCCCTGCCCTGTGACAGCTCCCCCAGCCCAGGGACACACACCCAGGCCCTCTCAGGACACACTGGAGCCTTGCCCTCCCCCTCTGCCCATTCCCCACCATGGGCACCCCATGCAGTGGCTCGATGGTTTCAGGACATGTCTCACATGGAGGGACCCCAGCAGAACTACTCAGCCAGGCTGAGCCTGGCACAGCAATCACCTTCTGTGGCACTGTCTGGCATCTCCTCATGTCCTGTATACGTGGCTAGCACGGGTACATTGCGTCCTCCAGGATGTGCTGCCTTCTGGAAAGACTTTTGGTCCATCTCTGGAGAAAGGAAAAGGGACAGCCAGATCAGGTAGAGCCATTGCCCAGTGGGGAGGTGGCATCTTCAAGGAGTATCACTTGGGAAAGACATGGATAAGGATCAGGGAAAGGCCAAGGCCCTTGGGGCTGCCTCAGGGCCCTCCCTCCTCCAAATATCTGCCCCACCGGATCTGCCCAGAGACCAAGAAATCCCAGGCCCATGGTGCAGTTTGGGCTCTCACTTAGCTGATGCCAAATGCCTTCCTGCAGAGGCTGGGGAGAAGCTGCAGCCAGGCCAGGCTGGCAAACAGCCCTGCAGGGCGTGGAAGCAGCAGCGGGGCAGCAAGGCTGCCATGGATCCCTTCCTGCTGTTCCAGGCACAGCATGTCCCGATGTGCAGCCAAAGCCTCCGGCTGCTGAGCCCCAGGACAAGGCTGAGGGAAATGCACCCACCATCGAGCCTCTCCAGGTCAATCAGGATTTGGTCCAGTTGTTTGGATGCCTCCAGGAGCACATTCTGTTTTGTAGGTTTTTTCTTCCCTCTCAGAGGACCTTAAGAGAAAATATTTCCATTTCACCAGGAATAGATCCCACAGATGCAGGGCTCAGCCTGTGGGGTCAGCAGGGACACACTACTCACCCCTGCGATGGGAGCTGGGCTTGTGTGCAACATCCACCAAAGGACCTGGGAAGATCCTTCCTGCAGACACACCTGTAACTCAAGAGCCACAGAAGCTTCTGTCATACAGTTCCTGCCAGGTTGTCAATGAATATTCTCTCAGAACTTACCTGCAGAAGCTCCCATGGGTTCCAAACCATCTTCCATCCCAGCTGCTGGCAAAGCAATGGCACCACTCTCATCTGGAAGGGAGCACAGACCAGACCCATTTCCATGGTGTGCTGGCATCCCCCTCTGCCTTTGGGAACTGTGCACTGCAAGGGGATCGGGTAAGGCTGTGGGAGCCAGATGTGAATGCACAAGGCCAAAGCTGCACAGGGGCCTGGGGAGCTCTGGGCAGGCTCCTGGTCACTCTGCACCCTCTTTGCAGGGCCTGTCTGACATCCCTGGAGGGCAGGCACTGACGCACAGCCAAGATGGCAGCTCAAGCCTCATCAGGGCTCAGGCCCAGAGGCACAGCAATTACCTCCTGTGACTGTGCTGGGCATCACCTCCCTTCCTGCAGCAGAGGCTGCCAATGAGCCCCTGCTTCCTGCAGGAAATGCTGTTTTCAGCACAGCCTTTCGGTTCATCTCTGGAGAAAGAAAAAGAGACAGCTAAATTAGGTGGGTATGTTCCCCTTTCTGGGAGGTGGCATCTTCAGGAAGCAATACTGGTCAAACTGATGGATAAGGAGCAAGAATTCGTAAAAACTTTTGGGATTGGCCAGGGTTCACCATTCTCTAAATTGCTGTCATTCCTGATCTCCCCATGGTCCAGGCAATTGCAGGGGATCTCAGGGCTTGTATGAACCATGGTGCAGTTTGGTCTGCCTGTCAGCAGATGCCAAATGCCTTCCTGCAGAGGCTGGGGAGAAGCTGCAGCCAGGCCAGGCTGGCAAACAGCCCTGCAGGGCGTGGAAGCAGCAGCGGGGCAGCGAGGCTGCCATGGATCCCTTCCTGCTGTGCTGGGCACGGCGTGTCCAGATGTGCAGCCAAAGCCCCCGGCTGCTGAGCCCCAGGACAAGGCTGAGGGAAATGCACCCACCACGGCGCCTCTCCAGGTCATTCAGCATCTGGTCCAGAAGTTTGGCTGCCTCCAAGGATTTCGTGTCTCCTATGTCTCGGTTCTTCCATTTAGGAGGACCTTAATGGAAAGTTCCATTTTTCCTTCAGGCCCAAGTGGCAGTGAGGGCACCTGGGTGATTGGTGCCCTCCCAGGCACTCCCTCAGCTCTTCCTTCCACTCAGGAGCAGGGCCAGGGGCACCTCGTGCCTGCAGTGGCCCCACACTGGGATGGAAGGAGCCCCTTGCGGGGCAGTCGGGGCAGAAAGGACTCCCTTGAGCTGCTGCAGCTCCAAACACAGCCCCAGGCAAGGCCAGGGCTTGGCAGTGGTAGAAGGAGCAGCTCAGGCTCCCTGGGGCTGGCAAAGGAGCTGAGAAAGGCTCAGCCCCATGGAACAGCCCTGGGCCCGGCCCCTTCCCTCTGTGCTCTTCTCTGTGGCTGCACAGAGCACATGGAAGGACACACTGGCATTGCACACGGGAGGATGTTGGACAGATAAATGATCCTTTTTCTCAATGACAGCGATCCTGGAGGATTTTGCAGCCTGCATTGCTGCTAGTAAATTCAAGGTAAAGAAGCAAAAAGGGTCTTTGCAAAATATCCGCAGATGTTTAATTCAGCCGTGCAGTGAAATATTCAGGTCCCAGAAACAGACACACAGTGGGTCCAGCTTTCTCTCTCTGGAGGCCCGAGGCCTGACGTTGGTCTCAGGGCACTACAAAGGGCCAGTCAAGGAAATGGGAGGCAATGGCTCAGGAACATAAGAACAGTGGAGGGAGCCAATGTGGTGTAACTTAAGGGATGCCCCCCAGGGCCTCCAGAGTGGGATCGCTCAGGGTCCAGAAGGGAGCAGGGAAAGGTTACTAGATTCTTTCAACCCTGAAATGATGTTAACCTAAAGGGTTCATGGGTGACCTCTTCGCACATGGACACGGATAATTTTGTCAGGAAAGGCAAAGAGAGAACTTACCACCAGCATTCTCCAGGGGTTTCAAGCCATCATCTGATAGGGCATCCAGATAATCTATGACGCCATCCCAATCTAGAATGGAGCACAAACAGACCCATTTCCATGGTGTGCTGGGATCCCCCTCTGCCTTAAGGAACTGGGCACTGCAAGGGGGTTGGGAAAGGCCATGGGAGCCAGATGTGAATGGACAAGGCCAAAGCTGTACAGGGGCCTGGGGAGCTCTGGGCTGGTCCTGGTCACTCTCCACCCTCTTTGCAGGCCCTGTGACACATCCCTGGAGAGGAAATAGGGCCAGCTGAGGGCCCGTGGGGGTTCTCTCCTTCCCCCAGAGGAAACCCTCCCTAAAGGCCTGGGGAAAACCATCCCCAGCGCTTCCCGGGGAGCAGGGAGCGCTGTCCCGGGAAAGGGGAGCCAGGCTGCCAGCTCACCTGCTCCCCGCACTTGCAGCGGAGCAGCCTGGGCAGCCCTGGCAGGCAGGGCCACGGCCAGGAGGAGCAGGAGGAAGAGGCGCAGAGCAAGGGCCATGCTGCCTTGCCCTCTGCCAGTCCCGCAGCTCTTGCTGCCACCGCTGTCCTGACACCGCTGTCCCAATGTCAGCACTGCTGCTGCCACCGCCGCTGCTGCTGCCGCAACAGTTGTGCTCAAGCACTGACTGCTCGCTCCTTGTGCTGCTGTGCAACCACGGGGCTCTGGCACCTCTGTGACCTCAGAGCCTGCTGTGACCTCATGGCCTTAGCTATACCCCCAGATTGCACCCCCACCAAGGGACCAAAGCGCACACACAAAGGAGAAAAGTTCCAAAGTTCAGTCATGAGGAAGACCACAGTCTTCCGCCTCAGAGATCACTAAGAGACCCCTGTGCGAACACCACAGCAAACAATGCATGCCCAGAACGACCTGGATCTGATTACCATGCGAGGCCAGGACAGGAGGGGCCAGGGGTTGAATATGCATGGCAAGGTTGTGCAATGTAATGAACATGGAACATTTTTGAGAATGAAGATGTGAGTCAGACCAAGGCTCAGGGCACAAGTTTTCACGAGAGCTATCTCGCTTGTGTCGGCTGCTGACGATATGTACCCAATTCATAATTACATCAGACTGTGGATTCTAATTGTTTTGTGTATCGCTTCAAGAGCACACAGTTTTCAAAGACACAGGGCCTTGCAGGTCTGAGATGACTTTAAAAACAAAACCAACCTTTATGTGCAACACCTGTGTATCAAAACTTCACAATACAAATCACAAGCTAATTTTTGCTGTTAAGGGAATAAAAAACCTCAAAAACCAATAGCAAAACTGTGACCAAATAGAACAGGCAGACAAAACAACCACCAAGAAAAAAAATCAAAACCAACACAAAAATCCTCACAAATCCAGAAAAAGATAAAAATCAGGTGAAGGAGGCAGAGATCCAAGAGCAACAAATGGGCAGAGGAACTACAGGACTACAGAAAGGACAGATAATAAGAAAGAAGAGATAATAAGTGGCTATGGCACCAACGCACCCAGGGGATCTGAGATACTGTTCTCACCCTTCTGAAAACTATCTGAAACCAAAATAAACTGAAAATCAATGATTATTACTGTGATCATGGGAACCTCCATGTTTAGCTCTAATAAATCCATTGTGTTTGAGTTCTGTTTTCCTTGATAAGTCACATCATCTAGCAAGGGGGCTTTTCTGTCCAAGGAAAGACACTGCAGTGGAAAAGGTGGCCAACTGGAAAACATAAGGAACAAGAGCTACAAATAAAGTACTTTTAAAAATATGTTGTTTGGTAGATTTGCTGTTTGTTTATGAGGTTTGGGTCTGTCTTTGAAAGCAGCCCCTTAGATGTTAATGCTCACACAAGTCCTTTCTAAAGGGCTGTCTTTGCAAAAACCCTGCCAATTTGGTGATGCAAGACAGAAACAGCTTCCCTTGGGCTACAGCTGGAAGGCTTGGAAATGTGTTCCAGAAACTCATGATGGGACAAAGTCTGATTAACACAATTTAATATCATGAAGTGCAGGATTGTGAAATACCAAGCTGTGTTATGTGTCAGGTACATACAGGCAACGTATGTATTTGTCATTGTGATATGTGGGGAAACCAACCATAGGACAGTTATAAAGACAAATTCTAACAATAACTGAGGAAAGTAAAGCATGGGAAAAGGCCTTTGAACCTATCTTTTGTTTGCAATTAACCTGTATGAGTCTTAAGTTGATTTAGGAGCATTTGAATTAAAGCATTAAGGATATTCCCGTTTGACAGGAACTTTCTGCTTGTAGCTAAGCCTTAAAGAGTTTTGCAATATTAACCTTTTAATTTTAGTATAAATTAAGTATAATTTTAGAATATTCCTTGTAGTAAGGATCTTGGAAACTACAGCTTTAGAATATATAAAAAGGAAGCATGCTTATCTCAGGCCTTAACAAAACAGAGAAAAGCAGCTTCAGAAAAGAAGATGAACATCAACTCAAGGATTAATAGTTTTGACCAAGGGAAGCTGGACATCACTGTGATGAGATTTATAGTCCTTGCAATTAAAAGTTGGACACACATCTGGAGACCTGGACCTCACCAGATGGGATACTTCTTCCTTATTTCGGAAACCGGACCACCACCACCTGGGACACTCCTTTTCTGGGATACATCCTGAGAAAAACTAAATCACAATAGTGTATAAAATTGTGACACAAAATTGGGAATAAAAACTGCTGATGAGTAAAAATTGGAATAGAAACTCTTGAGAAAGCTTATGAATACCCCTATCAATACCTGTAAGCCTCAACTATCGGTGTGCAGTGGGAGGGAAAACTTCTCCCACTGTACCTACCACTGTATTGCTCATACTTTACCATATTATTTAATAAATTGATTGCTGCTTGAATATTGGCCTAGTCAAGCTTCACATTTATAACAAGGTGTAAGTTATCCAATAAAATAATTACAGTATTTAAATGACAAGCAGCGGGAAAGGGCTGTGCATTGGAATGACAGGAAACAGACACATAGGCATGATGGACAAGTGTCCCAGCTGTTATGTTTTCCCAATTACCCCATCATAAAATAACCAAACAATATTTAAAATAGTAACAATTTTAATTGAATAGTTAAATAAAAAAATATAAAATTGGATACAATATAATTTGATTAAAATAAGGGATAATTTGGTTCCAATAATAGTGCATAAGCAAAAGTTAACCACGGGGTACGGAGTGCAGGGCTCTTGGACCCTTGCCACATCACATACAAGCTTGCCAAGAGAAAATCACCCCTTATATGCCATGTGTCAATACTATCTCCTCCCATTTTCGGTTTGTCTTATCTCTATCTCTGCTTTCATTACCACTTTTACCACGCATGTGCCGCTACTCAGTTTGATGGTCGCACAAGTCTTTGGGAGTCGTCACTGATGAAGGCTCTGTAGTCTCTTCTTTGTCCTTTAATTACTTTTGGGTTACACGTGCGCATCAAGCCAGTACAATGTAAGCCAAGAATAACATATCACTATATCTACATATCAAGGCAATAAATCCCTTATAATTTGCAACTTCTGGGACCCAACCAGGTTTTGCTTCCTTTCTGCTCATTTTTAGAAACTGTATCTTCAGCTTCTTTCCTCCTGTCCTTGTGAACATCTGCCGGAAGGGGGGTAGTGGAGCCCCTCCTCTCCCTCTCTTCTCGGGCATTAAAACTTTTAACTATTTTATTATTCCTAAATATTAGTTACTGTATCAATATTGATTACTGTTTCAATTTTCATCAGCACGAATCATACCAATTTATCACACCAGCCCAACCAGACCAGGAGCACTGGGAGCACAAAGGGACACAGCCAGGAGGCCCAACAGCTCCTTGCTGAGGGCCCATTTCATGCAAAAGCTGGCACTCAGAATATTAAACAAAATGAAAATAAAAGGGTGGGGGGAGGCGGCAGTGAGGTGGCCTCACAGGTTCAAATCTGCACTCGCTTTTGTCACCAGAAGTATCCAAGTTCCTGTACTTGTTTTCCTGGAGAATTTGCAGTCAACAGAGCTTCAGTCCCTTTCATCAAATCAGTCTAAAAGGCCGCTCGGGGCTGGGTCAGTCATTTAGACTCGAGCATTGACTGGGGGCAAGGCAACAAAAGAACATTAGCTGCAGGCCACCCATACAGCTTTTCATGTTAATGAGAACAAAGCCTTTATTTGTGCAAGCTGAGGGATGCTGGGGGGATCTTTGCACCATCAGGCCGAAGTACAAGGCTCGGGATACTCCAAAGGAACAGAGCCAGCCCCCTTGAGAGGGAGAAGATGCGGCCTCAGTTGCAGCCCCGGGTGCCTCCTGTGGGCCAGGGCACGGCCCTGGCTGTAAATGTGTTGGGCTGCAGCACAGGGCCAGGGCGGAGCTCAGCAGCCTCATCAGAGCCCAGGGCCATGGTCGTTGCCTGCTGGGACCCGAGCCTGGCCCGGCCCGGCCTGAGCAGCCCGGCCTGGCCCCAGGGGATGAGCTCCGCCTTTCCGCTGTGCCCGCAGGCCGGGCCCAAGGCTTTGCAAGAGGCTTTCTCCCAGCTTTGCAAAACCTCGGCCAAGTGACCCTTTGCTGTGCTGAGAAGAGTAAAAAACCCCCTCAAATGTAACCCCGCTGCACACCTCATGAGGGGTCCCTGCACGGGTTGGAAGAGGCCATCAATACTCCTTTGTGATTCATGAGGGATCCCTGCACCCATCAACAGTGACCCCAAAACTTCCTGGTGTGCCTCATGGGGCCCAGACCTAGATGATGCCAGGGAAGGAAATGTGCCCTCAGCCCAGGGACGCTCAGCATGGGCTCCCCCAGCCCTTGGGGCCCCTCCGCTGGTCACAGCAGCCCCTGCCTGGCTCCTGCCTGCCCACACCGTTGGCATCCATGGCTGCTCCTGGCCATGGAGCTCGGCCTGTGCTTCCGCTGGGTGGGCTTTGCTGCTGCTACCACCTGGACACTGAGGTTACAGCTTCATCTCTTTATTGCAACAAAAAATCTGGGCAAGGCTCTGGAATGTGGACGTGGGGTGGGGGACAAAAGCACCTTCAGTGTCATTTGGAAGACAGGTCAGATGAGGGGGACGTGGTGGTCTCAGCTGTGTACGGAAGCTGCTGAAGTGGTTTTGGGGTTGCGGCACAGGTTGGCATGGACCAGAGTGGGGTGGAGGCATATTGAAGATCCCTGTGGGGAGTGGAGGAGGCTCAGGGATTCCTGCAGGGAGTGGAGGTGGAACTGGGATCTCCACAGGGATCGGCTGCTTCCTCCTGTATGGCAGCTGTTCTGGAGTTGTCCTCTGAGAGCTTTTGTTGGGGCTACCCAGGTCCTCACCACTGCTGGAGGAGCTGCTCAAGGTATCTGGGGGTGAGATCCTGTCACTGTCCTTCAGCTACTGTCGAGAGCTGTGACTGCGGAGAGAGGAGGTGGCTGAGGCCCCAGCTGCCAGTGGCACACAGGGACCCTCCTGCACAGCAGGGGCCAGAGCTGGCAAGGCTCCCCAGCACGGCTGGAGCTGCTGGAACAGCTTGGCCCAGCTGCACAGCTGCCCCTCAAGGCCCCGGCGAGCAGGGCACGGCTCTGGGCAGGTTCCCTGGACAGGAGCGGGCCCCAGAGCACCTCTGCCTTTCAAGGGCAATCTCGTCCCTGCTCTTTCTCCTCCCCACCATGCTTTGCCTCTGCCCTTTGCCCCTGGGGCTGCTCTTGTCCAGGCAGCCTCAGTGGAGCCAGCACTGGCTGCAGCGCCAGCGGGCCCCCCAGGACAAGGCCCAGCAATTAAGAGGCCAATGAAAGCACTGGGCAGTAGCAGAACCCTCCCCACCGTTCTTTGGACAACCATGGACTGGCCACACCTACACTGCAGCCTCACTGGGAATGTTCCCTGCCTATGAGAAGCATTTAAAGGAAGCTGTTTGAGGTAGAGATGAGCACAACTTACTGTTTCTTTTCCTTCCACCACTGGAACCCAGCATAGCACAGCACCATGGAAATTGGCACAGTGAACAGTGTCACTACCGTGCCAGTCATGCAGGAGCTGCGCACATCCTGGGGGCAGATAATTCTTGGGGTGTCCCGTGGATTCTGGGCGTTTGTGTCTGACTTGCCAAGCACTTCTGTAGGAGCAAGGGGGAGCGTCAGCCCGTGCTGTGCTGCACTGCTGAGCTGGCAGCATGGTGGATGCGGGCAGGACATTCTCCGTTTCCCCCAGAGCTGGGGCCTGCAGGCACCTTGCCGCCCCTTGGCACAGGCTGTGCCACCCAACAATGCCCAGCAAGCCGTGAGGAGAGCCCGGGGGCAGCGCAGCTGCTTGGGCAGGGGCTGCTTGGAGGGACACGGGCCAAACCCATCCCTGGGCAGCCACTGCCAGCCCTGGCCCTCCCTGCCCCGTGACAGCTCCCCCAGCCCAAGGAACTGACTGACAAAAACTCTACAGCCAGCAAAGAGATTGTCCCAGTGATTTCTTCTATTCTTCCCTGCAGCTGGTCTCAGAAACATCCCTCACACTGCTCTAAATGCCCACCCATGGGCTGACCAGCCCCTATGCCTTTCCAGTCTGCTCTCAGAAATTTTTCAACAAATCCACCAATAAATTCCAGGTTACCTCTGTGAATTGCACTCTGCAGTTTCCTTCATTTTTTTTCCCAATAGCTGGAAGTTCCTGCATATGGTAATGGTCTTGAGGGTCTCCAATTCTTTTCAGTAATTTTTTTGTATTGAGACAGATGAAAGAGACTTATTGGTTTTAGTTTTTGAAGCTCTGGTTTTTTTCTTAGAGTGATGGTTTACTTATTATCTACATGTAAACTTATTTTTATTTATGTTTTTTTTCCCATGCAATTATTTTGACAATCTGTCATTCACTTCTTAGGTAATGTTCCGTATATGAACAATTTTGAATCTCTTTATAGCAATATAAAGATTTCAGAAAGCTGTATTTTTAATTTTGAAGACACTCCTTCTCCCCATTCCCAACTTTTATAATGATCCTTTTTGAAACATCCTTGAGAATAGGTAGAGTTATTTGGAAAATGCTTGGCTTAGCCTGGGAATGGATTATCATTTTTAATGCTATAAACCTACATTGCTTCAAGCTTCACAGCCACAGTCATGATTTGTGGCTCAAGGCATGGATGCCTGTCTGAATTAAAACAATGTTTGTGAGGCAGCTGAAGAGCTTAGACCTCAGACATTGAAATTCCTGGGACGAGGAGAAGGAAGAAAGGATAAAATTGTGTTTCAAAGGCTGTTTTTTCACTTCTAGTATGCGAGAAGTATGGTAGAATACACGTGTTTTCAAATGTCATTTAAATCCAGAACAACTCTCAACAGTTGCAGACACCAGGACAAATTACGCAAAACTTTGCATCCTAATGCATCAGCTTTAATTCTAGTGAGCGGTAGGCCTTATTTACAGTGCGATTAGAGCAAATCCACAAAGCAATCTTGCCACTGTGTGAACGGCAAGAAGAATTTGCTTGTGAACAGGTGAATATGTCCCACTCAATCATGACCAAATTTGCCTTGACTTGGAAGCAAGTAGACAAGAAGCAATGCAGTATTTGGGTTTCATCCAGTGATAAAAGAGACAACTTACGTGTTATACAGAACACATGTACTGATACGGGCAATAATGCACCCACATGAAGGGATCTTCAGGACATTCCTTTATTTCTTAACCAGGAATGGGCAGCAAAATGCTGGCATTTATCTGAACTGGAAGCCGTATTCCTCTCCTGTTTCTCCTTTATTGGAATTACCAATATTGCTGTTATAAATGATCAATCAAAAGCAAAATTATAAAAAAATGAGAAAATATTTATTTATCTTTTTCTGCAACCAAAATATGGTCTTCAAAACCACCATAGCCAAAGAGACAGCGTCGAGCCTGGGTTCGGTGCTGGGTGAGCCTGGATCAAATCTCTATCACATCAGAGCCCTCCTTGTTCACAAGAGCCGCTTCTAGCGAGGATGTTTTATACAGTTTATTGTGCCTGAGGAGAAGGAGTCCAAGTTTCTTCTGGAATTCTTCACATTCTTAGTTGGTTCTTTCAATGTGCAGAGCTGGACAATTGCCGTTTCGTGGTAATAGCCAGCGTTGATCGAATCCCGGGAAGTCGCTTATTCACATGTATGTTCCTGGTGACTTTGGCTATCTTGATTGATGTTATCAACAGGGCAATGATCGCTCTTAGGCATCTTCCGATGGCTCAGGACGGCGGTGATCATCACGCTGGGTGCGTTTATTCATAAGCTGAATGCTGAGCATTATCCTGCCTCCTTCAGGAATTTCAGAGTTTGAATAGACATCTACTTCTTGGGCTGCTTGTGGTCAGACACCTGTTTGGATTTCACAATCTTTTTAAAATACATTCTTTTATAGCATGAATTATTTCCCAACATATATTACAATCCCCCTTCTTTAATTTCAACACATTAATTTATGCTCCCTCTACATCCCAAATTACCATTATCTATTTACTTCCTACATCTACCCTCCACTTTTAAGGGTCCCCTACAAAGAGCAGGCTTTATCAAATTCTCATGCCATGCACTCATTGCGGGATTCCCTAATAGCCATTATAATTGTTCCCATTTGTTTTGACCTGTTTCTCAAATTTTGCCAAGACCTCAGCAGCATTGCTTGTACACTTCCCGTCTCCCAGGTTCATGATCATGGACATGTTGTTTCTGGAAGCCAACTCCAGGTCCACTATAGCTATCTGCATACCCTCTACCACGGAGTGTATCAGTCTATTAAAACAAGGTATTAGACAAGGGAGGAATATGACTCCTGCTAGTGAACACAGCACAAAATATATTATTTTGTTCCACCAGCCCCCCTCAAATAATCTGTCCCACCAAGATGACTGCAAGTTCAAATTCCATTTCTGGTCTGGGACATGGGCTACTTTCTTAATTTTGGCAGCCAATCCTCTTATGGTTTCCCCATAATCATCAATTTCAATACAACATTATGATTCATTGAATTTTTCACAGACTCCCTCTTCTTCAGCCAGCAAATAGTCTAAAACTATTTGATTCAGGTACACAAAAGCCTGTACCTGAGTGTGCTGCCGACTCAACAATCCAGGGCCTCTGAGGTATGATTCAACACAATTTCCTCCACTGCCTGCAGCCTGATCAACTGGTTCAGTAGATAGATTGCAGTCCTATATCCATAATTCCTGTCCTGAACTCATGTGGCCGGCCCATAATAATCAATTATCCTTGCTGCCAGCCACTCCTCCTCCTCCCAAGTTTGCCTGCCACTTAGGACAGGTATCATTTTCTTCAAGCTTCTTCTCTGCCTCCTCAGGGTCTCATACAGAGGAGCCCCGAGTAAGTTGCTTTTTGTTTGAGGAAGAGTGAAGAAAACTGGCTGGATCATGCCCAAAGTGCATGACCCCTTCCACCTTGGCGGTAACTCACTGTAGGCTTTCTTTCCACAATCCAATAAATTCCATCTGGGGCTTTCCATCTGATATTAGATTTCCCTGGGTCTCCCCAATATTCTCTCAGTCCTGCCAAGGATTGGTAAGGATTAGCTCCGGGACTCTTGACCCAACAAAGTGCCATCTGACCATTCCAATCACAATTTGTTTCATTCTTCTGACTCCAGTACACCATAGGAGGTTCTGGTTGCCAGACTTTGCTCTTGCTGTCTGAATTCACCAACAAAGTGGTTATATACGGTGTGTGTCCCACCATTTCAGTATATTCTTTCCCTTCTCGACTGATGCAGATAGTCCCAATCACTCGCTGCTCCAACACACATCCCTTAGGTCTTAGTGCCAATTTTGAGACCCTTGGGTTGTCCCATTTCAAAAGCTGTTCTGGAGCCAAACCTTCACCCTTCCAAGGCCACTTCTCTGCCAATTTCAACCCCCTACAAATCCAATAGTTTGACAGTCCCAATTCCATGGCAATTTCCTCAACTAAATCAATGAGTAAGTTTCGATCTGGGGAAGGTAGTTCCCCATCAGCATATTGTCTCCTGAACTGTTCCTACTGATCACTCAAAGTTTTCAATCTTTCCTCTTCCACCCTTTTCTTTCTCGGTTCTGACTCCCTCCTTTTCAGCTCCTGAGTAATCACTCTCATTTTTCCCTCAGGATCTATTCCATCTTTGTTCCTTGCAAAACAGACAGCCCTAAACATATTGCAGGCAGACTCTATCATCATTTGCCTGTGCTAAGTCCAACATGGTTGGCTCTCTGTTCAGGGTGAATTTGCTATCAAATTTCATATTTCTTCCCACACAGTACATTTTCCCGTTCATCACGCACATTCCCAGATTCAAATTGTCGTAACACAATCAATTCACCTGGTGATACACTACAGAAATTGATTCTGTCTTTTCCCCAACCCACATTGTTTGGTTACATTGACTGCAAATGGGGATCGACACTGGTTCTACCTTTCTTTTCAGCACTCAGTGTTGGTGCTTTTCTGACTGCTCGTTCAGCGTCCCAGCCTTCAGATCTAAACACAGGATCTCCTTGCCCAATCTGCACAATTTGACCCGAGTGCCGTTTATCAAACAGTACCTGCCAGATTCCCTTGATGCATTTCTCCGGGGCTTGGCATGCTAAGATCCCCTTGTCCCTTCGCTCAGTCGGGACCATCTGAGTGCACTTACTGCACTCATCCAAGGAGCTCTGATTTCCCACATGGATCGGAGTCTCACTGTGCAGAATCTGTATCCTGCACATGGCTAGGCTCAGGCCAATCAGGATTCCCACCAGCGGCAAGGAAGACCATCTTTGCGGCAGCAGGAGTATTCTTCAGGGAACACATTCTCTGACCTAGCCACATTCCTCCTCTTAAAGGAGATCTTGACAGCATCTGAGCTGCATGGTACTTTGATTGACTTCCGACATTCCACATCCAATATTTCTGCCTTAGATTTGAGTTTTCCATGCATGCCATTCTGGCAAATGTGGAACCACTCCTGTGAATCTAATTCGATAATTCCTAAATTTGCGTCTAGGGTTAGATTGCGGTCAGTCAGCTCAAGCTCCTCTTCCAGACACTGGGGGCACAATCCATTTGGTCTCTGCCCCCTACCAAAGTATACAACAAAAACCCCTTGACAATATTCACACTTGAAGTGTACAAACAGATAGCACACACAGTCAGACAGTATACAACCTATCCGTTCACCATCGGTCATTTATGAGGATGTTGGAGTTTGATCTTTAGGTCACCTGGAGAAGAGGTGATCCTCTACTCGGGAGCCTCCTCCTGATGCTCCACTTTCTTCACCCTGGACATGTGTGTCCAACCTTTTCCTGCCATCCAAATGGCTATGTCTTTTGTCAGGACAAGAAAGGGGCCTTCCCAGTGAGGGGAGAGGGGTAAATCTTTCCATACTTTCACAAGTACTCTGTCACCTGGCTGAATTTTGTGGATAGCAAATCCCAGAGTGGCACTCTGAGATACTATCCCCTGTTCTCTCAATTCCTGTAAGTTTCTGTTTATTGCTACTAAATACGGTTGAATTTGGCTGTCCTCCAATCTGGGGTGTCCCACTGTGTCCTGTGCTTATATGGCATTCCATATAGCATTTCAAAGGGTGAGAGCCCCGTTTCTGAATGAGGCATCGTCCTGATTCTAAGCAAGGCCAGAGGGAGGCATTTCAGCCAGGATATCCGAGTTTCTAAAATTAATTTAGAGAACTGTGCCTTCAAAGTCTGAGTCATCCTTTCAACTTGTCCCAAGCTCTGGGGATGCCACGGAGTGGTATTCCCAACAAATGCCCAGTGCCTCTGCCATCTGCTTAATAATTTTCGAAGTAAAATCAGTCCCTTGATCCGAGTCAATGTAATTCACCACCCCATATTGGGGCACAATTTCTTCCAGCAATTTCCTGGACATTGTCTGAGCTGTTGCCCTTGGACTGGGGGAAGTTTCCACCAAATGGGTCAATTTGTCGACTTTTACAAGCACAAATTTGAACCTTCTCAGCTGGGGCAATTCAGTAAAATCAACTTGAATTCTCTCCAAAGCTCAGTACCCAATGTGGCGACTCCCCAGGATTGCCTGTCTTGCCTTGATTTTGTTAACTTTCTGACAGATCAGGCATCCTTGTACCTCTTTGTTTGGCCTATTCATAAATTCCTCTGCACCAGAAAAATTTCCAAAATTGTTCAGCCAGGGCCTGAACCCCCCAGTGTATTTGCTGCTGCAGTCTCCTCAAAATTCTCCTGGTAAAACCTTCAGAGGCTAGTTCTCTCCCATCCAGTAGTTTCCACTTACCTTCCTCCAATTTTCCCCCAATCTTCTCAGAACTTTCAATCTCCTTTGGGGAGGATTGAGGAGGGTCATTTGGGACCTCGATCCCTTTGATCTCCGGGGTACTTACCATCATCAATGCTGCGGTTTTTGCCTCCTGGTCTGCCAAGTGGTTTCCCAAGGTCTGGAACTGCATCCCTGCCTGATGTCCCTTCACATGGACAATTGATATTTCCTCTGGCTCCGTTATCGCTTCCAGAATTTGCCGGATCAATTCCCTGTGCATCAGTGCCCGTCCCTAAGTGTTGATCGTCCCCCTTTCTTCTCAAATTTTCCCAAAGGTGTGAACCTTCCCAAAGGCATACCTAGAGTCTGTAAAAATTGTTTCTTTCTTTCCCTTCAGTTCTTTCAAGGCTCTTGGAACTGCATACAATTCACAAGTCTGTGCTGACCAACCCGCGTTCAGGAGGCCTGCTTCTATCACTTTTCCTGTTTGCCTGTCGACGACTGCATATCGTGACTTCCTTTTCCCTTCAATCACTCTGCTTGAGCCATCTACAAGCCCTTTTCCTCCTTCGTCTAATTCCTCTTCTTCCAAATCTGCTCTTTGTCTGCAATTCGACTGCTTCCACACAATCATGGACGAGTTTTTCCGAAGCTTCCCCAAACAAAAACTGAGCCAGGTTTTGCGCGGTTGATGTCCACAATTCCAAGTCCGGTGAGTGAAATAACGTGGCTTCATACTTCAGCAATCTAGCATCCATGAGCCATTTATCTGCCTTTTGTTGTAGCATGCCCCGCACATTGTGCAGTGCAAATACTACCAAAGGTGCTCCAAAAGATTCTTGGCTTCCTTGGCTTTCTTGGCTTCCTGCAGCAAGAATGCTACAGCTATGATCGCTTGCAAGCACGCGGGCCAGCCCCTGCTTGCAGAGTGCAAAAGCCTAGACAAGTAAGCACCCGGTTTTCTGACCCCTGCCCAGTCCTGTGTCAGCACACCACGTGCTGTGTGATTGCTCACATCCATAAACAACTGGAATGGCTGTCTCACATCGGGGAGCCTCAGCACTGGTACTGCTGTGAGCACTTCCTTGACTCCCCTAAATTCTTCCTCATCTTTTCTGTCCATTGGATTCTGTCCATGGTGATATTTTCATACAAAAACTTCACCTTCTCACTGTATCCTTCGGTCCACTGCCAACAATATCCCAACAACCCCAGAAGTTGCCTAACTTCTCTTTTTGTCCGTGGGGGTGGTAGGGCAATAATCCCCGCCACCCTTTCAGGATCCAACTTCTTTTTCCCTTTTGCTAACCAATGTCGCAAATATCTGACCTCTGGCTCTGTGAACTGCAACTTTGACTTAGACACCTTCAATCCTTTTTCCCCTAAAACGTTCAAAAGTTCAATGGTACTCGTCCTCACATCCTCCTCCCTAAGACCTGCAATCAACAAATCATCTACGTCTTGTAGCAATTGTGTCCCCTCTATTGGTACAAAATGACTCAGCACTTGCTCGAGTGCTTGCCCACAATGTTTGGAGAATCAACGAAGCCCTGAGGCAACGACGTCCATCTGAGCTGCTGCTTTCTGTTTGTTTCTGGGTCTTCCCACTGAAACGCAAAGTAATCTCTGCTGTCCTCTGTTAAAGGACAGGTCCAGAAAGCATCTTTCAAATCGATCAGGCTGTACCACGTGTCCTCGGGAGAGATGTTATTCAGCAGGATGTAAGGATTTGAGACTGTGGGGAACAGTGTCTTAGTCCTTTGATTCACAGCCCTTAAATCCTGCACTAGCCTGTGGCTACCATCCGCTTTTCACACTGCCAAAGTCGGGGTGTTGTGGTGGGGCATGCATGGCTCCAACGTTCCCTTTTTTATCAATTCATCAATCACCGGTTTCAGCCTCCTCCTCCCTTCCATGGGGATGTGGTACTGTTTGACCCGAATGGGGTCTTCTGGCCTTTCAATTTCAACATGGATTGGCTCTATGTCCAACTTCCCGGCCTCCCCCTGGACATACCAAACCTGTGGATAAATCATCTCCTCATCCTGAGTGGTGAGTTTATACAATCTCACTTTGAGCTGGGAATCTTGCACTGCTAAACCCATTTCCAATGCCACCATCAAATACCACCCCACCAAATTCAAGTCTGCATCTTTTATCAATAACATTTTTCCTTTACACTTTTTACTTTCTGTCTCTATTTCAACCTTCCTTATGATCGGAACCTTAAAAGGTTCCCCTTTGCTCCAATTACCATCATTGCATCATTGCTTAGAGAGCACCCTCGCAGTAACTGCTGCACCATGGTCTGTTCAGCCCCAGAATCTACTGAAAACCAAATTTCATGCCTGTGAGGTCCCACTCACAATTTTATCAAGGCCTCCCCTGGTGTTCCAGACCCCAAACTGAGAAGCCCCTGACACCCCTAATCTTCCTGAAACATAGTTTGATCCTTGACCTTGTTGGGACAATTCCTCCGAATGTTCCCCTTTGGCTTGCAGTAGTAGCACTTGAAGTCCTTTTTCTGGCTGTTTGAACCTTTTCCTTGGGAAGGATTTTGTTTCTTCACCGGCGCTGTTTGTGCCAAGTCTCTGACCTCTTCCTGTTCTTGTGCCTCCCTCACTGCAGCCGCTAGCACTTTCACCTGAATCTTTTGCTTTGTCTCTTCTAATGTAGATTTTTCTGGGCTTCTCAGAGCAATTCCTGCAGTTCCCTGTCCTGGCATCCATCTATCTTTTCCAATTTCTTCCTTATGTCTTCCCATGATTTCACCACAAATTGGGTCTTCAGCAAGACCGCCCCAATTGGAGATTCGGGGTCCGTCCCAGAATACATTCTCAAGCTCTTTCGGAGCCTTTCCAGACATTCCATGGGGGTTTCATCTTTTCCCTGGCATTCCCTGAGTATTTTGCTCATGTTTTGTCCCTTTGGCACTGCCTCCGATACCTTCTATTATCATGTTTCTCAAGTTTATCCTTTTCTGCCTCCCTTCCTCCATTTGGTCATTCCAAGACGGCCACATCTAATCTCGTCGCTCCCCCTGGGGATTCCTGTTCTCCCAATCCCTGATCACGGCTTGTCTGATCATTTCTCTTTCCCCATTGTTGAACAGTGACCTCAGGATCACACTGAGATCCTTGTACGTGTAGGTGCTGGTTCCTAGAAATTCATCTAGTCGTTCTGCCACCCCCAAAGGACCATTCATCAACTTCCCCATCTCTTTCTTGAAAGCCCTCACATCCCCAGTGTCGATCGGCGCATGTACGAAGCCACTAACCCCTGGAGCCGTTGGTACTTCCCGTAAAGGGAAGAGTCCAGGCTTTTCCTCGTCGTCATCACTATCTCCAGTGGTTGCCCTCCTTGTCCTCCACCTTGTTCAATTGGCCGGAGGAGAGTTTGCTTCCTTTAGGGAAATTATCTGTTTCTCCTTGATTTTGGGAAGGGTCAGTGGCTGGGACTGCTCGCATGGGAGTGGAGGCGCCAATACCTGCTCACATGGGAGAGAAGGTGCCACGGCCAGCTCCGGTGGGAGCAGCGGTGCCGAAGCCTCTCCCCGTGGGATCGATGCCTCGGGAGGCAGCGTGGGCACCTGAGGTACCTGGGCTGGCGCGGGTTGGGGCAAAGGGACAAGGTAGGGCGGCGGAAGGTTTTCCAGCAGTTCCCACTCCTTGCCCTGGTTTGCCAAGCATCTGAGAGCTCTGATCGGGTATAATCCCGAACAAGCGTATTTCCACATCTCAACATTCTCAATTTCCTCAAAATCCTTGAAAGTGCCGAACACCGGCCAAACCACATATTTTGCAATCTCCTTCCCCCCACACTTTTCCATACAAAAATGTATCATCTTTTCCTTGGACTTTCCCACCCTCCTGGGGCTGTCATCCCAGTGTTCTAATATCCATCTGTCCTGGTTTAGGGCAAAATTGTTAAAGAATCTGCAAAGGAGGGCCCCTCCAGAAAGCAAAACCCACACGGCCCCTCCCTCCAACCGGTTTGGGAAAAAATTCCTTGGAGGGAAGTGGAAAGAACCTGTTTATTTCAGGCACAGCACCCCCCAGCACACAAAATTAACAATACCCAATGACACTGCTCTGAGAAAGATGACAAAATCAGAAAGTCTCTTTCGGGGGTGGTTGCTCTGTTCTCAGTCCCTCCGGCGCTGGGGCAGCTGCTGCAGGCCAAAACGGTGCAAACCTTTGGTGTTCCTGGGTCCCAGTCCAGAGCAGGTTCGAGATGGTCACAGAAACAAGAGAGGAGAAACAGTCCAGGAAGGAATGTGGACTGTTTAGCTAGAGCTAGCTAATAAGCAGAGGCCAAAGCAGAGCAGAAGCGAGAGCAGAAAAGAGAGCAAGCAAAGCAGCAAGCTGAAAGCAAGAAGTGAAAAACAGCCCTGTGTACTGCTCGTCTCTGTGTCCCTGATAAGAGAAACCCAAACAAAACTTCCACTCTTCAGAGTCGGTCTTAAAGGCACAGAACAGATGAATGGGGATACAAGCATCACAACGTCACCCCAGGACACCATCCCAATGGGCTTCCCCTCAAGATTTCAGGCATAACCTTCCCGGGATCTTGGGGAGGTTTTTCCTGGGGCTTTGTCCTGGTTTAGGACAAATTAGGGGGAAATCTCCAAAAGGGAGCCCCCCAAACAAAACAAACCTCCAACCACCCCTCCCCCAACACCTGGTTCGGGAGGAATTCCTCGGAGGAGCAAAGTGGAAAACAAAACCTATTTATTTACAAGTAACAAAAGAACACTCCCCAACACAAGAAAAGAAAAGAAACCAGGCAGTGTTGTGAGGGGTGCCAAGCTTCTCTCGTGAGTTCCAGGTGTCCTGGACGTCTCAGGTCACATCCGGAGCCGGTCCAGTATCTTCAGGGGAGGGTAAGAAAGAGGGAATAAAAGAAAAGGAAAAAAAAACAGTGCAAAAAGCAGAAAGCAAGCAAGCAAAGCGGCTAGCCAAGCCAAGCAGCCAAAAGCCAAAAGCAAAGAGGACCTGGTCAAACACTCCCTCCTCTCTTCCCCGCCCCACCGCAGCAAGACGGCCGGGGGGGGGGGGGGGGGGAAGAGAGAAAAGGCACAGCTGCCAGACACAACACACGATATTGGGATAAAGGCTGTCAACCCACGACAGGCTTTTTCCAGCATTTACACTTTTTCAATCCCATTTTCCCAAAAACCCCATTCGCTAATTTTCTCACCTTGTGTCCTTCAGCTGGGATTCTCGACGTGAGTCCCAGGTTTTTGTCCAATGTCGATTTCCTAAGTCTGTGAAACACTACCAGTCTACTCAGCCACGTGGAGAACTGTTCTGCGGGTCTTTTGACTGTTATCAAGCTCTCTTACCTGATTCTCTAGATCTGAAGGCAGACCAGCTCCCAAAATATTTTGGGAACGTTCTTTCCCCTCCTGACCCCAACCATGATTGATCCCCTGAACTCACAATAAGTCCCAGGTCCCACGTGTGACAAGAAAATCACTTGCTTCCCCTTTCACCAACCACTTTCCCCACGGGAGAGGGGAACTGCAATCGTGGTATCCACACTTGCTTCATGATAAAATCACGTCTCACACACGCTCAATCACACCCCGCTCAACCACATGGTACTCACGGTTCCTTTTCCCAGGTGGATTCCTTGTGCACGTCAATTTTCTGAGTGAAGAAAAAGCACCACAGCCTCGGAGATCCCTCTTCGGATCGTTCCGAATTTCCAAGAGCTCTGGGCTCATTTTATCCATCTTTGGCTGTGGTTCTGGCTTCGGTTTGGTATTTGATTGGTATCGTCGGCCAGGGGCTGTGTACAAATCACAACCGGGACAGGACTGCTGTGGAACATGCCTTGAGCTGTTTCATTTTTCAGCATCAGTCTCATTACATGGTTATGACAATGGGAAGATGCCACCAGCTCACATCCCAGGCAGTTCTTTGTGTAAAGAACTTAATAATACAACTTACTCTATATGTTTTTTGACCAATCACACAAAGCAAAAGCATATTGACAGTAGTTCTATCCAACCACTATAAGCACACCTACCTTTGGTTAAGACAATGCTTGCTTATTTCGAATACAATACCTACTTGTAAGCCTGAAAACACAATGCACAGAGCTCCATTATTAAGCTTAAACTTCCTGATATCTTGTTAGATAAACTTTTCTGTAGCTTCGAGAGTTATTCTAGACAAGCGTTAATACACAGACCATTGTTCTATTTGTCCTTGCCTTTCTACTTTTCAAATAATTTTTCTGCTGACCTATCTAGTGACTGCTGCTTAGGTCTAATCACAGTTCTACTGTCTCTGAGGCCTGCCTTTTGCAGCTTTCCCAAAAGCCTTTAATTTTTGTGGATTCCCACAGATTGGTTTCGTGAACTCCCAAACCCGTCACCCCGCTGAAATCAGCAGGGAGCCTCCTAAAAGGAAAGGGGTGCCCGAACCCAAAATTCAAATCCCATCAGGGTGGCCCTAATTGTTATAAATGATCAATTGAAAGTCAAATTATCAAAAAATGCGGAAATATTTATTTAACTTTTCCGCAACCAAAATACGGTCCTCAAAACCACCACAGCCAAAGAGACAGCGTTGAGCCTGGGTTCAGCTCTGGGTGAACCTGGATCTAACCTCTATCACATCAGATTCCCCCTCGTTCACAAGAGCCGCCTCTAGCAAGGATGTTTTATACAGTTTATTGTGCCAGAGGTGAAGGAGTTCAAGTTCTTTTCTAACTCTGCATATTCATAGTTGGCTGTTTCACTGTGCAGAGCCAGACAAAGGCTGTCTCCTGGCTGATAGCCAGCGTTGATCGAGTTCAGGGAAGCCATGTATTCACATGCATGTTCCTGGCAAATCTGGCTATCTTGATGGATGTTATCAACAGGGCGATGATCACTCTTAGGCGGTTTCTGATGGCTCAGGATGGCGGTGATCATCGCCCTGGGTGCGTCTATTCTCAGGCTAAAATGCCAATCGTTATGCTGCCTCCTTCAGGAATTTCAGAGTTTGAATAGATGTCTGCTTCTTGGGCTGCCTGCGGTCAAGGACTGGTTAGGATTTCACAATCTTTAAAAAATACGATCTTTTATAGCATGATATTTCTAACATATATTACATAGCTGACGGGACGTGCCTTGGCTTGTCTGGCCCCCGCAGCTGAACCAAATAGCAGCAACTGTGGTGTTCCACCCCAGAGACACTTGCGGCCAGCTGGATATTGCAGCTGGGCGCGTGGGGACAAGTGCAGACATGCCGGGACTCTGGTGCCAGCGGGATGGAGCTTCCTCCCATGGAGGGTCTGCTCCTCAGGCTTCCCTCTGCCAGAGAAACTTTAAGGCGGTAGTGAAGGAAAGGAGTCGGTTCTGATGGAGGGTTTTAATCCAGAGCTTTATTCTGGCCCACAGGCCACTGAATCCAGCAACTGCTCCAATGGAACTCCTGGACCGCATGGTTACTTGACCTTTTACCCGAGGGAGGGGAGGAGGGAAGGGATAGGGAGCCCACCAACCTGGGAAGGGAGAGGAGATCTCAAGGGACAAATGACACGTGGATGCATGGATGGCCCAATGCCCCCCCCCCCACAAAGGTAGAGGGCATCTTTTAAATCTGCCAATCACTCAATGACGTTCTGGAATTGCAGGATTGAGAGACAGTGCTCGGCAGGGGTAAGACTGGGGAAAGGAGGGATGATGGACACACCTGGGAGGGAATCTTCAGGGGAGAAACCCGGGGTTTTGGGGTAAACCATGAAATCACACTGCAACACTCCTAGAGCACACTGTCTGTTATTTGCAGACTTCCCTGCCCAGCCCATGAATGATCTCAGGGCCAATTGCTAAAGGACACAACTACCAAAATACAGGTGCCACATAATCACCCCAGCACTAATCCAGCACTGCTTTGATGGTGCCCAGGAGCACAGAATGGCTTGGCTTGGAAGGGACATTTAAAGGCCATCTAGTCCAATGCCCTGCAGTGAGCAGGGACACCTTTAAGTAGGTCAGGTTGCTGAGAGCATGAGCTTGAATGTCTGCAGGGATGGATGTCCACATCTCTGGGCAACCTGTGCCAGGCCTTCCAGACCTAGTGTAAAAAATGGGTTTCTTTTGTCCAGTCTGAATTGACCATCTTTTAGATTGAAAGCATTCCCTCTCGGTCTGCTCACAAAAGGCTCTACTAAAAGTGCTGTCCCATCTCTTTTACAAGCCCCCTTAAGCTACTGAAAGGAAGCAATCAGGTCTCCCTGGAGTCTGCTCTCTTCCAGGCTGAATGCCACCAGCTCTCCCAGCCTGTCTCCAAAGCAGAAGGGCTCCAGCCCTCAGAGCAATTTGTCCCTCCTCTGGACTAGATCCAACAGGACCATGGCCTTCCTGTGTGGGGAGCCCAGAGATGGATGCATTACTCTGTCGTGGTAGAGACGGAGACAGTACAAAGCAACACACTCCATTTCCAGAAGGCTTCAAACACTGTTTTTATTCTAGCATGCATGCTTGTTCTACATTCTTACAAAGCTCATAAGTTTACACTTTACTCACTGGTCATGAGCGACAAGCAAAGTGCTTCTTGAAATAAGCAGTTACAACTTTCACTTATTTATCCTCCTTTCTTGTTTGGTTTCTATGTCAACAACCTTGGTACGAAATTCTTTCAGGGGTAAACATGGATTTTCATGTCAAACTTCTCAATGACTCACAGAGGTCGATGTAAAACCTCTTCCAGAGTACTCCAGGTGGGGTCTCACCAGAGCAGAGGGGTGGAATCACCTCCTTCAACCTTGTGGGCACTCTCCTTTGGATGCACATGGCTGGCTCATGTGCAGCCTCTCATCTTGCAGCACCCCAAGTCCTTCTTGGCAGGGCTGCTCTCCATCCCTTCATGACCCAGCCTGTGAGATCAGCTGGGCTGGGACTGTGTCACAGCCCTTGGACAGGGCAGCTGGGCAGGACGAGCTCCCTGCCAAAGAAGGCAGATCCCACTCCCCACACACCTCCACCCTGGCCATGAGGTCACAGCAGGCTCTGAGGTCACAGATGTCCCAGACCCGGTGGTTGCACAGCAGCACAAGGAGCGAGCAGTCAGTGCTTGAGCACAACTGTTGCGGCAGCAGCAGCGGCGGTGGCAGCAGTGGTGCTGACATTGGGACAGCGGTGTCAGGACAGCAGTGGCAGCAAGAGCTGCAGGACTGGCAGAGGGCAAGGCAGCATGGCCCTTGCTCTGCGCCTCTTCCTCCTGCTCCTCCTGGCCGTGGCCCTGCCTGCCAGGGCTGCCCAGGCTGCTCCGCTGCAAGCGCAGCGAGCAGGTGAGCCGGCAGCCTGGCTCCCCTTTCCCGGGACAGCGCTCCCTGCTCCCCGGGAAGTGCTGGGGATGGTTTTCCCCAGGCCTTTAGGGAGCGTTTCCTCTGGGGGAGGGAGACAGCCCCCACGGGCCCTCGGCTGGCCCTGTTTCCTCCCCAGGGATGTGTCACAGGGCCTGCAAAGAGGGTGGAGAGTGTCCAGGAGCCAGCCCAGAGCTCCCCAGGCCCCTGTGCAGCTCTGGCAGTTCTGGCCTTGTCCATTCACACCTGGCCCCCACGGACTTTCCTGACCCCCTTGCAGTGCCCAGTTCCGGGAGGGAGAAGGGGATGCCAGTGCATCATGGAAATTGGTCTGGTTTTTGCTCCCTTCTAGAATTGGATCGCAACTTTGATTATTTAGAATTGTTGTTGAATGATATTACGAATGTCTTGAAGAATGCTGGAGGTAAGTTCTGAATTTCCCTTTCTAGTGACATATTAATCAGTATCCAAGTGGCAAGAGCTCGTTCATCTGCCATTTTCGTTCGAGCTTAAGTCAGGGCAGAAGGGTTCTGAAAACCTTGCCCTGCTCCTTTCTGGAGCCCTGAGTGATCGCACAGGATGACTGTCAGTGGGAGGAAGGAGCATTTAGCTGTCCATCCTCCTCCCATGTGCAATGCCACTGTGTCCTTCCGTGCGGTCTGTGCAGTCACAGAGAAAAGCAGAGAGGGAAGGGGCTGGGCCCAGGGCTGTGCCCCGGGGCTGAGCCTTTCCTGCAGCCTGAGGATCTCCTACAGTGCCACGGGTGCTGTTCTGTCCTGCCTTTCTTTGCAGCTGAACCTGTTGGTGAAGGTGATCTGGCTTCCCAACCCATGTCCATGACTGAGCCTCTGGGAGGTGGTGAGGGTAGGTCAAGGCCTTTCCCCTGGGAGATCTGCCAGCTCAGAGCCCAAAGCTCGGCCAGGGGGGCATCGCTGCAGGTGCCAGGACAGAGCCATGCACGTGTGCGCCCTCACCCTGCGTGATCCCCTCACCGCTCCTGCAGCTAAGTGGTGCCCGTGCAGCTGAGTAGAGGTGGCAGAAGCTTCTGTGGCTGTTGTGTTACAGATGTGCCTGCAGGGAGGACTCTTCCTGATCCTTCCCTCATTCCTACACAGAAGCCTGCCTCCCATCTCAGGGGTGAGTAGCATGTCCCTGTTGACCCCACAGGCTGAGCCCTGCTTCTGTGGGATCCATTAATGGGAAAAGGAAACATGTTTTTCTAAGGTCCTCTAAAAGGAAAGAACAAAGCTGCAGGACAGAAGAAAGCCCATGAGTCATCTGAATACATGAGGCAAAGGACGAAGGAAATGCAGCAGGCAGGACAAGGTGGGTGCATTTCCCTCAGCCTTGTCCTGGGCCTCAGCAGCCGGGGGCTTTGACTGCACATTTGGACACGCCGTGCCCGGCACAGCAGGAAGGGATCCATGGCAGCTTCGCTGCCCCGCTGCTGCTTCCACGCCCTACAGGGCTGTTTCCCAGCCTGGCCTGGCTGCAGCTTCTCCCCAGCCTCTGCAGGAAGGCATTGGGCATCAGCTGCCAGGCAGACCAAACTGCACAATGCACCTCACATCCCCTGCAATTTCCCATCTCCAGGCAAATCAGAAGGGGCAGCTGTTTGGAGTACAGAAGGCCCTGGCCTAAACAAAAATTTTATAGGGATTTCCTAACCATTCTTAACCATGTCTTTGACAAGCATTGCCTCTTGAAGATTACCCATCCTCAATGGGGAACAGCACTACCTAATCCAGCTGTACCTCATCCTTTCTCCAGAAGCAGATGGAGAGGCTGTGCAGAAGACAGGCGGTGCATTTCCAGGAGGAAGCAGTGGCTCACTGACAGCCTCTGCTGCAGGAAGGGAGGCGATGCCAGGCACAGCCACAGGAGGTAATTGCTGTGCCTCTGGGCCTGAGCCCTGCTGAGGCTTGAGCTGCCCTCTCTGCTCCGTGGCACTGTGGGCACAGCCCAGACAAGACGGGCACAGCCCAGAGGAATTGTCCCGAGCAGGCTCAGGGCACTCGGGTACTGAGCTGTCCTGCTGGGCTCCCTCCGTGGGAGACACGTCCCCAAACCTGGGAGCGGCTGCACGGGGTGCCCATGGTGGGGAAAGGGCAGAGGGGGAGAGCAAGGCTCCACTGTGTCTTGAAAGGGCTTGGCCACATGCCCTTGGGATGGGGAAGGGGTTCCAAGGCAAAGAGAGATGGAGAGATAGAAGAAGGTGGGAAAGGCAGGAGAAAGGGCAGGAGAGTCAGAGGGACAGGGGGATAGTGTGGCACTGCCTGCTGCAGCTTTCCCCAGGGCTTTAGCAAGAGTTGCAGCTGTGGGAGTGAGAGCACCCAGGGCCCAGAGCTGCTTCAGCCGCCCCAACAGGGATGTTGCACAGGGCATGGAAAGAGGGTGCAGAGTGACCAGGAGCCTGCCCAGAGCTCGCCAGGCCCCTGTGCAGCTTTGGCCTTGTCCATTGACATCTGGCTCCCACAGCCTTACCCGACCCCCTTGCAGTGCCCATTTTCCAGAGGCAGACGGGGATCTCAGCGTGCCCTGAAAAATGTTCTCATCTGTGCTCCGTTTTAGATGAGGTTTCTGGAAAGGCTTCTCCATTAGATGGACGGCATAAAGTTTTGAAGCCTTTGGAACCTCCTGCAGGTATGTTCTCATTGTCCCACCACGGAATAATTGTTGACAACCTGGCAGGAACCTGGTTACAGAAGCTTCTGTGGCTGTTGTGTTACAGATGCGTCTGCAGGGAGGACTTTTCCTGTTCCTTTGCTGGTTCCTTCACCGAAGCCAGGCTCTCATCGCAGGGGTGAGTAGTGTGTCCCTGCTGACCCCACAGGCTGAGTTCTGCTTTTATGATATCCATTCATAGGAAATCAAACCATGTTTTTTGAAGGTCCTCCAACAGGAAAGTACAAATCTACAACAGAGAAGAAAGCTCATGAGCCATCTGAATACATGAGGCAAAGGACGAAGGAAATGCAGCAGGCAGGAAAAGGTGGGTGAATTTCCCTCAGCCTTGTCCTGGGGCTCAGCAGCCGGGGGCTGTGGCTGCACATCTGGACACGCCATGCCCAGCACAGCGGGAAGGGATCCATGGCAGCCTCGCTGCCCCGCTGCTGCTTCCACGCCCTGCAGGGCTGTTTGCCAGCCTGGCCTGGCTGCAGCTTCTCCCCAGCCTCTGCAGGAAGGCATTGGGCATCAGCTGACAGGCAGACCAAACAGCAGCACGGACCTCAGATCCCCTGCGATTTCCCTGTCGCCATTCAAATCAGAAGGGGCAGCTGTTTGGAGTACAGAGGGCCTTGGCTTCACCAAAAATTTTTTAGGGATTTCTTGCTTCTTAACCATGTCTTTGACAAGCATTGCCTCTTGAAGTTTCCCCATCCTCAAAGGGGAACAACCACACCTGACCCAGCTGTACCTAATCCTTTCTCCAGAAGCAGATGGAGAGGCTGTGATGAAGGCTCAGTTTCCCGGAGGAAGCAGTGGCTCATTGACAGCCTCTGCTGCAGGAAGGGACGCAATGCCAGGCACAGCCACAGGAGGTAATTGCTGTGCCTCTGGGCCTGAGCCCTGCTGAGGCTTGAGCTGCCCTCTCTGCTGCTTGGCACTGTGGGCACAGCCCGGACAAGACGGGCACAGCCCAGAGGAATTGTCCCGAGCAGGCTCAGGGCACTCGGGTACTGAGCTGTCCTGCTGGGCTCCCTCCGTGGGAGACACGTCCCCAAACCTGGGAGCGGCTGCACGGGGTGCCCATGGTGGGGAAAGGGCAGAGGGGGAGAGCAAGGCTCCACTGGGTCCTGACAGAGCCTGGCTATGTGCCTTGGGATGGGGAAGGGGTCCCAAGGCAAAGAGAGATGGAGAGATAGAAGAAGGTGGGAAAGGCAGGAGAAAGGGCAGGAGAGTCAGAGGGACAGGGGGATAGTGTGGCACTGCCTGCTGCAGCTTTCCCCAGGGCTTTAGTAAGAGTTGCAGCTGTGGGAGTGAGAGCACCTAGGGCCCTGTGCTGCTTCAGCCACCTCACCAAGGGTGTCGCACAGGGCATGGAAAGAGGGTGCAGAGTGACCAGGAGCCTGCCCAGAGCTCCCCAGGCCCCTGTGCAGCTTTGGCCTTGTCCATTGACATCTGGCTCCCACAGCCTTACCCGACCCCCTTGCAGTGCCCATTTCCCAGAGGCAGACGGGGATCCCAGCATGCCCTGAAAAATGTACTCATCTCTGCTCTGTTCTAGATGAGCTTGCTAGGAAGATTTCTCCATTAGATTGGCTAAATGAAGTTTTGAAGCCTTTGGAGCCTCGTACAGGTTTGTTCTCATTGTCCCACCACGGAATAATTGTTGACAACCTGGCAGGAACCTGGTTACAGAAGCTTCTGTGGCTGTTGTGTTACAGATGCGTCTGCAGGGAGGACTTTTCCTGTTCCTTTGCTGGTTCCTTCACCAAAGCCAGGCTCTCATCGCAGGGGTGAGTAGTGTGTCTCTGCTGACCCCAGAGGTTGAGCCCTTCTTGTGTGGGATCCATTCATAGGAAATGGAACCACTTTCTCTTAAGGTACTCTGAGAGGGAAGAAGAAAGCCACAGGGCACAAGGAAGCCGATGAGCCAAATAACATCCTTAAACAAATGGTGGAGGAACTGCACAAAGAGAATGGTGAGAGCATTTCCCTCAGCCTTGTCCTGGGGCTCAGCAGCCGGGGGCTTTGGCTGCACATCTGGACACGCCGTGCCCGGCACAGCAGGAAGGGATCCATGGCAGCCTCGCTGCCCCGCTGCTGCTTCCACGCCCTGCAGGGCTGTTTGCCAGCCTGGCCTGGCTGCAGCTTCTCCCCAGCCTCTGCAGGAACGCATTGGGCATCAACTGACAGAGAGCCCAAACTTCACCATGGATCCCCTGCATTTTCCCAATGTCTGAGCACATCCTGAGGTGTGGCTGCCTTGCAGAGGGAGGGCCATAGGAAGCCCCAAAGACCTGTGGGGATCAGGATTTTCCTGATTCTTATCCATGTTGTGGACACGTATTGCCTCCTGAGGAGGTCACCACCTGGATGTGCAATGATTGCGTCCCACCAAGCCTCTTCCTTTCTCAAGGGATGGACAGAGAGGCTCTGTGGAAGGTGGCATTTCCTGCAGGAAGGGAGGCGATGCCAGGCACAGCCACAGACGGTAATTGCTGTGCCTCTGGGCCTGAGCCCTGCTGAGGCTTGAGCTGCCCTCTCTGCTCCTTGGCACTGTGGGCACAGCCCGGACAAGACGGGCACAGCCCAGAGGAATTGTCCCGAGCAGGCTCAGGGCACTCGGGTACTGAGCTGTCCTGCTGGGCTCCCTCCGTGGGAGACACGTCCCCAAACCTGGGAGCGGCTGCACGGGGAGCCCATGGTGGGGAAAGGGCAGAGGGGGAGAGCAAGGCTCCACTGGGTCCTGACAGAGCTTGGCTATGTGCCCTTGGGCTGGGGAAGCTGTTTCTTGGGCAGGTTGGCAAACAGGAGGGCGGGACAGAGGTTGGGAGCAATAGCTGTGGCACTGCAGATTTCCCCGAGCATTTAGTGAGGGTTTCCTGTGTGGCAGCGAGAGAGCCCCAGGGCCCTGGGCTGCTCCAGCTGCCCCTCCAGGGATGTTGCACAGGGACTCCAAAGTGTCTGGAGAGTGATCAGAAGCCACAGGCTCCAACAGCCTTACCCCACCCCCTTGCAGTGCCCAGTTCCCCAAGTCAGAAGGGGATCCCAGCACATCATGGAAATGGTTCTGTAGAATCTCTGCTCCCTTCTAGATTGGGATCATGACTTGGCTTATTTGGAAATGATGGTAAATGGTGGTTTGAAGATGTTGTCAGATGCTGGAGACAAGTTCTCAACGTACCTTTCCTGACAGAATAATCAGTGTCTATGTGGCAAAAGCTCACTCATATGGCATTTCCTTTAAGTTCCTCTAAAGGTTGTTCAGTTCTGGAAACTTTGCCCTGCTCCCTTCTTGGAGCCCTGAGGGATCCCACAGGATGACTGTCAGTGGGAGGAAGGAGCATTTAGCTGTCCATCCTTCTTCTGTGTGCAATGTCAGTGTGTCCTTCTGTGTGCACTGTGCAGCCACGGAGAGGAGAAGAGAGGGAAGGGGCCGGGCCCAGGGCTGTGCCCCGGGGCTGAGCCTTGCCTGCAGCCTGAGGATCTCCTACAGTGACACAGGTGCTGTTCTGTCCTCCCTTTCTTTGCAGCTGAACCTGTTGGTGAAGGTGGTCTGGCTTCCCAACCCACGTTCAGGATTGAGCCTCTGGGACATGGCGAGGGTAGGTCAAGGCCTTTCCCCTGGGAGAGCTGCCAGCTCAGAGCCCAAAGCTCGGCCAAGGGGGCATCGCTGCAGGTGCCAGGACAGAGCCATGCACGTGTGTGCCCTCGCCCTGCGCCATCCCCTCACACCTTCTGCTCAGGCCTGGCAGCTATTTGGAGGAAGGTGGGCCCTGGCCCAGCCCCAAAAGGCCAGATGGTTTTGAATCTTATCCCCATTTTGATAAGCCTGATGTCCTAAAGATGCCACCAAAAGAAATCCGAAATTGTTCCATCTGATGCAGCTGAACTTTTTCCTTTTTCAAGTGATGGAGCAAAAGGCAGGACAGAAGGCAGTGTTTCCCCAAGCAAGCAGAGGCCGACTGGCAGCCCCTGCTGCAGGAAAGGAGGAGATGCCAGACATGGGCACAGGCACAGGAGGTAATTGCTCTGCCACTCTCAGCCATTTAGCAGGGCTGTGTGGTGGCAGCTCTTTCCCCCAGGTCCTGCCCATGTATGGCCCAGCAGCAGCCAAAGATGGAGGCACCTCTGGAGCCTTGGAAGCCTCTGGAGCTCGTTCACAGCCCCAGGGACAGGGGACCCGTGCACCAATGTCCCTCCCGCTGCAGCTGCTCCGGAGCTGGCCCTGAGTGCCCATAGGCCCAAGGCACAGGAGCAGCCCCGAGCGGGAGCCCTGCCGCGAGCCCAGGGCCCGAGCCAGCCTTGGCTCCCGACTGGGCAGGGGCTGCACTGGGTCCTGACAGGGCCTGACTCTGTGCCCTGGGGCTGGGGGAGCTGTCACGGGGCAGGGAGGGCCAGGGCTGGCAGTGGCTGCTCAGGGATGGCTTTGGCCCGTGTCCCTCCAAGCAGCCACTGCCCAAGCAGCTGCGCTGGCCCCGGGCTCTCCTCCCGGCCTGCTGGGCTTTGTTGGGTGGCACAGCCTGTGCCAAACAGCAGCAAGGTGCCTGCAGGCCCCAGCTCTGGGGGAAACGGAGAACATCCTGCCCGCATCCACCGTGCTGCCAGCTCAGCAGTGCAGCACAGCACGGGCTGACGCTCCCCATTGCTCCCACAGGTGCGGCCAGCCCCACCACACGTGTTCTGGATTCCCAGAAGGGCCCTGGAAGGGGTTTCTGGATAGGATTAATAGCAGGCCTGCTTTGTTTGGAGCTTATTTTCATCTTATGCTGTGTCCAAATTTGGACTTGCTGGAAGAGAAAAGGGTGAGTGTTTTGTTCACCTTTCCCTCAAACAGCTTCTTTTTAAAGTCTAATGTTGTAGACAGGAAATGTTCCCAGAGAGGCTGCTGTGGGGTTGTTGCCAGTCTGTGATTGTCCAGAGAAGCTGGGGAGCCTTGCCAGCTCTGGGCGCTGCTGTGCAGGAGGCTCCCTGTGTGCCACTGGCAGCTGGGGCCTCAGCCACCTCCTATCTCCACAGGGATGCTTCTGCAGATTCACAAGACTGGCCAAATACCTCAGCCAGGGGGAACTGGTCCTGTCATCTCGCATCTCCGTGCCCGTGTCTGTTGTCCCTTCCACGGCTGCATTACCAGCTCATTGCTAGCGACAGCTTGTTGGTATCACCACCCAGAGCAGGAGCCTCTGTCCCCAAAGGTGCTGCCCCTGGTGTCCAGCCAGGCCAGGAGGTGCAGCCCTCCTACCAGGGAAGGGCCTGAGCCTGGCAACATCTTTGGGGTTCCGCTCAGGTGTGTCTGTGCTACCACCAGCTCTGGTGGAGCTGCTTGTCTGGGCACAGCCAGGGCTGGGCAGGCAGCAGCTGAGCATGGGGCTCCTGAGACAAAGCAGCCCCATTTTGTCTTTGTTTTACATTTATACACAGCAGAAGATTTTAGAAATATTTAGAAACATTTTTTGTAGAAAAATATCCCTAAATATTTCTTCCCTTTTCCTATTGTAGTTTTGGATTTTTCAAAGTAGTTTTAGAATTCTGAAAATTTTGGAACACTTTTATGCTTGCCGAATAAAAAATAAAACTGCATTTAATTGGTGATCATTACTCTTAGATGAACTAAGTCATCACAAGACACCCAGTGTACTGGAGAGGCTCTTTTCCCACTGGAAATTTTTACCTAGTGACAACAACAGACTTAAAGCCCTTTCACTGATAATTTCTGGGATTTCTTACCAGCTCATCTCTCAGTCTTCAGAGGCAAACTTTGAGCACAGTGGGCATCTCCTGCTGTGCAGGAGGGTCTCTGTGAGCCAGCTGACACCGGGGCCTCTTTTGCGGAGATAAACGCAACTCCACGACTTTGTGAAAGTTGTAAAGTTGGTATGTTTATTACTGTGCTGGATGCATGTGGAGATTCCTCTCCTTAAAAGGCATGCATACCTCTGGGAACTCCAGATCCTTTTTTATCACCCTCTCAAATAGATATGCATCCAATTTTACGATAGGTTCCTACATATTCATTTTTACAAATTTGGTGTGACATTTACCGCTAGTTAATCTTTATCAGGAAGAATTCCCAGGTCAGGTTGGCCTGTTCTCATAGCAGTTCCTCTGTCTCTGTGTCCCCTGCCAGCCCCTTATCTCTGTCCTTGACTGAAGCAGTTTCTCTGAGCCTAGGCTCTTTACCAGTCAGACTAAACAGCTATGCTTTCCAACTACAGACTTAACTCAAAGATGTACATTTCGCCTAAATGAAAATGGATTTCTACTCTGGAAAATTTCTACTCTGTCTCTTTTCCCCCCTTTCCTAGAAAATAAGTAAATTCTTTTATCTAATGCAAATCCCTATGACAATAAGTGTCTCTTAATGCTTTACCATGTACGTTTGATAAGGAGGTTAACACAGCTGTTTGCTGTAGTATTCTCCAATATCACATTAGCAATATAATGGATAACCCTAAAATTAGCTTATTCCAGCTAATATTAACAAAACTACAATGGGATGACACATTTTATTAAGGATTCCATTGTCAGTTGGTGACCACCCAAAGATCACATTCCACCAGTGATGATCTGCAGTTTGCTTTACTCTTTGCAGAATTCTGGTTATTTCTTTGGTATCATGAGAGACAGTAATCAGGGCTTTCTCTATTTTCTGGAATTTCCTTCGAGATCTGCAGTAGGTCTTGGTGCTTAATTAATTGTTTTATCAATGTAAGGTCCATCCCAACAGGAGTTGGTGATAGTCTGTGTTACATTGTGTAATTGGTTTCAATCAACTGGTGGGATGTCACGGGGGCCATGTACAAAAAATCACACCCGATAATCTTAACAACATTGCAAATACAAAAATTAAAATTATTTCTTCTAGACAAAATAATATTGTTGTTATCAATTTTTACAGCAGCACAAGCAGTTCTCAGGCACACATAACTTTTACTAGTATATATGAGCACAGTTTTCTGATCAGTGACTGCATGAATCTCAAAGTGGCAAATACTCTGTTCAGTGTCTAGACACACATTTGGGCATTAATTGTATTGCTTTCACAAATGAATCCCAGTTGTTCTCTAGTAATGCAGGATTCTAACTTTACTGTTGGCCTCTTTTCATTCACCTTTCCAGCCCACACCCTATGTTCTGAAGGGTAGAGCACTGTTTTTTCATTATTTAATCCCAGTGCAGTGATGGGGCGGATTACATAAACAGTGGCATAATGTTAGGTAAGAATAAAGGCAGTGGCCACATTAGAAGCAGGATCATAGGTGAAATTTACTATAGTCCACCAGGATTGAAACTTCTTTACAAAATCAATCACATTATCCCAGACAACTTCCCAAATTTCAGCTGGAAAATTACCTTCACCCCCTTCCCGTATGATCAGAGCTGCTGTTGCCTGCATCTATAACTGTGCTTGTATACAACTGAAAGCTAAAGACACATTATTTCCAACTGTACCAAGTGCTTCTAATATTAACCTGTGGTCTTGGCTCCAAGCCTTTTCCCACTTTGGCAGTACTTTGGAAACCTGCCACTGGCTAGTTCCTAATGCCAATAGAGCTGACTGTTAAGGCTACTTCAATTTTGCTAGGTCACCTGCTGCAGTGGCCAGCTTATTCATCAGTATTTCTGAATCAATTCCATTTAAAACTCTCAATCCATTCCCTAACATCCAAGTTAGATAATTTCTTGTTCTGCTCCTGAGCTATATCTCTCTTTGTAACCACCTTGTGCAGCCCTCAAAGGATGTTCTTAGGAAAGAGGAGCAGGCTGGTTGGATTTTTGAGATGTTAATTTGCACTAGCAACTCAACACGTTTGAGAGACCATTCTGGATTGAACAACAGTTGTTTTCACTTACATTCTTCCCTACGTAGGGGGCTATTTCTCACACTTCAGGTTCAAGTTTGGGTTGGGTCTGAACTATTTGATTACCAGCGTGGGTTGTATAAGGTCCTGCCATTGTAAAAAGTGCAGTGTTGATTTAAAATTTAAATGAGAGCTTTATAGCATCTCGAGCTTAAAGGCAGGTCACTTCTACAGGCTGTATCAAGGAGAAATTACACCAACAGTCTGGTTCACTTGGGCTATCACAAACTTCTTGGTGCCTGTATACGGGGAGGTTGAGACACTAATTTCATCTGGTTTCTCATTAGCCGTCTCATTGACTACCTAGCACTCTATTTTGATTTCTTCTCTCTTGATCTCCTGAAGTGTCCACAGTTCTCGTTCTTGCCACTCTTGCTCCTCATATACCTGATCTTCATGAATTACTACAGTGGACAGGTTTAGCTCTTTTATCTTAGAAAGTTCTCCCATGGATCCAGTATACAGATTGAAAGCTTGGGACCAAGGCCATTCAGCATTGCTTGGGATAGAGGTACTCTCTAATTCTAAGACTCCAGTTATAATTACATACAAATCAATTCTGTAATTGAAATGACAAACTACCCCTGGCTGCAATATACTCATTTTGCCTGAGTAAGTTTTAATCTCAGTTCATTGTTTCTTGATGTCCCTCTCTAAGGGGCTCCTGGGGCTTTCTTCACTCGAGAGCGATGGATCCAGGCATTCTACTCCTTGGTCTGGATTGCAGAGAAGGTGGTGAGAAGCACTTGCAGTGATCTCTCTCACTGTGCATCCAAAGTCTTTTCTGCAAGAGGCTTAACATATACATAATCTCTAGACTGTATGTTATGTACTGGTCTGTCTAGCTCTTTGCTCCGAGTTCTAGCCACGTGTTTTTCAATTTCTCTGAGCTGTTTGCTTAAAGCCACCATGCAGGTGGCCAGGGTTATCTCTCCAATGTGGGTGGACATTCTCTTTCGTATTCCATATGGTCTTCCATAAAGCATTTCAAAAGGACTCAGCTTTTCTTTAGCTCGTGGTTTAGTCTGAATTCGCAGCAGTGCCAGTGGAAGAGCCTGGGGCCAGGGCAGATTAACATCCTGCCCCAGTCTTACAATCTGCTGCTTAATCAAATGATTCATTTTCTCCACCTGGCTGCTTGATTGCGGGTGGTATGGAGTGTGAAGTTCTCAATCTATGAATCTATGCCCAGGTGGCTACTAATCTTTGGCACTCTTTTGGAAATGAAATGTGATCCTCTATCCGAGGATATTGTGGCTGGAGCTCTGAAGCATGGTATTATTTCTTGTAATAATACCATGGTCACCTCTAGAGCTTTGACAGTTCTGGTGGGGGATGCTTCTGGCTAGCCTGAAAATGTATCTGTCAATACTAATAAATACAGATACCCCCCCTTTCTCTGGGAGTTCTGAAAAGTTAATTTGCCACAGCTGTCCAGGCCCATGGCCTCTCTTAATTTGACCGAGTTTCGGCCTGGGAGTATTTTTGGGGTTTGTCTGGAGGCAAGGATCTCACTGTTGGTTTACCTGAGTAATAGTGGCAGATTAATTCTTGGCAATGATTCTTTCAATCAGATATTCATTTTAGAAAGCCTGTGGAAACTACTACTTAAAAGTCAACACTTTATTTTGATGCACTCTGTATCACTTGCAGCCTTGGTCATTCTGGGAAAGGAGCCACACTTTATAAAAGCTTTTAAGTAGTTAGGCCCCAGTGTGTTTTCTGGTGCTCTTCTTTCACTAGTGATCACAAAAATGGGAAGGGATTACTGGCTGTCTTTCAACGGCAGCCCACCCCTTGTGGTTGCATGTCTCTTTTGATTAGTACTATTATATTTTGGCTTACTTTTGAGGGAAATCTGTCCATAATTACTCCACTTTTTGCTGCTTTATTTGCCTCTCCATCCACTAGCTCATTTCCTTCTTCCAGTTCTGAGGTCTTTCTATGGTGTGCCTTAATATGCCTTTTCAGGCAGCTGAACTGCTTCCAGCAGCTGCATTGTCTCTTCTTTTTGTGAGGTTAGCAGTCCCCTCTCGTTCCAGATGGCTCCATGTGCATGCACAACTCTGAATGCATACCTCGAGTCTGTATAGATGTTTATTCTCTTTCCTTTTGCCATTTCCAAGGCACGGGTCAGGGCAATTATCGCGGCCTTCTGCGCAGAGGAGCCTGTTGCTAAGGGCCTGGATTCTATTATTTCTCTGCAGGCAGTCACTGCGTATCCAGCATGTCGCTTTCCACTGGCAACGTGGCTACTACTGCCATCAGTGAACCAGGTCTCTGTATCGTCTAGACGAGTGTCTTTAAAATTCTGGGCATCTGGAGTAAGTAGCTTCAATGGTCTCCAGGCAATCGTGGTGTACTGCTTCTCCTTAATTTCCACTGAGAAAAGAAGCTGGGTTGACAATATTAGTCACCACGATCTCTACATCATCTTGCTCTACCATGATGGCCTGGTATTTCAGAAACTTCTGTGGTGAAAGCCAGAGGCCACCCTTTGCTTCCAGTACTGCGGACACTGTGTGGGACACTAGCACAGCCATTTTTGTCCCAGGGTAAACTTGCGTGCCTCTTGAATATTCAGCACGACTGCTGCTACAGCTCTGAGGCAACCTGGCCATCCTTTTGCTGATGCATCTAGTTGCTTGGAGAGGTAAGCAACTGCCCTCTGATATGGACCCAAGTCCTGAGCCAATATTCCCAGGGCAATTCCCTGTCTGTCATGGGAAAACCAGAAAGAATGGTTCACTTACATCTGCAAGTCCCAAAGCTGGAGCTGACATGAGGGCACTCTTTAGCTGGTGAAAGGCCCGTGTGCCTTCCTTTGTCCACTGGAGATCTCTGTTTCCACTGGCAATAAGAGCATAGAGGAGTCTGACGAGCAGTCCATAAGTATAAACCCACAGTCGGCACAACCTTGCCATGCCTAAGAAGGTTTGGAGTTCCTTTATTGTCTGGGGTTTTGGGGTTTGGCATATGGCTCCTTGCGAGCCTGCCCTAATGTCCGTTGCCCAGCACTCACCTGGTACCCCAGGTAGATTACTTTCTCTTTCACTGCCTGTGCCTTTTCTTTGATACTCTGTGTCCTTGGGGTCCTAGAAAATTCAAAAGGCTTACTGTCCAGGCCAGACATGCTTCCCTCGTCCGAGTGGCTACTAGAAGATCATCCAGGTACTACAAAAGCCTTCCTTCTTCCTGTGGAGCTTCCCAAAACTCCAGATCTTTTGCAAGTTGCTCCCCAAACAGAGTAGGGGAAATTTTGAAGCACTGAGGAAGCATGGGCCATGTGAGCTGGGTTTGTGCCCACTTTTAGGGCTTTCCCATTCGAATGCAAAAATTTTCTGTCTGACTTTGTGGATATGGAGGCAAAAGAAGGCATCATTTGATTCTAAAATGGTTAACCAGATTAGCTCAGGTGTTAAATAAGTTCATAAGGTATATGGATTGGCTACCACAGGATACAGATCTTCTGTTACTTTATTGACAGCCCTCAAATCCTGTACTATCCGGTCTGACCCATCAGATTGCAGGTAAAATGGGAGTATTGAAATCAGATTGGCATTCTTTTAATAATGCTAACCGCAGAAAATTTTCAATTATTGGACTGATTCCTTCCCTGTCTTCATTCTTTAGGGGGTACTGCTGCCTAATTCTGACTTGTTGTGTCCCTTCCTTAAGCTTAATTACTATGGAGGAGGCATTTTTCGCCATCCCTGGTACACCAGAGGTCCATACCCTGGGAAATACTTGACTTAGTATCTCTTCATCAATTTCCATCTCAATTTCAATAGCTGTTAAGGTTAAACTTAATACCTCAATGTACTTTTGATCATTCAGCTCCAGAGGACCCTCTCCATTTTTGAATGTAATGGTTGCCTCAAAACTCCTTCAATAAATCACTTCCTAAAAATGCCTATGCTGAATGGGGCATATACAAAAACTTATGCATACCCCATTGTTTGTTTTCCCAATTCCCCAGCCACCTCCTCTCTTCACAGGGATGATTCTGCAGCTTCACAAGACCTGTCAAATAACTCAGGCAGGGAAAACTAGACCTGTCATCTCTCATTTCTATGCCAGTGTCCATTGTCCCACGGCTGCGCTACCAGCTTATTGCTGGGGACATGCTGTTGCCACCACCACCCAGAGCAGGACGCCCTGTCCTCAGAGGTGCTGGCCCTGCGTGAGAGTCTGTCCTAATTTTCCCTCATCTGCCTCACGATTGTCTTTGGGAGACCACTGAAGAGAAGACCCCCCCATCTATATCTGGCTCTGAAGGAGAAAAGTCACACGCCACGGACCCTGAGACCTGAAAGCTCAGTTTTGAGCTGTTGTTTCCAGAGGAGTGTTTGCTGTATGCTAAGAAGAGGACACCATGCCCCGTTTGCAACAATAGCAGCTTTGGAAGCTGTCCCACCTCTCGGCCTGGCTGGACTTCTCCTGAGTTTCAGGTGGTCTCCCATAGAAGACCCTTGCCTGTTTTACAACCACCGTGACAGACAGACGGAGATGTGAGAAACTTTTCCATCAAGGACCCTGAGACATGAAACTCCAAAAAAGGCCCCTCTGCTCCTTCCAAGGACTGGGACTGAAACCCCCAGCCCGGGGGAGGTGTGTGGGGAGGCAAGCTGACCAAAGCAAGATGTTTGCCGGCAGATTGTGACCACTGGAGCAAGAAAACAATGGCTCTCATTTACTGCTGAGAACACTGACTACCTGTTACATCTATCAAGCTCATTTACTGCTGAGAACATGGACTACCTGTTACATCTGTTCCCTATTGTATCTGTTTCCCCCCCCCTCGCAATTTTCAGTAATAAAAGTCTCTGAGTTAGCCAGAGCATTTGAGATCTCCCCAGCGTAGCAGGCGGACCCTCAGTTGGACTGCACCAAAGTTGGTACAGTTGGTACAGTTGGTACAGTTAGTCTCTGAGTTGGTAGCTATATCCCCCCTCTCTCTCTCTCTCTCTTTCTCTCTCTTTTTCTCTCCCTTAATCCCTCTATCACATTTTTGCTGTAGTTATTTCAATAAAACTGCGTTTGATTTGATTATCACTGCAAACCCCCTTGTACCGTGTTGGTGTTTTGCACTCTGAGATCATTCCTACGAACCATCAGGTCATCTGTCCACTAGGACAGACCCTGACACCTTGGCAACCAGAAGCACAGGGAGCACAAACAGACACAGCCAGGAGGCCCAGCAGCTCTTTCCTGAGGGCCCATTTCATGCAAGAACTGGCCCTCAGAATATTAAACAAAATAAAAATAAAAGGGTTGGGGGAGGAGGCGTTGAGGTGGCCTCACAGGTTCAACTCTGCACTCTGCTTTTGTCACCAGCATTATCCAAGTTCCTGTACTTTTTTCCTGGAGAATTTGCAGTCAACAGAGCTTCACTCCCTCTCATCAAATCAGTCTTAAGGCCAGCTTCAGGCTGGGTCATTCATTTAGACTCGAGCACTGACTGGGGTCCAGGCAACAAAAGAACATTAGCTGCAGGCCACCCATACAGCTTTTCATATTAATGAGCACAAAGCCTTTATTTCTGCAAGCTGAGGGATGCTGGGGGGATCTTTGCACCATCAGGCCGAAGTACAAGGCTCTGGATCCTCCAAAGGAACAGGGCCAGCCCCCTTGAGTGGGAGAAGGCGCGACCTCAGTTGCAGCCCCGGGTGCCTCCTGTGGGCCAGGGCACGGCCCTGGCTGTAAATGTGTTGGGCTGCAGCACAGGGCCATGGCGGAGCTCAGCACCCTCATCAGAGCCCAGGGCCGTGGCCCTTCCCTGCCGGGACACGAGCCTGCCCCGGCCTGAGCAGGCCGGCCTGGCCCCAGGGGATGAGCTCCGCCTGTCCGCTGTGCCCGCAGGCCAGGCCCAAGGCTTTGCAAGAGGCTTTCTCCCAGCTTTGCAAAACCTCGGCCAAGTGACCCTTTGCTGTGCTGAGAAGAGTAAAAAACCCCCTCAAATGTCACCCCGCTGCACACCTCATGAGGGATCCCTGCACGGGTTCGAAGAGGCCATCAATACTCCTTTGTGATTCATGAGTGACCTCAGCACCCCTCAGCAGGGACCCCAAAATATCCATGCCTGCCTCATGGGGCCAGGGCTCAGATGATGCCAGGGAAGGAAATGTGTTCTCGGCCCAGGGACACTCAGCATGGGCTCCCCCAGCCTTCAGGGCCACCTCACTGGTCACAGCAGCCCCTGCCTGGCTCCTGCCTGCACACACCGTGGGCATCCACGGCTGCTCCTGGCCATGGACCTCAGCTTGTGCTGGTGCCGCGTGGGCTTTCCTGCTGCTATCACCTGGACAGAGCTGTGAAAACTCCATTTCTTTATTGAAATATAAAATGTGGGCCAAGCCCTACCCTGGCAGACAGGGGCTGCCCACATTCACTCCTGGCTGGGAAACAGGGCTTGCGGGCTCTGGGGCAGAGGGTCTTGTTTTGGAGGGGAAAACGAATTTGGAATGTGAGAAGGCCTTCTGATGGTGTTGCAGCCACGGCAGGGCAGATAAGGGCATAAGTGGAGACCTGGGATAACAGGCCAAGTTCTCTTTGCCCGAGTTGCTAGGCCTCTCTTCTGAAGATGCACAGGAGCACCTGTGGAGAGAGGAGGTGGCTGAGGCCCCAGCTGCCAGTGGCACACAGGGAGCCTCCTGCACAGCAGGGCCCAGAGCTGGCAAGGCTCCCCAGCATGGCTGGAGCTGCTGGCACAGCTTGGCCCAGCTGCACAGCTGTCCCTCAAGGCCGTGGCGAGCAGGGCACGGCTCTGGGCATGCTCCCTGGCCAGGAGCGGGCCCCAGAGCACCTCTGCCTTTCAAGGGCAATCTAATCCCTGCTCTTTCTCCTCCACATTTTGCTTTGCCTCTGCCCTGTTTTTGGCCAGGAAGCCTCAGCGGGAGCGAGCACTGGCTGCAGCCCCAGCAGATCTTAAGCCCATGCTTCAGCTTGGGCTCCCTGCCAGCTGATGCCAAATGCCTTCCTGCAGAGGCTGGGGAGAAGCTGCAGCCAGGTCAGGCTGGGAAAAAGCCCTACAGGGTATGGAAGCAGCAGCAAGGCAGTGAGGTTTCCATGGATGCCCTCCCACTGTGCTGGGCACCGGGGGTTGGACATTGTGATGCTGTAGAACCACACGGCTCTGTGACCCCAGAGCCTGCTGTGACCTCACATCCTGCTGTGACCTCATGGCCTGCTTGGGGATGACCTCATGGCTGGAATTTTCCTTCTCTGGGAGGGAGCTCATGCTTTCCTGGCTGTTGTGTCCAAGGGCTGGTCTTGCCTCCCCAAGCTGAGCTCACTGCTCTGTGTTCTGGGCACTGGCACAGGAAATCACATCCAATGATTTCTCAGCTCCTCAGGCACTGTCAGCAACATCCCAGCATGCTGAGGAGTAAGTGATCTCTGGCTGGAGACAAGTTCCACATTCCCTCCTGTCAGCAGCTTCCCAGCCGGAAATTTGGCACCTTGGGTGGGCCATAGCTAACACAGTCCTCTGGCTTCATAGGAAAGGTGAAGCCTTTACTTCACCATTTGCTCTTCATGTGCAATTTAAGGCACTGCTTCCTTTTGTGGTCCTCAAAGGACACAGTGAATAAAACAGGGGGGAAAGTCACCCAACCTCTTCAATGCTTGGATATGCCAAAAAAAACCTTGAGGAGCATAGGGTGGGTGTGTGCAGTTTGACCAAGCCAGAGCCCTTCCATGATTGTGTGGCTGCCTCAGTGACACGGTGCCAGAGTTCTTCAGCCTGGGCTGCTCCCAGCACTGTCACCAGGAGGGGGCTGCCTCCAAAAAGCCACACAATTTGGGTGCTGCTATAGGTCACATTTGCTCTATGGCACAGGTGGAATGCTTCAAGGGCAGGGACAAGGAACAAGGAGAGGTCTTCTGTATGACTCCCAAAGGTGTTTATGCCCAGGAAGGTCAGGCTCAGAAAGACACGAGTCCAGGCTCTAGAAGGGGTTTTTCAACAAGGGGAGGTTCAAGAGGAGGGTACAAAACTTTAACAAATTGGGAGAAACCTGGGGAGAAGCATAAGGCAGGGAATACAGTGTTTAAACCAATTGGGAATTACAGGGGAGGGGAAGAGTTTAAACAAACCAATGAGACCTCAAGGGATACAAAAATGACAGGGAAGTTTCTGGAGAAAGGGGCAGGCATGAGGAGGGACTGAGCATGTTCATACTGGGAGAAGGAACAGGTAACATTCAGGAACAAAGGGCAGGTTATTGGGAAGTTGGAAAACTGGGGCAAAACCAACAAGAGAGGTGCAAAATAACAATCCATTAAGGATAAAATATGCTATAACAATACAAGAGATGGGGCGGGGGGGTGGGGGTTTGAACTGACCATTGAAACTGAATTGCAGTTGAAAACACAGTAGAGACACACTGCAACAGCCCAGTGTGGTAGTCTGTTATTTTACAGTTTGTTCTTCTGTAGTAAGTTTTAAATACTCCTTGTTGTACGTTTGTAATGTTTCATTCCACGTATCCCACTTGGTTTCTCTGGTGGTTCAGTCCTGAGTTGTTTATTCACCAAGTATTTGTCAATGCCCCTGTCCATCAAAGACAGCACAGCCTTTTGTTCTGGTGTGTACCCTGTAGTTCATCCCTTCCTCAAAGCAAGATTGGATTTCAAGGTTTGCTCCTTCCCCTTGTTGGTTTCTGTTGGATAGCCCTTGCCCTGCACTCCTTCCCTAATGCCTTCCCCTTCGTGAAATGTTGTGTCCTCCCCTTCTTCTCTCTCTTCCTTAAAAATCAGTTATTGTCAGTTGTCCTGACTCCTCTGGGGACACAAACCTTCCTTAGAACTCAAACAAGTGATCTCTCTCGGTTCCTTCACCTCGGTCCCTCGTACTGGGTTGCTGCTGTGTCACCCGTGCCACAGGTGTCAGCTGCAGGGAGCTGCGAGCCCCTGTACGCACCGCCAGCCGGGAAGGTCCCTGTAGGGATCCAGGGGCAGCCTCTCTTGTGACTGTCCATGGGACTCAGGCAGTGAGCTGGCCAGAGAACATATTGCCTGTGACCCAGCCGCGAAGTTACACCCCAGTGCACAAGGGAAGAGCTAGAGATGCCACCACTCTGGACTTCTGCCATGCCCTGGACACATCAGCCCTGCCCTGCATCCTTGTCCCTCCTTTGGTGAGCTATGGATCTGATGGAGGCACAGTTTGGAGAATGAGCAATTGCCTGGCTGGTCACATCCAGGGGGTTGTGGTCAATGCCTCAGAGGCCCAATGGATGTCAGTGACCAATGGTGTCCCTCAGGGTGACAGCAGAAGCTCCCTGGACACTGGGGACTCAGTGTCCTGGTGGTGCTGCTGGACAAGAGAGCTGGAGGTGCCTCCAAAGCAGAACTGTTCTGATTGCCCAAGTCTTTCAGACTTGCTCAGTGAATGAGGAGCTGATTGAAGTGAAAAGATACTGAGAAACCACACAGTCCCTTCCCTGGGAAGAGACATTTCCCCATCCAAACTTCCTCTCCCTCTCTTTATCCCACTCCAAGAGGAACAGACATGTATATACATCTATCTATCTATCTATCTATCTATCTATCTATCTATCTATCTATCTATCTATCTATCTATCTATCTATCTATCTATCTATTTCTGTCTTAGTTATTTAACTATCCAGCGATCTAATATCTACCTGTCTTCCTATATATCTATCCATCTATCTATCTGACAAAATAATTTCAGCTTTAAATTAAATCTCTTTATTTATCCTTATCCTTTGAAATAGAGTTTGGAAAGTAGTATTTTTATACAATTGCATTTATCAAAGACTTTAATTAACAGATGCTTTTAATCTCTCCCTCATGAAACTGCAGCAAATCCCTCCCTGACTGACATTCATGAGTGCCTGCTGTCAGGGAGGGATCAGAAGGTCCTGTCCAGTGGGTGGGAGCAGATGTATGCCCTCTTCTCCAGGATCTGCTTTCCAGCTTTTTTAATGGAATCATCCAGGTTTTCATTGGCATTACTGGAGAAAGAGAGAAAAGTCAACTAAGGGAGCATAAAGAGCATTGTAAATTTCTTTCAAGAAGCGTTTTTGAGTACGAGTGCAAGAGTGAGTGCCAGGAAGAAACTGAACATTCTCTTCTGAAGAAGATTGATTATTGCAGACTGAGCTTTGGAGAGCCAATGCACAGCTGGTCAGTACTTCCCCCAGAGTCCAAATCCCTCATTTCTATCAGTCACTTGACAGGAGTATATACATAAAATATAGATTTTATATTGCTCAATAAAGAACCCTGGCAGTTTGCTTTAGCTATGAAGTGAAGAGACTCTTCTCAACAGGTTCCGGCTCTGCCGCTTGTTTGAATTAAAAGTAGAGAAAAACGCTTCTGTTGGTCACATAAACCAACAAAAGTTTTATGAGTGTGTGAAAGGCATAAGACGGTAAAACTCATTCCATTTTATAGTACTTACAGTCTCTTAATTCAGCCATGGGATAATTGGGCCACCATTCACTATACCAAAAAACTGGAATAGGCACTGGAAAACAAGTTAGTTTCAAAACTAAGTTTAGAAAAAGTGAATGAATTTCATAAAGAAAAACATGTAGAAAAAACCATAGGAATTTAAACTTCTCAAAGCCCTTTGATAATAGAGCCCTAAATCCCAGTCATGTCCAGTGCAGCCTCAGCTGTCCCTTTGAGGCCAGAACTGCCAACGCTCAGGGCTGGGATGAGCCTTCACCCAGAACTGGCTCCAAGACTGATTGGGAATCAATCCAGAACAGGGCTCACAAAAAGAGCAAAGTTTCACGGCCAAATCCAAACCTTCATCAGGCTGGATTTGTTTTAACACTGAACTGGAGCATATTTGCTTGTGCTGCAACACCGTTGCCATTAAACTTTACATGAGCTACAAAATAAGCATTGCCCTGTCCTGAACTGTGCTGCCCAAACACTGCTGAGAACTTGCTGTGCCTCTCACCTGTGCCCCTGGGGCTGCTCTTGGCCAGGCAGCCTCAGTGGGAGCCAGCACTGGCTGAAGCCCCAGCGGGCCCCCCAGGACAAGGCCCAGCAATGAGGAGGCCAATGAAAGCTCAGGGCAGCAGCAGAACCGTCCCCAGAGTTCTTTGGACAACCATGGACTGGCCATAACTCCACAGCAGCACGACTACGAGTCAGGCTACCAATGCTATGGAGCAGAGTTATAAGAAAACTGTGGAGAAAAATCAGCAACTGACCGTCTGATCTCATACAGCTTGCGAATGCCAAGATAGCAGCCTAGCAGCACAAGTGGCACAGTGAACACTATCACCACTGTGCCTATCATGCATTTCCTGCGAACATCCTGGGGACAGACAATTCTTGGGAGGCGCATTGGATCCGGGCCATATATTCCTGCTTCAGTGACAACATCTGTGGGAGCAATGGGGAGCGTGAGCCCGTGCTGTGCTGCACTGCTGAGCTGGCAGCACGGTGGATGTGGGCAGGACGTTCTCCGTTTCCCCCAGAGCTGGGGCCTGCAGGCACCTTGCCGCCCCTTGGCACAGGCTGTGCCACCCAACAAAGCCCAGCAGGCCGGGAGGAGAGCCCGGGGCCAGCGCAGCTGCTTGGGCAGTGGCTGCTTGGAGAGACACGGGCCAAAGCCATCCCTGAGCAGCCACTGCCAGCCCTGGCCCTCCCTGCCCCGTGACAGCTCCCCCAGCCCAGGGACACACACCCAGGCCCTCTCAGGACACACTGGAGCCTTGCCCTCCCCCTCTGCCCATTCCCCACCATGGGCACCCCATGCAGTGGCTCGATGGTTTCAGGACATGTCTCACATGGAGGGACCCCAGCAGAACTACTCAGCCAGGCTGAGCCTGGCACAGCAATCACCTTCTGTGGCACTGTCTGGCATCTCCTCATGTCCTGTATACGTGGCTAGCACGGGTACATTGCGTCCTCCAGGATGTGCTGCCTTCTGGAAAGACTTTTGGTCCATCTCTGGAGAAAGGAAAAGGGACAGCCAGATCAGGTAGAGCCATTGCCCAGTGGGGAGGTGGCATCTTCAAGGAGTATCACTTGGGAAAGACATGGATAAGGATCAGGGAAAGGCCAAGGCCCTTGGGGCTGCCTCAGGGCCCTCCCTCCTCCAAATATCTGCCCCACCGGATCTGCCCAGAGACCAAGAAATCCCAGGCCCATGGTGCAGTTTGGGCTCTCACTTAGCTGATGCCAAATGCCTTCCTGCAGAGGCTGGGGAGAAGCTGCAGCCAGGCCAGGCTGGCAAACAGCCCTGCAGGGCGTGGAAGCAGCAGCGGGGCAGCGAGGCTGCCATGGATCCCTTCCTGCTGTTCCAGGCACAGCATGTCCCGATGTGCAGCCAAAGCCTCCGGCTGCTGAGCCCCAGGACAAGGCTGAGGGAAATGCACCCACCATCGAGCCTCTCCAGGTCAATCAGGATTTGGTCCAGTTGTTTGGATGCCTCCAGGAGCACATTCTGTTTTGTAGGTTTTTTCCTCCCTCTCAGAGGACCTTAAGAGAAAATATTTCCATTTCACCAGGAATAGATCCCACAGATGCAGGGCTCAGCCTGTGGGGTCAGCAGGGACACACTACTCACCCCTGCGATGGGAGCTGGGCTTGTGTGCAACATCCACCAAAGGACCTGGGAAGATCCTTCCTGCAGACACACCTGTAACTCAAGAGCCACAGAAGCTTCTGTCACACAGTTCCTGCCAGGTTGTCAATGATTATTCTCTCAGAACTTACCTGCAGAAGCTCCCATGGGTTCCAAACCATCTTCCATCCCAGCTGCTGGCAAAGCAATGGCACCACTCTCATCTGGAAGGGAGCACAGACCAGACCCATTTCCATGGTGTGCTGGCATCCCCCTCTGCCTATGGGAACTGTGCACTTCAAGGGGATCGGGTAAGGCTGTGGGAGCCAGATGTGAATGCACAAGGCCAAAGCTGCACAGGGGCCTGGGGAGCTCTGGGCAGGCTCCTGGTCACTCTGCACCCTCTTTGCAGGGCCTGTCTGACATCCCTGGAGGGCAGGCACTGACGCACAGCCAAGATGGCAGCTCAAGCCTCAGCAGGGCTCAGGCCCAGAGGCACAGCAATTACCTCCTGTGGCTGTGCTGGGCATCACCTCCCTTCCTGCAGCAGAGGCTGCCAATGAGCCCCTGCTTCCTGCAGGAAATGCTGTTTTCAGCACAGCCTTTCGGTTCATCTCTGGAGAAAGAAAAAGAGACAGCTAAATTAGGTGGGTATGTTCCCCTTTCTGGGAGGTGGCATCTTCAGGAAGCAATACTGGTCAAACTGATGGATAAGGAGCAAGAATTCGTAAAAACTTTTGGGATTGGCCAGGGTTCACCGTTCTCTAAATTGCTGTCATTCCTGATCTCCCCATGGTCCAGGCAATTGCAGGGGATCTCAGGGCTTGTATGAACCATGGTGCAGTTTGGTCTGCCTGTCAGCAGATGCCAAATGCCTTCCTGCAGAGGCTGGGGAGAAGCTGCAGCCAGGCCAGGCTGGCAAACAGCCCTGCAGGGCGTGGAAGGAGCAGCGGGGCAGCGAGGCTGCCATGGATCCCTTCCTGCTGTGCTGGGCACGGCGTGTCCAGATGTGCAGCCAAAGCCCCCGGCTGCTGAGCCCCAGGACAAGGCTGAGGGAAATGCACCCACCACGGCGCCTCTCCAGGTCATTCAGCATCTGGTCCAGAAGTTTGGCTGCCTCCAAGGATTTCGTGTCTCCTATGTCTCAGTTCTTCCATTTAGGAGGACCTTAATGGAAAGTTCCATTTTTCCTTCAGGCCCAAGTGGCAGTGAGGGCACCTGGGTGATTGGTGCCCTCCCAGGCACTCCCTCAGCTCTTCCTTCCACTCAGGAGCAGGGCCAGGGGCACCTCGTGCCTGCAGTGGCCCCACACTGGGATGGAAGGAGCCCCTTGCGGGGCAGTCGGGGCAGAAAGGACTCCCTTGAGCTGCTGCAGCTCCAAACACAGCCCCAGGCAAGGCCAGGGCTTGGCAGTGGTAGAAGGAGCAGCTCAGGCTCCCTGGGGCTGGCAAAGGAGCTGAGAAAGGCTCAGCCCCATGGAACAGCCCTGGGCCCGGCCCCTTCCCTCTGTGCTCTTCTCTGTGGCTGCACAGAGCACATGGAAGGACACACTGGCATTGCACACGGGAGGATGTTGGACAGATAAATGATCCTTTTTCTCAATGACAGCGATCCTGGAGGATTTTGCAGCCTGCATTGCTGCTAGTAAATTCAAGGTAAAGAAGCAAAAAGGGTCTTTGCAAAATATCCGCAGATGTTTTATTCAGCCGTGCAGTGAAATATTCAGGTCCCAGAAACAGACACACAGTGGGTCCAGCTTTCTCTCTCTGGAGGCCCGAGGCCTGACGTTGGTCTCAGGGCACTACAAAGGGCCAGTCAAGGAAATGGGAGGCAATGGCTCAGGAACATAAGAACAGTGGAGGGAGCCAATGTGGTGTAACTTAAGGGATGCCCCCCAGGGCCTCCAGAGTGGGATCGCTCAGGGTCCAGAAGGGAGCAGGGAAAGGTTACTAGATTCTTTCAACCCTGAAATGATGTTAACCTAAAGGGTTCATGGGTGACCTCTTCGCACATGGACACGGATAATTTTGTCAGGAAAGGCAAAGAGAGAACTTACCACCAGCATTCTCCAGGGGTTTCAAGCCATCATCTGATAGGGCATCCAGATAATCTATGACGCCATCCCAATCTAGAATGGAGCACAAACAGACCCATTTCCATGGTGTGCTGGGATCCCCCTCTGCCTTAAGGAACTGGGCACTGCAAGGGGGTTGGGAAAGGCCATGGGAGCCAGATGTGAATGGACAAGGCCAAAGCTGTACAGGGGCCTGGGGAGCTCTGGGCTGGTCCTGGTCACTCTCCACCCTCTTTGCAGGCCCTGTGACACATCCCTGGAGAGGAAATAGGGCCAGCTGAGGGCCCGTGGGGGTTCTCTCCTTCCCCCAGAGGAAACCCTCCCTAAAGGCCTGGGGAAAACCATCCCCAGCGCTTCCCGGGGAGCAGGGAGCGCTGTCCCGGGAAAGGGGAGCCAGGCTGCCAGCTCACCTGCTCCCCGCACTTGCAGCGGAGCAGCCTGGGCAGCCCTGGCAGGCAGGGCCACGGCCAGGAGGAGCAGGAGGAAGAGGCGCAGAGCAAGGGCCATGCTGCCTTGCCCTCTGCCAGTCCCGCAGCTCTTGCTGCCACCGCTGTCCTGACACCGCTGTCCCAATGTCAGCACTGCTGCTGCCACCGCCGCTGCTGCTGCCGCAACAGTTGTGCTCAAGCACTGACTGCTCGCTCCTTGTGCTGCTGTGCAACCACGGGGCTCTGGCACCTCTGTGACCTCAGAGCCTGCTGTGACCTCATGGCCTTAGCTATACCCCCAGATTGCACCCCCACCAAGGGACCAAAGCGCACACACAAAGGAGAAAAGCTCCAAAGTTCAGTCATGAGGAAGACCACAGTCTTCCGCCTCAGAGATCACTAAGAGACCCCTGTGCGAACACCACAGCAAACAATGCATGCCCAGAACGACCTGGATCTGATTACCATGCGAGGCCAGGACAGGAGGGGCCAGGGGTTGAGTATGCATGGCAAGGTTGTGCAATGTAATGAACATGGAACATTTTTGAGAATGAAGATGTGAGTCAGACCAAGGCTCAGGGCACAAGTTTTCACGAGAGCTATCTCGCTTGTGTCGGCTGCTGACGATATGTACCCAATTCATAATTACATCAGACTGTGGATTCTAATTGTTTTGTGTATCGCTTCAAGAGCACACAGTTTTCAAAGACACAGGGCCTTGCAGGTCTGAGATGACTTTAAAAACAAAACCAACCTTTATGTGCAACACCTGTGTATCAAAACTTCACAATACAAATCACAAGCTAATTTTTGCTGTTAAGGGAATAAAAAACCTCAAAAACCAATAGCAAAACTGTGACCAAATAGAACAGGCAGACAAAACAACCACCAAGAAAAAAAATCAAAACCAACACAAAAATCCTCACAAATCCAGAAAAAGATAAAAATCAGGTGAAGGAGGCAGAGATCCAAGAGCAACAAATGGGCAGAGGAACTACAGGACTACAGAAAGGACAGATAATAAGAAAGAAGAGATAATAAGTGGCTATGGCACCAACGCACCCAGGGGATCTGAGATACTGTTCTCACCCTTCTGAAAACTATCTGAAACCAAAATAAACTGAAAATCAATGATTATTACTGTGATCATGGGAACCTCCATGTTTAGCTCTAATAAATCCATTGTGTTTGAGTTCTGTTTTCCTTGATAAGTCACATCATCTAGCAAGGGGGCTTTTCTGTCCAAGGAAAGACACTGCAGTGGAAAAGGTGGCCAACTGGAAAACATAAGGAACAAGAGCTACAAATAAAGTACTTTTAAAAATATGTTGTTTGGTAGATTTGCTGTTTGTTTATGAGGTTTGGGTCTGTCTTTGAAAGCAGCCCCTTAGATGTTAATGCTCACACAAGTCCTTTCTAAAGGGCTGTCTTTGCAAAAACCCTGCCAATTTGGTGATGCAAGACAGAAACAGCTTCCCTTGGGCTACAGCTGGAAGGCTTGGAAATGTGTTCCAGAAACTCATGATGGGACAAAGTCTGATTAACACAATTTAATATCATGAAGTGCAGGATTGTGAAATACCAAGCTGTGTTATGTGTCAGGTACATACAGGCAACGTATGTATTTGTCATTGTGATATGTGGGGAAACCAACCATAGGACAGTTATAAAGACAAATTCTAACAATAACTGAGGAAAGTAAAGCATGGGAAAAGGCCTTTGAACCTATCTTTTGTTTGCAATTAACCTGTATGAGTCTTAAGTTGATTTAGGAGCATTTGAATTAAAGCATTAAGGATATTCCCGTTTGACAGGAACTTTCTGCTTGTAGCTAAGCCTTAAAGAGTTTTGCAATATTAACCTTTTAATTTTAGTATAAATTAAGTATAATTTTAGAATATTCCTTGTAGTAAGGATCTTGGAAACTACAGCTTTAGAATATATAAAAAGGAAGCATGCTTATCTCAGGCCTTAACAAAACAGAGAAAAGCAGCTTCAGAAAAGAAGATGAACATCAACTCAAGGATTAATAGTTTTGACCAAGGGAAGCTGGACATCACTGTGATGAGATTTATAGTCCTTGCAATTAAAAGTTGGACACACATCTGGAGACCTGGACCTCACCAGATGGGATACTTCTTCCTTATTTCGGAAACCGGACCACCACCACCTGGGACACTCCTTTTCTGGGATACATCCTGAGAAAAACTAAATCACAATAGTGTATAAAATTGTGACACAAAATTGGGAATAAAAACTGCTGATGAGTAAAAATTGGAATAGAAACTCTTGAGAAAGCTTATGAATACCCCTATCAATACCTGTAAGCCTCAACTATCGGTGTGCAGTGGGAGGGAAAACTTCTCCCACTGTACCTACCACTGTATTGCTCATACTTTACCATATTATTTAATAAATTGATTGCTGCTTGAATATTGGCCTAGTCAAGCTTCACATTTATAACAAGGTGTAAGTTATCCAATAAAATAATTACAGTATTTAAATGACAAGCAGCGGGAAAGGGCTGTGCATTGGAATGACAGGAAACAGACACATAGGCATGATGGACAAGTGTCCCAGCTGTTATGTTTTCCCAATTACCCCATCATAAAATAACCAAACAATATTTAAAATAGTAACAATTTTAATTGAATAGTTAAATAAAAAAATATAAAATTGGATACAATATAATTTGATTAAAATAAGGGATAATTTGGTTCCAATAATAGTGCATAAGCAAAAGTTAACCACGGGGTACGGAGTGCAGGGCTCTTGGACCCTTGCCACATCACATACAAGCTTGCCAAGAGAAAATCACCCCTTATATGCCATGTGTCAATACTATCTCCTCCCATTTTCGGTTTGTCTTATCTCTATCTCTGCTTTCATTACCACTTTTACCACGCATGTGCCGCTACTCAGTTTGGTGGTCGCACAAGTCTTTGGGAGTCGTCACTGATGAAGGCTCTGTAGTCTCTTCTTTGTCCTTTAATTACCTTTGGGTTACACGTGCGCATCAAGCCAGTACAATGTAAGCCAAGAATAACATATCACTATATCTACATATCAAGGCAATAAATCCCTTATAATTTGCAACTTCTGGGACCCAACCAGGTTTTGCTTCCTTTCTGCTCATTTTTAGAAACTGTATCTTCAGCTTCTTTCCTCCTGTCCTTGTGAACATCTGCCGGAAGGGGGGTAGTGGAGCCCCTCCTCTCCCTCTCTTCTCGGGCATTAAAACTTTTAACTATTTTATTATTCCTAAATATTAGTTACTGTATCAATATTGATTACTGTTTCAATTTTCATCAGCACGAATCATACCAATTTATCACACCAGCCCAACCAGACCAGGAGCACTGGGAGCACAAAGGGACACAGCCAGGAGGCCCAACAGCTCCTTGCTGAGGGCCCATTTCATGCAAAAGCTGGCACTCAGAATATTAAACAAAATGAAAATAAAAGGGTGGGGGGAGGCGGCAGTGAGGTGGCCTCACCGGTTCAAATCTGCACTCTGCTTTTGTCACCAGAAGTATCCAAGTTCCTGTACTTGTTTTCCTGGAGAATTTGCAGTCAACAGAGCTTCAGTCCCTTTCATCAAATCAGTCTAAAAGGCCGCTCGGGGCTGGGTCAGTCATTTAGACTCGAGCATTGACTGGGGGCAAGGCAACAAAAGAACATTAGCTGCAGGCCACCCATACAGCTTTTCATGTTAATGAGAACAAAGCCTTTATTTGTGCAAGCTGAGGGATGCTGGGGGGATCTTTGCACCATCAGGCCGAAGTACAAGGCTCGGGATACTCCAAAGGAACAGAGCCAGCCCCCTTGAGAGGGAGAAGATGCGGCCTCAGTTGCAGCCCCGGGTGCCTCCTGTGGGCCAGGGCACGGCCCTGGCTGTAAATGTGTTGGGCTGCAGCACAGGGCCAGGGCGGAGCTCAGCAGCCTCATCAGAGCCCAGGGCCATGGTCGTTGCCTGCTGGGACCCGAGCCTGGCCCGGCCCGGCCTGAGCAGCCCGGCCTGGCCCCAGGGGATGAGCTCCGCCTGTCCGCTGTGCCCGCAGGCCGGGCCCAAGGCTTTGCAAGAGGCTTTCTCCCAGCTTTGCAAAACCTCGGCCAAGTGACCCTTTGCTGTGCTGAGAAGAGTAAAAAACCCCCTCAAATGTAACCCCGCTGCACACCTCATGAGGGGTCCCTGCACGGGTTGGAAGAGGCCATCAATACTCCTTTGTGATTCATGAGGGATCCCTGCACCCATCAACAGTGACCCCAAAACTTCCTGGTGTGCCTCATGGGGCCCAGACCTAGATGATGCCAGGGAAGGAAATGTGCCCTCAGCCCAGGGACACTCAGCATGGGCTCCCCCAGCCCTCGGGGCCCCGCCGCTGGTCACAGCAGCCCCTGCCTGGCTCCTGCCTGCCCACACCGTTGGCATCCATGGCTGCTCCTGGCCATGGAGCTCGGCCTGTGCTTCCGCTGGGTGGGCTTTGCTGCTGCTACCACCTGGACACTGAGGTTACAGCTTCATCTCTTTATTGCAACAAAAAATCTGGGCAAGGCTCTGGAATGTGGACGTGGGGTGGGGGACAAAAGCACCTTCAGTGTCATTTGGAAGACAGGTCAGATGAGGGGGACGTGGTGGTCTCAGCTGTGTACGGAAGCTGCTGAAGTGGTTTTGGGGTTGCGGCACAGGTTGGCATGGACCGGAGTGGGGTGGAGGCATATTGAAGATCCCTGTGGGGAGTGGAGGAGGCTCAGGGATTCCTGCAGGGAGTGGAGGTGGAACTGGGATCTCCACAGGGATCGGCTGCTTCCTCCTGTATGGCAGCTGTTCTGGAGTTGTCCTCTGAGAGCTTTTGTTGGGGCTACCCAGGTCCTCACCACTGCTGGAGGAGCTGCTCAAGGTATCTGGGGGTGAGATCCTGTCACTGTCCTTCAGCTACTGTCGAGAGCTGTGACTGCGGAGAGAGGAGGTGGCTGAGGCCCCAGCTGCCAGTGGCACACAGGGAGCCTCCTGCACAGCAGGGGCCAGAGCTGGCAAGGCTCCCCAGCACGGCTGGAGCTGCTGGAACAGCTTGGCCCAGCTGCACAGCTGCCCCTCAAGGCCCCGGCGAGCAGGGCACGGCTCTGGGCAGGTTCCCTGGACAGGAGCGGGCCCCAGAGCACCTCTGCCTTTCAAGGGCAATCTCGTCCCTGCTCTTTCTCCTCCCCACCATGCTTTGCCTCTGCCCTTTGCCCCTGGGGCTGCTCTTGTCCAGGCAGCCTCAGTGGAGCCAGCACTGGCTGCAGCGCCAGCGGGCCCCCCAGGACAAGGCCCAGCAATTAAGAGGCCAATGAAAGCACTGGGCAGTAGCAGAACCCTCCCCACCGTTCTTTGGACAACCATGGACTGGCCACACCTACACTGCAGCCTCACTGGGAATGTTCCCTGCCTATGAGAAGCATTTAAAGGAAGCTGTTTGAGGTAGAGATGAGCACAACTTACTGTTTCTTTTCCTTCCACCACTGGAACCCAGCATAGCACAGCACCATGGAAATTGGCACAGTGAACAGTGTCACTACCGTGCCAGTCATGCAGGAGCTGCGCACATCCTGGGGGCAGATAATTCTTGGGGTGTCCCGTGGATTCTGGGCGTTTGTGTCTGACTTGCCAAGCACTTCTGTAGGAGCATGGGGGAGCGTCAGCCCGTGCTGTGCTGCACTGCTGAGCTGGCAGCACGGTGGATGCGGGCAGGACATTCTCCGTTTCCCCAAGAGCTGGGGACTGCAGGCACCTTGCCGCCCCTTGGCACAGGCTGTGCCACCCAACAATGCCCAGCAAGCCGTGAGGAGAGCCCGGGGGCAGCGCAGCTGCTTGGGCAGTGGCTGCTTGGAGGGACACGGGCCAAACCCATCCCTGGGCAGCCACTGCCAGCCCTGGCCCTCCCTGCCCCGTGACAGCTCCCCCAGCCCAAGGAACTGACTGACAAAAACTCTACAGCCAGCAAAGAGATTGTCCCAGGGATTTCTTCTATTCTTCCCTGCAGCTGGTCTCAGAAACATCCCTCACACTGCTCTAAATGCCCACCCATGGGCTGACCAGCCCCTATGCCTTTCCAGTCTGCTCTCAGAAATTTTTCAACAAATCCACCAATAAATTCCAGGTTACCTCTGTGAATTGCACTCTGCAGTTTCCTTCATTTTTTTTCCCAATAGCTGGAAGTTCCTGCATATGGTAATGGTCTTGAGGGTCTCCAATTCTTTTCAGTAATTTTTTTGTATTGAGACAGATGAAAGAGACTTATTGGTTTTAGTTTTTGAAGCTCTGGTTTTTTTCTTAGAGTGATGGTTTACTTATTATCTACATGTAAACTTATTTTTATTTATGTTTTTTTTCCCATGCAATTATTTTGACAATCTGTCATTCACTTCTTAGGTAATGTTCCGTATATGAACAATTTTGAATCCCTTTATAGCAATATAAAGATTTCAGAAAGCTGTATTTTTAATTTTGAAGACACTCCTTCTCCCCATTCCCAACTTTTATAATGATCCTTTTTGAAACATCCTTGAGAATAGGTAGAGTTATTTGGAAAATGCTTGGCTTAGCCTGGGAATGGATTATCATTTTTAATGCTATAAACCTACATTGCTTCAAGCTTCACAGCCACAGTCATGATTTGTGGCTCAAGGCATGGATGCCTGTCTGAATTAAAACAATGTTTGTGAGGCAGCTGAAGAGCTTAGACCTCAGACATTGAAATTCCTGGGACGAGGAGAAGGAAGAAAGGATAAAATTGTGTTTCAAAGGCTGTTTTTTCACTTCTAGTATGCGAGAAGTATGGTAGAATACACGTGTCTTCAAATGTCATTTAAATCCAGAACAACTCTCTACAGTTGCAGACACCAGGACAAATTACGCAAAACTTTGCATCCTAATGCATCAGCTTTAATTCTAGTGAGCGGTAGGCCTTATTTACAGTGCGATTAGAGCAAATCCACAAAGCAATCTTGCCACTGTGTGAATGGCAAGAAGAATTTGCTTGTGAACAGGTGAATATGTCCCACTCAATCATGACCAAAATTTGCCTTGACTTGGAAGCAAGTAGACAAGAAGCAATGCAGTATTTGGGTTTCATCCAGTGATAAAAGAGACAACTTACGTGTTATACAGAACACATGTACTGATAGGGCCAATAATGCACCCACATGAAGGGATCTTCAGGACATTCCTTTATTTCTTAACCAGGAATGGGCAGCAAAATGCTGGCATTTATCTGAACTGGAAGCCGTATTCCTCTCCTGTTTCTCCTTTATTGGAATTACAATATTGCTGTTTTAAATGATTAATCAAAAGCAAAATTATAAAAAAATGAGAAAATATTTATTTATCTTTTTCTGCAACCAAAATATGGTCTTCAAAACCACCATAGCCAAAGAGACAGCGTCGAGCCTGGGTTCGGTGCTGGGTGAGCCTGGATCAAATCTCTATCACATCAGAGCCCTCCTTGTTCACAAGAGCCGCTTCTAGCGAGGATGTTTTATACAGTTTATTGTGCCCGAGGAGAAGGAGTCCAAGTTTCTTCTGGAATTCTTCACATTCTTAGTTGGTTCTTTCAATGTGCAGAGCTGGACAATTGCCGTTTCCTGGTAATAGCCAGCGTTGATCGAATCCCGGGAAGTCGCTTATTCACATGTATGTTCCTGGTGACTTTGGCTATCTTGATTGATGTTATCAACAGGGCAATGATCGCTCTTAGGCATCTTCCGATGGCTCAGGACGGCGGTGATCATCACGCTGGGTGCGTTTATTCATAAGCTAAATGCTGAGCGTTATCCTGCCTCCTTCAGGAATTTCGGAGTTTGAATAGACATCTACTTCTTGGGCTGCTTGTGGTCAGACACCTGTTTGGATTTCACAATCTTTTTAAAATACATTCTTTTATAGCATGAATTATTTCCCAACATATATTACAATCCCCCTTCTTTAATTTCAACACATTAATTTATGCTCCCTCTGCATCCCAAATTACCATTATCTATTTACTTCCTACATCTACCCTCCACTGTTAAGGGTCCCCTACAAAGAGCAGGCTTTATTAAATTCTCATGCCATGCACTCATTGCGGGATTCCCTAATAGCCATTATAATTGTTCCCATTTGTTTTGACCTGTTTCTCAAATTTTGCCAAGACCTCAGCAGCATTGCTTGTACACTTCCCGTCTCCCAGGTTCATGATCATGGACATGTTGTTTCTGGAAGCCAACTCCAGGTCCACTATAGCTATCTGCATACCCTCTACCACGGAGTGTATCAGTCTATTAAAACAAGGTATTAGACAAGGGAGGAATATGACTCCTGCTAGTGAACACAGCACAAAAAATATTATTTTGTTCCACCAGGCCCCCTCAAATAATCTGTCCCACCAAGATGACTGCAAGTTCAAATTCCATTTCTGGACTGGGACATGGGCTACTTTCTTAATTTTGGCAGCCAATCCTCTTATGGTTTCCCCATAATCATCAATTTCAATACAACATTATGATTCATTGAATTTTTCACAGACTCCCTCTTCTTCAGCCAGCAAATAGTCTAAAACTATTTGATTCTGGTACACAAAAGCCTGTACCTGAGTGTGCTGCCGACTCAACAATCCAGGGCCTCTGAGGTATGATTCAACACAATTTCCTCCACTGCCTGCAGCCTGATCAACTGGTTCAGTAGATAGATTGCAGTCCTATATCCATAACTCCTGTCCTGAACTCATGTGGCCGGCCCATAATAATCAATTATCCTTGCTGCCAGCCACTCCTCCTCCTCCCAAGTTTGCCTGCCACTTAGGACAGGTATCATTTTCTTCAAGCTTCTTCTCTGCCTCCTCAGGGTCTCATACAGAGGAGCCCCGAGTAAGTTGCTTTTTGTTTGAGGAAGAGTGAAGAAAACTGGCTGGATCATGCCCAAAGTGCATGACCCCTTCCACCTTGGCGGTAACTCACTGTAGGCTTTCTTTCCACAATCCAATAAATTCCATCTGGGGCTTTCCATCTGATATTAGATTTCCCTGGGTCTCCCCAATATTCTCTCAGTCCTGCCAAGGATTGGTAAGGATTAGCTCCGGGACTCTTGACCCAACAAAGTGCCATCTGACCATTCCAATCACAATTTGTTTCATTCTTCTGACTCCAGTACACCATAGGAGGTTCTGGTTGCCAGACTTTGCTCTTGCTGTCTGAATTCACCAACAAAGTGGTTATATACGGTGTGTGTCCCACCATTTCAGTATATTCTTTCCCTTCTCGACTGATGCAGATAGTCCCAATCACTCGCTGCTCCAACACCCATCCCTTAGGTCTTAGTGCCAATTTTGAGACCTTTGGGTTGTCCCATTTCAAAAGCTGTTCTGGAGCCAAACCTTCACCCTTACAAGGCCACTTCTCTGCCAATTTCAACCCCCTACAAATCCAATAGTTTGACAGTCCCAATTCCATGGCAATTTCCTCAACTAAATCAGTGAGTAAGTTTCAATCTGGGGAAGGTAGTTCCCCATCAGCATATTGTCTCCTGAACTGTTCCTACTGATCACTCAAAGTTTTCAATCTTTCCCCTTCCACCCTTTTCTTTCTCGGTTCTGACTCCCTCCTTTTCAGCTCCTGAGTAATCACTCTCATTTTCCCCTCAGGATCTATTCCATCTTTGTTCCTTGCAAAACAGACAGCCCTAAACATATTGCAGGCAGACTCTATCATCATTTGCCTGTGCTAAGTCCAACATGGTTGGCTCTCTGTTCAGGGTGAATTTGCTATCAAATTTCATATTTCTTCCCACACAGTACATTTTCCCGTTCATCACGCACATTCCCAGATTCAAATTGTCGTAACACAATCAATTCACCTGGTGATACACTACAGAAATTGATTCTGTCTTTTCCCCAACCCACATTGTTTGGTTACATTGACTGCAAATGGGGATCGACATTGGTTCTACCTTTCTTTTCAGCACTCAGTGTTGGTGCTTGTCTGACTGCTCGTTCAGCATCCCAGCCTTCAGATCTAAACACAGGATCTCCTTGCCCAATCTGCACAATTTGACCCGAGTGCCGTTTATCAAACAGTACCTGCCAGATTCCCTTGATGCATTTCTCCGGGGCTTGGCATGCTAAGATCCCCTTGTCCCTTCGCTCAGTCGGGACCATCTGAGTGCACTTACTGCACTCATCCAAGGAGCTCTGATTTCCCACATGGATCGGAGTCTCACTGTGCAGACTCTGTATCCCGCACATGGCTAGGCTCAGGCCAACCAGGATTCCCACCAGGGGCGAGGAAGACCATCTTTGCGGCAGCTGGAGTATTCTTCAGGGAACACATTCTCTGACCTAGCCACATTCCTCCTCTTAAAGGAGATCTTGACAGCATCTGAGCTGCATGGTACTTTGATTGACTTCCGACATTCCACATCCAATATTTCTGCCTTAGATTTGAGTTTTCCATGCACGCCCTTCTGGAAAATGTGGAACCACTCTTGTGAATCTAATTCGATAATTCCTAAATTTGCGTCTAGGGTTAGATTGCGGTCAGTCAGCTCAAGCTCCTCTTCCAGACACTGGGGGCACAATCCATTTGGTCTCTGCCCCCTCCTACAGTATACAACAAAAACCCCTTGACAATATTCACACTTGAAGTGTACAAACAGATAGCACACACAGTCAGACAGTATACAACCTATCCGTTCACCATCGGTCATTTATGAGGATGTTGGAGTTTGATCTTTAGGTCACCTGGAGAAGAGGTGATCCTCTACTCGGGAGCCTCCTCCTGATGCTCCACTTTCTTCACCCTGGACACTTGTGTCCAACCTTTTCCTGCCATCCGAATGGCTATGTCTTTTGTCAGGACAAGAAAGGGGCCTTCCCAGTGAGGGGAGAGGGGTAAATCTTTCCATACTTTCACAAGTACTCTGTCACCTGGCTGAATTTTGTGGATAGCAAATCCCAGAGTGGCACTCTGAGATACTATCCCCTGTTCTCTCAATTCCTGTAAGTTTCTGTTTATTGCTACTAAATACGGTTGAATTTGGCTGTCCTCCAATCTGGGGTGTCCCACTGTGTCCTGTGCTTATATGGCATTCCATATAGCATTTCAAAGGGTGAGAGCCCCGTTTCTGAATGAGGCATCGTCCTGATACTAAGCAAGGCCAGAGGGAGGCATTTCAGCCAGGATATCCGAGTTTCTAAAATTAATTTAGAGAACTGTGCCTTCAAAGTCTGAGTCATCCTTTCAACTTGTCCCAAGCTCTGGGGACGCCACGGAGTGGTATTCCCACCAAATGCCCAGTGCCTCTGCCATCTGCTTAATAATTTTCGAAGTAAAATCAGTCCCTTGATCCGAGTCAATGTAATTCACCACCCCATATTGGGGCACAATTTCTTCCAGCAATTTCCTGGACATTGTCTGAGCTGTTGCCCTTGGACTGGGGGAAGTTTCCACCAAATGGGTCAATTTGTCGACTTTTACAAGCACAAATTTGAACCTTCTCAGCTGGGGCAATTCAGTAAAATCAACTTGAATTCTCTCCAAAGCTCAGTACCCAATGTGGCGACTCCCCAGGATTGCCTGTCTTGCCTTGATTTTGTTAACTTTCTGACAGATCAGGCATCCTTGTACCTCTTTGTTTGGCCTATTCATAAATTCCTCTGCACCAGAAAAATTTCCTAAATTGTTCAGCCAGGGACTGAACCCCCCAGTGTATTTGCTGCTGCAGTCTCCTCAAAATTCTCCTGGTAAAACCTTCAGAGGCTAGTTCTCTCCCATCCAGTAGTTTCCACTTACCTTCCTCCAATTTTCCCCCAATCTTCTCAGAACTTTCAATCTCCTTTGGGGAGGATTGAGGAGGGTCATTTGGGACCTCGATCCCTTTGATCTCCGGGGTACTTACCATCATCAATGCCGTGGTTTTTGCCTCCTGGTCTGCCAAGTGGTTTCCCCCGGTCTGGAACTGCATCCCTGCCTGATGTCCCTTCACATGGACAATTGATATTTCCTCTGGCTCCATTATCGCTTCCAGAATTTGCCGGATCAATTCCCTGTGCATCAGTGCCCGTCCCTAGGTGTTGATCGTCCCCCTTTCTTCTCAAATTTTCCCAAAGGTGTGAACCTTCCCAAAGGCATACCTAGAGTCTGTAAAAATTGTTTCTTTCTTTCCCTTCAGTTCTTTCAAGGCTCTTGGAACTGCATAAAATTCACAAGTCTGTGCTGACCAACCCGCGTTCAGGAGGCCTGCTTCTATCACTTTTCCTGTTTGCCTGTCGACGACTGCATATCGTGACTTCCTTTTCCCTTCAATCACTCTGCTTGAGCCATCTACAAGCCCTTTTCCTCCTTCGTCTAATTCCTCTTCTTCCAAATCTGCTCTTTGTCTGCAATTTGACTGCTTTCACACAATCATGGACGAGTTTTTCCGAAGCTTCCCCAAACAAAAACTGAGCCAGGTTTTGCGCGGTTGATGTCCACAATTCCAAGTCCGGTGAGTGAAATAACGTGGCTTCATACTTCAGCAATCTAGCATCCATGAGCCATTTATCTGCCTTTTGTTGTAGCATGCCCCGCACATTGTGCAGTGCAAATACTACCAAAGGTGCTCCAAAAGCTTCTTGGCTTCCTTGGCTTTCTTGGCTTCCTGCAGCAAGAATGCTACAGCTACAATCGCTTGCAAGCACGCGGGCCAGCCCCTGCTTGCAGGATCCAAAAGCCTAGACAAGTAAGCACCCGGTTTCCTGACCCCTGCCCAGTCCTGTGTCAGCACACCATGTGCTGTGTGATTGCTCACATCCATAAACAACTGGAATGGCTGTCTCACATCGGGGAGCCTCAGCACTGGTACTGCTGTGAGCACTTCCTTGACTCCCCTAAATTCTTCCTCATCTTTTCTGTCCATTGGATTCTTTCCATGGTGATATTTTCATACAAAAACTTCACCTTCTCACTGTATCCTTCGATCCACTGCCAACAATATCCCAACAACCCCAGAAGTTGCCTAACTTCTCTTTTTGTCCGTGGGGGTGGTAGGGCAATAATCCCCGCCACCCTTTCAGGATCCAACTTCTTTTTCCCTTTTGCTAACCAATGTCGCAAATATCTGACCTCTGGCTCTGTGAACTGCAACTTTGACTTAGACACCTTCAATCCTTTTTCCCCTAAAACGTTCAAAAGTTCAATGGTACTCGTCCTCACATCCTCCTCCCTAAGACCTGCAATCAACAAATCATCTACGTCTTGTAGCAATTGTGTCCCCTCTATTGGTACAAAATGACTCAGCACTTGCTCGAGTGCTTGCCCACAATGTTTGGAGAATCAACGAACCCCTGTGGCAACGACGTCCATCTGAGCTGCTGCTTTCTGTTTGTTTCTGGGTCTTCCCACTGAAACGCAAAGTAATCTCTGCTGTCCTCTGTTAAAGGACAGGTCCAGAAAGCATCTTTCAAATCGATCAGGCTGTACCATGTGTCCTCGGGAGAGATGTTATTCAGCAGGATGTAAGGATTCGAGACTGTGGGGAACAGTGTCTTAGTCCTTTGATTCACAGCCCTTAAATCCTGCACTAGCCTGTGGCTACCATCCGCTTTTCACACTGCCAAAGTCGGGGTGTTGTGGTGCGGCATGCATGGCTCCACTGTTCCCTTTTTTATCAATTCATCAATCACCGGTTTCAGCCTCCTCCTCCCTTCCATGGGGATGTGGTACTGTTTGACCCGAATGGGGTCTTCTGGCCTTTCAATTGCAACATGGATTGGCTCTATGTCCAACTTCCCGGCCTCCCCCTGGACATACCAAACCTGTGGATAAATCATCTCCTCATCCTGAGTGGTGAGTTTATACAATCTCACTTTGAGCTGGGAATCTTGCACTGCTAAACCCATTTCCAATGCCACCATCAAATACCACCCCACCAAATTCAAGTCTGCATCTTTTATCAATAACATTTTTCCTTTACACTTTTTACTTTCTGTCTCTATTTCAACCTTCCTTATGATCGGAACCTTAAAAGGTTCCCCTTTGCTCCAATTACCATCATTGCATCATTGCTTAGAGAGCACCCTCGCAGTAACTGCTGCACCGTGGTCTGTTCAGCCCCAGAATCTACTAAAAACCAAATTTCATGCCTGTGAGGTCCCACTCACAATTTTATCAAGGCCTCCCTTGGTGTTCCAGACGCCAAACTGAGAAGCCCCTGACACCCCTAATCTTCCTGAATCATAGTTTGATCCTTGACCTTGTTGGGACAATTCCTCCGAATGTTCCCCTTTGGCTTGCAGTAGTAGCACTTGAAGTCCTTTTTCTGGCTGTTTGAACCTTTTCCTTGGGAAGGATTTTGTTTCTTCACCGGCGCTGTTTTTGCCAAGTCTCTGACCTCTTCCTGTTCTTGTGCCTCCCTCACTGCAGCCGCTAGCACTTTCGCCTGAATCTTTTGCTTTGTCTCTTCTAATGTAGATTTTTCTGGGCTTCTCAGAGCAATTCCTGCAGTTCCCTGTCCTGGCATCCATCTATCTTTTCCAATTTCTTCCTTATGTCTTCCCATGATTTCACCACAAATTGGGTCTTCAGCAAGACCGCCCCAATTGGAGATTCGGGGTCCGTCCCAGAATACATTCTCAAGCTCTTTCGGAGCCTTTCCAGACATTCCATGGGGGTTTCATCTTTTCCCTGGCATTCCCTGAGTATTTTGCTCATGTTTTGTCCCTTTGGCACTGCCTCCCTGATACCTTCTATTATCATGTTTCTCAAGTTTATCCTTTTCTGCCTCCCTTCCTCCATTTGGGCATTCCAAGACGGCCACATCTAATCTCGTCGCTCCCCCTGGGGATTCCTGTTCTCCCAATCCCTGATCACGGCTTGTCTGATCATTTCTCTGTCCTCATTGTTGAACAGTGACCTCAGGATCACACTGAGATCCTCGTACGTGTAGGTGCTGGTTCCTAGAAATTCATCTAGTCGTTCTGCCACCCCCAAAGGATCATTCATCAACTTCCCCATCTCTTTCTTGAAAGCCCTCACATCCCCAGTGTCGATCGGCGCATGTACGAAGCCACTAACCCCTGGAGCCGTTGGTACTTCCCGTAAAGGGAAGAGTCCAGGCTTTTCCTCGTCGTCATCACTATCTCCAGTGGTTGCCCTCCTTGTCCTCCACCTTGTTCAATTGGCCGGAGGAGAGTTTGCTTTCTTTAGGGAAATTATCTGTTTCTCCTTGATTTTGGGAAGGGTCAGTGGCTGGGACTGCTCGCATGGGAGTGGAGGCGCCAATACCTGCTCACATGGGAGAGAAGGTGCCACGGCCAGCTCCGGTGGGAGCAGCGGTGCCGAAGCCTCTCCCCGTGGGATCGATGCCTCGGGAGGCAGCGTGGGCACCTGAGGTACCTGGGCTGGCGCGGGTTGGGGCAAAGGGACAAGGTAGGGCGGCGGAAGGTTTTCCAGCAGTTCCCACTCCTTGCCCTGGTTTGCCAAGCATCTGAGAGCTCTGATCGGGTATAATCCCGAACAAGCGTATTTCCACATCTCAACATTCTCAATTTCCTCAAAATCCTTGAAAGTGCCGAACACCGGCCAAACCACATATTTTGCAATCTCCTTCCCCCCACACTTTTCCATACAAAAATGTATCATCTTTTCCTTGGACTTTCCCACCCTCCTGGGGCTGTCATCCCAGTGTTCTAATATCCATCTGTCCTGGTTTAGGGCAAAATTGTTAAAGAATCTGCAAAGGAGGGCCCCTCCAGAAAGCAAAACCCACACGGCCCCTCCCTCCAACCGGTTCGGGAAAAAATTCCTTGGAGGGAAGTGGAAAGAACCTGTTTATTTCAGGCACAGCACCCCCCAGCACACAAAATTAACAATACCCAATGACACTGCTCTGAGAAAGATGACAAAATCAGAAAGTCTCTTTCGGGGGTGGTTGCTCTGTTCTCAGTCCCTCCGGCGCTGGGGCAGCTGCTGCAGGCCAAAACGGTGCAAACCTTTGGTGTTCCTGGGTCCCAGTCCAGAGCAGGTTCGAGATGGTCACAGAAACAAGAGAGGAGAAACAGTCCAGGAAGGAATGTGGACTGTTTAGCTAGACCTAGCTAATAAGCAGAGGCCAAAGCAGAGCAGAAGCGAGAGCAGAAAAGAGAGCAAGCAAAGCAGCAAGCTGAAAGCAAGAAGTGAAAAACAGCCCTGTGTACTGCTCGTCTCTGTGTCCCTGATAAGAGAAACCCAAACAAAACTTCCACTCTTCAGAGTCGGTCTTAAAGGCACAGAACAGATGAATGGGGATACAAGCATCACAACGTCACCCCAGGACACCATCCCAATGGGCTTCCCCTCAAGATTTCAGGCATAACCTTCCCGGGATCTTGGGGAGGTTTTTCCTGGGGCTTTGTCCTGGTTTAGGACAAATTAGGGGGAAATCTCCAAAAGGGAGCCCCCCAAACAAAACAAACCTCCAACCACCCCTCCCCCAACACCTGGTTCGGGAGGAATTCCTCGGAGGAGCAAAGTGGAAAACAAAACCTATTTATTTACAAGTAACAAAAGAACACTCCCCAACACAAGAAAAGAAAAGAAACCAGGCAGTGTTGTGAGGGGTGCCAAGCTTCTCTCGTGAGTTCCAGGTGTCCTGGACGTCTCAGGTCACATCCGGAGCCGGTCCAGTATCTTCAGGGGAGGGTAAGAAAGAGGGAACAAAAGAAAAGGAAAAAAAAAACAGCGCAAAAAGCAGAAAGCAAGCAAGCAAAGCGGCTAGCCAAGCCAAGCAGCCAAAAGCCAAAAGCAAAGAGGACCTGGTCAAACACTCCCTCCTCTCTTCCCCGCCCCACCGCAGCAAGATGGCCGGGGGTGGGGGGGAAGAGAGAAAAGGCACAGCTGCCAGACACAACACACGATATTGGGATAAAGGCTGTCAACCCACGACAGGCTTTTTCCAGCACTTACACTTTTTCAATCCCATTTTCCCAAAAACCCCATTCGCTTATTTTCTCACCTTGTGTCCTTCAGCTGGGATTCTCGACGTGAGTCCCAGGTTTTTGTCCAATGTCGATTTCCTAAGTCTGTGAAACACTACCAGTCTACTCAGCCACGTGGAGAACTGTTCTGCGGGTCTTTTGACTGTTATCAAGCTCTCTTACCTGATTCTCTAGATCTGAAGGCAGACCAGCTCCCAAAATATTTTGGGAACGTTCTTTCCCCTCCTGACCCCAACCATGATTGATCCCCTGAACTCACAATAAGTCCCAGGTCCCACGTGTGACAAGAAAATCACTTGCTTCCCCTTTCACCAACCACTTTCCCCACGGGAGAGGGGAACTGCAATCGTGGTATCCACACTTGCTTCATGATAAAATCACGTCTCACACACGCTCAATCACACCCCACTCAACCACATGGTACTCACGGTTCCTTTTCCCAGGTGGATTCCTTGTGCACGTCAATTTTCTGAGTGAAGAAAAAGCACCACAGCCTCGGAGATCCCTCTTCGGGTCGTTCCGAATTTCCAAGAGCTCTGGGCTCATTTTATCCATCTTTGGCTGTGGTTCTGGCTTCGGTTTGGTATTTGATTGGTATCGCCGGCCAGGGGCTGTGTACAAATCACAACCGGGACAGGACTGCTGTGGAACATGCCTTGAGCTGTTTCATTTTTCAGCATCAGTCTCATTACATGGTTATGACAATGGGAAGATGCCACCAGCTCACATCCCAGGCAGTTCTTTGTGTAAAGAACTTAATAATACAACTTACTGTATATGTTTTTTGACCAATCACACAAAGCAAAAGCATATTGACAGTAGTTCTATCCAACCACTATAAGCACACCTACCTTTGGTTAAGACAATGCTTGATTATTTCGAATACAATACCTACTTGTAAGCCTGAAAACACAATGCACAGAGCTCCATTATTAAGCTTAAACTTCCTGATATCTTGTTAGATAAACTTTTCTGTAGCTTCGAGAGTTATTCTAGACAAGCGTTAATACACAGACCATTGTTCTATTTGTCCTTGCCTTTCTACTTTTCAAATAATTTTTCTGCTGACCTATCTAGTGACTGCTGCTTAGGTCTAATCACAGTTCTACTGTCTCTGAGGCCTGCCTTTTGCAGCTTTCCCAAAAGCCTTTAATTTTTGTGGATTCCCACAGATTGGTTTCGTGAACTCCCAAACCCGTCACCCCGCTGAAATCAGCAGGGAGCCTCCTAACAGGAAAGGGGTGCCCGAACCCAAAATTCAAATCCCATCAGGGTGGCCCTAATTGTTATAAATGATCAATTGAAAGTCAAATTATCAAAAAATGTGGAAATATTTATTTAACTTTTCCGCAACCAAAATACGGTCCTCAAAACCACCACAGCCAAAGAGACAGCGTTGAGCCTGGGTTCAGCGCTGGGTGAACCTGGATCTAACCTCTATCACATCAGATTCCCCCTCGTTCACAAGAGCCGCCTCTAGCAAGGATGTTTTATACAGTTTATTGTGCCAGAGGTGAAGGAGTTCAAGTTCTTTTCTAACTCTGCATATTCATAGTTGGCTGTTTCACTGTGCAGAGCCGGACAAAGGCTGTCTCCTGGCTGATAGCCAGCATTGATCGAGTTCAGGGAAGCCATGTATTCACATGCATGTTCCTGGCAAATCTGGCTATCTTGATGGATGTTATCAACAGGGCGATGATCACTCTTAGGCGGTTTCTGATGGCTCAGGATGGCGGTGATCATCGCCCTGGGTGCGTCTATTCTCAGGCTAAAATGCCAATCGTTATGCTGCCTCCTTCAGGAATTTCAGAGTTTGAATAGATGTCTGCTTCTTGGGCTGCCTGCGGTCAAAGACTGGTTAGGATTTCACAATCTTTAAAAAATACGATCTTTTATAGCATGATATTTCTAACATATATTACATAGCTGACGGGACGTGCCTTGGCTTGTCTGGCCCCCGCAGCTGAACCAAATAGCAGCAACTGTGGTGTTCCACCCCAGAGACACTTGCGGCCAGCTGGATGTTGCAGCTGGGCTCGTGGGGACAAGTGCAGACATGCCGGGACTCCGGTGCCAGCGGGATGGAGCTTCCTCCCCTGGAGGGTCTGCTCCTCAGGCTTCCCTCTGCCAGAGAAACTTTAAGGCGGTAGTGAAGGAAAGGAGTCGGTTCTGATGGAGGGTTTTAATCCAGAGCTTTATTCTGGCCCACAGGCCACTGAATCCAGCAACTGCTCCAATGGAACTCCTGGACCGCATGGTTACTTGACCTTTTACCCGAGGGAGGGGAGGAGGGAAGGGATAGGGAGCCCACCAACCTGGGACAGGAGAGGAGATCTCAAGGGACAAATGACACATGGATGCATGGATGGCCCAATGCCCCCCCCCCCCCACAAAGGTAGAGGGCATCTTTTAAATCTGCCAATCACTCAATGAGGTTCTGGAATTGCAGGATTGAAAGACAGTGCTCGGCAGGGGTAAGACTGGGGAAAGGAGGGATGATGGACACACCTGGGAGGGAATCTTCAGGGGAGAAACCCGGCGTTTTGGGGTAAACCATGAAATCACACTGCAACACTCCTAGAGCACACTGTCTGTTATTTGCAGACTTCCCTGCCCAGCCCATGAATGCTCTCAGGGCCAATTGCTAAAGGACACAACTACCAAAATACAGGTGCCACATAATCACCCCAGCACTAATCCAGCACTGCTTTGATGGTGCCCAGGAGCACAGAATGGCTTGGCTTGGAAGGGACATTTAAAGGCCATCTAGTCCAATGCCCTGCAGTGAGCAGGGACACCTTTAAGTAGGTCAGGTTGCTGAGAGCATGAGCTTGAATGTCTGCAGGGATGGATGTCCACCTCTCTGGGCAACCTGTGCCAGGCCTTCCAGACCTAGTGTAAAAAATGGGTTTCTTTTGTCCAGTCTGAATTGACCATCTTTTAGATTGAAAGCATTCCCTCTCGGTCTGCTCACAAAAGGCTCTACTAAAAGTGCTGTCCCATCTCTTTTACAAGCCCCCTTAAGCTACTGAAAGGCAGCAATCAGGTCTCCCTGGAGTCTGCTCTCTTCCTGACTGAATGCCACCAGCTCTCCCAGCCTGTCTCCAAAGCAGAAGGGCTCCAGCCCTCAGAGCAATTTGTCCCTCCTCTGGACTAGATCCAACAGGACCATGGCCTTCCTATGTGGGGAGCCCAGAGATGGATGCATTACTCTGTCGTGGTAGAGACGGAGACAGTACAAAGCAACACACTCCATTTCCAGAAGGCTTCAAACACTGTTTTTATTCTAGCATGCATGCTTGTTCTACATTCTTACAAAGCTCATAAGTTTACACTTTACTCACTGGTCATGAGCGACAAGCAAAGTGCTTCTTGAAATAAGCAGTTACAACTTTCACTTATTTATCCTCCTTTCTTGTTTGGTTTCTATGTCAACAACCTTGGTACGAAATTCTTTCAGGGGTAAACATGGATTTTCATGTCAAACTTCTCAATGACTCACAGAGGTCGATGTAAAACCTCTTCCAGAGTACTCCAGGTGGGGTCTCACCAGAGCAGAGGGGTGGAATCACCTCCTTCAACCTTGTGGGCACTCTCCTTTGGATGCACATGGCTGGCTCATGTGCAGCCTCTCATCTTGCAGCACCCCAAGTCCTTCTTGGCAGGGCTGCTCTCCATCCCTTCATGACCCAGCCTGTGAGATCAGCTGGACTGGGACTGTGTCACAGCCCTTGGACAGGGCAGCTGGGCAGGACGAGCTCCCTGCCAAAGAAGGCAGATCCCACTCCCCACACACCTCCACCCTGGCCATGAGGTCACAGCAGGCTCTGAGGTCACAGATGTCCCAGACCCGGTGGTTGCACAGCAGCACAAGGAGCGAGCAGTCAGTGCTTGAGCACAACTGTTGCGGCAGCAGCAGCGGCGGTGGCAGCAGTGGTGCTGATATTGGGACAGCGGTGTCGGGACAGCGGTGTCAGGACAGCGGTGGCAGCAAGAGCTGCGGGACTGGCAGAGGGCAAGGCAGCATGGCCCTTGCTCTGCGCCTCTTCCTCCTGCTCCTCCTGGCCGTGGCCCTGCCTGCCAGGGCTGCCCAGGCTGCTCCGCTGCAAGCGCGGCGAGCAGGTGAGCCGGCAGCCTGGCTCCCCTTTCCCGGGACAGCGCTCCCTGCTCCCCGGGAAGTGCTTGGGATGGTTTTCCCCAGACCTTGAGGGAGGGTTTCCTCTGGGGGAGGGAGACAGCCCCCACGGGCCCTTGGCTGGCCCTGTTTCCTCCCCAGGGATGTGTCACAGGGCCTACAAAGAGGGTGCAGAGTGACCAGGAGCCAGCCCAGAGCTCCCCAGGCCCCTGTGCAGCTCTGGCAGTTCTGGCCTTGTCCATTCACACCTGGCCCCCACGGACTTTCCTGACCCCCTTGCAGTGCCCAGTTCCCGGAGGGAGAAGGGGATGCCAGTGCATCATGGAAATTGGTCTGGTTTTTGCTCCCTTCTAGAATTGGATCGCAACTTTGATTATTTAGAATTGTTGTTGAATGATATTACGAATGTCTTGAAGAATGCTGGAGGTAAGTTCTGAATTTCCCTTTCTAGTAACATATTAATCAGTATCCAAGTGGCAAGAGCTCGTTCATCTGCCATTTTCGTTCGAGCTTAAGTCAGGGCAGAAGGGTTCTGAAAACTTTGCCCTGCTCCTTTCTGGAGCCCTGAGTGATCCCACAGGATGACTGTCAGTGGGAGGAAGGAGCATTTAGCTGTCCATCCTCCTCCCATGTGCAATGCCACTGTGTCCTTCCGTGCGGTCTGTGCAGTCACAGAGAAAAGCAGAGAGGGAAGGGGCTGGGCCCAGGGCTGTGCCCCGGGGCTGAGCCTTTCCTGCAGCCTGAGGATCTCCTACAGTGCCACGGGTGCTGTTCTGTCCTGCCTTTCTTTGCAGCTAAACCTGTTGTTGAAGGTGATCTTGCTTCCCAACCCATATCCATGACTGAGCCTCTGGGAGGTGGTGAGGGTAGGTCAAGGCCTTTCCCCTGGGAGATCTGCCAGCTCAGAGCCCAAAGCTCGGCCAGGGGGGCATCGCTGCAGGTGCCAGGACAGAGCCATGCACGTGTGCGCCCTCACCCTGCGTGATCCCCTCACCGCTCCTGCAGCTCAGTGGTGCCCGTGCAGCTGAGTAGAGGTGGCAGAAGCTTCTGTGGCTGTTGTGTTACAGATGTGCCTGCAGGGAGGACTCTTCCTGATCCTTCCCTCATTCCTACACAGAAGCCTGCCTCCCATCTCAGGGGTGAGTAGCATGTCCCTGTTGACCCCACAGGCTGAGCCCTGCTTCTGTGGGATCCATTAATGGGAAAAGGAAACATGTTTTTCTAAGGTCCTCTAAAAGGAAAGAACAAAGCTGCAGGACAGAAGAAAGCCCATGAGTCATCTGAACACATGAGGCAAAGGACGAAGGAAATGCAGCAGGCAGGACAAGGTGGGTGCATTTCCCTCAGCCTTGTCCTGGGCCTCAGCACCCGGGGGCTTTGGCTGCACATTTGGACACGCCGTGCCCGGCACAGCAGGAAGGGATCCATGGCAGCTTCGCTGCCCCGCTGCTGCTTCCACGCCCTGCAGGGCTGTTTCCCAGCCTGGCCTGGCTGCAGCTTCTCCCCAGCCTCTGCAGGAAGGCATTGGGCATCAGCTGCCAGGCAGACCAAACTGCACAATGCACCTCATATCCCCTGCAATTTCCCATCTCCAGGCAAATCAGAAGGGGCAGCTGTTTGGAGTACAGAAGGCCCTGGCCTAAACAAAAATTTTATAGGAATTTCCTAACCATTCTCAACCATGTCTTTGACAAGCATTGCCTCTTGAAGATTACCCATCCTCAATGGGGAACAGCACTACCTAATCCAGCTGTACCTCATCCTTTCTCCAGAAGCAGATGGAGAGGCTGTGCAGAAGACAGGCGGTGCATTTCCGGGAGGAAGCAGTGGCTCACTGACAGCCTCTGCTGCAGAGAGGGAGGTGATGCCAGGCACAGCCACAGGAGGTAATTGCTGTGCCTCTGGGCCTGAGCCCTGCTGAGGCTTGAGCTGCCCTCTCTGCTCCTTGGCACTGTGGGCACAGCCCGGACAAGACGGCCACAGCCCAGAGGAATTGTCCCGAGCAGGCTCAGGGCACTCGGGTACTGAGCTGTCCTGCTGGGCTCCCTCCGTGGGAGACACGTCCCCAAACCTGGGAGCGGCTGCAAGGGGTGCCCATGGTGGGGAAAGGGCAGAGGGGGAGAGCAAGGCTCCACTGTGTCTTGAAAGGGCTTGGCCACATGCCCTTGGGATGGGGAAGGGGTTCCAATGCAAAGAGAGATGGAGAGATAGAAGGTGGGAAAGGCAGGAGAAAGGGCAGGAGAGTCAGAGGGACAGGGGGATAGTGTGGCACTGCCTGCTGCAGCTTTCCCCAGGGCTTTAGTAAGAGTTGCAGCTGTGGGAGTGAGAGCACCTAGGGCCCTGAGCTGCTTCCGCCGCCCCACCAGGGATGTTGCACAGGGCATGGAAAGAGGGTGCAGAGTGACCAGGAGCCTGCCCAGAGCTCGCCAGGCCCCTGTGCAGCTTTGGCCTTGTCCATTGACATCTGGCTCCCACAGCCTTACCCGACCCCCTTGCAGTGCCCATTTTCCAGAGGCAGACGGGGATCTCAGCATGCCCTGAAAAATGTTCTCATCTGTGCTCCGTTTTAGATGAGGTTTCTGGAAAGGCTTCTCCATTAGATGGACGGCATAAAGTTTTGAAGCCTTTGGAACCTCCTGCAGGTATGTTCTCATTGTCCCACCACGGAATAATTGTTGACAACCTGGCAGGAACCTGCTTACAGAAGCTTCTGTGGCTGTTGTGTTACAGATGTGTCTGCAGGGAGGACTTTTCCAGTTCCTTTGCTGGTTCCTTCACCGAAGCCAGGCTCTCATCGCAGGGGTGAGTAGTGTGTCCCTGCTGACCCCACAGGCTGAGTTCTGCTTTTATGATATCCATTCATAGGAAATCAAACCATGTTTTTTGAAGGTCCTCCAACAGGAAAGTACAAATCTACAACAGAGAAGAAAGCTCATGAGCCATCTGAATACATGAGGCAAAGGACGAAGGAAATGCAGCAGGCAGGAAAAGGTGGGTGTATTTCCCTCAGCCTTGTCCTGGGCCTCAGCAGCCGGGGGCTTTGGCTGCACATCTGGACACGCCGTGCCCGGCACAGCGGGAAGGGATCCATGGCAGCCTCGCTGCCCCGCTGCTGCTTCCACGCCCTGCAGGGCTGTTTGCCAGCCTGGCCTGGCTGCAGCTTCTCCCCAGCCTCTGCAGGAAGGCATTGGGCATCAGCTGACAGGCAGACCAAACAGCAGCACGGACCTCAGATCCCCTGCGATTTCCCTGTCGCCAGTCAAATCAGAAGGGGCAGCTGTTTGGACTACAGAGGGCCTTGGCTTCACCAAAAATTTTTTAGGGATTTCTTGCTTCTTAACCATGTCTTTGACAAGCATTGCCTCTTGAAGTTTCCCCATCCTCAAAGGGGAACAACCCCACCTGACCCAGCTGTACCTAATCCTTTCTCCAGAAGCAGATGGAGAGGCTGTGATGAAGGCTCAGTTTCCCGGAGGAAGCAGTGGCTCATTGACAGCCTCTGCTGCAGGAAGGGAGGCGATGCCAGGCACAGCCACAGGAGGTAATTGCTGTGCCTCTGGGCCTGAGCCCTGCTGAGGATTGAGCTGCCCTCTCTGCTGCTTGGCACTGTGGGCACAGCCCGGACAAGACGGGCACAGCCCAGAGGAATTGTCCCGAGCAGGCTCAGGGCACTCGGGTACTGAGCTGTCCTGCTGGGCTCCCTCCGTGGGAGACACGTCCCCAAACCTGGGAGCGGCTGCACGGGGTGCCCATGGTGGGGAAAGGGCAGAGGGGGAGAGCAAGGCTCCACTGGGTCCTGACAGAGCTTGGCTATGTGCCCTTGGGCTGGGGAAGCTGTTTCTTGGGCAGGTTGGCAAACAGGAGGGCGGGACAGAGGTTGGGAGCAATAGCTGTGGCACTGCAGATTTCCCCGAGCATTTAGTGAGGGTTTCCTGTGTGGCAGCGAGAGAGCCCCAGGGCCCTGGGCTGCTCCAGCTGCCCCTCCAGGGATGTTGCACAGGGACTCCAAAGTGTCTGGAGAGTGATCAGAAGCCACAGGCTCCCACAGCCTTACCCCACCCCCTTGCAGTGCCCAGTTCCCCAAGTCAGAAGGGGATCCCAGCACATCATGGAAATGGTTCTGTAGAATCTCTGCTCCCTTCTAGATTGGGATCATGACTTGGATTATTTGGAAATGATGGTAAATGGTGGTTTGAAGATGTTGTCAGATGCTGGAGACAAGTTCTCAACGTACCTTTCCTGACAGAATAATCAGTGTCTATGTGGCAAAAGCTCACTCATATGGCATTTCCTTTAAGTTCCTCTAAAGGTTGTTCAGTTCTGGAAACTTTGCCCTGCTCCCTTCTGGAGCCCTGAGGGATCCCACAGGATGACTGTCAGTGGGAGGAAGGAGCATTTAGCTGTCCATCCTTCTTCTGTGTGCAATGTCAGTGTGTCCTTCTGTGTGCACTGTGCAGCCACGGAGAGGAGAAGAGAGGGAAGGGGCCGGGCCCAGGGCTGTGCCCCGGGGCTGAGCCTTGCCTGCAGCCTGAGGATCTCCTACAGTGACACAGGTGCTGTTCTGTCCTCCCTTTCTTTGCAGCTGAACCTGTTGGTGAAGGTGGTCTGGCTTCCCAACCCACGTTCAGGATTGAGCCTCTGGGACATGGTGAGGGTAGGTCAAGGCCTTTCCCCTGGGAGAGCTGCCAGCTCAGAGCCCAAAGCTCGGCCAAGGGGGCATCGCTGCAGGTGCCAGGACAGAGCCATGCACGTGTGTGCCCTCGCCCTGCGCGATCCCCTCACACCTTCTGCTCAGGCCTGGCAGCTATTTGGAGGAAGGTGGGCCCTGGCCCAGCCCCAAAAGGCCAGATGGTTTTGAATCTTATCCCCATTTTGATAAGCCTGATGTCCTAAAGATGCCACCAAAAGAAATCCGAAATTGTTCCATCTGATGCAGCTGAACTTTTTCCTTTTTCAAGTGATGGAGCAAAAGGCAGGACAGAAGGCAGTGTTTCCCCAAGCAAGCAGAGGCCGACTGGCAGCCCCTGCTGCAGGAAAGGAGGAGATGCCAGACATGGGCACAGGCACAGGAGGTAATTGCTCTGCCACTCTCAGCCATTTAGCAGGGCTGTGTGGTGGCAGCTCTTTCCCCCAGGTCCTGCCCATGTATGGCCCAGCAGCAGCCAAAGATGGAGGCACCTCTGGAGCCTTGGAAGCCTCTGGAGCTCGTTCACAGCCCCAGGGACAGGGGACCCGTGCACCAATGTCCCTCCCGCTGCAGCTGTTCCGGAGCTGGCCCTGAGTGCCCATAGGCCCAAGGCACAGGAGCAGCCCTGAGCGGGAGCCCTGCCGCGAGCCCAGGGCCCGAGCCAGCCTTGGCTCCCGACTGGGCAGGGGCTGCACTGGGTCCTGACAGGGCCTGACTCTGTGCCCTGGGGCTGGGGGAGCTGTCACGGGGCAGGGAGGGCCAGGTCTGGCAGTGGCTGCTCAGGGATGGCTTTGGCCCGTGTCTCTCCAAGCAGCCACTGCCCAAGCAGCTGCGCTGCCCCCGGGCTCTCCTCCCGGCCTGCTGGGCTTTGTTGGGTGGCACAGCCTGTGCCAAACAGCAGCAAGGTGCCTGCAGGCCCCAGCTCTGGGGGAAACGGAGAACATCCTGCCCGCATCCACCGTGCTGCCAGCTCAGCACTGCAGCACAGCACGGGCTGACGCTCCCCATTGCTCCCACAGGTGCGGCCAGCCCCACCACACGTGTTCTGGATTCCCAGAAGGGCCCTGGAAGGGGTTTCTGGATAGGATTAATAGCAGGCCTGCTTTTTTTGGAGCTTATTTTCATCTTATGCTGTGTCCAAATTTGGACTTGCTGGAAGAGAAAAGGGTGAGTGTTTTGTTCACCTTTCCCTCAAACAGCTTCTTTTAAAAGTCTAATGTTGTAGACAGGAAATGTTCCCAGAGAGGCTGCTGTGGGGTTGTTGCCAGTCTGTGATTGTCCAGAGAAGCTGGGGAGCCTTGCCAGCTCTGGGCGCTGCTGTGCAGGAGGCTCCCTGTGTGCCACTGGCAGCTGGGGCCTCAGCCACCTCCTATCTCCACAGGGATGCCTCTGCAGATTCACAAGACTGGCCAAATACCTCAGCCAGGGGGAACTGGTCCTGTCATCTCGCATCTCCGTGCCCGTGTCTGTTGTCCCTTCCACGGCTGCATTACCAGCTCATTGCTAGCGACAGCTTGTTGGTATCACCACCCAGAGCAGGAGCCTCTGTCCCCAAAGGTGCTGCCCCTGGTGTCCAGCCAGGCCAGGAGGTGCAGCCCTCCTACCAGGGAAGGGCCTGAGCCTGGCAACATCTTTGGGGTTCCGCTCAGGTGTGTCTGTGCTACCACCAGCTCTGGTGGAGCTGCTTGTCTGGGCACAGCCAGGGCTGGGCAGGCAGCAGCTGAGCATGGGGCTCCTGAGACAAAGCAGCCCCATTTTGTCTTTGTTTTACATTTATACACAGCAGAAGATTTTAGAAATATTTAGAAACATTTTTTGTAGAAAAATATCCCTAAATTTTTCTTCCCTTTTCCTATTGTAGTTTTGGATTTTTCAAAGTAGTTTTAGAATTCTGAAAATTTTGGAACACTTTTATGCTTGCCGAATAAAAAATAAAACTGCATTTAATTGGTGATCATTACTCTTAGATGAACTAAGTCATCACAAGACACCCAGTGTACTGGAGAGGCTCTTTTCCCACTGGAGATTTTTACCTAGTGACAACAACAGACTTAAAGCCCTTTCACTGATAATTTCTGGGATTTCTTACCAGCTCATCTCTCAGTCTTCAGAGGCAAACTTTGAGCACAGTGGGCATCTCCTGCTGTGCAGGAGGGTCTCTGTGAGCCAGCTGACACCGGGGCCTCTTTTGCGGAGATAAACGCAACTCCACGACTTTGTGAAAGTTGTAAAGTTGGTATGTTTATTACTGTGCTGGATGCATGTGGAGATTCCTCTCCTTAAAAGGCATGCATACCTCTGGGAACTCCAGATCCTTTTTTATCACCCTCTCAAATAGATATGCATCCAATTTTACGATAGGTTCCTACATATTCATTTTTACAAATTTGGTGTGACATTTACCGCTAGTTAATCTTTATCAGGAAGAATTCCCAGGTCAGGTTGGCCTGTTCTCATAGCAGTTCCTCTGTCTCTGTGTCCCCTGCCAGCCCCTTATCTCTGTCCTTGACTGAAGCAGTTTCTCTGAGCCTAGGCTTTTTACCAGTCAGACTAAACAGCTATGCTTTCCAACTACAGACTTAACTCAAAGATGTACATTTCACCTAAATGAAAATGGATTTCTACTCTGGAAAATTTCTACTCTGTCTCTTTTCCCCCCTTTCCTAGAAAATAAGTAAATTCTTTTATCTAATGCAAATCCCTATGACAATAAGTGTCTCTTAATGCTTTACCATGTACGTTTGATAAGGAGGTTAACACAGCTGTTTGCTGTAGTATTCTCCAATATCACATTAGCAATATAATGGATAACCCTAAAATTAGCTTATTCCAGCTAATATTAACAAAACTACAATGGGATGACACATTTTATTAAGGATTCCATTGTCTGTTGGTGACCACCCAAAGATCACATTCCACCAGTGATGATCTGCAGTTTGCTTTACTCTTTGCAGAATTCTGGTTATTTCTTTGGTATCATGAGAGACAGTAATCAGGGCTTTCTCTGTTTTCTGGAATTTCCTTCGAGATCTGCAGTAGGTCTTGGTGCTTAATTAATTGTTTTATCAATGTAAGGTCCATCCCAACAGGAGTTGGTGATAGTCTGTGTTACATTGTGTAATTGGTTTCAATCAACTGGTGGGATGTCACGGGGGCCATGTACAAAAAATCACACCCGATAATCTTAACAACATTGCAAATACAAAAATTAAAATTATTTCTTCTAGACAAAATAATATTGTTGTTATCAATTTTTACAGCAGCACAAGCAGTTCTCAGGCACACATAACTTTTACTAGTATATATGAGCACAGTTTTCTGATCAGTGACTGCATGAATCTCAAAGTGGCAAATACTCTGTTCAGTGTCTAGACACACATTTGGGCATTAATTGTATTGCTTTCACAAATGAATCCCAGTTGTTCTCTAGTAATGCAGGATTCTAACTTTACTGTTTGCCTCTTTTCATTCACCTTTCCAGCCCACACCCTATGTTCTGAAGGGTAGAGCACTGTTTTTTCATTATTTAATCCCAGTGCAGTGATGGGGCGGATAACATAAACAGTGGCATAATGTTAGGTAAGAACAAAGGCAGTGGCCACATTAGAAGCAGGATCATAGGTGAAATTTACTATAGTCCACCAGGATCGAAACATCTTTACAAAATCAATCACATTATCCCAGACAACTTCCCAAATTTCAGCTGGAAAATTACCTTCACCCCCTTCCCGTATGATCAGAGCTGCTGTTGCCTACATCTATAACTGTGCTTGTATACAACTGAAAGCTAAAGACACATTATTTCCAACTGTACCAAGTGCTTCTAATATTAACCTGTGGTCTTGGCTCCAAGCCTTTTCCCACTTTGGCAGTACTTTGGAAACCTGCCACTGGCTAGTTCCTAATGCCAATAGAGCTGACTGTTAAGGCTGCTTCAATTTTGCTAGGTCACCTGCTGCAGTGGCCAGCTTATTCATCAGTATTTCTGAATCAATTCCATTTAAAACTCTCAATCCATTCCCTAACATCCAACTTAGATAATTTCTTGTTCTGCTCCTGAGCTATATCTGTCTTTGTAACCACCTTGTGCAGCCCTCAAAGGATGTTCTTAGGAAAGAGGAGCAGGCTGGTTGGATTTTTGAGATGTTAATTTGCACTAGCAACTCAACACGTTTGAGAGACCATTCTGGATTGAACAACAGTTGTTTTCACTTACATTCTTCCCTACGTAGGGGCCTGTTTCTCACACTTCAGGTTCAAGTTTGGGTTGGGTCTGAACTATTTGATTACCAGCGTGGGTTTTATAAGGTCCTAACATTGTAAAAAGTGCAGTGTTGATTTAAAATTTAAATGAGAGCTTTATAGCATCTCGAGCTTAAAGGCAGGTCACTTCTACAGGCTGTATCAAGGAGAAATTACACCAACAGTCTGGTTCACTTGGGCTATCACAAACTTCTTGGTGCCTGTATACGGGGAGGTTGAGACACTAATTTCATCTGGTTTCTCATTAGCCGTCTCATTGACTACCTAGCACTCTATTTTGATTTCTTCTCTCTTGATCTCCTGAAGTGTCCACAGTTCTCGTTCTTGCCACTCTTGCTCCTCATATACCTGATCTTCATGAATTACTACAGTGGACAGGTTTAGCTCTTTTATCTTAGAAAGTTCTCCCATGGATCCAGTATACAGATTGAAAGCTTGGGACCAAGGCCATTCAGCATTGCTTTGGATAGAGGTACTCTCTAATTCTAAGACTCCAGTTATAATTACATACAAATCAATTCTGTAATTGAAATGACAAACTACCCCTGGCTGCAATATACTCATTTTGCCTGAGTAAGTTTTAATCTCAGTTCATTGTTTCTTGATGTCCCTCTCTAAGGGGCTCCTGGGGCTTTCTTCACTCAAGAGCGATGGATCCAGGCATTCTACTCCTTGGTCTGGATTGCAGAGAAGGTGATGAGAAGCACTTGCAGTGATCTCTCTCACTGTGCATCCAAAGTCTTTTCTGCAAGAGGCTTAACATATACATAATCTCTAGACTGTATGTTATGTACTGGTCTGTCTAGCTCTTTGCTCCAAGTTCTAGCCACGTGTTTTTCAATTTCTCTGAGCTGTTTGCTTAAAGCCACCATGCAGGTGGCCAGAGTTATCTCTCCAATGTGGGTGGACATTCTCTTTCGTATTCCATATGGTCTTCCATAAAGCATTTCAAAAGGACTCAGCTTTTCTTTAGCTCGTGGTTTAGTCTGAATTCGCAGCAGTGCCAGTGGAAGAGCCTGGGGCCAGGGCAGATTAACATCCTGCCCCAGTCTTACAATCTGCTGCTTAATCAAATGATTCATTTTCTCCACCTGGCTGCTTGATTGCGGGTGGTATGGAGTGTGAAGTTCTCAATCTATGAATCTATGCCCAGGTGGCTACTAATCGGTGGCACTCTTTTGGAAATGAAATGTGATCCTCTATCCGAGGATATTGTGGCTGGAGCTCTGAAGCATGGTATTATTTCTTGTAATAATACCATGGTCACCTCTAGAGCTTTGACAGTTCTGGTGGGGGATGCTTCTGGCTAGCCTGAAAATGTATCTGTCAATACTAATAAATACAGATACCCCCCCTTTCTCTGGGAGTTCTGAAAAGTTAATTTGCCACAGCTGTCCAGGCCCATGGCCTCTCTTAATTTGACCGAGTTTCGGCCTGGGGGTATTTTTGGGGTTTGTCTGGAGGCAAGGATCTCACTGTTGGTTTACCTGAGTAATAGTGGCAGATTAATTCTTGGCAATGATTCTTTCAATCAGATATGCATTTTAGAAAGCCTGTGGAAACTACTACTTAAAAGTCAACACTTTATTTTGATGCACTCTGTATCACTGGCAGCCTTGGTCATTCTGGGAAAGGAGCCACACTTTATAAAAGCTTTTAAGTAGTTAGGCCCCAGTGTGTTTTCTGGTGCTCTTCTTTCACTAGTGATCACAAAAATGGGAAGGGATTACTGGCTGTCTTTCAACGGCAGCCCACCCCTTGTGGTTGCATGTCTCTTTTGATTAGTACTATTATATTTTGGCTTACTTTTGAGGGAAATCTGTCCATAATTACTCCACTTTTTGCTGCTTTATTTGCCTCTCCATCCACTAGCTCATTTCCTTCTTCCAGTTCTGAGGTCTTTCTATGGTGTGCCTTAATATGACTTTTCAGGCAGCTGAACTGCTTCCAGCAGCTGCATTGTCTCTTCTTTTTGTGAGGTTAGCAGTCCCCTCTCGTTCCAGATGGCTCCATGTGCATGCACAACTCTGAATGCATACCTCGAGTCTGTATAGATCTTTATTCTCTTTCCTTTTGCCATTTCCAAGGCACGGGTCAGGGCAATTATCGCGGCCTTCTGCGCAGAGGAGCCTGTCGGTAAGGGCCTGGATTCTATTACTTCTCTGCAGGCAGTCACTGTGTATCCAGCATGTCGCTTTCCACTGGCAACGTGGCTACTACTCCCATCAGTGAACCAGGTCTCTGTATCGTCCAGACGAGTGTCTTTAAAATTCTGGGCATCTGGAGTAAGTAGCTTCAATGGTCTCCAGGCAATCGTGGTGTACTGCTTCTCCTTAATTTCCACTGAGAAAAGAAGCTGGGTTGACAATATTAGTCACCACGATCTCTACATCATCTTGCTCTACCATGATGGCCTGGTATTTCAGAAACTTCTGTGGTGAAAGCCAGAGGCCACCCTTTGCTTCCAGTACTGCGGGCACTGTGTGGGACACTAGCACAGCCATTTTTGTCCCAGGGTAAACTTGCGTGCCTCTTGAATATTCAGCACGACTGCTGCTACAGCTCTGAGGCAACCTGGCCATCCTTTTGCTGATGCATCTAGTTGCTTGGAGAGGTAAGCAACTGCCCTCTGATATGGACCCAAGTCCTGAGCCAATATTCCCAGGGCAATTCCCTGTCTGTCATGGGAAAACCAGAAAGAATGGTTCACTTACATCTGCAAGTCCCAAAGCTGGAGCTGACATGAGGGCACTCTTTAGCTGGTGAAAGGCCCGTGTGCCTTCCTTTGTCCACTGGAGATCTCTGTTTCCACTGGCAATAAGAGCATAGAGGAGTCTTACGAGCAGTCCATAAGTATAAACCCACAGTCGGCACAACCTTGCCATGCCTAAGAAGGTTTGGAGTTCCTTTATTGTCTGGGGTTTTGGGGTTTGGCATATGGCTCCTTGCGAGCCTGCCCTAATGTCCGTTGCCCAGCACTCACCTGGTACCCCAGGTAGATTACTTTCTCTTTCACTGCCTGTGCCTTTTCTTTGATACTCTGTGTCCTTGGGGTCCTAGAAAATTCAAAAGGCTTAGTGTCCAGGCCAGACATGCTTCCCTCGTCCGAGTGGCTACTAGAAGATCATCCAGGTACTACAAAAGCCTTCCTTCTTCCTGTGGAGCTTCCCAAAACTCCAGATCTTTTGCAAGTTGCTCCCCAAACAGAGTAGGGGAAATTTTGAAGCACTGAGGAAGCATGGGCCATGTGAGCTGGGTTTTGTGCCCACTTTTAGGGCTTTCCCATTCGAATGCAAAAATTTTCTGTCTGACTTTGTGGATATGGAGGCAAAAGAAGGCATCATTTGATTCTAAAATGGTTAACCAGATTAGCTCAGGTGTTAAATAAGTTCATAAGGTATATGGATTGGCTACCACAGGATACAGATCTTCTGTTACTTTATTGACAGCCCTCAAATCCTGTACTATCCGGTCTGACCCATTAGATTGCAGGTAAAATGGGAGTATTGAAATCAGATTGGCATTCTTTTAATAATGCTAACCGCAGAAAATGTTCAATTATTGGACTGATTCCTTCCCTGTCTTCATTCTTTAGGGGGTACTGCTGCCTAATTCTGACTTGTTGTGTCCCTTCCTTAAGCTTAATTACTATGGAGGAGGCATTTTTCGCCATCCCTGGTACACCAGAGGTCCATACCCTGGGAAATACTTGACTGAGTATCTCTTCATCAATTTCCATCTCAATTTCAATAGCTGTTAAGGTTAAACTTAATACCTCAATGTACTTTTGATCATTCAGCTCCAGAGGACCCTCTCCATTTTTGAATGTAATGGTTGCTTCAAAACTCCTTCAATAAATCACTTCCTAAAAATGCCTATGCTGAATGGGGCATATACAAAAACTTATGCATACCCCATTGTTTGTTTTCCCAATTCCCCAGCCACCTCCTCTCTTCACAGGGATGATTCTGCAGCTTCACAAGACCTGTCAAATAACTCAGGCAGGGAAAACTAGACCTGTCATCTCTCATTTCTGTGCCAGTGTCCGTTGTCCCACGGCTGCGCTACCAGCTTATTGCTGGGGACATGCTGTTGCCACCACCACCCAGAGCAGGACGCCCTGTCCTCAGAGGTGCTGGCCCTGCGTGAGAGTCTGTCCTAATTTTCCCTCATCTGCCTCACGATCGTCTTTGGGAGACCACTGAAGAGAAGACCCCCCCGTCTATATCTGGCTCTGAAGGAGAAAAGTCACACGCCACGGACCCTGAGACCTGAAAGCTCAGTTTTGAGCTGTTGTTTCCACAGGAGTGTTTGCTGTATGCTAAGAAGAGGACACCATGCCCCGTTTGCAACAATAGCAGCTTTGGAAGCTGTCCCACCTCTTGGCCTGGCTGGACTTCTCCTGAGTTTCAGGTGGTCTCCCATAGAAGACCCTTGCCTGTTTTACAACCACCGTGACAGACAGACGGAGATGTGAGAAGCTTTTCCATCAAGGACTGAGACATGAAACTCCAAAAAAGGCCCCTCTGCTCCTTCCAAGGACTGGGACTGAAACCCCCAGCCCAGGGGAGGTGTGTGGGGAGGCAAGCTGACCAAAGCGAGATGTTTGCCTGCAGATTGTGACCACTGGAGCAAGAAAACAATGGCTCTCATTTACTGCTGAGAACACTGACTACCTGTTACATCTATCAAGCTCATTTACTGCTGAGAACATGGACTACCTGTTACATCTGTTCCCTATTGTATCTGTTTCCCCCCCCCCCCCTCGCAATTTTCAGTAATAAAAACCTCTGAGTTAGCTAGCGCCTTTGAGATCTCCCCAGCGTAGCAGGCGGACCCTCAGCTGGACTGCACCAAAGTTGGTACAGTTGGTACAGTTGGTACAGTTCGTCTCTGAGTTGGTAGCTATATCCCCCCTCTCTCTTTCTCTCTTTCTCTCTCTTTTTCTCTCCCTTAATCCCTCTATCGCATTTTTGCTGTAGTTATTTCAATAAAACTGCATTTGATTTGATTATCACTGCAAACCCCCTTGTACCGTGTTGGTGTTTTGCACTTTGAGATCATTCCTACGAACCATCAGGTCATCTGTCCACTAGGACAGACCCTGACACCTTGGCAACCAGAAGCACAGGGAGCACAAACAGACACAGCCAGGAGGCCCAGCAGCTCTTTCCTGAGGGCCCATTTCATGCAAGAACTGGCCCTCAGAATATTAAACAAAATAAAAATAAAAGGGTTGGGGGAGGAGGCGTTGAGGTGGCCTCACAGGTTCAACTCTGCACTCTGCTTTTGTCACCAGCATTACCCAAGTTCCTGTACTTTTTTCCTGGAGAATTTGCAGTCAACAGAGCTTCACTCCCTCTCATCAAATCAGTCTTAAGGCCAGCTTCAGGCTGGGTCATTCATTTAGACTCGAGCACTGACTGGGGTCCAGGCAACAAAAGAACATTAGCTGCAGGCCACCCATACAGCTTTTCATATTAATGAGCACAAAGCCTTTATTTCCGCAAGCTCAGGGATGCTGGGGGGATCTTTGCACCATCAGGCCGAAGTACAAGGCTCTGGATCCTCCAAAGGAACAGGGCCAGCCCCCTTGAGTGGGAGAAGGCGCGACCTCAGTTGCAGCCCCGGGTGCCTCTTGTGGGCCAGGGCACGGCCCTGGCTGTAAATGTGTTGGGCTGCAGCACAGGGCCATGGCGGAGCTCAGCACCCTCATCAGAGCCCAGGGCCACGGCCCTTCCCTGCCGGGACACGAGCCTGCCCCGGCCCGGCCCGGCCTGAGCAGCCCGGCCTGGCCCCAGGGGATGAGCTCCGCCTGTCCGCTGTGCCCGCAGGTCGGGCCCAAGGATTTGCAAGAGGCTTTCTCCCAGCTTTGCAAAATCTCGGCCAAGTGAGCCTTTGCTGTGCTGAGAAGAGTAAAAAACCCCCTCAAATGTAACCCCGCTGCACACCTCATGAGGGATCCCTGCACGGGTTCGAAGAGGCCATCAATACTCCTTTGTGATTCATGAGTGACCTCAGCACCCCTCAGCAGGGACCCCAAAATATCCATGCCTGCCTCATGGGGCCAGGGCTCAGATGATGCCAGGGAAGGAAATGTGTCCTCGGCCCAGGGACACTCAGCATGGGCTTCCCCAGCCTTCAGGGCCACCCCACTGGTCACAGCAGCCCCTGCCTGGCTCCTGCCTGCACACACCGTGGGCATCCACGGCTGCTCCTGGCCATGGAGCTCAGCCTGTGCTGCTGCGGGGTGGCCTTTGCGGCTGTTACGATCTGGACAGAGCTGTGACAACACCATTTCTTTATTGAAATATAAAATGTGGGCCAAGCCCTACCCTGGCAGACAGGGGCTGCCCACATTCACTCCTGGCTGGGAAACAGGGCTTGCGGGCTCTGGGGCAGAGGGTCTTGTTTTGGAGGGGAAAACGAATTTGGAATGTGAGAAGGCCTTCTGATGGTGTTGCAGCCACGGCAGGGCAGATAAGGGCATAAGTGGAGACCTGGGATAACAGGTCAAGTTCTCTTTGCCCGAGTTGCTAGGCCTCTCTTCTGAAGATGCACAGGAGCACCTGTGGAGAGAGGAGGTGGCTGAGGCCCCAGCTGCCAGTGGCACACAGGGAGCCTCCTGCACAGCAGGGCCCAGAGCTGGCAAGGCTTCCCAGCATGGCTGGAGCTGCTGGCACAGCTTGGCCCAGCTGCACAGCTGTCCCTCAAGTCCGTGGCGAGCAGGGCACGGCTCTGGGCAGGCTCCCTGGCCAGGAGCGGGCCCCAGAGCACCTCTGCCTTTCAAGGGCAATCTAATCCCTGCTCTTTCTCCTCCACATTTTGCTTTGCCTCTGCCCTGTTTTTGGCCAGGAAGCCTCAGCGGGAGCGAGCACTGGCTGCAGCCCCAGCAGATCTTAAGCCCATGCTTCAGCTTGGGCTCCCTGCCAGCTGATGCCAAATGCCTTCCTGCAGAGGCTGGGGAGAAGCTGCAGCCAGGTCAGGCTGGGAAAAAGCCCTACAGGGTATGGAAGCAGCAGCAAGGCAGTGAGGTTTCCATGGATGCCCTCCCACTGTGCTGGGCACCGGGGGTTGGACATTGTGATGCTGTAGAACCACACGGCTCTGTGACCCCAGAGCCTGCTGTGACCTCACATCCTGCTGTGACCTCATGGCCTGCTTGGGGATGGACCTCATGGCTGGAATTTTCCTTCTCTGGGAGGGAGCTCATGCTTGCCTGGCTGTTGTGTCCAAGGGCTGGCCTTGCCTCCCCAAGCTGAGTTCACTGCTCTGTGTTCTGGGCACTGGCACAGGAAATCACATCCAATGATTTCTGAGCTCTTCAGGCACTGTCAGCAACATCCCAGCATGCTGAGGAGTAAGTGATCTCTGGCTGGAGACAAGTTCCACATTCCCTCCTGTCAGCAGCTTCCCAGCCGGAAATTTGGCACCTTGGGTGGGCCATAGCTAAGACAGTCCTCTGGCTTCATAGGAAAGGTGAAGCCTTTACTTCACCATTTGCTCTTCATGTGCAATTTAAGGCACTGCTTCCTTTTGTGGTCCTCAAAGGACACAGTGAATAAAACAGGGGGGAAAGTCACCCAACCTCTTCAATGCTTGGATATGCCAAAAAAACCCTTGAGGAGCATAGGGTGGGTGTGTGCAGTCTGACCAAGCCAGAGCCCTTCCATGATTGTGTGGCTGCCTCAGTGACGCCGTGCCAGAGTTCTTCAGCCTGGGCTGCTCCCAGCACTGTCACCAGGAGGGGGCTGCCTCCAAAAAGCCACACAATTTGGGTGCTGCTATAGGTCACATTTGCTCTATGGCACAGGTGGAATGCTTCAAGGGCAGGGACAAGGAACAAGGAGAGGTCTTCTGTATGACTCCCAAAGGTGTTTATGCCCAGGAAGGTCAGGCTCAGAAAGACACGAGTCCAGGCTCTAGAAGGGGTTTTTCAACAAGGGGAGGTTCAAGAGGAGGGTACAAAACTTTAACAAATTGGGAGAAACCTGGGGAGAAGCATAAGGCAGGGAATACAGTGTTTAAACCAATTGGGAATTACAGGGGAGGGGAAGAGTTTAAACAAACCAATGAGACCTCAAGGGATACAAAAATGACAGGGAAGTTTCTGGAGAAAGGGGCAGGCATGAGGAGGAACTGACCATGTTCATACTGGGAGAAGGAACAGGTAACATTCAGGAACAAAGGGCAGGTTATTGGGAAGATGGAAAACTGGGGCAAAACCAACAAGAGAGGTGCAAAATAACAATCCATTAAGGATAAAATATGCTATAACAATACAAGAGATGGGGCGGGGGGGTGGGGGTTTGAACTGACCATTGAAACTGAATTGCAGTTGAAAACACAATAGAGACACACTGCAACACCCCAGTGTGGTAGTCTGTTATTTTACAGTTTGTTCTTCTGTAGTAAGTTTTAAATACTCCTTGTTGTACGTTTGTAATGTTTCATTCCACGTATCCCACTTGGTTTCTCTGGTGGTTCAGTCCTGAGTTGTTTATTCACCAAGTATTTGTCAATGCCCCTGTCCATCAAAGACAGCACAGCCTTTTGTTCTGGTGTGTACCCTGTAGTTCATCCCTTCCTCAAAGCAAGATTGGATTTCAAGGTTTCCTCCTTCCCCTTGTTGGTTTCTGTTGGATAGCCCTTGCCCTGCACTCCTTCCCTAATGCCTTCCCCTTGGTAAAAAGTTGTGTCCTCCCCTTCTTCTCTCTCTTCCTTAAAAATCAGTTATTGTCAGTTGTCCTGACTCCTCTGGGGACACAAACCTTCCTTAGAACTCAAACAAGTGATCTCTCTCGGTTCCTTCACCTCGGTCCCTCGTACTGGGTTGCTGCTGTGTCACCCGTGCCACAGGTGTCGGCTGCAGGGAGCTGCGAGCCCCTGTACGCACCGCCAGCCGGGAAGGTCCCTGTAGGGATCCAGGGGCAGCCTCTCTTGTGACTGTCCATGGGACTCAGGCAGTGAGCTGGCCAGAGAACATATTGCCTGTGACCCAGCCGCAAAGTTACACCCCAGTGCACAAGGGAAGAGCTAGAGATGGCACCACTCTGGACTTCTGCCATGCCCTGGACACATCAGCCCTGCCCTGCATCCTTGTCCCTCCTTTGGTGAGCTATGGATCTGATGGAGGCACAGTTTGGAGAATGAGCAATTGCCTGGCTGGTCACATCCAGGGGGTTGTGGTCAATGGCTCAGAGGCCCAATGGATGTCAGTGACCAGTGGTGTCCCTCAGGGTGACAGCAGAAGCTCCCTGGACACTGGGGACTCAGTGTCCTGGTGGTGCTGCTGGACAAGAGAGCTGGAGGTGCCTCCAAAGCAGAACTGTTCTGATTGCCCAAGTCTTTCAGACTTGCTCAGTGAATGAGGAGCTGATTGAAGTGAAAAGATACTGAGAAACCACACAGTCCCTTCCCTGGGAAGAGACATTTCCCCATCCAAACTTCCTCTCCCTCTCTTTATCCCACTCCAAGAGGAACAGACATGTATATACATCTATCTATCTATCTATCTATCTATCTATCTATCTATCTATCTATCTATCTATCTATCTATCTATCTATTTCTGTCTTAGTTATTTAACTATCCAGCGATCTAATATCTACCTGTCTTCCTATATATCTATCCATCTATCTATCTGACAAAATAATTTCAGCTTTAAATTAAATCTCTTTATTTATCCTTATCCTTTGAAATAGAGTTTGGAAAGTAGTATTTTTATACAATTACATTTATCAAAGACTTTATTTAACAGATGCTTTTAATCTCTCCCTCATGAAACTGCAGCAAATTCCTCCCTGACTGACAGTGATGAGTGCCTGCTGTCAGGGAGGGATCAGAAGGTCCTGTCCAGTGGGTGGGAGCAGATGTATGCCCTCTTCTCCAGGATCTGCTTTCCAGCTTTTTTAATGGAATCATCCAGGTTTTCATTGGCATTACTGGAGAAAGAGAGAAAAGTCAACTAAGGGAGCATAAAGAGCCGTTGTAAATTTCTTTCAAGAAGTGTTTTTGAGTACGAGTGCAAGAGTGAGTGCTAGGAAGAAACTCAACATTCTCTTCTGAAGAAGATTGATTATTACAGACTGAGCTTTGGAGAGCCAATGCACAGCTGGTCAGTACTTCCCACAGAGTCCAAATCCCTCGTTTCTATCAGTCACTTGACAGGAGTATATACATAAAATATAGATTTTATATTGCTCAATAAAGAACCCTGGCAGTTTGCTTTAGCTATGAAGTGAAGAGACTCTTCTCAACAGGTTCCGGCTCTGCCGCTTGTTTGAATTAAAAGTAGAGAAAAACGCTTCTGTTGGTCACATAAACCAACAAAAGTTTTATGAGTGTGTGAAAGGCATAAGACGGGAAAACTCATTCCATTTTATAGTACTTACAGTCTCTTAATTCAGCCATGGGATAATTGGGCCACCATTCACTATACCAAAAAACTGGAATAGGCACTGGAAAACAAGTTAGTTTCAAAACTAAGTTTAGAAAAAGTGAATGAATTTCATAAAGAAAAACATGTAGAAAAAACCATAGGAATTTAAACTTCTCCAAGCCCTTTGATAATAGAGCCCTGATTCCCAGTCATGTCCAGTGCAGCCTCAGCTGTCCCTTTGAGGCCAGAACTGCCAACGCTCAGGGCTGGGATGAGCCTTCACCCAGAACTGGCTCCAAGACTGATTGGGAATCAATCCAGAACAGGGCTCACAAAAAGAGCAAAGTTTCACGGCCAAATCCAAACCTTCATCAGGCTGGATTTGTTTTAACACTGAACTGGAGCATATTTGCTTGTGCTGCAACACCGTTGCCATTAAACTTTACATGAGCTACAAAATAAGCATTGCCCTGTCCTGAACTGTGCTGCCCAAACACTGCTGAGAACTTGCTGTGCCTCTGCCCTGTGCCCCTGGGGCTGCTCTTGGCCAGGCAGCCTCAGTGGGAGCCAGCACTGGCTGCAGCCCCAGCGGGCCCCCCAGGACAAGGCCCAGCAATGAGGAGGCCAATGAAAGCTCAGGGCAGCAGCAGAACCGTCCCCAGAGTTCTTTGGACAACCATGGACTGGCCACAACTCCACAGCAGCACAACTACGAGTCAGGCTAACAATGCTATGGAGCAGAGTTATAAGAAAACTGTGGAGAAAAATCAGCAACTGACCGTCTGATCTCATACAGCTTGCGAATGCCAAGATAGCAGCCTAGCAGCACAAGTGGCACAGTGAACACTATCACCACTGTGCCTATCATGCATTTCCTGCGAACATCCTGGGGACAGACAATTCTTGGGAGGCGCATTGGATCCGGGCCATATATTCCTGCTTCAGTGACAACATCTGTGGGAGCAATGGGGAGCGTCAGCCCGTGCTGTGCTGCACTGCTGAGCTGGCAGCACGGTGGATGCGGGCAGGATGTTCTCCGTTACCCCCAAGGCTGGGGCCTGCAGGCACCTTGCCGCCCCTTGGCACAGGCTGTGCCACCCAACAAAGCCCAGCAGGCCGGGAGGAGAGCCCGGGGCCAGCGCAGCTGCTTGGGCAGTGGCTGCTTGGAGGGACACGGGCCAAAGCCATCCCTGAGCAGCCACTGCCAGCCCTGGCCCTCCCTGCCCCGTGACAGCTCCCCCAGCCCAGGGACACACACCCAGGCCCTCTCAGGACACACTGGAGCCTTGCCCTCCCCCTCTGCCCATTCCCCACCATGGGCACCCCATGCAGTCTCTCTCAGGTTTCAGGACATGTCCCACACGGAGGGACCCCAGCAGAACTACTCAGCCAGGCTGAGCCTGGCACAGCAATCACCTTCTGTGGCACTGTCTGGCATCTCCTCATGTCCTGTATACGTGGCTAGCACGGGTACATTGCGTCCTCCAGGATGTGCTGCCTTCTGGAAAGACTTTTGGTCCATCTCTGGAGAAAGGAAAAGGGACAGCCAGATCAGGTAGAGCCATTGCCCAGTGGGCAGGTGGCATCTTCAAGGAGTATCACTTGGGAAAGACATGGATAAGGATCAGGGAAAGGCCAAGGCCCTTGGGGCTGCCTCAGGGCCCTCCCTCCTCCAAATATCTGCCCCACCGGATCTGCCCAGAGACCAAGAAATCCCAGGCCCATGGTGCAGTTTGGGCTCTCACTTAGCTGATGCCCAATGCCTTCCTGCAGAGGCTGGGGAGAAGCTGCAGCCAGGCCAGGCTGGCAAACAGCCCTGCAGGGCGTGGAAGCAGCAGCGGGGCAGCGAGGCTGCCATGGATCCCTTCCTGCTGTTCCAGGCACAGCATGTCCCGATGTGCAGCCAAAGCCCCCAGCTGCTGAGCCCCAGGACAAGGCTGAGGGAAATGCACCCACCATCGGGCCTCTCCAGGTCAATCAGGATTTGGTCCAGTTGTTTGGATGCCTCCAGGAGCACATTCTCTTTTGTAGGTTTTTTCCTCCCTCTCAGAGGACCTTAAGAGAAAGTATTTCCATTTCACCAGGAATAGATCCCACAGATGCAGGGCTCAGCTCGTGGGGTCAGCAGGGACACACTACTCACCCCTGCGATGGGAGCTGGGCTTGTGTGCAACATCCACCAAAGGACCTGGGAAGATCCTCCCTGCAGACACACCTGTAACTCAAGAGCCACAGAAGCTTCTGTCACCTGGTTCCTGCCAGGTTGCCAGTGATTGTTCTCTCAGAACATACCTGCAGAAGCTCCCAAGTGCTCCAAACCATCTTCCATCCCAGCTGCTGGCAAAGCAATGGCACCACTCTCATCTGGAAGGGAGCACAGACCAGACCCATTTCCATGGTGTGCTGGCAATCCCCTCTGCCTATGGGAACTGTGCACTGCAAGGGGATCGGGTAAGGCTGTGGGAGCCAGATGTGAATGCACAAGGCCAAAGCTGCACAGGGGCCTGGGGAGCTCTGGGCTGGCTCCTGGTCACTCTGCACCCTCTTTGCAGGGCCTGTCTGACATCCCTGGAGGGCAGGCACTGACACACAGCCAAGATGGCAGCTCAAGCCTCAGCAGGGCTCAGGCCCAGAGGCACAGCAATTACCTCCTGTGACTGTGCTGGGCATCACCTCCCTTCCTGCAGCAGAGGCTGCCAATGAGCCCCTGCTTCCTGCAGGAAATGCTGTTTTCGGCACAGCCTTTCGGTTCATCTCTGGAGAAAGAAAAAGAGACAGATAAATTAGATGGAGATGTTCCCCTTTCTGGGAGGTGGCATCTTCAGGAGGCAATACTGGTCAAACTGATGGATAAGGAGCAAGAAATCATAAAAACTTTTGGGATTGGCCAGGATTTTCCCTTCTCAAAACTGCTGTCATTCCTGATCTCCCCATGGTCCAGGCAATTGCAGGGGATCTCAGGGCATGTATGAACCATGTTGCAGTTTGGTCTGCCTGTCAGCAGATGTCAAATGCCTTCCTGCAGAGGCTGGGGAGAAGCTGCAGCCAGGCCAGGCTGGCAAACAGCCCTGCAGGGCGTGGAAGCAGCAGCGGGGCAGCGAGGCTGCCATGGATCCCTTCCCGCTGTGCCAGGCACGGCGTGTCCAGATGTGCAGCCACAGCCCCCGGCTGCTGAGCCCCAGGACAAGGCTGAGGGAAATGCACCCACCATCGGGCCTCTCCAGGTCACTGAGCATCTCGTCCAGAAGTTTGGCTGCCTCCATGGATTTCGTGTCTCCTGTACCTTGGTTCATTGAACTAGGAGGACCTTAATAGAAAGTTGTTCCATTTCTACTTCTTGCCAGAGTGGCAGTGAGGGCACCTGGGTGATTGGTGCCCGCCAAGGCACTCCCTCGGCTCTGCCTTCCATTCAGGAGCAGGGCCAGGGGCACCTTGTACCTGCAGTGGCCCCACAGTGGGATGGAAGGAGCCCCTTGCGGGGCAGTTGGGGCAGAAAGGACTCCCTGGAGCTGCTGCAGCTCCAAACACAGCCCCAGGCAAGGCCAGGGCTTGGCAGTGGCAGCAGGAGCAGCTCAGGCTCCCTGGGGCTGGCAAAGGAGCAGAGAAAGGCTCAGCCCTGCGGAACAGCCCTGGGCCCAGCCCCTTCCCTCTCTGCTCTTCTCCATGGCTGCACAGAGCACACAGAAGGACACACTGGCATTGCACATGGGAGGGGGATGGACAGATAAATGATCCATTTTCTCTATGACTGAGATCCTGTGGGATCACTGTTGGACACAAGAGCAGAAATTTGGAAGACAGGATTCCCACAATTTAGCAAATTTAAGCGGATCTTGACAGGAATGACACAGGAATATTACTCTGAGCAAGGATTTCACTTGGACAATGATTACTCTGTTAGGGAAGGGGTTTTGGTAGCCTACCTTCACCAAGCTCCAGCATCCTTAAGTATTGATTTACCAGAATTTCCAATCTACGCAACTCAGGATCCCAGTCTAGAAAGGAGCACAGATAGAAACCGTTCCATGCTGTGCTGGGATCCCCTTCTATAGGGAACCCAGCACTGGAAGGGGGTCAGGTAATGCTGCGTGCCAGCAATGCCAAGCAGCAGAGAGGGCAGCTCAAGCCTCAGCAGGGCTCAGGCCCAGAGGCACAGCAATCACCTCCTGTGGCTGTGCCTGGCATGTCCTCCTTTCCTGCAGCAGAGGCTGCCAATGAGCCCCTGCTTCCTCCGGCAAACTGCGCCTTCAGCGCATCCTCTCCTTCCATCTCTGCAGAGAGGAAAAGGGACAGCTGGATAAGGTGGGGCTGTTCCCCAATGGGAAGGTGGCATCTTCAGGAGGCACTGCGTGTCCAAGTAATGGATAAGATGCAGAAGAAAGATCAGGTTATTGGGGCTGCTGCAGGGTCCTCCCTCCTCCAAAGAGCTGCTCCTCCAGATGTGCTCAGAGACCAGGAAATTGCAGGGGATCACAGGCCCATGGTGCAGTTTGGGCTCTCTGTCTGCAGATGCCAAATGCCTTCCTGCAGAGGCTGGGGAGAAGCTGCAGCCAGGCCAGGCTGGCAAACAGCCCTGCAGGGCGTGGAAGCAGCAGCGGGGCAGCGAGGCTGCCATGGATCCCTTCCCGCTGTGCCGGGCACGGCGTGTCCAGATGTGCAGCCAAAGCCCCCGGCTGCTGAGCCCCAGGACAAGGCTGAGGGAAATGCACCCACCACGGCGTCTCTCCAGGTCACTCAGGGTCCTTTCCATGTATTGTGACGCCTCTAGGGAATTAGTGCCTCCTCCAGGCTTGTTCCTCCCTCTCGGAGGACCTTAAGTGACGTGTTTGCATGTCAGAAGAGTGGATCCCACCGAAGCGGGGCTCAGCCCGTGGGGTCAGCAGGGACACAATACTCACCCCTGCGATGGGAGCTGGGCTTCTGAGCAGCAACCCAGAAAGGAGCTTGATGAGTCCTCTCTGCAGAGACTCCTGTAACACAACAGCCACAGAAGCTTCTGTCACCTGGTTCCTGCCAGGTTGTCAAGGATTATCCGCTTAGGGGAACATTGGCAATGTACCTGCAGGAGGCTGAAGAGACTGGAAATCCTCATGGAGCCAAGCTGCTGGAGAAACCTTCCTAGGAAGCTCATCTAGAGGGAAGCAAACACACAAAACCATTTCCATGGTGTCCTGGGATCCCCCCTCTGCTTTTGGGACCTGGGCACTGCAAGGTGGTCGGGTAAGTCTTTGGGATCCAGATGTCAATGGAAAAGGCCAGAGCTGCACAGGGGCCTGGGGAGCTCTGGGCTGGCTCCTGGACACTCTGCACCCTCTTTGCAGGCCCTGTGACTCATCCCTGGAGAGGAAACAGGGCCAGCCGAGGGGCCCGTGGGGGCTCTCTCTCTCCCCCAGAGGAAACCCTCCCTAAAGGCCTGGGGAAAACCATCCCCAGCGCTTCCCGGGGAGCAGGGAGCGCTGTCCCGGGAAAGGGGAGCCAGGCTGCCAGCTCACCTGCTCGCTGCGCTTGCAGCGGAGCAGCCTGGGCAGCCCTGGCAGGCAGGGCCACGGCCAGGAGGAGCAGGAGGAAGAGGCGCAGAGCAAGGGCCATGCTGCCTTGCCCTCTGCCAGTCCCGCAGCTCTTGCTGCCACCGCTGTCCTGACACCGCTGTCCCAATGTCAGCACCACTGCTGCCACCGCCGCTGCTGCTGCCGCAACAGTTGTGCTCAAGCACTGACTGCTCGCTCCTTGTGCTGCTGTGCAACCACGGGGCTCTGGCACCTCTGTGACCTCAGAGCCTGCTGTGACCTCATGGCTGGGGCAGGATTTTGTTAGAATGGATCTCAAGAGGTGCCCTTCCAGCAAGGAGAGGATGTCCCGCCCAGGACCTATTTGCAAGCTCGGATTTTTTCACAACTGAGTTACACGATATTGCAAAAGTGAGACTTTTTGTGGTTCTACATATAAGAGCAATGTCAAGTCCAGAATTCCACTCATGTTGGTGATTCCCACTATCGCAGGCAGCAGCAGCCCTGCCATGCTGACACCAACTCCCTATTGTGCACTTTGCTGCCCTTTGGCCCCTATTTAAAAATTAAGAACTTGATGCCAAAGCTGACTAAAATAATGCAACACAGGCCTTCAGGGTAGCTGCACACTTTAGGGGACACCCAAACCCTGTGCACATCTTATGGGTGTCCTCACCCACCCGAAAATCCCCGTATGTCCTCAAAGAAAGACATACGACCTCTGCTCAATTTTACAGATGCCCCTGCACAACTTGCGACATACATTAAACTCCCTGCACAACTTCTTGGTGTCCCCAGTCCCCTGCACAGCACAGAGGTGACCCAAAGCCCCTGCATGCCTTTAGAGGGACCCAAACATAACACTCAGGGAGCAGCACCAGAGCTGAGCCATCTTCTGTGTGTGTGTGTTCACCATGTGTCCCTGGGTGAACTGATGAGGCCTGGGGGGCAAATCCCCTCTCTGCTGATAAGAGATCCGGGGCTGCCACAGGCCCAGTGTCTGTCGGGCTCTGAGCTCAACCCTCAGGCTATGAAGGACTTCCTTCAGAGTCCAGCCTCTTTCCATTGTTCTCAATGAAAGCACCTCCCGATGGCTTCCTCTTTCCCTGGGCATGCCACTGGAGGAGCTCCAGGCCCAGCTGATGCCAGGGAAGGAAATGTGCCCTCAGCCCAGGGACGCTCAGCATGGGCTCCCCCAGCCCTCGGGGCCCTGCCGCTGGTCACAGCAGCCCCTGCCTGGCTCCTGCCTGCCCACACCGTGGGCATCCACGGCTGCTCCTGGCCATGGAACTCAGCTTGTGCTGGTGCCGCGTGGGCTTTCCTGCTGCTATCACCTGGACAGAGCAGTGAAAACTCCATTTCTTTATTGAAATATAAAATGTGGGCCAAGCTCGGCCCTGGCAGACAGGAGCTGCCCACCTTCAATCCTGGCTGGGGAACAGGACAAGGGGGCCCTGAGGTTTAGGGTCTCGTTTTGGGGGAGAGTAATTTGGGAAGGCCTCGTGATGGTGCTGCAGCCGCAGCAGGCCAGATAAGGGCATAAGTGGAGACCTGGGATAACAGGCCAAGTTCTCTTTGCCCGAGTTGCTAGGCCTCTCTTCTGAAGATGCACAGGAGCACCTGTGGAGAGAGGAGGTGGCTGCGGCCTCAGCTGCCAGTGGCACACAGGGAGCCTCCTGCACAGCAGGGCCCAGAGCTGGCAAGGCTCCCCAGCACGGCTGGAGCTGCTGGCACAGCTTGGCCCAGCTGCACAGCTGCCCCTCAAGGCCCCGGCGAGCAGGGCACGGCTCTGGGCAGGCTCCCTGGCCAGGAGCGGGCCCCAGAGCGCCTCTGCCTTTCAAGGGCAATCTCGTCCCTGCTCTTTCTCCTCCACAACTTGCTTTGCCTCTGCCCTGTGCCCCTGGGGTTTCCCTTGTCCAGGCAGCCTCAGTGGAGCCAGCACTGGCTGCAGCCCCAGCGGGCCCCCCAGGACAAGGCCCAGCAATTAAGAGGCCAGTGAAAGCACTGGGCAGTAGCAGAACCCTCCCCACCATTCTTTGGACAACCATGGACTGGCCACACCTACACTGCAGCCTCACTGGGAACGTTCCCGGCCTATGAGAAGCATTTAAAGAAAGCTGTTTGAGGTAGAGATGAGCACAACTTACTGTTTCTTTTCCTTCCACCACTGGAACCCAACATAGCACAGCACCATGGAAATTGGCACAGTGAACATTGTCACTACCGTGCCAGTCATGCAGGAGCTGCGCACATCCTGGGGGCAGATAATTCTTGGGGTGTCCCGTGGATTCTGGGTGTTTGTGTCTGACTTGCCAAGCACTTCTTTAGGAGCAAGGGGGAGCGTCAGCTCGTGCTGTGCTGCACTGCTGAGCTGGCAGCACGGTGGATGCGGGCAGGATGTTCTCCGTTTCCCCCAGAGCTGGGGCCTGCAGGCACCTTGCCGCCCCTTGGCACAGGCTGTGCCACCCAACAATGCCCAGCAAGCCGGGAGGAGAGCCCGGGGGCAGCGCAGCTGCTTGGGCAGGGGCTGCTTGGAGGGACACGGGCCAAACCCATCCCTGGGCAGCCACTGCCAGCCCTGGCCCTCCCTGCCCCGTGACAGCTCCCCCAGCCCAAGGAACTGACTGACACAAACTCTACAGCCAGCAAAGAGATTGTCCCAGTGATTTCTGCTTTTATTCCCTGCAGCTGGTCTCAGAAACATCCCTCACACTGCTCTAAATGCCCACCCATGGGCTGACCAGCCCCTATGCCTTTCCAGTCTGCTCTCAGAAATTTTTCAACAAATGCACCAATAAATTCCAGGTTACCTCTGTGAATTGCACTCTGCAGTTTCCTTCATTTTTTTTCCCAATTGCTGGAAGTTCCTGCATATGGTAATGGTCTTGAGGGTCTCCAATTCTTTTCAGTAATTTTTTTGTATTGAGACAGATGAAAGAGCCTTATTGGTTTTAGTTTTTGCATCTCTGGTTTTTTTCTTAGAGTGATGGTTTACTTATTATCTACATGTAAACTTATTTTTATTTATGTTTTTTGTTTCCCATGCAATTATTTTGACAATCTGTCATTCACTTCTTAGGTAATGTTCCATATATGAACAATTTTGAATCTCTTTATAGCAATATAAAGATTTCAGAAAGCTGTATTTTTAATTTTGAAGACACTCCTTCTCCCCATTCCCAGCTTTTATAATGATCCTTTTTGAAACATCCTTGAGAATAGGTAGAGTTATTTGGAAAATGCTTGGCTTAGCCTGGGAATGGATTATCATTTTTAATGCTATAAACCTACATTGCTTCAAGCTTCACAGCCACAGTCAGGATTTGTGGCTCAAGGCATGGATGCCTGTCTGAATTAAAACAATGTTTGTGAGGCAGCTGAAGAGCTTAGACCTCAGACATTGAAATTCCTGGGACGAGGAGAAGGAAGAAAGGATAAAATTGTGTTTCAAAGGCTGTTTTTTCACTTCTAGTATGCGAGAAGTATGGTAGAATACACGTGTTTTCAAATGTCATTTAAATCCAGAACAACTCTCTACAGTTGCAGACACCAGGACAAATTACGCAAAACTTTGCATCCTAATGCATCAGCTTTAATTCTAGTGAGCGGTAGGCCTTATTTACAGTGCGATTAGAGCAAATCCACAAAGCAATCTTGCCACTGTGTGAATGGCAAGAAGAATTTGCTTCTGAACAGGTGAATATGTCCCACTCAATCATGACCAAAATTTGCCTTGACTTGGAAGCAAGTAGACAAGAAGCAATGCAGTATTTGGGTTTCATCCAGTGATAAAAGAGACAACTTACGTGTTATACAGAACACATGTACTGATAGGGCCAATAATGCACCCACATGAAGGGATCTTCAGGACATTCCTTTATTTCTTAACCAGGAATGGGCAGCAAAATGCTGGCATTTATCTGAACTGGAAGCCGTATTCCTCTCCTGTTTCTCCTTTATTGGAATTACCAATATTGCTGTTATAAATGATCAATCAAAAGCAAAATTATAAAAAAATGAGAAAATATTTATTTATCTTTTTCTGCAACCAAAATATGGTCTTCAAAACCACCATAGCCAAAGAGACAGCGTCGAGCCTGGGTTCGGTGCTGGGTGAGCCTGGATCAAATCTCTATCACATCAGAGCCCTCCTTGTTCACAAGAGCTGCTTCTAGCGAGGATGTTTTATACAGTTTATTGTGCCCGAGGAGAAGGAGTCCCAGTTTCTTCTGGAATTCTTCACATTCTTAGTTGGTTCTTTCAATGTGCAGAGCTGGACAATTGCTGTTTCCTGGTAATAGCTAGCGTTGATCGAATCCTGGGAAGTCGCTTATTCACATGTATGTTCCTGGTGACTTTGGCTATCTTGATTGATGTTATCAACAGGGCGATGATCGCTCTTAGGCATCTTCCGGACGGCGGTGATCATCACGCTGGGTGCGTTTATTCATAAGCTAAATGCTGAGCGTTATCCTGCCTCCTTCAGGAATTTCGGAGTTTGAATAGACATCTACTTCTTGGGCTGCTTGTGGTCAGACACCTGTTTGGATTTCACAATCTTTTTAAAATACATTCTTTTATAGCATGAATTATTTCCCAACATATATTACAATCCCCCTTCTTTAATTTCAACACATTAATTTATGCTCCCCTACATCCCAAATTACCATTATCTATTTACTTCCTACATCTACCCTCCACTGTTAAGGGTCCCCTACAAAGAGCAGGCTTTATTAAATTCTCATGCCATGCACTCATTGCGGGATTCCCTAATAGCCATTATAATTGTTCCCATTTGTTTTGACCTGTTTCTCAAATTTTGCCAAGACCTCAGCAGCATTGCTTGTACACTTCCCGTCTCCCAGGTTCATGATCATGGACATGTTGTTTCTGGAAGCCAACTCCAGGTCCACTATAGCTATCTGCATACCCTCTACCACGGAGTGTATCAGTCTATTAAAACAAGGTATTAGACAAGGGAGGAATATGACTCCTGCTAGTGAACACAGCACAAAATATATTATTTTGTTCCACCAGCCCCCCTCAAATAATCTGTCCCACCAAGATGACTGCAAGATTGAATTCCATTTCTGGACTGGGACATGGGCTACTTTCTTAATTTTGGCTGCCAATCCTCTTATGGTTTCCCCATAATCATCAATTTCAATACAACATTATGATTCATTGAATTTTCCACAGACTCCCTCTTCTTCAGCCGGCAAATAGTCTAAAACTATTTGATTCTGGTACACAAAAGCCTGTACCTGAGTGTGCTGCCAACTCAACAATCCAGGGCCTCTGAGGTATGATTCAACACAATTTCCTCCACTGCCTGCAGCCTGATCAATCGGTTCAGTAGATAGATTGCAGTCCTATATCCATAGCTTCTGTCCTGAACTCATGTGGCCGGCGCATAATAATCAATTATCCTTGCTGCCAGCCACTCCTCCTCCCCCCAAGTTTGCCTGCCACTTAGGACAGGTATCATTTTCTTCAAGCTTCTTCTCTGCCTCCTCAGGGTCTCATACAGAGGAGCCCTGAGTAAGTTGCTTTTTGTTTGAGGAAGAGTGAAGAAAACTGGCTGGATCATGCCCAAAGTGCATGACCCCTTCCACCTTTGAGGTAACTCACTGTAGGGTTTCTGTCCACAATCCAATAAATTCCATCTGGGGCTTTCCCTCTGATATTAGATTTCCCGGGGTCTCCCCAATATTCTCTCAGTCCTGCCAAGGATTGGTAAGTATTAGCTCCGGGACTCTTGACCCAACAAAGTGCCATCTGACCATTCCAATCTTAATTTGTTTCATTCTTCTGACTCCAGCACACCATAGGAGGTTCTGGTTGCCAGACTTTGCTCTTGCTGTCTGTATTCACCAACAAAGTGGTTATATATGGTGTGTGTCCCACCATTTCAGTATATTCTTTCCCTTCTCGACTGATGCAGATAGTCCCAACCACTCGCTGCTCCAACACACATCCCTTAGGTCTTAGTGCCAATTTTGAGACCCTTGGGTTGTTCCATTTCAAAAGCTGTTCTGGAGCCAAACCTTCACCCTTCCAAGGCCACTTCTCTGCCAATTTCAACCCCCTACAAATCCAATAGTTTGACAGTCCCAATTCCATGGCAATTTCCTCAACTAAATCAATGAGTAAGTTTCGATCTGGGGAAGGTAGTTCCCCAGCAGCATATTGTCTCCTGAACTGTTCCTACTGATCACTCAAAGTTTTCAATCTTTCCTCTTCCACCCTTTTCTTTCTCGGTTCTGACTCCCTCCTTTTCAGCTCCTGAGTAATCACTCTCATTTTTCCCTCAGGATCTATTCCATCTTTGTTCCTTGCAAAACAGACAGCCCTAAACATATTGCAAGCAGACTCTATCATCATTTGCCTGTGCTAAGTCCAACATGATCGGCTCTCTGTTCAGGGTGAATTTGCTATCAAATTTCATATTTCTTCCCACACAGTACATTTTCCGGTTCATCACGCACATTCCCAGATTCAAATTGTCGTAACACAATGGATTCACCTGGTGATACACTACAGAAATTGATTCTGTCTTTTCCCCAACCCACATTGTTTGGTTACATTGACTGCAAATGGGGATCGACATTGGTTCTACATTTCTTTTCAGCACTCAGTGTTGGTGCTTGTCTGACTGCCCGTTCAGCGTCCCAGCCTTCAGATCTAAACACAGGATCTCTTTGCCCAATCTGCACAATTTGACCCGAGTGCCGTTTATCAAACAGTACCTGCCAGATTCCCTTGATGCATTTCTCCGGGGCTTGGCATGCTAAGATCCCCTTGTCCCTTCGCTCAGTCGGGACCATCTGAGTGCACTTACTGCACTCATCCACAGAGCTCTGATTTCCCACAAGTATCGGAGTCTCACTGTGCAGACTCTGTGTCCCGCACATGGCTAGGCTCAGGCCAACCAGGATTCCCACCAGGGGCGAGGAAGACCATCTTTGCGGCAGCAGGAGTATTCTTCAGGGAACACATTCTCTGACCTAGCCACATTCCTCCTCTTAAAGGAGATCTTGACAGCATCTGAGCTGCATGGTACTTTGATTGACTTCCGACATTCCACATCCAATATTTCTGCCTTAGATTTGAGTTTTCCATGCACGCCCTTCTGGAAAATGTGGAACCACTCTTGTGAATCTAATTCAATAATTCCTAAATGTGCGTCTAGGTTTAGATTGCGGTCAGTCAGCTCAAGCTCCTCTTCCAGACACTGGGGGCACAATCCATTTGGTCTCTGCCCCCTACCAAAGTATACAACAAAAACCCCTTGACAATATTCACACTTGAAGTGTACAAACGGATAGCACACACAGTCAGACAGTATACAACCTATCCGTTCACCATCGGTCATTTATGAGGATGTTGGAGTTTGATCTTTAGGTCACCTGGAGAAGAAGTGATCCTCTACTCGGGAGCCTCCTCCTGATGCTCCACTTTCTTCACCCTGGACACGTGTGTCCAACCTTTTCCTGCCATCCGAATGGCTATGTCTTTTGTCAGGACAAGAAAGGGGCCTTCCCAGTGAGGGGAGAGGGGTAAATCTTTCCGTACTTTCACAAGAACTCTGTCACCTGGCTGAATTTTGTGGATAGCAAATCCCAGAGGGGCACTCTGAGATACTATGCCCTGTTCTCTCAATTCCTGTAAGTTTCTGTTTATTGCTACTAAATACGGTTGAATTTGGCTGTCCTCCAATCTGGGGTGTCCCACTGGTGTCCTGTGCTTATATGGCATTCCATATAGCATTTCAAAGGTGAGAGCCCCGTTTCTGAATGAGGCATCGTCCTGATACTAAGCAAGGCCAGAGGGAGGCATTTCAGCCAGGATATCCGAGTTTCTAAAATTAATTTAGAGAACTGTGCCTTCAAAGTCTGAGTCATCCTATCAACTTGTCCCAAGCTCTGGGGACGCCACGGAGTGGTATTCCCAACAAATGCCCAGTGCCTCTGCCATCTGCTTAATAATTTTCGAAGTAAAATCAGTCCCTTGATCCGAGTCAATGTAATTCACCACCCCATATTGGGGCACAATTTCTTCCAGCAATTTCCTGGACATTGTCTGAGCTGTTGCCCTTGGACTGGGGGAAGTTTCCACCAAATGGGTCAATTTGTCGACTTTTACAAGCACAAATTTGAACCTTCTCAGCTGGGGCAATTCAGTAAAATCAACTTGAATTCTCTCCAAAGCTCAGTACCCAATGTGGCGACTCCCCAGGATTGCCTGTCTTGCCTTGATTTTGTTGACTTTCTGACAGATCAGGCATCTTTGTACCTCTTTGTTTGGCCAATTCATAAATTCCTCTGCACCAGAAAAATTTCCAAAATTGTTCAGCCAGGGCCTGAACCCCCCAGTGTGTTTGCTGCTGCAGTCTCCTCAAAATTCTCCTGGTAAAACCTTCAGAGGCTACTTCTCTCCCATCCAGTAGTTTCCACTTCCTCCAATTTTCCCCCAATCTTCTCAGAACTTTCAATCTCCTTTGGGGAGGATTGAGGAGGGTCATTTGGGACCTCGATCCCTTTGATCTCCGGGGTAATTACCATCATCAATGCCGCGGTTTTTGCCTCCTGGTCTGCCAAGTGGTTTCCCAAGGTCTGGAACTGCATCCCTGCCTGATGTCCCTTCACATGGACAACTGATATTTCCTCTGGCTCCGTTATCGCTTTCAGAATTTGCCGGATCAATTCCCTGTGCATCAGTGCCCGTCCCTAGGTGTTGATCGTCCCCCTTTCTTCTCAAATTTTCCCAAAGGTGTGAACCTTCCCAAAGGCATACCTAGAGTCTGTAAAAATTGTTCCTTTCTTTCCCTTCAGTTCTTTCAAGGCTCTCGGAACTGCATAAAATTCACAAGCCTGTGCTGACCAACCCGCGTTCAGGAGGCCTGCTTCTATCACTTTTCCTGTTTGCCTGTCGACGACTGCATATCGTGACTTCCTTTTCCCTTCAATCACTCTGCTTGAGCCATCTACAAGCCCTTTTCCTCCTTCGTCTAATTCCTCTTCTTCCAAATCTGCTCTTTGTCTGCAATTCGACTGCTTCCACACAATCATGGACGAGTTTTTCCGAAGCTTCCCCAAACAAAAACTGAGCCAGGTTTTGCGCGGTTGATGTCTGCAATTCCAAGTCCGGTGAGTGAAATAACGTGGCTTCATACTTCAGCAATCTAGCATCCATGAGCCATTTATCTGCCTGTTGTTGTAGTATGCCCCGCACATTGTGCAGTGCAAATACTACCAAAGGTGCTCCAAAAGCTTCTTGGCTTCCTTGGCATTCTTGGCTTCCTCCAGCAACAATGCCACAGCTACGATCGCTTGCAAGCACGCGGGCCAGCCCCTGCTTGCAGGGTCCAAAAGCCCAGACAAGTAAGCACCCGGTTTCCTGACCCCTGCCCAGTCCTGTGTCAGCACACCATGTGCTGTGTGATTGCTCACATCCATAAACAACTGGAATGGCTGTCTCACATCGGGGAGCCTCAGCACTGGTACTGCTGTGAGCACTTCCTTGACTCCCCTAAATTCTTCCTCATCTTTTCTGTCCATTTGATTCTTTCCATGGTGATATTTTCATTAAAAAACTTCACCTTCTCACCGTATCCTTCGATCCACTACCGACAATATCCCAACAACCCCAGAAGTTGCCTAACTTCTCTTTTTGTCCGTGGGGGTGGTAGGACAATAATCCCCGCCACCCTTTCAGGATCCAACTTCTTTTTCCCTTTTGCTAACCAATGTCGCAAATATTTGACCTCTGGCTCTGTGAACTGCAAATTTGACTTAGACACCTTCAATCCTTTTTCCCCTAAAAAGTTCAAAAGTTCAATGGTACTCGTCCTCACATCCTCCTCCCTAAGACCTGCAATCAACAAATCATCTACGTATTGTAGCAATTGTGTTCCCTCTATTGGTACAAAATGACTCAGCACTTGCTCGAGTGCTTGCCCACAATGTTTGGAGAATCAACAAAGCCCTGAGGCAACGACGTCCATCTGAGCTGCTGCTTTCTGTTTGTTTCTGGGTCTTCCCACTGAAACGCAAAGTAATCTCTGCTGTCCTCTGTTAAAGGTCAGGTCCAGAAAGCATCTTTCAAATCGATCAGGCTGTACCATGTGTCCTCGGGAGAGATGTTATTCAGCAGGGTGTAAGGATTCGAGACTGTGGGGAACAGTGTCTTAGTCCTTTGATTTACAGCCCTTAAATCCTGCACTAGCCTGTGGCTACCATCCGCTTTTCACACTGCCAAAGTCGGGGTGTTGTGGTGCGGCATGCATGGCTCCAACGTTCCCTTTTTTATCAATTCATCAATCACCGGTTTCAGCCTCCTCCCCCCTTCCATGGGGGTGGGGTACTGTTTGACCCAAATGGGGTCTTCTGGCCTTTCAATTTCAACATGGATTGGCTCTATGTCCAACTTCCCGGCCTCCCCCTGGACATACCAAACCTGTGGATTAATCATCTCCTCATCCTGAGTGGTGAGTTTATACAATCTCACTTTGAGCTGGGAATCTTGCACTGCTAAACCCATTTCCAATGCCACCATCAAATACCACCCCACCAAATTCAAGTCTGCATCTTTTATCAATAACATTTTTCCTTTACACTTTTTACTTTCTGTCTCTATTTCAACCTTCCTTATGATCGGAACCTTAAAAGGTTCCCCTTTGCTCCAATTACCATCATTGCATCATTGCTTAGAGAGCACCCTCGCAGTAACTGCTGCACCATGGTCTGTTCAGCCCCAGAATCTACTGAAAACCAAATTTCATGTCTGTGAGGTCCCACTCACAATTTTATCAAGGCCTCCCCTGGTGTTCCAGACCCCAAACTGAGAAGCCCCTGACACCCCTAATCTTCCTGAAACATAGTTTGATCCTTGACCTTGTTGGGACAATTCCTCCGAATGTGCCCCTTTGGCTTGCAGTAGTAGCACTTGAAGTCCTTTCTCTGGCTGTTTGAACCTTTTCCTTGGGAAGGATTTTGTTTCTTCATCGGCGCTGTTTTTGCCAAGTCTCTGACCTCTTCCTGTTCTTGTGCCTCCCTCACTGCAGCCGCTAGCACTTTCACCTGAATCTTTTGCTTTTCTTAGTCTCTTCTAATGTAGATTTTTCTGGGCTTCTCAGAGCAATTCCTGCAGTTCCCTGTCCTGCCATCCATCTATCTTTTCCAATTTCTTCCTTATGTCTTCCCATGATTTCATCACAAATTGGGTCTTCAGCAAGACCGCCCCAATTGGAGATTCGGGGTCCATCCCGGAATACATTCTCAAGCTCTTTCGGAGCCTTTCCAGACATTCCATGGGGGTTTCATCTTTTCCCTGGCATTCCCTGAGTATTTTGCTCATGTTTTGTCCCTTTGGCACTACCTCCCTGATACCTTCTATTATCATGTTTCTCAAGTTTATCCTTTTCTGCCTCCCTTCCTCAATTTGGGCATTCCAAGATGGCCACATCTAATCTCCTCGCTCCCCCTGGGGATTCCTGTTCTCCCAATCCCTGATCACGGCTTGTCTGATCATTTCTCTTTCCCCATTGTTGAACAGTGACCTCAGGATCACACTGAGATCCTTGTACGTGTAGGTGCTGGTTCCTAGAAATTCATCTAGTCGTTCTGCCACCCCCAAAGGATCATCCATCAACTTCCCCATCTCTTTCTTGAAAGCCCTCACATCCCCGGTGTCGATCGGCGCATGTGCCAAGCCCCTAACCCCTGGAGCCGTCAGTACTTCCTGTAAAGGGAAGAGTCCAGGCTTTTCCTCGTCGTCATCACTATCTCCAGTGGTTGCCCTCCTCGTCCTCCACCTTGTTCAATTGGCTGGAGGAGAGTTTGCTTTCTTTAGGGAAATTATCTGTTTCTCCTTGATTTTGGGAAGGGTCAGTGGCTGGGACTGCTCGCATGGGAGTGGAGGCGCCAATACCTGCTCACATGGGAGAGAAGGCGCTGCGGCCATCTCCGGTGGGAGCAGTGGTGCCGAAGCCTATCCCCGTGGGATCGATGCCTCGGGAGGCAACGTGGGCACCTGAGGTACCTGGGCTGGCACGGGTTGGGGCAAAGGGACAAGGTAGGGCGGTGGAAGGTTTTCCAGCAGTTCCCATTCCTTGCCCTGGTTTGCCAAGCATCTGAGAGCTCTGATCGGGTATAATCCCGAACAAACGTATTTCCACATCTCAACATTCTCAATTTCCTCAAAATCCTTGAAAGTGCCGAACACCGGCCAAACCACATATTTTGCAATCTCCTTCCCCCCACACTTTTCCATACAAAAATGTATCATCTTTTCCTTGGACTTTCCCACCCTCCTGGGGCTGTCATCCCAGTGTTCTAATATCCATCTGTCCTGGTTTAGGGCAAAGTTGTTAAAGAATCTGCAAAGGAGGGCCCCTCCAGAAAGCAAAACCCACACGGCCCCTCCCTCCAACCGGTTCGGGAAAAAATTCCTTGGAGGGAAGTGGAAAGAACCTGTTTATTTCAGGCACAGCACCCCCCAGCACACAAAATTAACAATACCCAATGACACCGCTCTGAGAAAGATGACAAAATCAGAAAGTCTCTTTCGGGGGTGGTTGCTCTGTTCTCAGTCCCTCCGGTGCTGGGGCAGCTGCTGCAGCCAAACGGTGCAAACCTTCGGTGTTCCCGGGTCCCAGTCCGGAGCAGGTTCGAGATGGTCACAGAAACAAGAGAGGAGAAACAGTCCAGGAAGGAATTTGGACTGTTTAGCTAGACCTAGCTAATAAGCAGAGGCCAAAGCAGAGCAGAAGCGAGAGCAGAAAAGAGAGCAAGCAAAGCAGCAAGCTGAAAGCAAGAAGTGAAAAACAGCCCTGTGTACTGCTCGTCTCTGTGTCCCTGATAAGAGAAACCCAAACAAAACTTCCACTCTTCAGAGTCGGTCTTAAAGGCACAGAACAGATGAATGGGGATACAAGCATCATAATGTCACCCCAGGACATTCCACCCCTTATGCCCATATCATCAACATACTACAACACATCATGCATTATTCATACAAAATTTCCATCCGTTTCCCCAAAATTACAAGCAATACCCATCATGCCTTCATCACATCCCCACACTGGACCACTGAATGCAGGCCCTATATTACAGAGCTGCAGGATTCCCCCTTTTCACTTTAGTCACTTAAAGCTCCATCTATCACTTGCTCAGGCCTTCAACACTTACACATTTCCTTCTCCCTCTTCCATCTACCCAGACCTTCGACACTTACACATTTGCTTCTATCTCATGTCTGTATGGTTTAATGTACAGGCAATGGCAGTAACATCCAATGAACAGTGATATTGCGTATCATTCTTACCCCACAATCAGATCTCCCTGAGGTACACATCATGTTGTTCCATCTCTTTGCATTATCCACCACTTGACACCTGGTCCCTGAGCAAAGACAACCCCATGAATGGGTTTGTCTGTACTCGAGGCAGAATTGATCCACACAGTCTTCCCTAGCAAACCTCTGACATGTACCACTGGGACTTTGTCTCCTTCTATTATATTCAGGGACTCAGACTGGGCAGGACCTGCTCGGTTGGTGGAACCTCAGGTGTTAACTAACCAGGTGGCCTTTGCTAAATGCTGCTCCCAATTCTTGAAAGATCCCCCACCCAAAGCTTTGAACTGGGTTTTTAGTAGTCCATTGTACCTCTCCGCTTTTCCTGCAGCTGGTGCATGGTAGGGGATATGGTACACCCACTCAATGCCATGTTCCCTAGCCCAGGTGTTGATAAGGCTGTTCTTGATATGAGTCCCGTTGTCTGACTCGATCCTCTCAGGGGTGCCACAGAACTTGCTTTTCAAGGCCCAGGATGGTGTTCTGGGCTGTAGCATGAGACACAGGGTAGGTTTCCAACCATCCCGTGGTGGCTTTCACCATGGTCAGCACGTAGCATTTGCCCTGGCGTGTCTGGGGCAGTGCAATGGAGTCAATCTGCCAGGCCTCCCCATACTTGTACTTGGACCACCGCCCACCGTACCACAGGGGCTTCACTCGCTTGGCCTGCTTGATGGCAGCACGCGTCTCACAGTCATGGACAACCCTAGAAATACTGTCCATGGTTAGATCCACCCCTTGGTCTCGTGCCCACTTATAGGTGGCATCTCTGCCCTGGTGGCCTGAAGCATCATGGGCCCATCGAGCTAGGAATAACTCTCCCTTATGTTCCCAATCTAGGTCTATTTTGGACACCCCTATCTTTGCAGCCTGCTCATTGTTTTGGTGCTCCTCATTGGCCCTACTCTTGGGTACATGGGCATGTACATGGCGGACTTTCACAGGTAGCCTCCCTACCCTGGTAGCAATGTCTTTCCACTCATCAGCAGCCCAAATTGGTTTCCCTCTACGTTGCCAGTTAGCCTCTTTCCACCTCTCCAGCCATCCTCACAGAGTATTGGCTACCATCCATGAATCAGTGTAGAGGTAGAGCTTTGGCCACTTCTCTCTCTCAGCAATGTCCACGGCCAGTTGAACAGCTTTGAGTTCAGCAAGTTGGCTCGATCCACCTTCTCCTTCGGTAGCTTGTGCAACCTGTTGTGTGGGACTCCATATGGCGGCTTTCCACTTCTGGTTCATCCCTACGATGCAACAGGAACTGTCAGTGAAAAGAGCGTAGCGTGTTTCCTCTGGGGGCACTTGGTTATAGGGAGGGGCCTCTTCAGCACGTGTCACTGGTTCTTGTTCCTCTTCATCTGTGACACCAAAATTCTCACCTTCGGGGCAATTTGTAATGACCTCCAAAATCCCAGTTTACCTATATGGGTGCGCTGAGTGATGAGAGCAATCCACTTGCTCCATGTAGCACTGGTGGCATGATGAGTGGAAGGAATCTTGCCTTTGAGCATCCACCCCAGCACCGGTAGTTGGGGTGCCAGGAGGAGTTGTTCTTCAGTGTCTATTACCTCCGAGGCAGCCTGGACTCCTTCATAGGCAGCCAAGATTTCCTTCTCTGTTGGAGTGTAGTTGGCTTCAGACCCTCTGTAGCTTCGACTCCAAAATCCCAGTGGTCGACCCCGAGTCTCCTCAGGCACCTTCTGCCAAAGGCTCCAGGACAAGCCATGGTTCCCGGCTGCAGAGTAGAGCATGTTCTTTACCTCTGGTCCTGTCCTGACTGGGCCAAGGGCTACTGCATGGGCAATCTCCTTCTTGATCTGGACAAAGGCTTGTTGCTGCTCAGGGCCCCACTGGAAATTTTTCTTCTTGCGGGTGACCAGGTAAAGAGGGCTCACAATCTGACTGTACTCAGGAATATGCATCCTCCAAAAGCTATTGCACCCAAGAAAGCTTGTGTCTCTTTCTTATTGGTGGGTGGAGACATTGTTGTGATCTTGTTGATGACATCTGTAGGAATCTGACGCCATCCATCTTGCCACTTCACTCCCAGGAATTGAATCTCACAAGCTGGTCCCTTTACTTTGCTCTTTTTAATGGCAAAACCAGCTCCCAGGAGGATCTGGATGATTTTCTCCCCTTTCTCAAACACCTCTACTGCTGTGTTCCCCCACACAATGATGTCATCAACATACTGCAGATGTTCTGGAGCCTCACCCTTTTCCAGGGCAGCCTGGATCAGTCCATGGCAGATGGTGGGGCTGTGCTTCCACCCCTGGGGCAGTCGGTTCCAGGTGTACTGCACTCCCCTCCATGTGAAGGCAAACTGAGGCCTGCATTCTGCTGCCAGAGGAATGGAGAAAAATGCATTGGCAATGTCTATAGTGGCGTACCACCTTGCTGCCTGGGACTCCAGCTCATACTGGAGCTCTAATATGTCTGGCACGGCAGCACTCAGTGGTGGAGTCACTTCATTCAATGCACGATAGTCCACAGTCAATCTCCATTCTCCTTCAGATTTTCGCACAGGCCAAATGGGGCTGTTGAAGGGTGACTGGGTCTTGCTGACCAGCCCTTGGCTCTCCAGCTCAGGGATCATTTTGTGGATGGGGATCACAGCATCTCGAGGGGTCCTATACTGCCGTTGATGCACTATGGAAGTGGCAATTGGCACTCGTTGCTCTTCTCCTGTCAGACATCCTACTGCAGATGGATTCTCAGACAACCCAGGCAAGGTGTTCAATTGCTGGATGCCCTCTGTCTCTACAGCAGCTATTCCAAATGCCCATCTGAGTCCTTTTGGGTCTTTGAAGTACCCCCTTCGAAGGTAGTCTATGCCCAAAATACATGGGGCCTCTGGGCCAGTCACAATAGGATGCTTCTTCCGCTCATTTCCCGTTAGGCTCACATCAGCTTCCACCAAAGTGAAATCCTGGGATCCCCCTGTCACACCAGCAAAAGAAACAGACTCTGTCCCCACATGTCTTGATGGGATTAATGTGCATGGCGCACCAGTATCGACCAAAGCTTTGTACTCCTGTGGTTACGATGTGCCAGGCCAACGAATCCACACAGACCAGAAAACACGATTTTCTCTGGCCTCTACCTGGCTAGAGGCAGGGCCCCTCTAAGCCTGGTTATCCTTCTTTCCCTGGGCATATGTTTTGGATGTTCCTTCGAGGGGATCAGACATGTCATCATCATCATACCTGGCCGTTCGGCTACGGGCAACTGGAGCTTCTTTCCTCCTGGTGGCTTCCTTCAGTTCATGCACCCGTCGTGCCAGAACAGCAGTAGGTTTCCTATCCCACCTTCTCATGTTTTCCCCACAATCACGCAGGTAAAAACCACAGCTCAGCTCGTGGGGTGTACCTTCTCTCACCATCTGGGAAACGTCTGCCTTGGATACCAGAACCTCGGATATGTACTGCTGAAATTTGGAGAAGGTCTTCTTTAATCTCCTCTCTAAGCTTCTTATGATTCTCCTCTATCTTATCCTCTAAATTCTGCAGACGTGTTTCTACTGCTGCGATTCTGGCATGTGTCAGGCCATGTAGAGCATCTGCATATGCTCGGAGCTTCCTTGCCATGTCAAGCACAGTCTCATCCCTCTCATCCCTCTTCATTATGGCTAAGGCAGAAGCATATTCATGTGGCCCAAGTCGTACGAGTTTTCGCCACATCACAAACGTGCATGGTACTAAGTCTGGGTCCCTAGTTGTTACATCATCTGAGAAGATAATCTCTGCCACTGCCATTTCTCTCAGGCGTTGGATCCCTTGCTCTATGGTCTTCCACTGAGTTTGCTGCATATAGAGATCGTCTGCGCACAGGTATCTTTCTGCTACACTTCCTAGGACCCGTTCCCAGAGGCTGTGAGAGTTAGCCCCCCTCATCATTCCTTGGTCTATGACAGGATCGTGTGACAGGGATCCCAAATGCCTGGCTTCAGTGCCTGTGCCCAGAATTGTAGCCTCACCTGCAGCATCCCAGAGACGGACCAGCCAACTAATTATGGATTCATCAGACCTTCGAGTATAATCCTTCCGTAGGCCACGAAGGTCCTTCAGGGAAAAGGACTCAATATTTGCATCTGATCTTGCACCTGCTGCTTTGACTCCTGATTTTATGTCAGGAAGCATTGAGGTTCCTTCTCCTTCATCATCATCATCATCATCCACTGGTCGATGGGTCTTGTCTGTGCATTTCCCACTTCTAGTGCTGGTAGCAACAGCCATGGGTTTAGATGCTGGCTTCGAGCCTGGAGTGTTAGCTGCAGCCTGAGTCACCGGGACAGTTGCTGATTTATCTCCCTGCCCCCTGCCTCTGTCTGCTGCCCGACAGTATCTAGCAGAGTGCGATAAGCATATGCCAGGGCCCAGCTCACTGCAATGACCTTCCTCTCCTTAGGCTCATCCTGGTACTTCTCTTTCAGATATTTCCCCACCTCAGCTGGGTTCTGAATTTGTTCATGGGGAAAATCCCAGACTACAGGGTCAGAGAATTCCTTCAGGATTTGGCCCATATCCTCCCATTTCCCACACCACTTAGGATTTTCCACACCGGGGTTTACTCCTGAGTCAGGGGTCTCATCAGCCCATCTAGAAATCTCAGCCCTCATTCCAGAGAAGCAGCAGGCTGTATAGAGGAAGGTTACCAGATTGAATACCATAAAGATGGTTTCTTTAACATTGAGGGGAAACTGAACATCCTTCACTAGTGATGCAACTGATTCATAGGAGAAGAAGGAAAGCAGAGGCTGAAAAACCTCATTCCCTGCTGCTGCTCCTGCAACAAACTGGGTACATAACCATAGCCATGAACCATTCATACCTGGAGCAGACCGTAGCATGTTTATAAACTTCTTGCACATCATTGCCACCAAGCCCAGCAGGATAGCTACTCTGGTCACTGCCCCTCTGATGTAAAAACTACGTATTCAGGGCAATACTAAAGCCATTTCTGGATGAGAAAATAAACCTGGGGACCAGAGAGGTATTAAAATCTCAAAAAACCCTAGGGACATGAAATGCATGCAAACCTTCACCCCAATAGACATTATGAACTCAAAAAGCATGGCTACTAGCTGACTTAAATGAACACAGAGTAATAGCAACCAAAATGCAGTCAAAACAGGGTTTTTCCACTCTCTCTCGAGCCCCACGTTGGGCGCCAATATTTTGTCCTGGTTTAGGGCAAATTTGTTAAAGAATCTGCAAAGGAGGGCCCCTCCAGAAAACAAACGCACACGGCCCCTCCCCCCAACCGGTTCAGGAAAAAACAGACAGAGGTGGAAAGAACCTGTTTATTTACCAGACACAGCACCCCCCAGCACACAAAATGAACAATATTCGATGACACCGCTCTGAGAAAGATGACAAAATCAGAAAGTCTCTTTCAGGGGTGGTTGCTCTGTTCTCAGTCCCTCCAGCACTGGGGTAGCTGCTGCAGGCCAAAACGGTGCAAACTCTCAATGTTCCCAGGTCCCAGTCCGGAGCAGGTTTGAGATGGTCGAAGAAAAGGAGAGGAGAAATGTGGGATCTCAGCACCTCAGGACGGAGGTGCAGAGTGGCCGAGATCACCCTTGGGGCGCTCGGGAGTCCTGGAATGTTGCCAGAAGTGTCTGGTGGCTGGACTTTGATCCTACACAGGAGACGACACCTGTATGAGGATGGGAGGATTTCACTGGGTGAATGGTGGAGGGATAAGTTAATTAGAGTGTAAAACACAGAGTTTAGGATTTCTGTACAGGGGGGTCTAAAGAAGTAAGATGGAGGAATTGGGGCGTGTCCTGTTCTTCTTCTTCTTCTTGGCCTCCATCTTCTGTGGTGATGGTGGCACTTTGGGATTGGTTATTACTAGAAGTGCAGTGGTTAATAAGGGTAGAAGGTATTGGGGAAAAATTATAAATATTATATACGTAACTTCGGGTATAAAGATAAGTGACCGCCCCGGGGGCTCTCATTGTGCTCATGGCTGGCTTGCTGTGCAGACCTCTGTTGGGCTGAAAGAAAATCTTTTAGATAAACAATTAATAAAGACCGAGACCGAGAAAAGATCTGAAGTCTCTCCTCGTCCTTTGAAGCGCCGGACTGTCCAAGGCCTCCCTGGGCCTTTCCAGGCCACCTAAACAGCCAAGAAACCGAAAAGTGGCGTTCACTGCGTGGGCTACTCCCCACCAACCCTTTCGGGGGGGGGGATCAGCCCTGACGAGCTGAAGAGCTGAAGAGCCAAGAGGGCAACCTCGATCTAGGATGAGTTCCCAGGAGAGCACTGATAGCTCATGAGGAGAGAAGCCTGAAGAAAAAAGAAAAAAAAATGGCCAGAAGAGTCTGCAAAAAACAGCAGTCACTGAGAATTACATCTCTCAGCTTCTGCCGAAGAAAGTTCGTAGCAGAGCAGCCCGGATCGGAACCAGAAGGCCCCTCTGGATCCTTCTCCTGTGACCTGCTGGACAGAGACCAGGAGCCTTCGGACAGCTCTGACGACAGATTCGGTGAGAAGGTCAAAAAATAAGAACATGGGGGGCACACTCTCCCAGGAACAACGGGAAATTCTGTCCGCCTTACAAGGCGTGGCTTAAGCATACACAGAAGGGATCCCAAAGAAAGAATTAAAACAGTTATTGTTGTGGGCAAGGCTTAACTACCCACTTGCCGAAACATGCCTGCTATTCGAAGTGGGGTTTTGGCAGGAAATCAATGGGCGCTTATATTTCTTAGCGACAAAAAAAGACGAGACAGCGTTAAAGCTGCTCTCGCTGGCAAGATTGATGCTGGAAGGCATCTCGGTACAGTCGAAAAGACTGGTAGAGCAACGAAAAGTTGCGGCACCCTCAGAAGGAGGAGGGGAGCAAAGCTCCAGGAAAAAATTAGCTCTGGCCTCAAGAAGCCAGGGGGAAAGGGCTCTCGAGAAAAGAGAGCAGGCAATAATATTAAAGCCACGGTCCCAAAACCCAGAAACCCCAGGAAACTCCTAAAGCGTCCTGAAACCACGGAGAGTACAGGGGAGTCAGGATCGGAAGGGGGGTGCAGGGGGGAGAGAAGGGATCGGGGGGGGGGGCGCTTTCTCGCGGGGGACACGGCGCGACAGCGGCGGTGCAGGCGGGGAGCGTGGGTGAAGAGATAACGGGAGACACGAGTCCCGGTGCGGCTTTTGTCAGTGCAGAGCCGGGGGTGGCAGCTGCCCCAGCCGGCAGAATAGTGGAGACGTGCGCGGCGGGCAAAACTCGCAAGAACTGGGGGGGTGTGTCACATACCAGTGCGGGGGATGTAAACACAGGCGGCGAAATGGGGGAAATTGCGCAGCCCCAAAGGGCCACCGTAGTGAGACGCGGGAGGCGCGCTGTTGTGACGTCAGACCCGGTGTGGAGGTCCGCTCGGATCGCGGAACGGGCTCAGGTGCCGGCGGGGGGCGGGCTGTACACACCGGTGGGAGGAATGGACACAGCATCAGAGGAGGAGGAGACAGAGTCAGGGACAGACCGAGGGGAGGAGACCTCGGAGGTGGAACAAGGGGGAGAGAGTGACGTCAGCTCGGGAGAGACAGGGAGCGGCTCGGAGAGCACCCATGCGCAGAGAGTAGAGCGCGGGCGGAGGCGGGCCCGATCCCCTGTGACGTCTCGGGCGAGGAGGGGCCGTGCTTGGGATTCTACGTCCCCCGGCTCCACACCCTCTCCAGACTTGGTACCTTTGGTTGAAACCCTCGGAGTTCCAGTCCCTTCCCTTCAAGGGAGACATTCTGGTGTTCAAGCTCCATCTTCAGCTGAATTAAAAGCCAAGCAAACACGGTCTCAAATGAGATTGCCGACACGGCAGTCGACCGGAAAAGGAAGAGCAATCGAGCTCATTCCGTCATCCGAGCTGGGGAGGCAGGTGACAGCGCCTCCTAGTGGCAGGAGGACAGAAGTGCATGACATGCCGGACCGGTTCGGCGGAGCCACAGCGCCATCTCGTGGCGAGACTGCAACAATGCAGCAAATTTTTCCAACATTATACAAAAAGAAAAGCACTTTAAAGAAAACAATATTAACACAACAAAGGGATTATCCATTGACTTCGGGATTTCATGAAGATCATGAAAGCTCAGATAAAGAACAGCTACAAGGAGAAGATGTCATACGGATCACAGCATCGGAAGGTGTTCCGACATGGATGCTGTCAGCAGCAGAAGCAGCAAAAAGCTTCTTGCATTCAGTTGATGCAGCAAAAAAGAAATATCAACAGGATCCTCGAGTTTCCTTTTCGGATTTAGGAGCGAGACCAAAAACCTCAAGGTGAGAAATGAGGCACGATGAATCACCAATGACATCCACAACACCATTATTCATGCAAATCCCAATGGAACCTCAAGAAGAGGAATTTCAAGAGCCAGTGAAGACGATGGATTGGAAGCGAATTAGAAAAGCATTAGCGAAGGAAAAGCATTTATTTCCGGGATCAGGAGATCTGACAATGCCAGTGACATATGATGCCCAGGGGCAGAACCCAAGGTGGGAAAGGATGGGTCATGAGATACTCAAAGACTTGGGGAAGGCGGCTCAAACTTTTGGGCTGAATTCACAATACTTCAAACAGCTATTAAGAGGGACATTCACTACATACGACCTCACACCATATGATATTCGAAGTATTGTGGCAATGATTCTTACTGACACGCAAAGTCTTGTCTGGGAAAAAAGGTGGAGAAAATATCTTGGTGAATTGCGGAACAGATATCAAGGTGGGCCAAACGCGAACCTCACAGAAGGGCAGTTAGCAGGAGATCCTCCAGATGACAACCCAGGGGAACAAGCAGTGCGGCTTCCACGAAGAGTGTTAAGCGACATCAAGGAAGCAGTGCGAAGGGCAATCATGCAGATCACACCAACAGGAGCTCCAGAAGTCCCATTCTCTTGCATCAGGCAAGGTCCCACAGAGCCATTCATGTCATTCATCGATCGACTCACGCAAGCCGTGGATCGACAGGTGACGATAGAAGAAGCGAAGAGGCCTCTCTTGGAGAGCTTAGCTTTTGGCAATGGCAACCCGGATTGTCAACGGGTGATTAGCACCATGCCAGGACGGCCATCCTTGGCAGAGATGGTGGAGGCATGCAGCAAGGTGGGGACACCTCAGCATGTCGCAACGATCGTGAAGAGTGAATTAAGAGAGGAATGGGAAGAACAGTTAAAGGGACATTCAGAAAGGCAAACAGAGAACAAGACACTGGAAAAGATGCTCGAAAAAATACTGCAACAGCAAGACGAGAACATCAACAAAGTTCTTGCGACGATGCAGAAAAAGAACCATCCCCCAAGAGGACAGTGCTACAAATGTGGGGAGTTTGGCCACATGAAAAGGAATTGTCCACGGGCACATACGCCAGCGCCAGCACAAAAGGCGGAATGGCCAGTTTGTGCGTGGTGCGGAAGAGGATGACATTCAGCGAAAGAAAGTTATTCCCGGACAGACGTGGACGGAAACCCGCTACCGCATCTGGGAAACAGGAAGCACAGCACGCCCGTAACTGGCCAGCGCGCTCAGACACAAGTACTGGCGGTGTCACAAGAGCAGACAGGGCAATCATCAGCGAGCGACAAGCAGATGCCCTCAGCAAAACCCTCAGTCGGTTCCACAGTGACCCAGACCTCCTCCCACCAGGGGCACAGTGCACATTGGCAGCTTCAAGACTAGTATGCTTCTTAGATGAAAGTCATGCGGAGATACCAACGGGTATCCGCGGGGACTCATATAAGAAGCAAGATTTCTTGATAATCGGACAAGATAAGTGCAGTATTCTTGGACTCATTGTCTATCCAACAGTCGTCTCAGCGGACAAAAATACAGAATTAACAGTTTTGGCAAGAACGCTTCGTCCACCATTGACTGTACCAGAAAATACTGTGGTTGCGAGAGCTTTCGCGTTGCCGCCACACGCAGTTGGAGAGGTCATGTCAATCTTCGACGAAGAAGGTTTCCCTATGAAAGAACATGTTGAAGTACATACAACATGGGTGAAACACAGAGGTCGAGACCGACCCACTCTCACATGACAATTGACATGTGGGAACAGGACAATAGTGATCAGAGGTATGCTCGACACAGGGGCGGATGTAACGGTAATATCGTACATCTTTTGGCCATGCAGTTGGAGCTTGGTCACGCCAATGGGTTCTCTCTCAGGCATAGGGGGAGCATCTCTGTGTCTGCAAAGTGAGAATTCTGTCGTTGTCACAGGACCAGGAGACAAGACGGCGATCATTCGTCCTTTTGTCGTCCAAAAGCCGATCACAGTTTGGGGTCGGGACCTTTTGGCACAATGGGGTGCGAAGATCGAAGTGGATTTTTAATAGGGGTCACTTCAGCACTCACCACACTGAAGCTGACATGGAAAACAGATGATCCAGTTTGGGTGGATCAGTGGCCCCTTGAGCGGAGAAAATTGAGTGCTTTGAAAGACCTGGTCCAAGAACAATTGCAGAAGGGACACATCAAGCCAACAGACAGCCCTTGGAATTCTCCAGTGTTTGTCATCAAGAAAAAACTATCGGGCAAATGGAGATTGTTACACAATCTCAGGAAGATCAACGAAGTCATAGAAGACATGGGACCACTTCAGTTGGGACTTCCATCTGTCTCAATGATTCCCAGAGATTGGCAGCTTGTGGTCATTGACCTCAAGGATTGTTTTTTCAGTATTCCACTCCATCCAGACGATGCTCCGAGATTTGCCTTTTCAGTTTCGAGTATCAACAGGGAAACACCTCTGCAGCGGTACCATTGGGTCGTTCTTCCACAAGGCCTAAAAAATTCTCCGACGATCTGTCAATGGTACGTGGCACGAGCTTTGGCACCAGCGCGGAAGAAATTTCCGAAGGTGAAGATCATTCATTGCATGGATGATTTGCTCATTGCAGCATCAACACGACAGGAGCTGCAAGAAGCTCGTGACTGTGTGATTGCAGAGGTGCAAAAGGCAGGTCTGGAAATCAGCATTTCGAAGACTCAAGAGGTTGCACCTTGGAAATATCTAGGGTGGAAAATTTCAGAGAGAACAATAAAACCTCAAAAAATGGAGATCAGCACCAAGATCAGCAATTTGCATGATCTGCAACAGCTTTTGGGAGAAATCAACTGGATGAGGCCAGTTTTGGGAATCACGAACAGCAACATCCCAGCGTTGCTCGATCTTTTGAGAGCAGACACAGACATTTGGTCTCCCAGGATGCTCACGCCAGAAGCGAAAAAGGAGTTGGAGAAAGTCACGGACGCGATACAGAAAAGGCAGGCACATCGATTTGTTCCAACGTTGCCTTTTCAGTTGGCAGTGCTGGGGAAGAAAACACAGTTCCATGGTTTGATCTTCCAATGGGACGAATTGCAAAAGGACTCTTTGATAATCATAGAGTGGATTTTCCTACCACACAGGCCCGCAAAAACAATTCTCACAGATTTGGAGATGGCAGCACAAATCATCATAAAGGCAAGAACAAGGTTGCTGACAATGGCAGGAAGAGAATTCTCAGTCATCAGATTACCTTTGAAGCGAGACTATTTCGATTGGGCAATGCAACAATCGAAAGACCTGTTGATCGCGTTGTTAGCGTTCCCAGGAACTTGCACAGTCCACTTTCCACGACATATAATACTGCACTCGCAGATATGCTACAGAGCAAAACCAAGAATAAGTGAAGAACCTTTGGACGGGATCACAGTGTTCACGGATGGCTCAGGGAAGACACACAAGTCAGTGATCACATGGAGAGACTCAACGACAGGGGATTGGGAATCTGACGTGAGGATGGTTCAGGGCTCTCCACAAATTGTGGAGTTGGCAGCCGTTGTCCGAGCATTTCAGTTGTTCGAACAACCTCTCAATCTGGTGACAGACTCCGCATATGTTGCGGCTGTGGTCAAGAGATTGGAGGGTTTGCTCTTGAAAGAAGTCAGTAATGAGGTTTTATACTCATATCTGACAAGCTTGAAAATACTGCTAGAGAGCAGGGAAAGAAAGTATTTTATCACACACATTAGAGCGCACACAACACTTCCGGGATTTTTAGCGGAAGGGAATGCTCGGGCGGACAGGTTGACAATGCCCATTTCGCAAACACTGCCGGACATTTTTGAGCAGGCAAGATTAAGTCATGCGTTCTTTCATCAGAATGCGCAAGGGCTAATGGAGTCCTTTCGTCTCACAAAGAGTCAGGCGAGGGAGATCATTAGTGCTTGTCCAGACTGTCAGCTTGTGCAGCCACCTTCTTCTACCGGAGCCATCAATCCGCGGGGGCTGCAAAGTCTTCAGTTGTGGCAGGCTGATGTCACGAAATATCCATCTTTTGGGAGGCTCAAAAATGTTCATGTTTCTGTAGATACATTCTCAGGGGCAGTCTTTGCTTCAGCACATGCAGGGGAAACAGCAGACCATGCTTGCCGACATTTTCTGCAAGCATTCGCAGCATTAGGTGTGCCTCAGGAGATAAAAACAGATAATGGTCCAACCTATACAGGCAGGGTGCTTGACAGATTCCTGAAAAGGTGGGGTGTCAGACACACGTTTGGTATTCCACATTCACCCACAGGTCAGGCGATCATTGAAAGAACACATCACACCCTGAAATCCCTTCTGGACAGACAAAGAAGGGGTGAGCCAGAGGCAACACCTCACATGAAATTAAATAAGGCACTGTATGTGTTGAATTTCCTAAACAGCTCATCCTCAGAACCTAATCCACCAATCGTGAGACATTTTCTAAACAGCACACAGGCAAAGCTAAGGGAAAATCCTTTAGTTTTGATCAGAAACCCAGAGACAGGACAAATAGAAGGTCCTTTCAAACTAATCACTTGGGGCAAGGGTTTCGCTTGTATCTCCACAGATCGAGGTCTGAAGTGGGTGTCGGTGCGGCACGTGAAGCCATTCCGAACGCGAGAACACGAGAACGCTGATCCAAGAAACAAAGAGATGAGTACTCAGACAGAAGTCGAGACTCAGACTGCACAGAGCGATTCAGAAGAAAAATAAAAAGAGGCTAAAGACTTTGGGGGAATTTTCCTTTAGGGTCTTGAATGAAAAACAGAACAATGATTTCACGCAGAAGCGGAGTCATGGGTTTCATGATGCTTATGTGCATCATTCTTTCATTCATTGCAGTAAGCAATGGAGGAAATTTACCTGTTAGTCAACCAAGGCAAAATGTATGGGAGACTTTAGCTCAGGCAGCGAATTTAGATAGTATTTGCCTAACACATTCGAGGCCAGGGAAACCATTTTCAGCATGCATGGTTGGATTGCCAGTGGATGAATGCTAGTTCCAGGGCACTCTGCAGTTAGCATTTCGCAGGTCATTAAAGATCCTGTGAAAGAGTGGTGTGCTTGGACACATCTACTTCCTGTGGCTTCTACAGAACCTCAGGAATTGGAGATTTTTGGGTCCATGACAATGGAACTCTGCATGCAGATTGAGGCTCCGAAGGTCAGAAAGGTGAAAACTGTCAATTTGACTCCCATTCATGAATTTTATAAGAATGCGTCAGCATGGTGTAAATATACAGAGAAAACTACCAAAGGATCGGTCCAAGTCCCAGTGCAATTGCCACGGGGTTTGTTCTTAATTTGCGGGGACAGAATTTGGCACGGCATTCCTGCTAATGCCACGGGAGGTCCATGCAGCATTGGGGAAATTTCAATGCTATCGCCTGATTTGAACGTGTTAAGGGAGAGAAAACGCAGAGAAAAAAGATCAATAGAACAATATGCGGCAGATTGCAATGATAAAATATTTTCTTGGGACAAGAAAGCCAGTATTGCTACAGCAATCTTCGCACCTCAAGCAGCATCAGGGGTGGCCTTGACTCAAATCGACCACATGGGTTGTTGGTTGAGCAAACATGCACGGTCTGTGTCTGTCACATTGGATGACATGTTAAAAGACATCAGTGGTGTAAGGCAGGCAACTCTTCAAAACAGAGCGGCGATCGATTATCTATTGCTCGCTCATGGACATGGATGTGAAGAGTTTGAAGGGATGTGCTGCATGAATCTCTCAGATCATTCAAGATCACTTCATGAAAGTATCAAAAATATAAAGGACAGCATAAATAAACTTGGCGAGATCACAGGATCATGGATCGATCAGCTGACAGAGTTCTTTGACATCTCTCCCATTTGGAGAGGAGTTTTAAGAGTAGGGTTTTATGTTTAAATAGTTCTCCTAGTCCTCATACTTGTCGTCCCATGCATATTTGCATGTTTAAAACGTGCTATGAATCGGATAGCAAAAGAGGTCTTCCTGGTGCAAACAGAAGGGGGAGATGTGGGATCTCAGCACCTCAGGACGGAGGTGCAGAGTGGCCGAGATCACCCTTGGGGGACTCGGGAGTCCTGGAATGTTGCCAGAAGTGTCTGGTGGCGGGTCTTTGATCCTACACAGGAGACGACACCTGTATGAGGATGGAAGGATTTCACTGGGTGAATGGTGAAGGGATAAGTCAATTAGAGTGTAAAACACAGGGTTTAGGATTTCTGTACATGGGGGTCTAAAGAAGTAAGATGGAGGAATTGGGGCGTGTCCTGTTCTTCTTCTTCTTCTTGGCCTCCATCTTCTGTGGTGATGGTGGCACTTTGGGATTGGTAATTACTAGAAGTGCACTGGTTAATAAGGGTAGAAGGTATTGGGGAAAAATTATAAATATTGTATACGTAACTTCGAGTATAAAGATAAGTGACCGCCCCGGGGGCTCTCAGTGTGCCCATGGCTGACATGCTGTGCAGACCTCTGTTGGGCCGGGAGAAAATCTTTTAGATAAACAATTAATAAAGACCGAGACCGAGAAAAGATCTGAAGTCTCTCCTCGTCCTTTGAAGCGCCGGACTGTCCAAGGCCACCCTGGGCCTTTCCAGGCCACCTAAACAGCCGAGAAACCGACACCCATGCTGAGCGTCCCTGGGCTGAGGGCACATTTCCTTCCCTGGCATCAGCTGGGCGTGGGCCTCCTCCAGTGGCATGCCCAGGGAAAGAGGGAAGCCATCGGGAGGTGCTTGCCTTGAGAACAATGGAAAGAGGCTGGACTCTGAAGGAAGTCCTTCATAGCCTGAGGGATGAGCTCAGAGCCCGACAGACACTGGGCCTGTGGCAGCCTCGGATCTCTTATCAGCAGAGTGGGGATTTGCCCCCCAGGCCTCATCTGTTCACCCAGGGACACATGGTGAACACACACACACAGAAGATGGCTCAGCACTGGTGCTGCTCCCTGAGTGTTATGTTTGGGTCCCTCTAAAGGCATGCAGGGGCTTTGGGTCACCTCTGTCCTGTGCAGGGGACTGGGGACACCAAGAAATTGTGCAGGGAATTTAATGTATGTCCAAAGGTGTGCAGGAGCTGAGGGACAGCTGTAAATTGAGCAGGGCTTGGGGGTCTCTTGTGGAGGCCACAGGGGGATTTTAGGGTGGCTGAGGACACCCATGCGATGTGCACGGGGTTTGGGTGTCCCATAAAGCGTGCAGGTACCCTGATGTCCCATGCTGCATAATTTTTGTCAGCTTTGGCATCAAGTTCCTCACTTTTTAAACACGGGCCAAATGGCCGCACAGCGCAGAGCAGGGACTCGGTGTTAGCATGGCAGGGCTGCTGCCTGCAATAGTGGGAATCACCAACATGAGTGGAATTTTGGATTTGGCATTGCTGTTATATGTAGAACCATGAAAAGCCCCACTTGTCCAATGTTTTATAACTCACTTCCTGTGAAAAACAAAATGACATTGCAAATAGGTACCAGGAAGGACATCCTCTCCTTGCTGGAAGGGTACCACTTGAGATCCATTCTAACAAAATGCTGCCCCAGCCATGAGGTCACAGCAGGCTCAGGGGTCACAGCAGGCTGAGGTCACAGCAGGCTCTGAGGTCACAGATGTCCCAGACCCGGTGGTTGCACAGCAGCACAAGGAGCGAGCAGTCAGTGCTTGAGCACAACTGTTGCGGCAGCAGCAGCGGCGGTGGCAGCAGTGGTGCTGACATTGGGACAGCAGTGTCAGGACAGTGGTGGCAGCAAGAGCGGCGGGACTGGCAGAGGGCAAGGCAGCATGGCCCTTGCTCTACGCCTCTTCCTCCTGCTCCTCCTGGCCGTGGCCCTGCCTGCCAGGGCTGCCCAGGCTGCTCCGCTGCAAGCACGGGGAGCAGGTGAGCCGGCAGCCTGGCTCCCCTTTCCCGGGACAGCGCTCCCTGCTCCCCGGGAAGCGCTGGGGATGGTTTTCCCCAGGCCTTCAGGGAGGGTTTCCTCTGGGGGAGGGAGAGAGCCCCCACGGGCCCTGGGCTGGCCCAGTTTCCTCTCCCGGGATGTGTCACAGGGCCTGCAAAGAGGGTGCAGAGTGTCCAGGAGCCAGCCCAGAGCTCCCCAGGCCCCTGTGCAGCTTTGGCCTTGTCCATTGACATCTGGCTCCCATAGCCTTACCTGACGCCCTTGCTGTGCCCAGTTGCCTAAGGCTGAGGGGGATGGCAGCACACCATGGAAATGGGTCTGGTCTGTGCTCCCTTCTAGACTGGGATGGCAACATGCATTATCTGGATGATCTATCGGATGATGGCTTGAAACCTCTCGAAAAATCTGGAGGTATGTTCTCCTGTGCCTTTCCTGGCAAAATAATCAGTTTCTATGTGAAAAGAGATCACTTATGACCCCTTTCCCTTAACAGAATCTCATGGTTGAAATAATCTGATAACCTGGTCCTGTTTCTTTCTGGAGCCTCAGGGATCCCACTGTGGACGCATCGCCTAAGTTACACCCTATGAGCTCCTTCCCCTCTTCCAATGTCCCTGAACCACTGCCTCCCATTTCCTTGGTTGGCCCTTTGTAGTGCCCTGAGACCAAGGTCAGACCCCATGCCCCCAGAGAGAGAATGCTGGACCCACCCTGTGTGTGTGTCTGTGACCTGAATATTTCACCACGCGGCTCCATTAAACATCTGAGGATATTTTGCAAAGGCCCTGTTTGCTAAGAACACAGGATCGCTGTCAGTGGCAGTAAGGATCATTTATCTGTCCATCCTCCTCCCACGTTCAAGGCCAGTGTGTCCTTCTGTGTGCTCTCTGCAGCCACAGAGAGGAGCACAGAGGGAAGGGGCTGGGCCCAGGGCTGTTCTTCGGGGCTGAGCCTTTCTCAGCTCCTTTGCCGGCCCCAGGGAGCCTGAGCTACTCCTGCTGCCACTGCCAAGCCCTGGCCCTGCATGCGGCTGGGTTTGGAGCTGCAGCAGCTCCAGGGAGTCCTTTCTGCCCAGACTGCCCCACATGGGGCTCCTTCCATCCCAGTGTGGGGCCACTGCAGGCACGAGGTGCCCCTGGCCCTGCTCCTGAGTGGAAGGCAGAGCTGAGGGAGTGCCTTGGAGGGCAGCAATCACCCTGGTGCACTCACTGCCACTCAGGCCTAAAGGAGAATTGGAACATTTTTCTGTTAAGATCCTCCTAGTTTGAAGAACCAAGATACAGGAGAGAAGAAATCTCTGGAGGCAGCCAAACTTCTGGACAAGATGCTGAATGACCTGGAGAGGCGCCGTGGTGGGTGCATTTCCCTCTGCTTTGTCCTGGGGCTCAGCAGCTGGGGGCTTTGGCTGCACATCTGGACACGCCGTGCCCAGCACAGCGGGAAGGGATCCATGGCAGCCTCGCTGCCCCGCTGCTGCTTCCACGCCCTGCAGGGCTGTTTGCCAGCCTGGCCTGGCTGCAGCTTCTCCCCAGCCTCTGCAGGAAGGCATTTGGCATCTGCTGACAGGCAGCCCAAACTGCACCCCTGCAATTTCCCAGTCTATGAGCAGATCTGGAGAGGCAGCTGTTTGGAGGAGGGAGGGCCCATTGGCAGCCCCAAGAGCCCTTGCCTTTCCCTGATCCTTATCTATTCCTTTAACTAGGGGTACATCGTGACGCCGTCACCTCCCCAGTGGGCAATGGCTCCACCTGATCTGGCTGTCCCTTTTCCTTTCTCCAGAGATGGACCAAAAGTCCTTCCAGAAGGCAGCACATCCTGGAGGACGCAATGTACCCATGCCAGCCACGTATACAGGACATGAGGAGATGCCAGACAGTGCCACAGAAGGTGATTGCTGTGCCAGGCTCAGCCTGGCTGAGTAGTTCTGCTGGGGTCCCTCCATGTGAGACATGTCCTGAAACCATCGAGCCACTGCATGGGGTGCCCATGGTGGGGAATGGGCAGAGGGGGAGGGCAAGGCTCCAGTGTGTCCTGAGAGGGCCTGGGTGTGTGTCCCTGGGCTGGGGGAGCTGTCACGGGGCAGGGAGGGCCAGGGCTGGCAGTGGCTGCTCAGGGATGCCTTTGGCCCGTGTCCCTCCAAGCAGCCACTGCCCAAGCAGCTGCGCTGGCCCCGGGCTCTCCTCCCGGCCTGCTGGGCTTTGTTGGGTGGCACAACCTGTGCCAAGGGGTGGCAAGGTGCCTGCAGGCCCCAGCTCTGGGGGAAACGGAGAACGTCCTGCCCGCATCCACCGTGCTGCCAGCTCAGCACTGCAGCACAGCACGGGCTGACGCTCCCCATTGCTCCCACAGATGTTGTCACTGAAGCAGGAATATATGGCCCGGATGCAGTGCACGTCGCAACAATTGTCTGCCCCCAGGATGCGCAGAGGACGTGCATGATAGGCACAGTGGTGATAGTGTTCACTGTGCCACTTGTGCTGATAGGCTGCTATCTTGGCATTCGCAAGCTGGCAATCGAGATGAGACGGTCAGTTGCTGATTTTTCTCCACGGTTTTCTTATAACTTTGCTCCATAGCATTGTTAGCCTGACTCGTAGTCGTGCTGCTGTGGAGTTGTGGCCAGTCCATGGTTGTCCAAAGAACTCTGGGGACGGTTCTGCTGCTGCCCTGAGCTTTCATTGGCCTCCTCATTGCTGGGCCGTGTCCTGGGGGGCCCGCTGGGGCTGCAGCCAGTGCTGGCTCCCACTGAGGCTGCCTGGCCAAGAGCAGCCCCAGGGGCACAGGGCAGAGGCACAGCAAGTTCTCAGCAGTGTTTGGGCAGCAGAGTTCAGGACAGGACAGTGCTTATTTAGTAGCTCCTGTAAAGTTTAATGGCAACAGTGGTGTTGCAGGACAAGCAAATGTGCTCCAGTTCTTTGTTAAAGTGTGGTTTTCTTTATGAAATTCATTCACTGTTTTAAAACTTAGTTGAAAATATAACTTCTTTTCCAGTGCTTTTTACCGTTATTTGGTATAATGAATGATGGCATTATTATCCCATGGCTGAATTAGAAGACTGTAAGTACTATAAAATGGAATAATTTTTACACTCTTACACTCTTTCACAGACTTATGAAACTTTTGTTGGTTTATGTGACCAACAGAAGAGTTTTTCTCTACTTTTAATTCAAACAAGGAGCAGAGCTGGAACCTGTTGAGAAGAGTCTCTTCACTTCATAGTTAAGCAAACTGCCAGGGTTCTTTATTCAGTGACATAAAATCTATATTTTATGTACATACTCCTGTCAAGTGACTGATAGAAATTAGGGATTTGGACTCTGTGGGAAGTACTGACCAGCTGTGCATTGGCTCTCCAAAGCTCAGTCTGTAATAATCAATCTTTTTCAGAAGAGAATGTTCAGTTTCTTCCTGGCACTCACTCTTGCATTTGTACTCAAAAACACTTCTTGAAAGAAATTTACAACGGCTCTTTATGCTCCCTTAGTTGACTTTTCTCTCTTTCTCCAGTAATGCCAGTGAAAACCAGAATGATTCCATTAAAAAAGCTGGAAAGCAGATCCTGGAGAAGAGGGCATACATCTGCTCCCACCCTCTGGACAGGACCTTCTGATCCCTCCCTGACAGCAGGCACTCATCACTGTCAGTCAGGGAGGGATTTGCTGCAGTTGCAGTATTTCACACAATAAAAGCACCTGTTATTTAATGTCTTTGCTAAATGTAATTGTACAAAATAAAACTTCTTTTTAAACACTACTTGATAGGATAAGGATAAATAAAGAGATTTAATTTAAAGCTGAAATTATTTTGTCAGATAGATGGGTAGATATATAGGAAGGAAGATAGGTAGATACTTAGAGAGCTAGATAGCTAGATACCCAAGATAGACATAGATAGATAGATAGATAGATAGATAGATAGATAGATAGATAGATAGATAGATAGATAGATAGATAGATAGATAGATAGATAGATGGATGTATATACATGTCAGTTCCTCTTGGAGCTGGATAAAGAGAGGGAGGGGAGGCTTGGATGGGGCGATGTTTCTTCACAGATAAAGGATTGTGTGTATTCTCAGTATCTTTTCACTTCAATCAGCTGCTCATTCACTGAGCAAGTCTGAAAGACTTGGGCAATCAGAACAGTTCTGCTTTGGAGGCACCTCCAGCTCTCTTATCTGGCAGCACCACCAGGACACTGAGTCCCCAGTGTCCAGGGAGCTTCTGCTGTCACCCTGAGGGACACCATTGGTCACTGATGTCCATCGGGCCTCTGAGCCATTGACCACAACCCCCTGGATGTGACCAGCCAGGCAATTGCTCATTCTCCAAACTGTGCCTTCATCAGATCCACAGCTCACCAAAGGAGGGACAAGGATGCGGGGCAGGGCTGATGTGTCCAGGGCATGGCAGAAGTCCAGAGTGGTGCCATCTCTAGCTCTTCCCTTGTGCACTGGGGTGTAACTTCGCGGCTGGGTCACAGGCAATATGTTCTCTGGCCAGCTCACTGCCTGAGTCCCATGGACAGTCACAAGAGAGGCTGCCCCTGGATCCCTACAGGGACCTTCCCGGCTGGCGGTGCGTACAGGGGCTCACAGCTCCCTGCAGCCGACACCTGTGGCACGGGTGACACAGCAGCAACCCAGTACGAGGGACTGAGGTGAAGGAACCGAGAGAGATCACTTGTTTGAGTTCTAAGGAAGGTTTGTGTCCCCAGAGGAGTCAGGACAACTGACAATAACTGATTTTTAAGGAAGGGAGGGAAGAAGGGGAGTGACACAACTTTTTACCAAGGGGAAGGCATTAGGGAAGGAGTGCAGGGCAAGGGCTATCCAACAGAAACCAACAAGGGGAAGGAGGAAACAATCTTGCTTTGAGGAGAGGATTAACAACAGTGTACACACCAGAACAAAGGCTGTGCTTTGTTGGACGGGGGCATTGACATATACTTGGTGAATAAAAAACTCAGGACTGAACCACCAGAGAAACCAAATGGGATACATGGAATGAAGCATTTCAAACATATAACAAGGAGTATTTAAAACTTACTACAGAAGAACAAACTGTAAAATAACAGACTACCACACTGGGCTGTTGCAGTGTGTCTCTACTGTGTTTTCAACTGCAATTCAGTTTCAATGGTCAGTTCAAACCCCCACCCCCCCGCCCCATCTCTTGTATTGTTATAGCATATTTTATCCTTAATGGAGTGTTATTTTGCACCTCTCTTGTTGGTTTTGCCCCAGTTTTCCATCTTCCCAATAACCTGCCCTTTGTTCCTGAATGTTCCCTGTTCCTTCTTCCAGTATGAACATGGTCAGTCCCTCCTCATGCCTGCCCCTTTCTCCAGAAACTTCCCTGTCATTTTTGTATCCCTTGAGGTCTCATTGGTTTGTTTAAACTCTTCCCCTCCCCTGTAATTCCCAATTGGTTTCAACACTGTATTCCCTGCCTTATGCTTCTCCCCAGGTTTCTCCCACTTGGTTAAAGTTATGTACCCTCCTCTTGAACCTCCCCTTGTTGAAAACCCCTTCTAGAGCCTGGACTTGTTTGTTTCTGTGCCTGACCTTCCTGGGCATAAACACCTTTGGGAGTCATACAGAAGACCTCTCCTTGTTCCTTGTCCCTGCCCTTGAAGCATTCCACCTGTGCCATAGAGCAAATGTGACCTATAGCAGCACCCAAATTGTGTGGCTTTTTGGGGGCAGCCCCCTCCTGGTGACAGTGCTGGGAGCAGCCCAGGCTGAAGAACTCTGGCACCGTGTCACTGAGGCAGCCACACAATCGTGGAAGGGGCTCTGGCTTTGACAGGCAGCACAGACCCACCCTATGCTCCTCAAGGTTTTTTTTTGGCATATCCAAGCATTGAAGAGGTTGTGTGGATTTCCCCCCGCTTTATTGACTGTGTCCTTTGAGGATCACAAGAGGAAGCAGTGCCTTAAATTGCACATGAAGAGCAAACGGTGAAGTAAAGGCTTCACCTTTCCTATGAAGCCAAAGGACTGTGTTACCCATGGCCCACCCAAGGTGCCAAATTTCCGGCTGGGAAGCTGCTGACAGGAGGGAATGTGGAACTTGTCTCCAGCCAGAGATCACTCATTCCTCAGCATGCTGGGCTGTGGCTGACAGTGCCTGAGGAGCTCAGAAATCATTGGATGTGATTTCCTGTGCCAGTGCCCAGAACACAGAGCAGTGAGCTCAGCTTGGGGGGCGGGGCAAATCCAGCCGTTGGACACAACAGCCAGGCAAGCATGAGCTCCCTCTCAGAGAAGGAAAATTCCAGCCATGAGCAATCTGGTATTGCTGGGAGAGAAAATCGTGTTTTGTAATTCTTGAGCTCAAACAGCTTCCTTTAAATGCTTCTCATAGGCAGGGAACATTCCCAGTGAGGCTGCAGTGTAGGAGTGGCCAGTCCATGGTTGTCCAAGAATGGTGGGGAGGGTTCTGGTGCTGCTTTCACTGGCCTCTTAATTGCTGGGCCTTGTCCTGGGGGGCCCGCTGGGGCTGCAGCCAGTGCTGGCTCCCACTGAGGCTGCCTGGCCAAGAGCATTCCCAAGGGCACAGGGCAGAGGCAAAGCAAGGTGTGAAGGAGAAAGAGCAGGGACGAGATTGCCCTTGAAAGGCAGAGGCGCTCTGGGGCCCGCTCCTGGCCAGGGAGCCTGCCCAGAGCCGTGCCCTGCTCGCCGGGGCCTTGAGGGACAGCTGTGCAGCTGGGCCAAGCTGTGCCAGCAGCTCCAGCCGTGCTGAGGATCCTTGCCAGCTCTGGGCCCTGCTGTGCTGGAGGGTCCCTGTGTGCCACTGGCAGCTGGGGCCTCAGCCACCTCCTCTCTCCACAGTTCCACCTCTGGACAAGAATTGTAAGACGGTGGCCAAACAGCTGCAGCAGCTCCTCCAACAGTAAGAAGGGCGTGGGCAGCCCTCTCAAGAGTTCTGAGAAGACTCCAGAACAGTCATCTACAAGGAAACCTCCTATTCTCCCGTAGATCCCACTGCCACCTCCTCTCCCCATGTGTATCCCCAAGCTACTTTCATCTCTTATTGATCCTCCTCTGTCCCATCTCGAGTTCTTCTATAGACCCCAGGAGTGCAGCCCAGCACCCTCCAGCCCCTCCTGAAACCAACATGTCCCTTCCTCTGCCCCTGAGCCCCCTGGCCCTGCCCTCTAAACAACACTGAAGTTAGCCCTGCTCTCTGCCAGGCTAGGTGATGGCCCGTTCTCCTGTTACACTAAAGGGAAGGTGCCATCACGCCAGTGTTTGGGTGGCAGCAGCAGCAAAGCCCAGCCAGCAGCAGCCCTGGCTGATCTCCATGGCCAGGAGCAGCCATGGATGCCCACGGTGTGGGCAGGCAGGAGCCAGGCAGGGGCTGCTGTGACCAGCGGCGGGGTCCCAAGGGCTGGGGGACCCCAGGGGGCAGGCAGCAGCATGGATCTCCTGAGAAAAAGCAACCCCATTTTCTTAGTTTTTCAGTTTTAGAAATTAGAAATTTGTAGAAATATGTAGAAATATTTTTTCTGTAGAGAGACATCCCCAAATATTCCCTCCCAGTTTCAATAGTAGTTAAAGATATTTTAAAGTAGTTTTAGAATCCAGAAAAAGTGACCTCATTTTGTCTTCACTTTTCATTTTTAGAAATATTTGGAAATATGTTTTGTAGAGAAAAGTCCCCAAATGTTTCGTTCCTGTTTCCACAACACATCTGTATTTTTGAAACTAGTTTTAGAGTTCTGGAAAATATATTTTCCCCTTATACAATAAAAAATAAAATTGCATTTCAGTGGTAATCTTTATTCTAGGAAGAAGTAAGACCCTCTCAGCCAGCCTGCTGCAGAGGCTCTTTACCCACAGGAGCTTTCTGCCATACATAAAACCTTTTCCCAGATATTTCCTGGGATTTTTGACAAGCTCACGTCTTAGTCTTCTCAGACAAACTTTGAGCACAGTGGGAATCTCTTCAAGTTGACATCTTTGTTTGCTTCTGGTGGAACTCCCTCAGTTCTAGAGCAGGGCCTTCTCTCAGCTTCCTGCTGCCCCCGGGCTCTCCTCCCGGCCTGCTGGGCTTTGTTGGGTGGCACAGCCTGTGCCAAGGGGCAGCAAGGTGCCTGCAGGCCCCAGCTCTGGGGGAAATGGAGAACGTCCTGCCCGCATCCACCGTGCTGCCAGCTCAGCAGTGCAGACCACCAGTAGGGACCTTTAGGAGAAATTAAATGGCCCCTGGCAGTTCCTAACTGGGATCATAACAATGACCAAGATAGGCAGAATATGGTGGATCTCAGGAATATAATTATTCAGGGAATTCAAGAAGAAGTCCCTGGAGGGCAAAATATTAGCAAGGCCCTGAATGAACATCAGGGGAAAGATGAGTCAACCATAGATCAGTTAGAAAGAATAAAGTAGAGTATACAAATGTATTTGGGATTAGATCCTGATACAGCTGTGGGGAAGCGTTAATCAAAACTCCGTTTGTGGCGAAATCATGGGAGGAAATTAGAAGGAAACTTGGAAAGTTAGACGGCTGGCAGGAGAGAGGTCTGCAAGAATTGTTAAGGGAAGCACAGAGAGAGAGATGAAGAGAAGGTGAAAGCTAAAGCTAAGGTTTTCATGGCTGCAGTAAAAGAGGTTCAGAACGGTAGTGTATCTTCGTAATGCTAAAAGCATGAGAAAAATAACAGGTGAGGGTTCTGAAAGACCTTCCAGCTTTTACTGTGGTATGGAAGGACATGTTAAAAGGGTTTGCAGGAAGTGAGAGGCAGATCAAAAACTGTTTGTAGAGGAAAATTAAGAGTAGTTCCCCAAGGTGAAGAAGTCAGCCTTTTAGTAGATACAGCTGCTGAAAGATCAACAGTGCAAAGATTGCCGAAAAGATGCAAAATCAGCCGGAAAACAGCTCAAGTAATTAGAGCAAAAGGGGAGGCCTTTAAGGTTCCCATTATTGAACAAGTACTAATTGAAGCAAAAGGACAAGTGGATATTAGTGATCTATTACTAGTTTCAGAAGCAGAATGCAATCTTTTGGGAAGGGACCTGATTATTTCATTAAGAAAAGATAAGGTGAGGACAATTTACACAGACTCAAAATATGCTTTTGGAATTGTGCACACTTCTAGATAGAAAGAAGTTTGATAAACACTCAAGGGAAGAAACTGATCCATCAGGAGTTAAAAATCAGAGTGCTTGAAGCCCTGAAAAGACCTAAGAGAATAGCTGTAGTACATGTAAGAGGTCATCAACAAGGGTCAAGCTACTTAGTAAGAAGAAAAAGAGGCAGCTTGTAAACTAAAAGAGACTATCCAGCTGAACACTCTAGCGGAAATTCAAGAGAAGCTGCCAAAAAGCTATAGTACTCAAGAGGAGGAAGCTATAAAAAAATTAGAAGCTAAGAAAGAGCTGGGAAAATAGATACTATCAGATAAGAGAGAGATTTTACCTAATGCTTATGCTAGAAGGATTTTAAGCCAGTTGCACCAACATACTCATCGGGGAACAAGAGCCTTATGTCATCATTTTTTAAAATATTATAGATGTATTGGAATTTTTGAGATAACAAAACGAATAACACCAGGAGTGTTTGACATGTCAAAAAGTTAACAAAAAGGTAATGAGACAAGCTCCGGCCGGCGGTAGAAAAATAGCCTACCGACCATTTGAAAGGGTTCAGGTGGATTATACTGAATTACCAAGGGTGGGCAGATGGAAATACTTGTTAATATTAGTAAATCAACTGACTCATTGCGTGGAGGCCTACCCGGCTGCCCGAGCCACGGCGAAGTTTGTAGTTAAAATATTGTTGGAACAAATCATTCCTCGATTTGGGGTTATCAGGGCCATTGATTCTGATCAAGGCTCCCACTTTACTTCCAGCATCATAAAAGGAGTAACAAAAGCCATGGGGATTTCCTGGGAATATCACACCCCTTGGCACCCCCAGAGCTCTGGGAGGGTAGAAAGAATGAACCAAACAATAAAACAGCAGTTAACAAAATTAATGATTGAGGCCCAAATGTCATGGGTCAAATGTTCACCTTTAGCATTGCTTAATATAAGGACACTTCCAAATGCAGATACGGGACTTTCTGCATGTGAGATGCTTTATGGGATACCTTATTCCTTGGAATATTCCTTATTCCCCAAACATCAACAGTCATAGCCGATATGACTATTCAAAAGTACATCCAGAAGATGGGACAACATGTCCTAGAACTAAGGGAGAAAGGTGTAATTGCTCAATCAGCCCCTCTCAGATTTAGCAGACATCAAATAAAACCAGGTGACTGGGTGCTGATTAAAAGCTAGAAGGAAGAGAGTTTGTCTCCTAGATGGGAAGGTCCATATTTAACTCTGCTGACCACTGATACAGCTATCTGAACTGCGGAAAAAGGCTGGACCCAGGCGTTGAGGGTCAAAGGACCAGTGGAACCACCGACAGAGATGGAACCGCCGACAGAGACGCCTGCTGAATCCCAGTGGAGAATTGCATCTACCCCCGGAGAACTGAATATCAAGTTAAAAAGAGACTGATGTATGTCACAAAAACGCTCCTACCTTAAGCTGCAAAACCAATTGTACTCACGAGAGGTAGAATGTACTACTCTAAACTGTAAGTGTTATCCATGGGGTTGTTTTAAGTGTATAGAGTGTGAAGAATTTTGGTATACAAACCTACCAAGGGGACAGATCCCTAATGCTCTCTGCTGTAATTGTATGAAAGAAATAGAGAAAGAAACTGATGAAACTTTGTGGCCTCCAGTAAGGAAAGGATATATATTAAAACAGGAGATAAAGGCTGGTGAAGAACCTGGGTACACGGAGCAAGAGCAGGAATTGATTTGCAGGAAGTACCAAAAGCCAAATTAGAAAAAGTAGAGTGTGACAAGAGCAATTGGATACTGGACGAATATCAAATTAAAGCAAAAGAGTGGCAGGAAGCCAAGTACCGCTGGAAGAGGGGGAGGCACATACACCAACCCTATTGTAGTCACACATCCCCTGAACTCAGAGGCCAATTAGCCTGAATTAAAAAGATTTGGACCACAACCACGATAAATAGAGATCTGAAGGCTCATGAGTCAAAAGGCAAAAATGAAATGGAAAATATCAGTGACTAAATCCCAAGGCATAAACTCTGCTACCGAGAAGATCTACATCTCGGCCCTTGGATGCAACCCAAGGGGCCTTGAGAGAGGTAGAGAGTTAAACCCTCTGAGGATTATTTTCACTGTATTGATCATTGCATCCCAGGCAATGGGCCTTAATAGCCTCACTCCTGAACTCCACGTAATCCACGAGCGAGCTGCAGGATCAGAGCCTATTGCTCCAGCTGTCTGTGACAAATGCAATCATACTGTCTGGATTGGGGGGAAAATAGAATCAATGTTCATGGCACATTCCCATGTTAGTGAAGTGTGCTATGACCATAACCAATTAAAGATGTGCACTATAGGTGGCAAATTATACTGGGTTGGAGAAAATTTAAAACCTGAAGGTGTAAATGACCCATTGAAAGCCCAAATGGTATATATTAGATTTGTAGACAAAAAGCTTACAGAGAACTGCCCCGTAGATAGAAAAGTTGAGATTGATGACTACGGAGAAACCATCCGGGGTTTAGCAGCAGAGATCAAAAGGGTGGCTCATGTCCCTGTCCAAAAGCGGAATTCCATTCTTCAAGCCTCATGGTGAGACCAGATGCTTAGAGGAGGAACTTAGTAGAAGAAAAAAGGGTTCCTGATATTGTCCTCATTAGCTAGGTTATTGTTTCTACCTTGCCTTATTCCATGTTTTATCCAGCCAATCCTCTCAGTTATTCAAAGCATGCAGATTGCAGTAACCGACTCAGAATTGGCTACCAGAGAAGCTGGTAGATTTGAGAAAAGAGCTAAGATAACCAAAATAATGAAATTAAAGATAAGAGACCAAAAAGAGAAAGCTTCCAAAGTTTTAGCCAGAGTTGAAGCCCAGACACGAATGAGTAAGAGAAATGAAAATTTATACAAGCAGAGGGGGGATTGTGAAATACAAAGTTGGGTTTCGTGTGAGGTACAAACAGGCGATGTGTGTAGCTGTGAATGCGAAATGTGTGGACACCGACAATGGGAGAGCTGTGAATTCTAATAATAACTGAGGAGAATAAAGCATGGAAAAAGGCCTTTGAACCTATCTTTTGTTTGCAATTAACCCTGGTTGATTTAAGAGCATTGGAATTAATGTGTTAAAGATGTTGCTTTTTGCTTGCATTTAATGCATAAAAAGCTCTGCAATAATAACCTTTTGAAGTATAATTTTAGAATATAACTTGTATCATTGAAACTATAGCTTTGGAATATATATAAAGGAAATGTGCTTATCTCACGCCTTATTGAAGCAGAGAAAAACAGCTTGAGAGAAGAAGATGAACATCATCTCAAAGGTTTATAGTTTTGACCAAAGGGAAGCTGGACATCACTGTTATGAGATTTAGAGTCTCTTCAATTAAAAGGTGGACACACATCTGGGGAGCTGGATCCCACCAGATGGGAGTCGTCTTTCTTCTTTCGGAAACTGGACCACCACCATCTGGGTATACTTCTCTGAGATACATCCTGAGAAATTAAAATCACAACAGTGTATGGAATTGTGATGTAATAATTTGGAATAAAAATTGCTGATGAGTAAAAGATTGGAAATAGAAACTGCTGAAAAAAGCTGATGAGTACCCCTATAAATACCTGTAACCCACAATTATTGGTGTGCAGTTGGAGGGAAAACTTCCCCCACTGTACCCAGCGCTGTATTGCTCATACCTTACCATATTAAATAATAAATTGATTGCTGCTTGAATATTGGCCTAGTCAAGCTTCCTATTCATAACAAGGACAAGGTAGCAGAGAACAATGCAAAAATCAGCTGAAAATAAAAGGAGGAAATGCTAAAGGAGTTATTTGTGCACATTTGGAGATTTATTTTTCTTGGGTGCAAAGAAAAATCAAAAGGTCCTAAATGCCCAAAAGATTGGAAATGTGGAACGTCCTCCATAGCAGAGTGCCAGACCTCTGGATCCTTAAAACAATTTTATGGTGGTGGAACAGTGGCAGCTTGAGCTGGTGCCTCTGGGGGACCCTGAACAAAGAACCTCTGGGCTTTGATACCCTCCCAGGTGAAGTGTGACAGTCTGGGGTATTGCTGCTGTGTCCGAGTGCCCGGGCACTGCCTGGCACCACAGGTCCCCAGAGCCTCTGCTGAGCCATCCCTCTCTTACAGTCAAGTTTGGTCTGTCACATTTGGCTTTTCTCTCTGATGCACTAGCAGGACCACAAGAGCACGTGGTGCTGAGGATGTAAAAATGCCTGTTCTGGCTGGAACATTGCTGTTGTGTGACAGCCTGCAGGCAGAGCGGGCAGCTGGAGGGATGTTGACTCGTGTCCCCGGTGCCAGCCGTGCTGCATACATGAGAGCTGCTGGGTGTTGGTGCTCGCTGGTGTTAGAAATAGGGCCAGGAGAGGAGCTAATTTAAAATGCCTTTATTAAAGACAGCTCTGGGTGGGGAACCGAGGTGTCACGCACACCGCCACTGCTCCCACTGGACGACGCTGAGGAGGAAGAGTACAGCTTTGTCTCTCGGCACAGCTGGGCCTTCCATCCTCACCAGAGTCCATAGGAAGGCAAATATTGGCTCGCAGCCGAGGGGTATCTTCCAAGCTGGGTACTATCAAAATTATGGGGACAGGACAGAATCCGCCTCTGGCCAAGAGTGGGTGGCTTAGTGTGGTTCTGATGGGCTAAAGTCAAAGTTTATGTGCTGGTTTGTTGTTTTGAGAGGGTTCATATAGTTCCCACAGCCTCTCATTTAAATTCAGTCCGGGTGCAAGTCCTCCTGCGAGGAGGGGAGTAGGAAAAGTGGTTCCCGAAGGGAATGGATACAAATCCCGGGTGAGACGGAAAGGGGAACAAATACAGAGAATGACGGGGAAAGATAAAAATACAGGGTGAAATAGCAACATCTAACAGCGGCAGCTGAAAGCAAGTCTTAGAATCCTAACATTCTAAGTTTAACAAATGACTAACACGGGATACAAATACAGAGTATGACAAGAAGAGATACAAATACAGGTAAAATAGTAACAGTCAGCAACGGCAACTGAAGGCAAGTCCTAGAACTCTAACATTCAATGTTTAACAACAGACCATTACTTCTAATTAAGACCTTATCAATTTCATTAATGTCAACTACCAATGACAACTCTGAAAAAGAGCTCTCATCTCCAGGATTTCATTCCTCACACTGGGACCCGGCCTGGTCCGGCACCACGGGGAGTTACAAAGCGTCTTCAAGGAATCCCTGTGGCATTGTGTGTTTTATACAGGTTTTGTTGTAAAGTTGGTTATTTTGGAAATTAGGATTTTGGTTTGACGATCGGTTCCCCCCATGTTCTCCCCCATAAAGGTTTGTTCCTCCTGCCAGTTACCTGTCCATCATTGTAAGCAGCCCCCTTTCATTTCGAGACATTTCTGTGTCAATCTTGCCTTACTTAACACATGATTTGTCCCCCGACCCTTCTCCCTCCCCAGTGCCATTGCTATTGGTTCGGTTGTGTCCCTCGCTCCTCCCCTGGGTTTCATTCATTGGTCCCTTGTGTCCACTCGTGTCACGCCCTTCGCCTTTATAAATGCACCCCCAACAGTTTTTCTCTGAAACCGGTGCTGGTCCCGGCTGGGTCAGTAAAGGGGCTGGGCATTCCTACGTGTGTCCAGTCCTTCCTTCCTTCGCCTCAGTGCTTCGCAGTGCTGCTCTCGCCTGCGTCGCTGCGCCGCAGACGGAGCCAGAACTCGGGGTCCTGGCAGCGAACCTGGGAGTGGCGGGATTGGTGGTCTCCACCCGTCAGCTGCTGTGGCCGCGGGACGAGACTGCAAATCCCCAGGCGTTAAACCACACGATTTAGCCTGGGATTTTAAGTTGTTTCGCAATAAATCTTGTAAAAGGCTTGAGGAAGTCTCCTATGAATTGTCTCCCTGGCAAGCTCAGTCCCGGCCCCGAAGGCCCCTCAGCGTTGTCAGGGCAGTGGCAGGAGACGGCAGCTCGCCCAGAGCGAGTCCCTGCCGCCCGGGATGGCCACAGGAGAGGCGGGCGGGCGGCGCCAGGGCCCTGCGCGGGGCTCCCCAGGCTCCTGCGGCATCGGTTCCGTCCCCTCGGGCGCCGAGCGGAGCCCGGAGCCGCCGCTCTGCCTGCGGGGCTGTGTGTGCCCGGCCCCAAAGGAGGCAGGGCCAGGGCTGTGGCGCCGCCTGCCCGGCGCTCAGCACCGCCCGTGCCGTGCCCGTGCAGCGCGACCCGGCGGGTCAGCTCCGGCTCGGCTCGTCGCCAGCGCCGCCCCGACACGGCGGCTGCCCCAGGGCCGCGGCAGCCCCGAGCCGGACGGGCCCGGAGGGCCTCGGGAGGGAGCGCGGGAGGGCCCCGAGCCCTGCGGGCCTCAGCAGAGACTCCCGCCCCAATGCGGGCAGCAGGAGGGGCGCAAAGCTCCGGGACGCTTATGAGAGCCCACAGCCCTCTCCGCATGTGAAGTGAGACCCCAAAACCCCGTCATGTGCCTCAGCAGAGACCACAGCGCCCTGCACACCTTGGGAGAGATCCCTAACTCCGTGCATGCCTCACACAAAATTCCAAATCCTTTGCATGACTTGAAGTGGACCCCAGCGCCCTCCGTGCCTCAGAGGGAGCCTGAAATATCCCTGTGTGTCCCACATGGGACCCCAGCCCCTCGTGCGCCTTATAGGGGCCCCCAAAGCCCCCAGGTGCCTTATGGGGAGCTACGCGGAGTGTTTTGACCAGGAAACGGAGTGTGGCTGCAGCTGGGCTGTTGTGCCTCTGGGGCTGTTCATCAGCCCCATTGGGCCCCAAGGCCACACAGCCCTTCCCTTCCCTCCCCTTCTGGCCCTCGTCCAGAGGAGCAGACCCTGTGCAGCACCCTGCATTGGTGATGGGCCATCAATTAGGTTCTATCAAGTGTGTGTTAATTAGGGTGGGGCTTTGTTTTGCCTGCTGGAATTGCTGGTCAGGCTGTGGCTGTGGAGATGCTCTTGATGGCTTCCCTCTTTTCCTGGGCTTGCCACTGGAGGAGGTGCAGGCCCAGCTGATGCCGGGGAAGGAAATGTGCCCTCAGCCCAGGGACGCTCAGCATGGGCTCCCCCAGCCCTCGGGGCCCCGCCGCTGGTGACAGCAGCCCCTGCCTGGCTCCTGCCTGCCCACACCGTGGGCATCCACGGCTGCTCCTGGGCACGGAGATCAGCCTGTGCTGCTGCCGGCTGGGCTTTGCTGCTGCTGCCACCCGGACACTGGGGTGGCAGCTCCATCTCTTTATTGGAGTAGAAGAAGGGGCCATCACCTACCTGGGTGGGGATGGGGGGGGATGGGGGGTGTGAAAAATGCGTACTTTATGATTGGCTTTTCGCAAATACTAAAATGAATATTATAGGTGTTCTGTTAGAATGTAATGCTGTATTAATTCTTTTAAGTAGTGTGTTAAATATAGTTTTAGCTTATAAAAAATGTTAAAATAGAAGCTACGCTATGTAAGATACTTTTTTTAAAGAAAGGACTCACAGCAGGATAGCAGCCACAGGACACATATATCTGTCAGAGGAAAAGAATTCATTGTACTCTTATCAGAAGAAACAAACTTGTTCCCGCCTCGAAGGCACTGTTAGGATTCAGAGGAAGAAGTTGTTGATGACTGGACAGAATCCTGTATTTGAACAGAATTTATGTCTCATGTATGAAGTGTATGAATATGCAACAGGGTATTGTTTTTAAGGGTTAATCCTCTGATAACAGGTGTCCTCTTTTGAGCTTGTGCTGCCCAGAAAAAGGTACCCGGACGTCCGTAACTCTTTGTTTCTATTGTCTCATATTGTCCTAATTCAAATTGTGCAAATTATCATTACTCCAATTGTATTACTATTTATATAACAATTTTATTAAACTTTAAAATTTTAAAAACAAGTGATTGCCGTTTTTCACAGGGGTGTAACCTACAGGGTTGTTTAGAGGGCAGGGCCAGGGGGCTCGGGGGCAGAGGGAGGGACGTGTTGGTCTCAGGAGGGGCTGGAGGGTGCTGGGCTGCTGCTGGGGTCTATAGAAGAACTCGGGAATGGGCTGGGACGGGACAGAGGAAGATCAAAAAGGGGATGAGGGCAGCTCGGGGATACACATGGGGAGAGGAGGTGGCAGTGGGATCTACACTGGGAGAATAGCAGGTTTCGTCGTAGATGGCCGTTCCGGGGTCCTCTTCTCAGAGCTCTTGAGAGGGCTGCCCAGGCCCTCCGGGTGTGAGGTGCTGCCGTCTTTAAACTGCTGTGCAGAGGTGAAACTGTGGAGAGAGGAGGTGGCTGAGGCCCCAGCTGCCAGGGGCACACAGGGAGCCTCCTGCACAGCAGGGCCCAGAGCTGGCAAGGCTCCCCAGCACGGCTGGAGCTGCTGGCACAGCTTGGCCCAGCTGCACAGCTGCCCCTCAAGGCCCCGGCGAGCAGGGCACGGCTCTGGGCAGGCTCCCTGGCCAGGAGCGGGCCCCAGAGCGCCTCTGCCTTTCAAGGGCAATCTCGTCCCTGCTCTTTCTCCTCCACACCTTGCTTTGCCTCTGCCCTGTGCCCCTGGGGCTCCTCTTGGCCAGGCAGCCTCAGTGGGAGCCAGCACTGGCTGCAGCCCCAGCGGGCCCCCCAGGACAAGGCCCAGCAATTAAGAGGCCAATGAAAGCTCTGGGCAGCAGCAGAACCGTCCCCAGAGTTCTTTGGACAACCATGGACTGGCCACACCAACACTGCAGCCTCACTGGGAATGTTTCCTGTCTGCAGTAGACTTTCAAATGAAGCTGTTTGAGGGGGAGAGCAACAAAACACTCACCAGTTTATCTTCCAGGAATAACAGATTCCAAAGCAGCCCAACACGAGGACAATCCCCAAAAGAGATAGGCCTGCCAGGAACTCCAGGCAGTAGCCTTTTCCCTGACAGAAACCCCCTCCGGGGCCCTCCTGGGAATCAGGAACATGTGCTGTGGTTCCAGCTGCATCTGTGGGAGCAATGGGGAGCGTCAGCCCGTGCTGTGCTGCGCTGCTGAGCTGGCAGCACGGTGGATGCGGGCAGGACGTTCTCCGTTTCCCCCAGAGCTGGGGCCTGCAGGCACCTTGCCGCCCCTTGGCACAGGCTGTGCCACCCAACAAAGCCCAGCAGGCCGGGAGGAGAGCCCGGGGGCAGCGCAGCTGCTTGGGCAGTGGCTGCTTGGAGGGACACGGGCCAAAGCCATCCCTGAGCAGCCACTGCCAGCCCTGGCCCTCCCTGCCCCGTGACAGCTCCCCCAGCCCCAGGGCACAGAGTCAGGCCCTGTCAGGACCCAGTGCAGCCCCTGCCCAGTCTGGAGCCAAGGCTGGCTCGGGCCCTGGGCTCGCGGCAGGGCTCCCGCTCGGGGCTGCTCCTGTGCCTTGGGCCTCTGGGCACTCAGGGCCAGCTCTGGAGCAGCTGCAGCGGGAGGGACATTGGTGCACGAGTCCCCTTTCCCCGGGGCTGTGAACGAGCTCCAGAGGCACCTCCAGCTTTGGCTGCTGCCGGGCCGTGCAAGGGCAGACCCTGGGGGAAGAGCTGCTGCCACACAGCCCCGCCAAGGGCTGAGCCCTGCTGAGCCTGGCACAGCAATTACCTTCTGTGCTTTCACCTGTGCTTGGCATCACATTAGTTCCCGCAGTAGAGCCTGACACCGACACACTGCTTCCTCTGGGTTGTGGCTCCTTCTGCACAGATTTTTGGTCCATCACTTGAAAAAGAAAGAGGCACAGCTGGATCAGATGGCAACATTCCCCATTGGGGAGGTGACATCGGCAGGAGGCAAAACTTGTAAATGTCAGTGTAAAGATTGGGAAAATGCCCATGCTGTTGGGGCTGGGCCAGTACACTCCCTCCTCCAAATAGCTGTGCCTCCTGATCAGCTCAGAGACAGGGATGTTGCAGGGGATCTGAGGCCCGTGGTGCGGTTTGGGCTGTGTGGCAGCTGATGCCCAATGCCTTCCTGCAGAGGCTGGGAAGAAGCTGCAGACAGGCCAGGCTGGCAAACAGCCCTGCAGGGCATGGAAGCAGCAGCGGGGCAGCGAGGCTGCCATGGATCCCTTCCCACTGTGCTGAGCACGGCGTGTCCAGATGTGTAGCCAAAGCCCCCGGCTGCTGAGCTCCAGGACAAGGCTGAGGGAATGCACCCACTTTGTCCAGCCTGTGCCCCATTCTATGTTTGTCTCAGAAATTCATTTGAGTCAAGAGACGTTTTGGCTGCACTATCATGGGTCTTTCCTTTTGTTCCATGTTCCATTTCCCATGAATGGACGCCACAAAAGCAGAGCTCAGCCTGTTCGGTCAGTAGGGACACACTACTCACCCCTGCGATGGGACCTGGGTTGGTGCCAAGAATGCAGCCGAGCCGCTGGAGAAGTCCTCCCTGCAGACACCCCTGTAACTCAACAGCCACAGAAGCTTCTGCCATCTCTGCTCAGCTGCATGGGCACCACTGAGCCGCAGGAGCAGTGAGGGGATCGCGCAGGGCGAGGGCGCACACGTGCGTGGCTCTGTCCTGGCACCTGCAGCGATGCCCCCCTGGCCGAGCTTTGGGCTCTGAGCTGGCAGCTCTCCCAGGGGAAAGGCCTTGACCCACCCTCACCATGTCCCAGAGGCTCAGTCCTGGATGTGGGTTGGGAAGCCAGATCACCTTCAGCAACAGGTTCAGCTGCAAAGGCAGGACAGAACAGCACCCGTGGCACTGTAGGAGATCCTCAGGCTGCAGGCAAGGCTCAGCCCCAGGGCACAGCCCTGGGCCTGGACCCTGCCTGTTCTATTCTTCTCTGTGGCTGCACAGAGCACATGGAAGGGCACACAACCATTGCACACGGGAAGAGGATGGACAGCTAAATGCTCCTTCCTCCCACTGACAGTGATCCTGTGGGATCACTCAGGGCTCCAGAAAGGAGCAGGCCAAGAATTCCAGACTCCTTCAACTGTGAGATTATGTTAAGGGAAATGGAAGGCAAGTGAGCTCTTGTCACATCGACACTGATTATTGTCTCTGGAAAGGCACACTGAGAACTTGCCTCCAGCATCTTCCAGGAATTTCAAGCCATTTTCCAGCAGGGCTTCCAAATAATCCATGTCTCGATTCCAGTCTAGAACAGAGCACAGATCAGAACCATTTCCATGCTGTGCTGAGATCCCCTTCTGCTTCTGGGAAATGGGCACTGCAAGGGGGTTGGGTAAGGCCATGGGAGCCAGGTGAGAATGGACAAGGCCAAAGCTGCACAGGGGCCTGGGGAGCTCTGGGCTGTCTCCTGGCAACTCTGCACAGATCCTGGGCCATGTCCCTGATGGGGCGGCTGGAGCAGCCCAAGGCCCTGGGGCTCTCTCCCTCACACACAGAGAGGAAATCCTCCCTAAAGCCCAGAGGGAAACTGCAGCAGGCTGAGCCACAGCTATCCCTGCCTCCCTCTGTCCCTCCTGCCCTCTTTCTGCTGGGACACTGACCAGTCCTCAAGGGCACGTGGCCAGGCCCTGTCAGGACCCAGTGGAGCCTTGCTCTCCCCCTCTGCCCTTTCCCCACCATGGGCACCCCGTGCAGCCGCTCCCAGGTTTGGGGACGTGTCTCCCACGGAGGGAGCCCAGCAGGACAGCTCAGTACCCGAGTGCCCTGAGCCTGCTCGGGACAATTCCTCTGGGCTGTGCCCGTCTTGTCCGGGCTGTGCCCGCAGTGCCAAGCAGCAGAGAGGGCAGCTCAATCCTCAGCAGGGCTCAGGCCCAGAGGCACAGCAATTACCTCCTGTGGCTGTGCCTGGCATGGCCTCCCTTCCTGCAGCAGAGGCTGGCACAGAATCCCTGCTTCCTGTGGGAAACGCCGCCTTCAGCACAGCCTCTGCATCCACTTCTGGAGAAAGGAAAAGGAACACCGGGTCAGATGGGGCTGTTTCCGATCGGCAAGGGGGCAGCTCAGGAGGCATTGCTTCTCAAAGACATGGATAAGAATCTGGAAAAGGCCCAGGCTCATGGGATTGGGCAGGAGCACTCCCTTGTGCAAACAACTGTGCGCCTCCTGATCTGCTCAGAGACAGGGAAATTGCAGGGGATGTCAGGGTGTGCATGGCCCGTGGTGCAGTTTGGGCTCCCTGTCCGCTGATGCCCAATGCCTTCCTGCAGAGGCTGGGGAGAAGCTGCAGCCAGGCCAGGCTGGCAAACAGCCCTGCAGGGCGTGGAAGCAGCAGCGGGGCAGCGAGGCTGCCATGGATCCCTTCCCACTGTGCCGGGCACGGCGTGTCCGGATGTGCAGCCAGAGCCCCCGGCTGCTGAGCCCCAGGACAAGGCTGAGGGAATGCACCCACCTTGTCCTCCCTGAAGCTCTTCCTTCAGCAGTTGCCACATGACTTCAAATGTCTTCTGGAATTTCTTGTCCGTTGTGTGTTTGGGCTTTACTTTTGGAGGATCTTGACAGAAAGTAGTTCCATTTCCCATGAATGGATGCCACAAAAGCAGGGCTCAGCCTGTGAGGCCAGCCGGGACACACTACTCACCGCTGTGATGGGAGCTGGCTTGGTGCTCACTATGCAGCCCAGGAGTTGGTGACGTTGTCCCTGCAGTCACATCTGTAACTGAACAGCCACAGAAGCTTCTGTCACCTGGTTCTTGCCAGCTAGTCAATGATTACGTCTTGGTGGGATGGCGAGAACGTACCTGCAGAACTCTCAGCGGGCTTCACAATTTCAAACCTCCAGGTTAATGGATAAGCCATCCCAGTATCCCAGTCTGGAAGCAAACCAAGATGAGAAGAGTTTCCTTTGTGTGCCAAGGCTGGCTCTGGCCCTGGGCTCGTTCCAGGGCTCCCGCTCGGGGCTGCTCCTGTGCCTTGGGCCTCTGGGCACTCAGGGCCAGCTCCGGAGCAGCTGCAGCGGGAGGGACGTTGGTGCACGGGTCCCCTTTCCCTTGGCGGGGCTGTGAACGAGCTCCAAAGGCTCCTCCAGCTTTGGCTGCTGCCGGGCTTGTGCAGGCCAGGCCCTGGGGAAGAGCTGCTGCCACACAGCCCCGCCAAGGGCTGAGCCTGGCACAGCAATTACCTTCTGTGCCTGTGCCTGTGTCTGGCATCTCCTCCTTTCCTGTGGCAGGGGCTGGCAATGAAGGGCGACTGCTTCCTTCAGGAAATGCTGCTTTCCACAGAACCTCTCTGTCCATCTCTTGAGAAAGGAAAGGAGACAAACTGCATCAGATGGAACTGTTCGCTATTTGGGTGATGGCATCTACAGGAGGTAATATTTGTTAAAGACCAGGAAAATAGCCAGGTTTTTGGGGCTGGGTCAGATCACTCCCTGCTGCAAACCACCTCCTTTTCCTAATGTGGAGACCACAATATTGTGGGGAATTTCAGGGTCTGTTGATGTTTGGTCTGCCTGTCAGCTGATGCCCAATGCCTTCCTGCAGAGGCTGGGGAGGAGCTGCAGCCAGGCCAGGCTGGCAAACAGCCCTGCAGGGCGTGGAAGCAGCAGCGGGGCAGCGAGGCTGCCATGGATCCCTTCCCACTTTGCTGGGCACGGCGTGTCCAGATGTGCAGCCAAAGCCCCCGGCTGCTGAGCCCCAGGACAAGGCTGAGGGAAATGCACCCACCTTGACTTATTTGAAGTATTCCTTTCTGCATTTGCTTCATGTGTTTCAATGATTGCAGGGCTGTCTTGTCTGTTGTGTATTTTATCTTCCCTGTCGGGGGTCCTTGGGGCACCACATTTCCATTTCCCATGAATGGATGCCACAAAAGCAGGGCTCAGCCTGTGGGGTCAGCAGGGACACACTACTCACCCCTGCGATGGGAGCCTGGCTTTTGTGTAGGAATGATCACAGGGACAGGAAAAGTCCTCCCTGCAGACACATCTGTAACACACCAGCCACAGAAGCTTCTGCCATCTCTGCTCAGCTGCACGGGCACCACTGAGCCGCAGGAGCGGTGAGGGGATCGCGCAGGGCGAGGGCACACACGTGCATGGCTCTGTCCTGGCACCTGCAGCGATGCCCCCCTGGCCGAGCTTTGGGCTCTGAGCTGGCAGCTCTCCCAGGGGAAAGGCCTTGACCTACCCTCGCCATCTCCCAGAGGCTCAATCCTGAATGTGGGTTGGGAAGCCAGATCACCTTCACCAACAGGTTCAGCTGCAAAGAAAGGGAAGACAGAACAGCACCCGTGGCACTGTAGGAGATCCTCAGCCTGTGGCAAGGCTCAGCCCCAGGGCACAGCCATGGGCCCGGCCTCTTCCCTCTCTGCTCTTCTCTGTGGCTGCACACAGAAGCACACACGGCCATTGCACACGGGAAGAGGATGGACAGCTAAATGCTCCTTCCTCCCACTGACAGCGATCCTGTGGGACCACTCAGGGCTCCAGAAAGGAGCAGGCCAAGAATTCCAGATTCCTTCAACCATGAGATTAAGTTAATGGGAATGGAGGCAAGTGAGCTCTTGTCACATCGACACTGATTATTGTCTCTGGAAAGGCACACTGAGAGCTTGCCTCCAGCATCTTCTAGGAATTTCCACCCACTTTCCAGCAGGGCTTCCAAATAATCCATGTTATGATTCCAGTCTCAAAGGGAGCTCAGATCAGAACCATTTCCGTGTTGTGTTGTGATCCCCTTCTGACTTTGGGAACAGGGCACTGCAAGGTGGTTGGGTAAGGCTATGGGAGCCAGGTGTGAATGGACAAGGCCAAACTGCACAGGGGCCTGAGGAGCTCTGGGCTGGCTCCTGGTCACTCTGCACCCTCTTTGCAGGCCCTGTGACACATCCCTGGAGAGGAAACTGGGGCTGCCCAGGGGGCTGGGGGCTCTCTCTCTCCCTCCCACAGAGGAAACCCTCCCTAAAGGCCTGGGGAAAACCATCCCCAGCGCTTCCCGGGGAGCAGGGAGCGCTGTCGCGGGAAAGGGGAGCCAGGCTGCCGGCTCACCTGCTCCCCACGCTTGCAGCGGAGCAGCCTGGGCAGCCCTGGCAGGCAGGGCCACGGCCAGGAGGAGCAGGAGGAAGAGGCGCAGAGCAAGGGCCATGCTGCCTTGCCCTCTGCCAGTCCCGCAGCTCTTGCTGCCACCGCTGTCCTGACGCCGCTGTCCCAATGTCAGCACCACTGCTGCCACCGCCGCTGCTGCTGCCGCAACAGTTGTGCTCAAGCGCTGACTGCTCGCTCCTTGTGCTGCTGTGCAACAACCGGGTCTGGGACATCTGTGACCTCAGAGCCTGCTGTGACCTCAGCCTGCTGTGACCCCTGAGCCTGCTGTGACCTCATGGCCTCAGCTGTACCCCCAGAGTGTGCCCCCATCTGTACCAATGGGATGCCCTGATTGTAAATGTTTTGCTTCATCAAATGGCCATTGCTCAGCAAAACTTTTGTTTTTCCTGCTTCCATTGCTGGTCGGTCAGGCTGTGTCTCTGAAGATGCTCCTGATTGTTGCAGTTTGAATTTATTTTATTGATTCCTGTTTAAGTGGTTCATGGTTTACCCGTGGGTTTTACCCTCCCTCAAAGCTGTCCCTCATGCCATTCCTTGCCCCTTGTTCCAGCTCTTTCCCTGCCTGCCACGGCACCCCAACCCCTTGGTTCCCGAAGGAGCCTTCGGGCCAATCTCTGACTGCAACAGCCCTTTGGAATTCCCCTATTCCGGAGGCCCCGTGGGCCCATGTGAGCCATCCTCTCCACCCTCCTACCGCAATGGGCCCCAGACACTTGACTAATTCCCTCCCATCTCCCCTGAGGATTCCCTATTGGTCAGCTGTTTGTATGCACCCCCTGACTTGTATCTGTATAAACCCCCTTGCACAATAAATCTAGGGGCTTCTTATCCTATTTCTTTCACCTGGAATAAACTCTTCCTTGTGGAACCTCAGAGGGCCTCCTTTCTCCTCTGCCTAGTCCCTGTCGTGGGTGGTGTCTGGCACAGTAGAGCAAGTGGCTCTAAAGGTTCTGCCTCTGGGAAATCCCTATCCTGAGGCAGTTCCCTACTCCTGCGGTGGTTTCGGAGTTCTGAGAGTTAGCCCAGGTTCCGACAGTCTCTTCACTAATCCCCCGAATGTCCCTTCTTCAGGGCCTGCTCTGGTGCCCTGCCATCTCCCACACCACAGTGGGATTCACATACTGCAGCACAGAGTTAGGTTTGTGCAACAGTGAAATGGGTGTGCTCGGCAGCGTTGCTGGAGATACATCCCAACGGAACTAAAGAAAATGTGTGCGCCAAGCCAGGGCTTGAATAGGCACATGAATTTTGGAAAGACAAGGACAAGGTAGCTGAGAACAATGTAAAAATCAGCTGAAAATAAAAGAAGGAAATGCTAAAGGAGTTATTTGTGCACATTTGGAGATTTATTTTTCTTGGGTGCAAAGCAAAATCAAAAGGTCCTAAATGCCCAAAAGATTGGAAATGTTGAATGTCCTCCATAGCAGAGTGTTGGACCTCTGGATCCTTAAAACAATTTTATGGTGGTGGAACAGTGGCAGCTTGAGCTGGTGCCTCTGGGGGACCCTGAACAAAGAACCTCTGGGCTTTGATACCCTCCCAGGTGAAGTGTGACAGTCTGGGGTATTGCTGCTGTGTCCCAGTGCCCGGGCACTGCCTGGCACCACAGGTCCCCAGAGCCTCTGCTGAGCCATCCCTCTCCTACAGTCAAGTTTGGTCTGTCACATTTGGCTTTTCTCTCTGATGCACTAGCAGGACCACAAGAGCACGTGGTGCTGAGGATGTAAAAATGCCTGTTCTGGCTGGAACATTGCTGTTGCGTGACAGCCTGCAGGCAGAGCGGGCAGCTGGAGGGATGTTGACTCGTGTCCCCGGTGCCAGCCGTGCTGCATACATGAGAGCTGCTGGGTGTTGGTGCTCGCTGGGACCCGGCCTGGCCCGGCACCACGGGGAGTTACAAAGCGTCTTCAAGGAATCCCCAGGCGTTAAACCACACGGTTTAGCCTGGGATTTTAAGTTGTTTCGCAGTAAATCTTGTAAAAGGCCTGAGGAAGTCTCCTATGAATTGTCTCCCTGGCAAGCGCAGTCCCGGCCCCGAACGCCCCTCAGCGTTGTCAAGTGTCCGGGTTTAGAGCAAATTTTTGGGAAGAATCCCCCAAAGGAGCTCTGGTGGGAAAAGAAGATCCAATTGGCCCCTCCCCTCAACTGGCCCAGGAGGGAAAAAATACCTCCTTGGAGAAAGGTGGAAAAAAAACTGTTTATTTAAGAATAAAACCAAAACAATATCAAACAATGAGACCCCTTGCCACTCTAAAAGAGATGACAAACTGAGAAAACCCCGGGTTGAAGCTCAGCTTACTCAGTCTCTGATCAGTCCCTCCGGTGCTGGAATTGTTGCAGGCCAGGCCTAGCCCAGTGGGCCACAGGTGCAGCTGCTGGTGCTCTCCTGGATGTTCAGTCCAGAGCAGTTTCAAGAGGTCCAAAGAAAAAGGAAAAAAAAAACAGTCCAGAGAACTTTTTTTCCTCAGCTCGCTAAAACTAACGAAAAAGCAAAAGAAGAGCTCTCTGTCCCGCTGTCTGCTCATCCACAGACAACACAGTCAGGAGCAGGAATGTGGACGAGTGAGTGCAGTGTCTGAGAACAAACTGCGCGCTTCTTCTCTGGCCCCTTTCACTCTCTGGAACAGTCTTAAAGGTACAAAACTTATTATTGAACATAAACAGAAATAGACGATTGGGGATAAAAGCATCATATAGTCAGCCCAGGACATTCCACCCCTTATCCTCATATCATCTGCTTACTATTAAAACTAATATAAATTCTAACTCTACAAGTACACACATGATACATCCATTATACAGCTATTCACAGACAATGGTAATAAAATTCAGCAAACAGTGATATTTACACAGGTTTTATCCAACATTCAGATCTCCCTGAGGTACACAGCGTGTTCTTCCATCTTTTTGCTTTATCCACCATGTGCAAAATGGTGGTCCCTGAGCAAAAACAACCCCGAACAAAAACGAATGGGTTTGTCTGTATTTGAGGCAGGATTAATCCAAACTGTCTTCCCTAATAAACCTCTGACATGTACCACTGGGACTTTGTCTCCATCTACTCTCTGCAGAGGCTCAGATTGGGCAGGGCCCACTCGGTTAGTAAAACCTCGGGTGTTAACTAACCAGGTGGCTTTTTCCAGATGCTGCTCCCAGTTTTTGAAAGATCCCCCACCTAATGCTTTCAATGTGGTTTTATCAGTCCGTTGTACCTCTCCACTTTGCCTGCAGCTGGTGCATGGTAGGGGATATGGTACACCCACTCAATGCCATGTTCCCTAGCCCAGGTGTTGATAAGGCTGTTCTTGATATGAGTCCCATTGTCTGACTCAATCCTCTCAGGGGTACCATGTCTCCATAGAACTTGCTTTTCAAGGCCCAGGATGGTGTTCCGGGCTGTAGCATGAGACACAGGGTAGGTTTCCAACCATCCCGTGGTGGCTTCCACCAAGCTCAGCACGTAGCGTTTTCCCTGGCGTGTCTGGGGCAGTGTGATGGAGTCAATCTGCCAGGCCTCCCCATACTTGTACTTAGACCACCGCCCACCGTACCACAGGGGCTTCACTCACTTGGCCTGCTTGATAGCAGCACACGTCTCACAGTCATGGATAACCTGAGAAATACTGTCCATGGTTAGATCCACTCCTTGGTCTCGTGCCCACTTATAGGTGCCCTGGTGGCCTGAGGCATCATGGGCCCATCGAGCTAGGAATAACTCTCCCTTATGTTACCAATCTAGGTCTATTTTGGACACCTCTATCTTTGCAGCTTGGTCTGTCTGTTCATTGTTTTGGTGCTCCTCATTGGCCCTACTCTTGGGTACATGGGCATCTACATGGTGGACCTTCACAGGCAGTTTCCCTATCCTGGCAGCAATGTCTTTCCATTCTTCAGCAGCCCAAATCGGTTTTCCTCTACACTGCCAGTTAGCCTCTTTCCACCTCTCCAGCCATCCCCACAGAGCGTTGGCTACCATCCATGAATCAGTATAAAGGTAGAGCTTTGGCCACTGCTCTCTCTCAGCAATGTCCAGGGCCAGTTGAACAGCTTTGAGTTCAGCAAGTTGGCTTGATCCACCTTCTCCTTCAGTGGCCTCTGCCACCTGTGGTGTGGGGCTCCATACGGCTGCTTTCCACTTCTGGTTCATTCCCACAATGCGGCACGAACCATCAGTAAAGAGAGCGTATCGTGTATCTTCTACTGGCAGTTGGTTGTATGGTGGAGCTTCTTCAGCCCGTGTCACTTCTTGTTCCCCTTCATCAGCGAGACCAAAGTTTTCACCTTCCAGCCAGTTTGTAATTATTTCCAGAATCCCAGAGTGATTCAGTTTTCCAGTATGGGCACGCTGTGTGATAACAGCAATCGATTTGCTCCATGTAGCATTGGTGGCATGGTGCGTAGAGGGAACTTTGGCTTTGAACATCCACCCCAATACTGGTAGTCGGGGTGCCAGGAGGAGTTGGCGCTTCAGGGCTTATTACCTCTGAGGTAGCCTGGACTCCTTCATAGGCAGCCAAGATTTCTTTCTGTGTTGGAGTGTAGTTGGCTTCAGACCCTCTGTATCTACGACTCCAAAATCCCAGTGGTTGGCCTCGAGTCTCCCCAGGCACCTTCTGCCAAAAGCTCCAGGACAAACCATGGTTCCCGGCTGCAGAGTAGAGCATGTTCTTTACCTCTGGTCCTGTCCTGACTGGGCCAAGGGCTACTGCATGAGCAATCTCCTGCTTGATCTGCGCAAAGGCTTGTTGCTGCTCAGGGTCCAACTGGAAATTGTTCTTCTTGCGGGTGACCAGGTAGAGAGGGCTCACGATCTGACTGTATTCAGGAATATGCATCCTCCAAAAACCTATGGCGCCTAGGAAAGCTTGTGTTTCTTTTTTGCTGGATGGTGGAGACATTGCTGTGATCTTGTTGATGACATTGGTGGGAATCTGATGCCGTTCATCTTGCCACTTCACTCCCAGGAACTGAATCTCTCGAGCTGGACCCTTGATCTTTGCTCTTCTTGATGGCGAAGCCAGCTTTTAGGAGAATCTAGATGATTTTCTCCCCTTTCTCAAACACCTCTGCTGCTGTCTTCTCCCACACCATGATGTCATCAATATATTGCAGGTGTTCTGGAGCCTCACCCTTTTCCAGTGCAGCCTGGATCAGTCCATGGCAGATGGTGGGGCTGTGCTTCCACCCCTGGGGCAGTTGGTTCCAGGTGTACTGCACGCCCCTCCAGGTGAAGGCAAACTGAGGCCTGCATTCTGCTGCCAGAGGAATGGAGAAAAACGCATTGGCAATGTCTATAGTGGCGTACCACCTTGCTGCCTGGGACTCCAGCTCATACTGGAGCTCTAATATGTCTGGCACAGCAGCACTCAGTGGTGGAGTCACTTCATTCAATGCACGATAGTCCACTGTCAATCTCCATTCTCCTTCAGATTTTTGCACAGGCCAAATGGGGCTGTTGAAGGGTGACTGGGTCTTGCTGACCACCCCTTGGCTCTCCAGCTCAGGGATCATTTTGTGGATGGGGATCACAGCATCTCGATTTGTTCGGTATTATTGGCAGTGCACTGTTGAGGTGGCAATTGGCACTCGTTGCTCTTCCACCTTCAGGAGACCTACTGCAGATGGGCTTTCTGACAGTCCAGGCAAGCTGTTCAACTGCTTGACACCCTCTGTCTCTACAGCAGCTATTCCAAATGCCCATCTGAGTCCCTTTGGGTCTTTGAAGTACCCACTTCGAAGGTAGTCTATGCCCAAAATACATGGGGCCTCTGGGCCAGTCACAATAGAGTGTTTCTTCCACTCATTTCTAGTCAGGCTCACCTCAGCTTCCACCAAAGTGAAATCCTGGGATCCCCCTGTCACACCAGAAATAGAAACGGACTCTGTCCCCACATGTCTCGATGGGATTAATGTACATTGTGCACCAGTGTCAACCAAAGCTTTGTATTCTTGTGATTCAGATGTGCCAGGCCAACAAATCCACACAGTCCAAAAAACAGTTTTCTCCAGCCTCTACCTGGCTAGAGGCAGGGCCCCTCTAAGCCTGGTTATCCTTCTTTCCCTGGGCATATGTCTTGGAGGTTCCTTCAAGGGGATCAAAAATATTGTCATTATCATCATATGTGACAGTTTGGTTACTGGCCACTGGAGCCGCTTCCCTTTTGGAACTTCCTCTCTGAGTCTTCAGTTGTCGCACCCATTGTGCCAGAGCAGCGGTAGGTATTCTATGCCATCTCCCCATGTCTTCTCCACAATCACGCAGGTAGAACTGAAGCAAAGTGAAAATTTTCCAGGATAGAAATCCATTTTAATTAAGGTGAAATGTACATTTTTGAGTTGAGTCTGTGGTTAGAAATCATAGTTATTTAGCCAGACTGCAAGGCCGAAGCTCAATGAAGTTACTTCAGCGAAGGACAGAGATAAAGGGGAGGAGGCAGATGAGGATAGAGAGAGACAGGGACTGCTGTAAGGGCAAGTCAGCCTGACCTCGGAATTCTTTCTGATAAAAAGGAACTAGTAGTAAAAGTCACACAAAACCCATAAAAATGAATATGTATGAACCTATTGTGAAACTGTATGCATATGTATTTGAGAGGGGGATGAAAGGAGATCTGAAGTTCTCAGAGGTACGCATGCCTTTTGAGGAGAGTTTTCTCTGCATGTGTCCGGCGCCATAAATAAACATACTGAGCTTTACAACTTTTATAAAGTTAGTTATGAGGTTTCTTCTTTTCTCCGCTAAACATTATGGCGAGCCAGCCAGGAGTTCTCTGTCCCCACAGGGGCAGGGGGGATAGATGGACCTCCAAGGCGCACCCTAGGATTTTTTTTCCTGGTGGGGCTCTGCTCGTCTCGACTTGCCTCCTGCGAGGACAGACAAGCACCTGCTGGCCTGCGGAGGAGAATATGGTATGTACTGAGGGGCCCCTGGGGGAGGGAAAGGAGAGCTAGGGAGTAAATCACTCAGTAGGGAGTAAATCACTCAGAGACATCTGGGTATAGCTGATGGAGCAGCTATATTAGAGATGGGGTTCATCATTCTGATAGGGCAGATCGCTAGTGACTCTGGGGGTGAGTCGGGTGAACCCGTGTATGTGTGTATTGGGGGTTCATTGTTCTGATAGGGCAGAACTGCTGAACCCGCGTGTGTTTTTTTTGTGTATGTGTGTGTGTGTGTGTGTGTGTGTGTGGTGTCCGGACACTGTGTCGCTGTGTGGTTAATGCATTGTGTGGTCAGTGCACTGTGTTTGTAATCGTGTATAAGTGTATGGTGTATAAAAGAGAGTAGATCTACAGTGCCGTACAGTGTGGGGGGGTGAGTACTACCCGTGTTTGAAGCAGCTGAGTAAAGCCTGAGGCGCCGGCTGCAGCAGGCTGCGGGGACAGGGAGAGAAGTGCCCTGCGGAGAAGCAGAATGTCAGTGATGGTATTTATTGTGTTTAAATGTAGTGATTTGTGTAGAGTGGTACATTTTAACCATGAGTATGAGCTCAGAGAGTTCCTTTGCCTTGGATGTTTGGACTTGATCTCTAGACTGTGTGCTGTTATTTTGATTGTGTCCAGGAAAAATTGATGTGAGTAAATGCTGAATTATGGTGTGCTGTGTTGTGTTGAGAAAAGTGAGCACTTTGAGAAATATGCCCTTTCCTAGTGATTTTGTGTGGTGATTTTCTTCCGCTGCATTGTGGTAATTTGATTCTCAGATTGTATAGTAGTGTTTGTGGAGATTTTAAGATTTTGTTGCAACAAGAGTAGCATTTTACATAAGAGAACTATAGTACGGTGATTTATGCTTAGCTACGATAAAGCGAGTTAAAGGAATTCCAAGAATTCTCCCCCTCACAGCAATTCAAGCCTTGGCTCTAGTGAATTTGAGATAAAGGGGGTTGTGGGTGCATGTGTCTGTGTCTGTGAGCATATCAGAGTTTCGGCTGTGACTAGCACAGCCTTTTTGCAAAGCAGTAAAACAAGTGTAAGTAGACACAGTGCTTAATTAGATTGTGCAAGAAGAGAACTAGAAAAGACTGATATTTTGTTTGATCAGAACATAGTGTCTATGTCATGTTTTTTGATTAGCATGCTGTGTGAGGTGACAGTGGCTGTCCCCTGGGCACAGGGACAGCTCTGGCTGCCCCGTCTCCCCAGGGAACACGGGAATGGCCTGTGGGCAAAAGATGGATGTGCAGGTATTATGGCAGTGCGGTGTTTATGAGAAACACTGGTATTGCTGTTTTGCTGTTCTAATAAGTGTCAGGGCACATGTAAATTAGAGGTTTCTGGTCAAGCGGATTCAGAACTTAAGGTCTTAGAGCTTGTGTGTGGGAATCACATCTGATAACCTGCCACCTGGAGCTGTGTGTATAGGAGGAAAACTGAGAAACTACTGTGAAGGTGTCTGTAAAAAGGTTTGAGTGGAAGTGAGATAGGGCAAGGAGAAATAAATAATGAGAACTGACCAGAGCAAACGCAAACAGGTTCCTAAATTAACCCCTTTTGGGAGGGGCTGACTGGGAGGAGGTTGCCAGTAAGAGCATCTCAGAAATTAAAAGGATTTATAATACTTCATTGCTGTTAGTACTGTTTTAAAATAGGAAGATAAATGGGATAGAGTTTTTTTTTTGCATGCTGATATGTCTTTTTGTTTTAAGAAATCACCCAGAATGGCAAAGAGACTGTGAGATTAGACCGCCCTCTGGTGTTGGCCCTTGAAAAGGAAAACAAGGCGAAGAGAAAGCAAATCAAACATGTTGTTCAGCATGCAGCATAAGATAGCAACGTATGAAATCAGGCAAAGATTATCATGCTGAAATGCAAAGCAATCCCAGTTCGCAAAATGAGTACATATGATTTGCTAAAGGCTCCTCCCAAGGTAAGGGAGGAAGGGTAAAGATGACCTCCCAAAAAAGGAAGAATTTTTGTCGACACAAGGGCCATATATTCAGTTTTAAATAAAGCTTTAGCACCTGTGGAGAATGTTTATGTTGTAGTGTGGGGAATGAACAACTGGCCAGTCTGAGAAAGCATAATTGTGCAAACCTTTAAAGTAATATGTGTACTATGTGTACCTAAAAGCTTTTGTACAATTCGCTCAATTTGCTAAACATTCTCAAATGAGAAAGGTTACTCTGGAGGCAAATGATATAAAGAGGTTAGGCTTAACATTAACAGACACTGAAATTAAAGACATCAGTAAGGAGATATTAGAATAAGTAAGTGTTTTCAAGGGTATGGGCCTCTGCTGTACCAGGGAGAGTGAAAGATGCTCCCCCATGAGCATCAAGTTTAAGGAAAGAACACAACTAGTGAGAACTGAGTAGTAACCTCAAAAGGAAGGTAGGAAAGGAATCAGCCCAATAATTGATAGTACTGGATTAAGGGCTGTCAATAAGATAACACAGAATTTATACCCTGTGGTCGCAAATCCATAGACTTTACCAACTTGTTTAACACCTGAGCTAACCTGGTTCACTGTTTTAGGCCTAAGAGATGCCTTCTTTTGCCTCCCTATCCACGAAGCCAGCCAGAAAATTTTTGCATTCAAACACAAGCTCACATAGTCCATGTGCCTGAAGGCTTCAAGATTCCCCACTCCGATTGGAGAACAGCTTGCAAAGACCCAGAGTCCCGGGAAGCTCCACAAGAGGAAAGGAGGCTGTTGCAGTTGCGTGGATGATCTTCTAGTAGCCACTCAGACAAGGGAAGCAGGAGAAGCCTGGACGGTAAGCCTTTTGAATTTCCTAGAACTCCAAGGATGCAGAGTCTCAAAGAAAAAGGCACAGGTAGTGAAACAGAAGGTAATCTACCTGGGGTAAGAAGTGAGTGCTGAGCAGCAGATTTTAAGGCAAAGAAGCCGTATGCCAAACCCTGAAACCCCAGAAAACGAAGGAACTCTGAACCTTCTTAGGCATGGCAGGGTAGTGCCAGCTGTGGGTTTATAATTATGGACTGCTCGCCAGACCCCTCTATGCTCTTATTGCCAATGGAAACTGAAATCTCCAGTGGACAAAAGACACCACACGGGCCTTTCGCCAGCTAGAGAGAGTGCTCTCATGCCGGCTCCAGCTTTGAAACTTCCAGATGTAAGTAAACCATTCTTTCTATTTTTCCACGCAAGGAATTGCCCAGGGAATATTGGCTCAGGACTTCGGCCCATACTGAAGGGTAGTTGCTTACTTCTCTAAGCAACTAGATGCAACAGCCAAAGGATGGCCAGGTTGCCTCAGAGCTGTAGCAGCAGTCATGCTGAATATTCAAGAGGCATGCAAGTTAACCCTGGGAAAAAATGGCTGTGCTAGTGTCCCACACAGTGCCCGCAGTACTGGAAGCAAAGGGTGGCCTCTGGCTTTCACCACAGAAGTTTCTGAAATACCAGGCCATCATGGTAGAGCAAGATGATGTAGAGATCGTGGTGACTAATATTGTCAACCCAGCTTCTTTTCTCAGTGGAAATTAAGGAGAAGCAGTACACCACGATTGCCTGGAGACCATTGAAGCTACCTACTCTAGCCGCCCAGAACTAAAGGACACTCCTTTGGATGATGCAGAGACCTGGTTCACTGACGGGGGCAACTACGTTGCCAATGGGAAGCGACATGCTGGGTATGCAGTGACCACCTACAGAGAGGTAATCGAGTCTGGACCCTTACCAACAGGTACCTCTGTGCAGAAGGCTGAGATAATTGCCCTGACCCGTGCTCTGGAAAGGGCAAAAGGGAGGAGAATAACCATGTACACAGACTCAAGGTATGCATTCAGAGTCGTACATGCACATGGAGCCATCTGGAACGAGAGGGGACTGCTGACCTCACAGGGAAAGAAGAGACAATGCAGCTGCTGGAAGCAGTTCAGCTACCTGAAAAAGCATATTAAGGCACACCAGAGAATGAGCTTAAAATTGGAGGGAAGAAATGAGCTGGCGGATGGAGAGGCAAAGAAAGCAGCAAAGGGTGAGGTACAGATTTTCCTCAAAGGTAAGCCATAATACAATAATACTAATCAAAAGAGATGTACAACTGCAAGGGGTGGGCTACCATTGAAAGAGAGCTAGTAATCCCTTCCCATTTTCGTGGTTACTAGTGAAGGAAGGGCACTAGAAAGCACACTAGGGCCTAACTACTTAAAAGCCTTTTATAGAGTGTGGCTCCTTTTTCGAAATGACCGAGGCTGCGAGTGATACAGAGTGCATTGAAATGAAGTGTTGACTTTGAAGCAGTAATTTCCACAGGCTTTCTAGAACACACATCTGATTGAAGCAATCGTTGCATCGTTGTCAGGAATTTATATTCCACTATCACTCAGGTAAGCCGACAATGTGATCCTTGCCTCCAGACTAACCCCAAAATACCCCCCGGCCGAAACTCGGTCAGACTGGGAGAGGCCATGGGCCTGTACAGCAGTGGCAAATTAACTTTTCAGAACTCCCAAGGAAAGGGGGGGTATCAGTATTTACTGGTATTGATAGATACATTTTCAGGGTGGCCAGAAACATTCCCCAGAACTGTCAAAACTCAAGACGTGACCAGATTATTTTTACAAGAAATAATATCACGCTTCAGAGTTCCAGCCACGATATCCTCAGATAAAGAATCACATTTCATTTCCAAAATAGTGCAACACATTAGTAGCCATCTGGGCATAGATTCGGAACTTCACACCCCATACCTTCCCCAATTTGCTGATTAAGCAGCAAATCATAAGACTGGGGCAAGAAGTTAATCTACCCTAGCCCAAGCTCTTCCACTGGCACTATTGCAAATTCGAACTAAACCTTGAGCTAAAGGAATGCTGAATCCTTTTGGAATGCCTTATAGAAGACCATATAGAATACAAGGGGAATGTCCAGAATGTCCATCTACATGGTGGCATTAAGCAAACAGCTCAGAGTAATTGAGAAACATGTGGCTGGAACTCGGAGCAGGGAGTTAGATAGCCTGGGGATGATGTATATGTTAAGTCTCTTACAGAGAAGACTTTGGAACCACAGTGGGACAGACCACTGCGAGTACTTCTCACCACCTTCACTGCAATCAAAATCAAGGAGCAGAATGCCTGGATCCATCACTCTCGAGTGAAGAAGGCCCAGAAACCCCTTAAGGAGTGACACCAGGAGACAATGAACTGAGATTAAAACTTACTCGGGCAAAATGAGTATATTGCAGTTGGGAGTAGCTCATATTTTAGTTTGTAGAATTGTTTTGTGTGTAATCATAACTGAAGTTTTAGAACTTGAGAGTACCTCTATTCAAAGCAATGCTGAATGGCCTTGGTCCCTGGCATTTAATCAGTATACTGGATCCATAGGAGAACCTTCTGAGATAAAAGATTTAAACATATCTACTGTAGTAATCCATGAGAATCAGGTATATGAGGAGCAAGAATGGCAGGAACAGGAACTGTGGACTCTTCAAGGAATCAGAGAAGAAACCAAAGTAGGGTGCCAGGTCATCAATAGGATAGCTTATGAGAGACCAGATGTAATTAGTGTCTGAACCTCCCCTGGTGTATATTTTGAGCATCACTTTTGTGCTGAGTGTTTCAAGTAGCAGAAACCTGATCCCAGTTTCTTCTGAGGCACTGCAATGAATTTAGGCTCTTCTCTCAGACTTCCCCTTCATTATTTACTTGAGGCTTGGACCTGAAGCTAGGGGCAAGGTGGGTGAGGTTTCGTAGACCAGGAGAGACATTCCTGCTTGCCCCACATCTGGGAAATCAGGTGCTTTGGAGGGGGAAGGAGATTCCCTGAGGTCTCTACATTTCAGAACAAACATCTGCCTCAAATATGACCTAAACCTCTGTCAGATACACTTGTGAAGTGTATCTGAATTTGCAGTGTGAGCGCAGCACATCCCTCTGGCAGGGAGGGATGGTCATGGACAGAAAGCAGTTCCTGTTCCCCATAACAAACATCTAACTGGCATATTAGGGACAAGATTAGGAGTTTTAAATGGAATTGATTCAGAAATACTGGTGAATAAACTGGCCACTGCAGCAGGTAGCCTAACAAAATTGAAGCAGCCTTTATAGTAATCTCTATTGGCATTAGAAACTAGCCAGTGACAGATTTCAAAAGTACTGCCAAAGTAAGGAAGTATGAAAAGGCCGGGGACCAAGACCACAAGTTGATAGTAGAAGCACTTAGTATAGTACAAGATAATGTGTCTTTAGCTTTCAGTTGTATACAAGCACAGTTATGGATACAAGCAACAGCAGCTCTGATCATATGGGAAAGGGGTGAAGGTAATTTTCCAGCTGAAATTCAAGAAATTGTGTGGGATAATGCAATTGATGTTGAAAGGAAGTTTCAGTCCTGGCGGACTATGGTGAATTTCACCTATGATCCTGTTTCTAATGTGGCAACTGCCTTTGTGCTTACTGCTTACCATACATAATGCCACTGTTTATGTTATCCATCCCATCGTTGCTCTAGGATTAAACCATGAAAAAACAATACTCTATCCTTCAGAACATAGAGTGTGGGCACGAAAGATGAATGGAAAGTGGCAGACAGTAAACTTGGAATCCTGCATTACTAGAGAACAGATGGGATATATTTGTGAAAGCAATACTATTAATGTGCAGGATGTGTGTTTGGACACTGAACAGAGTATTTGTCACTTCGAAATTCATCCAGTCACTGACCAGAAAATTGTGCTCGTATATACTAGAAAAGAGTGTATGCTTGAGAACTGCTTGTGCTGCTGTACAAATTGATAGCAATGATGTTATTCTGTCTAGTAGAAACCATTTTAATCTCTGTATTTGTAATTTTGTTAAGATTATTGGGTGTGGTTTTTGTATTTGGTACCAGTAACATCCCACCAGCTGATTTAAGCCAATTACACAATGCATCACAGACTACCACCTACCCCTATTGGAATGAACCTTACATTGGTAAAACAATTAATTAAGCACCAAGACCTATTGGAAGGCTTGAAAGGAATCCAAGGAAGCGGAAAGAAAACCTTAATTACTGTCCAGCATGATACAAAGGAGATAAGCAGAGTTCTACAAAGAATAAAACAAAATCATCACTGGTGAGATGTGATCTTTGGGTGGTCACCAACTGCGAATGGAATCTTTAATAAGTTGTGCCACCCCATTGTAGTTTTACTAATATTAGTTGGGATAAGCTTAGGATTATTTATTATATTGTTAATTTGGAACTGGAGAATGCTACAACGAATAGCTGTACTAACCTCTTTGTCAAACGTACATGGTGAAGCACTAAGAGACACTTCCTGTTGTGAAGGTTTTCATTAAGTAAAAAAATTTACTTATTTCCTAGGAAAGGGGGGAATGAGACAGAGTAAAGATCAATTCTGAATTAGGTGAAGTGTCTAAGAAAGGTGAAAAGTCTGTGAAGCCAAAGCTTCACAGAAAGGAAAAACTCGCATGCCGAGACAGCAAGGAGACAGAGAAAGAAAAACAGAAAAGACCACAAGGTCGATTTGCCTCTGACTTAGAAACTTTGATAAAGAAGAACTGGTGCTAAATGTCACGCGGAATGAATATGTATGAACTTATTGTGAAACTGTATGCATATGCATTTGGAAGGGGGATAAAAGAAGACCCGAGGTCTTCAGAAGTACACATGCCTTGTTGGGGGACTTGCGTCCGGCGCGCGTCGTAATAAAAGCATACCAGGCTTTACAACTTTTATAAAGCTGTGAGGTTTCTTCTTTTCTCCGCAAAACATCAGTCCAGAGCAGTTTCAAGAGGTCAAAGAAAAAGGAAAAAAACAAAGTCCAGTGAACTTCTCTGCCTCAGCTAGCTAAACTAACTAAAAGCAAAGGAGAGCTCTGTCCCGCTGTCTGTTCTTCCACAGACAACACAGTCCAGGAGCAGGAATGTGGAGGAGGAGTGCAGTGTCTGAAAACAAACCGCACACTTCTTCTCTGCCCCCTTCACTCTCTGGAACAGTCTTAAAGGTACAAAGCTTACTACTCAACATTAACAGAATAAGACGATTGGGGATAAAAGCATCATATAGTCAACCCAGGACACCAGGGCAGCTACGCGGAGTGTTTTGACCAGGAAACGGAGTGTGGCTGCAGCTGGGCTGTTGTGCCTCTGGGACTGTTCATCAGCCCCATCGGGCCCCAAGGCCACACAGCCCTTCCCTTCCCTCCCCTTCTGGCCCTCGTCCAGAGGAGCAGACCCTGTGCAGCACCCTGCATTGGTGATGGCCCATCAATTAGGTTCTATCAAGTGTGTGTTAATGAGGGAGGAGCTTTGTTTTGCTTGCTGGAATTGCTGGTCAGGCTGTGTCTGTGGGGATGCTCTTGATGGCTTCCCTCTTTTCCTGGGCTTGCCACTGGAGCAGGTGCAGGCCCAGATGATGCTGGGGAAGGAAATGTGCCCTCAGCCCAGGGACGCTCAGCATGGGCTCCCCCAGCCCTGGGGCCCCGCTGCTGGTCACAGCAGCCCCTGCCGGGCTCCTGCCTGCCCACACCGTGGGCATCCATGGCTGCTCCTGGCCATAGAGCTCAGCCAGTGCTGCTGCTGGGTGGGCTTTGCTGCTGCTACCACCTGGACACTGGGGTAACAGAACGTTCTCTTTATTGTAACAGAAGAACTGATTCGGGATGCTCTCAGTCCGTAGTCAGTTGAGCACTTCCAAATACTTTCCTGGGGCTTTCACCTTTGGCCCCGGATGGAGGGCTGGGCCTGGGGCCTCAAAGCACCACAGGGCTTTCAGGTGCAAATGTAAACTCGTCAGATTCAGAGCTGCTGCTACTGCTCTTCCGGCTGTAGAGGTCTTGTGACCAGCCACCAGCTTTCAACTTTTCTTTTAGGTGGTGCCTGTGGAGAGAGGAGGTGGCTGAGGCCCCAGCTGCCAGGGGCACACAGGGAGCCTCCTGCACAGCAGGGCCCAGAGCTGGCAAGGCTCCCCAGCACGGCTGGAGCTGCTGGCACAGCTTGGCCCAGCTGCACAGCTGCCCCTCAAGGCCGTGGCGAGCAGGGCACGGCTCTGGGCAGGCTCCCTGGCCAGGAGCGGGCCCCAGAGCGCCTCTGCCTTTCAAGGGCAATCTCGTCCCTGCTCTTTCTCCTCCCCACCGTGCTTTGCCTCTGCCCTGTGCCCCTGGGGTTTCCCTTGGCCAGGCAGCCTCAGTGGGAGCCAGCACTGGCTGCAGCCCCAGCGGGCCCCCCAGGACAAGGCCCAGCAATGAGGAGGCCAATGAAAGCTCTGGGCAGCAGCAGAACCCTCAGCAGAGTTCTTTGGACAATCATGGACTGGCCACACCTACACTGCAGCCTCACTGGGAATGTTTCCTGTCTGCAGTAGACTTTCAAATGAAGCTGTTTGAGGGGGAGAGCAACAAAACACTCACTGTTTTCTCTTCCAGGAATACCAGATTCCAAAGCAGCACAACATGAAGACAAGCTCCCCACCAGCCAGAATGGCCATTAACTCTAGCAAACAGCGAGTTCCCTGACAGAAACCCCCTCCGGGGCCCTCCTGGGAATCAGGAACATGTGCTGTGGTTCCAGCTGCACCTGTGGGAGCAATGGGGGAGCGTCAGCCCGTGCTGTGCTGCACTGCTGAGCTGGCAGCACGGTGGATGCGGGCAGGACGTTCCCCGTTTCCCCCAGAGCTGGGGCCTGCAGGCACCTTGCCGCCCCTTGGCACAGGCTGTGCCACCCAACAAAGCCCAGCAGGCCAGGAGGAGAGCCCGGGGCCAGCACAGCTGCTTGGGCAGTGGCTGCTTGGAGGGACACGGGCCAAAGCCATCCCTGAGCAGCCACTGCCAGCCCTGGCCCTCCCTGCCCCGTGACAGCTCCCCCAGCCCCAGGGCACAGAGTCAGGCCCTGTCAGGACCCAGTGCAGCCCCTGCCCAGTCGGGAGCCAAGGCTGCCTCTGGCCCTGGGCTCGCAGCAGGGCTCCCGCTCGGGGCTGCTCCTGTGCCTTGGGCCTCTGGGCACTCAGGGCCAGCTCTGGAGCAGCTGCAGCAGGAGGGACGTTGGTGCACGGGTCCCCTTTCCCCGGGGCTGTGAACGAGCTCCAAAGGAACCTCCAGCTTTGGCTGCTGCCAGGCCATACAAGGGCAGACCCTGGGGAAAGAGCTGCTGCCACACAGCCCTGCCAAGGGCTGAGCCCTGCTGAGCCTGGCACAGCAATTCCCTCCTGTGCCTGTGCCTGTGTCTGGCTTGGCCTTCCTTCTTGCACCAGGGGCTGCCAATTGGCCTCTGCTTCCTTGGGGAAACACCTCCTTCTGTGCTGCCATTTGGTCCATCACGTGAGAAACAAAAACGAACAGCTAGATCAGGTGGAACAACTCCCCATTTCTTTGGTGGCATCTTCAGGGCATCATGCTTATTAAAAATGGGGCAATGATCCACAAAACCTCTGGGCTTTTTCATCTGGGCCAGGGCCCACCCTCCTCCAAACAGCTGCCAGGCCTGAGCAGAAGGTGTGAGGGGATCGCGCAGGGCGAGGGCACACACGTGCATGGCTCTGTCCTGGCACCTGCAGCGATGCCCCCTTGGCCGAGCTTTGGGCTCTGAGCTGGCAGCTCTCCCAGGGGAAAGGCCTTGACCTACCCTCACCATCTCCCAGAGGCTCAGTCCTGGATCCCACAGGTTCAGTCCTGGACATGGGTTGGGAAGCTGCATCATCTTCACCAGCAGGCTTGGCTGCAACTAAAAGGCCATGATACTGCTGAAGATTCTCCTTCAGGCCCGAGTGGCAGTGAGGGCACCTGGGTGATTGGTGCCCTCCCAGGCACTCCCTCAGCTCTGCCTTCCACTCAGGAGCAGGGCCAGGGGGAGCTCGTGCCTGCAGTGGCCCCACACTGGGATGGAAGGAGCCCCCTGTGGGGCAGTCTGGGCATAAAGGACTCCCTGGAGCTGCTGCAGCTCCAAACACAGCCCCAGGCAAGGCCAGGGCTTGGCAGTGGCAGCAGGAGCAGCTCAGGCTCCCTGGGGCCGGTAAAGGAGCTGAGAAAGGCTCAGCCCCGGGGCACAGCCCTGGGCCCAGCCCCTTCCCTCTGTGCTCTCCTCTGTGGCTGCACAGAGCACACAGAAGGACACACTGGCATTGCACGGGAGGAGGATGGACAGATAAATGCTCCTTCCCCCCACTGACAGCGATCCTATGGGATCCCTCAGTGCTCCAGAAAGGAGCAGGGCAAGGCTTCCAGATTCCTTCAGCCCTGAGATTATGTTAAAGGGAAATGTAGCACGAATGAGCTCTTGCCACATAGGCACTGATAATTCTCTCAGAAAAGGTATATGGAGAACTTGCCTTTGCCATCCTCCAAGGACTTGAAATGGTTATGTGCCAGGATTTCCAGATAATCCATCTCAGGATCCCAGTCTAGAACAGAGCACAGATCAGAACCATTTCCATGCTGTGCTGAGATCCCCTTCTGCCTCTGGGAAATGGCCACTGCAAGGGGGTCGGGTAAGGCTGTGGGAGCCAGATGTGAATGGACAAGGCCAAAGCTGCACAGGGGCCTGGCGAGCTCTGGGCAGGCTCCTGATCACTCGCCACCCTCTTTCCATGCCCATTGCAGCATCACTGGAGAGGAAACAGGGGCAGCCCAGGGCCCTGGGGCTCTCTCCCTCACATACAGAGGAAATCCTCACTAAAGCCCTGGGGAAAACTGCAGCAGGCTGAGCCACAGCTATCCCTGCCTCCCTCTGTCCCTCCTGCCCTCCTTCTGCTGGGACACTGACCAGTCCTCAAGGGCACGTGGCCAGGCCCTGTCAGGACCCAGTGGAGCCTTGCTCTGCCCCTCTGCCCTTTCCCCACCATGGGCACCCCGTGCAGCCGCTCCCAGGTTTGGGGACGTGTCTCCCACGGAGGGAGCCCAGCAGGACAGCTCAGTACCCGAGTGCTCTGAGCCTGCTCGGGACAATTCCTCTGGGCTGTGCCCGTCTTGTCCGGGCTGTGCCTGCAGTGCCAAGCAGCAGAGAGGGCAGCTCAAGCCTCAGCAGGGCTCAGGCCCAGAGGCACAGCAATTACCTCCTGTGGCTGTGCCTGGCATGGCCTCCCTTCCTGCAGCAGAGGCTGGCCCAGAATCCCTGCTTCCTGTGGGAAATGCTTCCTTCTGCACAGCCTCTCCTTTCATTTCTAAAGAAAGAAAGACGCACAGCTGGATCAGATGGAGTTGTTCCCCTTGGGGAGATGGCATATTCAGGAGTCTTCTCAAATCATGGAGAGGTTTCAGGAAATCAGATGGGCTTTGATGTCTCCCCCTCAACCTCTCCCTCCTCCAATCAGCTGCCCCTCCTGATCTCCTCAGAGACAGGGATGTTGCAGGGGATCTCAGGCCCATGGTGCGGTTTGGGCTGCCTGTCAGCTGATGCCCAATGCCTTCCTGCAGAGGCTGGGGAGGAGCTGCAGCCAGGCCAGGCTGGCAAACAGCCCTGCAGGGCGTGGAAGCAGCAGCGGGGCAGCGAGGCTGCCATGGATCCCTTCCCACTGTGCTGGGCACGGCGTGTCCAGATGTGCAGCCAAAGCCCCCGGCTGCTGAGCCCCAGGACAAGGCTGAGGGAATGCACCCACCAAGCTGTCTCTCCAGGTCACTCAGCATCTGGTCCAGAAGTTCAGGAGGCTTCAAGGATTTATTTTCTCCTTTAGCTTGGGTCTTTCCTTTTGGAAAACCTTAACAGAAAGTAGTTCCATTTCCCAGGAATGGATGCCACAAAAGCAGGGCTCAGCCTGTGGTGGGGTCAGGAGGGACACACTACTCACCCCTGTGATGGGAGCTGGGCTTGTGTGCAGCATCCATGCCAGGAGTTGGAAAATTCTGCTCTGCAGACACACCTGTAACTCAACAGCCACAGAAGCTTCTGTCCCCTGGTTCTTGCCAGGTTGTCAGTCATTGTTCTATGGAAAAACATAGATATCTTACCTGTGGGAGGTTCCACTGTATCCAAACTATCTTCCAGCCAAGGTTCCAGAAAAACATTTCCAGCATCCCGATCTAGAAGGGAGCACAGATCAGAACCATTTCCATGGTAGCAAGTGACAGCATGAGCGGACACAGTCTTAAACTGTGCCAAGGGAAATATACGTTGGATATTAGGAAAAAGGTTTTTACAGAAAGGGTCATAAAGTACTGGAATGGTTTGACCAGGGAGGAGTGGAGTCATCATCCCTGGATGTGTCTTAAAAAAACTGGAAGTGGCACCTGGTGTCATGGTGTATTTGAGGTGTTAGGGCTGGGTTGGACTTGATGGTCTCTTCCAACCCAGTGATTCTGTGATTCATGGTGTGCTGGGATCCCCTTCTGCCTTTGGGAACAGGGCACTGCAAGGGGCTTGGTTAAGGCTATGGGAGCCAGATGTCAATGGACAAGGCCAAAGCTGCACAGGGGCCTGGGGAGCTCTGGGCTGGCTCCTGGTCACTCTGCACCCTCTTTGCAGGGCCTGTCTGACATCCCGGGAGAGGAAACTGGGGCTGCCCAGGGCCCTGGGGTCTCTCTCCCTCCCCCAGAGGAAACCCTCCCTCAAGGCCTGGGGAAAACCATCCCCAGCGCTTCCCGGGGAGCAGGGAGCGCTGTCCCGGGAAAGGGGAGCCAGGCTGCCGGCTCACCTGCTCGCCGCGCTTGCAGCGGAGCAGCCTGGGCAGCCCTGGCAGGCAGGGCCACGGCCAGGAGGAGCAGGAGGAAGAGGCGCAGAGCAAGGGCCATGCTGCCTTGCCCTCTGCCAGTCCCGCAGCTCTTGCTGCCACCGCTGTCCTGACACCGCTGTCCCAATGTCAGCACCACTGCTGCCACCGCCGCTGCTGCTGCCGCAACAGTTGTGCTCAGGGACTGACTGCTCGCTCCTTGTGCTGCTGTGCAACCACCGGGTCTGGCACCTCTGTGACCTCAGAGCCTGCTGTGACCTCAGTCTGCTGTGACCCCTGAGCCTGCTGTGACCTCAGCCTGCTGTTGACCCCTGAGCCTGCTGTGACCTTCAGGCTGGGGCAGGATTGTGTGGGATGGATCTCAAGATGTGCCTTCCCAGTTAGGAGAGCATGTCCTGCCAGGCAGCTGCATCCAATCTTTCAATTTTTTTTTTTTTTTTTTTTTTACTAGAACTGAGTTATACAGCAGTGGAAATGTCAGATATTTCATGGTTTCACATGCAATATAGCCTTGTCAAGTCCAAAATTCAACTCACATTGGTGATTCCCACTATTGCAGGCAGCACCAGCCCTGCCACATCACACTGAGTGTGTGCTGTGTGCTCAGTGCTGGGGTTTGGGGCACGGCTGACATGACAATGAGGCCTTGTCATCCCCAAAAGCAATGTCTGATCAGTGTGTGTGAACACAGGCAGCCTCATCCAGCTGTTCATAATTAAACCTGTCCAGTTACTGGGTTTTTTTCAGTCATTAATCCATTCACTCTATTTTCCTAGTTGCTGTGCAACACGTGATGTATTTAAAAATAGATGAGGAATGACTTACGTGGTTTCTGTACCTCTGGCTAAAAGCAGCACCCAAATAGTACTGTCTTGATAACTACTCAAGCCTTACAGTGAAGTGTTTTTCTACACTACACAGAATTATCAGAGAAGTAATGTATTCCTGCATCGCTCAAACTATTTTACTTATTATTTCCTTTGTAGATTATTCATTTGAGGGATGGAGGAACATGTTAGCTTCTTATCAAATAATGTAATTGAAGGGTCACGGGAGAGATTTAAATTTGAGCTTGAAAAAATCTGTACCCAGGAGAAAAGATAGTCATCCCAAATCTTTAAAGAACATACAGAAAGCATAAACTAGATATGAATTTTTCTCTCTTCTTATTTTAGAAATCTGCACACTTTCTATCCTATAATGCTAACTCCCCTACTAATTCAAAAATATATTTATTAGAAATCATAGCTGTTGATGAACACCTCACAGATTCCTTACATATCAAAGTTATTATAATAAAAAAACAGCAGTAAGATTCAAAAGTTTATTCCAAAATTACATCTGAAAGGAGACACATCTGCCCTTTTCCGAGCAGCACTGCTGGCAAGTACCGTGCGATAATTGCTCCCGGTCAGTTGTGCCGGGAGCCCGCGCGGCTCCGGGCGGTGTCGGAGCGGGCGCGGCCGCGGGCGGGTCCGCAGCGCTCGCAGCGCTCCCGGCCGGGCTCGCTCGGGACTCTCGCCCCACCTCGTGAGCCCCGGGGGAAGTGCAGCGGCACCGAGCGCTTCGGGCACTGCGGGCACCGAGCGCTGCGGGCACCGAGTGCTGTGGGCACTGCGGGCACCGAGCGCTGCGGCAGGCACTGTGGGCACCCAACGCTGCGGGCACCGAGCGCTGCGGGCACCGAGCACTGCGGGCACTGTGGGCACTGAGCGCTGCGGGCACCCAACGCTGCGGGCACCGAGCGCTGCGGGCACTGCGGACACCGAGCGCTGCGGGCACCGAGCGCTGCGGGCACTGCGGGCACCGAGCGCTGCAGGCACCGAGCGCTGCGGGCACTGCGGGCACTGAGCGCTGCGGGCACTGCGGGCACTGCAGGCATCGAGCGCTGCGGGCACTGCGGGCACTGAGCGCTGCGGGCACTGTGGGCACTGAGTGCTGCGGGCACCGAGCGCTGCGGGCACTGCGGGCACCGAGCGCTGCGGGCACCGAGTGCTGTGGGCACCGAGCGCTGCGGGCACTGCGGACACCGAGCGCTGCGGCAGGCACTGTGGGCACCCAACGCTGCGGGCACCGAGCGCTGCGGGCACCGAGCGCTGCGGGCACTGTGGGCACTGAGCGCTGCGGGCACCCAACGCTGCGGGCACCGAGCGCTGCGGGCACCGAGCACTGCGAGCACCGAGCGCTGCGGGCACTGCGGGCACCGAGCACTGCGGGTACCGAGCGCTGCAGGCACTGCGGGCACACAACGCTGCGGGCACTGCGGGCACCGAGCGCTGCGGGCACCGAGCGCTGCGGGCACTGCGGGCACACAACGCTGCGGGCACCGAGCGCTGCAGGCACTGTGGGCACCGAGTCCTGCGGGCACCGAGCGCTGTGGGCACTGCGGGCACCAAGCACTGCGGGCACTGCGGGAAGCGAGTGCTGCGGGCACCGAGCCCTGCGAGCGCTGCGGGCACCGAGCGCTGTGGGCACTGCGGGCACCGAGCCCTGCGGGCACTGCGGGCACCCAACGCTGCAGGCACCGAGCGCTGTGGGCACCGAGCTCTGCGGGCACTGCGGGCACACAACGCTGCGGGCACCCAACGCTGCGGGCACCGAGCACTGCGGGCACTGCGGGCACCGAGCACTGCGGGCACACAACGTTGCGGGCACTGTGGGCACTGAGCGCTGCGGGCACTGCGGGAACCGAGCGCTGTGGGAACCAAGCGCTGCGGGCACCGAGCCCTGCGGGCACTGCGGGCACCAAGCGCTGCGGGCACCGAGCGCTGCGGGCACTGTGGGCACCGAGTCCTGCGGGCACCAAGCGCTGCGGGCACTGCGGGCACCAAGCCCTGCGAGCGCTGCGGGCACCGAGTGCTGTGGGCACCGAGTGCTGCGGGCACCGAGTGCTGCGGGCACCGAGCCCTGCGGGCACTGCGGGCACCGACCGCTGCGGGCACTGTGGGCACCGAGTCCTGCGGGCACCAAGCGCTGCGGGCACTGCGGGCACCAAGCCCTGCGAGCGCTGCGGGCACCGAGTGCTGTGGGCACCGAGTGCTGCGGGCACCGAGTGCTGCGGGCACCGAGCCCTGCGGGCACTGCGGGCACCGAGTGCTGCGGGCACCGTGCTGCTCCTCTCTTTGCCTCGGGAAAACAGGCAAAATACACTCGACAGTACAGACAGCACGCACTACAGCAGCCAGGCGCGTTTACTTCATAAAGTTTTACCTCCACAAGATTAAAACTGCATTTTAGCTGTTAAGGCATCATGATTTAGTTTGTTCAATGTGCAAAGCATGTGCCCTACCCAGTCAGTAGCTGGGTCATGGTTTAATCTGTTCATTGCTCTCATGACCACTACCAAGGCACACGTTCCCTTCCTGAATCTGGGATAAAAATTACTGCTTTTGAAGTGAAGCGTGACAGCAGACACACAAAAATGTCATCATTCCAACTCTACAAACTTTTTAAAAATTGCTAAAAACTGACAAGTTTCATTCTTTAAAAAATTTCTCAAAAGAAAAAATTCTGACAAGAATACATTTTGCATTCACACTTTTGTTTACTTCAATATTTGACACTGAATATCATTATATATAGTTATATATAATTGTAAATATTACATTGAGTATTATAGCCAATACTTTTATTTATTAGAATCAAGACTGATCCCAAAAATCTTGTGAAAATTAAGAGACATGGAAAACGAATGCTATGTTTGATGTTCGATTTTAAACATAGCATTTCTCTCCCTGAGCTTGTATGAGTCCCAATGAGTGCGATATTGCAGACACACTAAGGAGCTGAAGGTCCACTTCTCCTCTGAAAGGCTCTGTTGCTCCCTGCAGACTCAGTGCAGCCCCACACGTTACAAAAACCAATCAGGAGTACAGCCAGAAAAGGTTATTTGGACCCTAGTGAGGCGGTGGTGTGCCTGCAGTGAGAGGATCACAGGAAATGGCCTTGAGCTGAGACAGAGGAGATTCAGATTAGATATTAGCAAAATATTTTCACTGTTCGGGTGGTCAGGCATTGGAGGGGCTGGCTGCTCAGGGCAGTGGTGGAGTGTGTGCCAAAGGTGTCTGGGTGTGGCGCTGGGTGCTTTAGGGGTGACAGAGTCAGTGCTGGGTGACATTAAAGGGCTCTTTCACTCCTGATGATTCCACGATTCTGTGTGATGGGCCACAGGGCTGCCAAGGCCCCTGAACCTGGTAATAGTGCTAATGCCGCAGGGGGGGCGCGGGCCGGGCTGCGGGGCAGACGCGGGCCGGGCAGGGCAGGGCAGGGCCGCGGGGCAGACACGGGCAGACACGACCTTCAGCTCCTTAGCAGGGCCGAGCCGCGCCACGGCGCTCACCCCCGGCAGGCCCGAAGTGGAGGCGGGGAAAGGCGGGCGCGGCCCGCGGCCGCCGGGGGCGCCATTACGGCACCACCGTGGAACGCGCCCGAAATAAATGGCGGACTGGGGCGGAGCTCTGTTCATAGCTGACCAATGAAGAGCTACATTCCCGGGCGGGGGCGGGACTTCGCGTCCCCACAGCCAATGTGCGCGGAGGCGGCGGGTGATGGACGGGCGGGCGGCGGCTGCGGCGGGCGGGGCGCGGCGCCCTTCCCATGGTGCCGCGGGAGCGGCGGCCGCAGCGGCCGCGACTTCATCCGGGTCCCGCAAGTACCGGGACGGCGGGGCCGGGCGGTGGCCGCGGGGCGGGGGGGGCGCGGGAGCGGCCGCGGTGTCGGGGTGCGCCGGGGAGAGGGTGGGAGCGGAGGGACCGAGCCGGAGGGCCCATACGGGCGGGCGCGGGGCCTCGGCCCGGCCTCTCCGCCGCCTCTGCCGCGGGCCCGGTTCATTGTCCTTATTCCCCTCATCGATGCCTTTTTCCCTCGTTCTCCCCCGCTCTCCTCCAGGCTCACTGGAAGGTCCGGAAGTGCCGCCCCCGGGAGCCGCCGGCGCCAGGTACGTCACTGCCGGGGCCGGGGGGACCTTGGCCGGGGGAGCCCCCTGGTACCGGGGCCGGGCGGGGCTCAGCGCTGCCCGGGCACCGAGAGGGCGGCAGCGGGGGCTGAGCTCGGAGCGAGGGGCGGAAGGTGAAGAAAATCCCTTAGGAAGTAGGTGGGAGCGCTTTGGCGGCCCAGCCCCTGTCAGGGGGCAGCGCGGGGCTGTGGTTCGTGGCCAGCACCATTGCCTGGCGTGGGGCTGTGCCGGCCGGGCCCATCGCCCCCGGCGCCTCCCGCCGCATCCTCGCCAGCGGCTTGGCCTGGCAGCGGCTCGGGAGCGGCGGCACCGGGGCCGGTGCGGCCCTGCCCGGCAGCGTGTGGGTGACACGGGCACAGCGCAGCCAGGGCCGCTCACGGCGGGCTCGGGGCTGAGCAGCAGCATCCCGGTGGAACGCAGGGGCCCTGTGTAACACAGAAGTCCCTGCAGTGTCTGGCCGGAGCTCTGGCTGCCCTCTGGGCATTGCAGGAGTGGCTCTTGCCTTTGGCATGGGCAGCTCAGGGCTCAGCGCGTGTGGGTTCCCTTGCAGGGCTGGTGGTGCCACAGAGCGGGGTCCGGCCCTGGCACGCTGCAGCTGTTGCTGGTGACTCTATTCTGGCACGGCTCAGTCAGTTTTAGATGGAGGTGTTCCCCCATCAAATTGTGGTTTTATGATTTTACGTTACAACTTTTCGTGAGAGTGACTGAAAGAGGCTGCCCAAGGAGTGGAGACATCTCCAGACTCCTCTCTGGAGACATTCCAAACCCACTTGGATAAATTCCTGTGTCACCTGTTCTGAGTGACCCTGCCTTGGCAGGGGGGTTCGACTGGATGATTTCCAGAGGTCCCTTCCAGCCTTAACAATTCTGTGATTTATTTCAGGAGTGAAAGCTCAACCTGATGATCAAGGTGGGGATAATCCTTGTTTAGTGATGTGCCTGCCCCACCTTGTTGGTGTTGCTCTCTGTCTGTGCTGCTCTGCACAGGCAGTTTTGTGACTGAAGTGCTTAATTGGCAGGGAAAACTTGCTCCCATTCAAGTTGTACACAGTGGCAGTGCTCAATAGCAGCAGTGGGGCAAATTGAACCCATCACAGAATTTTTGAGAAAATCAATCTGTCCCTTCAAAAGCAGTAGCTTAAATAATATTTAAGAAACAGGGCATCTTCAAACATCCCCAGCTGCCAGGGACCTCACAAACAGTTTGCAGTGGCTTCTGATGTCAAATTTGACCGGTTCTGTTCCCAGAAACGCTCAGATGTTTAATAGTCTGAACTTCCAAGAAGTTTTTTTGCAGTGGTGGTTGAACCTTGCTGCAGTCAACATGCAATAATGGGCTAATGGGGTTTTTTTTTTGCCCTATGATGGTTAGCTTCATGAAGAGGGACCTAGTAAATAGCTGTATTGTGGTATTTTTACTGAACATTTGCTGGCTGTGATTTTTTTTCACCGAGTTTTTTCCAAGTTGTACTCTCTGTATCTTATGTGCAACCTCAAATCACATCAGTCATGCTAGGAAATGATTTTGCATACTAATAACTGGAGATGTAGTACTTCCTTAGTCTAGAGGAAGTTTAGATAAAACATAAGTTCACTTGCTTTGTTTTCCTACTGCAGTGAGCTGTATCCTTACTTCACTTTCCTTTTGATAAATGTCTTCTGTATTTTCCTCTGTTTTTAGTGGTGGAAAACATCAGTTCATTTGCAAAGAGTGAAAGGCTCCCAGGACTTAGAGAGGGTAATAGATGGTAGTTTATATTGCCAATTAATAACACAGCAGTCTTGAAATATTTTTGTGCACTAACTTTCTTGCTGAATTTGTGTAATTGTTATCATATGTAAACTTTTTACAGAAAAAAACCTACTTCCTCCTAGCATGTTCTAGGAGACATAAATCTAGTGAATAATACACAGTTGTTTATTTCATATCTATATATGTATGTATGTATGTATATATACACACACATTTATGTTTGAAGCAGGGCCACATAACCAAACTGATGCTTTCCTTTGAGAAGGGCACTGAGGCCTTTGTAATGTTTGAGGCTTTATTTCTTTATTTATTTATTAAGATCTCCCTCTGTGTGTTCTGAGAGAGGAGTATTCAAAGGGGAGTAGAAAATGTGATCGTTTTGGTGAAGTCATTGTCAGACTTTCCTGAGGTTTCCAGCAGTGCTGTGGCACGTGCACCACTTGGGTGCAGAGAGTTTGGTACTATTGCCATGAAATCAAGTGTGTGTAGGGAGGGAGGCCAGAATTTGTGTTGTGTGTTCCCAGCAGAAATCATTAATTGTGCTCACAGACTTTCCCTCAGGAGATGGGCTTCACTCTGTGCTTTGGTGGGCAGTGGTGCTTCCCATTTCTCTCAGGCCACGATTTGTGGATATTTATATTCCATCTGTAACTACATGGTTAGAAAAATAAATTGAAACCAAACACATTAATTGAAAATGTAGCACAACAGCAATATCTTGTGATAATTACTTAAAGCCATAATGCTCTGTGTTAATTAAATGCAAGTGGGGTAGAGATTTTGGAAAAAACCCTGTATTTCCAATGGAGGCAGCAGACAAAGGCATTATTGGTAGCAGTCAGTGCTATTAATCTTAATGTTGTGTAAAAAATACCAAAAAATACCATTGTGGACGCCTATTCCTGTCTGGGTGTGTGGACTGTGGTGCTGCCCAGGAGCACATCTGTGCATTTTTGTGTGGTGGATCTGCTTGTTCTCCTTTTTTCCTCACTCCAGTTTCCAGTTCAGAGCAGCTTTCTGGTGTGATGTACTCTTGTTCCAGCATATTGCTGCTCAGTGGGCTGGCAGTCCAAAAGGAGCTAATAAATGTTTCAGTTTTGGGTCTGCACAGGGGAAGAGGTGCCTGGGCTTGAGCTGGGAGATGTTACCTTCAGATTAGCACATGATTAAGATGAAGGAAGGTACAATCCAAAACTGAATATGGAAGAGGAAACATATTTGGTTTATGCTGAAACTTTTGTGTCAGTCACTGTCTGATTTTGCTGAGCTTGTTTTGGGATGAGGGGCTGAGATGTACCTGTTGCAGTGCAGGGGTGGGTAAGTAGAATGAGGGGAAGGGGTATCAGGAATAATTAAGTTTATATTAATTGTGCTGCTCCCTTTCTTCCTGTTGTGCACTCCAGTCACACAAAAACCCCAGGGAAAAAGCACTTGAGGCAGGAGCCTGCATCAGCCACTTGGGATGCTCAGCACAGCTGGAGAAGGCAGCACACATTCACTCAGCAAGCTCCTGGCATTCAGGAAGTGTGGTGTCAGTGCAGGGAGTGCTGCTGGAATCCAGGGGTAGAACAGGAATTGGTGTTGGAGCTGCTGTGTAAATCCCGGAGCTCCATCAGGTGGTGGGAGCTGTGCAGGCAGAGCTGCAGCTGCTGAGATTGGCCAGCTCCACAGCTGGAGTCACTTTGTCCCCTTGCACTGCTCTGGGGGCTTTAAACAGTGCTGGAAGGAAAAGCAGCCCTTGGGAACCAGGCTTTTTTAACGGGGAAAGCAGATGGCTCAGGGATGGTTTAAAGTTTGTCTCTCACAGTGTGTTGTGCTGAAAGAGTGAATGTGCAGGTGCATGACCCTGAGCTCCTGTGCTGCACTTGCTGTGACATCCCCAGCACGGTGACATCAGCAGCAGGGAGCTTCTGCCGCTCTGCATTCACTGGGGATGAGAGCACAGCAGCTCAGCAGAGGCTGTGCCAGCAGGATAATGTGTCAGGCTTCCCTGCTGCTGTGAGTGCCAGAACCCCCTGATGCATGGTGTGAGAGAAGCAGCCCATAGCAGGCCCCAAAGAGACCTGGCACATCTCACCTGTCCAAGAACATGGCACCTTAGGTGATGCAGCTTGGACAGACTGTTAGAAATAATCCATAAGTGTAAAATGCCCCAAAATGCAGGATTAATGTAAAGCAGAATACTAAAAATAAAAGTTGTTTGATACATGTCAAGTTGGTTAGGTTTGCAGCTAAGCTCTGTCTAAAGGTGGAGAAATGAAACAGATCGATTTCTAGGTTTATTGTAATCCTTATGTCTTTCAGACTTAATTTTAAAAAGAAATGCAGAAGCATTGCCTTACATTTTGTAGAATTTAAACAGGTGTGTAACATCCATCCAGGTTCTCAGCGTGCTTTGAACATTTTCAGTAGATCACAAAGCCATCAGCCTCAGACACTGAACGTGGGGCTTCATGAACTTCCTGGGTCACTGTCCCACTGAAGGTGCAGAGTTGGTGCTGTGCAGTTCAGCTCCAGGCCAGGGTGCCTTTCCCCCTGAGGAATGGGAATTCACAGGGATTCTGCTCAGCTGCTGAAGGCTGGGATGCAGGAGCAGGGAGCTGAAAGCAATGTCAGCTTCCCTGCTGAACACCAGCTCTGCCAGAACTGATTGAAAAGGATGTGATGGGGGCCAGTGCTCTGGAAAGGTTTGACTCTGGCCCAGAGCTGCTGTTCTGATTTATTCCTGCTTTGGGCATCAGGACCAAGTACTTGTCCACGCTGAAGTTTATTTTCTGGTGGATGTGTAAGTGAGCAAAAGCACATAATGGGATTTATACCAGTTACAAATGAGATTTTAAGGTTGATTCACCCAAATTTGTCATCGCTGTTTGTATAAAGGATTTTGTAGTAAGGCACTGAGGGGGCTGGAAAGTAATTTGATTTTGTGTCTGTCCAAGGAATCACGTCATCCCTTTGTGTGAGCGCACGGGATCACGCGCTGTGCGCTTGGCAAGGACACCAGGGCATGAGGGTGCTCTTGTTCTGTGCAGCCTTTGTTTGCAGAGTGGGCTGGAAACTGCAGCCTGCAACTGGCATCAAGTACTAGTGAAATGTATTGAATGTTTTAAAAACTGCTTTTCTCTAAACATTTTCAGCTATTGTATAGATACCTGGACAAACAGTTGTTTTCCTTTCCAGCCCTGTCCTTGCTACGAAGGGAATTCTGAGTCACACATCTGTCTGGCAAGTGTTTTCATTTCAGTATTCAAAGATGATGTTGTGAGCTGTGTTAATGTGGAAATTGGCTTTAAAGTTACATCAGAGGCAGTTAGAGAAACTCAGACTTCTTTCTGATGGGAAAACATGTCTTTTCAGTGGCCTTTTGGTAAGGCAGTTTAACAACTAAATGTCAGGATAGAGGCCATAATCTTACTGAGTTTTGTTTCTAATAAAAGAATTCCTGTGCACAAGGCTTAATGTAATTTAAGACTAGCAGAAAAAGCTCCAATCAGCACTTTGGGCAATGCATGATTTTTTGTTTTTTAGCTATTGGTGCAACAGGTGAAAAGGTCACTCTATGTAATGATATTTTTCAATCAGCATTATAAATATTAGGGCCTCATCCTCATTTCTGTAAATCAGTCACATAGCTGTGGTCCTAGATTGCATTATATTTAAGTTCTAAAGAGGAAGAAATGTGTGTCTGCTTACAGTGTTGCTGAGAGCTTTTCTTCTGATTTCAGGTGAGAAGTGACACCTGTGGAAGACGACTGGTAATTCAACAGAAGTTTAATGACTGTAGTTGCTATGCCTGCTACAGCCTGCTTACTTAAGACCCAGGCAATTGGTAAAATTTTAAAATTAGGAAACCTTATTTTTAAAATAACTTCCTTCTTGACTCGGGGGAGCAAGGGGAAAGCTTTTTCTTTGGTGAGTATTATAAGTGCTGTCTGCAGCTAGCCTGACTTGTCTTGACCGAAGCAGCAATCCTGCCCCAGCTCTGAAGATGCCTGCACTGTGGGATGAGGTAGTAGGTTGTATAGTTTTAGGGTCATACCCACCACTGGGAGATAACTATACAATCTACTGTCTTTCCTAAAGCAGCAGATAATCAACAATGGAAGCTTCTCACTTCTAAGCTCAATGTCAGACTTGGCTGAACTTCTGTACTTGCAGTGCTTATGACAGGACAAAATACTTGTGTAATAGCAGTGGGAATTGTGTTTAGATTTTTCTAGTTCTTGGAAAAGCTAGGTTTTGTTCTGCATTAATTTTTCTGCCCTAATGAGAAAAAAGTTAAGACTAGATTATTCCTGTATGTGTATGGTGGGGTAATCAAATACAAATTCCTGCTGTTCCAGTTGTTGGGGTGTTGTATCAAACATCCTTCAGAATGAAACTGAGGTTGGCTGCTGAGCTCTTGCTGAAGTCTGTGCTTCTCTGTCAGAGTGAGGTAGTAGATTGTATAGTTGTAGGGTAGTTATTTTACCCTGTTCAGGAGATAACTATACAATCTATTGCCTTCCCTGAGGAGTAAAACAAACTGCACTCCCTTGCAGCCAGTCCTGGGCTAAAAGCACTCCTGCAGTGAAAGCAGATGAATGAATTCAGGGTTGGAAGCAGCAGTGCCAGAATCTGCAGGACTGACAGTCAGTGTGAATGGTGCAACCCCCACAGGATATCCTTGACTTAGCATAACTTTGCTCCAAGGTGAGTGGCACAGTGCTGGCTGGGGATGGAAAATGCCCGTGCTTTGGGTAGAGGGTCGAACACTGCACAGAGGGAAGTTACTGCAAGCCACTTGGGAGAACACAAAATACAGGGAGCTCAAGCTTGTGCATTGTGACTTAAACTCTTCTGGCACCCCAGTTTCCATAATGCATTGAAATTCTGTGACTCCCAACTGCTTGGTAGAAGTTGGAGGGAAGACTTAAAATTACCCTTCATTAATAAGTCTGCATGTTTTTCTGCAGCTTTCCCAAATCTAATGCAAAATTTAAGTGTTGGCCAATTTTCACCAAAACTGACCTCTCACCTTTCTGGGGTGGTGGGAAGCTGTGGAGTCTGAGCATCCAAGAACCAGAGCTTTTCTCTGAGGTGGTAGTGTTTCTGTAAAAAGACTTAAAGTTGATTGCATTCTCATTCCTCCTGCTGTGCTTGGTGTACCCAGTCTGTAACTGGTTCTGTGCTAGCATGCCCTGCAAGCAGCTTGCTGTAGTTAACAAAAAACCCCACAGAAATAAATAAATGCTTTTTGGGGTGGGAAGTTCAGCTTAGGCAGAGTGAAAACAGCCATTGGTGAGTGTTGCAGGCAGTGAGCACTGTGTGTCAGTGTCCCCTCGGAGTGTGTGCCCAGCCAGGGCAGAAGAGCAGAGCAGCTGGGGAGCTAAAGCCCTGCAGAGAGTGAAGAACTGCACAGAGGAAGCGTGGGGCTCCTAGGAAGAGGTAGTAGGTTGCATAGTTTTAGGGCAGGGATTTTGCTCACAAGGAGGTAACTATACAACCTGCTGCCTTTCTTAGGGCTTTGTTATAACACCAGGACCTTTTGGGCTCCAGCCTGCAAACCTCTGCAGCTTTGGGACACGGAGAGAAAGCACAAGGTATTTGTAAGCGTGCTGAGGCTTAATGAGAGCAGTGTCTTGGCAGATTTGGTCCCCAGTGGAAGTGCAGGAATGCTGGCTGGAATGCAGCATGGTGACATTGGGGCTGCAGGTGCCACTCTGGGGACACTGGGCTGGGGTGAGTAAGAGGCTGTGTGGGAAGGCAGCTCCTTCCAGAGTAAGCTGGAGGCCCTGAGGTTAGGGTGGAGGTGCTGTGAGCTTCTGAACATCAAGGAACTGGTACTGTGTGCTCACAGGGAGCTGAAATACACCTTCCTTTGGCGTGGTGCATTTCAAGTGGAAAAACTCCAGTTTTCCTTCCCCAAAAGTATCAGATTGCAGCTGCCCTGAAAGCTGGTGCTTTCTCACCAGGCATGGGCACTCGGGGTGAAACAAGCTCTCCTTGGTGCATTATTGACAGTGCTGCAGGAGGGAAGTTTCCAGTTAAAAATGGTGGTGTGGTTTCTCATGGAATTGTTAAAAATCAGTCCATGCTTTTTGATGTAATTGCAGTGCACCACAGCAATAGTTCTGGTAGGGCTCTGGCTGGGCACTGTTCTGTGGCATACTGTGATGTCAGTTCTGAGCACCTTGCAGCATTAATGTGCTGGGCTCACACCAGCCACTATTTAAATTACAAATCAGGTGCAGTCCTAGCTTATAAACATGTTGAGTATTGCTTATGTTGAACATTTTGTGTGAATTTAACTGTACTTTCTTGATTTAGTTAATAAAGTACAGCATTTTGTGTGCAACTGATGGTGAATTGCCCTTACTTGCTCCTAAATGAAGATGTGAATTTTAGAAGAAAAAACCGTGCTCACATTGAAATGAACTCAAGGCCATGTTTGGTCTTCACTCTAATTCCCACACTAATTATATGTTAATTATCCTAGTATTAACTTTTGTTAAAAATCTTTGGTACAAGACTTCACTGCTTGGGTGGGGAACATCTATTTACTGCTGAAAGTGCAGGAGCTCTGCTGATTCCAGACCTGGTTTCTGACCATATGTTTAAATTGCTGCATAAAAATCTTGACTAGTCCTAACATAATTGCAGCTGGTAAGGTATCTACAGGTAAGGCTCAGGCAGAGAAACACCAGTAAGTTTGATTTTGGCAGTACCAAATGCCTTAAAAGCTTTAATATACCTACCATTTTATAGATACAAGTGGTATGCTTACAAAAGCTTTAAGTCATCTGCTCCCCACTGCAGCTGCTGGTTCAGCAGTCTTGTCTCATCAGGTAATGTCTCACCTTGATGTGTCTGTCGGTTCCACCCAGCGGGCTCAGGGCTGGTTTGCCTTTCCCATGTGTGTATTCCAGGGGTGCAAGGATGAGGTGATAGCATGCCAGAGCCCTTGTAGTACAGGCAGTGGTGAAAGAATGCTCAGCAAGCAGTGCAGGAACGGCTGCAGCAGCAGTGGGGACTTGCTTACCACCCATAGTGCAGTGATAGTGTGTGGTGGTCTTGGAAACATTCCAGTATTGCTCCAAAAATAGAATGCACAGCCCAGGTCCACATCCCAGGAGGGGGATTTGTGTGCTGTGCTCTTCCATGCAGAAAGGTGTGCTCTGAATTCTTACTGTACTGTGAAACCTGAGACCTGCTGGGCTTTTTCTGGGAGAGAAACCCCTGCTGATGAACATCCCTGTGCCTGCAGAGGGGTTCTGGGTGCTTGAGCCATGGTCATGGTAGGGAAACTTGATGCATTAAAATTCAATCCTTTTGTTCAGAACTTGGGGTGTGGCAGCTCGGAGTTTCCCATATAGGAGGGATGTGGAGCTGCTGGAGAGGGTGCAGAGGAGTCTCTGGAGCTGCTCCCAGAGCTGGATCCCTCTGCTCTGGAGCCAGGCTGGCAGAGCTGGGGGTGCTCACCTGGAGAGGAGCAGCTCCAGGGAGAGCTCAGAGCCCCTGGCAGGGCCTGAAGGGGCTCCAGGAGAGCTGGAGAGGGACTGGGGACAAGGGATGGGGGGACAGGACACAGGGAATGGCTCCCACTGCCGGAGGGCAGGGCTGGATGGGATAGTAGATACTGGCAGTGCTGGCTTAATGGTTGGATTCTATCAAAGGGCCTTTTCCTACCTGAAAGATTCTGTGACATCTTTATGCCTTGCTCTGTCCCTGGGTAAGCAGCAAGTGGGACTTTCACAGGTGCAGACAGGTCTTTGCTTTACAAGACAAATGATAAAATAGCTGATATATATGCAAGGGGAAAACAAAAACTGTTGAAAGAGAGGAAGACAAGTCTCAGATACACTGGTCCAGAGACAAGTTCAGCTAAGATTATTGCTTTCACCTGAGCCTCCCAAAAGAACAGGCATCCCTCAATTCTAGAGCCATCACAGCATGGCCTTCAGCCCCCAAGCTGAAGCTGTGAATTTAATGTCATAGTTCTGTAAAGATGAGTCCTGGCAGGAGCTACTGGAGGCATCAGATGTCAGTGTGTGTGTTGTTGCAACATGAGAAATCAGATTTGTTCTTATTTTTTCTATTGGTTGTAGTGGAATTGGATTTTTAGGCTGGTTTGTTTCAGACACTTGAAACCACTCCAGTGAAGAGGCATTGGAAAATCAGACACTGTTCTCTTCCAGCCTGTTGCATTAAAGCAATCTTCAAAGTAAAGCTATTACAAGCCACATAATGCTACTAAGGACTGTATTTTTGGCAACTGAAAAGGTCCTGTCTGAAATACGAGAATGTTTCTGAAAAAACACTTCTTTGACATTAAAACTCTATATACAGATGATGTTGAGCTGGTTAGTCAAACCCAGCACAACATAAAAGCAGGGAAAGGATCAAGTCATGGAAGTCCCAGTTCTGTGAGAGTTTACTACTCCCTGTGTGCCTCACCTTGTGTGTTACACAGCCTTTAGTACACTCCCAACAACTCTGTGTGAATGAAGGGAAAGGAGCAGCCAGTGGTCAATCCCAGTGTCCCCAAATGCTGTCACACATTAACCCTTAATCTCAGCTGGAATTGCCTCTGCAGTAGCTCCCTGGAATGAGGAGGGATGGGGAAGAAAAGGAGAGGTGTAATTTGAATTTCCCAACTCCCAGTGTGCTGCTGAAGCCCTTGGTGCTGGTACAAAACACTGAAGGGCTTATGCTGAAAGAGCAGCCAGAGCCTTCCCTCAGTGTCTGTGTGCAGAGAGCAAGGCTGAGGCTGTTCTCAGAGCCTGATGGAATTAATTCCTGGTGGGTTCTTCATCAGCTCCCCGGCGCTGCTCCAGCTGCCTCTGTGCTGCAAGGAAAGGATGCACAGACACCACTGCAGCTCCTCCTCAGCTTGGAGCAAACCTCATCAGAGCAGGGGAGAAACCTCCAGGTCAGTGACAGTGGAACAGGAGGCCTGAGAGTGACTGAGGAGTGTGAAATAAGCAGAGCACATGAGTGTCTGAGGGCTGCAAAGGCAGGAGATAGGGTTCTGTTCAAGGGCAGGTACCAGTCCCAGCTGACTGTCACACAGAGGTGCAGTGAAACATGTGCAGAGCTGGAGTGGGGGCAGTGCCAGGGAGCAGCTCTGCTCAGCTGGCCTCTGACAGGAACAGACAAGTTTAAACCCAGGTTCAGCTGAGCAAGGGAAATCCTTCATCTCAGGGCAGGATTTCATTTTGAACTCAGAATAATTCACAGAAACTTGAATATCCCCAGCTGGAAAGGACCCCTGTGGGTTATTGAGTCCTGCTCCTGGGCCTGCACAGGAGACCCCAAGAACCCCACCCTGTGCCTGAGGGTGTTGTCCAAACACTTGACTGAAATAAAGCATACAATTAACTCATTGCATTAATTAACATATTAAGAGAAGACTTAGCTAAGATACTAATTAGTAAGTATTCTTAATTATATTAACATACTATAAATTAAAATATTTTAAAATTATTAGAATAACTTTTAGCTTTTCATAGGTTATTAGGTATTGTTTTGGGTTTTTTTTTAATCTACTCAGAGCTAGGAAAGGCTTGTTGTTATCTGAGTGGGCAGCAGCAGGTGTGGATGTGGGAAATGCACTGGGCACTTGTCCAGGGGCCCTGGGCCAGCCTGGACCACTCAGGGCAGAGGCTGCTGGCCCTTGCTGGGGCACTGGTGGCAAACAGAATGTTTTGAGGAGCTTGGGCATGTGTGCTTAGCCCAGCCATGAAGAGAAAGATGCTGTTAGCACAGTGAGGGATACAGGAGTTAATTAATACCATATCACAGAATCCCAGAAATGTTTGGGTTGGAAAGGACCTTAAGGCTCATCTTGTTCCACCCCTGCCATGGGCAGGGACACCTGCCATAAACCAGGCTGTTTGTTTATTCATTGTGTAGTGAATTAGACCACGTGAAAATTTCCAAAGCGTTTAAAGTATATTTCTGAGGTGCATGATAGAGTTTTTACTCTTAATAAAATACCTGTTTTCTGTTTCACATTTCAACCCTGGCAAAACCTGTGTTCCCACTGGATTGCCATGACTCAGTGACATTTCATTGTGTTGCAGAAAATCTGAAATGGGGCCAAGAAATTCCAATATTACCTTCTTAAAGAAAAAATGCCCACTAAACTGCTTGTCCTTCAAATCCCATTCAGTGACCACAGTGTTGTATTTCAAGCAGGGCCAGTACAGGAGTTTTCCTTTAAGCTGCTCTTAAAATGTAGGAGCTAAAAATCACAGAATATCCTGAGTTGGAAGGGAACCAGGAGGATCACTGAGCTCAGCTGCTGGCCCAGCACAGGACAGCCCAGGAACTCTCCCCAGCTCCCCTCTGTGCTCCTGTGAAGCTCAGAGCCTGTGTCTGGGGAGGATGCAGCCCAGCTGTGCACAGAGCTCCCCTGCCCATTCCTGTCACTGTTGGCTCCCACAGGGATATCCCAGGGATCTTCAGGCTCCACTGAGCTGCAGCTCTGACAGCAGCCAAATCTGAGCTGCTCTGGAACTCTGGTTATTGATTTAGGGTCACTGGTGGGGACTGCAAGCGCTCAGGGATTATTCTCCAGAAATCCAAGTCAGAAGTGCTGAACAGTGAATTCAATACTGAGCAGAGTGTTTCACTCAGTGGAGAGCAGCACTGAGCTGATCACTGTGCCATCCCTCTCCAATCCAAACACAGCTCTCTCCATCAAAATTGGCAATGGAAAATAGCCCAATGCTGCTCTTAGATTTAGAACAAATTCTGTGACTGGATGACAACAAAACATCTCCTGTGTACCTCTGCTCTGGAGCCAGGCTGGCAGAGCTGGGGTGCTCACCTGGAGAGGAGCAGCTCCAGGGAGAGCTCAGAGCCCCTGGCAGGGCCTGAAGGGGCTCCAGGAGAGCTGGAGAGGGACTGGGGACAAGGGATGGGGGAACAGGACACAGGGAATGGCTCCCACTGCCCAAGGGCAGGGATGGATGGGATATTGGGCAGGAATTCCTCTCTGTGAGGGTGGTGAGGCCCTGGCACGGGTTTGCACGCTCATTTTCGAGCACCAAACATGTTCATTGTCAGATAAGGCTCGAGAAGTGTTTTCCCTGCAATAAAATAAAACAAAACAACGTGAAAGGGAGCTGGAAGGTGCCCACAGGCTCTCTTGGCAGGGTTTGAAGCTGTGGAGCTCTCCCAGGAGAGCAAAGGGCACAGGGCAGCTCTGAGCTGTGCTCGTGGCTGCCCGAGGGAGGGCTCCTGTGGCACTGCTGCCTCACAGGTGACAAGGGAGGGCTCCTGTGGCACTGCTGCCTCACAGGTGACAAGGGAGGGCTCCTGTGGCACTGCTGCCTCACAGGTGACAAGGGAGGGCTCCTGTGGCACTGCTGCCCCACAGGTGACAAGGGAGGGTTCCTGTGGCACTGCTGCCCCACAGGTGACAAGGGAGGGCTCCTGTGGCACTGCTGCCCCACAGGTGCCAAGGGAGGGTTCCTGTGGCACTGCTGCCCTACAGGTGACAAGGGAGGGCTCCTGTGGCACTGCTGCCCTTCGGGTGACAAGGGAGGGCTCCTGTGGCACTGCTGCCCTTCGGGTGACAAGGGAGGGCTCCTGTGGCACTGCTGCCCTACAGGTGACAAGGGAGGGCTCCTGTGGCACTGCTGCCCTACAGGTGACAAGGGAGGGCTCCTGTGGCACTGCTGCCCCACAGGTGACAAGGGAGGGCTCCTGTGGCACTGCTGCCCTACAGGTGACAAGGGAGGGTTCCTGTGGCACTGCTGCCCCACAGGTGACAAGGGAGGGTTCCTGTGGCACTGCTGCCCCACAGGTGACAAGGGAGGGTTCCTGTGGCACTGCTGCCTTACTGATCAACAGCTCCTTGTTACTGCAGCTCCCACTGACACACTGGCACTGTTAAGGTAACAGGTTGCTGTGCAGATAATGCCCCAAACTGTTTTCTCGAGCTGGCTCATGCTCAGGGAAGATGGCAAAGGCACTTTAAAGGTGAAGTAATTTCTTGCCTACTGTGGATGACCTAATGAGACACAGTCATGAGATAAGGGTTTGCGTCACCATCTTTTATGTAAATTCTTTTTTAGGGCTGGTAAGGGAGTGTTACAGTTGGCCACTTCATAAAGGAAAACAAACAGATGGAGCTCTATTTTTAGTCTTCTGAGATTATAACTCACAAATGCCATTTTTCCAGAGGTGATTCGTTGAATTTCCACATTTCTGGTTATGGTTAGCAAAGATTTTAACATGGATTTGCACATTAAATTCATGTGACAGTTCCATAGAAAACTTTGGAAGTGTTGTTTTGATACCTAACAGGAAGTACACAGGTGGCTTCCTCTAACATGCATCTTGGGAGCTTCATCAAAACTCAATAATTCCAACCTTGCATTTTGGAAACTGTTACCTACAAACAAGGCAAGTAACCAAACCAAGCTCTGTATTCTCTCCTGCCTGAAGCATGGTGAATATAACCCTCTCTCATATTTTTAGATTATTTACTGGCCACATTTAGTGTATGTGTTATTGCTTAGGTAGTTTGAGTATTTTTCTTGTACAATAATAAAATCCCAAACAAATCTTTATAAGGTGTACTTGCACAACATTGGTGTTTTAGCACTGTTTATCCAATAAAAGAGATTTTTATACTTTAGGCACTGGAACCAGCCTTCCCTGCCCAGGTAGCTGCTCTCAGAAGTGTTGCTTCAGAACTCTTGTGCCAGGAAAACAAAATTTTAAAAAATAGCATTTTAGACATGGTGAATTCAAAGCATATAACAGTCAAGGGAGCAGCAGCAGATTGAATCTGCTGTGCCACTACAGCCCCAGTTCTCTGAGCTGTTGATGTTACACATCCAAAGCAACTGTAAATATAAGTGTAGGCTGCTGGGAGAGTTTTCAAAACAAATCCGTGTGGTCACAGTTCGTGTTAACTTCTTCAAAGTAAAGCCACTAGAATATTCCATTTTGTGTTTTTTCTCATGAAACAGGTCATAACTATGTACCATGCAGGGAGGGGTTGTGAGACTACCATCATGTATTAAATCAGTTTGGTGTTAAAAACAGTCACAGCAGGCAGGAGCATCCCCAGGAGCTGCTCCTGGCCATGGAGAGCCCATGAGCTGCCTCTGGGCAGGCTGGGGCTGCAGGGGAGCTGCTCACACTCTGCTCCCAGCCCGCTCTGGCTGCTGCCTGTGCAGTGTGTCAGCTCTGCGTGTGCTCCATGCCCAAAGTGACCTCCTGTGTCTGGGATGGGCGTCATGCTGCACCTGTGTGTGACAGGGTCACAGCAGGGCTGAGCCTGTGCTGCCCTGGGGACTCCAAACACTGTCAGTCCACCAGGTGAAGGTGCTCAATCCAATCCAACCCAGCCTGGGCTTTTCCTGGCTCCCTGTGTCAGTGCTCCCTCTTTCCTTCTGTGTCACCCCATCAGGGAGAGCCAAACAAGCTGAGAGCTGTGAGCCCTCCAGTGCAAACACCAAAGCAGGGGAAAAGCTCCCAAACAAACCCAAACCAAGCTTCTGACCCAGCTTGTGGTGCCATCTCTGGGCTCCATGCTGTGTCTGTATGCTGAGGTGGAGCCCAGGGCACGTGCCTGCTCCGAGCGGGGTGGGGAGCACAGGATGTACGGACAGAGCCGGACAGACAGAGCCGGACAGACAGCCGGACAGGCAGGCTGGCAGGAGAGCAGAGCCTGGCTCTCCCAGGAGCTAATCCTGCCTGCTGGGCACATTCCCTTCCCCGTGGCCTCTGGGCCATGCAGGGATCATGCTGAAGCCTGCCCAGGTTATGTTTTTCATGCTCAGTAAAATTTGGGTGCCAAAAACTTTCAGGATTCTCCCTCCCCTGTCCTCCATGAGTTATGCTTCCTTGAAAAACCACAGCCCTCTCTAAGTACCTTAGAAATGCACCATAAGCACTAAGCCAACACGGGACGATAATAAATGAGGCCAAATTACATGCCAGGATGTGCTGGTGATAATGTTTTCCACTGAAGACAGGAGCGGGGAAATTTTCCAGCACAACAACAGAGGCTCTGTCCCCACCCCACAGGAGTGACCTTTACCTGAGCACCCCAAACCTGCCCGTGTGGCCGTGTCCCCACAGGTGACACCGGGGCAGTGCCAAGCGTGGCCAGCCCTGGCTGCCCTTTAAATCCATCTTGGCTTGTTTGCATGCCCAAGAGGAAATCACATGTGTGGCACGAGCCTGACCCAGAAATATTGCAGGGAGTAGGATATTTTGTGCGAATAAGGAAGGGCAGGGTCTGCAAGATGAATCACCAAAACAATAATTATCCTGAGGAAAAGCCTTGGAGGGTGGATTAGCCATGATAACTGCCCTTCCAAGGTAACAACAATGCGAGCCGTCAGCTCTTCTCAGTGCGAGGGACACGGAACGCTGCGGCTCAAAGCTTAAAAATAAAAATGATGGGAGTTCATGAGAAGAGATTGCCCAAGGAGGCATCCTTCACTTCCCAACTGCTCTGACTTCAGCCTCTGATTGTTATACAATCTGCCACAAGAATTGCTCCAAAAATTATTTTTAGCACACCAGCAGCTTTCAGTGAAAATAAATAAAGGGCCAGACAGTTGCTATAAAGACAGGAAATAAACTTTAGAAACTCTTTAACATTTGGCTAAGCATGGCAACTGAATTACACAGTTCCTGAGCATGCATGATTGTCTCAGATAAGATGAGCTCTGATAGTTTTTTCTTTCTCACCAGCCCAGTTACAACATCGTGGTCAGTGCTTTGTGCCTGACACACCTGGAGCCAGCACCAGGGCCGGGAATCCCGGGGTGCTGCGGTCTCAGCCCACACCTCTGGTGTGTGTTTGCCACGGCTGTGCCATGTGCAGGCACAGAGCTCCCGTGGGTGGCACCGTGCCCGCTCCCAGCCCTGCAGGGTTTGGCCACCGCACATTCCCAGAGCAGGGTCCTCTCCTGGCCAGCCCACCCTGCATGGCTTGGGCACAGGGGCAGGAGAGCTCTGCTTGCCCGGCTCTTGCACTGCTCCCAGGAGCTCCAGGCGCCCCAAGGATGGGCAGAGCCATGAGGGGATGGGGCCTGGGCCTGCAGAGCTGGGCAGGGGCAGCAGCACCTCAGGCCCTGCAGGGCCCACGGTGGGCAGTGCCCCTGCCAAGCTGCCCACTGAGTGCTGCCCATCACACCTCTGCCCTGGAGCACAGCCAGGCAAGGCCCGGCTCTGGCCTGCAGGTGAAACAATCTCCTGGTTCTCGTGACTGAGCCAGCCTTGTGCCCAGCCTGGCTGAACGCTCCCAGCTCCCACGCTGGCAGTGGGACAGATGGGGGGAGGTGACAACATTGTGCTGCCTGTCAGTTTTACACCCAGTTATCTCCCTCAAGTGTGCTCTGAGCAACAGAGGTGCCACAGCCTTGGCTGTGCTCCTCCCCACCTGCCCACAAGGCTGGAGAAAGTGCTGGCACTCCTCTGGGAACGCTGCCTGGCTCGGGCAATTCCCGGGGGAAATCCCTCCTGAGGCCCTCAGGCTGTGCCCTGAGCCGGGCAGGAGAGTTGTGTGCAGTGCCAGCAGCCGGGGCGAGCGAGGCAGAGCTGGCACAGGGAGGGCAGCGGGGCAGGGGCAGAGCACAGAGAGGCTGCCCGGGGAACAGCGGCACCGCCTGCCCTGGGCACGATGTGCTGCCAGCCGCCTTCCAAGGAAAGGCTCCTCCTGCTCCTCTCCCACACGGCTGAACCCCTGCCAGCAGCCGGGAAAGTGAAACCACAGCACGGCCACAGAGCAGCTGGAGAAGGCACTTCCCAGGTGCTGCTCCTTCCCGGGGCTGCTCCTTCTTTCCCGAGTGCTGCTCCTTCCCAGGTGCTGCTCCTTCCCAGGTGCTGCTCCTTCCCAGAGGCTGCTCCTTCCCTGGTGCTCCTTCCCAAGGGCTGCTCTTTCCCTGGTGCTCCTTCCCAAGTGCTCCTTCCCAGGTGCTGCTCCTTCCCGGGTGCTGCACCTTCCCAGAGTTTGCTCCTTCCCAGGGGCTGCTCCTCTGCTCCTTCCCAGGTGCTCACAGTGACCACAGTGTCCTTATGCCCTTTGCGACCTGTGCAGGAACTTTAATAACAACAAGAAAATGAATAAAATCATTTCCCTGCTCTGGTGGGACGTGGATTCCTTTCCATCTCGCAGCTCCTGAGTTATTAGAAGGAGTTAGTAGAACCATCTACTTCAGTTCACCATTACTGAGCCTGTTACAGCTTTGTGTGGCTCTGCCAGTTCCACTGCATCCTGAGCTGTGCTGCCAGCACTCTGGTTTCTCCCCTCCAGCTTCTCCTGAATGTCTCTGCCCTGGGGTGTCTGCTGGCTGGAGATGGCTCCCTCAGCCCTCGAAGGGTGGCCTGGGTCAGGATGAGGTCAAAGCACTGAAATATCCTCCTACTGCTTGATTTGCTTGCTTAGCTGTACACAGAGTTCCCGTCTGATCACACTAACATCCATCCCTTCTGGTTTTACTTTAAGGTTTAACAAAATAATTTTCATTTTTTATGCCCCCAAAACGTGAAAAACCCCACCTTCAGCCACAGCCCTTCAGCTCAGACTCAGTCCTGCCTCCCTCAGTGACAGAATGGGAGTGAAACACCTTATCAATTTGGACAGATCAGTTTCCTTTATGGTGGAGTTGTTTTCAGCCTGCTCTGATGCGTATTACAGAAGGCAAAGATATAAATGATCAACTGGAAGCTTGAATTAATTTTTCCTTGTGTCTAAATTAGGAGAGTGAGTAATTGCAGCAGTAATCGCGCGCAGAGCCTGTTTATCAATGCCAGTGAATAATTGGCTATCAAACAATAGTGCACTTTGCCTTTGAAAATTCACAACCCCACAGCAGGAAGCACACGGCCGGGCTGTGCTCGCCTGCTGATTGATGAGAGGAGTGGCAGCATTACAAACGCGCTTTGGGGAAAAGCTTCTGACGTGTCTCCCCCAAAGCATCCCTCTGCCTCAGGATTATCCTTGCTGCAAGGTTAACTCACGGCAGCCTCACATTACAGCATCTGAAGTCACAGGGCCAAAATAGCAGCAGCCTAATTCTGCAATCAATCACTGCTGTACCTGGGAGCCCCAGGCTGGAGCTGCTCCTGGTGTGTGGTTCGGTACCCGCGGCTCTGACCTCACCCTGTGCCTCCAGCTCGGGCACTCTTATCTTCCTTGGCCCTCCCATTTTCCATGCCAAGCCCATCCTCTCCCCGCCGTGCTCCTCATCCCTTCCTCTGCCGCCTCTGTGTCGTGTCCCTGCCCTGCTGTCCCACCCTCTGCCAGCCCTGCAGTGCCACCACCCCTCCTGTTCCCTCTCCTCTGGCCCTTCATGGGCTCCGTGGGCTCCTCGGGCTCTCAGGACCTCACCTGTGCTCTCCTCCTCTTCAGCACCTTCCTTTCCCTGAGCCCTCTGGCTCAGGAGCAGGCATGGTTTGGGGATTCCTGCCAGCCCCTTCCTTTCTCTGAGCCTTCTGGCATGATTCCTCCTGTTCCTGCTGATCCTGAGCCCTACTCTTGCCCAGCCTCTCCCCATCCCTCTCCACGCTCCATCCAAGGCTCTTCCTTCTCCTCCCAGATTCCCACACACGCTCTTGATGCTCTCAGGTTCTGGAGTGACAGCTCAACCAGTTCCTCACATTGGCATCTCCTCGCTCCCTCAGCCGAGCTCAGCTCCTGTTTGACTCTCTCAGGCCCCTGAAATGGTTAATCTGCAATATTCTGCTCTCAGCACTGCTCATCCTCACCTCTGCTGAGCAAATTGTGATGTGCAGTGTGTTCTGCTCACTGCTCATCCAGATAATTCAATTAGTTTTCCTCTCCTCCTCTATTTGCAGACCTCTCCTCCCTGTCCTTTTCTCAAATTGAAAATTGCTCATTTGCTTTCAAGCTTCATTTCAGTCCAGTCTATCCTGTTCTCCCAGACTCTGGCCTTCTGACTGAATTTCACTGCTTTTTATCTCCCTGGAGCTTTTAAAACAGCAGAAAATTCATCCTCTCTACCTCTGTACCATTACCTTTCCAACTATGCAGCTGTGAGATCCAGCTGAATCTGAAGAAATCTATCTGCAACTCCATCTGATGCAATTCCTCACTTGTGGCTCTCTCCTGGCTGCCCTGTTCTCCCAGGAAATATGAGCTGACTGTTTTTCTCATGTCTCCAGGAGGACACTGCTCTGTTCTCCCTTCCAACAGCATCTCCCTGACACCTCACTGTCTTTTATCCTTCCTTCATCCCTTTTCATTCTAATTGTGTTTTCGTTTAACCTTGAATTCGGCAGTTTCCCCTTCATTTGCATACTTTAGCATCTCCTTTCTTTAAGATGAATCAAATGTATTGAAAAGCCCTTGATTCCTCTCTTGTGCTGCCACACCCTGCTTCATCCCAGAGCCCAGTGCTGCTCCAGCCTCTGAGGTGCTCACCCACAGCCCCTGTTGGGGAATTTGGGACTGCATGGCTGAACAGCCAGCCTGTGGCACCACACATGTGCAAGTGTGGGAGCACCAGTTGTGGGTCTCTCTGGGTCTGCATTGAAGCCACTGGAGACAGTAGTTTGTGTTCAGACTCAAGTGTTTATTATTTCTTATCAGTAAAACAGTCTCATTACTGTGAGTTCGGCAGCTTTTCATTAGAAGGCACAAAATGGCCAACAAGCTCTTGTTCCAAGGTCTTTTAAGACTAAACTATCCAATTAAGAGCTGACACCTAGATTATTTTCCCTTTTAACCCAATAACTGATCCCAAAGAGCTGCAATGTGGACTTTTCTGCCCAATTACAAAATGCCACCCAAACCCATGAAGAAGGAGGAAGAAGAAGCATGGAGAAGAAACCCAGGACAGCACCCTGTGCCCTCCATCTTGATTCCATCCACAACACACTAAAAATCCCAAACCCTCAATTTCTCACCAAGTGATACACCTACACTGCTCTCTATAATCTATTTCACACTTTTGTGGATTCCAGTTTATCTTGCAGTCCAGGAAACTTTCTCCTTGAATAAGGGTCAAAGTCAGAGCTTCCCTGGGGGTCACAGCACCCCAGAACAGACACTGAAATATTCCTATTGTCCTGGGTTTGCACATGGGAGTGTCTGCACAGCAACCCCTCCAAAACCAGGAATCAGCCCAGGCAAGTGCTTCCCATGAAGGCATTTATAACAAATTGGTTAATGCTGTTTACATCCTTTAAAATGAAATGTTGAATGCAAGATTGTTTTGCCATTCATCTGGACATAAATTTTATCTCTGCACAGGTAGATAGGGAAATGTTCTCAGCTTTGCAAGGAGATAAAGATTATCAATAAGAGCCCTGATATCTCAATACAAACCATTTTCATAAGGTTCACAGAATTGCCCCAAAGCTCTCCCATTAGCGAACTGTTTGGACAAACTTGGCTGGAAAACAAAACCCAGTTCAGTACTTTTCCCTTTTTATTTTTTTTTTTAACCAGCAGTGCTATTTTAAGATGAATTTTATGGTTCCAGTTTAGGCACTGGCCAAAACGGAAGGGAAAAAAATGACAATATTTCATAGAGCTTACGTGCTCTGCTCGTGACTCTCTCACACCATGATATCACCATGGCCTCGTGCATTTCTATTGACATTTGACATCAGCCTTGTAAAAGTGCATCCCAAATCTTTGAATAGATGTAAAAGGGAAGTTTTGTTTTGGAAAGAGACAGGGTTTGAGTTCTGTCATTTTAATTATAGTTATATAGAGATATTAATCTAGTCACAGTTTCAAAATGTCTCCTTCTGATTGTCAGATTTGTAAATATGCTTCAGCCCAAGGTCAGACTTCGTCACCACACAAAGTGGACCCGTGTCTTTGTGTGCCCTCCTCCCCATCATTCCACTTTCTCCACCCTTTCTCTCCTTCCTGCCATGAACATGAGTTTGCTTCCCCTCCTCTCCACATGATTTCCTCATGCTATTTGTTACCCCTTCCACACAGGGCTCTGGGACTCCTCCCTGCCATGGCCAGGGAATGGACACCACCCTTGTTGTGCAGGCCGGTCCCCACCCAGCCACACGTGCTGGGCACATCACCCGGGCAGCCTGGGCAGCCAGGGGAGCTCAGGGCAGTGCCCAGTGCCCAGTGTTCCTGCAGTGCCCAGTGCCCAGCATTGCTGCAGTGCCCAGTGCCCAGCTCTGCAGTGCCCAGTGTTCCGGCAGTGCCCAGTGCCCAGCTCTGCAGTGCCCAGTGTTCCTGCAGTGCCCAGTGCCCAGCTCTGCAGTGCCCAGCGTTCCTGCAGTTCCCAGTGTTCTTGCAGTGCCCAGTGCTCCTGCAGTGCCCACTGCCCAGTGCCCAGTGTTCCGGCAGGGCCCAGTGCCCAGCTCTGCAGTGCCCATTGCCCAGTGCTCCTGCAGTGCCCAGTGCTCCTGCAGTGCCCAGCTCTGCAGTGCCCAGTGCCCAGTGTTCCTGCAGTGCCCAGTGCCCAGCTCTGCAGTGCCCAGTGTCCTTGCAGAGCCCAGTGCCCAGTGCCTAGTGTTCCTGCAGTGCCCAGCATTCCTGCAGTGCCCAGCGTTCCTGCAGTGCCCAGTGTTCCTGCAGTGCCCAGCGCTCCTGCATTCCTGCAGTGCCCAGTGTTCCTGCAGTGCCCAGCATTCCTGCAGTGCCCAGCTCTGCAGTGCCCAGTGCCCAGGGCAGCTCTGCCTCCTCCTCCCCCTGTCCCCGTGCTGGAGCAGCTGCCAGGCTTGGCTTTTCTCAGCTTTTCCTGTGGCCAGTCCCTGGTTCCCTGCAGGTTTTGCCCCAAGAAGGCTCCTGCAGGAGTTCAGGGCTGGGCACAGCAACAGGGATGCCCATGCACAGCCAGCTCTGCAGTGCCCAGTGCCCAATGCTCCTGCAGTGTCCAGTGCTCCTGCAGGAGTTCAGGGCTGGGCACAGCTGGCACAGCAGCAGGGATGCCATCCACAGCCAGCTCTGCAGCCCAGCTCCTTTCCCTCCACCTGTGCTCCTTCTACCAGCATCCACAGCTCTCTGGTTCTCACACTGCCTGCAAGGCTGTGCCATGTTTTCTGGATCAGACTCACGGTGTTCAGGACCTTTCTTTGGCAATGGACAGTCTGCTTTGACAGTTCATCTCTTCACCCTTGTGTCCATCAATAAACATGTAAAGGAAATGTCATGTCTTAAAAAAAAAGAAAAAAAAAAGGCAAAAGTAGTGTTTGTCTAAGTGCATGTTGTGATAATGAAGGAATATTGTTTTTGTGCAAATTCCAGATATTCCCCAGAGTGTTTGCAACAAGTAGCACATTATGGGGTGGAATCAGGAAAGTGTCCCAAAGCAGCTGTGCAGGAAATGAATTATTAAAAAAGGTCTGGATGAGCCTCATCCCTGTGAACAAATAGCTGTGTTTATGCCTGTCAGGGAATAAAGGGTGAACAAAAAGAAAGAAATGAGCCCCAGTGGATCTGGCAGTCACTGAGTGACGTGCAGTGGGCACCTGGTGACACTTGCACGTTGCTTGAGGGAGCAGACAGCGAAGACCAAATGAGTGGCAAAGAGTTTATTTCTCCAGTTCTGCTACTGATGTTGAGCATTCCTGTAGGAGAGAGAATTTTCTTCCCAAGAATTAATGATTAGCTCCTTGCCTGGTGTGTGCAGCAAGGCAGGGTCCAAACTCCAGCGGTACCAGGGGAGGGGGACACAGCCTGCAGGACAGCAGGGCTGATCCCAACCCCAACCCCAATCCCAACCCCAACCCCAGTTTGGGATCCTGCCCAGCCCCAGCCCAGGGTGAGCCTGGAGGTGCCCCGGGAGCCAGGGAAAGCAGGGGTGCAGCCACAGCTGCTCAGAGGCAGCACAGGGACAGACAGAGGGACTGGCAGAGCAGCACAGCAACAACCTCCACGTTCTCCTGTGGGTCTGGCCACTGCTTTTAGAATGGATGCTCATGGCTTCATGCAGACATCCTCAGCTCTCAGACAGAACCATGGGATCCTTTCTCAGAAACCAGGCTGGATGGAGCTCAGCAGCTCAGGCGTGGAGCAGCTTCACAGGCCATTACTTTGGTTTGGATGCAAAGTATTCCTTTGTTGGTACTTGGACTAAAAAGTCTGAGCAAACTCGAACCCAGGGAAACTCTGGACTCACAGACCATGTTTTAAGGAGCTTCTGAGGCCATGTCCAGCTCCAAAAGCCACAAGATGTGTTGGAGGCTGTGGCAGAGGAGAGCCTGCCTGCTGCTGGACAGCCCTGCACCACAAACCAGCTGCAGCTCCCACACCCCTGAAGAGCCCGTAAAGCCCTAACTGCTCCAGTCAGAGCAGCTCTTTCTTCATCCCAAATCTTCTACTGGCTTCTGATCATCCATCCCCCTGCCATCCCACCCCACAGCCCCCTGAGCCCATCAGTTGCTAATTGGAGCTGCAAGTAATGAGTGCCAGGCACCTGTGCTGCCCGAGCTCCTGCTGCTCCCGGGGTGTAGGGACTGTGGGGGTGTCCCTGTGCCCGGCTCGGGGGCTCCCCTGTCTGGCATGGGGGCACAGCTGCCCTCTCAGGGGCTGCCACCCTGTCCTGGGCCCAGCAGTGTTTGTGTCACCAGAGCAAGGCGTGGGAGGGGATGGATCGCAGCGGGCACCGGGCACTGCCACAGGGTGCCAGGGCTGGGCAGGAGCTGGGCTCACCCTGCAGCTGAGCACTCAACCCGGCTGCTGATGGCAGCAGGATCAGCAGTGGGCCCAGCAGAGCCCAGGAAATTACCTGCCTTCGTGAATGTTATTTATTTATTTATTTATTGTATTTTTTGTTCCATGCGCTTTTAGGAGGCAGGAGATTCTTAATACAGGGAGAGTTGGTATATTAACCTCACATTTCTGCTACTGAAAGGACTCTCTGGTCTGGCTTCTGCAGGAGATGTTTTGACAACAAAACAGTGCAGCTATGATTAGCCTGATAAAAGGGAGCCAGAGTTGGAGTATTGATGGTATGTGCATCTAGGATCTAGTTACAAAATGGGCTTTTAACCACATTTTCCCTTGCGAATTCCTGTTATCAAAGGCCATCTTAAAAGAAAAAAAAAAAAAAAAGAGAAAAAGAAAAAGACAGGCAACCTTTCTTTTTCATTTCAGATGGGGATGTTTCTTGTATTTCTTTATGCTTATGAAAAACGAGCCATTAATAACCCTGCCCAGAAGCACACACAGAGCAGCGTGTGCTGTGCAGGTCTCCTCACCCAGAGCAGCCCCGGGAGCTCCTGGACCCAGCTGTGGCTTCATGAGGGAGCTCAGCACTCCCAAAGGATTGCATCCACACCAATGGACTTTCCAAGCTTTTCTTTCTTTTTTTTTTTTTTTTTTTTTTGGATCTAATTTATTTTGAGAATACATTTTCAGAGCTGATTAGCAGCTGTACTAAATCACTGCACTGTCTAACCCCAAAAAGCTGCCCTGACAAACAATTAACAATAGAAACACCATTGTGGCAACAAGTGATGGATGGCTCCAGGGTGCAGCTTGGGCCCAGGCTTTGTTCAGAAGAACGTTGCTGCTGCTAAATAAAGACACGGGCAGTAAAAGGTGAGAGCAGAGAGATTGTATCTGGAATAAAACTATTTGCCCTGCTTGGGTGTGTTTCTCAGAGCACTGAGCATCTCGGGAGAGCCCCATGGCTCTGGGCATGGTCACAAACTGCCAGGGCACCAGGGAGTCATGGACTGGTTTTGGTGGGAAGGGACCTTAATGATCACCGTGTTCCACCCCTGGCATGGCAGGGACAGCTCCCACTGTCCCAGGTGCTGCCAGCCCTGTCCCACCAGCCTTGGGCACCGCCAGGAGGGATCCAGGGGCTGCTCGGGGCACCTGTACCACGGCCTGCCCACCCTCACAGGGAGGAATTTCCTCTCAAAATCCCATCTAAAGCTGGGCTGCCCTTCTTCAGCTTAAACCCCTGCCCTGTCACCCCCAGCCCTCGAGGAAAGGCCCCTCCAGCCTCCCCCTCTGGTCACTGGAGGAGCAGCAGAGCCAAACCTCCTCCTGCCACCAGCCCTGGGATTTCTCTTAAATCCTTTCAAGAGCATGGGTTTGAGTTAATTTCTCTTGCCACAGGCAATTTCCTGATTCCTACTGCTCTGTCATTAATCTCTAATTGTGATTCTAAGTTTTGTGTTAATTTACCAACTTGCCTGTAACTTATTACTCTAAAGAGAAGTAGAATTAGTTATCACAATGCCTCATATTGATTTTTATTATGCAGATATTAGAATCTATTTATTAGAAGTAATAAATATGAAGACACAGTGTAAAAAAGGGAGCTGGATATGCAGACCCTGTAATGGTAGGTAAGGATTAGTTACTACAGACCACTCAAAAGACATTGTGGTTGAAAGGATGATTTAAAGTCCACAGCATTTTAAAAATTATGAAAAAGCTTGAGAAACTTTGCCAAACAAGCCAAACTACCTCCTGTAATCTGCACAGGAATGTTATTTTATGTATGCTTCAAATGCATCTAGGTCACAACATTTTTAGGAATGAACAGAGTCAAAGAAAGTCATTGATTATTTTCTCAGGAAAGTTTGCCATTCTCCACTTTTCCTGAGCCCCAAGAAAACAGTTTGCTCATCCTTGACCTGTCTCATAGCAGTGTGCTGTGTTAAACACTGAGGTTGAATTATACTGATCATCACCAGCTTCCACATCAGAAATGAAGAAAAAAAAATCAGAAAAATGAAGCATAAAAAGCTGTGGATGTGTTTGCTGGAGGAGCCTGTGGTGTGTGGGCAGGGCAGCTCTGAGATTCTCAAAGCTCTGGCTGTTGGTCACTGTCCCTGTGGGCAGGGCAGCTGTCCCAGATTCCCGAAGCTCTGGCTGTGGCTCCCCTGTCCCTGTCGCCCCCTGTTCGTGGCACCGGAGCGAGCGCAGCTCTGGCAGTGCCCACAGCTGGGTGGGTGATGTTCCCTGCTGCTGACGAGGGGAGCGGGCACGGCCTTTCTGCTGCCTTCCAATGGCACTTCGCTCTGCTGGGGGGTTTCCCCACCCAAAGAGGACCTGCTCCAAGCCTTGAATTTGCTCTCATCAACACCTGCTGCCCCCTACTCACCCCTGTAGACTCTGGCCCATCCCCTGTCCCTGGTGCTGGGTGCGCTCCAGGGCTGGGAGCCTTTATTACATTGGAGGCTGCAAAAGCCTCGGAGCAGCTGCTCCCACCGGCCCAAATGCCCTGGAGGTGCTGAGGGCTGCCCGCTGCTGCCCGCTTTGCCCTCTCCCCCTTTTCCCCTCTCTCCTTTCCCCTTTTTCCCTTTTTCCCCTCTCCCCTCTCCTCTGCCCGCGCCTGCAGTTCCGGCCGTGCCCGCCAGGTGCCGCTCTGACAATGGGGTTGCGGCGGGCGCTGCCCGCGGGGCTCGGGGCTCCCTCGCACCCGAACCGAACCGAACCGAACCGAACCGAACCCCGAACTCCCGGAATCCTGCGCCCCACACCCTGCTCCCCCCTAACCCTGCACTCCCCGAACCCCGCACCCCTGCACTGCCACCCCGCACCCCCGCATGTCGCTCCGTGCCCTGTCCCGGGCCGCCCGCAGGCTCCGGTGGGAAGCGCGGCCCGGCTGCACGGAGAGGCTGCGGGTGCCAAGGTGCTGGGAATCATCCGCCGCACCGGGGAGCGCGGAGCGATGGAGAGCTGGACCGGGACACTCCTTCCGTGCCCCGGACAGCCGGTTGGGCAGGCACGGACCGGCCCGAGCCCCGGCACCGGCTGCGCCCCGCTCGGGGTGGCTCGGGAGAGCGGGGGGTCCGTGCGGCCGCTGCCCGGAGAGGGGCTCCAGCCCGGCTCCAGCTCGGCTCCTCCGAGGGACGCCGAGGAATCCTGTCATCGTGTTTCTGTCATCAGAAAAACATTATCAGCAGAACAATTCCCGCACCACACCCCTGTTATCATTTAGGTAACCTCCCTGTTAGAAATATTTTAAGTGGATAATAAAATAGTCACCATATCCGTGTAAATTCCCGCAACGAGGAGCCGGGATCCTCTTCCCGGCCGGGCCGGCGCCCCCGCCCGCGGCAGGCGGGCGGCTCCGCGGAGCTCCCGGGCGGCCGCAGCCCCCGGGCCGCCCCCAGCGCGGGCTCGGAGCGCGGCCACGGGGACCGAGCCGTGCCCTGTCACTGAAGGATCGGCACAAAGCCGGCGGGGAGGTCACTGCGGGCACACGGGGCTCCCTCCCGGCCCCCCCCGGTGCGGGCGGGGCGGCGCTCCGGGGATGCTGCGGCCGCCCGGGGCTCACCTCGACGCGGGGACCGGGAGGCTGCGGGACAGCCCGCGACACGCGGGAGGCAGACCGGGGGGAGGAGCGTCGGGACAAACGCATAAAACCGGCCCCAGGTGCTCGGCGGCCCCGGCGAGCGGGCGGCGAGCGCGGAGTCAAAGCTGCGGCCCCGCAGCCGGCGCGGAGCAGCGCGGGGTGCGGGCCCCCGATGCCGCCCGGCGGGCCGGGGCCAGCCCCGGGGGCGTCCCCCGGTGACACCCCCCGGAGCCCCCGCCGCGTTCCCCCGGGCCGTGCCCGCGGCAGGAGGATCGCGCTGAGCCTGCCCGCAGGCAGGTGATCCGTCTGCCGCTCCTGTTCCCCTCCTGCCCACCTCCCCGCCTCGCTTCCCCCCCGGCTGGACAACTCCCTCCTTGGAGAACACGCCCAAGTAGCTGAAAAAGAGAGAAAGAGAGGAAAAAAAAAAAGGGGGGGGGGGGGTGTTGTGTGAAGAAGAGAGAGAGCCAATTCACACCGAAGGTGGGCACGCGGCTCGCAGCAGCCCGCAGCCCGCCCGGCCCCGCGCTCCCGGACAGCGCCCGCAGCGGGGCCATGCCCAGAGCCGCCGGCCGGGGCTCGGCGCGGAGCCGCGGGCGCTGCGGGGCGCGGCGGGGGCTGCCCCGCTCGGCCGGGCGGCCGTGAGCGCCAGCGACGGAGCGGCCCCGGCCCCGGGCGCGCCGGGCATCGTTTCGCGTGTTGGTCTGAGCCACGGCAAGCAAGGAATATGAACAGGAAAACAAGGCGCTGGATCTTCCACATCTTCCTGAGTCTGGGGATTGTGTATATCAAGATTGGGTAAGTAACTTTTTTTTTCTTTCCCTTATAACAATCGCGCTCTCTTTCGCGCTCAGCCCAACCTGCCCAGACCTGTTACTATTTAACTCGAGAAGTCTCAAAAAAAAAAAAAAAAAAAAAAGTGATGATGGTGGAGATCACGATTATTTCTCTAAGGACAGGTAAAGCGCGCCTCGGAGCGACCCTCCCGGGGGGCGATGTGCGGGGCTGCGAGGGGCTGGGTCCGTGCCGGGAAGGGACGCCGGGGCGATTCCCGGGCAGCCGGCCCTGCCCCAGCCCGGTGCGGGGCGCTCCCTGGCCGGTACCTGCCCGCGCCTCCGGCAGGGACATCCCTCGGCCGCTCCGCCCGGGGGGACATCGCCGCCGGCCCGGGAGGGGCGCAGGGAGGGCGGCGGCGCTCCGGACTCGCAGCATCCCCGGCCAGGTGCGCTGCGTGCGGGAGGAGGCGGCCCCGGGGCAGGCAGCGTGGCTTGTCCCCCTCCCTTCCTTCCCTCTCTGTCTCCTTCTCTCCCTCTCTCCTCCAACTGCTCGGCAGCTTTGGGAAAACCCTCCCAGCCCGCCGCCAGTGCGCGGCCCGGGCACACAATGCCGCTGCCCGCGCTTTAATTCTGGCAGGAGGAAGTTTGCTCCTGGTTTGGCAAGAGCAGTGCGCTCTGCCCATCTGTGCCCCGGCTCGGAGAGAGGGACGGGGAGAGGGCAGCGCGGGCAAAGGCGGGCGCTCCCCGGGGCACGGGGAGGCAGCGGTGCCGCTCTGCCCCCGGACCCGCCTGCCCTCAGCCTCCGCCGCCGTCTTGTCGTTGCAGGGGCTTCTCCTCTGTGGTGGCCCTGGGAGCCAGCATCATCTGCAACAAGATCCCGGGGCTCGCCCCCCGGCAGCGGGCGATCTGCCAGAGCAGGCCCGACGCGATCATTGTCATCGGGGAAGGGTCCCAGATGGGCATCAACGAGTGCCAGTTCCAGTTCCGCAACGGGCGCTGGAACTGCTCGGCCCTGGGCGAGCGGACGGTCTTCGGCAAGGAGCTCAAAGTGGGTACGTGCTCTGGGCTCTGCCCCGCCCGCCCGAGGGCACGGGATGGCGGCACGGGCACCGGGGGTGGCACTGCGGGCACCGCGGGCACTGTGTGCACCTGGGCGCTCTGCTGGCACTGCTGACCTGCTCCCTCCCGGCAAGGCACCTGCCTGTGCTTCACTCCCATGTGTGCCAGCTCCCACCTGGGCGCTATTTCACAGCCCTGCTCTCAGAAATCCTCCCCAAAAAGCTTCCCATGTGTGCACAGGACCCGACTCATGTTCTTAGGGATGGGAGAAAAGAGGACTGGCTCTTGCTGAAGGCAGCAGTGAGAGCCAGGGTGCTGAGCAGAGCTGGAACTACACCTGTGGGGTTACTGGGCTGATGTGGGATCCAGGCACAGCCATCAGTCTCGCTGTGAGAGATTCCCAGCACACAGAATCCTTGCACAGCAGCTGTGCCCCTGTGCCACGAGGAAGAGTGGGTGTGTTCTGCTTTGAGATGTCAGGGCATTCACAAAAGCTGCTCCAATCAACTGACAGAAGATCCCATTTTCCATGCTTTCAGTTATTGCAGCAGCACAAAATATATGCAAATTCTGAGCTAAAGCAGCATTAATAATAACTAATGTAAATACCTGAAGAAATAGGGCTGAGATTAAAACTCTCATGCCCCCATTCTGCAAAACACTGTAGTGAAACTTACCCTATGTTTCTTTGATTCCACTTAAAATGCAAAGACCAAGGAATGTGCTTTCCAAATACAGGCTTGTCTTTTTTAGAGACAGCACTGAAAGCTCACAGCACTGCATTCCACGCCCAGAAGGATCCGTGGTTTCCAGTCTCTTCCCCATGTAAAATGAAGTTGCAAAAAACCCAGAAACACCATCAAGCAATACTTAGCATGGTAGGAAATGTGGGTGTTTCATGAGGAGAGCAGGCAGCCCAGAGAAAGGGGCCAGGGCAGCCCTGGATGGGCTGGCCCCAGGCTCTGCTCAGGCCCAGGGCAGGATCTGTGCCAGGGCCTCACTGCTGGCACTGCCATGGAACACAGAGGCTCTGGAGCCCCTGAGAGCGCTGGGTGTGTGTTTCACCACAGCAGGGCACAATGGCAGCAGGTGCTCTCCAGAACTTGGGTAAGGAAAGAGCAGGAAGAGAAGAATTCGTCTCAGTTTGGAAACCCTGCCTTTGAAAACCTTTGATAATCAGAGTGGCTCAGGTAGACAAGGGAAAAAGCTCTCTGCACAACGCTGGGGAAATCTGAAAATGGAGCGTTTATCAAGGTTCGCTCATGTTTCTGTTCCTTGAGCTGAGTCCTTCCTGTCAGCGATGCAGGCGAGTGTTTGCCACTTCTGTCAGTGAGGAGTCCATTTGGATGGCTGGCAGGTTTGGGCTCTTTTAGTCCAAGAGTAACATTTCCTTAAGCAGAAAATGTGAGAAGGAGTTTTCTTCTCCCAGAAATTAGAAAATTGCGGAGTTGTTGTGGTCTGTTGTGTAAACATGCTCTCAGTTCCTTCCCTCCCTCTGAAAATTGAATTATTTAGCTAGCGGGTTATATTTAGGCCCTTTTAAAGAAAGTCAATATCAAAGGAAGTAGACTTTGATCTGTCTTTGAGGTGATAACTCTTAATATGTTCTATCTATCCATTATGAGGCTAGGATGGATAGGGCAAATTCTTCCTTGGTTTCAGAACACAGTCAAGAGTTGAATGGCATCCAAATTACAAAACTCCATAAAAATCATTTAAAGAATAACAAACCCCTCAAATTTAAACAGGTGACACATGATATTTTTAAAGTAGACTTTGGAAAAAATCACAGGGGGTTGAAATCCAAAGGTGATTTTTTCTTTTGCACAGACTTTCCTGTGGTCTCAAGGATAAAACTACTTAGGCTCTCAAACACCACAAAATATTTATAAGTGTTCCTGTTCAGGTGGTCTCCTTGTTCTTCTGCTCCTTCCCTTCAGCAGGTATAGAAACCCTGAACATCTGACAGCTCATCTTTCTATGGCTATGGGGAAAAGGCATCTCTTGCTCTTTCCCAAGGATCTCTGCCAGGGTGTGTTCCAGGTTAAATAATATTTTCCTTGGTTAAAAAGGTTGCAACCCATGTGCCATAAAGCCATAAGTCAAATTTGGTGCCCACAAACAGGAGATCAGGTCTGAGTACCTTACCCTGAATTCTATGAATGTTGTGCAAATATACTGCAATTATTTAAATTCTCTTATTGCCACTCAGGGCAATTCCCCTCCTGGCCCTGCTGTTGTGTAGCTAAGGGTCATGGCACACTCTTCTGTGTTTCTCTTTTCCAATCTTTAAAATGGCAACAGGAATATTAACCTTATTGAAACACTTGGAATTCTCTAGAAGGAAAGATCAAACAATATTTCCCTGTTCTAACCTGCAGCATGTGAGTATTTTTAAAAATTCACATTCAATCCATCATCCAGTGAAGTGATAGTTTATTTGTGGAGTTTATCTGTAGAGGTACAGTGAGCAACCCTTTGAATTCATCCTAGAGCATTTTTATGTTCATGGGCTTGAGTTTCCCACTGGTGGCAGTGAGCTCCCACCAGTGCCCAGTGCTGACTCTCCATTTCCTGGGTATTTTATCTGCTTTGCCCCTCCAAAGAGAGGTGTTCTGTGTCCCCTCCTGACACCCTGTGGATGTGACCCCGTGCCAGCTGGGGACAGCAGTGCCAGGACACACAGAGAAGTCACAAAGTGCCACCAGACTGCTCTGCTCCGGTCCCAGAGGGAGCAATGGAGCCCAGACCAACACAGGGACGATTTTTCTAGACCATTCCACAGACACCTTATTAATAATGTAGAGTGGCAGAGAGAATTTCTAAAATAACCATGGAGATGACGCAACGCTGCAATTATGGACACACTTAAAACCAAATACATTTGCCACAGTGGTCAGCAGTTCTGTTCCTGAGGACGGCCACAATCAAAACCAACGTTTTTAAAGCAGGAGAGGCCCAAACCCTCCTGCCTGTCTGTCTTCAGGTGAAACGTGGTTCAAGCCCGAGGATCTGAGATGCCTTTGATGGAGTCTGAAAATCAGATTTGGGCTCTGCTGGATCACGGGAAGAGTGAGAGCTGTGGCCAAGGCTTTCTTTCCATCAGGTACCTCAGGGGCCTGTTCTGAGGGTGCAACCTCGTGAGCAGGTGGCCAGCAGTGACTCTGCTGGTGTCCCAAAGGACTGCCTTGGACACAACCACATTTCATGGGATCTGGAGGACACCACCACACTGGCATCACAGGGGGAAAAACCCCATCTCCTTTTGCCACAAGTGAGCAGCACTGGCACTGTTAAACAAGAAAGTGAAGTGGCACAAAGCAGAGGGACATGGCCAAGGGGAGACCCCTCAGGACAGAACTGAGAGAAGAGAGGCACAAGAGCCCTGCAAAGGCTGCAAGGACCCAGCAGGGGGAGGATGGAGGGAGCTCTGAGGTGTGAGTGGTGGTCTGCAAGGAGCATTTCAGCAAAACCTTTCAGCCAGCTCTTCATCCTGGCCTTACTAAAATGCATCAATTCCTCACTCTCTTCTACCCCGGGGAATGCTTCAGTGCAATCCCATTGATACTTCACCCACCTGACATTACTCTTGGGAATAAGGAAAGCTGAAATCAGAAGAAGAGTCCCCATAGGCAGGCTGATCCCAAAGCTGATGAGCACAGCAGGGCAGCTCTGCACGGTGTGCTGATGCCTTTGGCTCAGGGATCACCCCGGGCTGCCCTGAGGCACACACTAAACCAGGAGAGCCTGCTGCCTTTCCTCTGTCCACTGCACTGCACTGAATCAGCACTCATTCATTTCCCAGGTACTAAAATCAACTTTTCTTCTACGGCTTCAAACACCATAAGGGAAGAGGGACATTCCCACTCCTGCCTATTGAAGCAAATGGCAACTGTCCTACAAGGCAAAGCCTTCCCTAACCTGTTCAGAGCTGCCAGCTCTCCTGCTGGTATGGAAAAGAGAAGAAGATCTAGGACATTTTCCTCTCCAGCTGGGTAGATTTAACACAAAATTTAACAGGAAAGTTATGAGTAAATCTTCATATTGTCACTGTGTTATAGACAAACACTTGTGAAAACATCCCAGTACAGGTGTGCTGAAGAACAGATTTAATCTTCAGTCATTTCAGGGAGCATTTTGATTTTAAACACTGCTGCAGTTTCCCGTGCCAGGTTTTAAAGTCTGATTGTTTGAATTCCAGAATAACAGACCAAGTGAACAACCACTGGTGGAATCCCAGAATCCCAGAACCTCCTGGGCTGGAAGGGACCCTGAGGGACCATGGAGTCCCTGCACAGACACCCCAACAATCCCTTTGAGAGTAGTGTCCAAATGCTCCTGGAGCTCTGTCAGGAAAATCCTTCTTGTTTTTGTTTTGCATGGAAGATCACCTGCCCAACTCTGTGGGAAACAAAGTTCTGAGTGCTGCTGCACTATGTTGTTTGGTCAATATTTAGAGGAAAGTTTGAGAAGTACTCTGTTTTCTCAACCACTGCTGTTAGGAAGCCCCCAAGATGCACAGAAAAAAAGTTGTAATTAACTGGAGTCTTTCTATCTAGTCAGGTGAGGTCAGAGTTTGAATTTCTGTGCTAGGTTTCCAGCCCCTACAACCAGTTTTTACTGTCAGTGTCTTGCAGGAGAACAGTTATTTGCAGGCAAAACAGAGGCCAGGCTGAAATATGGCCTGATCATCCAAAGCTGCTTTGTGCCAAAAAGTCAATCTTTCTCAGCAAGGACTGTCACTGCAAGATAAAACATTGCCCCAAGGTCACTGCAGTTGGAATTCCCATCACAAGGTTTTCATACCTGCCTTCAGATGTGTCTTGTGAGTACTTGTTCCAGAGGAACAGAGAGATTGCATCTGGCTGGGGAAGTGGGAGATCTGTGGCAGGGCAGGGTTCCCCAGGAGCGCTGGGGTCTGGGGGCTCACAGCCCCCTCAGAAGGGGAGACTTATCTGAACTCCAAAATAGTGGCTCTGAGTTTTGCAGTGCACGTGTCTTGAGTAGTAACTTTATGAATTTCAAGGGGGTATTTTCAGAAATAATCACTCTAGCTGGAGTGTTTCCTCTTCAAGAGTTTAATGTGTTGATGAAAGGAACTTTAGCTCATGAAAATGGGCAGGGCATAAACCCCCCGAGTCTTGAATGCCTCTTAAAGCCCCTTTGTACTTTATTTACCTGTACTAATCTTTGTAAAGCCACAGTGCTGTTTTATAGGGAAGCATCCTTTTCATTCCAACTGAATACAATATTTTAAGGCACCAACCCGCCAAACTTTGTAGAGAAGGGGAAGAAAAAATTAGGAAGAGAATTTTTTTTTTTTTTTAAGCTACCATTCTTATTAATCACTTGTGCTAGATTAAAGAAAAATGAAAATAAGAAATCCTGGCAGGCCATTTGTATCTACCAAAGAAGGAGGAGGCAAAGCCCGAAGCAGGCAGGGGATGGGTTCTGCTCTGCGTTTTTCCAGGCTGTGAATTATGGCCCCTATAGAGACATGAGGAGTAATGTTTGCTGTGGCACATAATTGGCAAGGTACGCTGTGTTTTCCATCTTTATATTTTCCCAATCATATTTCAGCTCATGTCACTGCAGATAACTCCCTCTCTGACCCTTTGGCTTTAAATAGCAGAAAATACAACCCATGTTTTCCAGTGAGATAAACAGAAATTTGTCTCTCTTTTATTTCACAGCTCAGTCAATTTATGAGGGGGACTGATAGGGCAGGACAGTCTGTTTGGAAGCACCCTTAGATCCCAAACTGCTGAGCACCTACTGACTTCCTGCAAGTAAATCCACTCTGCATTTTGCAGGCTCAGGCTTTGTTTCCCAAACAACATCAAGGTATTGCACTCCTTTTAAAAAATAAGTTCCCATTTCTAATCTGCGTCAATGAAGTTTTTACAAAGTCTTCAAATGTAAAGATTAAACTGAAACCCAAGTGTTGTTAGCTAAATTAAAAGCAGAATGCATAGCATTCAGTCAGTGCAGCTGGCAGACAGGCTGCTCAGCCCAAACCCAGCCTAGCAAACACTCACATCCAAACTCAGAGGCACACAGTGAGTGTTTGCAGAATGAAGGCTCCGAGGTGTGCATGGGGTGTGTGTAACTGTGCTCAGTGTGAGGAGAGAAGCTGCCCTGCCAATCCCTGTGTCTGCACCCACCTGGGACCCTCTCAGTGCTTCCCCAGGCTGGTGCCTGACTGTGCAGAGCTCAGACACAGGCACAGAGAGCCTGGGAAGGTGCCCTGCCCAGAGCAGGGGCTGCAGACAGGACCCCAGTGCTTTGGGAGAGGATCTGCATCAGCAGGTGGAGCTGCAGAAATTTTGGGAGCCATCAGTGCCAAGCTCTCTGCCGTCAGAGCAAATGGAGCTGCAGTGTGCTGCACACCTCACTGCAGTCCAGAAAAACACAGGAAAAGCAGGAGGATGTTTCTGTCCAACACCTGGAGAGAAGCCCCTGAGGTCCCACAGCCCTGAGGCACTGGCTGGGGCTGGGGAGAGCCCCAGGTGAGGCTGAGGGAGCAGAGCCATGGTCATCCTGTGAATGGCCAGAGCGAGCTCTGACTGCTGCCAGATCCTTCTCTGGAGTCTCCAGTGCTTGGAGTTGAGCTCTGGAGTGTTTACCATGGTTTGTCTGAGATAAGGAGAAGAATGTGTGATTTGGGAGCTGAAAGGAGGGCTTGCAATTCTTGTACACGTCCAGGGCAGGTTGGACGGGGCTGGGAGCACCCTGGAGTGCTGGAAATGCCCTGCCCGTGGCAGGGGTGGAATGAGAGGAGCTTTAGGGTCTCTTCTGACCCAAATCCTTTGGGATTCCATGGTTCTGTGACAGGTGACTCTCCACCTTTGCCCAACATCTGTAGGAGCAGCTGCCTGGCCATACCTTGGTAAAGCCACGTTTCCCCCTCAGATCCTCCAGGAATTTCAATCCAAAGAACAGGAGTAGAAATTCTGCTTTAAAGTGGCAGGAGCACCCCCATGCTCAGGTTACCCTGTTGGGGCACAAACCCCTGGGACCTCAAGCACTGTCACAGAAGACACTCAGGCTGCTCTGAGCTTCCCTCCCATGCTGGCATTTCTGTGAGCCAGGCCAGGGTAATGAGACTTGAAAAGTCAATCATTTATGGAAAAACAGGAACAGTTGGATGCAGACGTGACAAACCCACATCACTTTATCACCACTGCACGAGTGCCAAGGCACTTCCTACTTGGGCCAATCCTTCTAGGCACTTGCTTTGTTTACATTGTAATCTCCAAAATTTGAGTTTTTAAAAGCTGCTAAGATTTTCTCCCAAATAAGACAAACGTATAAAATAATTCATGTAATGTAATCTATGATCAAGCTTGACAATGGTTCCTGACTCTGCTTGTACTAATTTTGTATTTTCTACATTGTATTTTTCTCCCCTCTAAAAAGCAAAAGAGGTGCTCAGCCTCTACAATGTTGAGTATGTCAGGTTCAAGTGATCTTCCAGTGGTTTTTGTTCTAGAACTTGAAAATACTGAACTGAACAAAAGTAATCTGATCAAAATCAAAGGGAGAAAATAACCACATGTAAATTCAACTCAGAAATATTTCTTTGACTGTCCCATTTGCTGCTTTGTGGAGCAGAAATCTGGTGTGATGCAGTGCTGCCCTCTGAGAGATAAAGTGGAACTTCTTATTGTACACTGTCCACCAGTGCCTTTTTCATGGTGTTGTGCTTAAAATAGTGAGGGTGTTGATGAGTGTAAACTGGAGGAGGAGCACAACTCCAAATACACCTAAAGCCTGGCATTTCTCTTCCACATTCAGATTTTTATAAAAAGCCAAGAGTTCTAGAAAGCTTCATCTCCAATTTCCATGGTCAAAACAAATAATTTTATGGTTTTTTTTAAAGTAAGGAGAAACAAGGAATCCTTTGAGAAAGTCAGATAATTGACTGTTCCTTAATATTTATTAAATTCCTTAATAAATGCAGCACGTTGCAGCATTAGTGAATACTGCCTTTGCAAATAGAGGGCACGAAGTTGACTATTAACAGATTGTGATAATGTCATCTTGTTTTCCATTTTACTTCCTCGATATAAGGAAGTGAACATTTATCATTGAAAGAGACAAGCAGAGAAATCCAGATCATATTACACAAAAGGGATGCAGCCAAGGCTGAAGTATTGTAAGGTTTCTTTCCCAAATTTTTTTTTTTTTTTTTTTTGTGAAATGCAAGGAGCAGCAGAAATGGGCTTGTTTCATGGGCAACAGACTCTTGCCAGCAGCTGAGGTCTGCCAGGACTCAGCTGAGGAGCACTTGGAGAAGGGAAGCAGATCTTCCCATCTGCACTCCCCTAATTAAGGGCCTGATTCTGATCCTATTGAACAAGGGTGCATTTTGTCATTGGAGAAATAAGAGTAGGACAAGTTCTTGGTTTGGGAGATCCAAAAAAATTTTAAGGGCTGTTTGACATACATGGGCAACCTCTGCAAGCCTCCTCAGGCTGTGAAGGGCCCTCTCAGCTGAACTGGCCCCCAAAGCCTCACAGATCCTGTAGGGTCCATGTGTAGGAAATACACCAGCATGCAACCAAACTTCAAAAAGAGAAATTAAATCTTAAAGTGAGAACCCCCCCTCAGGAAGCAGAAGCCTGTAATTATGGCCTTGTTGCACAAGGTAATGTTGACCCAACCTCTGTCTCACAGCCTCTGGTGAGGCTGTTACTTCACCTTGCTCTGGTCACAGTGCCTACAACCGGTCAGGATTTTTTCTTCATTTTATGAGAAATTTTGAAATTAAACCAAGACTAATTTCATTGAGTCAGCATAGAAGTCAGCGTTGAAAACGTTTGACACCTACCATGTGAAAAAATCATCCCAGTTGAGTTAGAATGCTTTCAGAACGCAAGTCAAACAGAAGTGGTCATTCTGTAAAATTACAATTTAGTGTAGAATTAAATTTTTAAATAAAATCCTATTTCTGAGCTGAATTTTTTAAAGGTTGAATATGGGTGCTTTCAAAATTTAACCCCCCAAGCCCACCTATTTTGTTTTCCTTTCTTTCTTTATTTTTGAGCTCAAACATTTTCCACCCCATCCTTTTGGTTTAAGTTTAGTTTGCCTACTTCTAATAGCATCAGGAAATACAGAGATGGCTTGATGCCTTGGAGTGGCCCCTAGAACAGAGGCTAGGCAAGGTAAAGAGAATAAAGTGGGTATTTATTGAAAGTCTTTAACAGGGACTCCTTGGGCTGCCAGAGGCCTCCCAGAGACTGCACCGAGAATGGACAGTGGTCATGAGTTTTTCAGACAATTATAAGTTTGGTCCTTTTATATATCAGGGGTTAATTCTTCAATTACAGCTGCAGATATTGAAGTCATTTACCCCCAGTTTCCTCCTCCCCATTCATTTCTGTTTATACTTTTCGGGCTCTGAGGCTGTAGGATGTCCTTGAGTTTCAGGCTTAAAGGGATTTTTTGTCTGACCAAAACATGGAGACAGCAGCTAACACTCTGTATGGCATTTAGAGTTATACATTGATCAGTACAGGATTTGAAACATAAAAAAGCTAAACTCCAAAGGCACCAGCCTGAACAACACTTGATCTCCCCATGCCTCATGGAGAGCCGTGGCCTTAGGGATGAGCACGCAGCAGGTCAGTCCCAGGGGCCAGAGCCCTGTTCATGGAGCTGTGTGCCCACAGCACTGCCAATAATGGAGCAGGTTTCCAGTGCTGTGTGCCCACAGCTGTTCATGGAGGTTTCCAGCATTTCCAGGGTGCTGTGTGCCCGCAGCACTGCTGTTCATGGAGCAGGTTTCCAGTGCTGTGTGCTCATAGCCATTCATGGAGCAGGCGGCGCAGTGGGGCCCTGCCAACAGGCCCTGCCATTCATAGAGCAGGTTTCCAGCATTTCCAGGGTGCTGTGTGCCCACAGGCCTTGCCATTCATAGAGCAGGTTTCCAGCATTTCCAGGGTGATGTGTGCCCACAGCACTGTTGTTCATGGAGCAGGCAGTGCCTTGTGCCCACAGCACTGCCCTTCATGGAGCAGGTTTCCAGTGCTGTGTGCCCACAGTCATTCATGGAGCAGGTTTCCAGTGCTGTGTGCCCACAGGCCCTGATGTTCATGGAGCAGTTTCCAGCATGTCCAGGGTGCTGTGTGCCCGCAGGCCTTGCCGTTCCCCCACCGTTCCCCGCCCTTCCCTGCTGTTCCCTGCCGTCCCCTGCCGTTCCCTGCCGCTCCCCCGCCGTGCCCCTGCCCGCCGCTCACGGCCGTTCTGCCTTGCAGGGAGCAGGGAGGCCGCCTTCACCTACGCCATCATCGCGGCCGGCGTGGCGCACGCCATCACGGCGGCCTGCACACAGGGCAACCTCAGCGACTGCGGCTGCGACAAGGAGAAGCAGGGCCAGTACCACAAGGAGGAGGGCTGGAAATGGGGCGGCTGCTCCGCCGACATCCGCTACGGCATCGGCTTCGCCAAGGTCTTCGTGGACGCCCGGGAGATCAAGCAGAACGCCAGGACGCTCATGAACCTGCACAACAACGAGGCCGGGCGCAAGGTGAGTGCCCGCTGTCCCCGTGCCCGCCCCGGGGCCGGGCTGGGTGCCCTGCGTGGTGCTGCCATCGTTCACAGCACACGAGCAGGCACCTCGGCAGGTTGTTGGACCGTCTGCTTGTCAAGCATTTGTCTAAACGTTACTCTTTGCAGATGTAAGAAAGGGGGAAAAAAAAAATCAAACAAGTGTTTTATCTGGGGAGTCAAACGGTACTTCTGGTAACAAGCTGCCTGCTGCTGTGTGGGTGAGCAGGAGCCTTGTCAGGTTCAGACATGAATGTCTCACTCAGCTGAAAAGGGATCATTTTCAACCCTGCTGTTCAAACGTTGCTCTTTGTGTGAGAGCCGCCCCTGCGAGGAGGGAAAGGCGGAGCTCTTGTCACTCGGTGTGCCACTGTCACTCGGGTTTGGGCTCAGCATGGCAGCATTGCCACCCACCCCATCCTTTGGGACCGAGAGCTGCTGCTGCCGAGGCGGCGCTGGGGAAGGCAGGGCCCCAGCAGCTCCCGCAGCCAGCACTCCTGGGGATCCCCGGCACTGGACCACGGGATTTGCTGCCTTGGCCGGGTGTCCAATCTCCAGTGGCAGCTGGGCCGGGCACAGGAGCCTGCTCTGAGCCCTGCTCCCTGTGGGCCGGGCATTCCCAGGCTGTCCCAGCGGGGCTGTGGCTCCATTCCAGCAGCTGGGATAGCCAGGGCAGCCTGTGTGCTCCCCACAGCCCAGCAGGGCTCTCCCTGCACGAGTTCTGCTGATCCCATCTCTCAGGGAAGTCAGTCCTTGCTTCCTCAGCTCTCCTTTACCTCCTCCTATGCAATTCCTGATTCCAGCATCATGTGAGTGTGACTTAGAGGCAAATAGGAGAAGGAAGTTGGGAGCAGCAGTTAATTTGTGGATGCTATTTTTGTTGTGGTAATTACCTGTAGGCTCTGAGACATCTCCAGTTATGCTGGAGCCAGGCAGATTGTATTGAAGAAAAGCCATTTCCACGCCAAACAAAAGCCTAACCCTTCTTTAATTTAATGCTACTGTAGGAGTTTTATAGGTGAGATTCTGGGTTTTACTCTGTGTAGTATCCCAAATGCCTGTGTCTGGCTCTGTGGTGCCAAAACTTGTGCTTCAACCCCCGCAAAATGAACCCTGAATTCTGAGAATAGCTCAAGAATGGAGCGTTCATATTTGCAAAATGAATGGTTCTGAGATCTTTATTACTTAGCTTCTGGTAGCATGAAGGCACATCCGGAAAAGCTTGGTGAAGCACCAACACCCACAGCCTGCTCTGCTGTACAGGCACAGACCCAGTGAAACAAAAAATAGCAGAGGAGTTTTGTGGCACAGCTACTTCCTTGAAAGGTCTGCTTGTATTTGATGGGTGCTGGCAGTAAAAGATTCCCAGGAAATGAAACAGCAGCCTACACCAGACTGCAAACATGGCTGGAACTGCCTGCTGGCCAGAAATTTTTCCCCAAAGCAAAGCTTAAAAATGCAGAGAAACAGAAAAGATGCATTTTTTACCTTGGTTATCCCCCAGTATGGAGTGTGGGCAGAGCAGGGCCATCGGTGCTGGAGGTGGCTGTGGGAAGGAGGGCTCCAGGAGCCTCCCCAGCCTCCCTGCCAGGCTCCTCGTGTTTCTCACCTTTCTGTGCACAATTTGCTGTCCTGGAAGCTTGTGCCTGGAAGGTTCAGCTCTCCTCATTGTAATCTGGGAGAGCAGTGGTTTGTGCTATCTCTGGCCATCTGCCATTTCTCCAGCAGGCTCAGGAACTGCTCTGATCTGGAGATAGCTCTGCACTTCTTCCTGCATCCTCACAGAGCAAAATTACCCATCCTTGTTCGAACACATCTCTGCTTGAAATCTGCAGGGGAGAGAAGGAGTAACAGGACTGAGGGGAGGCTTCTTGCTCCACTGTCCCATAGAGAATGAACAAATGATGTTTTTGCTAGAGAGATTTCTTTCAGGCTTTGCTCCTGTGCGAAAGATCACAGTATTTAAAGACAATTGGCAGGGGAGGCCATTACAGGTATTTGGCATGCCAGGACTCTCACAACCTGACTCTTCCACAACAAAGACAGCCTTGTTGTGAGGTGGAACTCCATTTTGGAGCAGTATGGATCTTATCAGCCTCCAAACAATCTATTCATGGTGGCTTTCCTCTGGGCTACAAATTCTTGTCTTGTTTCACTTGCCCATGGCTAGGTTTTGATCATATTTATGCACTTGGGAGACAGAGTGGCACCTACCAGGCTTCCAAAAATAAATCAATTCTTATTGATTTCTTACCAGCACCTGTAGGCATTGCTATTCTGTTCAAAAGCCTCTCTGCTTCTTTGGCCTGCAATGTGAAACTGTGCTGTGCCCACTCACCTGGTGCTCACCTGTGACAGGCTCCTTCTTCAAAGTGACACCTACTGCAGGTGGTTCAGGATGCACTCTAGAAAGGCACAGATCCATCAATATTGAGTTGTCTTCTTGAGAATAAAATCACTGATAAAATCATCCATTCCATCTCAGTGGGTGAGAATGTTCTGCTGGCCTTACTGGGAGCACAGGCCACAGAAGGGACTGCAGGGTATGAACCCACAGAGAACCACCAGGAAAAGCCTGATCCAGGATTCCTGGAGACCTCAGGTCAAGGCTTTCCAGCCTCTCACAGTCCTGTTTAACCCAGGCAATGTCTCAGTGCTCCCTGGGTGCCAGCAGCAGCCTCCGAACATCCTGAGCACACAGCTCTGTACAGTTATCAAGGGTACAGCTGTCCAGGGAATGGGCACAGCCCCAGGGCTGCCAGAGCTCCAGGAGCCTTGGGACAAGGCTCTCAGGGATGCCCAGAGCGGGATTGTTGGATGTCTGTGCAGGGCCAGGCTTGGCTGGGTGATCCCTGAGGGTCCCTTCCAGCTCAGGATACTCTGTAATTCCTCAATCTGTCAGCTCTTGCTGGAAATGAGACAGGCGAGGGTGTCAGATGTGGAGGATTTCAGAGGTCAGAGGTGGAGAACATCCCTGTTCCTCTGCTGAGCAGCTCGGGTCGTGCCGTGCTGGAAACCCCCGGGGCACGCCCAGGATGCAGCAGGAGCAGCCCTGCAGGAGAGGGGCACGGGAGCCATTCCCTGCTGCTCCCACCACAAATGCAGCAGGAGCAGCCCTGCAGGAGAGGGGCACGGGAGCCATTCCCTGCTGCTCCCACCACAAATGCAGCCAGGGGCAGCCCTGCAGGAGAGGGGCACAGGAGCCATTCCCTGCTGCTCCCACCACAAATGCAGCAGGAGCAGCCCTGCAGGAGAGGGGCACGGGAGCCATTCCCCGCTGCTCCCACCACAAATGCAGCAGGAGCAGCCCTGCAGGAGAGGGGCACAGGAGCCATTCCCTGCTGCTCCCACCACAAATGCAGCAGGAGCAGCCCTGCAGGAGAGGGGCACAGGAGCCATTCCCTGCTGCTCCCACCACAAATGCAGCCAGGCCAGCTTTCCCCACGCTGAGGGACAGGCTCTGACTCTGTCTGTGTGTCTGTCTGTCTGTGTGTCTGGGGGACACCCCAGCAGGACTCACTGGTGCAGCACAAGTTCCTCGGGCTGCTGGAAGGGCAGGGGCAGAGTTCTGAGCTGGGGTCACCAACACCCTCCCCCAGACTGGCCCTGAGCAGCCCCAGAGCCTCACCTCATTTGTCAAACCTGCTGGAGAGCAGCGATTCCTGACCTTCAGAAGCAGAGTTTAGGGTGTCTTTCCTCTTTGAATTAGTGTTTCCTGAAGTGCTGATTCACTGCAGGAAGGAGCAAGCAGTACAGTGAGAACAGGAGGAGAATTCATAACAGCTGGGTCAGAAAAGGGAGATAAAGCTTCAATTAATTTAAAGGCATAATCCTTATTTGCCCTGCAAACTTCCACGTGAGGGGGTATAATTGCAAGACTGAATTGTCTGTTAGCAAATTTGTCTTCTCAAATATGAAGTTGATTAAATTACTGTAAGTAACACAATAATGTATGTCTGAAAGATATTTATACTCCAGGAAACAGAAATGTTATTCTCCAAGTTATCCTGCTAAAAAATAACGAAGTAGATACTGAAGGGCTCAACACATTGTGGCTGTGAGCATTTCATTCTGACAGCATGGCAAGGTACATGACCAGACTGCTCTCTCCTCTCTTTTTCCCTGTGACATTGAAATTCCACAAATGGCATCTTGCATCAGCGTTACATCATATTAAGTATAATGCAATATTATGAGTCATTGTTATAAATCATGGGCACAGGCTGCATTTAGAAGGCTTTTGCCTTCAAGAGCACATCAAGGTGGATTTTTATTCAGCATTTCTCTTTGGAGGCATGTGTAGGTGCACTAACTTTGCAATGTCTCTCCATGCTCCGCATCAGGAGTGTTTCAGATTTCCCCTTCAGCTCCGAGGCTCCTGGGGATGTGGAGGACGTGCCTGACAGAGCTGCTGTGACAGCAGGCAAAGCTGGGAGCACCCAGGAGGTGTTCCTGGCATGGATCATGCAGGGATCACAACACACTGGCGTGTGTAATGTTTTATCCTGTAGAAAACTGCAGCCAGGCTGAAGTGACACAGTGGCATTAGGAAAGCAGGAGCTCAGGGCTTCTCCCAAGTGTCCTGGGAAGCCACACTTGTGGGACTCTTTACTTGCTGCTTCTCTGACCTCGGGAGTTCAGCTGCCACGAGGCTTCCTGAGCATGTTCCTCTTCTTGTGGGGTGTGCAATCACCACTGCAATTAACTCTCTCTGGAGGGGACAGCTATTTCTACCCCTCTCAAAATGCCTTTTTCTTTAACTACCCTTTCACCTGACTACCAGCAGCAGCACAGAGCACAACCTCCTGCAGATGAATGACTTAAAAACTGTGAGCATCATGTTAGGAAAGAGACAGGGCTGATAAAAGAGGCTGCCAAACAACAGAAAAATATTTCTATTTTTCTGAATATAGGCCTGAAATTCTGGAGATTTAATAGTTCTGCCTGAGCTAAATCTTTAAACACATGAAAAGATGCAGTGAAAGGGCTTGAAGCCCCACTGGAGTGGCCCTGCCTGGGGAAGAGCAGTGTTGCAGAGGGACCCCAGCATTCCAGCAGCTCCTGGCAGGAGCTCTGCTCCCAAGAGATGCCCAGGGATGCTGGTGTGCTTGGCAGGCACAGCTGGGGGACACAGAGGAGGCAGGAGATTCCTTCCACAGGGATGTGGCTGCTGTAAGGCAGCCCTGCAGTGCCTGCACACAGCCCAGCTGGCTGGGAGAGCCACACCTGCCCTGCTGCCCCTGCACCTGCAGGAACTGCTCCCATGGACCCACCAGAATAAAGCTCCTGTGCCTGGAGCTGCTCACAGCTGCTGAAGACTCCAGAGAATCTCAGAGAGCCCAGCAGGACTGGGAGAGGCTGCCCTGACACTCCTGGCACCAGCAATCAAAGGATATTGGAGTACCAGCAGCACAGCCACATTCCCTGGAGTTCAGGATTTAGCAGTGCCTTTGCCATTGCACTTCACACTTTCCAATGTGTTGTTGTTTGTGGTGGGATTTTTTTGGTTTGGTTTGGTTTTTAATTTGGTTTGGTTTGGTTTTTCTGGCCTGGGCACAGAAATGTTCCTCATTTTCCTTTTCAGAAACTCCCATTCTTGATGTTAGGGGCGCTCCTCCAACACCCAGCTGAGTGGTGCCCCTTGTTGGTAGTGGCAGTGACAGTTCTGCCAGACCCCACTGTCGCTGTCAGGGCTGTGCCAGGGCAGGTTGGCAGACCCTGACCTGCATCCTGGCCAGGGCACCCCTGTGCTGGAGAGAGCCATGCCCAAAGCATCCTGCAAGGAATGCTCAGCCAGGACAGCACACGGCACTGCCACTCACAGAGCAGGAGTATTAACAGAGAAATGTTGGCTCCATGAGGCCAGGAAACCTGGTGCTGGGTGCAGCAGGTGTGCCTGTGGAGGGGGTCCTAGGAGCTCTCCTGGTGCAATATCTGGCTTAGATTAAAACCAGGCAGACAGAGAATGTTGAGGAGAAGGTTTACACACAGGGCTTGTGCCTCACTGTGGCCAGACAATGTGTAAAATATCTTCTGGCAAACCTCTGATGAGGCTGTGGGGGCAAAGAGGAGTGTGCACCCAAGGACCCAGGCCCAGTTCCATCCATCCAAGGTACACCCAGTGCTCAGGCCCTGCCTTCCCTCCAAGGGCCTGGCACCCAGCTGTACTTCAGTGCAATTAGCAAAGGAGCCTTAAATGCCACAAAGTCTGTCCTGGCAGCTTCGTTGGCTGGGGCAGCAGGATTCCCAGAAAGGCCAGGCTCTGAGTTTGGAATGAATCCAGTTCACTGAATGGGAAAGCTCCCATTGAGGCTGGTGGGAGCACAGGGTGCAGCTGAGTGCTTCCAAAATCCCATCCAGCTCCATCCCAAGGCTCTGCTGGGCAGCCTCCTAGGTGTGAAAAGAAATACACATCCCTTGCAGCCTTAGAGCATTTTGTTTGTGTTTGAAAGGATCAAAGCACTATTTATGGCTTTCCTACTTTTTAGATAATAGTCTTAAAGCAAGTCCGAGCTTGACAGACAAGCTCTGCATCTTCTCAACAGCCCAGAGTAAGATAAAGGAAGCATTAATGTTGGTCTAAATTATGAGAGGGAATTGGACTGCACAAGAACTGTAATCCACAAAAATGAATTTTCATTCCACTTGTCCTCCACTTTCAGCTAATCAGAAATGGTGATACATGGTCCTACTTGTATTTTGGCTTTCAGCTCCCTCCTATATCTCATGTGGTTGAGAACTGAATTCCTGATTTACACTGGAGATTAGGGAATGATAAATGCTATCGCTCGCCCAGAGTCGCAGTTTTAGAGGATTCTGGCATTATGAGCAAAACATGCATTTCATGTGTGTGACTGCTGGAGCTGCCAGTCTGTCACGCTGCTGACAGAGAGCTGGGACTGAGGGCCAGCCTCTCTCCATAAATAACAGATCTCAAATTCCAAATTTAATAGGGGGCACCTTTTAACAATGGCAATAATCAGATGCTTGCTTTGGTGATTAATTTGCTCAGCAAAGCCACTGGCTGGGTCACAGGTTTCTGGACAATTTCTGATTTAATCTGGCCTTTCTCTCGGGACAGTTAGCAACACTTCCCATAGGACCACACCTGTCATTCAGTGCTCAGAGGGGAATATCAGCTAGACAAAAATAGGTGCTGTGTAGATTATTCACTTCTCCCAGGGTTTTCAGCACCTTTGGAGCCTTGACAGAGTCCTTGGTGTCTCTCCTGTTGCGGAACAACACATTAATGATCTGAAGCATATGCAGCTTTCACACAACACAATCTTGCCACAGCAGATTCCTGCTGTGTTTGGGGGTTGTAAAACTTATCCTGGTCATGGAAAAAAAAAAAAAAAACAGACCTGAGAGGCTGGAACAGGATGGGCTCCAAGGTCTCTTCCAGCCATTCTGTTGCTCTATGAAAAGTTTCAAGAAAAAACCCAGCACCTGTTAACCTTAACTGTGGCCTATGAGCTTGGCTGTCGTGTCTTGTAATGTTTTTATTAACCTGAGCTCCTTGATGTTGTGTTGAGATCAGAATCCAAGATTTTTGAGCTTCATACCTGAATTTTGGCCCAAGTTTTTGAAAAAAATTCAGAAGCAGCAATTGAGAACTGTTCTGTTTCTTCCAGCTGGCATTTGTCACACTGGAAATTCAGGTTTCCAAACCCAAGACTGATTTCCTTGCCTGATATTGGGATCTTCCATATCCACACTTTAGCAAAACTCAAAGAAGATTGGTGTTGGCCAAGTCAGCAGGAAACCAATGGTTAGGCCAGTTCACTGAGACCACTTTTAATGCAGAATCAGGCTGTGTTTATACATGAAGTGTTCACCAAATTCTGGTGGAGATCTCCCAGTGTGCAGCCTCATTCACTAAATCTCTGACAAATCCAAGCCAGGACTCGGATGTGGGGCAGGATCTGTGCTCCCTGCTGTGTGAAACTGGAATCCTCTGCAGTTACAGCCCAGACCTCCTGAGCCTGAGCTGAAAGTGTCTCCAGGAATGTTTCCAAGAGCCTCAGTGATGAGTCAGGAACATGAACTCAGTTACCTGAGCTGAGCCTGTAACTCAGCAGAGGTTTTGGTAAAACTGAAAGTTAAACCAAGGTTTGGTTCAAACCTTGTCATTAACACGTGATGGCAAAAAACTCTAAGCTCATGAAGCCCTCAATGCTCACCAAGAGAAATAATTGCCAGCATGTGCTGTACAAATGGAACAGACTTTTGCTTTAATGGAAGGAGTTTCCAGGTATTTTGAAGTAAACAATTAAAAAATCAATGAATGAAGAACAACCTTTTAGTCCAAGGACACAGACAAGGCCTGTTGGTACTGGCAGGATGCAGAACTGAGCTATGGAAGGACAGAAAGGTTTCAGGGAACTGCAGGGAGGATGCTTGGCTCTCATGCCCAGTTAGTGCCAGAAGGCACCAGGATTAGTTTGAGTTAGTGCTGGTTACTGAAACCAGCCCAAGCCTTCTGGTGCTTGGAAGGGAGCTGCACCTGCAGGGTGTCCCTGGGCCCAGCAGCAGGAATGCCACGGCATGGGCTGGACCCCAGATGTGAGGCTGCTCCATCCTGGAGCTCCAGCCAGGCTCTCCTGCGAGCAGGAGCCTTGCTGGGAACCAGCCTTGCCTGCAGCATTCCAGATCCTGTCCCAGAAATGAGCCCACCCACAGCGAGGGGACAGAGCTGCTCCCCCAGGAGATGTTCCTGAGCCCCAGAACACGCTGTTGTGTTTGGCTGGATTAACCCTGCAGGCATAGAACAATTCACCATCCAGAGGGCACAGTAGCCTGGAAATAAGGAAGTGCAACAAGGAGTCAAGAGAATGTGTCCAAAAAACATGGATTAAGACTTCACAGAAGTTTCTTTCAATATATCTACACTTTGTCATATTTAGCTGAATTTGCTTTGAAATTTCCAGTGGGAAATGAGAAGGCAGAAGGAAGCCAGACACCAAGTGAGTGCTTAGGCTTTGCTTTTTTGCTTTCCCAGGGAATCAGCCTGAGAAGTTTGCCTTGCTATACTTAGTGCAAATTTAGACTGAAAGGTGTAGTCAAAGTCCTGAAATATTTTCTAGAAAACTGTAGATTTGAATAACTATGCTAAGGAATACCTTAGCATTGAGATATTTGTTTCATTTGATCCAACAGACTTCTACTTTACATTAAGGTACCTTAATGAGAGATTTATACAATTGAGATCAGATTAATACACTGAAGGTGCACTATGGACATGCATGGTTTCTTCAGCTGGTGCTTCATGTACTGGTGGGACTGGTGTTCAGCTCTGTTCCAGGCATCTTGTGGCCTTCTGAACTGGAGACGTGGAGCAACTGGTTAACCCTTTGTTAAAAACATCCATCTCAAGGTGAAGACTCACTTGTGCGTGGCTTGTAAAGAGGAACCATCAGTGGCATTGCAGGCTGCTGCTGCTGCTGCTGAGCTCGTGTGTCAGTGCTGAGCAGGTAGATCAGTTCAGGAGAAGCAGCAGCACTGGGTGAGCTGGCTCAGGGAACCCATCCAACCACTCATCACGCCCCAAGTGAATTCCGTTAGCATCTGATTCCTTTGTAAGACAAAAGCTTCAACTATGGCTCAAAATGGTGCAATCACAGAATCACAGGATAGTTGGGGTTGGAAAGGACCTTAAACCCACCCAGTGCCAGCCTGGCCTTGGACACTGCCAGGGCTGCAGGGGCAGCCACAGCTCCCCTGGGCACCCTGTGCTTAGGCTGCACCCAGCATTACACAGAAATTTAGGAAATTCCACTTTCTTCTGCATAGGAGCAAATTTTCATTGAGAACAGGCCAGAAGATCCCTGTTAAAATACTTGGCTGGGTCTGGGCGTGCTGCTCTTGGCAGCTGTGGGGCTGCAGAGAGAGGCTCTGCTGGTAGGATCTTATCTCTGAGAAGTGGGAGCTATCTGAAAACGTGGAAGTGGGGACCTATTGCCCCAACTGCAGCAGGAGGGGGAAAGCACTTATGGATTAAACTTAATTAGAAAGTCATCTTTGTAATATTACAATTAACACCAAAATCATGTTACTTGATGATAACATGAGTATTTTGAATTGCAAACACAAAATGTGTGGAAGTCTGTGCACAATATACACTCTATCATTGTGATCCAGCTCCTGCTTTCCAAGAACTAACATCGTTGCATGGAGATTATCTGGAGGAGTAATGAGACATTTCTTTTAAACTAACAGGAACGGCTCTCACTTCCCTGAGCAGCTGTGGCCTGATGTGCCAATCTGTGAGATCCCCCCAGGGCACAACCACCCCTGGCACTGGGCTCGGAGCCTGTGGCACAGCCCAGGCCATCCCTGTTATCTCCAGGTGTTATCCCTGGACAACAGGGGGGCTGGGGGAAGGAGGGAATGGCAGTGGGGGTGAGGTAGCTCAGGTGCTCTTCCCAGATCAGCAAATGGCAGGCAGGCAGAGCAGGCCATGGGTGCCTCTCCAGTGCCATTTACTGAGCTGGCAACAGTGTTAGGGCTGAAGTTTAAATATGTCTCTCTGTATCAAATACAATATAGCTCATGTTTTGTTCTAGACCAAAGGAGTTAATGGAGAAGTTGAGGTAAGAAACGTTGTGTTTTTATAAAGGCAGTACTGCACAATTGATGAAGAATTACTTTGACATTACCTAAAAAGGCCAGTAGAAAGGAAAAACATCCCTTTCAAGTAAAACTACTGTCTTGGAGAACTAAAATTTATAGACATTTTTCAGCATGATGAATAATGTCCTCTGTAGCATCATCTGCTGGGTACCCTAGGGTTAACTCTCACAGTTTGGTATGCAACCAAATAATGAACCTGTAATTAACTGTGTGTGGCTATTGGTTGGGAATGTTTGGAAGCAATATGAAGTGATAATATTGTGCAGCTCATGCTCCTGCCAGTACTTGGCTTTGTTAGTTTAGCACTAGAGGTGTTTCCTGATTACTTGTCTGGAACCAGCCAGGCTGCTCTCTTGGTTTCCATCACTCTTTGGGAACTTTCCTCTCGACAGCTTCAGCATTTGTCAAAATGCTCTACCTGGTGGCTCCCAGCTCTTTATACAGAATCCTTTACTGGCAGCACCATCCCTGGAGAGCTTCCCCTCCACTGGGGAGGGTCCCACAGAGGGTGAAATTCAGATATGAGTCAGGCCTGGGTCATTCCTCTCCCTGTGAATCCGCTGTGATGAGGACAAATTCCAGTTGTGTCATTTCTTGTTTTCCCTGCATGGTTTTTATGTGCAGAATGACTCAGGCTCCATGACAAAACCCAAAGCAAGGGGCAGCAGTGACGTCCTTGTCTGAATAACCCCAAGAGTTTAACTCATTGTGTACCCAAACTGAGGAACAGAATTAAATTCAGTTCCTCTTACCTGGGGGGTGTTTCCCATTTCTTCAGAAATATCATGGGAATCCCAGAGAATGGGTGAGGATCACTGTCCCAAGATCAGAACTTGGAGCAGACACTCTGGGTGTGGGATGCTGGAAGGATTGCATTGGCATTGAAGGGCTCAGGGTCAGCAGACACAGCTGAGCTTGGGTTTCACTGCCTCCTCTGTCCTGATCCATTGACTGCAGGGATGGGCTTGTGGGCTGAAGCAGGGATTAAGGAAAATGGTGATTTTAACAGTGGACATCCGTGACATTTTAAATACATAGCAAAATATGGTCACTATTTTATGAGAATCCTGATTGGAAGTATCAGTGTTTTAGGGTGATTTTTATTTGGTGACCAGAATGTAAGGGGGGAAGACATGACCTAAGAAGAAATGTTATGTGGGTAGCATGTCAAAATGCAGAAAAATTGTTGCCTCATTTTCTTTCTAAACTTAGTGTCTTAGTGTCAGTGAGCACCATGCTGTTTCTTCATTTCCAAAACTCCTCAATCATCATCTTTTATTCACTTCTGGCATGAACCTTCTCTCCAGTATCTTTTTGGAAAGGAAGATATGTACTGTGGAAAACTTATGTAGTGATAGGAAGGAAAGCTAGATAACAGAACCAACAACTCTATCTGTAATTCTGTGCCACCACCCCCATCCCCAGCCTATTTCAGCTTCATCCTACAAAGTGCTCAGGTGGGCCAGACAACGAGACTGTTCAGTATTTCACAAGCTGAAATCCATCATGTCCACAGTGTCAGTTTTGCTTGGACAGCATCAAGTAATGATCCTAGATAAATTTTCCCTTAATCTCACAATCCCATTTCAGTAAGGGGCTAGGAAATACAATTTTCATTTAATTATAGAATATAAAATCACATGTTGAATCTCTTTAAGACAATTCAGCTATATTCTAATAATAACAAGTGAAAGCATAGTAAAAGAAATCAGATTTTTTTGGACTATTTTTTCCAAGTTCCTTTTTATGACAGATCTTCAAACTTCCTACATGATGACACTTACTTGGCACTGCATTGATCCAGTCTAATCTAGGTGATAATGTGTCTCACAAGAGTTACTTTTCAAAAACAAGTAGTTTATCAAACCCATTGAGAGTTATGTTTTCAAATTATTTCCTTTTTTTTTTTCTGTTAAAATATTTGCCTTTCTTTTAAACAGAAAACCCCTCAGAACCAAAAGGCAAATGGTGCTTCAGGCAGCTGTACCCAGGATCCAGAACAGCAGTGCCCCCTCAATAAACTGAGGGGTCTCACCTTTCAGATAGTGAGCCTTTGTCATCAGCAGCTGAGAAACACAAAGTGCCACACCAGGATCCCCCATTTCCCAGCTACATCCAACTGGGAAAATGCTGCTCTCTGACTCTGTCCTAATGTAAAACCTACCTAAGCCTAAATTTGGGGATTTGCAGCTGAAATTTGTAATTTTCTAACAGCATTTCCTGTGAAAGGGTGGGTGAGGAGGTTTTGCACTGCATGCACCACTGAAAACAGAGAAAATAGGGATTTTGCAAAGCATGGGAAACCCAATCTGAGGCTCCAGCTTGGGCATTAATGTCTTTGGTTTGCATTCTGGTGGCCAAAGAGGGAGGGGAGAGGAGAGGAGAGGAGAGGAGAGGAGAGGAGAGGAGAGGAGAGGAGAGGAGAGGAGAGGAGAGGAGAGGAGAGGAGAGGAGAGGAGAGGAGAGGAGAGGAGAGGAGAGGAGAGGAGAGGAGAGGAGAGGAGAGGAGAGGAGAGGAGAGGAGAGGAGAGGAGAGGAGAGGAGAGGAGAGGAGAGGAGAGGAGAGGAGAGGAGAGGAGAGGAGAGGAGAGGAGAGGAGAGGAGAGGAGAGGAGAGGAGAGGAGAGGAGAGGAGAGGAGAGGAGAGGAGAGGAGAGGAGAGGAGAGGAGAGGAGAGGAGAGGAGAGGAGAGGAGAGGAGAGGAGAGGAGAGGAGAGGAGAGGAGAGGAGAGGAGAGGAGAGGAGAGGAGAGGAGAGGAGAGGAGAGGAGAGGAGAGGAGAGGAGAGGAGAGGAGAGGAGAGGAGAGGAGAGGAGAGGAGAGGAGAGGAGAGGAGAGGAGAGGAGAGGAGAGGAGAGGAGAGGAGAGGAGAGGAGAGGAGAGGAGAGGAGAGGAGAGGAGAGGAGAGGAGAGGAGAGGAGAGGGAGCACCTGGGGACACCCGAGGCAGGAGGGCCTGGCCCCAGGGGCACAGTTACTTTTGTGAAACCAAAGGGCTTGGGTGGAAGTGCATCCCCAGAGCAGATAAGGTGCTCTCCTAGAAGGACCCCTCAGTGCCAGAAAGCTGAGGAGGATTTGAATTCTCAGGAGGAATTTCTCCATGGAAGGCATTGTTAAACTCCAGCAGGGCTGCCCAGGGAGGGTTGGATTCCCATCCCTGGATGTGGCACCCAGGCTCTGGCTGGGGACACGATGAGGATCAGACACAGCTGGGGCTGGATGGTGTGGGAGGGCTTCCCCCCTGAATGTTTCTGTGGCCCTGAGGCATTGTGACACCTTGTTTTATTGCACAGAGCAATCTTACAGCTTGAGAAAAGGCAACAAGGGCCAGGCCTTATGTTTGAGAAGAGCATTAATTAGGTGGTGTGAGAATCCATCTCATTAAATCTCACCTCCTGAAACCAGTTATGTCCTTTGTGTCCCAAATTCAGCTATTCAAAAATAACAGCTATAAAAGCATTCTGTGAAATTTACTTTCTGCACCCAGAAGTGGTGATAAATTGATTTAGTCTACAGCAAGTCACGGAGGTTATCAGAAGTATAAGAAAAATATGCAGGAGAAAATATTTTTTGCTGCATTCCTCTCAGCTTTTACTGGTCCTGCTCTCGTTCATTTGCTATTCTGCTCCGTGTTAGGCAGAGCCTGGAGGGCTCCAGCTCTGTGATTTAAACAACACAACCTGCCCAGGGAGAGAGGATCACATCTCATTCTGTTTGCACGTGCTGGCAGCATTGTGTGAGCACTGGGACCATGCAGAAAGTCTCGCTAATAATACTTGTTCTTTGCTTCTTTGACACACTCGGGAGACAGAAGCTGCATTTCAAAGATAATTCCAACTTATGATCATTTTTTTATAAAGATGAAGTAAAGGACAACTAATATTTCAGGCAGAAAGTACAAAATAAATATGAAATCCTGTAAAGGGCGCACAAGAAATGAAAGGAATCTCCTGCTTTGGGTGGCATAGAGAAAGGTCAGAAATAGGACAAAAAAAGATTGAACTTGTGAGAGTATAAAATTTCTGAGGCCTTCATTTTTCAGGGTGTCATGACTTCAAACCTGGAAAAAGTTTTTCTGCTCTTTAAAAGAGTATATCCCTTAGTGAAGGTGCTGAAATCCCAGGCAGCTGTGGTGTTTGCAGCATTTATTTATGCTCCTGGCTCCCTGCATAACCAGCCCTGTGACCAGCAGGTTGCCCAATTTTCCTGAGACACCAGTTCCAAGGAAAGTGCAAAGGTGGTTTGATTGATGCGCTGTGGCGATTCCCTGCTCATTTTTTTATTTAAAACACAAAAATTCTTGTCATGAGAAAAAGGGTTCAGCCTGCCTGGGGTAGCAGGATTTCTGGGAGAGTCACAGCTCGTGGTGTTCCGGAGCAAAGTTGTTTGATACTGACTTCAGATATTCTTTTGCACGGATTTACTTATCAAAAACATGAGAAAAAACATCTTTTGGCTGTGCTTAATAAGATCTTCATGAGGTGAGGTATCAAAGGCTGTCTGGAATGAGTCACTCTGTGGGACACAATCCTTCCCAAGCTCATCCCAGTCAGTTTGCAGAGGAGTCAGTGCAAAATGTGTTCCCACAGAAGAGATCTGAGAGCACCTCTGTGCTTGTAACTAGTGCCCATCCACTGATGGGAATAGTTTCCATCTTTCCTGTTTAACTATGCCTTTGCTAATTTTAAACTTGCATTTGGGTGGTTTTTATGCAGTTTCTCAATTTCTTAAAGATTCCATAGGATTTGCCTCTGACAGCAGGGTTTCTTTTTTTTTGTGGTCTCTCTTGTTCTTTCTTTTTCCCAGTCAAAAAGCACTAGGTGTTACTTGTACTGCCCTCAGATTTCAGAGCTTTGGGGCTAGAACAGTCCTGCAAGTTACCTAAACAGCATCATCCTTTGGAGATGAATCTCACACTTGGATGAAACAAGTGGCAGAGACATTTCCCAATAGCTTTAAGAGACATGGTCCTTCTGCTGTCTGTCCAGTCAGTGCTGCACATCCACCCAGTGCCCTTGCCGATTCCTGGGCTCACCCTACACACGATTTGGTTCTCACCTTATTTTGGTGAAAGACTAAATAAGGCATGGCTTTATTTTATTAGCTTAAGACTTCCTTTTTATTCCAATCAATCTTTCCAAATAATGTATCTCAACATTATTCCCAAAGTTTGAGGAGCTTTGTCTTATTTAAGGAGCCACAATTGCCTCTGTAACAATATCAATCACCAATCCTCACCTTCCACCAGCTGAAAGGGGCAGTTCCCCATGGCCCTCTCCAAGCCCTCCCATGTTCTTCTCTGGAGTGAAAATCTCACTCATTTTCCAATACTTACACTTTCCTTGACCTTTAGTGAAGGTGTGTGTGCAGACATTTCCAGGAGACAGTAATTGCCTGACACAGACACTCTGATGTCAGGCAAAATTAGGCAGGACCATGGCCTTGGTGGGCAGGAGTCAGTGTCTCGCTAATTGCTAATTAATTACCTGGGCTGCAGATGCAGCCTGGGGCTGGGCTTATTCTGGTGCCTGGCCCTGCACTGATCCCATGGGAATCCTGCTGCAGGTGGGATGATCTCCAGGTGTGAGATGCAGGTCCTTGAGCACGGCTTTGGCATCAAGGGCTGCAGAGCTGGGGCTGATCTGGGGCTGGGCAGTCCTGACCCAAGGGTGTGGGATCCTTGGGAAGCTCAGCTGCTTTGGTGCTGGGAGCCCAGCACTGGGGACAGACTGACCCCACCAAGGGACTGGGGACAGACTCTGGGCTGGGAGAAGCCCTGTGTGGGTGTGAGTGCTGTGTCTGAGCATGCCAGGCACAGAGCCAGCTCTCCATGGGCCCCCCAGCAGGGTGGGACAGCCCTGGCTGAGCCTGCAGCAGCTGGAACAGCTGGAACAGCCCCACCAGGCTGCAGGGCCATGGAGCTGGAACAGCCCCTGCAGCTCCTGGGCTGCTGCTGCCACCCTGCCATGGCCATCCCACACATTCCCTGCAAAGCTAAAGGGGGAGAGCAAGCAATAGCAGTGCCCAGAGGTGCTGCATCTGGAGATAACATCAGCAGGGAGAGCCAGCCCAGCTCTCCCCACAAACTATTTCCCAGAGGCAAATGGCAAAGGGAGACAGAGGGAGAAACAAGTACTGACAGTTTGCTGTAGGAGCTCAAAGAAAAAGTGGACAAAGCTAAAAGAACTGCAGCTCCTTGTCTGCATTTGATCCAGTTCAGAGCACCCACTGGTGCATGCAGATTTACTTCCCATGGCTGGTGGAGCTGGAGATGGTCATTTGGAAAGAAACATGGGATCTGAAATTTTGTGCCCTCCATGCTCTTACATTTTAGGAAAAGTCAGTCTGTAACACACCTAAAGTTTAAATCTGATGTAAAAAGTATGAACTGCTGCATAATTCCTTCAAAGAAACAAATCCTGAAATAAAGGGTGAAGAATGCTTTAACACAGACAGAGTTTTTAAGGGAAGGGTCCTGCTTTTGGCTCACAGAAACCAAGGAAAAGACTGGTCTGTGTCCCTACCCAAAGAATCCCATATTACAGGCACTGTTTCATCAGAGGGTACTGGAATAATGTAATAGTAATAAAATACCACCATCCACATATTTTAATGTAAAACAAATAGTCCGAGCACCTCTATCAGAGTACAACCATCACATCACCCCTGCAGGTTTGCTTTTGCTGAGGCCAGGCAGTTCCAGTCGCGTGCAGCCTCATTTCTGCAGGCTGTGGAGCCAGTTCAGCCCTGCTGGATTTGCAGGACACGGCCCTGAAAGCCCAGAGAGGAGGATGGGTTTGTGTGCAAGGACAGAAGCAACAAGAGGGCTGTGAGCCCCAGGTGGAGAGGGTGGGTTAGAGGAGGCAGGTCTGGAGGGGACACAGGTGAGGCAGATGTGCCAGGGAGATTCCAGCAGAGAGTTTGGAACCTCTGGCACCTCTGGCAAGAGCAGAGAGAAAGGGAGAGGGAGCCAGTAAACCTTAGGAAAATACAGAAACAATAAATGGGAGAGAGAACAATAAAGCAGAACTTTCTCACCTGTTTTCTCCTTCCCATCCCCTTCCAGGTGTTTTCGGACCTCTAGGAAGGGCCCCTAGCACTGGGGCTCAGCTGGTGTTGCTCAAACTTCTGTTCAAAAGCCCTTTTAGCCCTGAGTGCCTGTGGCCAGGCTGGGCTGAGAGCTGCAGAGCAGGGCCTGGCCGGGGCTGGGGCTGGGGCTGGGGTCCAGCCCAGGGCACGAGGCCACCCTGAGGAGCCCCATCCCTTCCTGAGGAGCCCCATCCCTTCCCAAGGATCCCCATCCCTTCCCAAGGATCCCCATCCCTTCCTGAGGAGCCCCATCCCTTCCCAAGCTCCCATCCCTTCCCAAGGATCCCCATCCCTTCCCAAGGATCCCCATCCCTTCCCAAGGAGCCCCATCCCTTCCTGAGGAGCCCCCATCCCTTCCCAAGGAGCCCCATCCCTTCCTGAGGAGCCCCCATCCCTTCCCAAGGATCCCCCATCCCTTCCCAAGGATCCCCATCCATTCCTGAGCCCCCATCCCTTCCCAAGGATCCCCATCCCTTCCCAAGGAGCCCCATCCCTTCCCAAGGAGCCCCATCCCTTCCCAAGGATCCCCATCCCTTCCCAAGGAGCCCCATCCCTTCCCAAGGAGCCCCATCCCTTCCCAAGGATCCCCCATCCCTTCCCAAGGAGCCCCATCCCTTCCCAAGGATCCCCATCCATTCCTGAGCCCCCATCCCTTCCCAAGGATCCCCATCCCTTCCCAAGGATCCCCATCACTTCCCAAGGAGCCCCCATCCCTTCCCAAGCCCCCATCCCTTCCCAAGGAGCCCCATCCCTCCCAAGGATTCCCATCCCTTCCTGAGCCCCCATCCCTTCCTGAGCCCCCATCCCTTCCCAAGGATCCCCATCCCTTCCCAAGGATCCCCATCCCTTCCCAAGGATCCCCATCCCTTCCCAAGCTCCCATCCCTTCCCAAGGATCCCCATCCCTTCCCAAGGATCCCCATCCCTTCCCAAGCTCCCATCCCTTCCCAAGCTCCCATCCCTTCCCAAGGATCCCCATCCCTTCCCAAGGATCCCCATCCCTCAGACCCTGCTGGGATGGAAATGAAACAAACCAAAAGGCAATTTTAGGCTACTTTTCACTCGGGGCACAGCCCTGCCCGGGGAGGTGGCACACCATGTGTTGTGTGTTCCTGTTCCAAGCCAATTTGGCGCATCCCCGTGGCAGATTGGAAATACTCTGTTGCAAGTTTGAACATCTTACCAGGATGTCAGGCCTTCTACAAGAGCAGTGATTGAATCAGCGTTGAGAAATGTATCCCTGGCTAGTTTCTATTTCAAAAAAGAGAGCTTTTAAAAAGGTACAAATGAGGCTAAAGGAATTTATGTTATTTTTCCGGTTTCTGTGCTATAACTCCTTTTCCATCTCCTCATCTATCTTCCAAGTGTCCTGCCTTATGAATGAGTGAGCAATAAAAGAAGTATGCAGTGGCTGAGAGAGAAACTCAAGATAACAAGATAAAGGCAAAGCTTGAGCAGAAGTTAAGATGTAGATCAGAATATGGAATTTTCTCTCATCTGAGTTTTAGGGCAGTCATTAGATCGTTTGCATGAAAAGCTGATTTAAAATCAGCAGCACAAAATGTGACCTAGCATGTGCTGAGTTCACTTGTGTCAAAGGCTTGGACCTGTGCTTTTGGGGGTTGTGACCCTGTCTTCAGACCACATGTGCTGACAATCTGCTCCTAGACTAAAATAAAAATCAAGCTATTTCATGGAACCAAAAAATTACAGAACCACGGAATGATTTGCATAGGAAGAGATATTAAATTTCATCTAATTCTGACCCTCCTTCCACAGGCAGGGACCTTCCTCTGGGTCAGTGCTGTGTCCTTGCCACCCCCAGCTCACAGTGAGGATTTAGGCTTGAGGAGCCAGACCTGGCTCCTTCAGTGCAGGCTGCTGTTTTCTGCTGAAAATGGCCAGTGACAGTGTCTGCTGTTTCCAAACACCCCGAGCTGAAGGGAGAGGCTGTAACAAAGGGTTAATTCCAATTTCCATATCACTGACTGGCTGCCCAGGTTTGGAGCTGCATGGATCAGCTGGGTTTTCTCAGGGGAAAAATGATGTGACCACTCCCTGAGCCCTGATAATCCCTCTGCTGGGCTTTCCAGTGCTGGGCTCTGCCAGGCTAGGCAGAGTTTCATCATCAAAATTATTGTGGCCTCTTTCAAGTACAAGACAGTGGGAAATTAACTGCTGGAATTAGGTGTGTTGGCTTGCGATATCCCAACGTCACTGCTGCTTGGGGTCAGCTGCAGGGCCCAGGACTCAGAGCAGGGACTGAGCTGCACTCCAGTTTTATTTGGCAAAGACTGGGCTGGTAAACAGCAGGAGAAGAGACAGGGACAGAGTTTCAGGGGATGTGAAGGTGGAAGGGAAGATGAGGATTGATAACTTCCAAAGGAAAGTGTCGGGCACTGGGCAATCCTGTTGGAGAAAAGCTGTGCCTGAGGAGGGTCCCATTCCAGCTTTGGTCCCTCGGCTGTGGAGTTAGGCAGAGTTGTCCTCCCTGCTGAACTCACAGGGCAGGCAGGGAATCAGCTCTGCAGGCAGAACTGGCTCACACTGATGAGCATTTGCTGCCTGGGACAGCAGCGTGCCCCATGCGTGGTGGCAGCAAACCCATCCCTGAGCGTCACCCAGCCAGTGTCCCTCTGACAGCCCTGCTATTAATGCATCCTTCTTTGTTCTTCTGACCACAGATCCTGGAGGAAAACATGAAGTTGGAGTGCAAGTGCCACGGGGTCTCGGGCTCCTGCACCACTAAAACCTGCTGGACGACGCTGCCCAAGTTCCGGGAGCTGGGCTACATCCTCAAGGACAAGTACAACGAGGCCGTGCAGGTGGAGCCCGTCAGGGCCAGCCGCAACAAGCGCCCCACCTTCCTCAAGATCAAGAAGCCGCTTTCGTACCGCAAGCCCATGGACACGGACCTGGTGTACATCGAGAAATCGCCCAACTACTGCGAGGAGGACCCGGTGACGGGCAGCGTGGGCACGCAGGGCCGCATGTGCAACAAGACGGCGCAGCAGTCCAACGGCTGCGACCTCATGTGCTGCGGCCGCGGCTACAACACCCACCAGTACTCCCGCGTGTGGCAGTGCAACTGCAAGTTCCACTGGTGCTGCTACGTGAAATGCAACACGTGCAGCGAGAGGACAGAGGTGTACACCTGTAAGTGAGCCTGCCCGGCCGCTCCCGGCCTGGATACATTTGCACATGCACTGATGGAACTGCGGGAAGAGCTGCTCTCCCCCAAGGGATGCTCACCCACGGAGCCCTCTCTTCTCTCCTCACCTTTCGTTGCTTATGTGGATACACATTTCAGACTCTTATAAAGTCAGCCAAGAAACAGAAACAAGCAAACCCCTCCCCGGGCCACCAGAGACATGAAAGAGAGAGGAAAGGATCACCTCAGTGAGGAGGGAGCGCTGGCTGCCTTGCAGAGACACCGGCCAGGGAGGCATCTCTGGGGCTGGCAGCAGCTCTTGTTTGGGAAAGGGGTGCTCAAACACCTCTGTGCACGAGGAGCGGGGAGGGGTAGGGGGGAAATCCCTACAGAAGGGCTTTGCACAGGATGGGATGGACAGAGCCTCCCCGTGAATTGCCCTGGCGGTGTGTGGACACACAGATTTATCCACACTCGTGAAAAGCTTCTGCTGGTCTTGCCCATCTTTCCACGTCACAGCACTTGCTGCAGCAAGAGGAACTGTGGAAGGGTTCTGTAGACACTGCTTTATCTGCCTTTCTCGTGTGTGTGTGAGCTGCAGATTTTAGCACAGGGATTTGGGACACTTGGGCATAATAATAACAATATTTAACAATTTATTCAGATAAAACTAATATTAATTTATTTAATTAAAAGAAGAACTTTACCAACCTTTCTGGAACTATTCTGCAATTAAAGTAGATAGCTGGCTTTCTTTGTGGAATAATTTTGTAGGATCAGCAAGGATACACTGGAGCTGTACATATTATTCTTGACTAGGGTATTTCTATTAGTTGGACTTGCAGGATATGTTCTACAGTACTGGATGTTTAAGGACAAAAGCTGGCGTCTTTATATATATGTACATACACAAACACACTGTATTTGGGGGTTTTTGTTTGTTTGTTTCCTCCTGTTTGCTGCTAGTTGTCTGGAACAAAAGTGGAGTGGTAGGGGTTACAGATCTTTACCAGTTTTGCCTTTTGTTTTTTGTTTTTTTTTTTTTTTTCTTCAATTAAAGAAAGAAGCATTAATAAAATCCTGTTTGGAATATGTCTAAAAATAAGAAAATCCAGACAAAATTCCATCTTTTGGAAAAATCAACCATAGGATAAGAGAGTATATTTTGTAAGAGACTATTTTTATATAAATATTTTATTTATACTACGTCTGCTTGTTCAACCTGTACTTTTTCTCAAAACAGGCATACAATTTGTAATTCTTAGGCTATTTAACAGAGAAAGGGTAATTAGTTTGTGAACACAACAGCAGCAAGCTGGATGCATTCAGCTGCAATTGGTGGATGTGTCAGAAAGCAGGATGAACTTTCTCTCCTGGCTCTTTTCCTGCAGCTCAGTTTGCAGAATATGCAAAACAAGAACAGGGTATGTAGCATCAATTTTGTCACATGGCTTGAATTCATGATTGGTATTAACTGGATGCTCATTTATCCCATTCAAGAAAAAAAAAAAAAATCCGAATTAGCTTCCCACATGCGTCAGTCATTAAACTGTGGCGTTATGACTCGCAAATGTGCTGTGTGTGCTGTCAGTTAAACCTCTGCTTTGTGCTGCTGTCAAAGCTGATTCTCATCAGGGCAGGACTGTAGACTGGGACTGTAATAACTTGCATGACACACATCGTCTGATTCTCATAGATAGGATACAAAGCTTACTTTTTGTCCAGCTCCTTTTGGCATTTACATTATTCTTTCCCCCCCCCCTCTCCAAAGGCCAGAGCCCAAAAATACAGAAAAACATTTGGACGAGTTTAAAGAGGCAAATTTAAAGACTACTCACTTGTTTTTCAGAGCCCAACTAAGCTGTTTTGCATTCCCTTTGCGTTATTTCCTTTTTATCACTGCTGATTTCTTCAGACCCTGGACTAGTAAATATTTCTCTGCATTTAGAATTGTTCTGTTCCTATTCCTTAACTCATTTGTGGCTGATAAAAAACCATGTCTAACTCTAACGTTGTTTTTCACTGGGTAAGAAAGGTGGCCCAGCATTACAGATGATATTGCACATTAGCTGTGACAGATCAGGTTCTCTGCTCCTTTCTGACTGCAGGATCTCCCCAGTTAATGAAGCTTCATGATGGGAATGTGTCACTGACTCCCTGCACAGCAGCAAGTGCCACCAGGGCCAGGTGAGACACCTCTGTCCTGTGTGTTGGTCCTCCTCAGGCCAAACTCCCACCCAGCACTGTGAAAACCGAGAATTTCTGAGAAGGGAAACAGAAGCATCACAAAAGATGCTGCAAAGTTTGACAACCTACCTGTTAGGACTTGGGTTTTAACTCATTCCTTGTATATATATTATTTAAGAACACAAACCCGTGCAGTTCCTAATCCTAGCAATGTATATCAGGGGTTAATGCACAGTTTCTTTGCAGGCCTGCCACTTAACACAAAATAGAATTTTTATTCAATTCAGGCACCAGAATGGGGTATCAAAATAAAGTTATTAATGTAATTTACTTTCAATCTTATGACTTGTCAATTTTCATTGAGTTACTGCTCTTAGTCCTCCTCAATTCCACACAACAGGTCTAACATTTAATATTGGAATCTTCCCCCCACTTTGTAGTGGGCTTTGATATAGTGAATACCATATCATAGTTAAAATTGTGTTTTCCTCACTAATTAGAGTTACTTTACAAGTTATTACTTTTGCAGCATGTTTTTACCATAGAAAAGTAATGTGCAAAACTCCTGCTTCCTGTAAATTTCCATATGCAGTGACGTGCCACATACAGCTAGCACAATAATTATTGAAGGACAAATATCTTTAAACAGTTTTACTCACAATAATAAAAAACTGGATGCACAAGGAATTCAATTTGGTACACATTTTCCCTCTATTTTACAATATTGCTGATGAGAAAATGGAGAGAAGAAAAGGAAAAAAAGCTGTCAATTTGTTTAATAACTGGAATAACAGTTTGGGAACCACGATTTAAAGAGCAAGGAAAACCAAATGCTGCATTCAACTAGAAAGTATTTAGAAATTTGGCTGTGTCACCTTAGACAGGAGAAATCGGGCCCATCAGGATGTGCCATGAATGTGGAGTTAATTGGTCATTGGCTAAAAGGCCCGGAGAATAAACAGGAGAAGGGGGAAGATTTACGGGTGTGTGGACATTCCTCCCCCACACCGGCTCGGGCTTTGTGCTCGGGGATAGAGGAGCTCTGTTTTTACGTGGGGAGGGAGCTGCAAAGGCGCTGAAACGCACACAAGCGCGGGACAATGCAGCCCTCAAAGGGAAATCCATCCTTTCATGTGCGCTGCCAGGGCAGCGCTGGGCACAGGGACAGCCTGGATGGGCACGGGAAACACAGGGGCAGGGGCAGGGACAGCAGGGGAAGCAGAAGGGGGAAAGCTTGGCTGGCAAGCTGGGAACCTGTTTATTGTGTCATCTCCCTTCCCCATCCCGTAGTGGAACCTCAGCTTGTGGAAATGGAGATGCTCTGCCTCAGGATTCCCAAGTAAGTTCTAAGGGTTTTACGTCTCAGCCTTTCTAGAAGGACGGCTAACCTGAATTGACTCAGCTTGGTACTAGAAACACTTACATAAAACATGAATCAGCCCATGATTAAGTTTTCTTTGCCACGTATGCACAAAGCTAATGGAGATATGTCTTTCAACAGTGATAATTAAACTGAAAACATCCTTAAAATATACTCTTAAGTGGTTCATTTGATAAAGTTATTGTAAGGGGACACAGTAACTTAGAAAAGGCAAATAATGGCTACTAATCCACATAGCACAAGGCTCTCAATGAACCCTCCTGTGGATTACAAAACTTTTTAACTGACCACACTTCAAAATCAATTTGTTAAACAGAGAAACATCACAGACTTGCAGTCCGGATGCACAAATTCAAATTAGGATGCTGTATAACTATTTCTGACAATATTTTCACATTTGTCATTATAATAGACAAGGAAGTATGCACTGTGAATGTCCCAAATGTGCACATTAACCAATACTGTCCCTTGTCCCCAACCTGTAACCAAAGGAGTCCAGGGAGCAAGAAAGTCCCCAAGTCTGAGCTGCAGGGTGGGGGTGGATGGAAAACTGGATGTGAGCCATCCCAGCCTGGCAGCCAGGGGAACATCCCTGTTCTGGGGGCACCAGGCCCAGCACGGCCAGCTGGGCCAGGGAGGGGATTGTCCCTCTCTGCTCTGCGCTGGGGCGGCCTCACCTCAAATATTGTCTGAGGTTTTGGTCACTGCAATATAAAAAAGAGTGTCCAAAGGAGGGACACAGCATGGGGAAGGTGTGGAGGGGCCCTACAAAGAGTGTCTGAGGGCACTTGGTTTGCTCAGCTGGAGAAGTGAAGATGGAGGTCACAGCTCCAGGGGCTGCAGCTCCAATCTCTGCTCTGGGACAGGGACAGCACCCAGGGAACAGCTGGAGCTGGCCCAGGGCAGGGTCAGGGGGGACATCAGGGAAAGGTTCTTCCCCCAGAGGCCGCTGGGGCCCTGAACAGACTCCCTGGGTTTGGCCATGTCCCCAAGGCTGCCAGAGCTCCAGGAGCATTGGGACAACACTGGGATTGTTGGGGTGTCTGTGCAGGGCCAGGGGCTGCACTCGATGGCCCTTGCAGGTCCCTTCCCATTTAGGACGTTCCAGGATTCTAACTAGGAGACAGAAGCAGACATTTGTAAGATAAATAAACGAATGGCCTGTAACAGACAGGGTGCACTCCAGAAATGCTTTGCAGTGCAGAGGAAAAGCCTCAGAAGGAAAAGGCCTGGACAAATCAATGCATGGAAGGCACAGCAGAGAACAGGACGGGCTCAGCAGCACGGGCAGAGTGCAGCAAAGCTGAGCCTGCCTGCTGCTGCACAGCCCATAGAGCAACTTCATTCACATCAAGCCAAATCCGAAGTATCTGTTCCCTGGAACCAGCAAGAAACCTGTTTTGTGAGTTGTGTCTCACACAAAAGTTTTTACCTAGCAACTTTTCTTGTACACATGGAAATATGCACTATGGACATCACATACAGTGTATTTTTTAGCAAAAAATCCCACAGAGGATGTTAAATACCCATCACTTTGAGAAAGAAGTCAATGGAGAAAGACACAGAACCAGTAAAGGCAGTCATGTTAGAGCATAATGTCATCACACAGGACTGGAAGATAGGTCATTTATTTAAAAAAAAAAAAAAAAAAAAAAGAAAAGTATTTTCCACATATTAAAAAAACCTCAGGATAATTCCTCTTGGCCTTCTCTAATGCTGTGATGTCAAGTTGTACAAAAGTTCTGAGCTGAGCCTGGTCCCAGGCAGCCACTATTGTCCCCACAAACAGACAGGAAATCAGGAGACAGAGCCCCAGAGGGTTGGCCAGTGGGCACAAAGGCAGCCTGTGAGAGAAACAGCACTATGGCCCAGATTTCTCAGCTTCTGCCATCCCTTTTGTAAAGGAACTCGAGCAATGACTGATTTGTCTCCTTGTACAAAATACATATCCAGATTTGAGGGTTTGGGGAATGCATTCACTCATGCAGTGATTTCCCTGTGTGTTCTGGGGAGCTGAGGAGAGAAAAGTCCTTCCCAGGCTCATTAAATGCTGAGCACACAGTAATTAATATAACCTCCACATTAAGTATGAGTCATGCACCAGGGAAATGGAAGGAACCTGCTCTCATGTTTTGTCTCCTCGAGTCAAGTGATCAGCAAAGCTGGGAGATAGCAAAGGGGATGGCAGAGCAGGCTTTGGGAGGGAGGGGATGTGGACAGCAGCTCCACAGAGGGAACAAACAGCCTCTGGCAAGCTGAAACTCAGCTCCAAGTCTCCACAAAGCAGGGGCACATTGCTCTGATTCCCCAGCACTGGAGGCATAGAAAAAGTTAGGGAATATTCTACTGGAAAGCGTTTAATAGGACAGCGTTAAAGCACATGGTGTTTGCTGCCACCAAAAGAGGGGATGCGAGATGACTCACTGGGGTCAATGATTGTACCAACTAAGTACAAATGATGAGAATTAGAACAGAAGCTAAAACAAAAAATAAATTTATTAAAGCCTTTCTGAGAAGTTAGAAAGGCAATTTATCTGCTGCTGTCTCTCCTTTTGTGCTCAGCTCGGGCACCTGTCAGAATATTTTGATGCCTGCCCATTTTTAGTAGTGAGCCACATGAGCTGCATTCAGATTAAACAGTAAAGAAAAAAAGCATCCCAGAATATATATTGTGTTTATTTAGGCCAGAGCAGCTTGGACGACAGTGCAAAATCAATCAGAGCCCAAAAGGAAGCTGGCAAACCGTCAGTGCCTCGGCACATCCAGGCTGCACTGGCTCACAAAGACAAGGGACAGGGCTGGGAAACTCCTGGTGTTTGTAACATACCCTTGGTTGATATAATAACGAGATGAGATGAGATGAGGGGATACACAGCCCTGAATTCATGGCTACACATCAAAGTTGTCATTTTGATGACTTGTTTGGGCAGGAGTGGCAGTGGCCGGGTGATAGATTATTCTCCCTTTATCCTGTCACAATGACATCTGCTTTATTCACAGATCAGCCACCAGTTGCTACAACAACGCCAGTGTGCTTTAGAAAATGTTGTTGAGCTGCTGAGAGAATCTTGGCTACCCATTAGCAAAATGTTAACTATGCAAAACCAAAGAGCGTTTGGTTTTGTTGTAGGAAAGAAGTCAATGCTCTGCAATAACTAAGAATGTCAAAAAGAATTTACATTCAAAAAGTAGAGAAGGGGTTTAACCCATGATATCACCATGATTCAAAAATCCCCCTGGAATTCATTAGTGAGACATTAGGTCTGAAGAATAGAGAAAATAAATAATGAGTTTTAAAAAGAAAGAACAAATACACTTTCCTCCGAGCAGCATTTTAACACGTCTGCTGCCCTTCACTTTTTCCTGTTCATTGTCTTGGAGTTTTACACAGTAAACCTTCACTAATAGGGGTTTATTTATTTTTATTTATTTCTTTCCTGCCTGCTTAGCACTTGGAGGAGCCCCTGGGTGCTGGGGACCCATGGCAGGGCACGGAGCTGGCTCCAGCACAGCCCCTCAGCCCCAGTGCAGGACAGGCTGGAGAGCCTCAGGCCCCTATTCCTTAGCCAGGCAATTCCAGGGAGCATTTGCAGCAGGAATGGCTCTGTCCTGCCCGCAGACAAGGCAGCCCCGTGTTTGGGGGCTGTGCTGGGGGCAGGTGAGCATCCCTGGAAACAGGAGCAGCCCTGGAGGGAACAGTGCAGAGCTGTGCCCTGAGGCTGCCGGAGGGGCTGCTTGCAGGGAGAGGAGCCTGAGCTGCACCATTTGGAGTGAAATTCCTCCAGTTTCTAGGAAAGCTCAGCCTGCCACGGCCCAGTGATTGATGGGGGCTGCCTGCCACGCAGGGTGCTGCAAATCTGTGTCAGGAGCATCCTCCTGTGAGAGAGGAGCCCTGCTCCAGCCCTCGCTGCCTTTGGAGCACAATGCCTCTATCCATCTTGGCCATAATTTTTCATCCACTTCAAAGTTAAGTGAATGTAATTCTTAATTTGTTTTCCAAATGACTCAAACAATTTTCTTCCCTTTGTCTCCCCAACAAGATCAGATCGATTTTACAATGTGTTGTACTTCAAATTTAACTTCATTAAATGTTTATAACATTAAGAGGCTAATGACATAAGCCTTGTCTGTGGTATTTATAGGCTTTACCAAGAGACTGAAGACCTGAGAGGGCTGAAGTTCAGGTTAATTCTTTGAGAATGAAATTCAACACCTGGTTGGAGCTGCAATACACAAACTACTAGTACTATGTCAAGACTACCACGGTAATTTAATTTATCAACCATATTTACTGTTGGAGTTGGAAATCTCAGCCCAGCCCACAATAGATCATAGGTGTATTGTTTTCCTGTCACAGTAAATAGGTCCCAAATGCTGATCTAATGATCTTGTTACATCACCAAGCTCAAGATTTGTTAAGCTACTTATTACTGGAAGAATATATGTGAAAAGTTGCTAGGAGCCATTTTTTGCTACACTCTGAACACACGCTGGGGTCCCCTCCCCACAGTGATGTCCTGGGTTCTATCTGCCCCAGTTTCATGTTATAACTGCAAATCCATGGGGTTTAATGAAGGATTCAGCCCCGTTTTGCTGCTCACCACTGCCCTGTCCAGCTGCCATCAGTCTGGTCCCCCCCTTGGGTCTGAGCCTGCTTCTCCCAGAGATTCTTCCTGGAGCTGGTGACCTTCAGTCCATGGGAATTCCAGGGACATCACACAAACCAGGGTCAAACTAGTAGCATAAGTTGAATCACATGATGGAGTAGCATTAGTTAAATCACATTCCAATAATTTTCAATTATTTTCAATTATATTCAATTTCCAATAATTTTCAAGGCAGTGCAGGTGAGGAGTAGTTTTGGGGTCTTTTGTGGGCATTTTTAGTGGGGTTTTATTTGCTTTGTTGTAGCTGCTGCTACAAGCACTCAAGGCAGCAAGGAACAGGGGAACAGGGCTGTAACAGGGGACTAATGGGCTGCCTGAAGCTTTTGAACATGTTGGATCATACAGCTTCACCCAGGAGCACTATTTCTGTGCAGATATTTCTGTGTGACCCTGAACTGGGATTTCAGCTGCTCTCAGTCTACCTGGAGTGAGCTTTTGGGACTGGGTGCTGTCTTTGAGGCTCGGTGCAGTTCAGGACCAGGCTCAGAGCTCAGCACAGCCACCCAGGGTTCATTTCCCCAGGGCCAGAGCTCACTGCCAGCTTTAAGGGACGAGCACAGCACCAGAGGTAATTTTTAAAAGGCTCCTTGTGTCTCAGGTACAGCCAGCAGGGAACAGCAGCCCTGCCAGCATCGTTGTCATGGCTACAAATGGCAATCTCTGTCTTCCACATGCATGGAATGGAATTGGGAAGAGTCCAAAGAGCATCCTTAAAAATCACTGCCGTGAGAAGGCAGGGGGTCCTGAGCCCCAGCAGGCCACCAGCAGCCACCCTGTCACTGTCCCCAGGGCTCTGTGCAGCACTGGCAGAGGGCAGCTCCCTTCCAGCCATCCAGTTAAACCCACCAGGGACCCCCACTGCCCTAATGGCAGCCAATTTTGGCTAATTATACACTAGGAACTTTATTTCCTGAAAATGGATATTGCCCGAGCAAGAGGTATGGATAACATCTTCATCTGCCAGAAACAGGATTAGTTTTGACAGAGTTATGTTTACAAACATAAAATTTATCACCTTTTTTTTTGTTTTAAATAGCACCTGTGTACACCTGGAACAAGACAGTGGCTGGTGATTTATGTTGGATGGGAACAAGGGCTGGCTCTGCTGGAGCTCTGCCACAGCTGAGTGTCTGTCACTCTGCCCTGCTGGGTCAAGACAACACATCAGTCAAGTAAATCACTTAAGTAAATTATTGAGGACTTAAATTGACTTTTTCTACATAATATGTAATTACTTCCTTGAACCAACATTCCCTTACATCACCGATCTAAAAAGCTTTCTATTTGTTTTTTAACTGAATATTGATCGAATTGAAATGGCAGCCAGCGCGCACTGTGTATGTGAAGTTGAGGTTCTGGGGAGCGAGCTCCCAGCAGCTGTGAGCCCTGCAGGCCCTCAGGCACACCCCAGGGCCCTCCCAGGGCAGCAGCAGCTCCTGCAGGGCCAGGCAGGGCTGCTGGGGATGTGGAGCAGAGCAGCAGCACAGGCAGTGATGAGACACAGCTCTGCAGCACCCGGCTGCCACCCTGACTGCAACAATGAGGGTTTCTGCTGCAGCCAGCAAAGCTGTTCGAGCCAGAAGTGAGAATTACAAGTGTAAAATCTCCATGGGGACTGCAGGGATTTAGAGCCCCACAAGGCTGCATCTGCTGCTGGCTGTGCCTGTGCTCCTGTCACAGCTCTAGAGGAAAAGCCAAATGTGCAAAGATTCCTCATGTCATCACAGAAAGACGAGAAATTTTGGCAGATCACATTCTGCCTCTGAGCTCTGTCCCTCCCTCACACCCAGGGTGCTGCAGGGAGTCAGAGCTCAGCATCCTGAGCCACAGGAACCTGCCCAGCTCTGTGTGACAGCAGCTCACTCAGAGCACAGGGGCCTGCACCACTGCAATCCTCTGAGTGCAAATTTCCTTCCTGTCAGAGAGTTTGTGTGTCCTGTCCTCAATCATCCTCCCCAAACCACCCTTCCAAACCCTATTGAACCCCTCCAGTCTGGGCAGTAATTTTCCTGCTTTAGGAAACAAATACCGATCATCGTCAGAAATGTCTGCGTGCAAGCTTGGTGGAGGGCAGGAGAGGCAGGAAGGAGACACTGGGCTGAAAGAAGGAAGTTCTCAAGTTGGAGGAGTCTTACCCCCACAGGGATCACATACCCCCTCCTCCTCTGGGCATAAACTAAAAGCCCTTTAATTTGAGTTTGAAACTGGTCAAGTGACCCTGGGCTGCAAAGCATGCCTGGCTTTGAGAAAAGGCTGAGGAGAGGCTGCTGACCCCAGCAGTGATGAGCAGAGATCAGATCTGTCAATGTGCAACATTTAATATTCCTTAGTCAGAATCGCTTCCGGTTAAAATTGGCAGAAGAGGTGAATATCATTCTCTCAGTATTTTATTAGTGACATGGGAACTAAATGGGAAAGGGCAGCTAAAAGTAGTTTTGCTAAGGCTGGAAAATACATTAAAGTCAGCATTGTCACGGATTACACCCAAGGTCACAGGATTCAGTCACAGGAATTGGTTGGTATTTACAACTCAACAAATTGCTTTAAGCAGGAGTGACATCATGGCCCACACTATTTACCACAGGAGCTGCACACAGGGAGCTGCAGAGCAGCACAGCAGCTCTGGCTGGGTTAATGCACCTGCTGTGGGCTTGGCTACAATCAGGAGAGTTCTGCCCTCCCAGCCTCCTGCTCTGCACAAAGCTGCACCCTGTGAAGCCAGCAAAGTGAGAGGCTGCTGTTGGGTGAGCACCTGAGCACTGCTGACCAACCACAGCATCACCACAGCACTCCTTTTGATTCACATGGGAGATGGGAGAAAGCCACTTGCTGCTCCATGCAGCTAATTGCATTTGAATTAAGAATAACTTCAGCAAGCAAGGTCCTCCTTGCGTCTGTTGCAAGAGCAGGATGCTCCCAGCAGCCCAGCAGGAGAGGAGCAGCCCTGGGCCCTGAGAACTCCTCCTCAGCCCTCACAGGCCCTTGGATGTTTCTTGCTTGGCTCTGAGCTGGAGAGTGGAACAGGAGCTGTGGGGATGTGCATTAAGAGTTGGCTCAGTGATCCGTGCAGGTCCTCCCAACTCAGGACAGCCCTGACTCTGGGATTCCACTGCTGCCCAGACAGACACCAGGGAATCCCAGACCAGGAGCCATTTCACAGGCCTGTGAAGTATAGGAGCTGCAGGAGAAAATCCTCCAGAGTTGCCCTGCAGAGGTTATGCAGTGCTGATTTCTCTCCACATGATTAAATGTGGAAGTAGGAGTGCTACCAAACCCCATGGACAGCAGGGACATGGATCTGGCTTTGGCTCAGAGTACATGGCCAAGGGCCCTGCTCCTCCCATGGGCTGTGTGACCCCCCCACCCTGTGGTGTCACAGCCCCAGGCCCCAGAGCAGCTCCTCATGCCCTCCCTGCCTCACTCAGCAGGGCACATTGGCACTGTAAAGCCCATTTTCTTCCATCCCCAAAGGAGGCAAATCCCCTTTCATGTAATTGCATGTGCTTCAAGGTGCTTGTGGACTTTGACCAACTGGTTTGTACAATCAGACTTCCCCCCTCCCTGCTGGAACCTGTCATTCCCTAATGCATTGCTTTACACAGCAAATTGAACGTGGATTTGTGGGTATTTTTGCCAACCTTTATGAATCCTCTTGAGTGATCTGTGGATGGGATCAGCAAACAAATTTTGTTCTAGCTCTCCAAACCCTGACACATGAATTGATTTCAGCAGGACACGTTAAGTGAATGATGGATCTCTGCCAAAAGGGCATGTAGGATTTTGCAGGGGGAGGAGGAGGGAAGAAGACTTTGCTTTCTCCCTTTTTTCTTCTTCTTAACCAGTCTTGTTAAGAAAGGGCAAAAGCACTTAAATTCATTGCTCTCAAATAAATTGGTTCTCTTTTCCACCCTCTCAGGAGTGCTTTTCCTCCAGGCTTAGCCAGTTGTGTGTTCCTGGAAGCAGGAACAGGTGAGATCCTGCTCAGTCCTGTCCAGGAGATCCTGCTCAGTCCTGCCTGCCCTGGGGCTCAGCTGCCCCTTGGCACCAGCATCCCTCCTGTCCCTGCCCGAGGCTCCACTGGCACCACCATCGCTCCTGTCCCTGCCCCTCCTGGCCCTGCCGAGGCTCCTCTGACACTTTCTCAAGCCCATTGAGGCTGGCAACAAGAGCAGGGCTGTTTTGGCTGTTTCAGCAGCGCCAGTGGGCTCAGGAGCAGAGGCAGCCTGTTCCCTGGGCCGCTCTCACAGGCTGCTCTGTATGTCTGGCCAGGGCTCTGATGCTAATGTGTTGGCACTGCAGAGTCCCACTGCAAACGAGAGATCCCATGACCTTCTTCAGTTACAGATAACACAAACTGCAGTTCTGTTTAAGTGGCAGATTGGTTAACCTCAGGACTCCGTTTCTGTCATTAATAAAGGGTCACGTTACAAAGGCACCTTGGAGCTGTCCCAGGGAAATGTGGCCAACCTGCCCTTTCTTGTGAGCCCTTTTCTGCCCTGAGCTCCTGCTTTGGGCAGGCTGTGCATTGCAAATGCTCTGAAACTCCAGCAGCAATGAAGGCACTGCTTTAGGACAGGTGTTGAGGCAAAACACACTTTCTAAATCAGGTGTGCTGTGTAGTAACTGTTAGTGCTGCTGTGATTTCCAAATCCTCCAAAAGGGTTTGTGCACAGAATCCTGTGAAATCTCACCTGGGCTTTCAGTCGTCTCTGGAGGAAGGCTGGTTTCAACCAAAAAAAGTCAAAATAGAGTTACAGAGATTTTTCTGTTTCAAAAAAAGGCATTTAATACCTGAACAAAATACTCATTACCTCCTATATAATACTTCAGAAAGCTGTACCATATTTACAGCTACTTTTACCTGTAACTCCTAAAAACCTACACAGGATTTCAGAAGACAGTGTAATTTTTGTCTTATTACAAGAGGTGATGGCCATTGTAAATTTAGCCTTGTCTGTTGTACACCCTTTATCTTAGGCATTAAGGATGTCATCATATCCATCACAGAAACCTTATTCCACATCAGAGATGAATCCATGGCTCCAGATCTTGGGAAGTTGCTGCTTTTCTGTCCCCAGCAGGACCTGTAGTGTGTTTCCATCACAGCATGCCAACCCTCAGGCTCCATCAATGTCTCAGGGTACCACCAACCTGTGTGAGCAAAAAGTGGTGGTGACAGGAGCCCAGAACTGGAAAAACTGGAGAGTTTCACACTCGGACAAGTTTCTTTAAGCAAGGCTGTTCTCGTGCAGCTGCTCAGGGTACAGTTCTAGGGCCTTGTTTGCGGACAGCCAGAGGAGTGCAATGCTCAGCTGCACAGGCCCAGGTGATTCAGCCCAGGGAGGCAAATCTGCTCCTTGCTGCTCATTTATCACTGCTGGGTCAGTTCTGTGCCAGAAGCGTCTCAGACCTTCTAAGAGCTGATGTAGTTACACAAACACAAAGTCATTATTGCCTTGGCTCCAGATCTGCTCATTCATCTCGCTCCTCAAGAGCTGGTTCAAGAATGCTAATTAATAGTAGTTTATCATTAACGAGCTGGCTTTATTTACCAAGATTTGCCTTTGGTTTGCCAGGGACAAGACTGCTGGGGTTCTGTTCTGTTGTCTGACTTGCATCTTGTTGAACATTATAAACTGGATTTATATGGTATGAAATGATGGATGAGGGCTGAGTCATTTCATGGATTAGCATTTCACACTGCCTGCAAATAGACAATTTGTTAAGTTCTACAACCTGTGTAATTATTGCTCCACATCTCAGGTAAGGAAATGACACAGCTCCACTCTGCCATAGTGAGTCTGAGCATCCAAATGTCTTTTAAAGCATTCAGTGAGATTTATGATCACCTTCTCCTTATTGCTAAAATGAGACTCTAGCATATGATGGAGGCGCACCTAGAACAGCACTGCACCCACACTGCAGCACATGCACTCACACACAAGTGATCCTTACAGAAACCATTTTTCTCCTTTTTGTAGTTCCTGGAAATATTTATCATCAACTCAATATAGCAAAGGAGAGCATCCTGCCTTTAAACCTGCTGGGTCAGAGGATGCTGCCAGTAAAGGGGGGCAGTGCTTGGGGCCAGTGAGACCCAGAGGGGTGAGTTCTGTCTCTGTTCCTGTGCCATGGGACAGGGCAATGCAGATTGAGGGGTGCATGTGTGAGGGAGCACGCACTGGGAATGAGCCCTCCCACCCCCTCTGCCTTTCCTCCCAGCTGCTAAAGGTGATGAGCAGGGTACCAGTGAGATAGAGAGGTAAAAAACCTGAAATTGTTAGACAATCAGAGGCTCTTCCCAAAAGCTCAGTGCCAAGTGCTCCATTTCCAGCCTGCAGCACATGGGGATGGGGATGGCTCCCAGGAATGGCACAGGGACAGGGATGGCTCCCAGGAATGGCACAGGGACAGGGATGGCTCCCAGAAGGGGCACAGGGACAGGGATGGCCCCAAGGAGGGGCACAGGGACAGGGATGGGTACCAGGAATGGCACAGGGACAGGGATGGCTCCCAGGAATGGCACAGGGACAGGGATGGCCCCAAGGAGGGGCACAGGGACAGGGATGGCTCCCAGCAGGGGCACAGGGACAGGGATGGCCCCAAGGAGGGGCACAGGGACAGGGATGGCCCCAAGGAGGGGCACAGGGACAGGGATGGCTCCCAGCAGTGGCACAGGGACAGGGATGGCCCCAAGGAGGGGCACAGGGACAGGGATGGCTCCCAGCAGTGGCACAGGGACAGGGATGGCCCCAAGGAAGGGCACAGGGACAGGGATGGCTCCCAGGAGGGCACAGGGACAGGGATGGCTCCCAGCAGGGGCACAGGGACAGGGATGGCCCCAAGGAGTCCCACCCAGTGCCAGAGGCACTCGAGGCCTGCTCAGCTGAGGGGGCAGTGCTGTCATCTCCCCAAGCAGGGCTCCAGCTGCTGCTGCTCTGGAGCAGCCCTCGAGCCCTTGCCTGGCATTCAGAATTCCTGCACACCCAACACATTGCTCCCCTTCCCCACCTGATCCACAAAGCACCTTGCACTCCTCCTGGCTGACTCCATCTCCTCTCCACAGCCCCAGCAGCAGTGGCACCCCTGGGACTGACATTTCTGGCACAGTATTTGAGGTAATTACATTAGATTGGTGCTCTCCTTCCTCACTTATTGCTTTGGCAATTAAAAAGCATTAACCAACAAAGTCAGAGATAGGTAGATTTACTGAATGACTGAATATTTACAAGTATATTTTACTTCAAATTATTCCTCAGCTTTCAAGAGAAACTTGTACATTAATTTATTACATTGAGCACTTCCTCCTATTAGATTCTAATGTAATGAGATAATTTTCTTCCTTCAAGCATAGAATTCCTATCAGAAGAGGAGAGAAAAACACTAATTCCTTTCTCCTGTGGGTTATTTGGGATAACTCTGCAGTCCATTCTTGCAATTGGTTATTAAAGCAGCTGGAAGTTCAACCCAGTTGACTGGACTGAAATCACACAAGTTTGAACAACTTTGATCAAGTGATGCTCTGCTACATTTAATGATGCAACAAAGGGAGAACAAACAAAAAACTAAACAAATAAACAAATAAAAGAAATCCCCAGACTCCAAATCCCTACAAAACACATGGTGTGAAAAATTACATCACAGTATGAGATTTTAAGGCATGTATTATTCAGGGCAGCTGAATTAACACAGCCAAATATCATTACATGATAATTATATTATTACTTAGATTTGCATTTCGTGGATGTCCATATTTTCATGATTTAGAACACATTGTCTCCTTCTCTAAGCTATGAAGCATTACAAATGAGATTTGCAGGGTGGGAATTTGAGTTTTCAAATGCAAACTTTGCTCTAAGGCAAGTAAAACGAAGAACTGTGCATCTGTGGGGAAAGAGGGGCAGCAGGAACAGTGTAACCTCCACCAGCTGACTCCTGCCACCTTTCTCCTTCAGGTTACTGAGCCCTTTAGTAAAAAGTCAGTCCCTGAAAGCAAATAAAAACCCCCTTCCCTAGTGAAATGGAGCTCTGATGGGAAAATCATTGATATTCTCTGCACAGGCTGAGGTGGTGCCTGGAGAGCACAGGAGAACCTTGGCTGCACCAGGGCCTCGTGCAGGATCTGAGTGTGCAAGAGGCTCACGTTGACCTGAGCAGGGCTCAGTGGTTGCTGGTGATTCCCCTGTGCCCAAGCCCTGTGTCCCTGTCACACAGGTGAGCCACAGCCCCATTGGTGCCAGGGATCTGAGCTGTGCTCGGGCGTGATGCACGCCCTGTGCCAGAGACTGCCCCACACTGACACCTAAACATTGCATTAGCTCTCCCTTCTGCGCTTGTGAGCTTGGATAGAGGAGCCAAAAGAGTCAAAAATAAGATCTTTGAAGTTTCCAGTTTTTGCAGACCCAGATAATTTTGGCACAGGTCATGTCACAACCATCATTTGTCCTGAGGCTGAACTTTCTGAGCATTTCAGCAGCAGCTCTGAGACTGTGCTTTGAAACACAGATAAAGTCCTTGACTAATGCTGCTGTGAACTAAAGGAAATTCAGGTTCTGTCAGGGTGTTTTGAAATGCAGGATTTGGCTCAGAACAGATTATCTTCCAACACTTCAACATTTCAGCCTTTTTTTGGATTTCATTGTCTTTCCTTTGCTGTGGTTTAATCCAGGAACAGGGAAGGGCTGGGTCCTTTGGAGCTGCCCCTTGCAGTGGCTTCTGTGCCACATCAGCCCCATTCACTCTGTCACTTGTGAGCCCTTTAAAAACGGCTTTTGATGTCAGTGGCCCCAGGCATGTCGATACCAGGGACCTCCTTCTCCTTGTTCCCCATCTTCCATCCCACACCCGGCTTTAAGCTGGTTTGCAGTGCATAAAACTGTTGAGAAGATTCAGGGGGAATGGACAAATTCCAGCTTCACAGATCCCACTGACAATTTTGAGTCCCAGTAGACAGAAAATTAAAAACCATTAGGGTTTGTGATAAACAGAACAGTTCCTAAATTTCACAGGTTGTATGGCTCGTTCCCTCTTCTTCCAAATTCCTGAACTGTATCCCAATTTCCCCCAACACATCCACACTGGTTTTGCTGAAATCTTTAACAGGAATCAAACCAGCAGCTGAGAAATGTCTTAGGTGCTCCTTGCACTCTCCATGGAATTATTCTGTTGCCTTGTCACCGTGTCTTGTCCCTGTTTAGGAGTACATGGGTTTGGGTACCAAAACTCTCTAATCTCAAATAGATACAATTTCATGACATGTACTACTTCTCTTTCCCATGGGAGAGGAGATGGTGTCAGGAGAGGGATGCCAGGTCAGTGAGCTGTCACAGCATGCCCAGTGCAGGGCTGTGGGTCACCTCAAGTTCTCCCTGTTCCCCTGGTGCTGGAAAGATCACCCCAAACCCCAGGGTGAGATGCTGGGATCCCCTCAGAGTGGCTCCTCTAAAGTGAGTGATGAATGAAGCCTCAGCTGTAAGTTCTACTTTTCCTGAAACCGTCAGAAATATTAATTTAGCACTTGAGGACAGGATGCTGATTACTAGAAGAAGGGAAGTGCTCACATCAGGCAAAAGTCCTACAGAAAATACATTCATGCACATGTCAACATTTTGTTGGTGTTAATCGCAAGTCATGGCTGGAGTCGAAACGAATCTGCTGAGCTGCCTTTCACATGTATTCCCAGTCTGTGCACCAGTGATATCAAACTGTTTAGAGCTCTTCATGTGAGCAGTAGTTAACTGACTTGGATTTGTAAACACTTGAAAAAATTCTTGCAACTTAAGTAAATCTTATTATGACTGGGGAAAATTCCTATCCTTTCTCCACGTGCTAAACAGTCAGAAAACAAGGATGTTTTAAATTCCTTCAGTTTAAAGGAGTTTGAGGTGTTCTTTGAAATGACAAATGCATTACCTCTTCCTGCCCCAATTTCCATTTGCTGTCAATGGCTGAAGTTACTCTAAAACTGTCTCATATTTCATATAGCAGAAAAATGGATAGCAAACAGAAGGAACACAGACATTTCAGAGCTCAGTGTGTTTGTTTCTTTCCCTCCCCAGCTGCTTCTGTGTTGGTTATCAGACACAAACGGGGCCACTGCATTGTGAACCAAGTCCAAACCCCACTAAGCTTGCAGTGTGTGTATGGGAAAGGAGAAGGAACAGAGGAAACACCATTCTCATTCCTTCTGGGAGGGTTTCTCCTTTCCTAAGTGTGGCAGCACCCGGCCTTGGGGCACTCAGGGAGTCTCCCATGCCCTGGTCCTCCCTGCCCCTCTCTTCTCCTGCCCACATGGTCATTCACAGGAAAACAGACCAGGAAATTCTTTTGGCACTTCAGTTCAAATCAGTGTCCCAAATACTTCACTCTCAAGTGGCACAAAGCACAGGTACAGCTGAGTTTCCCCTGCCCAGGCATGGCCGTGCCTGTGATCCCACTGAGAGCTCCTTGCCAGGCCAGGATCTCTCCTGTGCCCAGAGGAACTCTCAGCTCTCATTCCTTGCATTTTTAAGGGAAGCAATTCCTGCACTTCACAGAAGCAGAACCAATGCTCAGTTGTTTTACCTCTTTTCTTCTACCAACAGGTGACTTTGAGCCGAATTAAAATAGGACTGGTAATGAAAAATAGCCACTTTTGCTCTGCAGCCTCTAATTGCTCAAGTCATTAAGCAGCTGCTGTAGAATGGAAAAGCTGCAGTGTTATTTTCATTTCTCTTTCCCCTTGTTGGTAACCCGTGCAGCATCCAAGGCACTGTCTTTGTGCACACTGAGCTGGGGCTGTAAAACAAAGTCTGTACTCCACACTCCATCCCACAAGGCTGTTTGAGGCAAAGAGCCCCCTGACACCCTTTGAGAGTTTCCCTCCTCTTATTTCTTCTCCTTTTTAATTCCATCTCAGCAATCACCAGAGCTCTGGCTGAATGCAAGGCCCTTCCTCTTCAGAAGCTGACTGTAGCAAGACTTAGATTCTACCCCTTTGGAAGAAAAATGCTTCTTGACAGCTCTTTGGAGAGCAGGGGGAGTTACGTGCAGGGGTGACACTGGCAGAAAGAGCTGGCTCTCCCCGTTCCTTGAAGCTGCATAATGAATGAAATGTTTAACAGAAGAGAGGATGTAGGCCTGGCAAAACCTATTAGTTAAAGGGCTTTTTGAAGCCATCTGTCCACCAGCTTTAGCCACCACTGAATGAAAATTGGTTTTGAAAGCAAAAGGAACAGACACTCTTAATCTTCCAGCTCCTCATCCTGCACCGCCAGGCAGCCAAAGGCACTTGCAGAGCTCAGGGAAGGAAGGAGTTCCTCAGCTGAGGAAGGGGTGCCTTGCCCTCTTCAAATGGCTCTGCTCACAGTATTTTTATCAGTTAACAGCATTTACAAGTGCAATGTACCAATGAGGACTGAAACAGCGAAAGCCAGCTGCATAAAAATCTGCTATCCCTTATGTGAACTTCAGAGGGCAAATCAAAAGAATTTTAGACAAACCAAGGAGAGCTGCAGTCTCTTTTCCAAAAACAAAACTGTGCTTTAGTGCACCAGTCAGAAGCCCTGACTTTTGACTCCTCTCTTTAATCACTGAACCAAAATTTCTGGGCTAACACTGGTCGTGGCCCTGCTAATGCTCATTTTGGGGGTGCCTGTCTTAATGGTTCATACTCACCTCTGTTTCTGCAAAGATTGAAGGACAATTCCTGTAACATGGGGATAATTTGTGATATTTGCTTTTCACACAGCTTAGGCCAAATGAAAAACTTCTAGTTGCTGAGTGCAAAGCTGAGATCTGCTAAGGGCATACAAGCAGTTTATTCACAAGTTTATGAACCCACCCAGAAAGAGGATAAACTGCAGGTTTTAGAACTCTACCACAGACTTGTAAGTCAAGAGTGAGAAACAGAGATGGTTTCCCACACAGCAACATGAAGACACAACAACTCTGTGATGAAGCTCATCGTACTTGAGACCCGCTGCTGATTCAGTACAAGAGCAAGAGAGAACAAATCCCTGCTGAACCACAAACCCTCCATCACCAAATGTGGGAACATGACGTGTTAATGTATGCAACAGGATCTGAAGAGCAATGTAAAAGGAAAGAAAACCATCTCAGCAAATGTCTTGGGTGCGCCCTGGCCTACTGGATCCGTGCACCTGGCAGATCAGCAAACTAAAGCAAACAAAAGTGGGAAGTAAGTTCATGTTTCTGAAGAAAAGAAAATAAGACAATTTCCCTCACCCCCATTCCAAGTTTGCATTATTCTACTTTCCCAGGGCTATTCCATTTTGGTTGTTACCCTCCTTCCCAGCCGTTGTTTAGACAGCTTGAGCAGTGGCTGCAGAAGTGCAGTAGGTGTTTATGCAGTTGAAACTGTAGCATACAAGTGCATCTTTGGTCCTAATTTCAGCAGGAAGAGATTATATGGAGAGAGAGAGAGAGACTTAAAATAGATATAGACTCCAAGGAAGAATAAGTCCTTGAAAGCTTTAACCCACAATGTTTAAAAGTAGCATTTGAACAGAGTGCTCCCTTAGTGGTACCTTGGAGCCCAAACAGCTCCCACCAAACTGCAGCCTGGACAAGAGAGAGAGGAGCTCCAGCCCTGCTGACAGAACATTCTGCAATCAGCCTGGCAAGGCCCAATTTGTTAATGACAAAGTGTGTGAGTGTGTGTGTGTATGTGTGTGTGTGTGTGGCAGGAGCAAATCAGGTACATTGGGAAATATGTGGGCTCTTGGCAAGGCCCTGAGTCTGTACCTGACTCACAGCCCTGAGGGACAGCCCTGGCACTCAGCAGCCACCAGCAGGGCCAGCGTGGTCCCTCTCGGGTGGAGCACAGAGGCAAACCTGGAAGGAGCCCCAAGGAACTGAAAATTCAGACCCCATGGTGAATGATGGACTTACCTCCCATTCAGGGGCCTAAAAATCTGAGCCTGGGACAAACCTAAAGCCAGGCTTGGCTGCAAGAGCAGGCACAGGGAGAGGGACCAGCAGGGCTGGGGCTGCTCAGCATGCAGGGGAGAAGGGTTAGGGGAGATTTCTTTGCAGGATTCCAGGGAGAGCTTATGAAAAGGAGGAAGAGGGGCCTTTTATATAGGCAGAGAGTGCCAGGACAAGGGGGAAAGGTTTTAAACTGTCAGAGGGTGGGGTTGGATTGGATATTAGGAAGAAATTCCTCTCTGTGAGGGTGATGAGGCCCTGGCACAGGGTGCCCAGAGCAGCTGTGGCTGCCCCTGGATCCCTGGCGGTGCCCAAGGCCAGGCTGGACACTGGGGCTTGGAGCAGCCTGGGACAGTGGGAGGTGTCCCTGCCATGGCACGGGTGGCACTGGAGGGGCTTTAAGGTCCCTCCAAACCAAACCATTCTGGGATTCTGTGATTCAGTGATCTTTAAAAACCTGGAGGAGTGGCCTTAGGGAGGGAGCTGGAGAGGTTCAGCACCCAGGAACAGCTCACAGACAGTGAGTTGTTTGCTATTGCTGTTGCTTCATTTATTACCATTGATCAAAATATTTATCTGCAAAGCACAGATTTATTGAAGAGCTCAGTCCTTTGCTGTACTCAGAGTACCAAATAACTACCAGCCTTTTCAAAAGAGTACATTGCAGAAAAATAAAGGAGCAAACTGAAGGTAGAAGGTACCATCCACCAATTCAACACCAGCCTGAGCAGGTGTGTGTGTGTAATTCACTGCTGGGGAAAAATGGTCACTGTGACTTGTGTGCTACTTTCTGCCCTTTATTTAATTTAAACAGGGCTGGACAGAACAGATTAAAACATAATATAATGAAATACAGAGAATGTGCTTTGCCCAGATGGAAGTGGCGTTTGAATGAACGGTTGTACAAAACAGAATGTGTATTCTTGTTTATGTGAAATCAGTATCTGCAGACTAAAAGGACTGAAAAGTATCTATATAGGTCTACTTAAAACTGGAAAGAGAGAGGCAATTTGGAAAATAACTATTTTATCTCTTAGCAAGCTGATAAGGGAAGCGGTGTGACTGAATGTCGCTTTTGTCTGAAAGCACCCGCAGAGATAAGAACCAGAATCCTTGCAGGGATGTGTGGCCAGGCTACATTACCCGCTGGACACCGCTTTAAAAACCCACCCCTGACTAAAATGGCAAATTACCGACTTGGCAAATGGAGCACCAGAGCCCCGGCCGGTGCCAGCTGCGGGCCGGCCCGGCGAGCACCTGAACAAAGGCGCCTCAGAGCGCCGTAACCGAGGATGCTCAGGTGGATGCGGGGCCTCCGGAGCGCAGACACAGACAGAGCCACGGGCAGGCAGCGCTCAGCCTCGCCTGGCAGCGGGACGCGGGCTCCGGGGCCGTTCCCAGCACAGAACACAATCACTGGCAGGTAATAAAGGAGGCATTTATGCGATATGTCAGCGGTTAGTGCAGAGCTTAAAAGAAATGAGATCATGTGGCGAGATAGCATTCTGTGCCTTCCCCCGGGGGAAGCGGCAGCGCTGTTATTACTGTGAGCCATTGTTACCGCTACTTCTTTGAAATAAAGCGTGCCACGGCCGCGTCAGCCGATACCTGTGCGAGCGGGGCCGTGCCGGAGCGGGGCTCGGCTCCGGGCTGCCACCGCCACAGCTGCGGGGACAGGGGGACAGGGCTGCCACCCTCCTGTAGCCCATGGGGACAGGGCTGCCACCCTCCTGCATCCTCATGGGGACAGGGGGACAGGGCTGCCACCCTCCTGTACCCCATGGGGACAGGGCTGCCACCCTCCTGCATCCTCATGGGGACAGGGCTGCCACCCTCCTGCATCCTCATGGGGACAGGGCTGCCATCCTCCTGCATCCTCATGGGGACAGGGGCACCGGGCTGCCACCCTCCTGCATCCTCATGGGGACAGGGGGACAGGGCTGCCACCCTCCTGTACCCCATGGGGACAGGGCTGCCATCCTCCTGCAGCCCCATGGGGACAGGGGGACAGGGCTGCCACCCTCCTGTACCCTATGGGGACAGGGCTGCCACCCTCCTGCATCCTCATGGGGACAGGGGGACAGGGCTGCCATCCTACTGCATCCTCATAGGGACAGGGGGGACAGGGCTGCCACCCTCCTGCAGCCCCATGGGGACAGGGCTGCCACCCTCCTGCAGCCCCATGGGGACAGGGCTGCCATCCTCCTGCATCCTCATGGGGACAGGGGCACCGGGCTGCCACCCTCCTGCAGCCCCATGGGGACAGCTCCCAGCGCTGGGTCCGGCTCTATCCTGAGCCAGGGCCATCCCCGGCTCTATCCTGACCCCCAGTCCTGCTCTATCCTGAGCCTTCACCCGGTCCTGCTCTGTCCCGGACCTGCTGCCATTCCCTGGTTCTCCTGCCATTCCCCGGTCCTGCTCTGTCCTGGACCAGGCGCTGTGCCAGTCACAGTTCCATTCCCTCCTTTCCCTGAATTTTGAAGTTAGGTGAGAGATGAGCAAAGGACATGGTCCAAGAGCTATTGGCTTTAGCTCATTGCTCTCTGGGGAACCATTATTGCATGTGTAGAGAAGGTTTCATTCAGTAAGAGACCCTACAGCTGACAACCTGCACAGTGGCCCCAAAGTGAACTAAAGCTAAAGCTGAAGTGCACTAAAGCTCTTATTCCCATCAGTTTATATGCTGTGAGATATTTCACACCGTAAACTCCACAGACTGAAGCAACAGGCTTTGATGTGTTTAGAATTAGCCCCATTTCTCTAATCACACGAGGTCACAGTTTTCTCTCAGGACAGTTTAGAACCTCACAGTCAGGTGTTAGTGCCCAGAAGGAGTGAATTGAATACCTGGAGAGTTGTTGATGCCTCATTTATGATTAACAGCGTCAGTGTCCTTACTCAGCTGCCTGCCAACCATGTGCCAGCTGCTGTTTTATCTCACACCTCAGAGAGGGCACAGAAGAAGACCAGGTGTGCTGCTCGTGCATGGAACACGTTCCCAAACCAAGGGCTGGCAGGTGCACAGGGGATTACTGAGGAAACAGGCTGGCTGTGGCTGGAAATCACAGTGATGCTGGGCCAGGAAAAGGACTTCTGGTGACCACTTCAGCTCTTGCATGACCAGCTTGAAACAGAATTGCTGGAGGAAACTGTGGGAGCACCTCACAGCAAGAGGAAGTCAAAGGGAGATTGCTGACGGAGAAAAGCACTCCATCTCCACTCCAGAGCAGCTTCCACCAGTGACTTCAAAAACTTCCAGGACCTCCAGGTAAGCAGGGAAAATGATACCACAGACTGAGATTTATATTGAAAAGCAACACATTCCAGCGCACAGGAACCTCACATCTCAGTTTACTGAAAGCCCTGCTCTTCCCTGCAGGCAGCTCATAAAATGAAGAGAGCAAGTGGGATTTTATTTCCAGTTTGTACTTAGCAACCAAATTACCATGCAGGCTTGGGCAGGAGAGCCAGGCTTTGCTCCATTCACACGGGGGCAGGGTGTGGGAAGAGCTAAAATCACCTCAGTCCTGAGAGCTCATTCCTTTGTTGGTAGCACTGCAGAGGTGCTTCAAAATGCCACAGTCCTTCAAGCCCTCCAACCCACCCATTTTCCACTTTTGAATTTTTGTTAAAACAGAAATGAATGACACAGTCTTTCCTTACAGGACCTAATGACAGTCTTCTTCCACCCTCAGAAGATTTATTTCTGGGGCATGGAATTGTAATTACACAGGGGATTCCACTAAGACAGTATTTCAGCCTTGAAACAAAAAATTAATTTTGCCCAGATTTTGCCAAGATAATTGCCCCTGGTATTCCAGTTGCAGTTTTAGATCCCATCACTTGTCCTTGTGAATATCATTACCTGACCTATAGACAGGACCAGCAATTTGAAAAATGATGTGTTTAACTATATTAGATTGTAACTCTATAGACAGTGGCTACTTTTCCCCTTTGACAATATTAGATCAAGAAAATCTAAAACACAATCCCTAGGGGGAAAAAAACCCAACAAACAAATAAAAAAAATATGATGTCTAATTAAATGGATTTTTTTTGTTGTTGTTGATACAGCACATACAGATACTTCTCTCGTCTGATCTGCCTCAACCCACAGCCTTACCTACAAGGAATCAAATAAAGACCTCCTGGAACAGCAGCTCTGGCACTGCCCAAAGATTTAGTCCCTCAAGGCTGATTGCCATAAATGATGAGATTTGCCAGAAATTCTCTCTACCTCCCTAGAATTCTGTGAGTAAGTCTCAGTTGCTGGAAAACTGTTGAATAATGAATTAAAAGGATGTTCTTTCATTTGCTGCAATCCAGCTTCGGTGGGCTCTAAGAATTTTTTAAAAAACGAGTGGATTAAAAATTAGCGTGAAGCCCACTCATTACTTAATGATAACAGATTTTAAACATTCTTTGTTTTCAAAATATTATCCTATTAAACATTAAAAACTGCAGTCTTAAAGGGGGTGGGAAACCTAATATGGGCTCCCACACAGAAGACTCCTCCTAGTCTCCTACACCAGGGCATCTGACCTTGATTTTCATTACATTTTCAGCCTGGGACAGATAACTCACTTTGTGGTTAATTATCCTGCACGGGGTCCATGGCAGTGGTTGGAGTGTAGAGCTCTTGTGGGCACAGCAGATCCATTAGAGCCTCACTGAGGACACGAGCAGACCCAAGCTGAAGAATTTACCAACTCACTCCACATAATTACTGCCAGCCTGAGACAGGCAGGTATGGAAGGAGGAAGAAAAAGGATTTTTTTCCCTTCCCTGCAAAGTGTCTGGTTATAAATGGAAGGCAGTGCTAAGGTGAGGACAACCTGAAATTCCTGTATAAGGAGACAGGATTCTGTAAGTTCCCAGCCTCCAATTTCTCCTTCATGTTTGTGATTTAATAAATACCTGAGCAGACCTGCAAGTAATTAGTTCAAGCAGGGATTGCTTTTGGAAGAGGTGGAAAGTTAAGGACGTGTTGTGCCAGAAAGGCAATGAGCAAATCACAGGGAAAGTGGTCAGAAGATGCAAAGAACACAATGGAAAGAGCTGAAAGGTATTTTGGAAGCAGCAATTGCAACACTGCAGACAAGTCTTGGCACAGAACTCATAAGCAATTAGAGAGAATCCTAATTGCAATTCAAGTATGTTGAAAACAGCCTTGCAGTTCCACATCCATGTGAAGTGGGGCTGGAGTGCAATTCCCTGCAGAGCAGAGCCAGCCTCTGCAGGGTGGCAGGGTCCCTTGGCAAAGCTCACCTGGGCAAAGCTCACCTGGGCAAACCCCAGCAGAGCCAGCAGAGAGGGCACAGTGCCCACACAGAGCTGTGCTGCTGCTGCTGCTCCCCACGTGCCACGCTCCAGCAGGGTGACAGTGACACCAACGTGGCCTTCAGGGCTCCTGGCCCTGCACAGGCAGGAGAGGCTCTGCCTTTGGGGGTTCGGGGAGTTCAGAAGGTGTGGGAGCCTCGGGAGGAGTGTCCAGGGCAGCAGCTGTGGGCTCAGCCCTGCTCCAGCAGCACCCCCTGCTCCCCCAGCCCCAGCACAAACCCCACGGCTGTGCTCAAAAGGAGCTGCTGTTCCCGTGAGAACAGGGGCTGCCCTCCAAGGTGTGCCTCCTGTGCACCCCAGAGTGGCTCTGGAAACAACCAGGACAACCAGGCTGCTGTTGTTAATGACTACAGACTTTCAAATACATATTCCCTTAAAATAAATGAAAAAAAAAAAATCACCTTTTCACGGTGAAATATTTGCCAGCCGCTAAGAGAGCTGCTAAGAGAACAATCTGCAGGTTCTCTTTAGAGAAAAGAGGCAGAATATGATGGGGGTTTATTTTCAAGCAGATGTGGTCACCAAAGCCAGCCTGGGCAGCTGCCACCCTTTCAGTTCAACAGCAGAATTCTTGAATTTAATTTTGGGTTCTGGTAGCACTGCTGTTCACCAGGATTTGCCATCTCAGCAGTTGGGGGTGAGAGGGAAGAGAGAAAAGGCTGCAGAATGGGATAATTCAGTCATTTTTGCCCACCAAGTGCTGAGCTGTCTTTTTGGTCCTTGTGCTCCTGCCTCCTAGCCTGTGCTGGCACTGTGAGGGAGGAACAGCTCCACTCTCTGATACAAACATCCCCAAAAACTCTCTGTGAGAGAAGTCCTTGTGTTTGTGTCCCCAAAAACACTCCGTGTTTCTCTCTGTGAGAACTCAGTACAAGCTAAGTACAATTACCTGGCTGCTATTTGTACCAGAATGGTATTTTAATTTCTTTCACACAAGCTGAAGTTTTGCAGGTCCTGGACAGATTTAATGCAATATTTTCCAGCAGGACAGACAGCTTGGGAGTTCTGGGAGAGGCTCTTTCTGGTGCTGCAGTGGGATCCTGACACTGTGAGCTGCTTTGCCAGTTCTGTGGCATAGCAGAGCCAGCCAAGCAGCTCCAGCCTCCTGGTCCCACTGAGCCCACTTTGTTGTCTCCTAGGAGATCAAACCCCTTATTTTCCATGTACCTCACTCTACAGGCTCAAGAAGGATTCATTCAACACTGTCCTGCAAATACTTTGAATATTCAGTTTGCAGTAGATTTATCGGAGGCTGAGATAAAGCTTTTCAGCATTTCAGTACTTGTTCAGTTTCACTTGGAATTTACTTGAAGTATTAAAAAGAAATTAGTACAAACATGACCTGTGCCTATATAAATATTTGCCCATATTTGGTAAATGTTTATATATGTAATTTCTGAAAAGCACCTCTTACTATGACAATTTCCAGGTTTTAGAAAGAAAAAAAGGATCTTTCCTCCCTGCTTTATTCACACTGTTACAGGAAATTAGTGGTTAAGCAAACTTTTCTAAAAGGGCTTAAAAAAGCACGTTTTGCAAGTTCGTTTAGTTTTGAATGAACTTGACAAATTTTGAAAGCAAACATCACTCGAGGTTGGCTAATTTAAGAGGACCAGGGAAAACCTCCTTTGCTATTTGAATTTTAAAGATTGGCCAAACTCTTATGTCAGCTGCCTTGTTCTGCAGCCTGTCTTTGAATCCTCTTAGGAAAGTCAGGGATACCCACTAACAATAGAATTAAAATCTGTCTTTAGGACTGGCAAACCATTCAGAGCTGTCTGGCTGCTTAGCATAGACTGTGCTAGGCCTCAAGAAGAGAATAGGCCCCTAAAGAAGCAATAATTTTCAGATTGTTGTGTACAATGCAGTGATAAAGCTCCCTGTCACATTTTTCTTCCCAGTTACTGAAGTTCCCATTCAGACGAATTGTCACAGCTTCTTCAATCCAAACAAGCACCCTTCCGGCCTTGTTTGCATTAAAATGTGATAAAACCAAAGGTGACTTTAGCACAGCTGTGCAGAAAAGTGGATTAGGTCAAAGTGACAGCGTTTGTTAGGCCTTGCCACAAAGGTGGTTCAAGATTTGTCTAGAGCGCTGATGTGGGAGAAGCAGGAGCTTCTTAAACCCAGACATTGGTAATAAGGCCACAAACAACAAACAGCGTTTCTTTCATCAGACATTGGTAATAAGGTCACAAACAACAAACAGCGTTTCTTTCATCCCCACGCAGGTTTCTGATGCCCTCAGGCCTTGCTGCTGACCTGCTGTCACGGGGGATTGGGGTTTGGGGTTCGGGCCAGCCCCACACGGGGAGGCCCTGCCGTGCCCCATGTCCATCCCGGCCGTGCCCCATGTCCTGCCATGCCCCATGCTGGGTCCTGCTGTGCCCCATGTTCTGCCGTGCCCCATGTCCTGCTATGCCCCGTGTTCTGCCGTGCCCCATGTCCATCCCTGCCGTGCCCCGTGTCCATCCCTGCCGTGCCCCATGCTGGGTCCTGCTGTGCCCCGTGTTCTGCCGTGCCCCATGTCCTGCTATGCCCCTTGTCCAGCCCTGCCATGTCCCATGCCCTGCCATGCCCCCCATGCTGGGTCCTGCCGTGCCTCATGCCTGGCCCTGCCGTGTTCCCATGCCCTGCCGTGCCTCATGTCCAGCCGTGCCCCATGCCCTGCCGTGCCCCTTTGTCCAGCCCTGCCATGCCCCCATGCCAGGCCCTGCCGTGCCCCATGCCCGGCGCTGGAGGTGCCGGATTTCCCCAGAGCTGGAGCTGCCGGCTGGTCCCACAGAGCCGCAGCTCCAGGCTCCCTGGGCACAGCACGGAGCCGCAGCTCCAGGCTCCATGAGCACAGCACGGAGCCGCAGCTCCAGGCTCCCCTGAGCACTGCACGGAGCCGCAGCTCCAGGCTCCCCGGGCACAGCACGGAGCCGCAGCTCCAGGCTCCATGAGCACAGCACAGAGCCGCAGCTCCAGGCTCCCCTGGGCACAGCTCGGAGCTCCCCTGAGCACAGCACGGAGCCGCAGCTCCAGGCTCCCCTGGGCACAGCACGGAGCTCCCCTAAGCACAGCACGGAGACGCAGCTCCAGGCTCCATGAGCACAGCACGGAGCCGCAGCTCCAGGCTCCCCTGAGCACTGCACGGAGCCGCAGCTCCAGGCTCCCCGGGCACAGCACGGAGCCGCAGCTCCAGGCTCCCCGGACACAGCACGGAGCCGCAGCTCCAGGCTCCCCGGGCACAGCACGGAGCTCCCCTGAGCACAGCCCGGAGCCGCAGCTCCAGGCTCCCCGGGCACAGCACCCTCAGGCAGAAGGGAGGCAGGGCTGGTGTCGGCAGCGCGGAGCAGCCGCCGCTCCCTCAGCCAGCAGGGCCTCTCCGCACCGTCCCTTCAACTCCTGCTCGCGTTTTATTTTACTGCTGAGGGAAAGCCCCACCGAGGCAAAAGCCCTGGGAAAGCGTACCCTTTGCATGCCCCCTGCTGGACATTCTTTGTATTTGTCCGAAGTGGGGGCAGAGCGTCATTTTCCGCAGGGCGAAAAGCGCTCCTCATGCCAAAGGCTGGCACAATAATCACTGCGAGTCCCACCTGAGCACTTCGGGTTATCTATGTGCGATCGGGGAGAGGCCACCAAAACCCACCTTCTCCACAACACTCTTCAGGTCATATGTGGTTTCTAAGCCAGAAGACAGAGATCTGCCATTAACCTTTACAGCCCACAAAAACTGCAGAAATGCACTAGACTATTTTACAGGAACAGCATTTACACCTCAGCTTCTCCATGGTGTACTTTTACTGGTCAAGGTAATAGAAAGCTTCCACATTTATGGGACTTATTTCCAACCCAAATTTTACAGATAGCTGTCATCATTTCCATGCCCTGTGCTGGTGGAAATGTGCACCAGGAGTTGTGGTCCTTCAGCAGGGGTGTCTGTGCCATAGGATGCTGCTCCATCCCATGGGACCAGCAACAATCACTGCATGAAGGAGCTCTGTGAGGCTAAACTGAAGAAAAAATAATAGAGAGCACTTTAAAGAATTTTGGATAAGTTATAAAAGTAAGAAAAGTATAAAAGATAAATCTCTGCATTGAATATTTCTTATTAGCAGAAGAAAAAAAATAATGTTATACCTTTGTTGGAGCTTATTAAAGGTATTGGTCTGCTCTTTTGATGTACATCAGTCATTCTCCAGCCCAGTGAAAGCCAAGCAGAAGCACATCCCTATTTTTGCATGTCTAACCAAAGTTAGCTGTCCACAGCTCTCCTCAAAGGTTTCCTCCAGCTGGTAAAAGCTGGAGATCTGAGCATATCCTATTGAACCAAACCCAAAACCAGACACAGCACCACTGCCAGAGAGCTGAGCACCAGGAAGGGTCAGGATTTGGGAGAGACACACTGGTTCATTGGGAACAGAGTGAAGAGGTCAGGCAACTCTCAAAGACAGCATTTAATATAAACTTAGACAATCCAGTGCACCTGCAGACAGTGAGTGTGCTCTGTCCGTGCAGGGACAGCCAGGCTGAGGGTGTCCAGCCCAGCACAGCCCTGGGAGCAGCAGTGCAGCCCCACAGCACAGGGCAGGGCACACCAAACCCGCTCCTGGCTCTGGCAGGGCTGCACAAGCCTTCCTGCAGACCTGCCTGAAACAGAGGCCTGGGGCGGAGCTGACGTTTTTGGAAAGAGTTCAGGAATTCTGAAGGATAGAACCTCAAAACAGAGGGCAAAAGCCTGACTTTGGAAATGAATACACCCTGGAAGCACGAGTGCCTGAAGCCCAGCCAGACAGAGCCAGCTGACATCTGAAGAGCTCTGGAGCTGGCAGATGCTCTCTCTCAGAGCTGGCTGCATCCAGCGCCCATCCAAAGGTGCAATCCCAGCACCTCCCCCTGGAGCTCCACACGGCCAGCTGGGCAACAAGGAAAGACAGGTGAGACAGATTTTAATGACTACATTGTCCACAGTTTGATTTATAAATGCATTCTCCATGGAAATTAACCCCAGAACTTCCAGCTAGGTATTTTTTCCCCCAATTACTACTGAAGCAGTGCACAGCAAATCTTGTATTTTTCTCTAAATAATGCCTTATTTGCCACAATTCAAAGATTCCCTCTACAGGGAATTTTTAAAGCCTCAAACTTCAGGATCCACCTTGTTTGTGATATTATTCCTCACAGAAGATTCATTACCCCCTTTCCATCTCTTCAAATGTATTGAAAACTTGAGTTTGAGGTCGTGATCAATTACAATTAATTAACCTCAGCCCACTTGTGCCTTTGCAAACTCTAACTAGGCAATCCACAAGTGCAAATATTTATTATAAATCCCAGAATGGTTTGGGTTGGAAGGACCTTAAAGCCCCTCCAGTGCCACCCCTGCCACGGCAGGGACACCTCCCACTGTCCCAGGCTGCTCCCAGCCCTGTCCAGCCTGGCCTTGGGCACTGCCAGGGATGGGGACTCCTTCTAGAAACTGCTGTGAAGGAAAGCAAGGGGAGAGAACAGAACATGGATGAGAAGTATATCAATGTGGAATCAGGTCTAGAGATTACTACAAGGATTCAGTCTTACTGTGGACATATCACAGCGTTATTACTTTGATAATTAGCCTGGCCAGGCATAGGGCCAAGGTGTTAACACTACTGACTGACTTTAATAATTGATACTAGGATAGAGTTTCTGTAGTTTATAACCTGATTCTTACACACTTACACAGCTTAATTGAAGTGCAAACTCTGCAAGCCTGTAAGAGTGGTATAATTCCCTTAAACAAACCCTCACTCCTAAGACTGACCTTTAATTTTATATTGATTAAATACAATTTATGTCTATGGCCCTGCACGCCCCCCGTACTCTGAGCACTGTAAGCACTGCAATGACACTCCCAGAAGTTTTTATCCCTTGGTCTCTTAACAATGATGATATTTATGATTCTTGGAGGGATTTTCACCTTGCCCCGTTCTCCGGAGGCAGGGATGAGCTGGCTGTGCTGCTCCTGTGCCTGTTGCTGCACGCCCCCAGGTCAGCAGTACACTCCTGCTCTAATCATGCTGAGATGACGTGAGCTGCAATTTTTCCCAACCTGAAGGCAAATGCCTTCTTCATCACCAGAGTGTGCTTTCATTCCAAGGCACACAGAGTTAAACCTCCAGGCTCTGGATTCAAAGTAAATGCATGAAGCACGATTTGGTGCAGCAGTTAGAGGGTGCCCACTGTTTAACCTGCAGTCAGGGCTTTTCCTTCTGCTTCTCCCAGGAAAAGAGAGAGAAAGAAATGCCACTCACTTTCAGAGATATGATAAATGGGACCAGCTCAGTTTGGCATTCTGTTTCAAGAAGTGCATTTTTACAGTCAAGTGAGGCAACACTTCACTGTAGAATAAACATGGGAATATTTTACATGCAATTTACTTAAACCTTTCTTTAAGTTGGAAGCTAACACTTCAAAATGTCTTTAGTGTTAATGATTCAAGAGCCTAACGTATCCTGACTACTAAATACAACTTTCTGTCGTTCTTTTCATGTACCCACTTGCCTCAGACCAAATAAATGTGAAAATCCAAAGCCCAGAGAGAGAGATTTTATAGCTCCTGGCCTGTGTGCACTCTGACAGAACTTTGATTAGATACCAGATATCACAGTGACAAGATCACTATTAGTGTTAAAGCTTTCAATTCATGCAGTGATTTTTTTTTACGTGATCTTTTCACTTCTCCCTTCTGCATCTCCCCAAAATTCCTGGGCTGGAGGCTGTGGGACGAGCTGACAAATGACACTGTGTGTTAATAAAGCAGGGAACTATTTGGGCAGCTGTCCAGGGGGGCAGAGTGCCAGCCCCAGAACACATCCCTCCTCTCTGGTGGACCCCAGAGGGTTTTCTGGGGAGTCTGCAAGGACAGGTCCGTGTCAGGGTGGTGCACAGGTGACCTGTGAAGCTCAGGTCACCCATCTCCCCTCTGTCCAGCCCTGTAGAGCTCTCCAGGGCTCTGCTGCTGCCTCACATAGTTGCTAAATCAGAGCAAACACACTCCAGTGCTGCCCAGGCACATCTCTGGGAGGGCTGGTATGTGGAGAGCAGCCCTGCTGGCTCTGGCACCGTGCAGGAGCACAGGGAGAGCAAACGGGGCTGTTCCACAGGGCAGGGCTGGAGCTGCTGCACCCAGGGCAGCTCAGCCAGCTCTGCTCTGCCCCCCGAGCATCCTCTGTGTTCAGCATTCCAACAGGGACACTCAGGGATACTCCCAGGCCTCCAGTCCCACCTGTTACATAAGAATAATTTATGTGATTCTGGTTAAAGAATGTTACAGTCAATGAAATCTAAACAAGTGCTGAGAAACTTCCACCAGCTCTGAACATTGATTTGTGTGTCAGGAGCATCACTGCAGGTATAAACACACTGAAATATCCATCCTGGAGTAACAACCTCTCCAACAACAGCCCCACAGCCTCCCTACCTCTGATTTTAATGAGAGATCACGGCTACAGGAACATCATCTCCATGGAAAGCTTTAGAGTGACTTCTTATCACTTCCAACAAAACCCAAAGCACCCTAAGCTTTCCAGAGCACTCCCAGAAGTGCCCACAGCTGACCCTCCACTCTGACCCAGACACTCAGTGATAGCAGAGTTCTGTGCTTAAGTCCCTTCACTGCTCTCCTCAGGGACTGCTCAGAGATGTTTCAGAGCTCAGTCAGATCCTACAAATGTTCACCACCATTTTCCCACCCTGCAGTGCCTCTCAGATTTTGTGGGAATGTAAACGATGGTGGGGGAAATCAAATCTGGACATTCTGGAATTTCAGTGCAGACATTGTGATAGTAACCTAAGACATTGTCAAAATCCTAGTGAGATACATAAAAAATTGAAGCAACCTTTTAATTCCTGCACTGATACTGTGAAGAAATCCCATGGGCATGGAACGTCTTTCACTTGGTTTAATTTCCATTTCAAATTACAAAGGCTTTTCTGTGCTCTTACTTTATAGTGAGTGTGGCATAATGATTCCATCCCTGATCAGAGATTTGCATAACTTATGTTAATAGTAGTTGGGTTCATGTTACATTCTTCATCTTAAAATCTAGAATTGATCAGAGACAATCACTATGATGAGCCTTATTAAAACATTCTTCCCCTTTCTCACACTGAATTTTACTGCCCCATATGTTGTGCTATACAGTGAAGGCAAAGAGCTCTAAAGGAAACCAGGGCTACACTCAATTTTCTATATAAGGAGGTCACCCTATCTTTATTCTTTTTAACCTTTCTCCAGGTTTGAAGAAGTAGGAGCATCAATGTTTGTTTCTAAATAGAATTGAAAGTGATTACTGCAAAGCCAAGCAGCTGAAACCTGCTCAGTACTGGTGAGCAATGCCAAAATAACTGCTAATAATTGCATAATAATTAAATAAAGGGAATATTATTTAAGCTCACTTGATTATAAAATCGATCAGAAATTAAGATAAAAGATGCCAACATTTTTAACAGCACTCCAGTCCACATGTATTATTACAATTTTAGAGAAATATACATAAAAGCAGAACAAGCAAAGCCAAAACACCAAAATCTTTTTTGTATAGTCCATTGCATTGCTTATCTTTATTTAACAGAGTCTTCTTTATTTTTTGAAAATTTGGTTGCTTAGTGTGTGGCTTCATCCTCTGTGCAGACCCATCAGAAAAATGAAGTGTTTGTTTTCTAAACACAACATTGTCCAGCATGGAAAATGTTTACACCAAAACTTTCCTTCCTTTTCACTTTCAAAAACCTCTTCCTCCAAGCTCAGACCTACTGAAATGTCTCAATGTAAGGTTTTCTCATGGGCAGAAATATTGAATTCTTACCAGACAAAACTGAGACATTTGCATGAATCACAGAACCATAGCATGTCCTGAGCTGGAAGGAACATACAGGTATGAAAGTGTAGGTAGGAAGAAAATAGAAAATAATAAATCCTTGAATCACACTAAAAAGGCCCAGTTATTTCCACCTTTGCAAATGTCTTTGGTCAAGTTTTGACCAGGAGCACAGTCCTAGGATAAGGCTGAGGGCTATTCCCTGTCACCTCCATGGGGAGCTCCCATCCAAAGAGCTCACAGCATTTCCCAAGTTACTTGTTTAACTTCACCCTGCCGCTGTTTGAAAGTTAGTAAATAGACCCGTGAATTTTATTCTTTTTCTATTTCAAAAGAATCCCCAGGGCTCAGTTTTTAGCTCCTGCTGGCAAGATAGAAGGTGAGCTTTGCACAGACTGCTCACATTCCCCCTGCACACAGGGGAAAACTTTCCTGAGACAAACAGGTACAGAAATTACAATGATTTGTGCAAAAATAAAAGCCAGTTCTGGTATTTCATGTGTTTGCAGGAGCTCACAGGAAGATCTCTTGGGGTAGAGTTTGGCCCACTGGTCACTGACACCCTGAGTGAGGCATTTTGTCATTCTTTTGGCTGAATATAAAGTGACATCTGCATTGTTGCTGTCACAGTTTGCTTGCTTATCATTGCTGTCACTATTACACACTGGAGATTTTACTCCCCAGTGATGGCTCAGAGCAGAAAGCAAAGTTGTTGGCAATAGGGTTTCAAGAATTCCCTTTCAAAACACTGCTGAGACAAAGCTGGTCAGATGCTGGAACACAATCCAAGTGCACCCAAATGTAATAATTTATTTCTGACTTATTTTGTTCTGCAGACACAGCCCATCATTACATGCTCCCAGCATGGGGGGTTCAGCTTTTAAAGGATTGGTGGGATTTAGCCCCAGTTTCCATTAACACCAGTGACCCACCCACCACCACATTGGGAGTTACCTGGGGCAGTTTTCCTCTCTGGCTGCACAGGGGTTTGTACCCCCAGCTCCCCCCACGGTGAGGAAGAATTAACTTTGTCTCTTTTAGTTCCCTGATCAGAGAACAGTTTTTGTAACTTCTGACTGATAATCTTCTAAGTCCCAAACTTAGGTGGCTGTTTTGCTTTAGGCAAAGGAGGATCAGCAGGCTCAAGGTTTTCCAGCCTTAATATCCCTGTTGTTAATGCTAAAGAGCACAGCACATATATTTTCAATCTTGCTGAGTTAAACCCTCATTTAATTAACTATATGTACATACACACAAACCATTTCTGTTTTACAGTCCTTAGCCAAAGCTGCATGTCAATCTAAAAATTAAATAATAGAAAACAGACATTTAGCTTAGTTTATATAACCTGACAGTGCTCCTATCCTTCCTCTGCTTCACCTAGTGTCATCTTTCAGTGTTCCTCTCTAATTTTATTTGGAACAAAATAAAAAGATTAAGATAAAATAATTCCCAAAAGATAATTGCAAAATGATTTATGTGCAGGTGTTAAATTATTTCTGGCATTGATGTTCCATAGAGTGCAACGTTACAACATTATGGTATTCAAAAGAGCATCTACATTTGATAATCCTGCTAATCATCAAAAGACACTGGATCTGAATCCCGAAGGCAATGTTACATTTTGATTAAATTTTATCATCCGTGATTCTGTTTACGGTTCACTAAGGTATGAATTTCTTTCACATTCCATTGGGTTTACAGCTTATTGTGTTTGACTTGGAACACAGTCAGCTGGAGCTCGCCCTGAGCCACCAGCTCTGCAGCTACTGCTTTTGCGCACTTCAGAGCAGTGATGGGTGTGAGCAATCCCAGCCCGTCCAGCACCTCCTGCTCCATCCCCACAGGGTTAAAAGCTGAGCCCCAGCACAGGCTGGGTCCCTGCTGGCTCCCCAAGAGAACACATTTCCAACCCCGAATTGCCAAATGGCAGAACAACTTGTAGGGCAGGCTGTTAGCACAGATTAGCGCTGTGTACGCTGCTGCAAGTGCTGCAGTAATGCTCGAGAGAGCTTGTTGTAATTAAACTCTACTCCTAGGAATCTTAATCCCGAGGCTTTCTGATTTGTGATCCCAACTTCACGGCTGCACAACCAATTTTCTGTTCTCCAGATAGAGCCCCGGGCTGTGGGATCTTTCCACAGCAGGGTGCACACGGCCGCAGCTCCACTTTGAAACCTTGTGCCTGGCTGGGAGAGCTCCTGGAGAGCAGCTCCGTGCCCCCTTCACAGTGATTCCACACCAGAGCACTGCGTGTCACAGCTCTGCCCCTCCTCACTGCATCTCACACCGCCTCCAGTGCGTCCCTCCACTTCTGCACACAGCTGGCAGCCCTGGACACAACACTCAGATGTGGCTGTTCCCAGCCAGTGGGAGGATTTGAGAGGCTGAAGGAGGGGAATTGCTGCACTGGGAGGTGAGGGAGCACACCCAGACACACACACCATGGGGGAGTGCAGCCCACACTGGCACTCAGCCTCTCACTGCAGCCATTCCTGGAAGTGGGACCGCACAAAAAACCACCCCAGACCCCTCCTTGCCCTGCACGGATTCTACCATCATTTGTAATAATAACAACAACAACAACAACAACAATAATAACCACAAACTACAAGAATCCCTCCAGACTGCCGAGCTGGCTGCCAGCTGCAGGTGCCAAGCTGCTGTCCCTGTATCTGACGGAAGTTGCCCCTCTGTCCCATCGTGGCCCTGGCTTTGCCTTCAAGGGCATTTGTGCCATGCCAAGTAACCAGAGTGGCTCTGGCAGTTCAGACCTTGGCACCAGAGCTTGTTTTTGATGTAGCACAAGGCAGCAGCTAAACCTCTGGCTGGGGGAAGGTGAGAGGAAAACAGGAAGATGGATGGTTCTTTCTATTCTTCAGTTTACACGTTTCTTACATTTAGAGGAATAGTTTCAAGTTGCTTTTTGATACATTATGATGTCTTGCATCAAACAAATAAAGAATAAAAAGAAAGGAAAATGCTTAGAGAACAAAGAGAAATGCCTTTAGCGCTACAGGTTAAAAAAATGAAAATATGACTATGAACGTTAACTTTATTTTCAACATTCCTCACATTTTTTTTGGTGATAAATGACTTCACATGTAGTTGCCTTAGGGGTTATATCCACAACTTCATTCTTCTTGTTATTCTGAATAAAATTTAAGGTGGACACTAGAAAGACTTTGGTAAAACCCAACTGGTGCATGCACACAACCCCCATTTGGTTTGCACGGGGTAGAAAAACGCTGAGAAACAATCATGAAACACTTGTTGCAAGCAAAGCTGGGATTTTCCTCTTGCCTACAAGTGCATTGTTGCAGGGTTGGCCTTTCCTGTTGGATTCAGACAAACTTCAGGGACACACATGGAAAAGGTGAATGGTAACAGCAACCAGGCTACTGAGGGAGCGCTGGAATTTGTGAAGTAGCCTGGATTCTTTCCTGCACACAAATAAATAATGATTTCTTGTAATGAATGGGTGGCTTTAGTTACAAGAATAAGGCAGAGGGAATGGTAAGAAATCCTCATATTTCATCACAAGTAATGAAAAATACCAACTTAACGCCTGTAACTTTCTACCAGTCAATCAATGGGGGCACACAGCCAAGCAGTGTGGGGGACGTGTCATTAGCCTTTGTTTTATGAATTTGCTCAGCTCCACTTAATTGTTTCAGAGGTTCAGTTTGAATGCAAACAAACATTTCTTTATTTATTTTCTTTTTCTGTGTAAACAAGAGTTTGGCAATGACAAAACTTCCAGCCTGACGGCTGAGCACCTGCAGCTCCCCAGCCCTGAGTGTTTCACGTGCAGTTACCCTGCTTGGGGTTGGGCTGGGGTGGTGGCGGAGCACCTAGGATATGTTCACTTTGTAGGAAATTCAACCTCTAAGAGATCTTGGGGCAGCAAGGGCAGTGGGAGGCTCCTGATCTTTCCCCTCTGTGGGAAGACTTAAGGTCCCACAGAATCCCAGGATCATTAATGCTGGAAAAGGACTCCAAATCACCAAGTCCATCCTGTGCCCGACCCCACATGGCTGCCCAGCCCAGAGCACTGAGTGCCACATCCTGGGTGTCCTTGGACACCTCCAGGGATGGAGACTCCAGCACTGCCCTGGACAGCTCTGTCCAGTGCCTGACAATGCTTTCCACTGGGAAATTCCTCCTGATGTCCAACCTATACTTGTCCTTGTGCAGTTTGAGGCCTGCACCCTCCTGCCAGGGAGTTGCAGAGAGTGAGAAGATCCCCCCGAGCCTCCTTTCCTCCAGACTGAGCAACGCCAGCTCCCTCAGCTGCTCCTCACAGGACTGACTCTCCAGACCAGCTTCGCTTTTCTTCTGTTACTGGAACCCCAATAACATCCTCTGATTCCATGGGACAGCTGGTTCCTACCAAACCAGCTTTGTGGTTAATTTGTGACCCAGCTCTGGCTCCCAAAGGGTTAATGCCCACTGCATTCGCTGTCTATCTGTAAAGCTGGCATTTTTCTCCTCTTTTTCTCGCCAGAAATTTTCAGTGAACATGAACACTTTACAGGACAAATAACTCAGCTGGGCATGAAGTGTCTGGTTCAGCGAGAATTTGCTTTTCTTCCTGCCATCCAGAGATTGGATGCATGGGCTCCATTATACAGGGAGTCACAGAATCCTGGAGTGGGTTGGGTTAGAGGGACCTTAAAGCCCATCCAGTGCCATGGCAGGGACACTTCCCACTGTCCCAGGGTGCTCCCAGCCCTGTCCAGCCTGGCCTTGGGCACTGCCAGGGATGGGAAGGCACAGCCTCTCTGGGGAACATTGATACCAGCTCAGTTCCTGTTTGTCCATCAGATGTGAAAATAGATTAAAAACACCTTCCTCCAGAGGGGCATTGAAAAGTGTTTCCCCAGGACTCCAAGATTATAGCTTGTCCTATGGGTTTTTAAAGATTTCTTTATTGTGTAACAATTAACCGAACCTTAGCATGCTTTGTCAGAAGAGAACTTCACCACAGCATGTTTTATTTGGAGCACTGTACTCTGAGGGCTTAAAAGCTGAAGTGAAGGATGACAGAAACTCTTGACTGGATTCTTATCAAAACATCTTCCCTATAAATACCTCGGCATTATTTCCTGCATGTAACGTGACTTTTATATCAAAATGGGAAAAAAATCAAAAGGCAGTACAGAGCACACAGTAACTACAAGCTGACAGACAGTTCAATTTACACTTGAGTGAGCTGTAATCAATTTATTCTTTCTCCATGCTCAGCTGGATCTTTCAGCCCCCATTGGTGCTGTCTGCATTGCCAAATACGACTCCCAGAATTTCACTGTCAGCCTCTAGGAGACACAGTCAGTGCCAGACCTTCCAAGTAAAGAACCCCTGGAAATAATCTTCTAACTGTAACCTCGAGGTTAGAGGGCAAAATGGGCTCATTTCTCTGTGAGTTAAGTGTGTGGATGTACCCAGAAAGTCACGAGTGGGGCTAAGCTTTCCAGCAGCATCACCATTGAGGGGTTTTGTCAGGAGGCAAAGTGAAAGTGGGGTGAAAGTGAACCCACCTGAGAGTGCAGCACCTTGGAATGAGCCATTTCCCTGCTGCAGAAACAAAGTCTGAATTGTGAAGGGAGATGGCAAAGTCTCCTCTCTGCAGGCTGCAGGGTGGGAGCCCTGCTGACAGTAGCAGAGCAAGGGTAGATTGGTATCAGGGCAGTAATCGAAGGAACTGCATTCACAGCAAGGAGTTTGGGAATTCAGAAGAATAAAATTCTTGGCTTACCTTTTTTGTTAGCGACAGAAGGAAAAGAGGCAGAAATAGCTCCAGGAACAAAGATCCTGGCTCTCTCCAAAAAGATTCCAGTCAGGTTATGGCCATTTTGACTCAGTTATCTAAAAACACCGGAGGGACAAAGATTATGGGGATGACAGGTACGCTATTATATTGTTTATATGATCTGTCTTCTAATAATCTATATTGAATTCGGTAGGTAATTTTCTGAAAGATGATGCTTACTTATTTGAACAAATTTAGGGAGCCACGAGCTGCTTTCAGGCAGCAAAGATCTGTGCTACTGGATATTGGGATCCAGCTGAGTCTCCACTGCTGTGCTTATCTGAAATAATGTTTTTTAAGATGCCCTACAGAAGGATGTGCTTCTCTAGGAATGGAGCCCTGCTCAGAGGAAAATCCCTGCAACTGGATCATGTAACAAGAGGTCTAAAAACCCTCCTGGAAACAGCTGACAGCTCCTGGCTTTGGAATCCTCACAGTCTGCTAATGTAAAGGTGAGCAGAGAGAATCAAACTGCAAGGAGCTTGTGAAAAAAACTCCCTTTTCTGTCTTTGTATGTCACTTTGCAAAACAAATACAATTTGTGTTCTTTGTGTAATTTATTTCTGAAGCCACTGTAACAATCTTGTATTCATAGTAATCTTTTCAAGAAGCAGGTATGGATTTGGAAGCCTCCCTTGTTCTCTACATTTTTGGAAAGCTGGGTTTTGGTTTAGTAGTACTGCAGCTCTGCCTTTTTTTAACAAGAAATTTATATAAGCATTAGAAGACTCCATATTAGACTTGTTCTGGAAAAGCTAATATGCTAAATAATCACCAGACTTGCTCCTTGCTTGTTCTGGAAAGCAAAAAATACTGCCCATGTTCACAGATGACACTTCCAGTTAAAAGAACATACTGGGACAAACCCAAGTGAATGGCAAAGATCAAAAACACCTAATGTCTTTCATTACATATTGTTATTGGTCTTTACAAGGGGCAGTAAGTCATCATTGGCCAATAATATCCTCTAGATACATGGCCTGTGCCTTCTGCAGAGACAGGGACAAGTGAAGCTCAGTCCTGCTCTGCCAGGAGAGGCTGCAGCTCTTGGCCTCCTTGAGGAGCCCTGGATCTGCACAGGTGAAAATTGACTTCTGCTCTAAATGTGACATTGTATGGGTGGTTTATTGCTTCATTTATTTATTTGAAGACAGCTTCATTTCATCCTCATGAAACAAAAGTGAAATCCCATTTCTTGGAAAGGAACCACTGTTATGAGCAATACAAGGGGAAGGTCTTTGTTCGTGTCAAGCACCAGTCAGATTTTCAGTTTACAATGCAAACAGCTGCAGATTTCAGTTTCAAATTCTTGAAATTCAGTTCAAACCTGGCTTGGCTGAGGAGAGCTGCAGCTGCCCCATGGCTGAGGGCTGAGTTGCAGCCAAGCCTCAGCCACCCTCACCAGCGTCCATCCATGTTCCAGGATGGGCAGCACGGACCAGGTGAGCTGGGCACTGCTCCAGCCCCTGTTCCTTGAGGGGCTCCTCTGACACCTCTGGCCATGGAAGGCTGCAGGGGGACACAGTATGGGTAAATGAAGGTGATGTAGAATGTCATCTTAGCCCCTAAAGAGTTGCAGCTGGACCATATTAATAAAGATTAGGAGCTGGCTGGATGGTAACAGGCCACACCTGTAGCCAACAAGAACAGTGGTGTAAAGGAGTGGATTGGTGGGAACTGGAGTCAGAGGGCTCAGGAGGCTGCTGCAAGGATCAGGAACAGGCAGTGCTCAGAAGAGCTGCCTGTGAGAAACATCAAGGAGGTATAAAACTGAGGATATGGAACCCTTTTACCATAATGATAAAAGAATTCTTGATCTATAAGACAACATATAATGGTGATAGAACTGTTGCAATATATAAGACAACGGAAGGCAGCAGGGCACAGAGCTTGTTCCAGCAGGGTCTGGTCAGCAGCCCCCATCCCCAAGGGCAGCAGATGCACACCTGGAGGCACCTCCAGCTCCTGGGCTGCAGTGGGAGATGTAAACACGTCCACTGACTCAAGCTAAAGCATGGTGAGCCTGAAGCTAGGCATGCTTAAGGAATCTGACGAGGAGAAAAGGAGGATGGAAAGAAGTGAAACACAGAGAAACCTGCAATTATCAATAGGATGGATTTTCTTCCCTTTTTGACAGGGATAGAGTTACCCAACCTATTATTACATGTACTTAATTACATATCTCTGCAATAGATCACTCAGGTAAGGAGAAATATCTTCTGCCTGGGAAACATCACTAATTGTTCCTTTTTTGTTGGCATACTTTCTGATTGGAGTAATTATAGAGCTGCTTCCCCATTCTCTTTTGCTCTGAAGATTTTGAAGACATATTTCTTCACAGATTCCATAAAATTAAGCACCTTGAACCTCTTAAATTTGGCTTTTTTTGTTCCCCTTTCCTACCTTTTCTTCCCTTGTACAGAATATTTCACTGTGTGTGAAGAAACCTAATGCAACAGCCTCAGCATCCTACCATGCTGTGCATTGTACATGCTACAAAAAGTCCTTGATTTCCACCATTATGAAATTCTTACACTAATTTTAGAAAAGCTTTTGACTTCCAAAATTATCACAAGTAGCAAAAAGGGAATAAAAGTTTAGATCCATTAAGCAGCTTATCTCTAATATAAGTAGATAGCTAATTGGCTTTGGTGCACTGAAATCAAGTTCTGACAGTCTGGGAGATGCCTATCTCAGGTGTGTCAGCGAGCTCTCTATCTGGCTGCACACCCAGCAGAGCTGCACAGCACCCACTCACACAGGTCACAGAGCATTCTGCAGCCCAGAGGGTGAGCAGGAGAGCACAGGAACAGAGCCAGGCCCTTGGACAGGCAGGATTTACAGATTATGGCTGATTCTTCTCTCAGCTCCACAGCCTGCGTTTCTAGCAGAGCTCAGAGGAGGACAGTGCGCCATGGCTGGGAGACCCTGCAGTGATGAAGACTCACAACCTCTTCTGACAGGTCTTTCCCACCTAACCTGAGAGTTCTACATCCACCCTTTGTTGCTGTCTTGAAGATAAATTAAATCTCCTGACCTACAGAGATCTGCAGCTGCAGTCACCCTGACTTGGACCCTGATGGTCCATTTTATTTCAGCTACAAACACTGATCTTCATTAATATCCTCAGGTCACTTCAGACCTAATCCTGCTCTCCTGCCGTGTTTTTTGCTTTTCTTTAGTTTCTAAATCCATCAAAATAGGAGGAAAATATTTATGCCACACTTTTGGGTTTTGCTGTAGAAATGAATCAGTTAAAATCTCCAGCCCTTCCAGGAGGTTGCAATCTCCTGACCATGGATCTCTGGAAGCCTCATTCCTCTATACAATGAGATGCTACAAGGTTGAGTAACTCAAGTTCAGTTTTCCTGGCATGGGAGTGCACTTATTCCATGAAAAATCACCATGAAAAGCCAAAGCTCAGCAGTGCCCTTGCCTTTCCTCTAATCCTGCACCATGGGCTTTACCATGGGTTGAAAGACAAATCCTCACCTTGTTCTCTGCCCATCCCATGCCAAGTCTGCTCTCACCTGGGGGTTTCTGCTCAGATCTACATGAATGGAACGGGCAGAAAAGAAATTCAAGAGCTTGGTTTTATTAAGCAAATCTTAAAACTAGATCCAAGCACCAGTCCAGTCAGGGGGAAGATTTCTTATACCACACACAGGTTGTGGCTGAGCCTGAAGTATGGGATGATTTTGTTTATTTACTGAATCGATCTCCCAACCAAGAAATGTACTAAATTTTCCAAGCATCTGCATAACCTGATGATACAAAGCTCCTTTATGAAGATGTGTATCTTTGGAGTAATTAATTTATCATGTGATGGAACTGTTGCCCTGGTTACTACAGAAATTATTCAATAACAGAGCAAATTGGTATGTAAACAGTAACAGTTAGATAACTCATTGGCACAAAAATAACTGCTGACAAGTGCATTCCACACACTCCAAAGGCTCTGTCCAGCTCCAAAGTACTTCCTTTTTCAGACTCCTCCTTTATTCATATCCCATTCCTTATTTCAGTGAAGGGCTCCTCAGCATCCCAAACCCCCTGACAGCACCACTGCCAATAGAACTGCTGAATTTATCTTTTCCTTGGCCTGGAAGCCCTGCAGACATCAAACACATGGAGCAGTGTCCAGTCCCTCATTGTTCAGCAGGGTGATGCCAGCAGCAGCTACTCCTTATCCTAATCCTATTCTTTATTCTACTCCTCATCCTATTCTTTATTCTATTCCTCATCCTATTCCTTATCAGATGGAGTGCCAAACTGAGGAGAGCGCTGCTCCCAAGGTCACAGAACCCAAGAGTGCTGCCCCTCCTGGCTGGCATTCCTAATGAAGGATTCCTGGTGTTGAAAACAAGGCTCACCAGGAGATTCACAGATTCCCTCCCTCCCCCAGAGGAGGCTGGAAGGGTCCCCAATGGCAGGTCAGACCTGGTGTCCATATAAATAACAGGGTCCCACTATGCCCAGTGGGGCAGGAGTCACCAGAGGCCGTAAACATGTGCAGTTGTGGATGCTTGAAACCTGCACAGGATCAATTACATAAAGAAGCAGCCCCAGAGCTGCAGACACACCTTTCTGTAGAGCTCCCTGTGCAAACACAGTGTGTGCTCCCAGCACTCTGGGCTGCTGGGCAGCCATTCCCGTGGAATGCTGAAGGCATGAGCACCTCGATAGTTTTTCTTCTTCAACTACACTGATTTTTTTTTTTAATAGTCTGCAAAAACACAACCAACTACTGCCTTGGTAAACTATTGCATTCATATCATGCAACTACATAAGTATCACATATCATGCACTACAGAGTGCTTTTAACCCTTAAGGTAGCCTAGTTATTGGCTTCTTTTAAAGAAAATCTCTCTAAAAGCAATTTCAAATGTTATGGCCTGTTCAGTAGGAATTTCCACAATGCCTGGCCTGGATCAGCCACTGCTGTGCAGGGACACAGGGGCTGAGGTGGTGATTTCTGCATATTGTGATGGACAAGACCAAACTATTGCCCAAGAGTGGGCCTTGGCTGTGTCTGAACATCCCTGTGCCCACCTGGCTGCTGCTCCTGTCCTAAAATGAGCCTGTGAGAAAGTTCCTACCTTTTAAATTTGCTAGAGGATTTAAGAAACACCATAGCATTGCATGGCAGAGTTTTTAACTATTATTTTGTGCACATAAAAGTAGCACAGAGAATTTAAAGGTGAATCCTAAGTTCAGACAAACTAAGATGTTTATTTCAACTGGATAAATTTAGACTGATGGGGTAATGAAAGGGGCATTGACAACCACTTGTGAGCTCCTTTAACATATCTATTTCCAGGAAATGTAACATCTGGTGTGTACCACATCCATTATCCTATCTGTCCAACTTAAGTGCACACAAATAATATATGTGCATGACTGATTTCCCTGCTGATGTCTTTATTATTACTTTGAGCACATGAAATCTAGACCAGTCTTTTACTGTTACATTTTGTTTTCTGCATTCCAATGTCAAATTGCTTAATTATGTGATATTTGGTCACACTCTGCAAATGTTTCTTGCTGTCATTTTAGTGCCCAGTAGTTAGAGCAACAGGTAGAAAAACCAGTCAAAGTGCAGAAACATGAATTATTTTGGTTCAAAATGGTGTAAGGTCATAACTACATCACTTATAAAAAAACAGAAGCAAATCTTAAGTGATTTGTCAGACACACAGTAGCTAAAACTAGAGTTTGCTTCCTGTGATTCCATGCAGTCCAACCCCTGGCCCTGCACAGGACCCCCAACAATCCCACCCTGTGCCTGAGGGCATTGTCCACACTGAAGGCAGCACTCGTTTGGTTTTACAGAACTTCCTGAGGATCTAGACCTCCACAGGATAATGCTTTGCACACAATGAGACCTCAAAAAAGAAAAAAATCATCCCAGGCTCATCTTGCCTCCCTCAGTAGATACATGCTTCTATTTTGAGAGGAAAACAGCTCTTAGAGGAAGCAACTTGTAGATTTAGAGCACTACACAGCAGCTTGGAAGCAGTGCAATGCAAATGAAAGGAGTGGGAGATGAAAGATTTCAACAAGCATTGAGAGCAGGAGAATTTGAATCAGTCACAGCGGTCATTTCTCGGCCACGGGACCGAGTGCCAGGGGTGTGAGCAGGGTGTGAGCAGGGGGTGAGTAGGGTGTGAGCAGGGTGTGAGAAGGGTGTGAGCAAGGTTGTAAGCCGGGTTGTGAGTAGGGGTGTGAGCAGGGGGTGAGCAAGGTGTGAGCAATGGTGTGAGCAGGGTGTGAGCAATGGTGTGAGCAGGGTGTGAGCAGGGGTGTGAGCAGGGGTGTGAGCAGGGGGTGAGCAGGGATGGAGCAGAGTGTGAGCAGGGTGTGAGCAAGGGTGTGAGCAAGGTTGTAAGCCGGGTTGTGAGTAGGGGTGTGAGCAGGGGGTGAGCAAGGTGTGAGCAATGGTGTGAGCAGGGTGTGAGCAATGGTGTGAGCAGGGTGTGAGCAGGGGTGTGAGCAGGGTGTGAGCAATGGTGTGAGCAGGGTGTGAGTAGGGGTATGAGCAGGGGTGTGAGCAGGGGGTGAGCAGGGATGGAGCAGAGTGTGAGCAGGGTGTGAGCAAGGGTGTGAGCAAGGTTGTAAGCAGGGTTGTGAGTAGGGGTGTGAGCAGGGTGTGAACAGGGGGTGAGCAAGGTGTGAGCAGGGATGGAGCAGAGTGTGAGCAGGGTGTGAGCAAGGGTGTGAGCAAGGTTGTAAGCAGGGTTGTGAGTAGGGGTGTGAGCAGGGTGTGAACAGGGGGTGAGCAAGGTGTGAGCAGGGTGTGAGCAGGGTGTGAGCAGGGTGTGAGCAATGGTGTGAGCAGGGTGTGAGTAGGGGTGTGAGCAGGGGTGGGAGCAGGGGGTGAGCAGGGATGGAGCAGAGTGTGAGCAGGGTGTTAGTAGGGTGTGAGCAGGGTGTGAGCGGGGTGTGTGCGGGGTGTGAGCAGAGTGTGAGCAGGGGTTGTGAGTAGGGGTGTGAGCAGTGTGTGAGCAGTATGTGAGCAGGGTGTGAGCAAGGTTGTGAGCAGGGTGTGAGCAGGGTGTGAGCTGGGTGTGAGCAGGGTGTGAGCAGGGTGTGAGCAGGGGTGAGCAATGGTGTGAGCAGGGGGTGAGCAAGGTGTGAGCAGGGTGTGAGCAATGGTGTGAGCAGGGTGTGAGCAATGGTGTGAGCAGGGTGTGAGTAGGGGTGTGAGCAGGGGTGTGAGAAGGGTGTGAGCAGAGTGTGAGCAGGGGGTGAGCAGGGATGGAGCAGAGTGTGAGCAGGGTGTTAGTAGGGTGTGAGCAGGGTGTGAGCGGGGTGTGTGCGGGGTGTGAGCAGAGTGTGAGCAGGGGTTGTGAGTAGGGGTGTGAGCAGTGTGTGAGCAGTATGTGAGCAGGGTGTGAGCAAGGTTGTGAGCAGGGTTGTGAGCAGTGTGTGAGCTGGGTGTGAGGAGGATGTGAGTAGGGTTGTGAGCTGGGTGTGAGCTGGGTGTGAGCTGTGTGTGAGAAGGGTGTGAACAGGGTGAGAGCTGGGTGTGCACAGGGGTGTGAGCTGGGTGTGAGCGGGATGTGAGCAGGGTGTGAGGAGGGTGTGAGCAATGGTGTGAGCAATGGTGTGACCAGGGTGTGAGCAGGGTGTGAGCAGGGGGTGAGCAGGGTGTGAGCAAGGTGTGAGTAGGGGTGTGAGCAGGGGTGTGAGCAGGGGTGTGAGCAGGGGGTGAGCAATGGTGTGAGCAGGGGGTGAGCAAGGTGCGAGCAGGGTGTGAGCAATGGTGTGAGCAGGGTGTGAGCAATGGTGTGAGCAGGGTGTGAGTAGGGGTGTGAGCAGGGGTGTGAGAAGGGTGTGAGCAGAGTGTGAGCAGGGGGTGAGCAGGGATGGAGCAGAGTGTGAGCAGGGTGTTAGTAGGGTGTGAGCAGGGTGTGAGCGGGGTGTGTGCGGGGTGTGAGCAGAGTGTGAGCAGGGGTTGTGAGTAGGGGTGTGAGCAGTGTGTGAGCAGTATGTGAGCAGGGTGTGAGCAAGGTTGTGAGTAGGGGTGTGAGCAGTGTGTGAGCTGGGTGTGAGGAGGATGTGAGTAGGGTTGTGAGCTGGGTGTGAGCTGGGTGTGAGCTGTGTGTGAGGAGGGTGTGAACAGGGTGAGAGCTGGGTGTGCACAGGGGTGTGAGCTGGGTGTGAGCGGGATGTGAGCAGGGTGTGAGCAGATTTGAGCAGGGTGGGAGGAGGGTGTGAGCAATGGTGTGAGCAATGGTGTGACCAGGGTGTGAGCAGAGTGTGAGCAGGGTGTGAGCAGGGTGTGAGCAGGGTGTGAGCAAGGTGTGAGTAGGGGTGTGAGCAGGGGTGTGAGCAGGGTGTGAACGGGGTGTGAGCAGGGTGTGAGTAGGGGTGTGAGCTGGGTGTGAGGAGGGTGCAAACAGGGTGAGAGCTGGGTGCGCACAGGGGTGTGAGCAGGGTGTGAGCAGAGTGTGAGCAATATGTGAACAGGGTGTGAGCAGGGTGTGAGGAGGGTGTGAACAGGGTGTGAGCAGAGTGTGAGTAGTGTGTGAGCAGAGTGTGAGCAGGATGTGAGTAGGGTTGTGAGCAGGGTGTGAGCAGGGTGTGAGTAGGGGTGTGAGTAGGGGTGTGAGCAGGGTTGTGAGCAGGGTGTGAGCAGTGTGGGAGCAGGGTGTGAGCGCGGTGTGTGCGGGGTGTGAGCAGAGTGTGAGCAGGGATGGAGCAGAGTGTGAGCAAGGTGTGAGCAGGGTGAGAGCTGGGTGTGAGCAGGGATGTGAGCAGGGACGTGAGCAGGGTGTGAGCAATGTGTGAACAGGGTGTGAGCAGGGTGTGAGCAGGGTGTGAGCAGGGCAGGCAGCAGGAGAATCTTGGGCCCTGTGTGCAGAGGGGCTTTAAAATCCAGGCAGAAAGTCAATACCTGCATAATGGGCCAGCTCAAAATTCTCTTCCAAGGTTGGCAGCTTGGCGTCAGGCTCATGGCAGCAAAGAAGGGCCATGAACACCTGTCCTGTTCTTACTGCAGACTTCTGCACTTTGCTGCTCCCAAAAATCCCTGTACAACATTCCCTTCCCTTGTCAGCTGCTGGCTGCGAGTTACAGACTCTGCTGTGCCAGTGCTGAACACTGATCTCTCAAGAAGGTCAAAAAGTAGAAATGAGCCTCAAAGCCCCCCTTTCTGGGCACTGAGAAAGTGAAGAAACCAGAGCACGAGTACAGTTCAGCACAGCAGGCCCATTTCACCTTGGAACAGCCCAGCAGCCCTGAGGGACAGGGATATCCCTGCTCCTGTGACAAACCAAGGTATTCCTTTCAGACCCTGCACACTGCAGGCTGGCAGGGTGAAACCCTTCCTCACCCACCCACAAGAGTTCCCCTCACAACCACCCCAGTGAATCTGGCACTGGGAGGGGAAATCCCCATGGAAGAAGGAAAGAGGGAGAAAACTCCTTCTCCAGCACCACCAAACCGCTCAGCATCCAGTGTGGCACACCAAGGGAGCATCAGAGAGCTGGAATTCATGGACAAAACACTGGAATTCAGCTTTTCGGGATGCCAGCCCCTGTCCCCAGGTCAGCCCTGCCTCACTGCAGTTGTTTGGCAATGCCAAAGGGAACAAGTCACACTGACTGCACCCTCAGGACTGGGAAGTTTTAGCACCATGCTGCAAACTTGCCACATAGCTTAGATCTGTTCTTCTGGTTCCCCTAAAGCACTGGGTCTGTGCTACTGCCGCCTTAACTCTTGGTGGGAGGAATTTGGAAACTTTGGTAAAGATATACTGATGTTTTGGAATATCATAAGTCCTCTTTATGAACTCATATAGCATAATCGTCACTTTATGAGTTGTTTTCATCATCTACTCAAACCATTAAAATGGCTGCTCTGTGTGTTCACAAATGTCCAGGCCACCTGGTATTCCTCAAAATGTTATTTTTCATTTTAAAATCATCTGAATGGTGCCTTTGAAACAGCATCACCTCTGCACAGGTGAAATGCTACCGAAAGAAGAAATGAAAAAAAAAAAAAATCAATATGCAATGAATTTTGCAAGAAATCATGAGGAGAGAGGGTTTCAAACGGAAATCGTGAGGAGAGAGGGTTTCAAACAGAAATCATGAGGAGAGAGGGTTTCAAACAGAAATCATTCAAAACATTCTCTGAGCTCAGGGGCTCCAGGCTCTGCTCCCCAGCTCCCAGCCAAAGCAGGACCTGAATTAAAGTGCAGCCACAGCTCTGGGACTTTCATGCTGATGCAACACCCCCCATTTTCCAATTTGTGTTTTTGTTTGCCAAAACAAACGTGAGGATTTGCATTCATGTATCTAGACCCAGAGAGGCACAGGAACATCCCAAAAGAGCAAGCCAAAGCTGCTCCCAAGGAGCCATTCACTCTGTCCCACCCCCAATCACTCTTTCCATAGGAAGTTGCTATGGTGATGGTAATTATTCTTGATCAGCAGGATACAGTAATTATTGCAATAAAAATCACATAAAGCTTGTCACTACATGTGTGAGACAGGGATTGTCTCTCCAATTATGCACCTTTCCTTGCCCTCCCCCTCCCTTTAAGGTAGGGTGTTGGGGTGTTTTTTTTTTGTTTTTTTTTTTTTTGTTGCAATTATGTAGTAAAAGACAAGAAATTCAATTATTTCTTGCTAATGTCAACTTTGCAGGAGATGATGGCAGTTGCCAGCAGCTGTTTGGATGAACAAAGGAGGTAAACAATACTTGAGAATTTATGGCAAAAATTAAACGGCTTAGTATTTCAAAACATATTCTGGAGAGTTTTGAATGGTGGCTAAAGGTTTGCACCCACTGGAGCCCCTCAGTTGTGCAGTGTGAGGTTTGGTCCATGGGTCTGAGGTGAGCAGAGGAGCCCCAGGTCCAGCTCACAGCTGGTCCCTGCTGGTGTTCATGGCCCTGGCTCTGGAGCAGCTCAGAGCATCCAGCCCAGGGCTGGTGCCTCTCACCCCAGCAGCTCTGAGGCAGCTCAGGCTCCAAGCCTTGTTCACCCCCTGTTTGTCATTTTAATTGCTCCACCTTCATTTTCAAAGTAGTTGCAAGCAGGCTGTGATGGATGGAGGGAGTAACCTGATATCGACATTCTGAGGGCATCCATCAGGAGCTCTAATCTCAGACAGAACTCTATGCTGAAGCCTTTCTAGAAGTCAGCCTCCTCTTTGTGTGCCTGAGCGCACATCAGAACTTACACACACATCCAGACAAACCCACTCTGCTTCAGGACATCTGCTGGGAGAGCACCCTGAGTCACTCCTGCCTGGCTCTGGGCATTTGATGCTTTGGGTATTGCTCACAAACTGTGCCAGACACGGGGCCCAAACGTTCCCATCTCCCCAGAGCCCACAAACAGCATCCCTGTCATTACCTGTGGATCAGGCAGAATCCATCGAAATTGCATTTTACAGTATCTTATTTCATCTCTGCATTCTGTAACTGCTTCAAAAGAAGCAGGGGGGAAAACAATATCACAGGATATTTTCAGCAGGTCGTAGGTTGGACAATAACACAGCAGAAATCAATCAGCATTTCAGTAATGCAAATGGTTTAAAGAGCACAAAAAGTTGTTGATGCGAGTTTAGGATCTGCTGAACCAACAGGTTTTGAAGCACTGCCTTAGGAAGGTAACTGGGTTTTTTTAGTGCCTATATGACACAATCTTTTGTTAAACTCCTCTATGACATAATGTTCTGTAGTCATTAATATGGGACTAATCTCACAGGCATCTCATCTGCCCTCAATGGAATGGGAGTGAGGCCAGATCCGTAAGTATGCAAAAATCCAAGAAAAAGATTTATCTGTCTATCAGCATGTATTCATTCCACTTAAATTTTTATTTGTTCATTATCAGCTTAACCAGCACTTCACAATGTAGAGAAATCAGAGGGCCCCTATCAAAAGGCTGGGTAGGTTTAGGGGAAAACAAGAATTCTGCCTCCCTTGAACCCAAGGCAAGAGGGAGAAGCTGCAGAGCAGAGTCAGTACAGGGAACAAAACTATCTTTTTGTCATGTTATAGGAGACAACAGGAAAAGAAGATGGCAAATTACCTCTGATGCCTTTGACAGGTCTGTTTGGTTTGTGCATTCAGCCTGTTGTAATTTTAAATTGTCATAACTGCAAGTCTTAAAGCAATATAAACTGGAATTTGAGATGAGGATCCTGCAGCCAGAATTCATGTTCTACTGCCCACTCACCCTGAGCTTTCTCTGTGAAACTGGCCATGTTTAATCTAATCTCCATATTTAATTTAATCTCCAGTAATCTGAAGGTTTTCAAATTTGGGAGGATTTAACAAAGCCCCAGATCTTAGTGCTGGCACCAGCTATCAAGTGAAATCATGTCCATGTCCTTCTTGCACATCACACATCTTAAACACAGAAACCACGATAAAATTCTTCAGAAAATACTTCAGAATCACTGAACACAGAGGGTGGCACAGCATGAGTTCAGCATCATATCACAGAATCACACAGAATCACAGAAGTTCAAGGCTGGAAGAGACCTATAAGATCATCAAGTCCAGCCCGTGTTCTAACTGTTCAACTAGATCATGGCAGCAAGTGCCACATCCAGTCTTTTTTTGAATTCTTCAAGGGATGATGACTCCACCACCTCACTGGGTAAATGATTCCAGTATCTGACTACTCTTTCTGTGAAATATTTCCTTCTTAATTCTAACTTACATCTCGCTTGACGCAGCTTGAGACTGTGTCCTCTTGTTCTATCTGTTGTCGCCCATCAGAACTTTTTACTTTGGGCAGGCTGACCACCAGGAACTTCTGCTGTGCCTTCAAATGACAATTCTCACTTCCTTACTAAACCTCAACTTGCACACACAGCAAGTTTCTAAATTAAAGCCAAGCACCACCTCGTGCTCAAGCCTTCCCATCATTTTGCTGTTTGTTGCCACCTCCAGTTAAACTCTGACTGCTCTGTTTTCTGATAGTCTCATTCAAGAAAACCAATGTTTTCCTTGCCAAAGAAATCTCCAGAACTTGTGCACACTCACCTGTGGGTGCCCTGCCCACCCTGGCCTGGCACTGACTGGCCAGCTCATTAACAGCATGTTGTTGTTGCTTTCTTTTTCTTCCTGAAAGACTCCCAGTTTTCCACCCAGTCCAGCCCAGAGGAGGGGATGGGTGTTTTCCTGCCTGAGTGAGGAATGCAGACCCCTGTGCCCCCCAGGACAATGTTTCACTTGTTCCCCTTCCCAAGGGGGTGGCTGGAAGATGCTCCAGCCCCAAGGAGATCAAAGAGCTGCCAGGACAGGCTGGTCAAGCATTTCCCTTTCATCTGAATATATTGTTTGTGATTCTGAGCCATTCCCAAAGGTGAGGAAGGCTTCTAATCATTGCAGGAAGAGCCCTTGGAGATGACAGCAAGAGAAAAAAGAAGATTAAGGATTGCTTACAAGCACCAGGGAGCAGCAGGTTACATATTTGGAGCAAACTGCATTTGCTGATTTTACTTAAACAGGTCTCTAACAAAGAGTTAGAAATTCAGGCAGCATAAAAGAAACAATCACTTAACATTGGTACCTTATAATGGAACAGGGGCTGTTTTATTGCCAGGATATCTATTATACTGTAAGGTGTGCATTTTGTCATATTTTGCATTTCTAAGAAGTATCACTGCACTACAATAAAAAGAATTTAAATTATTTTCATTACAGTCAGTAGTTTTGCAGAGAATCACCAAATTCACCAAATAAAGAAAAGCAGTTCTGTGACCTCATGAATCACACAGAGAAACTGAAAACAAGACAGAGCTCTTTAAAGTGCATAAAACCACCCTAGACCACAGAATTTTAAGTTTCTTCTAGCATAGCCTTTTCTCTTAGTTCAGCAATCCATTTTTAAAACAGCGAACTGAAATTTATCCAAATTTCACTTTGTTGTTGTCATCTCTCATAACAAAGCAGACCAAACTCCATCTACACCATAATGCTGTAAGGATGAGCCCATTATCCCTAGAAGGAATCTGATAAGGTTTCTGTAATTGAGCCAAAGGGAATAAAGATTTTTTTTAAATTTTATTTTTCACTTCTAATTTTCCCCACTGTGGCAGCACTGAAGGAAGAAGCAGCGAGGGGCAGACCCCAGTGAGGGCTCTGTAAAACTGCTGCCAGCAGCTCTGAGCTGCAGTGAGAGGGTGCAGGGTGGATTTTGGTACAGGGGGGTTATGGAGACAAGATGGAGGGATCAGGGCATGTCTTGTCCTTCTTCTTTCTTCTTCTTGTCGTCCTTTTTCTGTGGTGATGTTGGCACTTTGGGATTGGTTCTTGGTGAAGGTGCACTTGCTAATATGGGTGTAAGGTATTGGGAACTAAAGGTAAATATGGTGTATGTAGCTTTTAGTATAAAAATAGATGACCGCCCAGTGGGAGATCAGTGTGCCCTTGGCTGCCTTGCTGGTCAGACCTCTGTCAGGCTGGAAGAACATTTTGTAGGTAAGAAATAATAAACAATATCGAAGACTGAAAATCTGAAGAGTGCAGACTCATCCTTAGGAGCGCGGGCTGTCCCAGGGCCATCCTACGGGTGTCCGTGCAGAGACAAAAGGCCAGAGCAGTCAGGCTCTGACATCACAGAATTGTCAGGACTCAAATGTGTTTGACATCCAAGAATTGCAGCTCTTCCAGATCCATCAAGGGGTTTAAGTGCTGGATGAGGGCCCAGGGCTGCTGTGCTTGACCTCCCCAGGAAGGAAAGAGGCAAATCCTGGTGCTGCCCAGTCCCTGAGCCCCTGCCAGGGACGCTCTGTGCCAGGGGCTCCTTGCACTGCTGCTGTCACAGAGCTCCCCAGTGAATCATCAGGGAAACATCTTCAGCCTTCAGGAGCACATGGAGCTGCAGATATTCCTCTCCTGCTCTCTTTTAACAGTAATATTTTCACTAGAGCAAAAGGAAAACAAGCAGTATTGAGTGCAAGTATCTCCTGTATAAATATTTATCTAAGGAAGAAAAAGTGTCCTTGTGTGGATCCACAGGTGCACAGACAAACACTTCACCACCAAATTCCATCAAATAGCCTTCGGACAAGGAGCTGAGCAGTGTTTGGACAGATGGCCAGTTCTTCTAGAAATGCTTCATTTTACCCCCATTGTTTTAGTCAGGGCAGGCTGCTGTACTGGAAACAATATTCTATAGTGCCCTTTTCATTCAGTAATTTCCATGAATTATACAAATGAGAGTTTACCACAGCCTAGGAGTAAATTGCAGGGTCACTAAAACCTCAAGGCACTTGTCTGTGCACAGAATTCACAATTGCTCAGCACAGGCTAGGGCAGTCCTGCTGGCAGACAAGGAACTGGGAAAGCTGAGAGCCTGGAGGGTCCACAGCTGAAATCCTAAAGAGTCCCATCAAAACTGAGGGAGGCACATTAATAAATTTTCTTAAATAAATAAATAAAGGGAGGAAAAAAACCCCAAAAACCAACCAAACAAAAAAACTCCAACCAAAAAGGCTTCAGTGAGAAGTGTCTGCAATCTGAATTAGAGGGAGAAATTCTTTCAGCTCCTGCAGCTAGCTGAGGCAAGTTCCCTGGTATTTCTTCACTGGGAAGTTTCTTCCCTTTGGCTATACAGCAGCTCATGCCTACAGGAGAGGAGCAGGCTGATAACCAGGATTAGGTGAACTGGTCTAGATAAAGAACTGACTTGAACCTCTGCCCAAGGTTTGAACCCAAGGCTTGCTCTCAAATCAAGTATCAGGAGCCAGTTTTCCCCTTTCCTTTTTTTCTTGCTTCCCCTTGCCCAAAATCTCCTCTGTTCGGGGTGAAAGCAGAAGTTTTAGGATCTTGCATCCCAGAGAACCCTTTTCCTCAATGAGACAGTCCTGTACCCCTTGTGGCTCCTTCCCAGTGAGAGGATTTCCCAGATTTGGGAGGACAGGGAGTGGGGAAGCCTCTCCTGTGTCACAGCCTCCCACTGCCCCTCCCAGTGCTCTGAGTCCTGAGACCCCTGAGGGAGCCCTCTATTCAAAGATTGTTTAAATCACAAGGGGATGATGATATGCTGCATCCAAAAATTTTAAGCAACCTGGCATTTTTAGGGGCTCCTGCAGCCACAGCATCCTCTGTCCTGCATGGGGGGGACACATCCATACAATGCATGGGGCTGGTGCACATCTGAAAGCTTTCTTGGAAGCATTTCACCAAATGGTCAGTCCAGGCACTGCTGCTGGCCACCGAATCACAGGCTGAATGCACTTTGAGAATATTCTCTCCTAAAACTGCACTCTGTGTGTTCTGAGAAGAGAAAAACTTTCTTAGGACTTGAACATACGCTCAAAAGATCTATAGGGCTGCCAGTCACCATCAAATGTCTCTTTGCAGACAGTCTTTTTTCTACAGCCAGGGGATGGTATCAATAAAAAGAAAAAACAAGGCCTTCAATGCAGTAGTCATTCCTGCTCCCTTATTCTTTAACTGTTTAGCCAATTTAGGAGAAATGCAAGATCAAAATGCAGGATAATCGATGTAAGCTGACACAAGGCCTAAATTTTATCTGCCTTTCTTATTTCTCCTCCAAAATATCAGAAGATGAGGAAATATGATTTTTAAATGAGCATAGTTAATACACCCTGGAATGAACAATAAACAGCTGAAATGAGCTCCTCAGCCCATTCTTTTAAAGTGTCTAATGTGTAATCCTGGTAACACTTAACATTCATTTGAACATGAAAAGGCTTCAGGCTAGAGGTGCTAATAAGAACACCCCACACTTCAGCTTTAAACAGACATGGCAATTTGTATTTCAATAAGGGGAAAAAAAAATCAGTCTTGAGGAAAGAAATACCTGCACTCCTCCACTGTATCCATTTACAGCACTCACGTGCACACGTTTCAGCATCACTAATGCAAATCCAGCATCTGGGAGACAATTTAAATTGCCCTTCAAAAGGCAGAAAAAGAAATATATCATTAGCATGACATCTCACTCCTCTGAAATGCATGAAAGGCTGCTTGTGCTGCATAAAGGTACAGGTAGGTGTAAATGAAAAAATGCATTCTTTGCTTGGTGATAAGGAAAATGTGGAAACAGAAATGCCAGGGTGACAGATTATCTTCTGCTTTTTCTCACTCTGCAGATCTGACAGCTTCACATTGAAGCCACATTATAATAAGGCTGGAATCCTTTACCTGTTGGGAATGGAGGACTCGTGCTGGCTCCTGCTTTAATCAGGAAAAAATAAAAAATCAACTCACCACCAGCACTGTGTCTTGTTCTCTCATTTCTTGGGAGCCTCATCAACATTTTCTGTACTGTCAAAGTGAATGTTAATTGCTGCAGGATGACATGATTTTGGTGCCACCACTTTTGGAGCCAGGTCTGACTTCAGTTCCTGTATACAGAAGAATGTTCTGTAAGAAACCTGGAATGTCTTGAAAGCAAAATCCCCAAGAAAATTTAGTTTTAACTGCCTTGATTTTTAAATGTGATTAAAATTGCCTGAGTTTTTGTGGAAGTCAGAAAGAAATCATTTTTATGAACTGCTTCTCTCACTTCTAACTCATCAAATTGAGTTTAAATGACAAATAGTTACTTCTAAGAGCATGTTAGCAAAGCTGTCCCAGAAAAATCATGTGCCTGTGTATGGATGAACATTTGTCCTGTATATTAGAAATTCTCACTTGTAGATGCTGGAAAGCTGAGGGGAAAATCCAAAGCATAAATTGGAATGAAGAAATCAGCATTACTCGTGTTCTCATGCTAGAACAGAACTGATCTGCCTGAGCTGGTTCAGATTTGATCCCTGCAGATCCAGGGCACATTTTTGCTGAGGCTGCTGGTGGAAGTCACACATTGCAGGGTGTTCTTTGGGAAAGAGGAGAACATTTGCTCTATGGAAATCAGTGCAGGCTGTTATGGGAACACCTTAAGCAATTCCATGGAAAACCTCAGGAGCTGCCAAGCCAAGTTTTAGGCTACAAAGGGGAATGAGAAAGATAAGTAGCTCTGAAAATATGTGGTGGAAATAAAGAGCTGCACAATAAACCCTGAACTTCTCTCTGTGATCTAAAATACGGAAAATGTGTAAGATTATAAATAAATCTAATATTAAGATTTCTGATATAAATTTCTGACATAAATTTCTTAAAGTACACAAGTTCCTAAAATCTTCCCTCTCTTCCCCATGCACACAAACTGATTTCATCAGCCCCACAAACCTGAGACATAATGTTGCTGCTGCTATTTTTTTTTTTTTTTTGTGAGCTTTTTCCCCCTGTGCTTTTTATGCTTTTGCCACTGTTCAAAAATATCTCCTAAAATCTGATGTAATAAAGACAGAATTACATCCCTGGGCCCTCAGGAAGATCAATAAGTAAGTTAATTTCCTGAGTGGCCATAGAGCTCCTGGTTTGTGAGAGAGGAAAAAGAACTGAAGGACACAGAAATGTGGGCCCAGAGAGAGCTCCAGCAGCAGCCCTGGCTCCCTGCAGGCTCAGACACCCCTGGTGCTGGGGCTTTGCTCTCTCCCCCAGCTCTCAGAAATAGGAGAAGGTGTGACCCATCCCTGGGGACCAGGGCAGGGATGAGGGAGGGAGAGGGGCAGGGAGGGAGGGAGGAAGGCTCTGGGAGGGCTTTGCCCCATCCTGCCCTTGGCACAGGAGCAGCACGGCCTCCCTGGGCAGCCTCACCCTGCTGTCCCTGCCCGTGCTGGTGCCACTGCTGGGAACAGCCATGGGGCAAAGAGAGCTGGGCAGGGACAAAGAGGGCCCTGTGCGGGCAGTGAGCAGCCATGGGGCAAACAGAGCTGGGCAGGGACAGAGAGGGCCCAGTGTGGGCAGTGAGCAGCCATGGGGCAAACAGAGATGAGCAGGGACAGAGAGGGCCCTGTGTGGGCAGTGAGCAGCCATGGGGCAGCCATGGGGCAAACAGAGCTGGGCAGGGACAGAGAGGGCCCAGTGTGGGCAGTGAGCAGCCATGGGGCAGCCATGGGGCAGCCATGGGGCAAACAGAGCTGGGCAGGGACAGAGAGGGCCCAGTGTGGGCAGTGAGCAGCCATGGGGCAGCCATGGGGCAAACAGAGATGAGCAGGGACAGAGAGGGCCTTGTGTGGGCAGTGACTGCCCTGCCCTGCTCCAGCCATGAACAGGTGCACACAGGGATGGGAAAGGGGAAGGTTGTCAGATCCTCCTGATGAAGAGAACCCTGAGCTTTCCCAGCCCTGCAGCACCAGCAGCTCCTCTGCTCCCTCCTCAGCCAAGATCCTGCTGATGCAGCCCCTGCATACAAACTGCAGCCAGGGTAATGACAAAGCCCAAAGCAGCCAGCTTAGATTGCTCTGGAAACACCCACAAATGATCACTCCCCAGTTTACAGTCAAAGGTCTCATTTGAGCAGATTTTAATCCATTCTGAATGCACAAGTTTCTTTCACTGTTCCGATTTAAGCCAGGAACACCCAGCCCAAACCCAACTGGCACCCGGAGCACTGCAGCAACCAAGGGGCTCTGGAGAAAGAGAAGTGTTAGAGAAGTTAGGAAAGTGAAGCCACTCAGTCTTGTGGCTGCTGGAAATGAAGAGAGTTCATTTTTCCTGCACTGCAGCCCCTAAAGCTGGGTACCCAGATAAAGACTCGAGCTTCTCGTGGTTTGCACAGAACCAAGAGAGATGCTGCCATGGAAAAGTGCAAGAGTCTGGTCTCTGCACATCCAGCCTCACCAAAACTCAGTTCTGACTTGAGGGCTGTCTGGAGCAGGTATTTCATCAGATTTGCCTGTGGGGGAGCTCTAGAAATTGCCACCTGTGAACGTTTCCAGGAGGCAATGAATGAGTGCTGGAAAACCATCATGTTAAATTTAAGGTAATACAGACAGCTTCTGCAGTGTGGCCTCAGTTTTCAGTCAGCCAGGTTCAAATGTAGCTTATCAAAAGCTCTAGGAGCAATCAAATCCACTTTCTTGGGCCTTTAGTAAAAAGGGTAGCATGTATAAGCCTTCCTAAGCAGCCTGAAAAAAAAAAAGCTTACATTAACAGATGTAACAGATACACAACTATGCTCAAATATTTTTATTTGTCTAACATAAGGAATAAAACAAGTTACAGCAAAGCATGAAATCTGATGAGGATTCTACCTTAAGGAAAAAAAAAATTGTCTTTTATAATAACAAATAGTTGGAACCAGCACATTGCTTTCGCGACATTGTTCCCTCCAAGACAAGTCCAAACTGTTCAACATTATGAAAACTCTGCCTATTGCTTTGTACCAGAAAATTTATTACCCCCAAATCATTTACAACAGACAGCATGCATTCCAAAACTGATTTGTTACTTTAGGCCACAACAACTCACTTTCAAAGCTTAAAGAATCCATTATCCTGTGCAAAGGAAAGCCCAGCCCGTGAACAGGACACGGAGAGGCTTCAGGTGGAATTCCAGGAAGAAGTTTGGATGGAGGACGCCTGCAAACCCAGCAAAGGATTCACTGGGAGCCTTCTGGGCACAGGGATGGGGAAAAGATTGAACAGGATTTTTATTCTGTGAGGTGTGTGAGCATTTGTCACAATTTCAGCAAGCTGCTGGCTGGGCTGGGAGGAGGAAGCAAGGCAGTTGGAGAAGTCAAATATGATTAACACAGGAACTCTGCTCTGTGGGAGATGTCATTACCTGCTGACACAGAGCGGGGCATTTGTCTCACTTTGCTGCAGCACAAAACACAATGTGTGTGTTCAGCACTACTTGCTCCTCTGATTTTGTTATGAGCCACAACAGACACTTGGGCCAGTTTGATTTATTTGATTAAAACGCCTCAGACATTTTTCAGCTATGGAGATCACTGCAATTTACCAACTGCTGGTCTCAGAGCCTGCCTGAGAGCAGAGCCGTGTCCCAGCTCAGGGGGCAACCCCAGCTGCAGGAGAGCCAGAGCAGCCCCACAGAGCTGAGCCATGGAGGGAATTCTGTGTGAGGGGCCCAGGAGGGGCAGCAGGGCACAGGGGACGGCACAGGGGAAGGCACTGAGCCCCGGGCACAGGGGAGGGCACTGAGCTGGTGGCCCAGGGGAGGGCACAAGAGAGGGCACAGGGGAGGGCACTGAGCCGATGGCACTGGAGAGGGCACTGAGCCCAGGGCACAGGGGAGGGTACTGAGCTGAGGGCACAGGGGAGGGCACTGGACTGGTGGCACAGGGGAGGGCACTGAGCTGAGGGCACAGAGCTGACACAGGGCCTGGGGTGCTGACTCTGCCCTGGCACAGGCTGAACATCTGCACCTGAACATCAAAGACCTCAGCAAGCAAAGCAAGGCTTAGAAAGTTACCTACACACTTGATTTACAGCCTCTTTAATCACAAGGGACAATTCTCAGGATTTTTTTTAAATCACTGCAAATTCACATTATTAAGAGTTTTTTTCTCCTGAGTTGTCACAAAATTTGAAAAGTGACATGGAAACAGCATCTAGAAGTGATACATGTTTGGTTAGCATCGGCAAGTCTGTATTTCTTTGAACTTGCATACCCAAACAGGTCAACCAGGGCTTTAAATTGTAATCCTATATGACCAAAATACAGGAAACTGCTTTGAAAAGGAAACAAAACCCCGGGGCACGAGTGTGAGTCACTGTGTGACTCAGCTCTGGGTGCTCAGCTGCCCCTGGGTCTGCCCAGAGCAGGAGGAACTGAGCTCTTTGCAGGTACAAATGTTGTTCTTAGTCCTTTGGAGGTGGCAGTGTTCTGAGTTTGACACGTGGTGATTGCAACTCAATTTTTAATTCAAAGCTGTGGGACCAAGGAGCCCCAGCAGCCCTGAGCCCAGCTTGGTGCCCTCAGAGCTTCCCATGGCCTGCTCAGGGACAAACTGGGCTCCTTTACCCACTGTCTTTCCCTGGAGTCATGTTGTAGTGGTCTATTCCATAATCACTACTGCTGGAAATTGATTGTTTTTATTTTTAAAGCTGTCTGACATCTGTTGTTCGGTTAATGTAAACAATTCTCCTCTCTCTCTTTTAATCCCACACCTATTTTGCTTTTCACTTCTCTTGAAAATATTGACTGTAAAAAAATCCAAACTGGCCAAATCCACTCCAAGCTATTCTGAGCACACTGCTGCAGAACGAAGCACAGAGTGAAACAAGAGCATCATTAGCTACCATTTCAATGATTTCCAAAGCTACCATTTAAGTCATGGGGTTTTCTGTGATCTTTGTCCAAGAAAACTCACCAGTGAGCTCAGTGAGATTCCTGTGGGCACACACAGCAGGGCAGGGAGTGACCAGGGGATTTGAGAGCACTCAGAGCCGAGGTGCTGCAGGTGGGCAGGGATGGCCAGAGGGGCTCCTGAGCCCTGAGCTGCTCCCCCTGTCCTGCAGTGGTGCCACACCTGATGGGAGGTGGCACATCCTCAAAATGCACCCACTGTTTGCTGACAGCAGCACAGGGACAGCTGGGAGAGCTGGGGGAGCTCACCTGGAGAGGAGAAAGCTCTGGGAGAGCTCAGAGCCCCTAAAGGGGCTCCAGGAGAGCTGCAGAGGGACTGGGGACAAGGATGGAGGGACAGGACACAGGGAATGGCTCCCACTGCCAGAGGGCAGGGCTGGATGGGATATGGGGAGAATCCTTCCCTGGGAGGGGGGACAAGCTGTGGCTGCCCCTGGATCCCTGGCAGTGCCCAAGGCCAGGCTGGACAGGGCTGGGAGCACCCTGGGACAGTGGGAGGTGTCCCTGCCATGGCAGGGGGTTGGAATGAGATGGATTTAAGGTCCCTTCCAACCCAAACCGTTCTGGGATTCTGGGATTTGTGTTTTGGCACTCGGGTCCACTGGCCGTGCGTCTGTTCTAAAATCCATTTCCAAACACAGACAAGTTCTGAGCTGTGAGTTGGCCTGGAACCAGGCAAGCCGACCAAGAGCAGGCCCAAAACAGATTCCCTGGGTTCTGGAAATCCAAACACTGCAGCTCAAGCACATGCAGCAGCACACAGCAGTCCTAGAAAGCACCCAAGGCCAGGTGAGTCCCCACCCCAGCCGGGCTCTGCAGCCAATCTCTGCCTCATCTCCATGAGGTCAGGTGAGGAAAATGCAGCCCCGCTTCCAATGGAAACACCGCTCCCTGTCCCTGCCTGCATCGTGGTGTCGAGTGTTCCCCACAGCCCGTGGTGAGCGCACCAGGGTGTGATCCCAGCTCCAAGGGCAGCCAGGTCCCCAGGGATTTTGGCTCTCTGGCAGCAGGGAAGGTGGGACCAGCACACACAGTGCCCAGCACAGGCATCACTCCACAGCCTTTGTTCCACCACAGCCCTGCTCCAGGCAGGTGCTGAAAAGATGGGTTAAAAGGTGAACTTTTACAGTCCTGAAGGGGTTTTTTTGTTTCCACCCTGGTTTTTCTTCACATTTCTGGTCACTTAGTAGTGTAGCTGAATAGTGATAAAAAGGACTTTTGATTATTACTGTGTTGGAGGAGTTATTTAATCAGACAAATGAAAAACATTTGTAGCCATCACAGCCAGCTCTGGGTACCAGAAGCTTTTGACAGCTGGCTCTCCTGGCCCTCTGTGATAGTTTGGGGCCACATCCTCATTAAAAACAGATGCACAAAACAAAACTTCCAACTGCATGGACATGTGAGCACCCTGGTAGCAGAAGAGACCCATTTAGAGGATGCTGAAGTATAATTACATCATATTTCCATTAGAGGGATGGTCTCTGCAGCTCCCAGGGAACTTGGCAGGGCATTAAAAGCCCGTCAAGGCTGACCACACAATAACTGAAGAGGAGGAAGAAAAAAACACATCAAACCACAGAAAATGCCCGAGAAAGGATTTCTGGTGTGCTACTGCCCTTTTCTTTGATCTAAAACAGAAATAGTCTTCTGGAAGGGTACCTGAGGCACCGCACTGAGAAAGTACCCAGCACACCTCCACCACGACTTTGCTGACTTCCAAAACTCAAAGGGCTTCTTAGCAGAATCCTCTCCTTCCCAAGGACATCCCTGTGTCCTACCTCATCCCCAAGGACATCCCTGTGTCCTACCCCATCCCCAAGGACATCCCTGTGTCCTACCCCATCCCTTTCTAAGGACATCCCTGTGTCCTACTCCATCCCCAAGGACATCCCTGTGTCCTACCCCATCTCCAAGGACATCCCTGTGTCCCACCCCTTTCCAAGGACATCCCTGTGTCCTACCCCATCCCCAAGGACATCCCTGTGTCCCACCCCTTTCCAAGGACACCTTCCACTGGAGGTGGAAAAAGTTCAAACTCCACGAGTGGAAAAGTTCTGCAGAACAGCTACTGAAAATTTCCCAAACAAGTCCCAGCTGAGCATCCATCTTCATTTGAAATTTGCAGGTTTTTCCCAGCTCCTGTTTAGGGCTGTTTTTAGGGGATAGGAAGAAAAAGTAAAACAGAAAGCAAAACCAAAAAACGCAGAACCCTCAAAACTCAAAGAAAAAAACCTTGAAACCCCTTGTGAATCACAGCTCTGTTCATCCAGTGCATCTCCTGGCCTAGGAAATCAGTTTTCTACCTCTGTGAGGGAAAAAATTACAAACTCAGAGTATTCCAACTTTCCTACTCCATGCTGGTAAGGACACTGATGCAGGTGCTGCTGCATGTTCCTGATTCCCAGTCTCCACAGGAATAAAACCCCACAAACCCACAAATCATTCAGGGAGACAAGCAATCTTCAGAGAATCAATATAATATGCTGGAAATTAAAACAACAAATGCTCAGCCAAGATTCCTCCATTATCTTACAAATGTTTTTATTAGAACTGAAGTGAATTAGTTTTACAGGAAGATGACAGAGAAAGTCAAAAAAAGAAAGCAAAATTATGGAAGTGGGGTCAGATCAGACTTTTGGACCCAGGCACATTGACACAGAACCTGTTCCACCACATGGCAAGTGCAGTGTGAGCACTGACACTGAGCCTTTCTGGCTCCCCCTTCTGCTCACTGTCAAATGAATATTGATCTTTTGGATGAAACAGAAAATCTCTTCTTTAACTGTGTGCTTTTCACAGCTAAAAACATTGCCTGAAGCATCCTCATGGCCTGATCCCATCGAGTTCCAGACCTGCAGTTCTCCTTCCCCTCAGAGATTCACTCACCTCTCGGCAAACAGCCAAGAGGTGAGAAAGATGAACACTTTCAGTAGGCAATTCTGCAGGAGTGAGTGTAGGGGCAGAGCAAGAAAACCCACCAGGTAAATGTTCCATGCTCATACGCACCACACATGGCTCAGGGAGAACACTGTGCACACCTCAGTAATGCCAGAGCAATCCTCTCTCACCCCTTTCTATCAGTATTTTAATCTCCTTGCACTCCAAACATGTAAATCTGCCTTCGTGTGCCAGCCAAGCAGAATTGCCAGCCCCAACCTCAGCCCTGAGCTGGGCAATGCAGGCATCTCAGATGTGTTTGGACCCTGCTCTAGCAAAACCTCCCTCAGAAATGCCAAAGGCAGCTCTTCTTTAGAACTTCATCCTCCTCCCTCCATGCCTCTCATCTTCACTTGCAGAAACCCAGAGGTGAGGTGTGCTGTGCTCCCAACACACCGAGAACAATTGATGGAATTCAATAAAGCTCTCCTGCTTTCCATGCAGGCACTATTGCTTTATAGATTGTGCTGCTTTTGATGTCCCCTTTGATCAGATGTGCTCCTGAACTTCAATGGAGCCATTTCAGAGCAGCACCTGCCTGCCTGACAGCAGAACCAGCACCTTCACATTTCTTATTTCAGCATTGACTGAGAATATTTGTTCTCAACTGCAACAACTGCAAATGAACAGGCCAACAGCTTCCTAAAAATAGACAGAGTGCAGCATTAGCAGCATATCATGCCCACCTAGTGCATTTTTTTTCTTGTTAAAAATGTATGAAGTACAAAATTCCCTCAGCAGAGTGTAGGACAAAGCAAGAGGCAGTCCCTGTCCAGAGCTGATGTCCAGCAGCTCCCACAAGCAGGACCTGTGGACATTGTTCATGTGCTCCATTTCCCTGGCACAGGGAGACGAGTTACAGAAGATTTTACTCACCACGGAGAGATCAAATCCCTACACAGAGCACAGGATTGGTAGAACAAGGAAGAGAATCAGATTTTGTTGCCATGCTGCAGTCTGAGCCTTGTGATGTCCCAAGGGAGTGACACAGCCAGTGCCACCCCCAGTGTCACCCCCAGTGTCACCCCGGGCTGAACCCTCCTCTCTATGGACACTTGCACAGAGGGCAAGACTGGGACAAAAACAAACCCAAGGAATTTCCCAAACACCATGTGTTCTTCAGGCAGAAACTCCCAAAATGGCTGAGAGGTGAACATGGCAGTGCTGGGTTGACAGTTGGACTTGATGATCTAAAGATCTTTTCCTACCTTAAGGAATCCATGATTCTGTGGTTCTAAAGCCTCACACAGAGCCAGGGAGCAGTTTGCTTGGCAGCTGACTCCATCTGCTGCTCTTCTCCTGGGTGCCCGGGAGTTTTAGCTGGTGACAGATTGTCATCTGCTGACAAAGGAGAGCAGGGATGCTCAGAGCCTTGCCATGCCACTTGGCTTCACAGCCACCCAAATCTCCTGAGAAGAACTCAACTTCCAGCCAAACAAAACCACAGTTCTGCTCATATCTGCACTGGAAGATCTGTAGGGCAAGAAGCCAAAGCTCCAAGGCTGGTAGGCAACAGAACCCTGAGATATTTGGCTGGAGCCTGCAGAAGAGGCATGGAGGAAAACTTGCTGTAACTTTTCAACATTTCTACACAAAGAAGGGGCAGAAAAGGGAGCAGTTTCTAAAGCATTCTCCAAAACAAGGTGCAGGGGAAGGCAGATTATTTCTGTCTGTGTGGGTGATGGCAACTGTTTAGTTTAATGCATGAACACAAGAAGAACAAACAACGATTTTAACCATAACAGTTTGCTTTTCCTCTCTCAATTTTACAAGCCTGTCTTGCTCCTGTTCTATTTGCAGATGCACCTGGCTGTTACCCATACATAACACAGTGCAGAGTGCCCTGAAAGCCCCTCAGACAGATTTGTTCTACCTTCCTTTGCAGAAGTACAGAATGAAAGAGCTTTATAATTTCTAGACAAGGAGAAATTGATTTGTTTGCAGAATGACTCTCTGGACATGCAGTAAGCTGAGGCAAGACCAGGAAATCCTGAGGCAGGATTTTGACTTGGGGCAGAACCTCTGCTGGAGAACTGCCAGAAAAAGACTTTCTGGAAAGGGGAAAGGGATGGGGAAATATTAATTTAAAAACATAAATCAAATCCAGGAAACCATAATTTATGGCTTAATGAAAAAAAAAAAAAAAAAAAGGCCTAATTTGCCACAGTGTTAAAATGGGGTGATGATACAGAACAGGCTGAGAGCTGCAAGTGGTTGAGGAAGGGATCAGGAGGTCCAGACAGAGCTGGGAGGAAACACTCTAGAGTTATCTCTTCTGGAGGCAGCAAAATAGTGATAAATCTGTGTACAAACACATTTCCTGAGCGTGTTCATTAAAAATACAGTTTTTAGATCAATAAAATTCCCAGAGAGAAGCGTCCTGCTGGGGAGCACGGTGTGGCTGTGGCTGTGCACAGGCAGCTCTGCATTGAGGCTGGGAATGGCACAGGAGAGCAGGCAGGGCACTGGCACAGCTACCTCAGCCCTGCACAGCCAGGTGATAAATCATCCACGGCTTCAGGGCTGATGGACGCCTGCCAAACCCTCAAAAATGTCTGAAACTTGATAAGAAAGAAACAAACAAAGAAAAAGTCAATACTATTTAAGTGCTAGCTCTCTAACTTGGGCAACATTAACACAAAAAAATTATCAGAGTGTTTTCTACAATTTATGCCAGAATTCATTACTCCGCACAACCTGGAAAAAAAAAGCACCAAATAAGACTGAAATTAAATCCCAAATTTGTGCATCCAGTTATTTTATTGAAGGCAAATGGTTTATATGTAGAAGCAGCTCTTGATGATTTTCCTGCTGCTATGACAAGGGAAAGGGGGGGCTTCTTAGCTACCATTTTAACCCCACTGAGATCCTTTCCAAAAACTGCTTTCAAAACTGAAGTAAAGAAGAGCTCCGGAATTGGTTAAAGCATCAATAACTCGTTTTGCTGGGAAAACTATGAATTCTTTTTCTGCCAAAGCGGAGGAGTTACCCTGCAGGGTATCTGACAAACCAATTCCCTGTGGGTCAGCTCCATGCTGTCCTGCTGGGGTGGCAGGGACACTCCAGGCCCTCCAGTCCTGTTGCTGTGGTTCTGCAGGGCCCACCCTGCCTTTGGGCTGTGGGCAGGCCCTGCTCAGCCCCGTGTGGGCACATCCCAAAGCACTGCAGGGCCTCTCAGCCCCGAGGTTTCACTCTGTGCAGGGAAATCACTGATATTTACTCTCAGAGCCCCTGCCCAGGCCCTGCCCAGTGCTCCCTCAGCTCAGCGCTGTCTCTGAGCTGTGCCAAGGGGAAGCATCACTCAGACAAGAACTGAAGGCCAGGCACTCCCTGCAGAGCACCCCTGCACATCCCTGAGGCTGCCAGGGAGCCATCCCTGGCTCTGCACACTGCTGATGCTCCTTGTGCCCAACACTGCTTTGGGCAGCCAGGCCCAGGCAGGCCCAGCCCGTTCCAAAGGCAGCTCCTGCTGTGCACAGAAACATTTCCCTCCTCTCAGTTGTGTTAAGTCAGGCTTACAGCATTTCCTTCAGGCGTTTGCCAGCACCACTCTTGAAGGATTTGGTGCACAGTTCCACACTTGGTTCATCCACCACAGTTCAGATTGTCCTTCTGGGATGGCCAATCCCTCCTAAAGGAACCCACACAAGGACAGCACAGAACCCACAGAAGGACAGCACAGAACCCACAGAAGGGCAGCAGAACCCACAGAGGGGCAGCACAGAACCCACAGAGGGGCAGCACAGAACCCACAGAGGGGCAGCAGAACCCACAGAAGGGCAGCACAGAACCCAGAGAAGGGCAGCAGAACCCACAGAAGGACAGCAGAACCTACAGAAGGACAGCAGAACCCACAGAAGGGCAGCAGAACCCACAGAAGGACAGTACAGAACCCACAGAAGGGCAGCACAGAACCCAGAGAAGGGCAGCAGAACCCACAGAAGGGCAGCACAGAACCCACAGAAGGGCAGCACAGAACCCACAGAAGGACAGTACAGAACCCACAGAAGGACAGTACAGAACCCACAGAAGGGCAGCACAGAACCCAGAGAAGGGCAGCAGAACCCACAGAAGGGGAGCACAGAACCCACAGAAGGACAGTACAGAACCCACAGAAGGACAGTACAGAACCCACAGAAGGGCAGCACAGAACCCAGAGAAGGGCAGCAGAACCCACAGAAGGACAGCAGACCATGAAGTGACAGGAGCTTCTCCAATCCTTGCCCCAGGCACACACAGCATTACTCCTGCAGGGTGTCCCAGCACAGCAAACTCACACATTTCAGTTTCCTGTGTGTGCTGTTGTACAGTGGAGGCTCTGATCACAATCTACTGATACCTGACTAAGAGATCAGCTCTCAAAACCCAGTGCTGTTGAGGAGGATTTACTGAACAGCAAGACCTCTGGGTCCAACAGAAATACTCAGCCTGTGGTTTTGCACATTCTGATATTAACTAAATAAAAACTGCCACAGCAGCCTTGGGCCCAACCTGAGCTCTGCAGAACAAGGGGTTAATCTTTGGTGTGTGAAGTACAGGTGCCTTCCATCAGAGCCAAGCACAGGATTTCCCCCGAGCCCTCCAGTGCAGGGCTGTGTCCCTCAGGCACCCAGGCTGGCACTGCCCGAGTGCCCAGCAGGGGACAGAGGCATTGTCACCTCCCACCTGCCCTGACCCCCTTGTCTGGGGAAACTGCTGCATCTCCTCAAGGCAGTGATTTCCTCTGGCCCATGAAAGCAAAGAGAAAGTGAAGATGAAAAGCAGCGTTCAAAAGGTGGAAATCAGAACTGTAGCAGAGCAATTTTCTTTTGAAAACATGACAATTGCTCAAGGCACAGGAACAAAGTGGCAAATCCTATTCCCCAGTGTGCTGGGATCAGTAGCAAAGTCTTGATGCATCTCTGCACCTCTGAAACAGCTGCCTGGCAAGTGGAGACAGCTCCTGCTCGCTCTGCATGAGCCCTGCTCAGGGGCTCCCAGCTCAGACCCTGCTCCCACCTCTGCTCTGGGCACGGCTCAGGTCACAGAGAGACCTCCTGGGATGGAACCTCCTCACAGCTCCCCTGATTCCCAGTGCCAAACCAGCTCCAGAGGCCCAGCCCTGGCTCACAGGGAGGATTTGTTCCCTCCCAGGAGATTTGGGTTTTTCTCTCAGCACTCCCAGGCTGACCTGGTGACCACGCCTGAGCTCCACTGCAGCCCCGTGACCACACATCTTTATTCCATTTAATCCAATAAAAGAACAAATTCCCCAGATCTCCCTCAACATCCCCTTCCTTAGAAAAGCACAGTGCAGCAGCCAAGACACTGGAGCACGGGTCTGTTTAGCCTCAGGAAAGTGTACACAATACCTGCCTGCCTCCCAACTTGCTGCAGCTTGTGCTGCTTTCCTCTGTGGCCATGAAATAAAATTAAAGATCAATTTAACCGCCTGGAAGAAACAAACCTATAAATAAGTAGTCATAAAACCAAGAGGACAAGACAGGAAGAAACAAAATCTAACGAACAAGAATAGAGGCTGAAAATTCAATTCCAGAACTCGCTAAAGAAAAAATGCAGAATTGAACAGTTCTGGGAAAGAAAGGAATTCGCTATTTTTCCTGGAAGCACTTGCCAGTGATACATATGCTCTCAACAAGGCAGATTTGTGTATTTTAGGGTTTTTGCACTTTTGTGCAAACTAGGAGTTGCTGCCCTGAAGATTTTACAGTCTGAGGGTGTGATCCCACTGCTGCTGTACGTGTAACAATTTAGAAACAAACAGGATCTCATTAGCAAACATCTACATAAATAACCATTCTCCAGATGAGGATAACACGGCCCAAGACATCATAGCACAGCCTCAGAAATGATAACACACACTCCATATTTGCAAAGATGTGCAACTCCTGGAAGAACTTCCAATCCAACCTTTTCCAATTCAGAGTGTGAAACCATCACAGAAAAAGTACAGAGGAACCAACCTGAAACTCAGCCATCTGGGGGACAAGTGCTGGTTGGGGTATACTCAATTTTTGCATTGCATATCACAGAAAAGACACTTTGCCAAGCTAAAAGTTTCATCAAATCAGTGTCAAGGATCCCACTGACTGCTCTCCAAGCAAGATTCATCCTCACAAATGTGGCATAAGAACCTTGCCCAAAATCCAGATTATTAATGAACACTGACAAGAAATAGAGTCAGAAAGGCCCAAGATTCATCCTCACAAATGTGGCATAAGAACCTTGCCCAAAATCCAGATTATTAATGAACACTGACAAGTGATAGAGTCAGAAGGGCCCCTCTTTGCTGCTGTAAGGAAAACAGGCTGTGGAAACCCAAAGGCATCCACATTCACATCCTTCTTAAGGATGGTGATTACAGTCTTAGGACAGATTAAGCAATATATTCAAGGGGTGAGGAAGAGGGAAATCATAATATTACTCAATTCTTTCACAGAGCAATTTATTTTCTCTAGTTCTCAATGTTTATTTTAGAGATTTAATATGAGATATTTCAAACTGCAGTTCTGATGCTTCTGGTGCTTCACGGCTCACTCATTAACCTGTTGGAGAGGGAGTGTTTTAGCCTGAAATGCAGCCCTGGAGTGTGTGATCCCTGCTTGGCCCGGTGCCTGTGCTCAGGTGAAGCCGAACGTGCGCGCGCGGGGCTGGAGGTGTCTGCTGGGCTGGGTGGGGATTGCAGGGCTCACGTCCCAAGGGGTAAACAGCTGCTGCTGCTTTCACTGCCTGCTGAGTGAGTTTTCTTCACTGCTGATTTGCAACATGACAAAAAACAAAGAGTAACTCAGAGTAAGGAGTACCAAGACAAAAACAACTCTGTCTCTTTCCTTAGGGTAAGAAAATACCTTGACTGTTCACCAAACACTGAGGCTGCAGAGCATGAGGATTTTATGTGCTAGGTGCTTTGATGATTCAGAAGAGCCTTTTAATGTCACTTCCAAGTGACACTGGAATCTCTTCTGCCTGATATGCTGATGTTGATCTTCTCAGCAGGAAAAGAAAAAGATTTTCACAAATAGATCAGAATTTTCTCTTAAGTGTTTCTCTTAATTGCTTTTAGGTGGAAAAAAAGGTCAGGAAGTTTCCTTTGCCTGAAAGAGAATCCACAGAGCTGAGTAGGTGGCACTGTGTGGTAGCAACAGGAAGAGACAATTTAATAGGGTTCTTTCCATTTCACCTGGAAAAAACCCCATAAAACGTGGATTCTTCCTCCAAGTTTGTTGAATTGTGAGTTTGCCTTTTAGCATCCCAGTATGAGATCCTTCCACCTCACAGAAACCAGGGAATCAACACAAGGACTTTAAGTGCAATAAGGAATAACTGTTTGTGTGTGCCCCCTGTGCCATGTCTTACCAGGCTTGTGCTGTTGGCTACAAACAATCAGAAATTTTTGAAGAGCCTATTTTTCTTCACCAACCAAACAGATTTGTGTTCACCCAGAATATTTCGTGAGGCTTGGTTTTTTGGGGTGGGGTTTGGGTTTTTTTTTACTTGTTTTGGGGCTCTTTGCTGTGTTTTTTGGGGCATTTTGCCCCTTCACACTCCATCCCTCCCTGCCCCAGCCCTGCTGTTCCTCCTGCTGCCTCTCCAAGGAGTTGTGTCCCTGCCACTGGGCTGAGCCAACTCTAATCCTTCCACCTGGGCACAAATGCAGTTTTACAAAGGCATCTGGAGACAGAAATTAAGCTACTTAGGACAGAAGAGTATTAAGTAATGAACTTCTTTTGGAATATTTATTCAGCTATCTATCTGCATTTATGAAAGCTGAGGTGAGACTGAGGAGGGGCAGGGGAACTTCAAAGCCCCAAGCCACAGGTCTCTCTTGGAGATTTTTGCAGAAAGCACCTGAGGAAATATGTCAAGTGGTGGGTGTTATGCAGTGATTTTTCATTAATTTTAATTACTGTCATTCTATAGGATAGTGAGCATCCTCAGACCTTCGCCTCCAAATTGCACTGGGATCGATGCCAAATTTCTGCTCCCTCTCTGGTTCCCTCCAGCAGTATTTAGTAATGGAATCGCTTAAACATGTTTAAATAAGAAAGGTAAATGCCAAACACTTCTGAATGAGGAGGAACATGTATCTTAAATAGCACATGAAGCCTTTATTCATAATTCTATAAACTGCAAACCTGGGCTATTTGGGATCAAATAGAAGGCTTGATCAGGCTTGAGAAGACAGTAGATGGAACATCCCCATTTAAGGAAAAGCAAAACAAAACACAAAGTGACTCTTAACTTTTCATAAGCATTGGGAGTGCACACTGGGGGAGGGGGAGGAAGAGACAAAAACACAGAATCTGTTCCCTTGATGGGATCTCAGTGGTTCACTCTTAAAAGAAAAAACAGACCAAAGTATTTTCAGCACTAGATTTGCAATACAGGTGGCATCACCACCACCACCACAGTTTTCATCATTATCATCACCACCATCTCCTCCTGGCCCCCTTGAGCCATGGTGACTCCAGACCCCATTCTGCCCTCACACCCCCAGCAGCCACAGCAGAGACGCTTTTCCAACCTGGGCTGTTTTGGTGCAGAGCCCATTTTGGTGCAGAGCCCATTTTCAGACAGGTTATTCTGCCAGGCAGAGGCCCAGAGCTCCCAACCTGCCCTGCCATGGCCACACACCAGCCATGGGCAGCACAGCTTGGCTGACCACCTCCTACGAGGCGAGGGCACAAAATAGGGAAAGGGAAAACAGCAAATTACAAATTTCACCTTTGGAATGATCATTAATGGCTTGAGAGCAAGATCTCACTGGTTTGTGATGTAATTATTCCATTAAAGCCTAAATCCTAGCTGGAAGTTTAGAGGCAGCAATAGCATCACTCCAAATTTTCTATTTTTGGGTAGCAGATGGTGGGGCAGACATGGCAAATCCACATTAATCAGAAGGATCTCATGAAAGCTGTGCTGCATTTGCCAAACCAGAGTCTTTCTTTCCCACAAAGCCCTATTTGCAAGGATTCACTTGACTGAGACTTTCACACAGGTGTGCTGCATCCAGCATTGCAAATAAAAGGAATCCTCCCCCAAAAGCAGCTGTCAGACTGTGCTGCCCATGGCAGCTCCCCTCCAGAGACATTCTGTTTGTCCAGTGACAAACAGCCACTCGTTTTCCTGAGCTTTCCACAGTTAACCAAGGAGTAACTCACCATTTCCCCCTGGTTTATATCCTTCCACACCCACAAGTAGAGCTCACCCACCAGCTCAGTTTTTTCATGTTTGCAGTGCCAGCAGAAAGGGGAGCACCTTCCACCCTGCCCACAAACAAATGCCAGCTTGGGGTGGTGAGTAAATACAGCCACCATTTCTTTCCAGAGGCACCCACATGATCCTCTCCCAGCCATTCCAGTGGGAATCCTCCCCTCCCTTGTCCCTGCCCCAGGCTTGCCTTGCCCCACCTTCCCCTGCTCGCCATTCCATTCAGGTAAACCCAGCTGTGTGCCAGGCCCTGGGCTTGCACAACACCTTTTACTCTGTGTGTCCTACAAAAAGCCTCCTGCAGGGCTCCATCTGAAGAGGAGAGTTTGCTTGGGGTGTGTTTGGGGTGGGTCTCTTGGTGTGTGTTTGGGTTTCCCTGTGTTTGGGCTATGTGTGTGTCACATCCCTCCAGCTGCAGATTTCTCTCTAGTTCTCTCTATATCTAGTTATCTTGAAGCTATTTTAAATTCAGTTTGAACTCATTAACCAGCACTGCACAGAAGACTGAGGCATGTTAGGCACCAGAGAGAAGATACAAAATAGTGTGATCAAGAAGGGGAAATTCTTACAGGCACAGAATACAGGAGAATCCCAAAGATCAGGAGAGGTGTCTGAGAGGGGAGAGATAAACCAGGAGAGCCTGCACTAGCAAGGAGCAGATCAGGAGCTCCTGAGGGACACAGACAGGTGGGAGGTGTCCCTGTCCATGGCAGGGGGTTGGAATGAGGGGATCTTTGGGTCCCTTCCCACCCAAACCATTCTGGAATCCTATGAGAAGACAGCTTTGTGTTCTCTTTGGGACACACTGGATAAAGCAGAGGTGAATTTCTGTGGGAGAGGATATTTCACTGTGCAAGCATTTCACATGAGTAGATGGAGTCAGTGTAAGGCTTTAAATGCACCTGTGGGCCTGAAATGCCTCTGCACTCTCTGCTTTTCCAGAAGGACAGGCAGAAGCAGCAGAGAGAGCATCACTGCCCTCCCCATCCCCGTGCTGCATTCTCTCCTGTAGCAGATAAAGCATTAATGAGAATTCTCCATGTTCCCCTTACCAACAGCCTGAAACCTTGCACTTATGAGGAACACTGAGCCCTTTTTATATCAGGACATGATGTTTGTTTACTTTTGCATGACACATTGCAGCCCAACCTTCAAGAAGTGTAACGAGGTCACTCCCTTACCAGAGCTCTCTGTGGCTGTTTGGCTCTGAGGTTTGGGCATGTGAGGAGCCACATCTTTCAGCATCAGCAGATTTACAGAAGACATGCTCTGCTTTGAAACACGGGGAAATTGATCCTGCAGGGCTGTTTACTCCCTCAGCACACCTTGGAGTGCTCCACAGCACCTGTGCCTTGCGTAATTGCTGCTGCTCCCTCAACCAAACATCAGCAAAATTTGTAGTAGGCAAAGGTGTAATCACAGGGAGTGCTGCAGCCAATTTTCACAGCTCAGACATAAAAAAAAGAAAAAAACTAATTAGGAGCATCTCTTCTGGACCTGCCTGCACTCTTTGTTTATCACCTGCCCCCTGGAGCAGCATTTCTGGGGAGGGAGCTGGTTTGAGCACGTGTGATAACCTGGTACATGCACACACTGCCCTGACACAACATTCAATGGAAATTCATCCAGTTCGAGTTGCCTGAGCTTTTAAAATTGTTTCTCTTACATGATTCATCGGCCTTATTTAATTTTCATGTTCACAGAATTAATGAGGATAATCCTCCACTGCCTGAGGTCTGCAAACAGATCCTTCCCACCCCTGTGGGCTGCAGCTCCTTTGGCCCAGGCAGCAGTCAGAGCTGACCCCCAGCACGGAGTGACACACTGTCATGCACAGGCAAGGTCTGGGCTGCCCCTGCTCTCCCATGCCCATCACCTCCCACCCTCCCCTGCAATCCCAGGCCGTGGTTTGTTCTGGACTCATCCCCACATCATGAAATCTAGCAGAGCTCATCTAGGAATGCAAGGAAACTTCATCAAGAAGTTAATTTTTCAGGAAGCACGCAAACCTTGGAATTCTTCATTTAGCAGACTTCTTCCCCCTTATTTTTTGACTCACATTCACACAACTTCGTTGGCCTCACCTTGTCCACCTGCTCTTTTTAAAATAAACTGTGGTCAACTGCAACATGCAGCAGTGTTGTGGCTTCTAAAAAGGCCCCAGTCTTCATCTGTGACAAGCTCATGCTGCATTTTCTGCACAACTAAGAAAAAAAATTTAGAAGAAAAAAACCCATGTCAGAACATTAATTTGGACCAATAATACGAGCCTATTTTGTGAAGAGTTTAGTAAATCTTCCCTTTCACCGCTTCCTTCTATTCCTCATGAAACTATTCTTAAAAACACCAAACCAAAACAACAACAAACCCCCAAATCTTGAAGATTAAGAACCAACAAGGCTGCTCCCATCACCACACTCCTGGCTGGGTGCTCTGACCCAGTCCATCAGCCCCTGAATTTGGGCTCAGCCCTGGCTTTGGGGGCATCCTCAGTGGCACTTTGAGGACGGGCTGCCTCACTCCCAAAATAATGAGCCCTGGCTGAGGTCTGTACATCAAATAATGGTGGAGAGGAGGCAGCACTTGCCAGAATGCACATATGGGTGAACAAGGATGCTTAAGGGGATGCAGCAGTAAGGAGATACTTCTCATGTGACTGATCAGAGTGAAAACTATATTCCAGTTTATTACACTGCCTGCAGATATAAAATTCAGTGGTAATTGTTTGAACTAGATTCAGCAATACCTACCACGATCCTCTAATGAAAGAAACCTGTGTTGTCTTGCACTGTTGGATTAGGATTGTTGAGTACATTGTATTTTTAGAACAGCAATGAGGATCTTTTACACTGCTCATGAAACACACAGCACAGGTTTAACCAGGCAGAGCAACTTGTCTGGCTGGAGCAGAATGGCAGCAGGGGAAAAGCTGGGACTGCTTTCTGCAGGGCATGGGAGAGAGGGCTGCAGCCTTAACAATGCTAAAATTCTACTCTATTTTGTACCCTGATCAGGATTCTTTGGTGTTTGCAAAGTAAAAATGGTTCAGGTTTTGGAGTTTTGTAGGGGTTTTCCTTTCCCTTCCCTTCCCTTCCCTTCCCTTCCCTTCCCTTCCCTTCCCTTCCCTTCCCTTCCCTTCCCTTCCCTTCCCTTCCCTTCCCTTCCCTTCCCTTCCCTTCCCTTCCCTTCCCTTCCCAAAACAAGAACATAAAGCAATGTCAAATATATATATATATATGTTTTTGCTCAATTTCCCACATAAAGAAGCAAGGCTTGGAGCACAGCTGGGGAAGCTGGAATGTCACCACAATCCAGTGCACAGTCCTTGCATGAAAATCAGCGACAGAAACCAGAGATTTTAGTCCCAGCTCTGCAGGATTTGACACTGATTGTGTGAATTTCAAGAAGCATGGATGAACAGTTGCATTTCCTATATGCAGGAGCTGGATTTGGTCTATTTAGGAAATCTTGATGTAAAGCAGTGTGAGTTGAAGGGTAATTTCTGAACTGCCAGCTCCCCTGTAAGGTTCTCACCCAGAGTAACTGGGCTTTGCACTTGATCCCACAGCAAGGCCTGTGCCAGGTTTGTGGGGCTGAGCAGAGCTGAGCTGGGTGCATCAGTGCTGGGGAGCAGGAGCCAGCTCAGCCCTCCCCTGGGAGATGTCAGGGCAAACACCCCCTGATTGCTGGGCAGGAAACACACGGAGGAGGAGGAGGAGATGGCTGAGGAGGAGCCATCCTGCTCCCATTGCCTCTCAGCACGCTGGGTTTGCAATCATATCTCCCTGCTCTTCGGGAGGAAGCTGAGCACATCCACGCCCAGTTTGTCACAAATGTGGCCCTGGAGCTCCCGGGGACGTTGCAGCTGGTGGCATTGGCCAACAGCACCAGGAGCTCTGCTCGGGACAAGGCAAGCTGGAGTGCAGCTCAGGAGCGGCTGGGATGGGAAGGAGAACACCAGAGCATGGCACAGTGAGCTGTGCTGCTGCTGCATTTCAGTGCTGGCCTCAGGGAGCTCATTCCTGGCATTCTGATTCCCCTCTCTGCTAAGTCAGTTCTGTTATCAAGGAAGAAAATATATACCAGCCTTTTTTCTTTGTTTGTTCTGGCTCTTACCCTCCCCTGCCAGGGCCTGTCCCATGTCAAACATCTGCTCCTCCCTGCCCAGCAATGCTGTTTGCTGCCACCTGGTCACAAATGTCACCAACATGGCGAGGGCAGTGCTCAGACAGCCCAGCCTGGGTGTCACACACACACACACACAGGGACTGCAGAGGGCAGGGAGCACCCTGGCTGTGCCTGGGGCACAGGGACGGGAAGAGATGCCAACACAAGGGATTCCACCAGAGCAAGGGCTGCAGAGCCCCAGCCCAACACCCAAAAGGGCCTCCCCCAGCCCAGCCCAGCCCAGCCCAGCCCAGCCCAGGGGGTTCCTGCTGGAATGGGCAAGGAGAGCAGCACGGCTGGATGCAGCTGGCTCACACCCACCAGGGCTCTGTGGCTGATGCTGAGCACGGCTCTCTAGGGGTTTGGCACCTGTGAGCTGGGCATGGTGATACCCACCTCTGCTGGGCAGGGTGATTGCCACCTCTGCTGGGTATGGTGATACCCACCTCTGCTGGGCAGGGTGATTGCCACCTCTGCTGGGCATGGTGATAGCCATCTTTGCTGGGCATGGTGATACCCACCTCTGCTGGGCATGGTGATACCCACATCTGCTGGGTATGGTGATACCCATCTTTGCTGGGCATGGTGATAGCCACCTCTGCTGGGCATGGTGATTGATACCCACCTCTGCTGGGCATGGTGATTGACAGCCACCTCTGCTGGGCATGGTGATACCCATCTTTGCTGGGCATGGTGATTGATACCCACCTCTGCTGGGCATGGTGATACCCACATCTGCTGGGTATGGTGATACCACCTCTGCTGGGCATGGTGATACCCACCTCTCCTGGGCATGGTGATACCCATCTTTGCTGGGCATGGTGATTGATACCCACCTCTGCTGGGCATGGTGATAACCACCTCTGCTGGGCATGGTGATACCCACATCTGCTGGGCATGGTGATAGCCACCTCTGCTGGGCATGGTGATACCCACATCTGCTGGGCATGGTGATAACCACCTCTGCTGGGCATGGTGATTGACAGCCACCTCTGCTGGGCATGGTGATACCCACATCTGCTGGGTATGGTGATACCCACCTCTGCTGGGCATGGTGATACCCACCTCTGCTGGGCATGGTGATACCCACATCTGCTGGGTATGGTGATACCCATCTTTGCTGGGCATGGTGATAGCCACCTCTGCTGGGCATGGTGATTGATACCCACCTCTGCTGGGCATGGTGATAACCACCTCTGCTGGGAGCAGGGCTCGGGGCGTAGCTTCATAATCTGCGCTGGAATTTTCACAAAAGGCCTGTAGTACGTCAGCCACAATATTCCACTTATGTCTGGCTGCAAAGGGGGATATGGAAAAAAAATCAAAAAAAGTGTTAATCAAGTGCTAATCTCGCTGCTAATTATTGTAACTGCTTACATTTGGAATTTCTGTATATGTCTCTCTTCTTTTCCTTCTCTAAATGGGAGTAAAATGTACAAAAGGGCAGGTATTTCCTGGTCCTACTCCACCTATTTATTGGGCCACACTACATGCCTGGGAGTTTCATAATGGGAATTGGAAATGGAATTAAAGAAAAGGAAATTGCTACAAATTAAGCAATTTCCTGGGTGTAAACAGGGTTTGGAATTTTGAAGAACAGATTTCACATGAAAATATATTTTGTTCTGTCAAACAAATGTGACGATTTCTTGTTAGATACTATTTAGCTGAGAACACTAACAAATAACCTCGTTGTGATTGCTGATGACATAAAGGAACAAGGACTGAGTGCTGAAGCCCTAATTTGGGCAGAGCTCCAGAACTTCAGTGATACTTTTGTCTCAGTAATCACATCAGGATCTGCTCTTGGCAGGTTCAACCCTAATGGATAACAATACACCCTGGACTAACTTCTCTGCAGCTTGTTAATTTGCTTTACAAACATTGAGACTGGAGGAGCTGAATCCCATGGACTCCCACCAGGAGTGAAGCTTGGTGCCATTTTATGGCACCATTTGGACACCTGGGTGTCTGCACAACGTGCAACCTGGCCTTGGACACTTCCAGGGATGGGGCAGCCACAGATTCTCTGGGCAGCCTGTTAAATTATCTCAGAAATACCACTCTGAGCTTTTACTCATTTAAACTTCTTAAATAATTTCCCTCTTCTTTCTTTCAGCACTGAGGGTTGGACATTGAGGGCTGATCTTCACATCTGTGAGTGCCTTTGAGTGCAAAAGGTTCAGTTAACTTGCCAAAACTAAAAGAGATAGTTTGAAGTTTCTGTATGAACTGATATTTTCTGAACACCTTGTAGATTACCCTATGAGCAGCCTGCAGACAGATGGTTGATTGGAAGTCACATTGGTTTGGACACTCAGGGTAATTTCAGCTCTCTGAGGAGCCACTGAAGTTACCTGCCTGCCATGAAGAATGCATGTGGTGGTGTTTGTTTTCTGCATGTTCTACAACTGAAAAGAGTGAAAGTATTACAAACACCGTCAACACTGTCTCCTGCCAGTGTGCATAATTTTGTTGGTTTGGTGCATAATTTTGTTGGTTTGGGCTTTTTTTTTTTTTTTTTTTTTTTTTTTTTTTTTTTTTTTTTTTGGAAACTCTTTGAAGGCTTTGGATCAAATTTAGAGGAAATAAATTCCATTTCAGCCCTCTCTCTTCCAAGTGTGGCCTGGTGATTGTGTACACCATAAAACATCAGTATCAAAAACCATGAGGGAGCACACCCGCTGCACGGCATGGAATGGATTTCACCAGCACACACTGATGTTCCACTGAGGCAGAACATGTGGTTAGCTGTCTGTCACAGCAGCAAAAGCAAACCCTGCATGTACCAGAGGTAAGAAAATCATTCATCCAAGGATAATCAACTTTTGGAAATCATTCACTGCTGCTATAACTGAGCACAATGCACCAGCAATTAGTTGTGCATCATTGCTTTTAAATTGCACAAAGCTGGGCTGCAGTGGGGGTGGTGAATATTTGTTAAGCTGGGTTTATATGAAATAAGAGATCACATGGAGGAGGAATATTACTGGAATTTACATTTCAGGTCATATCTGGGAATTTACATTTCAGTTGTAGAATGTCTCCTCTTGGCTTCCACAAGCAATGATGTCATAGATCAAAGATACTGGGTATCTTAGGAAGCCCTGGTAAAGACACAATGAATAATTCAACACTTGCAGACCAGCTCCCGCTCTTATTTGCACTGGAGTTAATAAGAAGTGATTCCACTGTAGCCAAGGGAAAGTTTTCTTCCAGTGTGAGGGATATGAAAATGGGAGAAGCATCAGAGTGCACCCATGGCTTTGCTGCCTTCCAGAGGGGGTCAGACCCAGAGCCTACCCAAGGTAAGGGAAATTCCTGGGCTGCCCTCCATGGAGAGAGGCCCTTGGAGAGGGCAGAGCCTGCAGAGCTCCAACAGGAGCCAGGCAGCTGAACCCCGAGCCCAAGGATCTCCTGGGAGTATGTGATGATAGACCAAAGAACCCATTGCACACACAGGAAGGACAGTGGGAACACAGACCTGACCAGGCACCAGCTCTGCCTGTGGATGGGGCACCAAGGAGAGCTCTGCTCTTCGTGTGAACGTTTGCAACAAGAGGGGGGGAACCTGGCAATGTCTTGTAATCACTTGCATGCAGTCCTGGGAAGGGCAGAGAAAAACCCAAACAAAAGCATGGAGATGCGGGTGTCAAGCAGCCACTGCCAGTCCCAGGGCAGCATCAGCCCTGGCACTGCCAGGGTGGCACACAGCCTGACCCTCAGCCCTGGGCACCACCCTGTCCCCTGGCACTGCCAGAGTGGCACACAGCCTGGGTGCACACACTGACCCTCACTAACCCTCACCCCCTGGCACTGCCAGAGTGGCACACAGCCTGGGTGCCCACACTGACCCTCACCCCCTGGCACTGCCAGAGTGGCACACAGCTGGGTGCCCACACTGACCCTGGGCACCACCCTGTCCCCTGGCACTGCCAGAGTGGCACACAGCTGGGTGCACACACTGACCCTCACCCCCCTGGCACTGCCAGAGTGGCACACAGCTGGGTGCCCACACTGACCCTGGGCACCCCCTGCTGCTGCTGCCTCCTCCTAAGGTGCCTCACACTCCCTGCTCTGCTGCTCTGCTGTGGCTGCAAACTTTGCATGGAACTGCCACAAGAACCAACTGATCCCCTCATAAAAATACAAAATGTAATGCAAATCCGGCTTCTACTCAACAGCTGAGAAAGACAAAATAAAGCACATGGTGACTGTGCTAACCTTTGTTTCTCAAGGCTTATTGGTACCACTGACAGCTCTGTAACTTTCCTTTCACACTCCTGTTCTTGCCTTCACTTCTCCTGTCCCATTCCTGATCCTAGAGACCTCCCCCAGTCTTGAAGCCTCAGATGAGTCCTGACTTTTCATTTAAATCCTTCTGTCAAGCACCTTTCTCTAAGAATCCTTTACTGTAATTTCAGATTCTTATCTTTTTTCTTTCCCATGTGCTTGTGAGAGTGATTTAATTTTTTTCATGGGAAATTTTCAGCAGACTCTCTGTCCCTTTATGCTGCCGTGCAGGAGCAATTTCATTGACACTGGATAAGTGAGAAACACCTCTGGGTAAAGGGAATGCCTGAGTGAGTTAATAGAGAGCCCCAAGTTACAGCAGACTCCTCTGTAAAAGCAACTGGAAGGAGCAATAAATACCATTATCATTTACAATTACAATATAAGCACTACCCACCAGCAGCCTGGCAGTTCAAAAGTGAGCTATGAACTCCATCAGCAGCCTGTTTTGCTTTGAATAATTACTTTTATAAGAGAACATTGATCAAAGGCATTGGTAGCAAGTTTAGTGAAGTGTTCATCATGTACAAAGTCGCTGGAAAATTACTCAGCCCTGAACTCAGCTCAGCCAAAATCAGGTAAACCATAAATAACCAGGCTTAAAGATGAACAGTCAGCTCTGAACAAAGGAATTCCAGCAAAGCATGGCTGCAGTCTGGGCAGCCATGGGTGGGTTTTGGAGCAGTGCAGGAGAGCAGCTCCCCTCTGTGCAAGCTGTGCAGGCCACCAGAAACCTGCAATGTAAAAAATGCAAACATTCTTGGTGACATCTAATCCACTGCTAAGATAGGGAAGCACTGGGGATACAGGGAGAAGTTCTTAATATGTGGTTGTAAACAGAGAAAATAATTCAGGATTTCTGGAAGGAGCTCACCCAGCTGAAACATGGGCCAACTTTGCTCAGGGCTGCTCAGTTTTCTGCAGAAACTGAGGTTTACTGAATGGTTGTCTATAATTTTTAGAACATTTTCAGCTAGTTAATAGCTGAACCACTTCCCCAGTTTGACAGAAAACGTTTTTCCCCAGTGTGGAAGTAAACTCAAAATTTCAAGCAATTCCACGTGCACCTGCTGAACCCACAGGTACATATATTCATTCCTTATTCCTTTTTCAGGGGTTCAGGGAAGGAACCACATTAAAAATGTTCTCTACCAAATGCTCATTGTAGGGTTATAATCAATGAAAGTAAATTAGAGAGGGCAAAGCAGATGCTGCTTGAATTAATTTCCAATCTTTGAAGCAGTTACAGCTCCTTCCAGCACTGGAGCACAAGCCAGCATGAGCCCTCCTGCTCTTTTAATGCCACCACCAACACATTGGCTAGAATTTGTCACTGAGAAAAAGTTACATTTTCTCATTCCTTGTTGAAGTTCACATTCAAGACAAAACTCCAAGGAACTGAATTTGACCTTGAACCGATTCCAAAAATTTAGTTTGTGCACTTCCAGTTGAAAGAAAAATCAGGGATCCTGGCTCAAGGGTGAAATGGAAGCCTTGTTTGAACTACAAAATTAGTGCACTTTGAGAAAAATGACTGTACTGCAAGGGAACATAAATTAAAGGTAAATCATGAAAACAATGAAGTTTTTTAAAAATAAAATCGCTTTCCGTTAAAAGCCAATTATTTCTCTAGAAGTCAAACTTATTTTCAGTAATAACACTGTTCACTAGTAGACCATGAAGACCTGTACATGTCTGAAATATGTAGAACTTTTAATATGCACAACAGAAACTGGATGTTGGAACGGTGTCAAAGAGTCTCTGCGAAATTACAATGCAAGCCGGACCGCATGAAGTAATCAAAGTCTCCGTTTATTAAAATGTGTTATTTATGACTTACAGAAAATATTTCTGCTCTGTGAAAGAGAAATGAGTTAAGAATTAACCCTTTTAATATTAAGAGGTTCCTTTTTTTCATGAAATACACAAATGCTGAATTTTATTCGCGAAGCAGGCAAAACAGAGATGCCAAGTCTCCCACATTATCATCCACTGGATTCATTCTCTAGCTAATAAATCTTGTGATTCACATTTTCTGCCTGCAGAATGCTGATGCCTTCCCTGCTGGCTGTGCTGCTGACAGGGTGTCTGTGAGGATTGCCCTGGCTGCTGGCACAGGGTGGCACAGTCCCACAGCCCTGCAGGGCAGGCAGGAGCTGCAGAATGGTTCATGGCTGGTGCCAAGACATGCTGTGAAAAGGGTCATAAAATAGCTCATCAGCACAAGCACTTTGCTTGTAAAATAAAAGCTTTGACAATCTTATTTTTTTGTTGTTGTTTGTTTGTTTTGTTGTTATTGTTTTGGGTTTCTCTTCTCTTCTCTTCTCTTCTCTTCTCTTCTCTTCTCTTCTCTTCTCTTCTCTTCTCTTCTCTTCTCTTCTCTTCTCTTCTCTTCTCTTCTCTTCTCTTCTCTTCTCTTCTCTTCTCTTCTCTTCTCTTCTCTTCTCTTCTCTTCTCTTCTCTTCTCTTCTCTTCTCTTCTCTTCTCTCTTTAACCCCAGTCTCCCTATTCACCTTTAGACAAAAAGCTGAAGGACCAGCACAGCATTCTCCACCAGTGCTGTTCCCTGTATTTGATCAGATGCAAAACCAGCTGTTAAGAACTTTGAAAAGTGTGGGTTCAGCTCATCTGACTTGAGATGTGTGGCCAAAAGGTGTCCCCAGAGCCAGTCCCAGGGGGATGGCAGCTGTGACCCTTCCAGTCTGGGGCCAAACCTGCTCTCATCCACCCCTTGGTCCTCCAGGGCTGCTGGATCACCCCAGCCAGGAGAAATGGGGCAGGAAGGGAAATCCAAGGGAATTTCCTTGGGAATCCAAGGCTGGATGTGGCTCTGCTCACAGGGACTCCAGCCCCAGGGAGAGCCCCAGGCCCAGCCCTGCTGCAGGGCAAAGATCCTGACTCAGGGAAGACGCTTCACCCCTCACACATGGACACACTCCCCTCCTCTCACCTGCAGCCTGGATGTGTGATAGATTTTAATGTGGAATGTTAATATTTTATGTGTACAAATTTTTTCCCTTTTCAGGAAATTTCATGCTTTGCCTCTTATTCCAAATTTTCAGCTGAAGTTGAAAACCACATTTTTACATATTAAAAAAAAAAATACTTTGACTTACACATAATCACCACAGGTAGTGATTCCTGCAGTTCCCTGGTGAGGGTTCCTTGGCTCAGTGTCTCCTAACTCATGTGACAACAGCTGACAACTGATTGATAGGAACAGCAAGTCCTAAATCAATCCAGGACAAAAGTGGACAATGCAGGAGGTACCTGCTGCTCTCTGCAGCTCTGTGCTCAATACACTGACAATAATCCTAAATATCTACATCTCAAAGTGTTAGCAGAGAGTCCCGGAATGCTCTGGGATGGTAGTCACAGAAAGCTCAGCTCATCCCACCCCAGGGATGGGAAGGGCATCTCCCACTGCCCCAGGCTGCCCCCAGCCCTGTCCAGCCTGGCCCTGGGCACTGCCAGGGATGGCAAAGTTCAGCATTTCCCCTGTTCCTGCCCTGGAGAAGGAATGGGTGGGAAAAGCAAGGCAGGGACAGACAGGCACATCAGGAGGTTTCACCAAAGCTGGCAGCCCCAATGCTGGGGCAAACAAAGCTCTCACCACTGGCCACAGCTGCACAGCAATTTCTGAAAGGGCACAAAGTCCAAGTTCTTGTTCAGCTACTGTGAATATATGAAAGGTTTACACAAAACACACAGCAGTGGTGCTCTGCTGCTGCTTTTGTACAAATTCAGGAAAATGCCTTTAGCACACAACAGCTCCTTGTACTGCATCTGTTCTGTGAGGCTCTGCTGGGCTTTTTAAGCCTCTGCATTGAAATGATGGTGGGTTTAACACTTTCCAAAGGCTTTCAAGTCTGAATAGTTCAGACCTGAAGTAAGTCTTCCCTTAGGGATTTAATGTATTTAATTATCTCTGAAGTTTTATCCATCATAATAGCTAAGTGAAATCACTGCTCTTGTACAGAACAAAGGGAAGTCAAACACATAAATCAATATTTGATATTTTAAAGTTATTTACTGGAGTAACACATGACAGACATTGAAACAGTAAAAGAATTCCCAATAATTATTTGTTTTTCAAAATAAAAACTCAACAAAAGGTTATTTTAAAACAACAAAATTCAAGACTAATTAGCCAAGAAAAATGGAAATGTCAGCAGCATGGTGGGAGACGCAGAAGGATGAACAGCAGAGACTTGTAATTACTTCTGCATTACTTCTGTGGGGTTAGTTAAGACTTGACTGGTCAGTGCTTTTATGAAAGTGATCTTGAACTCACCTCAAGATGCAAAAGACCTTCACAAAAACCCTGGGCAGTGAGACCATTGTGTGAGTGTTGTTCCACTGGGAACTTGGTACTGCTTTCCTTTGTGGTCACATCCTTGTGCAAACTCTGGAGCTCAGAAAGGGCTTGGGGACATCAGTTGTTTTCCAGTTCTGTTTCTCAGCAAATCACAGCATTCCTCCCCCTGGATGCACAGACCTATGGATCCCATGCAGTCTGTAAAGTGGGAAGTGTGCACCCAGGTGTAATTCGGGGAATTACCTCAAAGTGCAGAACACCTCCATTTACTTGTTATTATATCCCTTAGCTTTGTTTCACATTGCATGTATTTCCTATCACCCTATTGAATACACAATCTACGAGGGATACAATTTGAATCATATCCCAAGTAGGCATAAAAAAAATGGATTGATTCTCAAGCCCATTAATCAATGCTTTGCCTCTTGGCAGGGATGGATCCCTCGTTCCCCCTTTGCAGTGGTGGTGCTTGGAGCTGCTGCCCCTGCAGCTGGAGCTGGGCAAGGGCCCTGCCAGGGTGGCAGAGCTCCCCCTGCACTGGGGAGCCAGCACTGGCACAGCAGAGAGGGAACAGATCAGAGGGCGCAGCCCCCAGTCCTGCTCGGATCTGTTCCCCCCTGCAGTACCTGGAATTCCTGTGTCCTCCCCCAGCTCTGGGACATCAGCAGGGCCCCACCCTGCTCAGACAGACAAAGGCAATGCCACTCCTCTGATAAGGAAGTTTGAAGCATTTCCTTGGATTTATCAGCTCCCAGTGTTTCCTGGCCCAAGGAGGGTGAAATCTGAATCTCATCTCCTGTGCTATTGTAAAGGATACAAGGACAAAGCATTACCCCAAAAATACAGCGTGGAGAGGTTTGATAGAAATTAGAAATCAGCATTTTATTCTTTTTTCATTTTATTATCATTGGATGTGGCTATGCTGACAACAGTGGAATAACAGCTTTATGAAGGAGATTAAAACAGAATCCCAATTTACAAACAATAAAATAAAAGCACAGGGAGGAAAACAACTTGCATATCTTCCCGAGGGGAACCAGGATTCCTCAGGGAATAGAATCCAAGAGCCCACATCACAAAATCCCAGTTAGAGGTCATTCATTTGGCAAACATCATGGTGAGTAACAAATGGTAACCAGCACTTATTCCAGTTGTGCACTGGGTCTCAGGTACAGCCAAGTGTGCATCCAGACTGGATCCTCCCTATTTACAGTGGAGAGGACGCAGTGAAGGACCAAAAACTGAGCCACATGTTGCAGAATTAATTCCAGGTGAAAACTGAAAGAAGAAACACAAGCACAAACTGATCGAGGAACAGGATGTTCTGTAAATTTACCAACACCTGGAGAGATATTCAATTCAAGGAAAATAAATTATCCCAAGCAGACTGTTAGGAAGTGAGTTCCTGGGCCATTCTGGTGCTCTGTTTAAAGGTACCCCTGCAGCAGTTAGATACCAATCACATCACCACCACAAATATCACAAAGAGCTTAGAGGAAAGGTGCTGCAGTCCAACACATCCACCCAAGTTTCTTTAATCCTTTTTTCTTTCAGGCAAACTCCAGACTATTCCTCCTGCCTGCTGTAGCCTTGATGATCAGTCACCCTGCTGTGCTGGAAGTGAACCTGCTGCAAAAGGTGAAGGTGGCTGCACTGTCCCAGAGCCAATCAATACAAAAGGTACAAAGCTCTCCCCAGAGGAGAGAAGAGCAGCAATGGCACTGAGGTCCATTCAGAAGCTGTCTGACAGGGACCTTTTGTGTTCTTGCCTTCAATAAAAGGTGTTACTTTCAGAGACTACTCCTTTAACCAGCCCTAAAATGATCAAGAAGGATGTCCTGGGCACAGCACCTGTCTGAGACATCAAGTTCATTGATTTAGATAATTTGCTGCAAAACAATGCAACCTCACAGAAATTGGCTTGTTCTTTGGTTTAATAAGAGCCTTAAAATGTAAAGCTCTTTGGCTTACACCCTCAGAGGACACCAAGGACCCCAGAATAGGAAAGGTTTACCAAGAGAATTTTGTCTACCCTGTCACTGAGCTGGAGGTGCCACACTGCACAGCCCTCACTCCTTGGGCACCATTCTGTGTTTGGCTGCTTTTTTCAGAGGATCAGTAGAGAAACCCTTTAGTGACACAGTCATGGTTAATTTGGGATAGCTGTGCTCTGCAAACAGCATTCAGAATGACCTGCCTTACAGAACTCACTAAAATTCCTTTAAAAATTGGTTTTCACTACAATCTGGAGTCCTTTGAACTGACCTTATTCAAAACTTTGCATGTTGAACTTTGCAGGCAGATTCTCTCCTCTGATTTAAACTTCCAGAAAATGGTTAGGTTATCATTGTGCCCCAGCACTTGGTTTGCAAGAGTTCTGTCCCTGGGATTTGTGAGGATTATCTTGACCTGGAAAAGATTCCCCCTTCCCTCGTCCCTGCCCTGGGCACGTCCTGCCAAGCCATGGCATTCAGTGAATGTCAGGGAGCAAAGGCAGCAGCAGGGCACTGGCACTGGGGACAGGTCCCTCTGGGCCAGGACCAGCTCCAGTCCCAAGCTCCTCTGGGATTCCAGCATTCCTTCCATTTCCTTTGCAAGGTTAGGATGACCAGTTTGCTCCAATGAAGAGTTGGCTCAGTGTGGAGTCTGAAGGCTCTTCCAATGGATGGGCATCTGATCATCCTCCTTTTGGAATCAGTAAGTTTAGAGTGTCCCCAGACCTCAGAGGATGACTCTGGATTCACCATCATAACTTGCTCGAGAACACTCTACCCTCACCAAAGCAGTGATCACACTGGGAACTTCCTAGAGCCAGACTCTCTGGAGATGTGGAATATTTCCTCATTTTGTCTACAACCAAGTGTAGTATTGGAATGGTTTCCTAAAAAGCTTTTAAAAAAATCCCTTAAACATATCAATAACCAAAAGAGTTAATGTAACCCTAAATCTTAACCCAAATGGCCCTGAAGTCAAGGGAAGCCTTTACTGATATAATCCCACCCCAGGAGCTGTGGGAGCGCTCAGAGTGGCCCTGCCCTGGTTCTGAGCTGCTAACACACATAGACTTGTCACCAGGTGCACTCCATTCAGATTGAGGGGGTTTTTCCCAAGAAAAGACATTATAATTCTTCACTGGATCATTGCATCATCCACCAGAGACACTTTTATTTGCAGGTATCAGGGCCTACATCTCTAACCTGTGTGAAGTGGCCAAAATTATTGTTCCACCAATTCTGAAAATGAGACCTTGAGGCCAATGGCTGTGGCAGACCTGAGTCATCCTCTAAGCTCTGCAGAACTGGATTTTGGCATCTCCATTCCACAGAACTTTAGTGCTCTTCCCAGTGGGACTGAGCTCCCAGAGACCCAGCAGGGGAGAGAGCTGCATTGTATTGAATTGGTGGCTTTGGACACACCTCTTACTGCTGCTAAAGGGCAATAAATGCCCCACTGATTCCCTGTCTCGATGGTTTAAAAGTGTTCATTCTGCACAGGTGGCACTTCTGCTCACACAATTTGCCCTTTGCTCATGACCTGACCCTCAGTGTCCCAGTTTGACCAAACCACCAGATCACTGTGGGTGTTTAAGGTACTGAGAGCTTGACAGAGTCTCCCTTTCCAATGGGCCCTGGGGCACTCAGCCTCCTCCCGAGGTTCCTCTGGTGTCTCCTCAGGTTCCTCTGGTGTCTCCCCAGCCCATGAGGATGCTCTGCTGCCACAGCCCAGCAGAGCAGCCACTGCTGTCCTGCAGCAGGGGGAGGGCAGCAAAGTCATCCATGTTTGTTTTGCTGCTTTTGGTTTTGTTTTTGCCTTCCTTGTGTGTCCTTACCACGTTTCATTTTCCTGGGAGCCCAAGAGCTTCCACTTGCAGGGGAGGCACAGGGATTCCTGCAGCACCTGGCACTAGAGGCTGCAGCTGTGTGAAACAAGCACAGGCAGATCTCAGAGACAAACTGGGCTACCAGAACGTCCTGGATGTGCAGCACAGCTTCAGGCACTGGGAAATGATCTCCTCCAGCACCTCAGAGCCTGGGCCAGAAAGCACAGCTCTGTGGGCTCGTGGAAGTGATCCCCACATCACATTCTGCAGGGTCATACACCCCAGAACAAAGGGGGACAAAGGAAATTAAACATTTAGAGAAATCATTAATCATTATTTCCAACAGGGAACAGCACACAGACTCAGAGAGGAACAGGATGGGACTCTGCAGCACAGACATATCAGAGAAAGGACAAGATAGCAGCTGGACACAGGAGTGTTTTTCCAGACCATTAATTCCAGATGCGTGATTTCCCTTCTTTTATTACAAAAATTAATAAAGTCACAAAACTGCCATCATTCTCTAATAACTTCTGTTCATCACTGTGTAGTGAACAGAAACAAGCCTAGGAATAATGGGCTCTGGGACTGCAAGGAGCTGGTTATTGTTTGAGTTTCTCTTTGGTCAGAACAGAAAGAAGTTACAGATCTGCTATTGCACTTTTGTTCCATGGATTTATCTATTAAGAAGACACAGAAGACATTCATGTTTTGCTCCCCCTTAGCAGAACAGATGAAATGACCAATGCCACCAGCAGCAGAGCTGCTGCAGTTGGACTGGCCCCGGTGAACCTGCTGGTTCAGGGTTGGCACCACTGAGATCTCAAAATGCACAATTTTCCTGCAGCTGGGGCACACAGAATATTTCTCACCTGTTTCTCTAATAAGAATTCACTCTCTGCCTTTTTCAGTACTAGGGAGGTCCCTTACTTTTGGCCAGGTAATTTTGTGAACCCTGATGGAACTCAGCATTGCCACTTTGCCCCAGCCCAGCTGGAAATAAGCTCAGTATCAGAGACTGGTGAGAGAATACCACCAGCTCCTTAGGAAGGAAGATAAAAAGATAAAGGTTGAAGAAATTAGGAAAATGACAACAAAAATTCTTTCTCAGCTATTAAACTTAACAGTCTACATACAGTTTAATTGCTTGCTCTGTTTTCAGTTTTGAGCATATGCTGTTGTAATCATCAAGTAAAAACAGGGTATGCAAGATAAGTTTGTGGATAATGTGAAGGCAAAAATGTTGAGGCATACTATACCTTGAGTATTTACATTCCTGTTTTTATAATTATCTTAATTAAAGAGTAATTATTGCACTTACAGATAGGCTTATCTCTGACATGAAACTACCTGTCTACCATAATAAAAATTGGAAAACATCAAAATTGCATTTTTTACTGTCTTTAATAGCTGTTCTGCACTTTAAATGCTGTCTTCACCGCAAGGAAAACACATTGTTATATTCCCTTGGTATTCTTAATTTGTCAAAAGCAGGCAGGTTGCTAAGAATGGAAGCAGGATTTCCAGAAGCACGGAATTAGCTGGCTAAGGAAAATAGGCTTTCACTGGAAGTGAAAGGAAAGACAAAACCATAAACTGCTAACACAGTAGGAAAATGAGGCAGAAATCTGTGCAGGTCCTTGTCTGTGCCTAGGGACACTCCTGGCCCTCACCGGCACAGCAGAGTGAGCCAGGGGCAGCTGGGGTGGCTCTGCAGCCGATCTGTTATCTAACATTTCATCAGCTGCTCTTTTGGCTGGCATCTCCTCGGGATTGCCCTGGCAGGCAGAGCCAGAGCTCCCCAGCCCCTCCCTGGGAGCTGCCCTGCACACAAAGCAGCATTCCTGTGTGGGATAGGCAGCAGCAGGCAGGAGCGCCCCGGGATCGTGCTCCTGGCACTGACCCCTCCTGCAGCCACTCCTCCACACCTCCTCGGCTGCCCTGAGCACACCAAAGCAGGGCCAGGACAGTGGGACAGGGAAGGGACACACTGAGCTGCATGGGGACCTACCAGGGGAGCAGGCGGGACTTTAAAACACTGCACTGACCTTAACCAGCGTGTTTTAAACACAGCCTGGAAGTAAATTAGGCAATGTCTTCTAAAGCTGCCAGAAGTCAGAGCAGCCTTGCTCAGGAAACACTCAGCAAAGGGTCAGCTCTGTCCCTGGGGTGTGTGTTGGTAAAATAGAGGGTACTGCACTCAGCACCTGAGGCACCTTCTAACCCCACCTATTTGCTCAGCCTACACATTTTTTCCCTTTTATTTAAAATTTAATAGAGGAAAATGATGCACTTGTTGTTACCCAAAACCCTCAGTGCTCAGCTGAGCCTGAGCTTCCTTCTACTTCACTTGAAGTAAGGCCCCTCTCAGCACCACCAAAAAAAAACCAAACCAGCAAACCCACCAAAAACCCCACAAAACCTGGCCCCCAGCAACTCACAGAGATCACTTCAATATAGCACCTTCATCTTTTAACTAATAAATAACTGGAACTAGACAGAGAAACCACCAACTGCATTGAGACCAGAGAGCTCCTACAGCAGTCCTGGAACAATTGCATTGAATGTTGACATTTATGGCAAGATATACAATTTATTTGTGCGACTAGAGAAATTACCAATCTGTCCAGTTTATGTGTTTTCAGGAAAAAAAGGTGAATTTCCAAAATGCACAGCTATTTTTGACTCCCAAAGGCTGTCCCAAAGTGATGCCAGCGTTCAGCTGTGCTTGCACTGCTGTCCAAGGGATGCCTCTGGGTTATAAAGTGGGGGTGTTTTCTCTGTTTGCAATATCCCTGAGGTGCTGTGGGGCAGCCCTGCCCAGGCTGGGGGCTGGAACCAGAGCATCTTTAAGGCTCCTTCCAACTCAAACCCTTCCAGGATTCTGTGATGTCTGTGATATATTCTGTGACCTAAGTGCTCAAGGAGGCTCATTCATCAGACTTTGGGGCAAAAATATTGCTAAAAAAAAACTTTTGACTTTTATTCAGAACGAATGGACTTCCCCTCTAATTATCTGCGCCAAGATTTCACTGTAATAATGAGTAGAAGTGGGTCTGCAGAATACTGAAGATAAATGTCCTGCACACACCAATCTGTGAACCAGGTGCAGTCCCGTTTCGGAAAGAGCTTTCCTTTGTTTCCATCCTGCCCTCCAGTGGTTTAACCGGGGGTTAACTGGAACACAGGTCAAGGCAGAGCTTAAAAAAATCACTGCCCAAAACATTTTAGCCTGTTTTTCTGACTAGCTACAAAACTAAGTACAAAACTAAGACAGTTCACATGATAAAATTATTCTATTTGCAAAACTCAAACAAAATAAGATCTTTTTTTTTTGTCTGATAAAGTATTTTACCTGCCGAGAAGAGGGTTAAAAACCTGCATAATTCCCTCACCCACAGCACATACATGAATGGTTATTATTTCCACTTGTACAGGGCCTTTGTTTCACTCTGAAAAAGCCTAGGAGGATACTGATTTTATTCTGCAGAATAATGGGTGTGGAAAGGAGGTTTTTTAATGGGGAGCTCATGAGATTATTGCTCACAGCACCCAGCACTGTGAACAAAAATCTGCCACAGCAGCATTCAGCCCACAGCAACACTCAGATGTGGAATGGAACTGTTCCTCTGCTGAGCAGGGGGGGTTGACACCCTCCACCCCAAATCCTCTGTCCTAAGTGCCCAAATCAGACCAGTTCAGAGCCCAAACCAAACTGGTTCAGTGCCCAAACCAAACCCACTCAGTGCCCAGACCAAACTGATTGATTCAGTCCCCAAGCCAAACCCATTCAGTGCCCAAACCAAACCCACTCAGTGCCCAAACCAGACCAGTTCAGAGCCCAAATCAAATCCATTCAGAGCCCAAACCAAACCCACTAAATGCCCAAACCAAACTCATTGATTCAGTGCCCAAACCAAATCAAACCAAACCCACTCAGTGCCCAAAGCAAACCCATTCAGTACCCAAATAAGACCAGTTCAGAGACCAAACCAAACCACTCAGTGCCCAGACCAGACCAGTTCAGAGCCCAAATCAAATCCATTCAGAGCCCAAACCAAACCCACTAAATGCCCAAACCAAACTCATTGATTCAGTGCCCAAACCAAATCAAACCAAACCCACTCAGTGCCCAAACCAAACCCACTCAGCGCCCAAATCAAATCCATTCATAAACCAAAGTTATTCCATGTGAAGAGTCCACACCCACGTGCCCTCACCTCGGTGAGGACACAATGAATGCAGAAGATACAGAGACAGGACTGTGCTCCTTACCAAATAAGCAGCAATTTGTGCAAAGTCCTGCTAAGCACTTTGAATATTGTTTTTACAGCAGCCTTTTACAGCAGTAGGGTTTTGCCCAGCCAGTGGATACCTGGTGTGAGACTGATTTCAGGATCAAATACCAAAAAGGAAGCACACAGATGAGGCACAGCAACAGATATCCCAAAAGGGGTCAGACTTCCATTACAGTCTGGAGTGGAGCAGTTCAAAGGGGGAGGAACCATCAACACCAGAGCCATGGTCAGCACTAAAAAATGTGAAACTATATTTTAACAGGTCAAAATCTGCTCTTGTTTTGCCTCCTATTTCTGAACATTTCACCTTCCATCAACTGAATTATTCAGTATTTCCCACAAGGCACACTGGACTGGTGCAGGTGAAGCCTTGGCTGGGCACGAACACAAATCCATGAGCTCAGCTTTCCTCTCGGTGTCACCAGAATGGCTGAAACAGTAAAAGGAGTTTCCTTTCCCTCCTGGAAAGGGAGGACAGCATTTGGCTCGAGCTGGGAACATTAAAGCCTTTGATTGATCCTTGTGAGCCATTAGGAAATGCCCCAGCACCTGCACACCAACACAACTGTGGGTTTGGATAAACTTCTCTTGTGCCCAGAAGCAGGATTATACAAAGTACAATAAGAAATTGAGAGCTTCCCATTCCTGTCCCACCACATGACACAATTTTTTCCAAAGAGAATGTTTAAACATTCTCAACGTAATGTTTAATCACAGGGATGCAGAAAAAGGGAAGGAAAAAAGGGAATTAATAATTATATTACTAGAATTAAATATAACCATCTGTAAAATTATTCCCTTCACTTACCATAAATGGACATGAGACGGAGATTGGAGGCATCTTGAATAAGTTTTAATAACTGATAATAATAATCATTATTGGTTTTTTTTATGGCAAACTTCCAAAAAGCTGTGCTGATCTTTAACACTAGTTCCTCCAGACAATTAGAACACTGTATTTTTTAACATAATGTTAAAAAAACTAGAATCTGTTCAGTTTTCAGAAAACATAAGCATTCTGCAAGTGCCAGGTCCTGCACTGATTACTTCTCCTAGCTCATTAGTGAATCTCCTCACCCATTCAATCAGAAATGTCTCTGGTCCATTTCCCATCACTTGGGATTACGAAAAACAGCTTGGCACTCAGTCAGACTGGGACAGCTCCACTGATAAAGGCAGCAGGGGAAGCAAATAATTTGTCAAATCTCACGAGTGCTAAACATGGAGAGCCCTGGGAATCAATCCTGGAAGGGCCCAGGCAGGGAGGGAAGGGCAGGGCCCCCAGCAGATCTGGGTTAGGGCAGCTCCCAGAGCCCCCAGCAGATCTGCTGCCACACAGGGATCCTGCCAGATCCTGGCTCACGCTGGGGCAAGGGGTGGATTGAGAAAAGACTCCTTGAGCTCACCTTTGTTAGGTGAGCGTGGCCCCATCCCTTCTTCGTGCCACAGAGACAAGTGCCTGTCACCTGGTGGGTGAAGGAGAATCCAACAGGTTCTTCTCAGCAGTGAATCTCAGGGAATTTCAATTTCATGGCAAAGTACTTATGAAGAGCCTAGGAAGTAGCCAGGGTGCCACCTTTAGCTGAATTTATCTGGTTCCATGTAACCTTTAGATATGACTGTGGTTTTGTGCATCTGTAGTTCTGAAAATAAAAACTCCAACCATGCATGCAATCCATTTGCCAAATTAGGATTCAAAACTCCACATTTTTGCTGATGGCACTCATCAAAAAGTACATTTCATTTTTGTGGGAAAATATTTGTACCTGTTAGTAAAAAGTCAGGCCCACCTGAGCTTGCCCACCCTGTGCTAACAGGGCTGCCCACAGTGTCTGCCCTCACACTGGGCTGGTGTCCTGGAGTGACTATATGATGTTTTTATCCCCAATTGTCTGTTCTGTTAATGCTGAATAATAAGTTTTGCACATTTAAGCCTTGTTCCAGGCAGTGAAGGAGGCAGAGAAGAAGCAGCAGTTTGTTTTCAGACACTGCACTCACTCCTCCACATTCCTGCTCCTGGACTGTGCTGTCTGCAGATGGACAGACAGGGGGACAGAGCTCTCCTTTGCTTTTGGTTAGTTTAGCTAGCTGAGGCAAAGAAGTTCCCTGGACAATGATTTTTTTTTCTTTTTTCCCTTTTCTTTGGCCCTGTTTAACCTGCTCTGGCCTGAACACCCAGGGGAGCACCGGCAGCTGCAGCTGAGGCCCACCAGGCCGGGCCTGGCCTGCGACAATTCCAGCACTGAGGGACTGATCAGAGACTGAGTGAGCTGAGCTGCAACGCAGGGAGGGACTTTCTCAGTTTGTCATCTCTTTTGGAGCTGCAAGGGGTTTTATTGTTTAATATTGTTTAGGTTTTATTGTCTAATAAACAGTCTTTTCCACTTTTTTCCCAGACTGGTTGGGGAGAGGGGCCAATTGAATCTGCTTTTCCAGAGGAGCCCCTTTGGGGATTCTCTCCCAAATTTGCTCTGAACCAGGATAGCTGGTCAATTCAAACACACCCAAAGCCTGTGCCTGATCCTCCCTCATCTTCCTGCAAGGACACTGGGGGAGCTGAGCTCTTTGCAGAACACTCAGCACTGTCACAACATTGCCAAGGCAAGAGTTACCCCCAAGAGCTGAGTTTAATGTTTCCCAGAATACCCATTGCAATGTTATGACCATTGTAGCCACATTTCTTTTCATCTTAAACTATGCAGGGAAGAAATGTGAACAAGAAATTTCATGTGCTTTTGCTTCCCCTCAATGTCTCAGGGCTGACATTTACTATCAGAAAGGAAGGTAAATTCTTGAGTGTGATGATGGCCTACAGAGAAAAACAGCCTCTGTTTTGCTCAACCCCTTGGTATCTCTGATATGGATTTTATGCTTCCCAGGCCAGTGCAGATCCTGTGCTCAGGGCAGGGCCTCTGTCTGGCTGAAGATTTAAGATGCTCCTGTCTCCTCTTGGTGACCAGTTCACCTTTATCCACAGGCTCATTTCTCAGCTGCTCCAGATACTTTGCCTCCCTGCCCTCAAGCTACTCCCTTGTCCCTCCTGTTTCTTCTCATCTGGGGCTGGCTCCTGAGTTTTAGGGAGCAGCAGCCCTAAGGCAGCCCCTGGGCAGGCAGAGGGCACCCTGCATTGCCAGCAGAGAAGAGGGGTTCACATCCCCAGATAGCTCTGCAGGACAGAGGTGGGGCTGGGTGTGTTCCTGTTCCTCTGGCACCGCTTGTGGAGCTGCTCATGGGCATCCTGCCCAAACCAGACACTGCTTATCCACCAGAGGCAGGGCCCACACAGCCCTGCAGCACTGGGAACAAGCCAAAACACTCCAGCCCCCTCACCTGTGTGTTTGTGGGCTCTCCTGGACCCTCCAGCAGTAACTGCTCCTCCTGCACTGTGCAGTGCACACTGCAAACATTCACTGCAGCAGGAGAGCAGCTGCCTGCACAGAACCATGGCCCTGCTGCAGATGTTGCAATTGCTGCACAAAGCACAGCTCCTGTGCCCCAAACCCTTTGTGGCAGAAGTGTGCAATATCAGAACTTACTGCCTTTCACATGACAAAGAATCTCCTCTGCCAGCATCCTCAGCTCACAACCACACAATTAATTCTCATTCCTACACCAGGGCAAGTACTCCAGAGTTAATAACACACTAGGGAACACATTTTAGGGAAATTCTTCCTTTCTGGGATGCTAAATCAGGTATTCTGAGAGGGGAGAAAACCTGAATGCCTTTTTCTCTAAAAGAAAGCACATGAAATAATTAGAAGAATCACAGACAGACAGTTTTGTTCTTTTAAAGTGAGCACTGGGGATGTGAATTACAGCAATTCTTTAGGGACCTTGCTCCTTGCTTCTTTGGAGCTGGCTGGATGTGAGCTTCTGTCTGGAAGGTATTTAAGTGTATTAGTATGGCATGATGACTGAGTACACCCAAGACAGCTGATCTTCAGGGTGTTTGGAGAGCAGAAAAAGAGCTCTCTGCCGTTTCTTAGACATATTGTAAAAATTAAATGCCCAATCAGATGTGAAATTGTTTTTTACAATCCCCTATGAGAACAAGAGACTGCAGAGGAGTCTCTCTGAGGAATAACTCAGCTGGGTGTAGAACAGCAGCTGTGCTTTATTTCAGAGCAGACAGGGCCCACAGCACCACGGGGGATGGAAGATCCCAAAAGTATTGAGGACATTTTCACCCCGACAAAGGAGACTCCATCTGATCAGAAAGCTAATTAATGACTTTATTATACTATGTTATTCTATGTTATATAACACTATGTTACAGTACATCTAAACTGAATCTGCCAAGCACTCACTCTGCTCACACTGCCCAGAATGTCGTGACTGTCCCCTGACACACACACACACCTGGCCCTGACAGGCCAAGGAAACAAAACACCCTCACTCTGGGTATACAATCTCCATATTGCATTCCACTTTGGCACAAACACAGGCACAGCAAATGAGATAAAAATTATTTTTCTTTTCTCTGAGGTTCAGAGAATGTGAATCTCTGAAATATTCTTGGGAAGAATTGTGCCTTGCTTTTCTCTGTGAAGAGAAATGTGGCGACACCAAAAGGATGCAGAAGTGCAGAAAGTTAGATCCTGCAGTGAGAACTAAAACCCTAAGCTGGGGTCACAGGTTCCTCTTCTGGTACAGGAGCTTAAAAACTCCCTGCACAAACTCAGCCAGCAACTGATTGAAACAACATGTACAGTACAGAATGGCATCAAGACACACACTTGAAAAAATGTCTCTTTTTGAAGCCAGATTATAACACAGGATCCCAAGCAGAGACTCTGTAAAGAAAAATTACAGCCATTTACCCCATGTCAGTAGAATTATTAGCCATGTTATATTTAGCTAACAGACAGAAACGTCACAGGGTGTGAGCAGAGTTCTGCAGGAACATCCTTTGGCAGCTGAATCTCGGAGAGACATTGACTGTGGCCTTGGGAGGAGAAGCTGAGGGGAGATTAGCATTTTCCTGAGGCTGGGAGGTACCCAGGGCCTGCCTGGCTGCTGCAGAGGCTGTCCAGAGGCTGGGGCTGTTAACAGATGCCAGGGGTACCACTCACACTCACCAGCTGAGGATGGGCCAGAGCCACGGCTGGTGTCTCCTCAGAACCAGAATCTCCTGTTTGCTCTGCCCTTGCCCCAGCCCCTGTGCCCTGTGCCCAGGGTAGGAGGGCACACACAGAGCTGCTCCTTGCCCTGAGCTGGGGCAGTGCAGGCTGGGCCAGCCCTCTGGGATTGTCACCATCACCTGTGGAGAGGGAATATGGGAGACAGAAACAAATGGCAGTGGGTGCAGCAGTCCCAATTTCACAACTGAAAGGTGAAATGCTTTCCTATGCTGTTGGAATCAAAGAGAAGTCATTCTTGGTGCTGGGAAGGGACTAGTTCTGGGCTTCTCCTTCTTACTTTTTTTTTTCTTAATAAGGAATTTAAAGGTGTTCTTCATGCTTTCAAATATTTGGTTATTTCTGGCTGAGCATCATCACAATAACTGCATTTTTGTCTCACAGAGGGAGGTGCTGTGTCCAGACCTGCAGCCACTGTGTCCCTCCCAGAGCCTTGGTGTGACCCGAGGGACCCTGGGGACACTCAGAGCTCCGGAGGGACAGCAGGTGAGCCGGCTGTGCAGTCAGGAGAGGGCACAGCCCAGCCCCAGCTCCTGCCACAGCCCTTCATGGGACAGGGCTGGGTCCCTCCCTGGCCCCTGCGTGCGACTGCAGTGACACCAGCGTGCATGGGCACACACCCTGAGCGAGGGGAGCAGAGCTGCTGCTGCTGCTGCTGCTGGAATGAAGAGAAGCAGCCTGGGTCAGAGTCCCACCTCTACAAGAAAACTCCCTTCCTGCCCTCTGCCACCAGCTGAGGGCTGTGCTGCCATCCCAGCTCCTGAGAGCCACTCATAGGGCACAGACAGCCCAGGCTCTTCTAAGGGAATGTTTTAGCAGAAGGAAATGTGTGCCTTGGGCTTTGGCAAAAGGAGAAACTGCTCTCAGCTGAGATCTGCCCCTGCACACAGAGGGGATCTGCCCTGGCTGCCAGGTCCAATGTTGCACTGCAGAGCCCTCTGAGGAACCACTCTGTGTCCCCAGCAGGTCTCCAAGCCTGGAAATGGCTCGGGGTTAAGTGAAGGGTTGGGCAGTATCCCAGTAACAACACCCAGCTTCCCCAGCAGCAGCTGCCTCCATTGTTTCCCAGTGGCATTTTCCACTCTCTGCCCAAGTGTTTACACTCTGGTACCCCCGGGCTCCTCAGGATGGCCCAGCCATAGGGAAGGCTCCCCAGGAAGCCCCAGAGCTGCAGGGTGACACAAGACAATGGCTCTGGAGCCAAGATACAAGGGCCTGCCTGCAATTAAGATAATTCCTAAGCAAATAAACACATCCAGCCTGGAGGGCTTGGGCCGTGCCTGCCTGAGAGGAGCTGATGAGGCAGGGAACCTCAAAGAAAGGTTTGGGGAACCTCAAGGAAAGGTTTGGGGAACCTCAAAGAAAGGTTTAGGGTGCAGCTGGTGCAGATGGACAGATGGAAGAGGCTCCTTTGGCTCCCTGGGTTCATGAACACTTTATTCCCTGGCAGAAATGTACATCGCAGTGCCACCCCTGCCATGGCAGGGACACCTTCCATTGTCCCAGGCTGCTCCCAGCCCTGTCCAGCCTGGCCTTGGGCACTGCCAGGGGTCCAGGGGCAGCCACAGCTGCTCTGGGCACCCTGTGCCAGGGCCTGCCCACCCTCACAGAGAATTTCATCCTAATATCCAACCTAAACCTACCTCCTGTCAGTTTGAAGCTGTTCCACCTCATCCTGTCCCTTTGGCCCCTAGAAAAAGTCTCTGTCCTTTCTTGAAGGCTCCCTTCAGGTACTGGGAGGGCACAATTGGGTCACACCAAAGACTTCTCCTCTCCAGGCGTTCACTCAGGCAGGAACATCCTCCAGGGGCTTCTGACTCCTCATTAGCCAACTCTGAATGTGGAGCACACACACAATTATCACAGTTGGGTGCAGGGTGTGTGGAGGTGGGGCTGAATTGTCAATAACTGGAAGGCTCTGAAGCACTTTAACACTGCCATAGGACCCCAAACCCCACTGTCATTGCTGCTCTGGGCTACTCTAAGTCATTTTAAGCTACAGGATTGACTGCTCTGTTCTCATCTCTCAGCCTCATACAAAGGCTTTGGAAACTCTGACAGTCTGTTTTCATTTTACCTCTTGGACACTGAATCTTTTCCCTGCATGAGTTGTCTTTGCTGCTCTTACTGCATGATGGATTTTGTAAACTGCTTAAAGCCTTCTTGAGCTTTTCTAGGTGACAGCACAGCCACCGGAGAAGGTTGATTTCCCCCCAGAATGAGTGGCTTTAATTCTCTAACTGAGCATCACCTTGGGAAACATGACAAAAGCAAAGTGACCTGGATGGTGCACATCCCTCACCTTCCCTTTTTCATAGACAGCTGCAAAGACCCACTCACTCTGAACTCCAGGCTCCAAGCTCTGCCTTTCTCCTGCACACACAAATTCAATGATGGTGTTATATACCACAGGATATGTATGGTATCTATATGATAGGGTAGCTATGGTTTCTACATATCATATATATATTTGGTTCCATATTTCTCTAGAATTTTGTTCCTTGTGTACTCAGCTTGCATTTATCCATTGAGATAACCATTTCCCTTATGTAATAGGTCCTGGAACTTTCACTGTGGTCCAAGACAAGAAGACAATAATATTTTCACAAAGTTGGATTTTCCAACTGCGGGAGCGAGCTGCTGGGAACAGGTGAGCCAGAGCTCCCCTCTGGTTTTCCACACACAGCAAGGCACTGGTGGCCAGTCCAACATGACACAGCTCAGCACTGACCCATCTGAGTTACTGCTTTTCCCCTCATGGCTTCTTGCCAGAGTTGCTGAACCCTCTGATTACAAAAAGGGCAAGAAATGGGTGTTCTTTGGGTGGACCCCACGATGCTGGAAGTGGTTCTTTATCTTGGCCCACACAACTGAAATTATTGCCCTGCTGGGCACACTGAGGATAAAAAAGGTTTGAAGCAGGTCCAGTTTTGCTTCCCCTAAGGCCCAGAGCAGAAAGGGCTGAGGAGCCTTTGGGCTGTGCTCATTGCCCAGTGCAGCCAAGCTGGGCAATGCCCCTGGGCAAGGGGAGGAGGGCAGGGAGGCCCTGCCAGGGGGGCACTGGCACAGGACAGAGCCCAGCCCCACTCCAGGGCAGTTTGCTGCTCCCAAGCCTGAGACTGCATTAGACCAGCACCAGCAGGAGCCTGTTTGGTTTTGGTTTTGGTTTCGTTTGTTTTGTTTGCAGCCTGGAAGAGCTCTGAACCTGTCTCACTATGAGTACACGTTTTTCACTGGCATGGAACTGGGCCAGTAACTCTGCACAAATGTTGAAGGACTGGGGTGCATCCACAGCGTGTGGGGCTCAGCCTGGCTCTGAGTGACTCTGGAGCCTCTGCCGTGCCCAGATGTAATCTGCCCTGTCCTGGAGTGCTGCTCACAGGTCACATCTTGTGCGTAACACGAGATGACAGCTTGAAGGAAGCAGGACATATCACTTATCCCAAATCAGCGGATTTGGGTTTTAAAGTTTATACTGAAAGTTTCCTTTAGAAATATCTCCTTTTTCCCCTCACTATTTTCATTTGTTAGTGAAAAATTTATGTGCTAGGGTCAGCAGTGTACTTGGCACATGCCTGTCCCAAGGAAAAGGATGAAGCAATTACACACGGGGCCTCTCAGCATGGAAAATACCAGATTACAGCCCAATTCTGACAAGACCTATGTGGCCATGTGGCTGTGTTCCTTTGAGTATTCCACCTCTATGGCAGACTCGTTTATGCTGAATTTACACTGCCTACAGTCAGCACTAAAAGCACTTGGGACATGGCTAAGATTGAGGAGCACTCCAGGGGCACCAAACGCCTCAGTGTGAGGCAGGGTGTTGTGGCAGCCCTGGGGACATCCCACACTGAGGGGGAACGTGTCCTGTCCACTGAGGAGGGGGACACTGCCACACTGAGGAGGGAGACACTGCCCTGCAAAGAGGGGACACCCCGCACTGAGGGGGCACCCAACACTCCACACTGAAGGGGCACACAGTGCCCTCCACTGCAGGGGACACCTCAAGTTTAAGGGGGCACCCCATGCTGAGGAGGAGACCCTGCCCCACGCTGAAGGGGACACAGTGCCCCGCACTGCAGGGACGCTCATGCAGGGAAGGGGACCCAGCATCGCCCGCTCCACACCCGACAAACACCCGATATTCTCTGTGCCTTCCCCTTAAAAACCCGCAGGGGGTGGCGATGGGGGTGGCAGAGGGGTCCCGCGGCCATCCCCGGGCGGGAATTCCTGGGAAATCCCAGGGAAATCCCGGAATTAGGGAATTGCCGGGAGATGCGGGACGGCTGCAATAACCCGAGCGGCCACGAGGTGCCGCTGTTGACGCAAAAAAGCCGCGCCCGGCCCCGATTTCCCATTGCCCGGGAATTTCCTGTCCCTCAGCCCCGATTCCCATTTCCTGTCCCTCAGCCCCGATTTCCCATTGCTCGGGATTTTCCTGTCCCTCAGCCCCGATTCCCATTTCCTGTCCCTCAGCCCCGATTTCCCATTTCCCGGGAATTTCCTGTCCCTCAGCCCCGATTCCCATTGCCGGGGAATTTCCTGTCCCTCAGCCCCGATTTCCCATTTTCCGGGAATTTTCTGTCCCTCAGCCCCGATTTCCCATTTTTTGGGAATTTCCTATCCTGCAGCCTCCATTTCCCAGGATTTTCCTATCCCTCGGCCCTGATTTCCCTGTTTCCCATGAATTTCCTATTCCAGAGCCCCGATTTCCCATTTCCCAGGAATTTCCTGTCCCTCAGCCCCGATTTCCCATTTCCCGGGAATTTCCTGTCCCTCAGCCCCGATTTCCCATTTCTCGGGAATTTCCTGTCCCTCAGCCCCGATTTCCCATTTCCCGGGAATTTCCTGTCCCTCAGCTCCGATTTCCCTGTTTCCCATTAATTTCCTGTCCCTCAGCCCCGATTTCACCTTTTTCCCAGGAATTTTCCTGCTCCACACACAAAGCATTTATTCCATTTGTTTAAATGGGGTTAAGCAGGTTTTCCCCCATGGATGTACTTTGCATCAGGAATGCTGATGAAATTCTTTTTGATTTCTTCATTTCTGGAGTACAGCTAAGGAAGGGGATGTGCAGAAATAGACTCACAGAAAGATGCCAAGAATAAATGGCACATCTATGCCCTGAAGAGCAAAGGAGAATCAGAGGGAAAAGGAGGAGGAAAAAAGCTTCAGGGCAAAAATAAAGATAGATACTGCTAAGCAGAGGAGGCAGATGAAGGAGTGAAAGCAAAGTAATACATCCTAACAAATTCTGGGATGTTTTGAGGTTGGAAACAAGGATAAGGTGGCACTTGATGTACCTCATGGCAGTAAATTGACTCAAGTCATAAAGGCAGAGATTTTTTCAGTGGTTGCAGCAATGTTCACCTAATAAGAACTAAAAGCAAAATATCCCTAGTAATTGCAGAAAATACATTAAAATTCATGCTGCAGAAAGGGAGCAAAGACCTTTTCTATATTTGTTTGCACCAATAATTTACATAAGTAGAGCTATGCTGATATAAAACTTTTAAAGAGAGCACTGGCCTTGTATTTGGCAGCTTTTTTTAAGTTAGATTTTTATGGCTTGGCTAATTGTTCTCCTTCCTTTAGTCCCTAAAGAATCCTGATTGGCTTCAAGTTAATTTGCTGAAAGCCAGAAATCTAGTAAAAATGTAATTTTACCCTTGCTAACAGCTGGAGAAGCAAAATCAATTTCAGCAGCTTGCTGAGTAATGAAATTAGAGGGCTCAGAGCTGACAGGAGCCTGCCCTGCCCGAGTTGAAGGGCAGTGCCATGGCTCTGCTCTGACCCTGCTGCAAACGCCCTGCACACAGCCCTCAGCAGAACGCCAGCCTGGCCTCCTGAGCTCACAGGATGCCTCTGGGAAAGGCAGATCACAGAAAGCTGCTCTGAGTCACATCCTGAGCTAACACACAGGGAAGGTGCTCTGAGCTCTGATCCCTGTCCCTGCACATCAGCCCTGCACAGCTCACGCCTCTCCAGGAGCTGGCAGTGGGAAAGGTCCACAGCAGAGTTTGTTGTACTCCCCAGTGCTCCCCTGGGAAGCTGCCAGAGCTGAGCTGGCTGTTTTACAGCTAAATTCTGCGTTTCATTATCACCCAAGTGACTGTAGAAGGTGTTGGACAAGCTGCACCATCGTTACTCAGAGTTCAGTTCTGCTCTTCCCGGAGGAGGAGATCTGAAGGGATGCTGCAAGGGAGCTGACTTGAGTGGAACAACCCTCCCAGTCCCCTTCTGTGGGATCTCAGCACCTCAGGACGGAGGTGCAGAGTGGCCGAGACCACCCTTGGGGGGCTCGGGAGTCCTGGAATGTTGCCAGAAGTGTCTGGTGGCTGGACTTTGATCCTACACAGGAGACGACACTTGTATGAGGATGGGAGGATTTTACTGGGTGAATGGTGAAGGGATAAGTTAATTAGAGTGTAAAACACAGGGTTTAGGATTTCTGTACAGGGGGGTCTAAAGAAGTAAGATGGAGGAATTGGGGCGTGTCCTGTTCTTCTTCTTCTTCTTCTTGGCCTCCATCTTCTGTGGTGATGTTGGCACTTTGGGATTGTTTATTACTAAAAGTGCACTGGTTAATAAGGGTCAAAGGTATTGGGGAAAAATAATAAATATTGTATACGTAACTTAGAGTATAAAGATAAGTGACCGCCCCGGGGGCTCTCAGTGTGCTCATGGCTGGCTGCTGAGCAGACCTCTGTCGGGCCAAGAGAAAATCTTTTAGATAAACAATTAATAAACACTGAGACCGAGAAAAGATCTGAAGTCTCTTCTCATCCTTTGAAGCACGGGCTGCCCAAGGCCATCCCTGGGCCTTTCCAGGTCACCCAAACAGCCAAGAAACCGACACCCTTCCAGCTGTTCCTGAGCCTGCCCAGGCTGCTGGCCTCTCACCCTGCACAAAGCCCACGAGGAAAAGGGGCTGAACTCGCTCCCTCAGCACAGGCTGAGCTTGGGGTTTGCCTGCAGCAAGGCGAGGTTTCCATCAGGCAGAGGGTGACAATGACAGAGCTGCCTCCCTCACTGCTCAGGTTTTAAAACACACCCAGGTTCCTGATGTTCTTGCTACCAGAGACACATAACTTCTCTGAGAATGGGCAAGGCGGAGACTTAAAACTGAAATCTCCATTCTGCAAAGCTGTGAGCTGAGCCAAGGGCCTGGAGAGTGAACAAATGTCCTTGGGCTGTCATTGCTGCTGCTGCACTGCTTATCTGGCACCCTCACCTGAATGCAGAGGATCCTAAAGCCCTCGGAGGGGTGAGCTGAATAAACTCTCAGCTGTGTGTGGTGGACAGATGGGTGACACCCTGGAGAGACCTGCAGGGCTGAAGAGGCAATGGGAAAAGGTGCACAGGACACAGCTCTGCCAGTGCTCCTGCTCTGCTGGGTGCTTCTGGTCACTGGGAAAGGCAGGAGGATGCAGAAGATTGTGCCCATAATGAAACCCCCAGAGTTCCTCTCCTGCTGCCCACCTCCTCCTGCTCTCTTGGCACGTGCTGCAGGACTGTCCAGGGCACACAGTGCCAGAACAAGGGGGAGTGGTTTTAAAATAAAACATGACAGGTTGAGATTAAATAGTAGGAAGGGATTGTTCCCTGTGAGGGTGGGCAGGCCCTGGCACAGGGTGCCCAGAGCAGCTGCGGCTGCCCCTGGATCCCTGGCGGTGCCCAAGGCCAGGCTGGACACTGGGGCTTGGAGCAGCCTGGGACAGTGGGAGGTGTCCCTGCCATGGCAGGGGTGGCACTGGAGGGGCTTTGAGGTCCCTCCCCACCCAAACAATTCTGGGACTCTGTGATTCCCCTTCAGGATCACCACAGCTCAGGCAGATGACAAAACACATCACTCTGCCATCAGTAACAGCATTCCCAGTGCAGGGCTTGGGTTTCTTTTATTCCCTCTGGACATGATCTATCACAAACTTGGTAGTATTGTTTTTACAGATGATTTATTTTGCACTTATGAAAACTGACTGCAGCCTCTTGAGAAATAAGGAGGGAGAAACTGATGCTTTGCAAAAAAACTTTTAAATGAAGTGATTTATAGGCAGAAAGGAAGAGTAGAAGACGATTCTTTATGCAACCACAAGGAACAATAAAATCAATTAGAGCAAAAGGTTCAAGGACTGGCTTAGGGTTTAGAAAATCTGATATTGGAAAGTGGCTGATGAACTTATTTATTCTTTTGCAAACAGGTTCTGAGTTTGAAGCAGACTGCTTTATATGGCAGTTGATCTATTTATTACCAACACAGAGGAACCTCCTTTCACATCACCAATTAGTGATGATGGCAAAGTGTGAACCAGGGAAAGGTCCTTGCAGGGGGAGGAGATTTGTGGGTTGGACTCTCTGAACCGATGGCAGCAGCAGCTGATGTGTGTGGGATGGAAGTGCTCGTTAAAATCCATGATGTTCATTTGCAGTATGCAGCTGGCAGGGGTTCCCTGGCACCCAGCTCTGCCAGCAGGTGAATCTGCTGGGTGAGAGCTGCAGCAGCAGGATAAGCCAGGTGTTCTCCCATGCAGCTGAAAGACAGGTGAGCAGTGTCTCTACAGGGAGAAAACAAACCCCTGAAATCAGTGTATGCAGCTGTGAACAGCACCTTTTCTTCACCCTTTTCCTCAGTATTTAATCAAAAGCGGAGCTGGGTTAGAAGCAAACTCCTGGCTGGGTGTGCAGACTTCAATTTAGCGTGAGCTGGAAGCCCTCAGAACATTCATTGCATCTCCAGCACGAGTACCCAAAGGCATTTCTAGCAAAAAAATAAAAAACTAATTCTTTTTACATGCTGGCCACACCAGTTCCCTTCTGCTTTTACTCCTCAGACATAAGAAATAGAGATAAAGGCCTAGACAGAGGGAACACCTAGACAGAGGGAAATTACCTTAATCATCTCTGTATTTCAATTCCATTCAGGTCCTTACTCAACTGTACATTACCTTACTCCCTCCTTTATTATTTAAACTAATTTCTTTTTCTGAAGAAAAAATAGGAGTGAAACATAATAAAACACAAAATAAGCCACAAAAAGCCCTCCATACCAACAAAACAAAGAGAAAAATTTCCACTCACAAAAAAAAAAAACAAACCCCAAAACAAAACAAACAAACAAAAACCCAAAATAAACCCAAACACACACACACACACACACACACACACACACAAAAAAGCTAAAAACCCAAACAAAACCCAACCCATCCTCATCCCCCAAAACCCTCAAAACAAAATACACCCCCAAAATAAAACCAACCCACAGCTATTACAGCAGTGGTGGAATTTATTGCATGGATGAGCCATTGAGGCCAAGGGTAAAACCAAGAGGAAAGGAGCAGAAGTTACAAATCAAATCACAGAAACTTGGAGGTGTTTGGCATTTTTAAAGGGAACTGTGCATTCACATATCTCTGTAAGACAAACCACCATTACCCTTTTTTATATAACATTTCATTCTTTGCAGGCAAGAACATTCTGAGAAAACTTGGGACATTTTCCCAGGCTAATACAAGACACCTCAGCATTTATGTTTTGGGGGTTTTTAGCACTGATGCAGGTGTATTTATTTATTTTTAACACTAAAGAATAATTAAGGTAGAAGCTTGACATCCTGGCTCACAGCCTAGAGGTCTTAAATTTTTTTAAAAACAAGAACCCCTTGAGACTGTTATAAGAATGTACAAATAAGAAGTTTACAAACTAAAATGGAAATCTAAGAGGCCATTCTTCAGAAAATTTTCTGCATTTTTTTTCTCTTGGGCAGGGTCTCCATCCTGTGCAGATTCTGCCAGAGGATTCCTTTCAGCAAAACATCCTGCAGAGAAGTATGAAGTAGCTACTGGCATACAACAAATCCTCCCCCTTTTGATTTACTGTGGAGGTGGGACTGTGTAGGATTTACATGCCTTGTAAACTCTGGATTTACAGGGAACAGGGTTGTAAATGGGCACTGTGTTTTGGTGAACATTTACTTTTTATATTCATTGTGATTCAAGCATGATTTAATATGCATATTTGCGAAGTTTCCAAGAGGAAGCTGGATTAATTTTGCTCCATTTATTATTCTCTGCATCACTCACTCCAGCAGCCTAGCGTTTGCCAAATTTTAATCTGCCTGGGATTTTTAGAAATAGTGTTGAATAAATAAGTAACTCGCTGATCAGATGGGCTGGCCAGCATCCCAGGGCACAGCCAACCTGCCTCAAGGAGAGCTGGGAGTGCTGAGCTGTGCTCTGCACTGCTCAGGATGAAGGAAACCAAACTCCCCTCAGTAACATCTTTCAGCAAGGAGATTATTTAGGTGGCTCTAGTTTAATATAAATTCCCCCTGATCTGTGCAGAAAAAGCATGGATCTAAACCCATCCTTGCTCTTGGCAATGCGGGTTCAGTTTGACTTTTCTTTTGTTCAGGAATGTGTGTCTGCAGTTAACCCACCCCAATTCAAACCTCTGGGAGGTCACTGTGATGCCTCAGGTTTTAGCTTTTATATTTTACACATTCTGTGCTGCTTTAGGTCTGGGTTCACATCAGAGGATGGTGAGCTCTGTGCACAGAGCAGGGAGACAAAACAATTCCTGCTCCAGCTGGGCACCAAGGACAAATGATCCAAACCTCAGCCCAGGAGCACAAACACTGTGGGCTGGAGAGAGAAAAACTGCAGGGGCTAAAGCTGGAATGGGACAATGAACTGCAAGATGCAAATGGAGCAGAACTGATCCAAGGGAGAAACCCTGTGACCAGATGTGCATTTTGGGACCATTTTGGTTCATCTTGGGTGCAGCCCTGGCTGGGCTCTGGTGCTGCCCAAGGTGCATCCATTGAGGCCTTTTAATAAATCCCTGCTTTATTCTTTAGCTCCATCCAGCCCTGTTCAAGGGCAGCCTGCACAAGGCACCAGCTGAGCCCTCTGGAGCACCCCATTGCACCTGGGGGACAGCAGCAGCTCTGGGCCACGGCACAAGGGAGACATGGAGCTGGGTGAAACCAGGGGAGGTCACTGAGCCTATCCCAGAGCTGGATCCCTCTGCTCTGGAGCCAGGCTGGCAGAGCTGGGGGTGCTCACCTGGACAGGAGCAGCTCCAGGGAGAGCTCAGAGCCCCTGGCAGGGCCTGAAGGGGCTCCAGGAGAGCTGGAGAGGGACTGGGGACAAGGGATGGGGGGACAGGACACAGGGAATGGCTCCCACTGCCAGAGGGCAGGGCTGGATGGGACATTGGGAATTGGGAATTCCTGTCTGGGAAGGTGGGGAGGGGCTGGGATGGAATTCCCGAGGTGGGAATTTTGCAAAGCCCCCAGCAAAGGGCCCAGCTGAGGCTCCGTGCCTGCAGCAGCGGAGCAGAGCTGTGCACTAGGGGGTGGTCACGGACCAGCAGAGAGCAGAGCTCAGCCTGGGCAGCCTGAGCTCCGGAGGAAGGAACAGAAATGAAAAGCATTTAAAGCAACAGCGCCGGGCTGGTCCTGCAGAGCGGATCTCAGCCGTCACTGGGGGGCTCAGCCTGCCCAGGGCTCTGCAGGCACCACACTCACACCCCTCTGTGCAGGAGGGACACACAGGAGCTCAGCCAGCCGGGTCTGCAGGCACAGCCCGTGGTCACTGTCTGCAGGAGGGGCAGAAATCTGCTCAGAGCATCTTGGAGCCCCCCTCTGACCGTCACAGCCCGCTGAGGGTGGGGGCGAAGGGAGGAAGGCAGGGCCCCCCAGGGCCTCTGTGTCTGTGCCTGCTGGACACGATGGTGGAAGAGCTGCTGGCACCCAAACATGGTTGTTTAGAGTGGAAACGCTCCCAGCCAACCTTACACAAACTGCAGGTTAACCTTTTCCTAGAGACTCTGCTTTAGGAGGCAACAGACTCAGATTTTCACAGCCTCCCTCAGGGTTTTGTTCAGAGTGGAGAACTGTGCTGCTTTGTCAGGTAGAAAATTATTTTTCCACCATTAGTTTTTTCTCACTGCAACTGGGGTTTTTTTAAGACTTATATTCTTCAAAGCAAACAATTCTAGACCACACATATGAGCAAGCCCTGAAAAGAGCCCTGTGTTGCTTTCCTGTTCCTAGAAGCAGTGTGTTTTTAAAACAATGTTTCTCCCTAACTCCTTTGGGCAGTCGGCCCAAGATGAGAAAAGTGAGGGTAGGGGTGGGAGCAGTGCAGTGAGGCTGCAGCATGAAGGTAAATGACAAAAGCAATCTGTTTGGCTTGATTTAAACTTCAGTCCTCACATTAGAGGCTGCAATAGAGCTGAAGGTCAGGAGCTGATCAGCTCTGCTGAAGGATGGGATGCTCTGTCTGACACTCCAGCAGAGCTCCAGCAGCACAGTGGGGCTGCAGCTGTGCCACTCATCCCCATCCTGGCTCCTTGGGAAATTCCAGGGACAGACACAGGAACAGCACCAGACTGAGAGATTCACCCACAGTGCTGTATTTCAGCCTCTCCTCTCCTCTCCTCTCCTCTCCTCTCCTCTCCTCTCCTCTCCTCTCCTCTCCTCTCCTCTCCTCTCCTCTCCTCTCCTCTCCTCTCCTCTCCTCTCCTCTCCTCTCCTCTCCTCTCCTCTCCTCTCCTCTCCTCTCCTCTCCTCTCCTCTCCTCTCCTCTCCTCCCTGCCCTGCCCTGCCCTGCCCTGCCCTGCCCTGCCCTGCCCTGCCCTGCCCTCTGAAGGCAGCTGAGGAGGCAGCAGACCCCAGACCCCAGGGTGTCTCAGAGCTCCACAGGCCTTTCCAGCACTGAGAGTTTTCCACACTCCTGGTGCAGGAATTGTGAGGCAGAGCCGGAGCAGCAGCAGGAGCAGTGATGGGAGTAATGGGTAGTGCAGAGCTAACTGAGGTGCTGAGGGACTGTGACACTGCCTGACACTGATTGATTAAGAGGCTGAAGCTCTGACTGTGGCACTTGGCTGTGGAGAATAAAAGGAACTTTCACTTCTCCCTCGCACACATCCATCACGGGCAGACAAGCGTTGGCTGCTCCGCGATGACTGCGGCGCCTTTTGTGAGAGGGAGGCACGAGATGGAAATTCAGCTCCTTCTGTGATCTGAAAAGCATTTTAATTCATCAGCTTTTCTGAAAGCATCTTCAAAGAAGAAATAACACTCTTTGGTAGCACAGCTGGGTTTCAACGTGTTCAGCATCACAGCTATCAAAGAGTCTCCTGGCCTGCCTGAGAACCTGGCTGGGGTTTTGGACACAGTGGCTGGGGGTTGTTCCCAGGAGGATGCAGTGGTGCTCAGGGCAGGGCAGCCACCAGCATCCACCAAAATGCAGCATCTGGAGCGTGTCTGCCAAGTCAAGAATATTCCAAAGCCCTGCCTTGAACAGAGAACAGGTATGGATGCTATGAAGGGCATCTCTATGGTTCCAGCTTGTGCATTACAGGGTGCTCTCCCATTTCTGTACTGCCCTGTGTGTACAGCTCCAAGTATTTGGTTTTGGGATTGACCCTGATGGCAGTTGTGTGATCCAGGGCCTGAGAAAGGCCCGTGATCACAGAATGCCAGACTGGTTTGGACTGGAAGTGTCTTTAAACGTCCTCCTGTTCCACCCCTGCCCTGGGCAGGGACACCTTCCACCAGCCCAGGGGGCTCCAAGCCCTGTCCAACCTGGCCTTGGACACTTCCAGGGATGTGGCATCTTAAAAAGGATTCAAGTGAGCTCCCCTTGCTTTTGTCTTCTGCCTTCAGCCTTAGGGCACCCTCATGGCAGCAGCTCTTCCTGGGACACTCCTGTGGCCATGGGCTGTTGTGGGAAGATACCTGAAAATTCCATCAAGATGCCCAGTCCCAACACTGAGTCAATAGGAACAGGTCCATCCAAGGTGCTAGAAAATAAGGATTATCTTTAGGAATAATGACAATACCACAAATCTCTGAAGAGGTAATTGTCCTTAGGAAGACAGTATTACAAAGTCATACAAACTGCAATTTGAAAGTGTTACTAAATAGAGACGGCAAGTGTGAAAGCACAAAGACCAACTCAGTTCCACATTTAAAGCAGCAAATGATCAGATGAACCATTTACTGCCTGGACTGGCTCATGTGCAAGTGATTTGCTGAACCATTCCTCTCAGTGCTCTTGGCTTTGCCATGTAGGAGCCCTGTTACAGTTTCCAGCACTGATCTCTCTTGTTCAGATCATAAAGCGACTTGGGGTTTTGTAAATTAGTTTCACATTTCCCTCAGCTGCATTTAGCTGCAGTTTACTTTGATCTCTCTTGCTCAATCCCAACTTTGGCCTACCTTCAAAAAAAAAAAAAAGAGAAGAATTTGCATTATGGTCCAATTAAGGCCCATTCAAACATTTGCCATTTTGAGAAGCTTATTTGCCTTTCCAGAAATAGCAAAATCTTCAACACAAATTTCAGGAGGATTTCATCCATCCAGGATACTTCCAAACTCCATCAGCCTCCTCAGAGTGCTGCCACAGCATCCCAGTAGGATGATGGCTACAGAAAAAAGCTAATTAAGACTACAATCACTGCAATGGCACTTGCTGGGTTCCCCGCTTCATCCTCCTCAGCTCTGCTTTCTCCTCCACTTCATGTCCCTTGTCCTGAGGTGTGCCCAGCTCCGTCCCAAGGGTTCAGCCACTGTCACCCCGTGCTCTCAGCGCTCTAAAATGCCCTGGCTGCACCAGGGAGCGCAGGATCTGCTCTGCAAGTGGAAATGGAAGCTCCCCAAAGTCAATCATTTCTTCATTCAGACCTTTGTGAGCCTCAGATAAAACACTGTACAAATGTCAACACCGACTATCAGCATTTGAACAATTCTTTGCCAGGGTTTTTTTTGTACAATGACCCACCCAAACACGTGCCAGCGGCTTTGATTATTCCCCAGACACATAAGGGGCTCTAGTTCTCTGACAAGATGAGCATAACTTTTTTTATATTCTTGAGCAAAACAGACTTCAAAAGCAAAATTAAGAGCCACCATTTGCTGTGTCCAAGTTAAAATGCAATAAATTTAACTTCCAAGTTAAAATGCAATAAACCCTCAGTGCCTGTCTGTCCATACTCAGGGGAACACCAAGGGCTGTGAGCCTGGCCACAGCTAATCCATTCAGAAAGTTGCACAGCTCTCTGCAGAAAGCTTTTCTGGAGTAGTCAGTCAGTGCAGGCAGCTCGGATGCTTTCCTCTTCAAAGCACGCCAGCCTGTCATGTAGGCTGGCTTTGTGCACAAGGAGAGTATTTTTAGCAATGCACTGAATGGTTTGACATTGAGAGAACTGAGGGACATTGTCGTGCTGTGAAAACTTGGATTGGTAATTCTTGTACTGAGGACTTCCTGGGCCCAGAGAACAGCCTGGAAACATTCACAGACACTATAATTATTCCCATTTCTACATCATGCACTCACAAGAAACTCCTGTTCTCTCATATCATTGTCCAGTTTTCCCAGAGATTGCTAAAATTTTCTTGTGGAGACATCCCTCCTCCCATTTCAGACTCAGGATTTAGGTAGACACAAGGTCAAGGACATTGGGATGGATGCTAAGGAGTCTTCCCTGGGACTGGTGCTTTGGTAGATACAAAACACAAATAGAAGCAAATTTATTTGCAAATGTAACCCGGTTTCCCAGGGAATGCAGAGCCAGGACAGCAGCTGCATCCTTATGGCCCTTACAGTCTCAGGATGATTTCATGATTAAAGGGGGTTTGCACAGAAAATTCCTCCCCCGGTCATTCCTGTTGCAGGAAACAAACCTGTGCTGCCATAGCATCCAACTTGATCTAATTTGGGCAAGAACCTGCCTGAGGATGTGGAGCACAGGAAGGTGTGGGTGGATGGTGCCAAAGTCCCTGTGAGCACCATGTCCCTGTGCCACCACTGTCCCTGTGAGCACCGTGTCCCTGTGCCACCACTGTCCCTGTGCCACCACTGTCCCTGTGAGTGTCCCTTCCTTCCCTGTGCCACCACTGTCCCTGTGAGCACCACGTCCCTGTGCCACCACTGTCCCTGTGAGCACTGTGTCCCTGTGCCACCACTGTCCCTGTGAGTGTCCCTTCCTTCCCTGTGCCACTGTGTCCCTGTGAGCACCATGTCCCTGTGCCACCACTGTCCCTGTGAGCATCCCTTCTTTCCCTGTGCCACCACTGTGCCACAGGCCCCCTCCCAGCATGGAAAGGACCAAGCAGTGCCCCAGGAAAAAGCTGCAAACTGATGTTGGTACAGACTAGGAAGAGAGACCAGGTAGATACAAACACCTACAACCATAAAACTGCATTTTCACATTCACTACAAAAGTTCTTCGTCCTCACATTGACAGTCTGCCCTTGCCAGTGCTGAATTCTGTACTCAGTTAATTAGGAGACAAGAATTATCTATATCATATAAAACAGATCAGTGCCATTGCTTGCTATTACATGATGAAAACCTGCAGTCCTTAAACTATTCAAAGCACAACATTCTTTATGTCTAACTGAAAAGTAGGATAATTAGTCAATATGCACAGCCTTTCATCAACCAGAAGTCTTAAATTATGACTGGTATTAATTGTATATAATTGAAATTATAAATTCCCCCAAGATAAATCATATCTCACTTGTAAATCCTACAAATATTTTTCCCAACAATTAAAAATAAGTTCTCATTCATAAGCATTTACAGATTAATGCAGAGCTATGGATGTAATTTCTTTGCAAATGAAGCTATGTCAATGTCACTGCTATTCATAAATCTCTAGGCTCCATATTTTTTAATGAAGTCTAACAGGTTATGAATCAAGGCAAATTTTTTATTGTTTGGTGTATAAGCCTTAAGAATCAGAAACAGGTTTTATAATCTAATTTCCCCAGAGATTATGTAACAAAAGTGATAAATTTACAGTTAGTACAGCAATGGTTTTGACAGCTATGACTTTTTCCCCAGAAGAAAGTAATTTGAATTTAGATTAAGACACATCACTGTATCTTTCCTTATAAACTGTTGGATTAAGTTTCCTGATCGCTCTGTGTGCACATTTGACTGAGTGAACCAAAATGTGGAAATTAAAAATGTAGGAAGGGAGCAGCTTCTGCATTCCATTGACCTTTATATTAGTTAAGCATTTGAATTTTAATATATGTATGATACATACTTTAATTAAAGTGTAAATCAGAACTCTTGACTCGCTCAGATTTATGAGCCGTGTATCAGCAAAGCTCCATTCAACCTTTCCAGCAGCACTGCTGCTGCATGGCACACCAGAGCTGATAGCAAAAGCACCCACAGGCTAAAGGTGAGAACTTCTGGCCAGTTATCTTTGGGCTTTAATTTAAATTTGAATATGAAGGCAATCAGAGGAAAATATTAGAGAGAAAAGAATTCAAGCTGGCTGCTCAAATTAGTCAAGACAGAGGAGTATAAAAGTCTCTTTCTACTTGTACCTAATAATTTTATAGGACAGCCTGTCTGAATCATCCCCCAGACAAACACAGAATCACAGAATCAGCAAGGTCAGAAAGGACATTTAGGATCATTAAATGCAACCATCAGCCCAGCACCACCACCCTGTCCACCCCTGAACTGTGTCCCCAGGTGCCACATCCACACCTTGGGTACACTTCCAGGGGTGGGGACTCCTCCCCTGCCCTGGCAGCCTGGTCCCATGCCTGCCCATGTTCTCCATGAAGAAATTTGGACAAGCACATCCCTGTGAGGAGTTTACACAGCTCTCAGCGCTGTGAGCGAGTGTACTGGGGTAACAGGGGCTCTGCTGGCTTCCCTCCTGCCGTGGAAGGGAACTCCTGCTTTCAATGCCATTCCAGTTTCCTTATTTCTAAAACTCCATTTTCTTCAATACCATTCAATTTCCCTGTTCAGTAAAAAGGAACAAAAACCCTAAAAATAACCCACACTCTACTTCTCCCTTCCCAAACCAAAAACCACTCCCTCAGCACAAACTTCTGTGCTGGAGTTGGAGGATGTGATGCTCAGAAACCTGCCCCATGCACACGATTTATGGAAGTGGAACACAACAAGCACATCTTTCACAAATAATCACTCTGGAGGATGTTAAAAAAATAACAGTTCCTCAGATTGGCTGTTTATTTCTTTTACAGTGAGTTGTATATTTAAGGTAGCTGAAATACATTCATCCCAATTGCCATTACTCAGTCCAGCATGTTTCCTTTCTCTCCTACCTCTTGTCATACTGCATAGCTCCCAAAGATGCTAAAAACAGTCCCTCCGGTGGAAGAAATCTTTTCTGAATTTCCTTTGACTTTCATTAGATCACTCACACAAATAAGTGAGTTCTACAACACCAGTTTGGATGGAAGACTTGCAGCACGTTGTTTTCTTGTTTGGATCCCACTTCTCAAGGGGGCACCGAGTGTTCCACAGGAGGGATCACCCTGTGACCCTGCTGCTCCCACAGGGGTGCAGGGCCCAGCCCCAGTGTGACAGCCCCAGGAGTGGCTGTGTGGTGTCTGGAAAGCAAGAGCACAACAGAAATTAATCCCTGGCTGGAAAATTGCTGGAAGTTTGCTTAGCTCCAAAAGAAACCCTGAAGCTGTGAGGTCTGATGCTGGCTGTAGTTTTTTTCCTGTGTGAGCCAGTGGTACCCAGCATCTTTCTCACTCTTTGTGCTGATGAATGCAGTGTAGTGCTGTGAATTTTATCTGGGTTTAGATCAGCTGATGGTCCTCTTTAAAAAGAGACCTTCATCCTCTGAAGCTGAGGAACACTTCCTGCAAGGATTCATCACGAATGACAAAGGCTTCAACGGTGCTGTTGTCATTCTGGCCTGTCTGTAACTCTTAGATGTTGTTTCCCCTGGCCACGATGTTATCTGAGAGGAGCAGGATGGTTTGGCTGCAGGCTGAGCCTCCCCAGCCCCTCTGCTCCTGCCTCCTACCCTGGCATGGCCACAGGGAAAGGGCAAAAATCCAGAGGGCAGAACCGTGGGAATGAAGGGAACACAAGGAAATGAGAGGCTACCAGTAACTCTAGAGTTAAATAAATCACAGAATCCCAGAATGGTTTACTTGGAAGGACCCCAAGCCCATCCAGTCCCACCCCCATGGGCAGGGACACCTCCCACTGTCCCAGGGTGCTCCAAGTGTCCAGCCTGGCCTTGGGCACTGCCAGGGATCCAGGGGCAGCCACAGCTGCTCTGGGCACCCTGTGCCAGGGCCTGCCCACTCTCAGGGTAGTTCTTCCCACGGGGAAAAATGTCTTCCTCAAATCTAATCTAAATCTACTCTCCTTCAGGTTGAGGCCATTCCCTGTGTCCTGTCCCCCAATCCCTTGTCCCCAGTCTCTCTCCAGCTCTCCTGAGCCCCTTCAGGCCCTGCCAGGGGCTCTGAGCTCTCCCTGGAGCTGCTCCTCTCCAGGTGAGCACCCCCAGCTCTGCCAGCCTGGCTCCAGAGGGGCTCAGCCTGGTGGCTCTGGGGAAAACTGGTGCCCTGCACTGCCCATTGTGTTGGAAAGGTGTTTGATGCCCCTTATGCATGCTGCAGTTTTTGCCTGCCTGTTTCACAGAGCAGCTCAGCACCGTGGTCACCTCACACCTCTTTGGCAGCCAGGCTACATCAGCTACATTGACTCATAACTGGAGGCAGTGGCCATCAGCTTCTCCTCTATTTCCAACTAGAAAACTCAAAACATTTGCAGAGCCAGAGGTAAGACTAAAACCAAGTGGGGAGGGGGTGCTGTGATGCCCTTCTTGTCCCACGGCACAGCACATGAGGTGGAGACAGCTCTGCAAAGGCAGTGGATGGCAGCAGGCGGGGCCTGGGCTCAGGGCAGGCAGTGCTGGCACCCCCAGGCCTGGCTGAGAGTCTGGCTGGGGCTGCAGGTGTGGGATGGAGTTCCTGTGAAAGCGCTGTGGTAAGAGAACTGCTAATTAATTCAATACCAAAATACTTGCTTAGGTAGAAGGCTGCTTCTGAAACTCATGCAGATTGAAACAGCAAAGCTGCAGCTTCAACACCACTCTGAGGTTTGCTGTCCTCCCCTGAAAGACTCCAAGGATGTGAATCTTAGCAAGGCAGTGAGACAACTGCAAACCAGTTCCCTCCCAGCCGTGTGTGGTGGGACCCCCATTCAGCCCTTGCAGCAGAGCTCCCACCCCTGTCCTCACAGCAAACTCATCTCTAAAACTGTCCTGAGGCCCATTCCTCTCCTCTGCCTCAGTCAGAGCCCTCCAGATCCCCACTGCAGGGAGCAGAAATTCGTTTCCCTTCACACATCTGAGGGGTAGAGAGCACACGTGTCACTGCCCCAGGGGAATGTAAAATAAACTGAGGAGCACTGGCATGCCCAAAGCCCTGGAACAGCTGCCATCAGTTTTATAGAACAGGTTGTGGTTTCCTCTGACAGCCTGACCTTGACTGTCATCTTTGCCCTGAAGGCTCCTTCCCTTGGGCAGGTTGGTCCCTCCCCTGCTGCTTCCTTCCCTCTCATCCTGCCCCAGCTCCCTCCCAGCTGTGGCTGCTGTCTGTTCCTTCCCAGCCACCAAATCCAGGTTTGTCCTGGAAGAGCCTGAGAACACCCTGCTGCACCATCACCCCTCCAAGGGCTCACACAAGGCAGGAATGTGGTGGCTTCCCAAGTGAGCTCTTCTTTCCCTGTGCTGCTGCAGGAGCCCAGGCAGTGTTTTAACGGGTTGTTATTCCTGCCATTTCAAACAGGGAGGGAGGAAACTCCGGAGCAGGGATGGTGCTGTGGGGTCCTGGTGATCCAGAGAAGCTCCTCCGAGCTGCACAGCACAACAGGCCGGGCCCAGAGGTGCCACAGGACCAACTCAAAGCGCTGAAACTCAGGAAACACCGAAGGCTTTTGTCACTTTTCCACTTTACTCCCTATTACCCAAAGATGAGCTCTTCAGAAGTTAGTGGGAAACACCCAGCCAGCACTAAATTCTTCCTGCCAGTTTTTGATGAAGAAAATCCCTAAAGTTGTAATTTCAATCAATCTGTTAGGATACACATTTTTATTCCTTAGTGCTATTACTTCTGCTTATATAGATGACAAATAATGTAAGATTCAACTCCCTGAGACTCAAGTTTTGCAGAAACTCACTCAGTATCATCCAAATGTACAGCTTAAGTTAGGGCTTGAATATTTCTCAGTACTTCTGCAAATAAATCATTAGATCTGTACCCATCATTTACCAGCCCATCTCTGCCTGTCCTAATGAGCAACACATTGCATTTATCACCCCCTCTGTCATCATTTATCATGGTGCAGTCCATTAAAATCCTTGAACAAACCTCTCCCCTGCACTGAGGAGCTGCAGGATTTGACCCACTTAAATTTAATAAGAGACAGATTCTTTCTGAAGTCTCTCTGATGTTAGGAATTCACATGGGTTTCTTTTTTTAGATTAGGTATTATTGCCTGTCATTTAAGGCTCAGATAATTAAGTAGATTTATATTTATATTGTCTTATTATTTACTCATGTCTGTTACTTAAAACCTAATAACAAACAATGACATTATTACTCAAGTACTTAAGATATCCATAATTGAAATTAGGATCCAGTGCAAATGACTGCTTATTCTGACTTGATGGATAAATAAACATTCATCAGTAAAAGCAATGAAGACAGCAAATAAAAAATAAACCCTTGCTCTCTTTATCCTGTGTCACATGGCCAGGACATGCAGCATTGCCTTGAAGGTGGGAAGATGCAGACATCAATATCAAGGATGGGAAAGCAAGTTGGAAAGTCAAATTGATATAATTTTGGACATGAATATCTTGGGATACAAGACAAGATTTTAAGGAGGAGATAACATATTTATTGCACATAGGGATAGAATGATAAAAAGAAATAAGCATTCAGGCTCAAAATGCTTTTTCAGTTTGCATGCTGTAAAGCTTGTCTGCTCTTCCAAGTATATCAGTATGTCTCAGGAACGATATTATCTCTCCCTGCAGACTCGATAGTGCTTAAAATGCCAGCTCTTCTTGAAGATGTCTGCTCTGCACCTTCCATCTGTTCCCAAGGATGAAAGTGCTGTCCATCTCTGCTTCCCACCTCTCCCACAGCAATGTGGGAAAAGGCTGAGGAGGGTTTCCAAATAAAATATGTCTTTTAGATTAATATTAACCTCATTTCCATACCTCAGACTGTTGGCAGAGACCACAGAGCATGGGTATTATATGCCTGCCATGTGAAATACTATTTATAGGAGCCAGCTCTCTGAGTAGGCACAAGAAAAAGTTACCAGTTGTTTCAGTGCAATATGTGTACAGTAAAATTAGTCTGTAATCCTTAAGAAAAATCTTTTACTTAGAAGAAAAAAGAGTTAAGAAAAAAAGAGTTGGTGGGTGTAGCAAAATTAGTTTGACTTCTTTCTAAAAAGAAAAAATAAAGCAAACAGGAAATACCCTTAACTCATATTGTAGATTCTTAGGTAGCATTTATTTTTATTAGAAGCGTACAGAAAAACAATCAGGCTTTTGTGTTCCTGTAGTGTGGATAAGGGATGGCATAATCCCCATTTTTAAGAGGGAAGAATGTTGCTATAGGACACGAAATAAAATGACATGGACATGCAGCTCTCCAAGGTAAAAAAGAGGGAAGTCAAGGTAAAAAAGAGTGAAGTTTAATTTCTCACTCCAACACTGATAGATTTCCAAAAGTGACAGTGGATTGGGGGATGACAGTGCCACCTCTCCAATGACACTGAACAAACCAACAGTCCATCAAATTTCTCCTCCTCCACAAAAGAATGCCAAACAATAAGTTATTTACATAAAGTGTGTGAGAAAGTTCGTTACAAGAAGGGAAACATCAGAAGGCTTAGAAAAACTTTAAAAACCAGGGCGACAGAAGAAAGGTAGAGTTTAGCTGATTTGCCCAGTCACACCACATCCCTACCAGCACATGGAATTAAGCCTTGCTCCTTTCCCAAGCAGGTGCCCATCCCACTGTGCTTTGGACAGAGCAGGGCCAGGCAGGGCCAAAGCCAAACCAGCCCTGCCAGGGAATTCCCAACATGGTTTTCCTGTGGGCAGAAGGGAGGGAGGGCTGGAGGCCTTTTGGGCAGCTGTGACAGCGCAGAGCTGCACTGTACACGTCATAGGAGGAGGAAGGTTTGGCCACAGGAGCCAGTCCCTGGGGAGAGCACGGGCAGCAGCTGCAGTGGTGTCCCTGGGTCACGGATGAAGGCCAGCACCATGCTGGACACGGCGCTCACTGCCCCCCACGCCAGGGCCGCCCCCGGGAAGCCGAAGATGGCGGCGAGCGGCTCCAAGGCCCACAAGGCCGCAGGGCCCAGCGTCACCAAGCTGCTCACCAGGGCCGTGTCTGCCCCCAAGGAGCGCAAGGAGCTCTCCCTGGCCACGCTCAGGAAGGCACTGCCTGCTGGTGGCCGTGGTGAGGAGAAGAACAAGAGCCACATCAAGCTGGGGCCCAAGAGCCTCACCAGCAATGGCACCCGGGTGCAGACCAAGGGCATCGGCGCCTCTGGCTCTTTCAAGCTAAACAAGAAGCCGGGTGAGACAAAAGAAAAGGCAACAAAGGAAAAGACAGCTGCCAAGCGCAAGAAGCCAGCAGCCAAGAAGCCTGCCGGCCCTGCTAAGAAGCCCAAGAAAGTGGTGATAGTGAAGAAGAGAACCAAGAAGGCAAAGAAGCCAGCAGCCACAGAAGCCAAGAAAGCAGCCAAGAGTCTCAAGGGAGGCACACAGGCAGGCCATGCCAAGGAGGTAGTAAAGAGCCCAGCTAAGGTGAAGGTGGTGAAGGCCAAAGCAGCCAAGCCTAAGGCAGTCAAACCCAAAGTGGCCAAGGCAAAGAAGACAGTGCCAAAAAAGAAGTAAGACAACTGAGAGAAATTGAGAGTCTGCTCATTTAAATAAACCCTGTCATCTTAAATAATTTTTTGTCATTCCAGTCCTCTAGTGATGCCCAGTTACCTAAACTGAAGGTACTGGTATGGGACCTTGTCACTTGGGGCAGGGTGTGTGTGTATTCCCACAGACGCTGGTATCCAGTGGTAACAACCCTCTGCGCCAGCTGGATGGAAACCCCAGACCTTTGGAATGACAACTCACCTGTGACTTCACCTGGACCTCAGCAGTCAGACAATTTACGGACATTACCAGCAAAAAGAAATGCTCCCTCTGACAGTTTTAAATGTTACCTCTGACAGTTTTTAAGTTGGTTTGTTTGTTTGTTTGTAACCTTCAAGTGGTTGTAAGTTTTAAGTAATTAGCCTTCAGCATGCCAGCCAGCAACATTGCACCTTTGATAGCTCCTGGACATGATAGTAAATAATTGATGGGACACACTAATAGTTAGAAAGATTAGGTTTGTCAGTTTAGTGAAGAATTTATTCTCCTTGTACTGTGTTTGTTGTCCTTTCTGCAAAGGGGCCCTGCAGAGAGATAATAAACACAGCTTTTATATTTAAAAACAGAAAAGGGGAAGCTGTGAGAGCATACAGCTGGACTCTGTGTGCCATAAATGGAGGAGGGGTTTGCAGAGCCAGCCCCTGACAAGAATGCAGGCAGGCAGCTGTTGGTCAGTGAGCTGGGGGGTAACCAGTGATAGCCAACCAGGTTTGAACATGGAGCATTTTGAATAGGGTGTGTGAGAGCTGTGCAAACCAATGAAGTCTCTGCTGCACAAACCATGAGTGCTGTGCTGTCTCTCTGTCTCCCCCCATTGCGACAGCCAACAAAGCACCTTTTATCCCCAAACCATTTTGCAGCTTTCTCCCAGGACGAGGTGGCCTTACAGTGAGCACAGGTACAATTTACATCCCCAGAAATCCATTTAGACCTCAGCATCCATGGAGAGGAGGAACAGGGATCAGTTTCCAGTTCTGGGCTGGCCTCTGTGCCAGCATGGCCACCACCCAAACACAGGGGACAGGTCCCAGACGAACACTGCACTCCCAGGGGTGACCCCAGGCCTCCTGCCAGGCACAGGTGGGGCAGCTCAGCTTTGTCTCCTTGTCCGTGTGTGCTCACAGCCATGTGCCAGCCAGGCTCACACACGTAGCACCAGCACCATCCACCCACTCTGCTGGCTCCTTCCTCAGCATTATGCCAGCCTGTTCCACAGCACCGGAGCCAGCCTGCTCCTCCGGCAGAGCCCTGCACCCAGAAACATAAAAATATCCCTCCCTCTCTTCTGTTCCTGCCAGCCTCCAGCCAGGGTGAGTTCTGCTTGGCTCCATCTTTGAGCTGCTCTCATGCCACACTGCCAGGACTTCACCTGAGTCCAGGACTCATTCCACCAAGAGCCCAGACCTGAGCTGCATTCCCTGGTCCGCAGCACTTACAGACAGTGGGATGTGATTCTGGGCAGGGAGCTCCTAAAATGGAGCTTTTCAAACGTTCCTGGGGAGGCCTCTGAGGCCTTGTCTGTCACAGTGTCCCACGTGGGGCTCTGCGTGCGTGGGGGACGGCTCAGCCCTGCTGTGGGTGTTCATTGCTGTGGGTGTGCATTGCCCCTGCTGTGGGTGTGCATTGCTGTGGGTGTGCACTGCCCCTGCTGTGGGTGTGCACTGCTGTGCGTGTGCATTGCTGTGGGTGTGCATTGCTGTGGGTGTGATTGCTGTGGGTGTGCACTGCCCCTGCTGTGGGTGTGCACTGCTGTGGGTGTGCATTGCTGTGGGTGTGCATTGCTGTGGGTGTGCACTGCCCCTGCTGTGGGTGGGCATTGCTGTGGGTGTGCATTGCTGTGGGTGTGCATTGCCCCTGCTGTGAGTGTGCACTGCTGTGGGTGTGCATTGCTGTGGGTGTGCATTGCTGTGGGTGTGATTGCTGTGGGTGTGCATTGCCCCTGCTGTGGGTGTGCACTGCTGTGGGTGTGCATTGCTGTGGGTGTGCACTGCTGTGGGTGTACATTGCCCCTGCTGTGAGTGTGCATTGCTGTGGGTGTGCACTGCCCCTGCTGTGGGTGTGCATTGCTGTGAGTGTGCATTGCTGTGGGTGTGCATTGCTGTGGGTGGGCACTGCTGTGGGTGTGCATTGCTGTGGGTGTGCATTGCTGTGGGTGTGCACTGCCCCTGCTGTGGGTGTGCATTGCTCCTAGCTGTGTCTGGATAACGTGCCCATGGCAGAGCAGAGGGTGTGGAAATGCCTGGAGATGTGCTGCTTCCCTGGTGGGTACTAATTAAAAGTACATTATGAACGTTCTGTTTATTGGTGCAGAGTCCTTAAAGTTTTGCACTGTTAACGCCAGTTTTAAACATTTATTGTGCCTGCCAGCATTAGCTGACAGCAGGGCTGGGATCACTGAAGCCCATTCAGTTGTTGCTTTTACCAATTTCATTTAAAATAATGTCTTAATTTTTCCATCTGTGACCCTCCCCTCCATTTTCCCCTTCCCCCACTTTGTTTCCCTTTGTGTGTGGTTCCAATATCTATGGTGGTCCTCTCTGGCAAACTAGCAATGATCAGGTGAACAATCCCAGGGAGCAATTTGTCTGCCCCTGCCATCCTTCCACACACCAAGGAAATCCAAGATCATCTAACCTTTTCCCAGGTGTTTCTGCTTTTCCCCCTTTTGAAGTAGAAATTCTGCATTACTTTCATCCCTGAGTTTGTTGATGTCAGAAGTAACATCAGATGCGATTTTGCTCTGTGCTTTCCCAGGATAACCGTGGGGAATATTGTTCATACATGCAAAAGCAGCTCACAGACATACTGAACCCAACTGAAATTGAGTCAGGTCTTCAAAACAGACTTCCTCCATACTCAAAGTAAAACACTGAGCTATCTTGAATCATTAAGACTGCTAAATGCCACCTTCTCTTCCAATAAACACATACTGACAATTTCAGACACTTTTCTCCTTTTGTTCCAAGTCAAGTTTGTCGTTTCCAAGATCGTCCTTCATTACAAGAATGCAGGACAGTAGCAATTTCCCCAGGAAGCTCATAAAAATGCTCATTGAGTATATTCCAGTAAATTATTCTGAGGAATAAAAAGCAAATTAGAGCACCCACCTTCCACATTTCTGTATTTATGTGTATTATGGATCTTGAGATGATTAAATGCCACTGAGTAAGCCAGGAGAGTTTTACTGGAAAAAAACCCAAGTTTTGTTTAAAATAAGTTATCTTTGACCTCAGCATCCAGTTATAAAGGGAGGATTACCAAAGACACCAGTGTTTCTGTGAAGATGGTGTTCATGAGACACATCCAGCCTATCCAACACCTTCCCTCCCATGGCAGTGACCATGCCAGCCCCACTTTTCCTGGGAATTCCAGCCCTCTGAGTGATTGCAGCGAGCTCCTGGCCCCTTGCCACTCAGCCTGGGATATTCTTGGCAGCACTGATAAGGGCACTGGTTCCAAATAAGGAGAAATCTAGAAACTGGTTTGTCTCCAAGCAAATCCACCAAAGCTCACGAGGCCGGACACAGGCGGGGGGAAAAACACCCACAAAAAAACCCAAATGAAGCAAAAGTGAACTTCTGACTGTCTGTCTCACCAGAACCAGCCAAACCTCATTAAAGAGCCACAATGATGAAATACATTGACAGTAAGTGCAACAGACTTGATGAAAGACCTTAAAATGTTTATGCTAATCCAAAGTTTCATTTTCACGTTCCACACAAGCTTTCCACACAAGAACAGTGCCAGAAAGCATGGAAGAACAATCTTAACTTTTACCTTTCTAAAAAAATTCCAAACAAAATATCAAGCAAAAAACTCAAGCACCAAATCCCCAGTTTTCCATTTTTTTTCTCACCACCTGCATATTTTGCTGGACAGGTGAAAAAGAAAAGGCATTCCTCAGTTTGCTCAGTTTGCTTGTAAGAAAAACCTGTGTTGGAGCTATGAACTCCTTCAGAGTCTGGAGGAACAACGTGGAGCAGCTGGTGCCTGATTTACACCATGGAGGAACCACACCAGTAACTCCACAGTTACTCCCCATATAGCAGGGAGGCACCCCTGTGCACAGACTGAATAACTCTGCACTTTGAAAACAATAAAAACCCCAAGAAAGCTCCAGTCCCAGTTCTACTCCAAATCCATTATTTAGTCTGACTGCCCCCGCTCTATTTCCTCCACTTTGATCAACTAATGACCAAGGAAAGCAATTACCAGCATAAGGAAAATATATTCTTGGTATCTTTGAACTGCTGTGGCAAGTGTAAATGCATTCCTTTTGTGAGAACAGAGGAAATATTTCTTCAGTGGCTAAGATGA